>NC_058190.1:39430115-40680115 GCF_907165205.1 Coccinella septempunctata | reverse complement strand
CTAATAAGATGTAATAGGATACAAATAGACAACAAAATGATCAAAATCGATGCACACCTTAAAAATTTATTTCAAAATGAATTCGCTGAAAAAATTTTCTGTCCGTTTTTTTTGTCCAGGAGTGTAGTTTCAAAAACATGCTAACTCCTCCTAAAATATTCTAGTCGATCAGAGGAAATCAACCGTTGTTGAATGATTCCCCAAATGGTTCAGCTTGAATTCAAGGCGGTCCTGGACACTAACAAAATAATATTCCACAAACATGAGTTCATTAGCGTTTAATCTTCGGGATTATTGCGTATGCAGGTATAGTCAGGCGAACGAATCCGCTTGTCCCCCCATATTGGATTAGATAACAGAGGTTTATCGAACATATCCCATTGTTGGAATCGTTAACAGGTTTATTACCGCAATGCGAATCGAAATACAGATCCCGTGGGTACTTTTTCAGTACTAGTGATGTATGTTATTGCCGGAGTATCAGAATATGACTCGGTATAGGCCTTTTTTCGCATGTATCCGAATGAATTGGGTATTTTTGGCACTCTCCCTTCATAATTCTCTGAAAGGCGCACAACGATAGCTTTTCTCTATAAGATCTACAGGGTGTAACATTCATTGTACTTTGTGCAAATTATTCCTTATAATAACTCTTTGGAGTCAAACATTTCAACTCCTCGTTGCCCCTCAAATTCTTTACAATTTTCGATTTCAAACATTTAAAACTGGTACTTCTAGACTAGATAGGTGAAAACGTTGAGAGGATTTTCGTGGAAAGTCATCAAAGGAAACCGTTTCACGATATATCCATTTGTCTTGAAGATATATAAGAGGATATATCGAAAAATTCTTAGCCTACTATAGAACCAAACAAAATTTCAATGTCAAAATATTTTATTACTAAACATATTCTTCTCTTAATTGGATAGATTTATTACAGCGAACCTGCAACGTCCCTAGACCTTAAAAAAAATGTTTCTTCTTGATCTGTAAACCAGACCTCCACAGCTTTTATTACCTCCTCGTTGGAAGAAAATTTACGACCTTTTAAACTTTTTTTCAGATGAGGAAAGGGATGATATTCGGATGGAGTCAAATCTGGTGAATGAGAGGGGTGTACTAGTAATTCAAGCCCTAAATCACGAACTATTTACATGACAGCATGAGATTTGTTTGCAAGAGCGTTGTCCTGCAAAAACAGAACACACCTGTATAGCTTTCCGCGTCATTTCTCTTCAATTTTTTCCCTAGAGTGGTCAGTAATGTCGAATAGTAATCTCCGGTTATTGTTCTACCCTTATCCAAAAAATCAATCATGATTAATCCTTGGCAATCCCAAAAACCTGAAGCAAGAACTCTTCCAGAATATTTTTGGACACGGAACTTCTTAGGTCTTGGAGAACCAGAGTGTCGCCATTCCATCGATTGTTGCTTTGTTTCTGGATCGTAAAAATGTACCCAACTCTCATCCATAGTAACATTTCGGTTTAAGATGTCTACATCGTTTTCAAATCGAGCACAGATCGAACGCGATGCTTTTGGTCAACATTCAAACATTTGGGGATCCATTTTGCAGCAATTTTTCTCATGTCCAAATTGACTTGAACTATATGATGAACGCGTTCTTATGAAATATTCAATGCTTCAGATATCCGTTTTAGCCCAATTCGACGGTCCGATAAAATCATGTCAGGAACTGCATCTTGTGTTCGAAAAAGATTAATCGAATAAATGAGAAAACTATATTCCGAAATTAGATAAATTCCTTCGATAAAACGGTTTGTGGGATAGAACCAAAAATAACATTGTTTTATGGTTTTTCAACTGCCTGTATCTTTTAAACCGAACCGATTCGGAAAAAATGATAAAAGAAAAAGTGTTTCTTCTGACTACTGTTAAAATATTTGTGTGAGTCAAAGACTCACCTTGTATAACCATGAATGTTCAGAAAGAAGATTTCAACTAAAGAAAAACCGTAAAAAAACTTACAAAATATACTGGATAATTCACTTATTTCCCTTTCATTTCATGGATTCGAAATTAATATACCACAGCTTTATAATAAGTTACCGAATTCATAACACAACTGAATTATATAAATTGAAAATTTCCATGTTTGCCGAAATTAATTTAATTTTTTGTTGCTCCGCTCCGTCTTCTTCTCTATTGATATTCACATATAACTTCATACTCAGACAAATTCCATTCCACCGAACTCATCTATTTCCACTTAATATAGCAAACCAAATTAATCCTTTCAGGCTTCTGAACTCATTATCTACCTCCGCTGGGTACAATGCCTCATCTCATCAAACGATGTTATTTTATTGAGAAAATATAAATGATTAACTTCCCCAGAGTATATCTGTTATGTTTGGTAACCGCAGAAATTTCAGTACGCAACTTTCGAGTTTCGAGCCATTATTCGATTAAAAGTTTGGAAACTCTCGAACAATGTCGTATAATTGGAAAATCTTTACGTTTCATTCCGAGGCCATTCGGGACCATTGTATTCGTTTCCGAAGTAGGAAATGAGCAAATGATACCTTAATTATTCAGATTTCGAGTGTCTACTCCAGCTAGAAATTGCTTTTCTGAATAGAGATTGCGGGAGGCAGTCTGTTGTGGTTCAATTTTGAGAATGTCTATGTTTCATGTAGAGGTAATCATTAATTGGGTGAGAAAAACTGTACAGTATGTAATACATAACTAATGATAGTTTCATGCAATCTGATGACCTTGTGCAGCTTCTTACTTTAATCGAAAAATAACGAAATTTTTGATATGAAACAGTACAATTTTTAAAATGAAAGTAGTAAAAAATCGATATAAGTTTGGGGAGTCCGGCAGAGTTGAACCCCTTTCACTCTGAAGCCACTTAAGTTGTATCTGCAAATGGTAGCAACTCGTTTTTTTGCGTGAAGATATCGTGCCCAAATAGGTAACGATGGATGATAGTAGAGTGATGGTGAGATGAACATTTTGAGTACAGCCATTCTTTTTTTAAGAACCGAAAATTGGCTCATGTCTCCCTAACCCATGGGAGAGTTGAACAAGGGGCGAGAGAGACTTGACCATAAGTTTGTTTTTCAGGTGAAACATTGAAAGAAAACAGTTTCCAATGACCAACGATTGTCTATGTCAAGGTTTTCATCAGATGTATCAGCGTATAAAATATATATTTTCTATTTCAGAGACACTCTCACTCATTTCCGAGATGTTTTTTACTTTTATATATTTTTTAATATTTATTTCTATTATTCAATTCTCTTTTTTTGAAGCAAACTATTATCTTAGCTCAGTGCGGGAAACTTGGACCACTGATTATGTCTCCCAACCATAGCATGGTTCAGAAAGCGTAACAAACAAAAATTATTCAATTTCTTACTTCCTAACAACAAAATCACGTTCAACCCTCTAACTCCCGAACTGTTATGATGGCGTCCAAAATGGAGCCACCACTAGCTGTGCCTTTTAACGAGTGGGTCTCAAGCTATTTACGATACCGGTAGCACGAAATTTGAAATGAAATATTTGAGGTGGTTCAAGTCTCCTACCTGAGCAAGTCTCCCGGACCCCCTACATATTGTAACGTTTTCTTCGCTGATTAAAACGTCCAACTTATTAAAATTATTTATTTACACTTGATACACTTATAATTCACAAACTAAGTATCACACTTCTATTTATTTCCACTCGTATTTATTTCCACTAGTCGCTTGCACTGTTACTGTAGTTGTACTTGCCTACCTGCTCCTCCGCTGGGCTTATATAGGCGCCGGAAACATTCAGGTACCTTCGCGAACCTTTCGTGATTCTTCTAGAAGGAAGCGACCGCCCTGGTTCTCGAAAGGTCCGACCGCAAGGGCCGGACTGGTTACACTGTCCCCTCCTTAAGGCTGTTCTGTCCCAGAACAGATTTTGTGAATTTCTCCGAGGACCGTGGCGAAACTTGCAGTCATCACCATTCCTACAGTAGCCATTCTGATGGAAGTAGCACTCCACAGTTTTTCCAGGCTCCCTGGCCTGCTTTGGGTTGAAACTGCACACCAGGATCCGTATACCAGTCCCCTGAAATACCACCTCCAGCATGCTCCGCACAACTCGCCAATTTAGCTGGTCCAATCCACAACCGAGCTTGGGAACAGCTAATTTCCTAACCCCAAAGCGTTGAAGGTCTTCTTTCAAGCTATGCAGTGCCGTCCATAGATTCTGATAGGTTGGCTTCTGATAGGAATGTTGCTTTGTGACTAAGTAATAAATGAACCGACCTTCAGCCTTCAATTTCAAAACTTTCCCGATTCTTGGCTGCTGTCGCAATAGTTGTTCCTGATGTCCAAATTTATTTCTGAATACTCTGGCTATTCCTTTGCTCATACGAAGGTCCTCCGCTACGCAATGAGCGAGAGAGTATTCCTCAGACACGGTAAAGAGATCTTGATGTACTTCCTGTGTAACGCCGAACCGTGCAACGCGTGTCTCACCATAACAATCCATAAACTTCTGGTAATCGCTGCTACCTTGCATCGGGGCTTCCACAAGACGTACCTCTTCTTTGTCCTGCGCGTACGGGGCTAATCGGTTGAAATGGACAACCTTTGGTTTTCCTCTGGGGAGCTTCCTTATCCGGTAAACTACATCATTTATCCTCTTGATTACTTCATACGGTCCCTCCCACTGCCTCTGCAGCTTTGGTGAAAAACCTTTCCTCCTTTGTGGATTATGTAGCCACACCAGATCTCCAGCGGTGAATCCACCTTCAATAGCCTTGATGTCGTAGCGCATTTTCATTCGGTCACTTGCTTGCTGCAGTTGATTGCGCACCTTGCCATGAATGTAATCCAGCTTGTTCCTTAATTTACTAACGTAGTCCTCCCCAGCTACGTCTTCTCCAGGCTTACATCCAAACTCTAAGTCGCAAGGCAGTCTTATTTCTCGGCCGAACATTATACTGGATGGAGTTTCCTTGGTAGATTCTTGAACCGAAGATCTATATGCCATGGTGAATAGATGTAAATATTCATCCCAATCCCGCTGGTGATCAGAAACTACTTTGGCCAGATGTTTTCCCATGGTCCGATTCATTCGTTCGACCATGCCGTCTGATTGTGGATGAAGAGGTGTAGTCCTTGTTTTGTGAATTCCCAATTTGCTGCATACTTCTTGGAATAGCTTCGATTCAAAATTTCGGCCTTGATCACAATGCAGCTCCAGAGGTATTCCAAATCTGCAGAAGAATTCTCTGACCAATTTATCAGCTACCGTACTTGCCTCTTGATTAGGAATACCGTAGGCTTCCACCCATTTCGTGAAATAGTCCATCGCTACCAAAATGTACTTGTTTCCATGGTCTGTTTCGGGAAAGGGGCCAGCGATGTCGATAGCTACTCGTTCCATGGGGGATCCGACGTTATATTGCCTCATTGGTGCTTTTCCTTTACCATAAGGTCCGTTAGCAGCAGCGCAAACCTTGCATCTTCTACACCAATCTTTAACGTCCCTTTTACAATTTGGCCAATAAAATCGCTGCCTGACTTTTTCCAATGTCTTGGTTATCCCGAAATGTCCACCTGAAGTTCCATTATGTAGTCTGTTCAGAATGTCTGTCACACGGCTCTTCGGCACAATCAACTGAAGTCTCTGCTCAGTTCCATCTTCATTTTCCCAACAACGTTTCAGAAGACCTCCATCAATCTTCAACGTTTCCCATTGTGCCCAATACGACTTTACATTCTGGCTCAGTCTAGATACTTCTTCCCAAATAGGTCGCCTACCGGTCTTCTTCCAACTCAGGATTACTTTCAAGTCGTTATCCTCTTCTTGTGCTCTTTGAATTTCTTCAGGTAGCCACTCGTCTTCGATTACGGAGGTCCGCCTTAAATCGATCTTTTCTTCCAGGCGCGAACAATGGCTGCAATTCTCGGGACAAGGTCTTCTTGATAACGCGTCTGCATTGCGATGGCTAGTCCCCGCTCTGTGTTCAGTGTCAAAGTCATACTCTTGCAGCCTCTCAATCCATCTAGCCACTTGTCCTTCCGGGTTCTTAAAACTCAGGAGCCATTTCAAAGCAGCATGGTCCGTTCTCAGTAAGAATTTCCTTCCGTACAAATATTTGTAAAAATGTTCTACGGACTTGATGACTGCTAAAAGTTCTCTCCTGGTCACGCAATAATTCCGTTCTGGTTTGGACAACACCTTGCTGAAGTACCCGATGACTCTTTCCTGTCCATCCTGGACTTGCGATAGAACGCCGCCAATGGCTGTATTACTGGCGTCGGTGTCGAGCACAAATTTACCTTCAGCCCTTGCGTAACTCAGAATTGGAGCTGTGACCAGAGCCTTTTTCAATCGTTCGAAGGCTTCAGCGCAATCATCGGACCATATATACTCCTGTCCATCTTCCGTCAATTTCGTCAGCGGCTTGGCAACGTTGGCAAAACCAGATACAAATCTTCTATAATAAGTGCAAAGGCCTAAGAAACTCCGCAACTCACTCTTGTCTTTCGGTATAGGCCATTCCTGCACTGCCTTGATCTTATCCGGATCAACTTTCACACCTCCCCGTGAAACTACGTGTCCTAAATATTTCACTTCTGTTCGAAACAGATTACACTTTTTAGGACTTAGCTTTAGGTTGGCATCACGAAGTCGCTGGAAAACCTCGGATAGGTTGTGTAGGTGATCTTGGAATGATTTTCCCACTACTATTACATCATCAAGATACACCAGACAAGTTTTCCAGGAGAGCCCTCTCAATATTGTCTCCATCAGACGTTCAAATGTGGCAGGAGCATTACATAGACCGAAAGGCATGACTTTAAACTGCCACAGACCTGTTCCAATACTGAAGGCAGTTTTTTCTTTATCCTTTGGATCCAAGCCAACCTGCCAATATCCACTCTTCAGGTCCAAGGTGGAAAACCAACGTGATCCCGAGAGTGTGTCCAGGGTATCGTCAATTCTCGGTAAGGGGTAGCTGTCCTTTTTCGTGGCCTGATTGAGCTGCCTGTAGTCTACGCAGAATCTAGTGGTTCCATCCTTCTTTTTCACTAATACAACGGGCGATGTCCAGGGGCTATCGGACGGTTCGATTACACCTTCTCTCGCCATGTCTTCAATAATCCTTTCAGCTTCTTCTCTTTTTGCCAGAGGAAGACGTCTAGGATGCTGTCGGATAGGTTGTGCATCACCAGTATTGATCTTATGCTGCACAACATCGGTTTTCCCTGCTTTTCCATCCGTAGCAAAAACGTCGGAGAACGTTTGAACCAATTTCCTCACTTCGAGTAGTTGATATCGGTCGAGCTCTTGACATTTTGAAGTGAGGAGGGACACCAGTTCTTCAGAATTCCTTTGCGATTTTGAGACATCTGCAGTACTTATTCCACCCGAAATATGGTACACAGGTACACCACGTCCAATCAAGGTATCCTTCTTCAGGGTGACTGGAAACATGTTGACATTGAGCAATCGGATGGGAATGCTGTCTCTTACCCTTACCAAGGTCTTCCCAAGTAATAGTCCTTTAGCTAAGGTTGTATCGTCAGAGGGCTCAATTACTCTCACGCAGCCACTCCTCGTTACATCCTCACATCTACCATTCACTATGCCTTCAGTTCGGCCCGGCAACGTGATGTCCTCGGTCAGTCGAATCCGATATATCTTGTCGTCCACATCATTGAATGGAATCTCTTCACTTCCTAGCCGAAGTACATCACTCTTCATATCCAATTGACATCCAAGCTTCTTAACAAGGTCCAATCCCAGAATAACTTCTTCCGTGATTCCAGCTACCAGAACTTCGTGGCTAACTGTTGTGTTTCCCAATTCAATAGTGGAGACGATCGATCCATAAGTCGGTATTTCCTGTCCAGATGCAGTTCGAAGTTTGATCCTAACTGGGCGAATCTTGAATCCTTCAGCAATTTCTGGACGCACAATGGTTTTAGTCGAGCCAGTGTCTACGAGTATTTTCACACTTCTATCATTTATCTTTCCTGGGATAACTATGCTTGATAAATCCTTAGACATTATTCCTCGGATTATCACTTCGGGGGCATTTTTGGCTTGGGTCGATTTATGCCCCTTATCACCGACCCCTTTTAGTTTCCCTGCTGAGACTCTTTTTCCAATTCTGGACAGTTTCGCTTAAAATGCCCACTTTTGTTGCAGTTCCAGCACACAGCATCCTTTTTCCTAACTTGTGATATTCTGCGGATTTCTTCTCTGACAATGTCCTGAATAGATCGGTCTGTTTCTTGGACTTGTCTTACACGAAGGTGTCCTCTATGTGACGCTTGCTTTGCTGCCTCAATTTCTAAAGCCTGGGCTAAGGCATCATCAATGGTTCTAGGGCGTGCTAGTCTCAGGGCTTGTTGTATTTCACTATCCCTTATCCCATCCACGAATGTCTGGATTGATAGCTGTTCCAGGAAGCTATCTGGAGCAGATGGATAAGCCAGCCTGACTAATCTCGCCACATCAGCTTCAAACTCCTGGAGATTTTCCCCTGTTTTCTGCACTCGGTTCTTTATTTGTGCATGGTATACTTGTTGTAGATGAGCATCACCATATCTCATCTGAAGTTTCGATGTAAGAACTTCGTAACAGGCTTGTTGACTCTCCGGGATCGTCTGCAAAATGTTGAGTGCCTCTCCTCGTAGAGCTATAATTAATGCCGTGGCTTTTTCGTTGTCGTTCCAATTGTTCGCCAGCGCAGCAGCTTCAAACTGTTTCTGATATGTCGACCAGGGTATTTTTCCATCAAAAGTTGGAGGCTTGATCTTCATTCTACTACCTTCGCCGTCATTTTCCGCTTTCGCTGTGCTGTAGGGTGTTGAAGCCAGAATATCTGTTCTGTTTGACGTTCTTTTCAAGGAATCTATCAATTTGGAATGATGTTCAATTATTCCTGCCATTTCTTCAAACTTGCCGTTAACCTTGTCAAACTTTTCATCAACTTCGTCGAATTTTCCACTCACTATATCGAATCTCTCGTCCACTTTATCGAATTTTCCATTTATGATTTCTAGTTTCTCGTCCAATTTGTCTGTAAGTTGACTCACCACATCGTTACAATTTTCCCTAATCTGGTCCATTTTCTCGTTCAATTTCTCATCAATTTTCTCATTCAATCTTCTAGAATTTTCTTCCAATTGTTCATTTAACTTACAAGAGTTCTCGTCCATTTTCTCATTCAATTTTCGAGAATTTTCTTCCATTTGGACCATTTGTTCGTTCAACTTACAAGAGTTCTCGTCCATTTTCTCATTCAATTTTCGAGAATTTTCTTCCAACTTACAAGAATTCTCGTCCATTTTCTCATTTAATTTTCTCAAAAAGTCCATTACCGCTTGAGTCTCCATCGCGTTCTGTAATCTTGTGGTCACTGGCATGAACAAATAACCGAAATTATTTATTTAATTTGAGCGATGTTGAACCGCACACTTGACACCAATGTAACGTTTTCTTCGCTGATTAAAACGTCCAACTTATTAAAATTATTTATTTACACTTGATACACTTATAATTCACAAACTAAGTATCACACTTCTATTTATTTCCACTCGTATTTATTTCCACTAGTCGCTTGCACTGTTACTGTAGTTGTACTTGCCTACCTGCTCCTCCGCTGGGCTTATATAGGCGCCGGAAACATTCAGGTACCTTCGCGAACCTTTCGTGATTCTTCTAGAAGGAAGCGACCGCCCTGGTTCTCGAAAGGTCCGACCGCAAGGGCCGGACTGGTTACAATATGTAATACATAACTAATGAGAGTTTCATGCCTTCGAAATACTCTGATAAAATTGAAATTCCATCAGTGGCGTAGATTTTTGGTGGGATCAAAAAGTCGTAAGCTACTGGTAGTAGCCAGAAATTATTATGTGACATCGACTTTGATCATTTTGTTGTCAATTGTAGTCTATTGCATCTAGTTTATCACCTTATGTCGAGTCTGCAGGAATTTCAATTGAATTTGATGGTATACAAGGTAGAACTCAAAGATAAAATTTCCTCTCAATTTCTGAACACCCTGTGCAAGTAATTACTGACGCCATGTTGGGTCTTTAAATGAGTTTTTGGAGCCTGATCTTCAAGAAAATGTAAAGATACATTTTCTTGTCTAATTCACGGCAATACCTCTTTCCTGGAAAGAAACTATGCAATATATAACATTAACAATAGCACATCACGAATATACAGATGAAATTATGAAAAATAAACAAATCCTTCTCATATTCTAATATTGAGTATTGCCTCCACGTGCTCTTATCACTGCTCAATCAATATGCAATTGCCTGTTGTGGAACGTTTTCCCATTCTTCAAGAAGAGATGTTCGGAGAGATCGAATGGTTTCCGGTTGACGGTTGCGAATAAGCCTCCTAACATGTCCGCACATGCTCAATTGGGTTTAGATCGGGCCTATTTGAAGGCCAGTCTAATCGATGGATATTCTTCCATCGAGATAATCTGTAAGAGCTATTTCTTCTGACAGCATAATAAAAAAATCACTTGCTAAATGCAATACTAAATTCCAGTGAACTGTAACTGACAGGATGAATTACATATTTATTATTATACACTAATCATAACTTTAATAAGCAACAGGATAACCGTGTTTCTTTAATGTCCTAATGTTGTAAATTGTATAGTTCATTTTGAAAAATCATATTTCCTCTCTTGAAGTAGCTATTGACGTGAATTAAACAAAAAAATATTAAGAGAAGATCAGGCTTCAAAAACTCATTTGAAGACCCATCATTGCTTCACCAATTACCTCCACAGGGTGTTCAGAAATTCAGAGGAAATTGAAGAACTTTCAGCTCTACCCTGTATACCATCAAATTCAATTCAAATTCCTGCAGACTCGACATCAGGTGATAAACTAGATGAAATAGGCTACAAACAGACAACAAAATGATCAAAATCGATGCACACCTTAAATACATAATATTTTAAAATAAATTCGATGAAATTTTTTTTTCCCTTTTTTTTGAGTAAAACCAATTAACATTTCGATGGACCATCGACACAAAGAATAAATCTATCGAAAACTTGAGCCTTTTCTTCACTTCGCTGAATATGATGCATGTGTGGAATAACCCTCGGCGGGTACAAATCCATTTTTCTTCAATTTCGCGCTTATGCGATGTTTTGGCGCATATTCCTCAAGGACCACTGATTCGCCATTGTCGATTTATCGTACAATACGAGCAAGCGATATATCTCAATAGAAAATTTCTCCTGTGGGAACATCGTAAAGTTTTCTATGTTCCTGATTTGTGAGTTTTCCCCAATACGAAACCATCAATATTTCAAAGCCTATATTTGGATTGGGATAAATGGTGAATGGGTATCTGAACAGAAGCATCGAAGTTATCGGAATATTTCGCTGAAAAATGTTTTCAGATGGGAACTCAAATATACGGAGTAATTGCCGAATGCTAAACATGTTTGGCATTTGGACAAATTTTTATAAACTGGGGGAACTCCCAACATGCCAATTCTTCGTGAAATCAGACCATCATCATTAAAAACTCACAGGCCATCATACAGGCGGCCCTCATAAAAGAGTTTAGTCCATTTTTTCGTGATGAGATCATCCGGAAATCATCATTATACGCTGGGACAGGTTAGGTTTTATTTGGATGGGGAAATATTTGATAGCAAATTCCCTAACCAGTCTAGCAACCCACTCTAGGGGCTTAAATGGCAAGGTTTTGAATTTGTTTATGAATATGCTGGGAAATTTCTTTTCGACGTTCATTTTTGTGTAAAAAGAAGTAGAAATTATGGATTGGGTGCATAAATTGATCTATTTTTGGAACGAATACCAATGGTGACCACCGGAAAAAATGTAGATAATACAGAACTGTTCTAACTTCTTGTGGGACTAAATAAGGTGTTATCCGGCAATTTTTTCTTCGAAAGTGGTCACGTTTATTTACTCTAAATTTGTTGATCATAGGTATACACATTGAATTGTCCGACAAAAGGCAAAATATTCCGATTTTACTTTCCGACGCGTGAAAATTGTCGATTTCGTCAAAAAAAAAATGTTTTAACAATTTTTTTGTCTCTTTTTTAACGAATTCAGTATTCGATACAGTTCTTCCAGTGATGGCTTGTCGGGAATGGCAGGGTTTGCACAGCCGACAGACTGGTGAAAAAATTACTGATTCTCATCAGTGACGGAGATAATAGTGGGTGCTTTCATAAAATTACTTTTTGTTTTTTGGAGGAAAAAACGTACCCTTCGTTGAAAGCGTTACGGAGCCCCATTCTTGACAAAAAAAAGTTATTTTTTGATGATATGATTAGTATTATGTTACAAAAATGTCTTAATCTTTTTTTGGATTATTTATTTTATATTTAATTATTTTTTAAATATGATTTAGTAAGGTAGGAGTTAATATAACTTTTCATCACAAAATTACTTTTTTCTGGGGGGTGGTGCTTCGTTACCTTCCAATAGAGAGTATCTTTTTTGTATAAATGATTGAGGAGTTTATTTCTTTTTATTACCCGACGATTCAGCTCATCCAAAAACTCGCATGTATGTATTCAATTTCACTCAAATCTGCCAAAATTCGACAAAGCTTTCACAAATTTAATGGATTTCTTGTTGAAGAGGCTTTAGCGTTTTAGTGTTCGTTGTGTGCATTTTAGGACTTAAGTTGATATGAAGTTTTCTTCATATTTTGACCTCTAGAATCACCCCCGAAATATATTAACGTTAAATCCGGACACCATGTATATACTTTCGAACAGTATACAGGGAGATTTTTTGACTCATGCAAATATTTTAACAGTAGATTCTTGAGTTCCAAATACACACTTTTTTCCTATACTTTTTTTTCCGAATCGGACCTGATAAAAAGATATAGCAATTTTAAATTTTCGTAATAAGCTATGCTACCCCTGGAGAGACAAAATTATCTTCGGAATAACTAGCTAAATCTGTGACACTACAAATCTGTGGATCTTTTAAACAGAGTTGCATTCAGCCAAGTACCCAATTTTTCGATTATCACAGATATTTTTATTTTTGAACATCGAATAACTCGAAAATGGCGAATTATAGGTACAAAAAAATATGAAGAATCCTTTTATTTTACAAAACGTTCAAATATTCATTAGATAGCATCCAACTTAGTTCCAAGAGTTGGGTTCTTTGAATTTTGGGTATTTTTATGGTACGTAATGGTCATAATGAGAGAACTGGAAACTGAAAGTCGTGGGTGATCTTGTCTTCGAAAAAGATTCATCAAATAAATGAAAAACTATATTTCGAAGTTCATTTCATTCGATAAAACCGTTTGTGATATAGAACTAAAAATAATATTTTTTATATTTTTTATATTTTTTCAACAGCCTGTATCTTTTAAATCGAGCGGATTCGGAAAAAATGGTATAGGAAAAAAGTGTTTCTTTTGATCTCAAGAATCTACCGTTAAAATATTTGTACGAGTCAAAGACTCCCCCTGTATATCTCTCGAAACGGGATGAAATAAGCCCGATGAGCGCTCGCATCCAATATCGCCCAAATTCGACGCTCAAAAACATGCTGGAACATCACAATTCCCGATCGGCCCTCATTGTCATTAATTCGCGTAACATTTCCAAACTTGGAAAACAGCAACAATTCGAAATGCACATCTCCACTACCGGCGCATCAGCACCACAAAAGAACATGTACCTTTTATGTAAATTTCACACCGAAATTAAATTTCGCTGTTCCTTTCTCCCGCCTGTGAATTATTAAAGGGAGAAAAGTGACCCGTTTCTTCTTGTATATTGTTAATTAAAACTTGGCGAATTTTCTAGCCATATTTCAACTGGAAATTCCGCAGTACAAAAGACCATTTAAACGAACTGATGCGCCCAGTGCTTTTTTGAAACACTCTGCATATGAATGAGAGAATAATATGTTCATTGATGTCGTGTAAACCGGTGATTAATGCCTCCTGGAATTATTCATTCCCTTTGTTGAATCGCCTGTTCAATCTCTGGTGCGTTTCCATTGTGATTCAACAACGGGAATATTCTTCTCTGCTGAGCTGCGAACTGAAAAATCTGCGGGTGGATGAGGATGGGCAATTTCCCGATCAATTCTAACAACGCGGGTTTCCTCAGATATAATAAAAGCATACTCGGTGATATTAGATTTTCTGCTGGTCGAAAAATAAGTCATGAAATTCAGCATAATATCACTCTTTTTACATACAGGGTCTTTCTTTTGGAGGGACGTTATCTTTTTATGGGAAAGTGAAAATGATACACCCACGTAGAGCTAGCACAACCACCTTGGATTTTGGTTTCTTAAGGTCATAACCTGAGGTTGACTTATTACCCTAGTGAAACATTTTCTGCAAATTCAGTAATTTTTTTTATACCTAGCTCAATCAGTTACAAAGAGATGATCAATCATCCTCATAACTTCAGCAATTTCCCCAGCATCCCAACTCCAAATGATATTGTAAAAACTACGTTGTACCCCACAGACCCACAGACCGCTGCAATTTTGTTGCCAACATCGAATATCAAACCGATTTGATCATTTGATCTCTCCTTAACCTAGTAGTCAACCTGGAATATCAACTACCAACCGGCCCACAGACGATCAACTTGGTTGTCAACACGACATGAGGATCAAAAGCATTGATTGGTGCATGCACACTATATACATATACTATAGTTGGGCAGTCGACGATGCTAAATCGGGATTTACTCGAGCGTCGTAGAGACCTAGTGGATTTTGAAGATTAGATGGTAGAAAGAAAAAAAGGCTCTATGATGTATGCACTGTCAGCTGTGGGGAAAGCGTCTGTAGGGTCTCAAGATGAAAAAAAATTCTCAGATGTACATACTCGAGAGTGTCAGATTAAGATACTGTATATGCCCTATGTGTCTCTGATAATATGCTTATCTGAGAGTTTGCGCGGTGGGGCTGGCCGTAAGGAAGAGTTGGAAATGATAAAAAAAAATTCTAGCGTGTCAGATTTTTAGAGGACATGTTAATTGGACCCAAAGGAAGCTACTTTTCGAGAGAAAAACAATTCGCACGTGACGCAAGGTCACAGCGGTCCTTTGAAAATGCAAAAATCGTAACTTGTACATACATATACGAGTCAGATTTTCATATAGATTAATCTTGGTGTTGCAGACGTGTTGACCCATTAATCTGACACTAATCAGGGGGGTTTTCTTTATCTGACAGTTTGAAGTTGATAACAAGGAATTTTTTTGAAATATCTCCCTTCCTGTACCTCTAATCGTTTTTTTATTCATTAGGAAAGTTGTATATAATAAAATTCTGTACAACTTTTACCTGAAGCAATTTTAGATACTCTTAGACATTTTTGAGCTAGAAGGCAATGAGAGCGAGGAGCTTAGCCACACATGCGAAAGGCCAAGGTCAATGTAGAAACCCAGTCTAATGTACATTCATCGCTATAACTCAAAAACGTTCAAACGTAGAAAAAATTGCTTCGAACGAAATTTGTAGAAAATGTTATGCTCTACAACTTTTATAATGAATGCTAAAAAGATTTGAAGCTCAGGGGAGGAGATAATTCAAAAAAACTGATTTTTGTGACTTTCTTTCATGGCCAATTTTTATTGTTTCGGCTTGCTGAAACTGACAGATTATCTGTTTTTCGTTATTCTCGAATCATTAGCTTCAAATTAGGAAAAAAGCCACCGAGCTCGGAAATGTACACGTGACATTTTTTTGGCAAGTTTGGCGCCCTGCCACACATTTTCGTCAAGCTTAAATGGGGTATTCTCCTAAATTTCAAAATATATGTCATTGAAATCCTTATACCTCAAATATAGCGAAATATATTTTTTTAGAATTTTAACATATTGCGTTTTATCTGTATTCAGAAGTGCTCTCTTATGAACATTCTACGTCATTTTCACAATCCGTCAACGCCCGTCGAATCAATAAAGGTCATGAAAGTTTTATGATCATCATAGACTTAATAAATATCAAGTTTGGTGATCACATTTGACAAGGAACACAAACAGTGCATAGAAATATCAAACAATGACACAAAATGTCATCGTTTTTAAGAATATATAGACACAGATTACAGAAACAATTTTTTGAAATGTGTGGATATAGAAAACTATATCTTGATCAGTTCATCCACTGTTGTCTAATTAACAAAAATTACTAGACTTTAGTGAAGGCATTCTACGTCACAAGCCTTTACATATTCGAAGTTTCGAAGGGCATATTTCTGAAATATCTTAATTTTCAAGCGAATATTTTACGTGTTGGATAACTAATGGAAAAGGGTTTCCATAAATAATTTTAAATTCGATTTTGGAGTTTTAGGAAACTTGCCCATTGTCAGATCAAGGGAATATATGTAAAGAAAATATCGCTTTTCAAGTAGAATGTGTCGTGTTACCTGATCCTAGTTTTGTCATATTTGAAGTTCGTATTATTTGATAGAATTGTGACGGATTAAATTTGATTTCTAAAATAATTCCGTTGTCAATATAACAATATTGTTTTGTATATTGGTAAATAAAACTTCGATATTTACAGAGAAACGCAATTGAGTCTTTAATTAATCCCCAATAAAAAGAACATATTATCTATATACAGGGTGGTCCAGATCGTAACCAAGAAATTTTAACCACGTATTCTACATCAAAAATAAGCCCTAGTTTGTCGTATAAACATTTGTCGAGAAAAATAAAAATTATATTATAGAAAAAAAAATGTTTTTTATTAATAACTTTTACACTGCTTGAAATATTTTTATAAAATTTGAGACATAGGTTTTGAGCGTCAAGGAGCACTCTTTGCATAATGTCATTTCTTTTCTATTCTACCAGTGGCGTCTGTACTGCAGCGAGACCGGAAACGGTGCCTCGTACAGCAAAAAGTCAAGAGACCTAATTTGCTCTAAATTAAATAAGGATTTAAATAGTAATTTTTATTGTCGGAAAAACCAGTGGCGTATCATTTTTTATCTGAAAATATTCAGTCTCGCTGCAGTGCGGACGCCACTTGTAGAATAGAAAAGAAATGATATTATACAGAAAGTGCTCCTTGACGCTCAAAACCTATGTCTCAAATTTCATAAAAATATTTCAGGCATTGTGCAAGTTATTAATAAAATACATTTTTTTTCTATAATTTTATCTTGTTTATATGACAAACTAGGGCTTATTTTTGATGTAGAACTCGTGGTTAAAATTTCTTTGTTACGATCTGGACCACCCTGTATAAACTTTTCAACATATAATCAACCACATATCTTGATTTAACATGCTCGAGTATGTACAACGATCGTTTTTTTTACTATTCTGACAGGCTGTCCTAGACAATTCCCCCTTGATCTAATTTTTGTTAGAGGTACTCTACAGAGTCTAAGGAATCTCCCCTTATTTTAATCTGACAATCCCGAATTTCCCTCTTGGGCTCCCCAACTATATCATAGCAGCGTAGCTCTCGTTAGTTTCTATATAATAAAAAATTGTAAACGATTATCTTTCATCAATTTCATATGGTCAAACCCACGCATATTTTTCAATCGATGACAATTCGAGCAAGCACTTTCCTACAAGAAAAGTAAAACAAATCAAGCCTGAATCTGAGCCCAGTGTTCTGCTTCAACGTCGAAACCGAAATCCCAATTGATCCCCGGTAAGCGTCGACTTGTAGGGGTGAAAAATACACCGGTTGAAAATCCCCCCGAATTGTTACTTATACGACGTGAATTTTCCGGACCAAGGGAGACCGGCCTGATTTTTCGATTCCCAACCCGTTTGACCGGATTGCGGAATCGGTGTAATTATCCCGGAACGTATAATGGGTTTATGCTAGATTTTTCGGAGCAGGAATTTTGTGATTACAGGGGATATCTCGGGAATTAGGAGGGTTCCATTAGAATAGGTCCCGACTAATAACTGGTGAGGGAAGGAATTTATCTTGTGCATTGAACCCTTGCGTCGTCTTACCCTTGTAAATGTGAGGAGGCGAGAGTTTTTATGTGTCATTCTCAGGAAAATTCCCCGTCGTGTTAAAATTGCTAGAAAGGGTCAATTGCTACCCCGTGGAAATCATCATAACTGGTGATATATTGGTTTGCGGAATTGACAAGAAAACCAGTGAAACTTCGGAATCTTTGAAGCTAAAAACAAAAAAAGGACCATCAAAAGTGAAGAATACGAGGACTGGCTACAAAATAGCGAGACCGACACTATAGAAAAAGTGTGCATGCACCAATCCTTAGAGGAGTTTATACCACAGGACTATCACGCCAACCGTAAGGGGGTAAAGACAGCAATGGAAGCTGGCACCCCCAAATGCGAATTTTGAAACAAAAATTTCAGGCTCGTTTGTCCATC
This sequence comes from Coccinella septempunctata, assembly GCF_907165205.1. Lineage (NCBI taxonomy): Eukaryota > Metazoa > Arthropoda > Insecta > Coleoptera > Coccinellidae > Coccinella > Coccinella septempunctata. Next base: position 40,661,742 of record NC_058190.1, on the reverse strand, counting down.
GTAGGACCATGTTTTTTCACCCTTTTTTTTTCATTTGACCAGGCACCGTTTTAGATATATCGAAAAAGCTCTTTTTCGGTTCATTTTCTGAGCAGCACCCCCAAATCGCAAAAACTTATTTTGGATTTGGATCTACAGATCGTTTGTCCAGCTTAAGTCCAATTTTGTCCACCAATTTTTTTATTTGTCCACCCACAGAACCATACAAATCAATCTTTGAAAATTTTTGAAGGTGTGAAGTTGGCACCCCCAAATGAAAATTTTAAACCAAAATTTCAGGTTCATTTGTCCATCGTAGATCTATGTTTGTCCACCTTTTATTTTCATTTGTCCCGGTTTGAGAGATATGGAAAAAGAAGTTGTTTCGGTGCATTTTCTGAGCTGCACCCCCAAATTGTAGGAACGTATTTTTGATGGTATAGATCGTTTGTCCAACCTAAGTTGGAAATGTGATACACATTCTGAAAGAGCAACTCTTCTGGTAATAAATCTGAGGATTTCATTCATCTAGGTGCAACCGTTCGGTCTTGACGAATTTTCAACTGAAAACAGCTTTTTCAGTGTATTTTGAAGGTCAGCTTTCGAGTCGTCTATCTCTCAATAAAAGTAACCGTAGATGGAAATGTGATACATATTCTGAAAGAGCAACTATTCTAGTAATAAATCTGAAAATTTAATCCATCTCGGCACAACCGTTCGGTCTTGACGAGTTTTTAACTTAACCCAATTTGGCTGAGCTGCTCAGGAAACTTATTTTTCCATATCTCTCAAACTGTGTCTGGACAAATGAAAAAAAAAGGTGGACAAACATGGACCTACGATGGACAAACGACCCTGAAATTTTTGTTTCAAAATTCGCATTTGGGGGTGTCAGCTTGACATAGCTGATTTGTTGCCTTGGACTCCTAATTGTACCGATCTTTCACAAATAGAACAAGTCCAAAACTTTATGGAAAAAAGATAACTCCCTTTACCCCATCCTTCACAGACTCTAGCATGACAACATGACGTACAGATTCAAAATCTGGAATTATCCATTCCTGGAAGATTTCCCCAGAGTGTTTCTCTTTTAATTACTTCCTTCTCCAGTAACTGTTTCTAATAGGCGCATTTTCCTATACCACACAAAAGCTTTGGTCCAGTAAGTGGCATTTGTGCTCCCTTTTTTGGCGAGTGTGTTGGCTTCCTCTTTTCCTTTGTTTCCATAGTGACCAGGAACGTGGAACCAGGACCTTGTTATTCTTGCCTATTTCATTAAATTTTCTTCGGCATTGTCATATTAGCTTTGAGTCGATGACATAGAAATTCAATGTTCAGTGCTTTGATAGCGGCTTGACTATCTAAATGGATCACTATGCCACATCCTTAATAATTTCTTTCCAGGTTTAGATATGTTTACGCATCTAACTTTGCAAGTATTTCTGCCTGAAAAACACTCGATCAGGAACCTAGCGGTAGTGTAAATGGTTGCCCTTATATTCCAGCGCTAGCCCCTATCGTGGTTTTTGAATTATCTGTATACCATTCACTGGTATTAACTTTGATATTTTGTATATTCCTTTTCCCATTTTCAATTCAACATGAAATCTATGAGCCACTGCCTAATTTAGTGTCTTTTGCTGCAGGTTCAACGGCATCGATGCCAGTCAGTCCCCTGCTGATGGGTCTCCTGGGAACGGTGAGCGTCCTCGCCACCGGAGTCTGCCTCGTCCTAGCCGCCCTCTGCAAACGCCACTACCTCCGATCCGGCCATAAGCACCACCACAAACACCACGGCCACCATGGCGGTGCGGTTTCCGAGACAAAACACGCGCCTTTGGAATCCATGGTCGGATCGGACAGCGTAATCGTAGACGGCCATTACACGGGGCTGCTCACTGCAGAACCCACCGGAAACGAGGAGCCAGGCGGCAAAAACGGATCCGTACTGGAGGACACCGATCCGGACATTATCAAGAATCAATTTGGTAAGTGGAGAAGTCGTTTGCTGTTATTCTGCACTATCCGCTATGCTGATCATTACAAATCTCGCTCAAAGGGATCCTTCACTATGTGGCATTAGAATAAGAACTAAATTAGTAATACCCGACAACTATCCGTTTTGCTAGGTAAAGGGGCAAAATGAAACAACCCCTAAACACTGCCTCGTAATTTTCGTACTTGATACCCCCGCTTGACAACGCCAATGGGGTTGGAAAATGCATCCTTGAAAGCTAAAATCTACAAAATATCAAATAACTACTGTAGTTACAACTATTGTAGCATGATCTGGGAAGAAGGAGACTTCAGAGAAGCTTTAGTAATCAACCTCCTCAGGGGCATATCGTTGCTTAGTGTGGACGGTAAAATTCTCTCAAGGATTATGGCTGATCGTCTAATTCCACTCCTATGAAAACTATTACCTGAATCCCAGTGCGGCTTTCGACCAAATCGAGGAACGGTGGACCTAATTTTTACACTGCGACAGCTGCAAGAAAAGGCCCGTAAACAACAATCAAAGATCTATACAGCCTATATCGATTTAAGTAAGGCCTTCACTCGGTGAATCGGAGAGCACTATGGAAAATCATGGGACGCCTTGGAGTACCCGAAAAATTCTTAGCAGCAGTGGCGGATTTACCATAGAGGCTAAGTAGGCTGCAGCCTAGGGCGGCAGATTTCAGGGGGCGGCAAATTTTGGGACAATTTTGCTTGCACTATTATAGAAACTGAAATACTTGTATTTCATAGATATTTTAATATCTATCCACATCTGATTTTCCCTTATTACAAAAAAAAAACTGACCAAGTAGTGCATCATTACTATTTTCCTGTTCTACTCTTATTTCGGCCGCTTTGGACTCTATACTGAAATTTCGTGAGGTTGAAAAATTTTGGTGTAACCAGATTCTGAATCGTTGGGATGTGTTTCTTCGGTTTCTACGAAAACACAATTCAAGAAATGTTTGTCCAGAAGTTCGTATCTATGGCTCTATTGCCTCTATTTACAAGGTGAGCAAAATTCGTTATCTACTGAGGGGATCTCGAGAACTATATCAGAGCAAGAAGAAAACGGATGACACATTATCGAGCTCTTTTTTCATGACCAATCAAATTCTGAAAAGAGAACCGGCCTATCATTTCTAGATTTTGAGTTATAATCAAAAATTGGGATTTTGACGAATTCGAAAAGTTCTCATAGCTTTTTTGTGTTTGAAGTTACATATCTGAAACTTACTTCCTCAGCCACTTTTATACGTAGATTCTACTGACAGAATCTTCTTTTCCAATTCAAAAATTACAAATTCAATTTAAAAAAACGAAAGTTCGCCTAATGTTTCGAAATGAAATAATATTTGGTGCTCGTCAGTGGATTCTACGTAAAAAGGGGTCTGTAGAAGGTTCAAGTTTCAGATCTGTAACTTCGAAGACAAAAAAGTTATGAGAACTTTTCGAAATCGTCAAAATTTCATTTTTTGCTAATAACTCAAAATCCGTTTTCACCATTCTTTGTTTTTCTGAGCTCGAAAATGTGTCATCCGTTTTCTTTCAGCTGCCATAGTTCTCGAGTTTCCCTCAGTAGATAAAGAATTTTGCCTACCCTGTATACACCATCGACTTATTGCTCGGGTGAGAGAAGCTTTTTTTGCTTGAAAAAGGTGAAAAGTTAGGTACCTAAGAACCACATTGAGGCAAGAAAAGCTGAACGCTTTGGCTCTTTCGTGTATACAGTCATAACTAAACAAAATTTCGTATGACAACATCGCAGAAAGATATTTTAACAGTGGGTTTCATAAAACTTTGATTGTGCGATCAACGCTTGGTTTCTAAAACGAAATCACTGAAACTTTTTCATTGCTGAATATATTGAACAAGTAGCAATTGAGAATAATTTAATGGACGTATGAACATAATTTGATACGAGATACGAGAATGATATTATGAATGATCATGACTGAATTATCGATTGAAAACAAATTGACGTCTTCTGTTGATCAATCAAGCGTTGATTCCCTGATCAAACTTTATGAAACCCGAGGTGAGACTTTTATGACTTACGTTCCTATTTTATTGTCATCGTCAGTTTGATTGTGGCGATATAATATATATAATAATATGAATAGTAGGGAAGGTCTTTTCTTTTTTGTGTCTCTGCTTAGTTACAGCCCCCTGAAGATGGCGTCCGAAAAGCAGTTTTTGTTTTTTTTATTGAAAATCAATGAACTTTCCTGTATTAAATCAAGCAGATATTTTATACGGACGGGAAGGCATCAAAAAAATTTTGGTTCTGTTCGTCTATGATAGAAAGGGGTAGAAAAATCCATCCCTGATCCTTGCTTCGCAAGAAACTTTTTCGATATTCATATCTTATAATAAAAAATTAATTTTGGATAAGTTAATCCATTCTCAAAAAATCATCTTGAGATTTTTGTCACATATACTCATCAAGATAATTGTGGGCACAAACGCAGAAATATTCGATATGCACTTTGTTTACGGTCTTTTTTTCCGTGAATTTTCCCAAGAAACTACAAGAGACCTTATTTATTAGGAATGGATCAAGCTATCCAAAATCAATCTTTCATTTTGAAATACGGATATGGAAAAAAGTTTCTTGCGGAGCAATGTTTAGGGGTAGCTATTTCTAGCACTCTCAATCATAGAAAAACAGCACCGAGATTTTCTACCCCGCATAAAATATCTGCTTGATTTCGTTTTTGTCAGTTTTTCGATTCGCAAGAAAAAAACTGGAAACTGCTTTTCGGGCTGTAACTAAGCAGGAGGACTATTTTCTGACGAAGAATCACCCCCTTAATTTTTTTGCAACTATTCCCATGGACCATGTAACCATGTCTGTGCCATACTTAATGATAATAAATTTCTTCCCAGCAAAAATGATCAAGTTTACTGAATGTATATCACTGTGTGACTAATATCCATTACTTTACCTTATTAGAAGTCTATGACTGAATTTTCTTTCATTCAGAAATAAACGTTCTATTTCTTGTGAAATCTCAACTTAATCGTTGCGTTGTAAAAATGATCTGGAAACTCGGATACATCGATTCCCTAGGTCACAATAATTATGAGTTGTTATTAGGACCAACGTGTACAAATCCCAAAGTTACATTTTCACTGACACAAAAATTGTCATTAATATTTTGAACTAAATAATTATGGTAAGGGCGGCAAAATTTTAATAGCCTACTGGCGGCAAATATGTAAATCCGCCACTGCTTAGCAGTGTGTAAAAACCTCCATACCAACAACACCTCTAAAATATAACATAATGGCTCTACAACCGACTATTTCTCAACCAACTCTGGAATGAAACAAAGCTGCGTGTTAGGGCCTTTTACTGTTCAATATTTTCGCCATAGCTGTCTCGAGAATTGGTGACATGAGTATGCCTGTAAGAGGTGTTGGATTAAGATTCAGATTTGCTGGAAAGCCGGTTTAACCTGAAGCTTCTCAGAGCAAAATTCCGTACAAAGTTCATCAAGGAACTTCAATATGCAGATGACAGCGCACTTATCGCTAGCTGCTCAGAGGATCTACAGATAATGTTGGACACCAATAAACATATATACGAAGCTTTAGGCCTTAGACTCAATATCGACAAAAACAATATCCTGGTAAGTCCGCCAGAAAGCCTTCAAATAGAAATCAGCCTGGAGGATGAAACTCTAGATCAGGTAGAGCAGTTCAAATACTTGGGAAGCTTCATAAATACTAGGGCTAACCTGGACAGGGAAATACACAACCGTATCAATTCGACATCACGGGCATTCTGGAAGCTAAAGGACAAAGTGTTTCAAAATCACGACCTGAATCTGAAAACCAAGACAACTGTTTACGAAACAGTGGTCCTCCTAACGCTTCTTTACAGGAGCGAGAGCTGGACGCCCTACAGGCGACATATAAAACAGCTTGAACAAACGCAACAACGTTATATAAAATAAATAATGCACATCAGATGGTTCCACAAAGTTTCAAATGCAGAAGTCTTGCAGCGCGCGAGTTGTATAGCTCTGTATGGCGAATCCACAGAGGGTGCTCGGAAATCTGGAGACCAATATAAGCGGTTTAAGGATATACTGCATCAATCCCTGAAAACAGTTAATGCCATTCATAACTGGGAACAACTAGCGTTAGACAGATTACAGTGGAGGTCTTTTATTTGGTCCACAATTATAATGGAGACTCGAGAAGAATACAGCGGCATCCAGATCTGGATGGTAGACCATTAGTATTGATATTGCCATTGGTATCCAGTATTCTCGGTAACGGGATACAGCAATGAATGAATGAATGAATGAATGATTAATTGGGCTATTACCATTATTTCGGATTATTGACCACAACGTTGAGTCATACTTCGTTCGGAAGAAAATTGTCTGAAAGGATACTGATTATAAGTCTAGTCCTTAATTTTTTTTCTTGATATTATTCCTAGATATTACAATTAATTTTTTCCCTTTTTTACAGAGAGACGTTCCTTCAACAACCTAACTAAATTTTACAAACCCACAGAGCACAGACTGGAAAAAGCCAATGAATATAGTTATAATACGTTGAATCCTTCGAAAAGTCCGCAAGCAGGAAATTCAACGGTGAGTATTTTGTGGAAGAACAATAGAATAATAAATACAGATATTGTGCGCTTTATTCCGTTTTAAACAGACCGTTAAAAGAATAGAAAGTTATGGGAAATTCTACTTTTTCATAAATTTTATTTAATTATTAATTATTTTATTGGAATTGAGTATATTTCCTTCTGAAATGAAAATTTCACCCTCTGTATGTTTACCATAGAAAACCGATGTTCAAATTCCGTTTTCCCATACTGAAAATGTTTTTCACATTGCCGCTTCCAATTTCCAATTCATCGAATATTTGAGACCAACACGACCAAAAAATTGAAACATTCATTTTTATTATCTTTCAATTTGTCTGAATGAGTCGTGTTTTCAATTATTGTGCCCCATTTTGTACAGATATGATGCAATAAAAACGACTTTTATTTTTCATTCTGCTGCACGATAATTTCATGATTATCGTCAAAACCTTTTTCATTTCCTACAGTTCGCAACAATCGAATTCGATTCACTGAAAATGGAAAGGCACTTAAGAGTTTTTATACCCTATATATCGAGGGAATTTTCGCTATTTTCTCATCAAAATCGATTGTAATTCAGCAATCGTTAGGAATTGCAAAGATAGTGTGCTAATTTATATTTTTTTCAAACATATTGCGTTTCATTAAAAAATTGCAAGAAATTTTTTCAATTGAATAAATTTAAACCGTTATAACGGTTCAAAGTTTATGTTTAAACAAAGAAATTGTGATCCAGTAAAAAAGGGGTCTTTTTGTAGATTCATTCCCGGCAACGGGATACAGCAATGAATGAATGAATCTATGATATTCAATGATATTCGTATGTCCGGATTTTGAGATAAGGGGACTATTTTTGGGGATGAAATTCAGGGGCCCGTAACTCCGAAAGAGGGAGCCTCCTGGTAAAAATCAAAAATCCTGATTTTGTCTCGAGAAATTTTTTCTGCGTTGATTTCGGGACACCTTGTTTGATTCAATTCACTAATTGGAGTTCATTTTTTTCAGATGTACCATACACTACAATGCTCAAGAAGTTCGGTAACAGCGCCGTTGTCGAGCACGAAAACATTTCATCACAAATACAAAGGACCCGAAGTTGTTACTTCTTCCAATAGAATACAAGAAAGTTGCATATAAGTGTCATTGTTTTTACTGAGTATTATTATTGTAATTAATAAATTAAATCCATCCAGGCGTTTTTAATCATTATTTTTCTCCTAAATGTCGTCATATGATATTATACCATAAAATTTCAGAATAAATTCAGAACATACCAAAAAGTTAAACAATAACAAACCAACTACCTGCAAGTGTTAATTTCACGCACGTTGTTGTAAGCTAAATGTTGAAATGACATACACATGGGAAAGAATCTTGAGCTGAAACATTTGGTTGGACTCACTGATAAGGAATTCGACGTCAGAATCAATTATGTCCATCCGTAAACCCTCTTATTTCGGAAGGGTGCGTTGAGGGTCTGATTGCGGGTTAACTGTTAAATCCATTGGGGAAAATGATGAACTTCTAGAAGGCAAGCAGCGATGTACGAGTTCAGTAAGTGGATGGGTGACCCACCCATTGAAAGCGACGACAATCTCCCTCAATTCTGAACGGAGTTCAACAAGTTGGAAAAATCTCAAATTTCGAAGCAGTTGCAAAAATTTCGATTATTTTCTCCGCCCAAAAATTCTTCTTTTCAAATTCGTTCTTTTCCCTCAAAAAAAATATGCCTATTTCTGCCTTCTTTGTAATGGTTTAGTGATATCATCTGAGATGATAAGATAAGGAGTAGTAATAAACAGCACATTGTAACAAAAAAATATATTTTGTAACAACACGAACGATTATATCATTCAATTACATGAAATCTTGATATTATTCTCCACAAGAAAAGATTTTGTACTAGATAGACTAGGCAAATAACTACTACTTACATAAATTCATATGGATATCCACCAAATTTCTTACAACTTAAAAAACAATATAGTTTTTCAATGTCACGAAAATGTAGTCTAAAAGAATACTCATCTTATTAAGACGAAATCTTGGTGATATTCGCACTAATATGTTTTTATTATTGAGATGCACATTACAATCTACACTGTGTTCTCATTGCAGCATTCTATCAGATATTTCTTTGAACTATTTATGGAACACTTTTATCAGATGTATAAAATAAACATTAATGACCTCTTGGGGCATCAATATGATGCCCCTCTCTCTCGAGGTGAAGCATTCAATTACGCACATTTTAGCGAAAAAATGATCAACGAACACGGAGTATTTTCGGAGAATTCGGAGATATAGATTTTTTACGAAAACGGAAAACCATTGCTGGCTCAAAAATCTCAATTCCTCAAGTCCTAACGGCGTCCCAAATTCGCTTAAGAATTTCAATCGATAAAGAATTCAATTACGCACATTTTAACGAAAAAATTATAAAGGATTAACGAACACGGAGTATTTTGGGAGATGATGATGATTTTTTCACTTATATAGTACGGATATCAATGAACAGACAATAATTACTTAGAACCAAATGCCAGGGGGAGAGATTGGTACCGAAATAATGAGTAAATTTCATTATTCCGCTCATTTCAATGAAATGATATCGAAATACGGTGCACGGTCGACTCTCCATCGCGGCACCGTACGTCAGAAACCACAGAACTCAGAAACTGTGGCTGAGAAACCGTTGCTAAGTTCACACGGTTCACACCATAGATATAGAAACTCTTCTCTACGTCTATGGTTAACACTCAGTTTGTTAGGTTAGTACACAGATTACAACCTAACACAGAATATCGTCGTCTATGGTTGCCATAAAGTTAAATGTTCTCTGCAGAGTGGGTTTGTAGTTTTCTGTGGTTAGTTGTCAATCAAAGAGGTTAATGATATCATAGACTTGTCAATTAGTGTTTTCTGTGCTTAATATTTTATTAAATCTATGGATAATTTCAAATAGGAAATAGAAAAAACTTGGGTCTTGTTTGATAATTCCTTTTGAATGATGATAAGTAAATCGTATAGTACATAATGATACACGAAATATTATTTCAAATATTCAATAAACCTAATTTAACGAAAAATGATTTTATTCATTATTCGAATTTATTTGAACTTCAAGAATTTTTACACCCAGCTGAAAAAAATTTGATACAGAAAATTCAGGAAGTGCCCTTTAAATATCATAAAATCGAAGAGTTCATTAAAATAGTCGATAATAAAGTATATAAGCAAAAGGGTAAGGAAGTTGCAAGAGGAAAATTCTTTTTACAATGATCTGTTTTCAGTAAACAACAGTGAAGACTCTGAAAGTGAAAATGCATATAAGGGGCTTTACATCAAAGATTTCGCCTATGGTATGCATAAAGCCTTAGAGCCTTATAGAAAAGAAGTTGTTGAATTAGAAAATAACTACCTTAAAAATCCACAACTTCCCTTAACATATATTTTAAGCACAGTAGATAAGTATGGAGTTCTTTTTGATGATTTGAATTCCATGATTGAAGTGATTATAGCAGACAATTTGTATGGTTGTTTGCTCATTGGAAGGTTACAAAAATATTTGTACAGTGGAAATGAAATGACATCAAATGCTGCTACTATGTGAGTACCTGATCGATTACTTGAAATTAAGTATTAAGTAAAAATATATTTTTAGTATAATCAAGACCATAAATATTACATTCTTTCATCAACTATCAAATTGGATAATTTATGGTGAAATAGTTGATGCTTATGATGAATTTTTTATTCGAGATGAAAATTGTCCAGATCCAAATTTTTTATATGCAGAGCTTGATGATTCAAATGCATCTACAATGGTAAGAATTATTTTGTTGTGGTATCAGGATAAACTAATTGAGTCTTGTCAGAAAATTGTTGCTTGAATAGATCTTATAAATTCCTTAATTATTTCACATTTTTTCTCGTCTTTTGTGTTGGTTGATGTAGATTTCCCTAGACCTTAGAAAGAAACCAATTTACTTGGCAGACAGCGATCATGTAAAATCGTGGGTATATGCAGAGTTCCAAACAACTAAGACCTAAGAAATGAACCATTCTAATTGACAGAGGATAATCACAGTGAAGTTATTTGCCAATGAGATTGTTTTTTTTTCTAGGTCTTAATTTAACTTTTTGTGAACTCACCTTTAGCTTGTAGAGGAAACAGCATTACTTTATTCAGTCCTAAGGGCATATAATCATTGAAACGGGTTTCAATTTGTTCAATTTGAACTTTGGTTTTAGAGGAAAATATTGAACAATTTTGTTCATACTTACTTTCAGTCTGCTATAACACAGCAGCAGATTCATTCATATGCTATCTGTTCAACGTTGTGCATTTCATTCCATTTCAGTCTTATTGCACTTTTCTTTAACTAAAGAAATTGATCAACTGATCAATTTCTTCGTTGTTATAAATTTCACAAATCAGATTTGACATGAACTATTCTACCAGTCTATTCCTGGAGAGATAATTAAACAACTATTGATGTTTAGGATTGAACCTTTTAGTTTTGTCCATTATTTCTACAAGTTCCCACGAAAAGAATTGGTTTAATGTCCTTGATTTTTAGAAGAGAATGAGTGTGAGAAAACCCACAGTTGTGAACAAATTCTCCATTAACTGGAAAATGGTTCCAATATTCATTAATGAAGATATTGTAGAAAGTATACTGTTCATGGGAAGAATAATCTGGATATTGAAAAATAATCCCCAAAAAAAAACCGATGAATTCAACTTTATGGACAGTGAACGAGATTTTTGGGATGGAAAAGAAATGGATTTTTCCACAAAAATAGAGAGCCTGCAGAACCAGACATTCAGTGATTTTGAATTTGCCCAAATAATTGAAGAATGTCGACTGAAATTAACAAAGGTAAATCGCTAAGAAAATTTCCAAAAAAATTAAAAAGACAATCCATAATTCTTAGAAAAATATTTTCAGTTCATGTTATCGCTAATGCTTGAAGAGGGAAATATAAAAAAGCACTTACACCTAATAAGAGACTATTATGCTTTAGGAAGAGGAGAATTATTTCAACAATTCATAACAGCTGTGGAAAATCATTCTGGAGATTCTTTGCTGGATAAAGATATTGCCAATTTAAATTTTTTGTTTATAGAAACTGCTAAGAAATTGTATGGAGATTATGATACCAGTTATCAGCAGTTTGAATTAGTCATAACAGAGGGGAATATGATAAGTATGTAATATTAATTTATTATATCAAAACAAAAGGTGAAGCATTGAATGAACAAAAGCAGCTTTCAAGTGTAGAATATATATTTCTCCTCTTCTTACTATCGTAGCCTCCAACCTATGGTCTCGTCTGGAGCTAAATTTTGATATAAAATGGCCCCTTCACATTGTTTTCCACCCTAAAGCTATGGAACTCTACAAGAAGCTGTTCTCTTATTTACTTAGATTCAAAAAGACACAAATGAACCTTCACAGACTTTGGCAAAACCAAGTGTCTGGGAAACAGAAAATGTAAGTTCATCATTTTTCCAATCATTATGTTACTAATGAATATTTTCAGTGACCGTAGGTTATGGACGTTGAGACATAATTTGATGTTTCTGATATATAATTTACATTATTATCTACAAGTTGTGGTTGTTGAATCGAATTTTTCTATTTTGGAAAAAGCCATAATGAACGCTAACGAATTGGAAGATGTCATTAGGGAACATCATATATTCATCAGTAATCTTTTATCGAAAACCTTCATATTGGACGCTGATGAGGTAATTGACTAACTTTTCAATAGCAATAAATTTATAATGGTTCTCGAATATTTAAATTCCAGAGTCACATTTATAAAAATAAACACCGATTGTACCAAGATCCCGCAGTTCATATCAATGTTCCGAGCAAAGTAAGTAACATTTTTTAAATCCAATTTCCATTACCGTTTTTTTTTTTCATTTAAATGAAGTTGTTCAGCATATAACAAAAATCAACAATAGTGAACCAAGAAGAAATATTTTTCATCAAATTCAATGTAATTGAATTCTGTTCTATTTTGATAGAATAATCCATAATGATGTGAATAGCCCAATAAATCTCCTACTGGGCTCAAATTAAAGTTTTTTGGAAATATTATTTTGAATAAGTACATAGTGGAATTGAAAATTAAGATCCTGATATTCAGACCCCTAATGAGACAATTCGAAAACTTCTTTATCTTCAACAGCTGATTCACAAACATTTATAATTATTCATGAATGATTTTTTAGATATACAGAGTTATCATGGCTTTACTAGAGCTTTGTGACGACTTCTCCTTAGTTGCAAAGTCCTGGGACGAAGACCTCACTGAACCTCAAGTACTAGAATTGGAGGATTTTCAAAAAAGGGCAAATACTATTATTGAAACTTTATTATTCACCTTATTCAATCTGAGAAAAAAAGAGAGGGGAGATCATCTTTTTCAACTCCTGGATCAGTTGAATTTTAATCAGTATTTTGTTAAAAATAAGACAAATATAAATTTAATGTGAAAATTTTTCTCAACCTGGTTGTTTCATCTTTCATGTAGAAATGAAGGCAAGTATTTAAAATTGATTGCTTCCTATTCCGAGCCACCTAATCAATGTAAGTTGACTTTTTTGTCTTCAATATGACTCTATTGATGAGATTTTATGATGAAATTTCTCGTGTGCATATGTAAAGGGTCAGTCGAATATACTTGCCGGTCGATTGTTAGATGTTTTGGAGTAGGAGAATGATCAAAACTTTGTTTGAATTGAATCTAATTAGCACAGGAACTAAAATTATTTTGCGCTTAGTAGGGTCGATTCAGCCAAAGTTTTAATCATTCTTCTAGCCCAAAATTTCTCCGAGTTATCCACAGATCAAGCACTGTTGACTAACCCTGTATATATACAGGTTTATTTTATAAAATATGATTGCGAGTCATATTTAGCACACCCTACTGTTAAGTCGTATACTTAACAACTAATCTGTTTAAAAAATGGCTACTGCATTTAATTGCTATTTATGGGCGAAACTGAATCGTCTGAAATCAAAATAATCCTGTGGTTTCCTGCTTCCACAATTAACACAACAAAATGCTGGCATACGATATAGAAAAAAATAGAAGTACTGAAGAATAATCAAACATTAAATAAACAACAATTCGTTTGTCCTGCAGAGGCTTTAAAATTGAAATAGCTGATCATGACAGCCCTATATGGTTGTGAGCAAAAATTACAGCTATAATCTTTGGTTGTGAAGGCATAGCAACTTTGAACACAAAAGATTTTCTGTTCAAACACAAACTTATGGCTGTGATGATAGACAAAAACGAAGAAAACATATAGTGCAAAACCAATTTTATTTTAAGTAACAAGTACAAACATTAATCATTTTGTTCTATACAAAAATCGCTCATGACCCGATCATTTTTTTACACCCCAACATATAAATCTACTCATGTCATTAAATAGGAAATAGTATACAAACTAATTTTCAAAAGATGAGAAGGCTAGAACTTAATCAATTTCGAATATTACATGAGCCAGCAAAAATAACTATAATTCTTTCTCTTAATTGATGATCAAAATCTGATTCATTTAAAAAAAAGTACACAATTTCAGCAGATCTGTCAGGAGATTTCAGTTCTTGCAAATATGACAGACACTCTTCACCCACTATAAAAATGTCATCAACGTTTTTCCAACCAGACACATTCTGGGCAAATTTCAATCTATTAAATGATAGAAGTTGCTCTATAGTTAATTTTCTTTACATATTTTATAGTTTCACGACATGTAATGCTAAACGTGGAATTGAATAAATTTCTACAAATCCAAACATATTTTAAATATGTTTAAGAAACTTTTCAACTTGGTCACATGAAGGAAATATTAAAAGTAAAGATAATCAGAACATTTTGGTCTTCATTGGTATTCTAATTGCCTATAGAAGAAAAATTTCGATTCAAATTTTTCATTTTCCTTCTACAATGTGGAATGATAACTGGGAACTGTATAAAATTATGAACCATCAAAGACTAATAAAATAATTTAGTCTATAATAAACTAGTTCAAGATACTGTACACTTAAGACTTAGGTTTTTTCTTTTCACTTCACGTTCAATTATCCATTGGTCATAAAAAACGGTTCTCACTCTTGTAACTCAGCTCAAAACTGATGATAAGTATTTACATTTGTGTTGTTTGTTTCCCCTTCGAGATCTAGAAATGGCATGTGTTGATTATACATTGATGTTTGCTGATTTAATGTACCGTTAGTAGACTGCATCATACATGAAGAAGCCTGTTGGTTTTGTGAAGATGCTTGCGGTGATCTTGGAGGAGAGGGACTGTCCAGTGTTATTATCGCCGGACTTGCTGGATATCCAGAACTAGACACCGATGATGGGCCAGGTGTCGTCGTCATGCGGGATTGGTTGCTATTTGACGAAATACTGGTCGTATCTAAAAAAAAATTTTTTCCTCTATATATTGAGCTGAAAAGATCGCTCACTGGAAGCTCTTGCTGAAGAGCTTATAAACAGCTTCATACAAAAAATTTGTTTCATTTTAGATACAGAAGATTAGCGACAATGGAGCTATCAACTCGGCTATGAAATACACTACTATTTTTCATCAAAGTGCATAATAAATGTCAATATAGTTGTTTACTTAGATGAAAATGAGTTTATTTATAAATAATACAAAACGAAAACATGATTAATTCACGAAAAAGTTTCAACCTCAATAAAACAGTATTCACAAATTACTTTATTGAGAATATTCTTGAAGACATGAACAATATCTTTGACTCGCCTTAAGCATGGTAAACTCGTTGTAGATTGTCTATGATTTTATTTTTCACGTATCGGCTTTGAACCGAATTGCATCACTTCTGCTATATCTTCTTGTTTTTTCCCTTGACCGCTTCCCCGAAATCTGACTTGCGTCGTTCGTGCAGGTCAAAGGTCAACCGCAGGAAATTACCTTTTTTCTACTCCCGTGCCTTTCAAACTATTTTCCCGCACCTATTTTAGTGTCATTTCCTACACTAGTACGGGAAAGTGAATTTCTGCCCGACTATTGACGGAAAATGATTTTTCTCACAAAAGAGCTATCAAGATTCTGCTTGCGTAATTTTCAATAAAAAAAAAATAAACAGACAATCACGAAAAACGCAATCCTCTACCTTCAATGATAAAGCAATTAGATAAGGGAGATGCCCAGCAAATGTGCCCAAAATAGGATGCCCTGAGCAAGAATGCATTTTCCTAACATCCCATGAAAGAGACCGTTTTTTGTTACCGAGAGTTCAAATATCGGTAGAGGCTAGAATCGCATTCCTATAGACACATTTAACATACGACAGGAACTCGTCAACTTGAAATTTCATATCATTGTTTAGAAGGGAAAGTTAATTACTGATAAAATGTCAGTTGTCTGTATTTAAGGGTTAAGCTTTACTTTCCCTGTTGAATCTCCTCTATCTGTCATCTAAAATATTTGAAAGTTCCAGAAAGCCGATGTTATTTACTACTCAGAATTCCATAATTCAAACGCGTAACATGCGTCGATTATTTAATCAATTGTAGGGGATTGACATCTGGGCTGGTATTCTCGAGCATTCGAAATATATGCGATCGTACGCATCGAAAAACGTTGTAATGTTTTTAACAGGAAATAGCAGAGTTTTCCAATGCTTTGGTGAAACTCTGGAAAACTCTGCTATTTGCTGTAAAAAACATCACAACGTTTTTCGATATATTGCGAATGCTGGAGAATACCAGCCCTGGATGACGGCGAGTGGCTAGTACGATTCGGATCCTAACATCTGCTGATATTTATATCGAAGGTGCTATGCGTCTGAATTGATTGTGGTTATCCCTTTAGGTATTTTATTTTTTACTACCATCTACAACAGGGGTTTTCCAACTGTATCATATTTTTGATTGATTTCAACTATTCAACCAATTTGAACGCTATGAGGATCATTATTTTCTCCAAAATCTGTCACAAGGTGACCAAAATCTGCACTCGTCAGTTTCTGCTGGACCCATTCTCATTAGGTGCATCATAAAGCAATGCCCTGTGAGTAATGTATCACTATGTCAAAATTTTGATAGCTTATTTTCAGGTTTCTTTCCACACACCTTTCGATTGCAAATAGTTTAGCCTGAAAGACAGCAATCAAGCGATAGTGAGTATCTGGTGCCAGCCACTAATACTCTTAGGTCATTCCCTATCATGGTTCCGAACTATCTTCATACCATTCAATAGTATTTCTTTTGAGGATTTGGGAGGTGCTTTCTCTTCCCAATCTTCTACTTAGCATCGTTTTTAATATCTTCTTAATCCTCACGCAAATGGCAAAATGAGAACCGATACAACCCATACTTTCTCTGTATATTCTTAGGATGGCCTCATAGACCAATCTATCCCCCGGTGAAAAGGTGTGAAATCTGTAATGATCTCCAGTGCCCAGTTGGTCACATTCTCATAGCTCCAGTGATGCAAACACAGACTAGCCCTTGTATTCTATCAAGGATTTTCCTCGTGTATTGTTCTGATTTGCCTTGACATGTCAGACTATTGCCCCATAAGTGATTGATTACTGGATTCATAATCATAATGTCTCAGACTTAGTTTGTGGGTACACGTTTTTACCAAATGACATATACAATTTTTTTAACGTTGTTTGCTTTCCTATCATTCTAACGTATGCGGTACTCCAAGAAATATAAAAGGGAATTTCTAGATTCATTGCCATGAATGCAACATATATCACTATCACTCTGCTATATACTAATAGCCGCACACTTATTACTGCAAACTCTGATTTCTAATTGTTTTCAGAAGAACTACACTAATGATTACTGAATTTTGTCATCACATCAGAAGGTAACAGTTTCAATTCTATGTGAAGATTAGAAATTTATTTTAGAAAAATAGATTACATAGAAACATGAACCAACAAAATAATTATAGTACTACATCTACAATCACGAAAAAAGAAACTGAATCAAAATTAATGAAACTCCACTACCATATTACCCTTTAGTAGTTATACCTGAGAATTTAATAGTCGAATCTGGTTTTGGATTTACAGCACGTCTTTTTGCCAACGGTTCATCGTCATCAGAATCTGACAAAGTTAAATCTACAACATCTTTTTTAGGTTCTTCCTTTAATTCCTTGACGGGTTCTGTAGAAGATGTGGTGGTAACGTTGGAACTCACATATTCTGTAAACGTAGAGAGATTTTTTTTTTAAATTACTCCTCGATCATCCCTTATTCATTTGAATATAAGGGACAGAAAAGTAAGCTGGAGTTTATGTCATGTTAGTGGTAGCAGGTCGTTATGGTGGATTGGAATTGCATCAGGAGTATTTGGAACTGTTTTTAGGCAGAAGTTGAAGCATTTATTGATAGAGAAGACATTAAATAGTTAAAATCACTCTCAAATAGTTCATCAAGGAAGAAATTCCGGTGAACAATTGCTAGTAAATACATTTGCGCCATTCAATAGAACCCTTGTTGGATTTTGTCTTTTATCACACCAACTAATTATTTTCAATTCTATTGAGCACAATATCGTGAAAAAATAAAACTCACCAACATCATCATTGATTATTTCAATAGAAACATCAACATCAGGCGTCTTATCAATTTTCTGAGATTTCTTTTCATTACTTTGAGTACTCCACGATCCGTCCTTATGGAGCTGTATCTCATTCACATCCGAAGGCAAACTATTCGACGTTAATACATCTTGGAAATATCTGCAAGAAAAATATTCACACTTCAAAAACGACTGAATTCTACGAAATCATCTTGAAGAAAACTTACCCATCAATTACTAAATTGTCATAAAGTGCGGGCTTATCACAAACCGGACAAATCCAAGTTGGTTTTCTTTCGTTCATCTGCAGGAAGAGATGAGCATCGAAGCATTGGAAGTGGGAACATGTAATTGGACGACAGGGTGTCGTCATTCTCATTTTACCCAGAGGGCACATCAAAGAAACTTTCAATGAGGTGGTGGCTATTTCACTGTCGTCGTCGTTCAGTTTTTCCTTTACTATAAAAGTTTGAAAAAGATTTTAAAATTATGTTTTAAAAAAAGGCAGATTTCTAATAGTTGCAAAACAAGTACTAGTTTACAGCTATTGTTGCAATCTTGATCAATATTCTGACGAATCGAATGGAGGAGATTCCGAAAGGAAGTATGTCTTAAGTTATTTAATAATATGAAGAACTTCTGCAGCTGCTGTAAAAGTTATCAAAACATTTGTTTTTCAATTCCTGTAAGACCATGAGTTATGTAACACTATGTTCAGAGCCTTTGTCAGCGGTTGCGACCATGAAGTTCAATAGACCAGTGAATAATGACTCATGAATCACAAGTGATTAATGAATGTTTGATAGGCAATTAGTGAATAATGATTCATTAGGTGGAGGGCGAAGAGAAGGTGTTATTCTTATGCATCGATCATGGATAAAATTAGTAACATGTTCAAGTATGTATTTGTAATGACAAGAAAAAATTATCTTACTCAATCCTCTTGTATAATCTGAATGTTTGGCTCCTTTCTGTTTCAACCTCATCAAGAGATCATGGGAAGTCAACTTATGGACCAATGCAACCGTTATTGCATAACCTCTACCATATTCTGCTGCCCAGGACACCGATATTTGATTAGGAACTGTTGGACTCAATTTCACAAGGGAAGTAATATTTACAGGTTTCGGTGGCCTTTTTGGCTCAACGCCTGGTTTGTTTGTAGGGATGGGGTTCTAGAAAATAAAATTTGGGTTTGTAATTCAAAATAGGAATAATCATTCATAAAAGCTATGGCAAAGAATGAAGTTTGATTAAACCTTAACAATTAATCCTTATCTATTATGATATTGATGACTATGGGAAAGTTTCAGAAAAGATTCATCACCTGAACGCGATTTGATAGCTATTCTGTTTTCAGCTCAAAATGAAATGAAAATACATTTATCAAATGAAAAATCAATGAATAGATGTTACGTGACCATAATTCTACTATTTTATATTTTTTTATATATTATGTTAAAAACTGAATTATTGACTGAAAATTAATCCATATACATATGTATTAATCATGCAAGTGCATGACAGCTCGATCAAGCTCCATGAAACCAGGCATCTAAGTTGAAAATTGTGTACTATTAGAAAGGGAAAGACTTTACTGTTTATACTAATAAACAGTAAAGTGTAACTTTATATTATCTTTCTCTTTCAAATAGTACACAATTTTCAACTTAGATGATGAATAAAATTGATCAAAAGTTGAACTCACAGGTAATTGAGTGTGTTTATTGTTGACTTTAACAGCAATACTTGGGGGAAAGAAATCTTCTTGTTCACAAGTTGTCTCAAGAAGGCAGAATCTCATTTGTACTTGTTTCACATAATCTATTTTCACTCCGGGCCTTATGTCCCTGGACACTGCTATATCAGTTGCCTGTTGAGGGGTCAGGTGGAAATAGAAGTTGCCCTCCTGCATTCTTTGGGTAGTTTGGGGAATGAGAGTAGACGGCTTCAAGAGCTCGCTAATGACATCAAAAAATGGCAGTCTTTTGAACTTCACATCTGGATGTATTGGGTAGTTGGCATTGATTATGCCTTGCTGAGGTCTTTGGGTGTACTGTGGTGCATATTGTGTGAGATAAGTTTGATTATAAATAGGTGGCTGGCGAGACTACAAGAAAAAATAAGCGTCAATGACATAAAACAATTAGTTTATTTATTCAATAATTTCTTGAAAAGGTTACTTTAGCAATGAATTTAAATTTTTTTGATGGGCTTTTCCTTGAAATTAATAGTGGTTTTAACTTACTGCAAGCTGATTATTAACGTAAGGATGTACTGTAGCTGTTGTGCGGGGTACACCTCCTTGTTGCTGGGGCATGTTGCCGTTTCCTAATTCGGTAGCTCCAGGTGAAGATGCGGTAGGTGCGCTATTTAAAGCTCCGTTTTGCCTGCAAACAGATGACTGTAAATGACCCAAAATATTCAAAGAAGATTGTTTGGAAATTGTGGAACGGGATTCAACTGTTATGAAAATGCTTGACATATAGCTAACATTGAAGGAGCAATTGTTGATGGAGTACATGAAGCTTACTATTAGCAGTAGGTACTGCATGTTTCTAATGAAATTATGGAAGCATTTAATATTTCTTCGATTAGAATACAATCCCAAGCATGAATGAAATTCGAATTTCTCCCCAGTACTCGACTTACTGAATTTATGATTTACTTATCATGTATGGCAAGATAGGTTTTTTATTGCTATGTTCAACAATTGATATGGTTGATCAGTGGAATCCTGCGTAACCTCCCTGATTCAGTCTGCTGTTACTCATAGTCAAGATCTACAGCAAGCTCATTTCCCCCTCCAATGCGATCCAAGAAGATGATAACGCTTCAGGATGAAAGTTTGTGAAAGTCCCCGAAGCTAGACAAACTATTTAAACTTGACTCTATTGCCTAAAAGAAGCATGGCTTCCTCTTAGCAATCTGATAAAAGATATTTTCATTCCCAGTTTGTGAATGACATCCGTCCTTATCCTATCTACTCAGGTAGATACCCTATCACTGGATTGAGACCTATGAGAGCCTTTTCATCTATATAGCTGATTTTGAAAACATCAGCTAATTTATTTCCCCATTGAGCGTTTTTCGAGTAAGAAAATGGTGCACTATGGATAGATTACACCTCTCAATTCCAGCTTGACTGAAGTAGATCTAACACAGAAGTTTCACATATTTGTCCAGAGTAACACTCTATTTGGATCCGTGGTTTGTTGCCTTCCGCCCCTTATCAATATTAAATAATATTTTTAAGTAGGTACGCTCAATACATACCGTGGTAATGAAATAGTAATATAAATATACAACCCTAGCTTTTGAAAGGGATAGAGGTGATAGACCTTTTGTTGACAAGGATGATTTGATAATTGCTTTTTTATGAAATAGTTAAACTCATCGAATTTTTACTTTTTTATTTATCTTGAGGTCGATTACTTTCACATTTTTGTGATTGTAATATTTTGTTTCAGGAAATCAGTCAAATACATACCACCATATGAAAAATGGATGTTTTCGATTACTTTTCAAAAACAAATAAGTACACGTCACTGACCTCAAAATACATAAAACAGTGCGTAATTTGAAGTAATGTTCGAAAAAAATATAGCTTGTACATTAAGAAAATTCTTGATATTTTTTCCATTATCTATTTTTCCAGTATTTTATAGCTGAATGAAGCTGTTTTATCACGAATGTTGTATCTTCACTATGATTTCTAAGGCTGAAATTTTTTTTTATTTCATAATTTAAGTAAATTGACCGCCTGGAAAACATGAAAATGAAAAATGAAATTCTGAACTTTCTGATATTGATTTCCGGATCCTGTTAGATTAATTAACATAAATTAGAAAATATTATTAAGCCAATACATTCCCATGTTCAATTAATATTATTACTTGACAATAGTCTGACACCTAAAAGGAATAATTTCTTCAACTTAATTTTTGGCAACAGGATTACTACATATCTGAAGCTTGCTATGGTAACAATAAGCTTCAATTATCTACTGCATAAACAAAATTATTGTCCATTTTCAAAAAGTTTGATCAAAAAATAAATCCCTTGATTCACAGATCCATATCCATGAATTGGTTCGGAGCACTGTTGCATCAAACTACGATACTTCCATTTATTGACTACCAACTACTATTTTTCCGATAAAAGCACAAATATAAATTTTTCAGTTATTTCATTTCGGCAATCAAAGTTTTATGAAAATACAGCCTTCTTAAGTATTCTATTCCCTATGTATATCACTGAACATGCCTGCAGTTCCAAGTACACCGAAATTATAACCAATTTTGACGGAAGTATAATTGTTAAACATACAAGTGTCGGTAATGCGCATGTGTCGTGTATAGACAGAAGGTAGAGGAACACGCAGCATTATGAGGCAGACTGGCGTAATTGAGGCTTCAGCGCAATTCTATCTACATAGGTATGTGGTATGTGACGAGATATTGTGTTTGCTGTCCACAGGAGTATGGGTATAACGTGAAATGGTTAACGAAGCTAGTGCCTATTGTAGCCGATCACCACTTTCCTTGATGATGTCCTACAAATCACGTGACCACCTATAAGGAGGAGACACTCCACTTTGCACCATCCTCCACAGATGATATGTGTATACATCAGTTAATCCACTAAGTTCAAGTTGCTTTGGATGAGATCTCACAAGCACACATCAACCATCTAACTTTATCTGTGCCTAGGCGTGCTCAACTACAAGATCGCCTAACACATTTTTAATTTCTTTACTGATTACATGTGACCAACATAACTTGCAAAATTTTCTATTTTTAGTATCGACATAAGACCAACACATAGCTAAAACAAATCAAGTTGAAGAAATTTTCGGTTTATTTCATGTATAGGTTATATGTAGGTGTGACCATGAACAAGAAAAAGAATCATAAGGGTTTAATATGGAATATTTCATGTTCCTTCGCAGGCAAAGTTACATTGAATAACTGGGTAGAAAAACAAACTATATCTCAAGGGAAAATTCTTGATTAGTCAATTATTTGATTATTCTTGCCATATAAAAAATAAGATTTTATCGAACATAAAACGCAACAGAAACCTATATCACTATTCATTATCGAGATTTCATGATGAAATTTTTTTTAGCAGACCGCAAAACTATTATCAATAATCTTCAAATAAGAAAGTTATGACAGTATCATATTTAAGTTGGGAATGATTGTATAAAAAAAGGTTTCAGATTAATGATTCTGGACTGTAACAACTTCAAGAACACGTCAAATGATTGCCATAATCAGATTGAATGAATAGATTGGACATCCAAAGATATAGGAATACTTTCACTTTTTTTAATACTTCATTTGTAACTTCTTCTTGGGAGTCATTCCATAATAATAACATACTGTTGAAATAACGACTGTCATGTCAGTCTCCCATTTGGAAGGATGATATAGTTTCACATACATGTAATGATGAGGGTATATATAGAATGGTAAATATATGGAAGGTATACAGGATATGAATGAATTGTTGCGAAAACATTTGATAAGTAATTCCTTGAAATTGAATGGAGCAGATCTTTTTTTCCCTATGTTATCCGCCTACTGGGTAAATTTAATTTCTACTATAAGACTCAGAAAAGTCGTATTGGGTATATAAGGTCTTCTGTAATAGAACACCTCACTTGTTCAAAATAAATCAATAATCCCTTGAACTTTTTCGCAACTATTCATTTACGCCATGTAGGATGAAAAATATTATTGTCATTATAGATATGCAATGGAAAAGTTCAAAAATGCTTGCCAACACTGTAAGTAATTAAAAAAAATCTTACAATGGAAACATATTTTTTGTTAATTATATTTTGAGTTTTGGTTGTTTTAAAAATTGCACCATCCTTGAAATTGTGCCTACAGTGAAGTGATATAGAAAACTTAGTGTGAAGGTTGTTGACATTATTTGGAATTTTTGGTGCATAACAATTATTAAAGTGTTAAAGTTACTGAAATATAGCGCATCTCGGATCAGCAGACAATGACAGAACCTGCATTTTGCTTGAAGGGCGCATTAATATTCGTTGAGTTCATTTTTAGTGATTTTGAGAGGTATTCATAAATCCTTATCTTTTTACTGAGAAAATAGCGTTCTGCGAAGTAAGAACAAAACAAGAAAAAACTCCCAAATAATGTCGAAACTTTCCTAGAAACCCAACTTAAATTTTCAATGATCACTTGAGTTTTATAGCCTGCCCAATTCAAAGGATTGTTGATGATTAAGGCAACTGAAAGGCACAAATTACCGTTGTAAATTTTTTTAAAGTTTTTACAAGATTGGCATGCATTTTTGAGCTCGTCCATTCAGTGTACACTGAGTTATTTTAGTTGTATTTCGACAAACATGGGTAAAAATGCAATGTGCTTAAGGTTAATTGATTTAGGATTCTTACATCAACTACTATTCTATTTGAACCTACATCGAAGACAAGAAAATGTCAACCTAATCGCAGTTATGAAATTACGTTGATCTCCGAAAATTTAACATGTTATTTCTGTAATCAAGATTTTCACCAGCAGCAATCCCGACCCACTATTTTTCACTTGAACTAAAGCTATAGGTACAAAACTGGAAGATTCACATAATGCAGAAATAGTTCATAGATTCCTTTCTTCATTCTCTTGCTTATTCAGTTAACTTAATGGTTTCAAGAAACTCCCATACTGAAGGTTCTGATTGTAATGAACTATTATTCTGGAACATGAAATATGTACCTTATTGTTTGACCCCTATTCAATTGCTTGTTCTTGGTTGGCAGTTCCTGAGTTCCATATTGTCTTGTATTTCCCAAAAAAACCTTCCCCTGCTGTGTAGTTTTAGTAGCTTGTCTCTGGGTTGCTTGTTGGCGTGCTAGATGTTGCTCTCTTTGTTGAATCATTTCAGCTGCATGTTGCAGAGATGAGTATGGCATTACTCCTGAGTGCTCAACTTGAAAAGTGTCAGTCATTTTCCTGAGGCACTCTGCCTTTGCAGCCCTCGATGGACGTGACATATTTCGACTATTGCCTTGATTAGTAATATATCTTACCAAACTTTCCAAGCAAGAATTTTCTCCGTGATAAAACTGAAAATTTTCCTTGAATGTTGTCGAATGCAAGATAAAAATTTATTGTCATCAAAGATATGTAGTGCTGTTTTCCTTATACTATTTGATGTCTTGATTCTTTTACAGAATATCAGATGTGCGATGAAATATATTTTCTCATGTGTATAGAATCAATTAATTCTTCTTTCATATATTCTTTGCTTCAAGTGACATTAAACTGCTTCAGTTCCCACAAAAATACATATTGATTAAAATTTAAGTGGAGTATCAGTACACAAATTACAAATTCTGCATTAATGGTGGGTTTATGCAGACTTCCTAAGAACTAAGAGGTAGCCATCTGGCAATATGGGAAATCACTTCATTTCTCGATCCTAGATATTAATTTTTGGGAGGGCTGCATGAGCTCAACAGTAAGCAATTTATGAATGAAAATGTAGATAATGCATCAATGTGGGAAATGAAGCAATAATAATGCATCACTGATTTTGTCATTCATTATCCACAAAAACCTCCAAAACAATTTAAGCAGTTTTTTCACAGCCATTCCACAATTCTTTCAAGTGTATAAATTTGAAAAGACAAATTTCGATTGAACATAGATTGAATTTCGTAGTTTTGAGAGAGAAACTAAAAGAAAATTTCATACGACTCAAATCAAAGATAAGAAATTTTAGGGTTTGATAATTATATTAAGTCTAATGTCAAAATGAAGATATTTTAAGCTATTTCAAGCCTGCACCTGTTGCCATCTAAATCTGCCATAATGTAATACCTTGAAAAAAATATAAATCCCCAATCTAATCCATTCTTGTCAATCTTGTCATAAATAGGGTGTTTTTATTGGATTTGCCAAGAAGTACTTTATGATGGAAAGGGTAAAGCAAGTTTTTTTCAGATTAATTATAAACATACTGCTAAAAATTCAGACTCAAATTGTTTAACTCTTCTAAGATGAATTTTGCTGGTATTTCATTTCATATCATTTTGAAAAATGAGGTAATTATCGAATTAGTGATGGAATTTTTTTTCACCAGCCACTATGAGTGGACCAGACATTTTTTACATGATACTTACTACCCATGAAAGGGCTGCTATCACTGGTCATCACATAAATGTGTTTCCAACACTACAGAAAAAAATCAATTAAAAAAATTATTTTAGCCTCTTGGGAGCTAGTTAGAATTTAACCATTTATCAACAGAAATTCTTATTTTGGAAAATTATCCTAATAACTTACTGTATTGTTTTGTATAAATCTCTGATTTTCTGCTGAATAGGATGAGATCGAACACGCAAAAGATCAATAGCTCGTTGTTGCAATTCAGTTTTCCTTCCAGTTTTATTTCTTAAAGCAAAACCTAATAGCATTTGCAATTCAGACACCCGAAAAGTCACTAGCATATTCTGAAATGAAGTAAATAAATAATTAGAGATATGAGAATTACACATAAATCAGGGTTCTACCACAAATTCAGCTCGTTCTTCAGGATGTAAGGTTGGTGGGGATAAAATCAAAAGTTGCTGGGAGGAAACTAAGGAATATTTTGTACAGTTATGGTTTTCAGGTTCCATGATATTCAGTACATTACCAACAGTAGCTCCTGTCTTAATATCCATAACATAAACATTTAAAGCTCAAAAATCAAGAATACTTTCTTAGTGTCATATGAATGATGCTTACTTGTTTAAAATATCTTCAAACACACTAGATATTTACAAAAAAATAATGAGTAACGCAGTATGCCATGATGTGATTAAGTTTAAAAACTTAACACTTGAAATAGTAGAATCTCAGTGATCGTTCCCAATTTGACCAACCTCATCATCTCTGAGAAGCATGTTCTAATAGAACTGATTTCATGTTGTAATTGATATTATTAAGTAAAAATTAACATCACTGATTAGATTGATATTACACATTGGAATAATGAAACCTACCCGTAACTCCTGAATATTTTCTGACATTTCCCGTTGCCGATGTTTTGGGAAATTTGAACTTAAAAATGTTCTCAAACATGGAAAATCAGTTTG
Source organism: Coccinella septempunctata (assembly GCF_907165205.1). Classification (NCBI taxonomy): domain Eukaryota; kingdom Metazoa; phylum Arthropoda; class Insecta; order Coleoptera; family Coccinellidae; genus Coccinella; species Coccinella septempunctata. The sequence continues at coordinate 40,634,416 of NC_058190.1, read as the reverse complement.
AAATTAACACACTCAGCAATACTTGGGACAAATATGTCAAAGTACAATCAAACACTAGCCAATATAAAACAACCCTACTGACGTTCAATTTTTTTACTGAATACCACTAGTAGTACCACTACATTTGAAATAGGTATTTAATTTTCACTTGATATGGATAATAAAAACGAAAATAATAGCGGACTCCTCAGCACAAATGTCAACGTCATGAGGAATTATTTTTACGTTAGGAACCACAGAACAAGGAATATAGAATCAATCAATCTTCTTGGAAATTCTAGGTATGGATAAATCGAGTGGATCGTTGTTTATATCTAGAAGCTGTCCAAGGAGGCTGGGGCGAATCGCGAATCCATTAATTTATCTTTATCATTTGCTCGCTCAAGAAACAAAAAGTATTGTGTTCTGTGCTAATTCCAAAAACCATAAAACATTCTTTCTTCTTGGTCTTTTATTGGTCTATGGTCTTAGCAAATAGGAATCTTTGGTCATATTCATAGACTTTGATTTCTTTTTCTTTTAATGTTCATAGAAATACTAACCTCATCTTGTAAGTTATAATTTCTATGGTCTAACATAACCTTAAAAAACCAAACTTGAAAAAATAAAAACCAAAACATCCGAAAATTCGCTATGGCTGGCAGTAGACTAGAAAAAATTGGTACCATACATTCAAGGTAAAAAAAAGAATCCACTTCATATTCCATAGGTACACTCAGTATCTAATAATTCCTTTCATCAGAGCTTTGGGTCTCATTGAAACTGGAGCGAAAAGATGGGAAGATCGTCCATTGTGGTTTGATATTTACGAAGCTTTTCCCCCTAAAGATGAACCTACTTTTTCTAGACCAGCTCCAAACTTAAAATTGAGGCAGATATTTTATCAAGAAGATAAAATAAGGGCGTAAGTTGGTTCTATTGATCTTCGGTGAATGTGATTCATATACTCTTTGAATACAAAAAAATCGACTTAACTAGGGTACTCTTAGTTTTGTATTTCAGACAATTCCATAAGCGAAACAAATACTTGGGCGTTACAAACCTGTCAAATTCCAATGCTAAAACATTGACCCAGAAGTTCATTGAGAATTATCGAAAAATTGAGGAGAAATATGATAGCACTCAGGATCAAGAGACAATTTATAGTGAAGCAATTGAGCTCTTGAAGAGAGAGAAGGAAGTCCAGCAGAATATTGATATCATCAGTTCGAATATATCAATTGATAAAAACACGAAGGAATCAAGTGCCAAAGTAAATCTCAATGATATATTCAAGTGAAGAGAATTGTAATTATAAAACTGTATAGTAGCAATTATAATATGTTCTATGAAGTTCCATTATTTCAATGTTCAGTGTGGATCATGAATAACTGCATTATTAGTAATCTTGAAATAACTGTAGATGGCGCCTGATGGATCATTCATATTACAGTGACTCTATCAAACACAGTGGCGACAATTGGAAATTTCGCAAGAATATGGCGTCTCAGAAGCACAGATTTCAATGCTATGATCTCTAATTCTGAATGCGGATTGGCTCACGTCACGTCACGTGACCAAATCCGCCATATTCTTGCTAAGACAATGAAAAACGAGAAATATTAATGGAAACGACAATTCCGAAAGAATTGTCGTTCCAATAACGTGAGTTAGTCATGAACGAATGAAAAACGAGGCCACAATTGTCGCCACTGTCTCGTTAGAGTCACTGTAATTCATATCAAAGATTATAGAGTAGAAAGATAGGAAACGAAGCGACTAGAGTGATGTGAGCGCCATCTGTGTTTCAAATGTGTTTTTAAGATTGGTTAAAATATCAATTCGAGGGACATATGAAATTTGAACAGGTTTTGAATGTTTTGATTCTCGTATCCATAGACAACCTCGTATCGCCTTTTGTTTTTCAAGCCGGTTCTAGCTGATTATTGAAGTTTTTTCCTAATTTCTTGGCGAAAACCTCAGAATTTCGTTCGAAAATTGTATGGTGAAGAACTGTGGATCAGATAAAACGAATTTTACTAAGGAAAATGGAAATGTAAGTATTAAAACTGGTAACATGTGACTCGGTCATTAATTGATTTTTGTTTTCAGTGCTACGAAGTGGATTAAATTTTTCTGGGCGTACAGGCCTGCAAATTCTACTGACTACACCATGTGCAATGAACATTTTACTGCAAGTCGATTGAGAACTGTTCATCCACGAAAATTGTTGTATGCAGAAAGCATCCCTTACATGAAGGGCTCATTTAGGGGAAATTATGACTTTTACACGTCCATTCAAAGATTATTGCCTTCAAAATATATTCAGAAATACAAAAGTTTTATGGATTTCGATTTGCGAATTGGGTGACTGTCAAATTGTTGTTTGGAAAGTCAAAGTTTTATGAAACCTTCTGTGAGTGTTCATTCGTCAATCAATTTGTATATTGTGTCATAAAGAGACCATACCATGAAGAAATCATGAAAAAGCATGAAGAAATTATACTGACGGGTTTGAATACAAGGCTTGTATACCTCTGTAAGGTTTTTTTCAATTGTGGTTCTGAAAATTTTGTAAATGATAAGTAAGTAACGTAAATGTGTATCCTATGATGGTAAATTGCATGTTGGTTCATATCAATTTCTGATTTATAAATTGTAAAAATTCAACTCAGTTTATTAATTCGAAACGTTTTCACAGAAAAAACATCTTTAACGTAACTATAGCAGATAACCATGTACTCTTGTATCCTAGTCGAAGTTCTATTCGTTGTCTATAATTTCAAATTTTTGTGAATTTTTTATAGATTGCAAATACAAATTCATCAAATCCAACAGCGTATTTCATTGATACCAATCGATTCCAAACAATGTTCAGATAAAAACTAACATCCTGGTCACAAAACAAAATCATCCTTTTGTTTTGTCGCTCAGGATGTTTGTTTTCTGCTCTCAACAAGGTAGATATTGAAATTGAATACAAGGAATAGAATTCGAATTTCGCGCCCCTCAATTATAAAAGAGAAAACTGTTATTAAACAGTTTTTCTGTATTGATGATACGTTTTCAGCGCCATCTCATTGTCAAATGTGTTTTCACTGGCCAAAATGTAGTCGGTTTTTAGTACTAGCGATATGAGGGCGTTTCCTATCTTTCTACTCTATAATCTTTGATTCATATTACAGTGACTCGAACAAGAGTCAGTTGTTAGAATCACTGTAGTTTATATCATAGGCAACTAAAGTACATCTGTTCAGATGGCTCTTTAATTATAGTTACTTCAGAGTGACTCTATCAAAGAAATAAAATGATAAAGTCACTGTAAGTTACTTTATTATAATGTTTAATGAAGGCCCAGTTGTGGGAAATGCTTTTAAGATTCAATGCACCATTAAAATTAATAACTCATTTTTGAAGAGAATGATTTGGTAATAAAATTTTAATGGAGCATTAAATTTTAATGGACTTTCCTGCAACTGGACGTCATTAGACAAAGGGTAAGAACATCAGGTTATTTGGACCAAAATATGGTTCAATAACCAAGTAAACACAGAAGGTCGAAGTTAGAAATCTGATCAATATTGTTACAAATGAGAAGGTTTCATTGCAATAGACAGAGTTTCTGAAACAAGAAAGAAACGATGAATGATTCATTTTGAGCTCATTCAATCAAAATCTCAGGACCTACTAGACCGACCCGATGCGCTGAAATTAATTTTGTCTAATTGACATTCATCAAACGTATTTGACAACTTCCATATTTTTCTTAAAATTTTTCGAAAATGTTCGCCTCGTGTTCGAACACCATACGTGTTAACTCCTGGCCTTCTGAACTGCTTAAAGAAAATTCCGAGTTTATACCCCCTAGCGATACGGAAATATCCCACATTTCCTGGTGCAATGACAATTCCTACATGGCTATCCTTCAACAGGGTGAAAGACCGCAAATCTTGTCTACCAGGGACCTGAGTAACATCCGGACAGTGCACACTATCAACGACCACCAAGTCTCATCCGTGGCCTTCAAAAAAGGCACGAAGAAACATTTAGCTATGGGTACCAAGAATGGTGAAGTCATGATTTACGACACCAAGCTGAGAACTGTTTCAAGGAAAGTGAGAGTGTGATAAAGACAACTGATTTCTAATACCATATGGCGTATACTGGAAAAATCTTGTGGAAGGTCAACAAATGAACCACTGAAATAAGGGTAAAAATTCCACTTACCGGCCGCTGAGCTATCCAGTTTTAGTTGAACAATAAATAAATTCAAAATTATGGCTAGGTACACCATAACCGGATGAACTATCAGTTTATAAGCACTTTCTTTAATTGAATTCTGCACTTTCCATGAAAAAATTCCAAACTTTTGATGAAAACTGCCGTTTTCAATAGAACAAAATTAGGGAATACTGATCAACAGTCATAAGCTTTTGCGCACTTTGTCAAATTCATAAACAGAGTATCGAACAATCCAGGTGGTGAACTCGTCCAATGCTTCGTAGCTATAAAAAATAGCTCTTTTCCTAACAAGTGCGGAAAGTGATTTTTTCGAACGATGCGAAGAATAGTTTGGACAAGCAGTTACATGAGTGCGGGAAAATGACTCTTAGCGACATGATATGCGTTCGGAAAATGGTTGAACGAGTACGCTTCTAGAAAAAAATACTTTTTTCTACAAGCGTGCGCGTTCAACCTTTTTCCCGCACGCATTCCAAGTTGCAAAGAGACACTTTCCCAAAGAGTGCGGGAAAAACGCCTGCTATTTCTTTCCCGCACGCAATTGCGTGCGGGAATGGATTAGCAGGGGTTTTTCCTGCACGCAAATATTATAGAGTAAATTAAATTCTATCATCTTTCTATGGACAGAACGTCAACGATGAGAAACCCTTAGTAACGACATGCAGAATTACGTCTGTCATTTTATATGAATTAATCAAATGAGATATAATCTGTTTCGTGAAATGGATATATTTATATATTTCAAGCGCTTGTAGAAAAAATATTGTTCCTAACTCTTGCGTAAAGTGTCTTGCCCGCACTCAACTGCTTACCCGAACTCTGCTTCGCATCGTTCGGGCAACGGCAGTTTCGTGCGGGCAAGTATCACTTTCCGCACTTGATAGGAAAATAACTATTCCCAAATCATAAATATTTGGTTCGGAACGAACGTATTGAAGATTGTAGAAATGTTTGCGCAACACTTCAAAACTAGTACTCAGCTTCTTCAAGCCGGTGAGTGGATGTTTACCACAAGAAACTGCTATTGAATTAGTGAACCATTCATGCAGCAAATATTTTTTGCATTCATACCAAGTTTTTCGTTTTAAAATCTTATACGTACTCGTACTGTAAAGGTTTTAAAATTACACGGGTTTTGAGAGCGATTAGTATGGAGGTTAAAGCTTAAAGATGTCTGCATGAGGTTAAAGAACATAAACATAATTTTATGTCTAAATTTGCCATTTTATTATTCGTAACTTGAAGATGAGAAAGTAAACGATTATTGAAGGAAATATGGTAAAGTCTTTAACAAAATATAAGAAATGAGAATCATCACACTATTTTTCAATAGGAGTACATCACAATCACAAATCATCTTGATGCCGCCTATAGCGGTTGGGTATTTGACTCGTAGAAATATTTTAACAGTAGAAACTTGAGGTCAAAAGGAATACTTTTTTCCCTTACCATTTATTCCGAATCGGCTCCGTTAGAAAGATACAGGCTGTCGAAAAACCATAAAGAATGTTATTTTTACAATGATTGATGAATCTTTTTCGAACACAAGATATCACCTACGTCTTCCATAGTTTTCTCATTATGACCTTTGCGTACAATAAAAATAACAAAAATTCAAAGAACCCAACTCTTGTACGCTAACTAATGAATAATTTGAACGTTTTGTGAAATGAAAGTATTCTTATATTTGGTGTTAAAAAATTTAAAAGTATCTGTGAAATTTGAAAAATTTGGGTACCTTGGCTGAATACAACTCTCAAGATCCATAGATGTGTAGTGTCATAGATTCGGCTAATTATTCTGGAGGTAATTTTGTTTTTCCAGGGATGGCACAGCTCATCATGAAAACTTAAAACGGCTATATCTTTTTATCAGGACCGAATCGGAAAAAATAGTATAGGAAAAAAGTGTTTCTTTTGACCTCAAGAATCTACTGTTAAAATATTTGTACGAGTCGAAGACTCACCCTGTAGAAGTAGTTGGAATTTCTAATTTTTGCACACGTTCATGAAAACTGTTACAATAAGAGGCTTTTTTGAACGCTTTGTTGAAAATCGCTAAGAATGAGTAGAAGCCTTGAGATTCATTCCTCAACAGTCATTCTAGAATCGGCATCAGGCATCTCTACAGCGCAGTTTATAGAAAAAGCGGTTATGACCATTCGGCCATTTTTTTAACCGTCATGCCGACTGACCATTTCAAACGTTTCCAGGAAGTTCGCGAAGCTGGTGAGTCCGATAGAGATCCTCGAATTCAGCCACGACGACCTGCAATTAGCGGCGCTCTGTGAGGACGCTGCAGTGGTTTTCTGCACAGAAGCCGATGGAAAAGTGAATAACGAGTACAAGCACAGCGCCAAAGGCAGTTGCGTAAAGTTTCACCCGTCCACTTCCAACAAAATGGCAGTCGGTTGTTTCAACGGTTACGTAACCATCTGGGACACCAAAACGTATTCGAAGATGTACAACTGCCAGCTCCATTCGCAGCCCGTGACAGGCATAAGCCTCTCCAGGAACGGAAATTTCCTAATATCCACCGGAAAAGACCACAAGGTGTGCGTGACCGATCTGAATTCCGGCGAGAGCAAATTCAGGATCAATTTGAACGTCCCCGTTAACTGTGTCGATTTGAGTTTCGACGATAAAATCTTCGTGGTCGGCTTGGAAGACGGCAGCGTGTACGTTTACGACATGAACTTCGCCGAGCAGCCCTTGGAGTGTCTTCGGCAGCACAACACGCCCGTGAACGACGTTTCCTTCGCAAATTCCTTCAAAGACGCGGTTGAGGACGAGTCAACCATCTCTACTGTGACGACGGTGCAAGATCGCATTTCCGAAATGAGGATGACGAGCCCAAAAACGGCGTTCACGGACAATAGCGCCGACAGTCTGAAGAATCTTAGACGGGAAGTGATGCAGAGCATGAAGAACCAGGCAGAAGATCTGGAGAGTCAGTTGCAGGAGCACTGCAAGAAATTCCAGGCGTTCATCAATAACGAATTTAAGATGATAAATGACCTCATGAAGGATAAGTGGGAGCTCTTCGGAACTGGAGACGTCAACAGGCTGTTTCAGGGCACTGAAAGCGATTATTGCGATGTGGGAAAACATTGAGCCATTGTTATTCTTCTTTGATTATCACATAATAAATTGTAGTTTTGTCTCTGTTTCGATACGATTGACTCACTTTTCAAGAGACTGACAATATCAGACCTGACGCAAGGTCACAGAGGCCCTTTGAAAATGCAGAAAAAACGCAACTTGTACACACTCGAGCGTGTCACGTGTTCATACAGATCTCGGTGTTGCAGACGTGTTGACCCATTACATAATCTGACATCAATCAGGAAGGGTTTTCTTAGTCCGACAGTTTGACAGTTTTTTCAAAATATCTCCCTTCCTGTACCCCTAATCGTTTTTATATTCATCATGAAAGTTGTAGATAATAAAATTCTATACAACTTTTGTCTGAAGCAATTTCACATACTCTTAACCGTTGTCGAGCTAGAAAAAGATGAGGGCGGGAGGCTTAGCCTTACATATAAGGTCAATATAAAATCCCATTCATCGCCATATGCTCGAGAACGTTTGAAAGTAGTAAAAATTGCTTCGAACGAAATTTGTAGAAAATGTTATGCTCTACAACTTCTATAATGAACGCGAAAACGATTTGAAGTTCAGGAAAGGAGATAATTCAAAAAAACTCATTTTTGTGACCTTTTGAAAATGTACAGAAGTTTCTCGCCCTCCTACACATTTATGTCACCCTTAAATTGTCAGATTGAAAGAATGTATACTTTTCAACATGTAATTTACCACATATATCTCAATCTGACACGCTCGAGCAAATTCTGAATTTACCTCTGGGGCTCCCCAACTACTTACAAGTCTATAAGAAACGTCAGAAAAGTGAGAACGTTCAGTGTCAAAACAAAACTTTTTTGCGCATTTGTAGAATCTTTTGAGCCACCATAACCTTTCAATAGACAACAACTTCGTAACATTCTTTGAAGCGCTCTCCTGGAAAATTACAATTTATTTCTTTTATGAACCTTTTTCCAGGAAATATTGTTTTCGAAATTATTTTCTGTGTGTTTGCGAACAGAAAGGAGATTGAAACTGATTAATTTCTACCGAGATTACTACTTTAGATGTTTTTGTGGTCACTCGCGGTAAAGTATTATCGATTTATGGTCCAATGTGTACAAACGACGATTGTGATGTAAGAAGCCCTCAAGTGCTTCATTATGTTTTTCTTCATCTCTCGAGGAGAGAAGACAAACATTTCGAACATAACTGGTCCACTTGCTTCAGCCTTGTCATTCCCTCTGGAGTCCATCCATGCTATTATTAGAGAGTAATAAACCGAGAAAGCATTTACTTGCTGTCCTTGTTTCGAGACAAAAGACAACTCAGAACACCATCCGGTGGATTACATCCATCCATCAACGTTAAAGTGCCTTTTTCATTTCATGGTACCTTCATACATTCTAAAGGCAGTTGAATAAAACATTGTAATTGACGATATAATTACCGCATGCAAAAGGCCGTTTAGGCGAACATGCTTACTGGGTGGCACATCTTATACAACAGTCCTCTTGAAATATTGCAGTTTCCTTAGAAAATCAATTGATATAATAATTAAAATTTCATCTTATTTGCTCCATTCTTTAACTAAAAACACAGTACTATGAGTAACTTGAGTCGTCAAACAACGACACGTGTTTCGCTATCACAATAGCATCTTCAGGTGAGTGAAGGTAAAATAAAATGTCAACTCCCTAGAGAGACGGAGAATGTCTCCATTAATGATTATATACATTGTGAGTATTGAACTCGTACGAATATTTTAACAGTAGATTCTTGAGGCTAAGAGAAACACTTTTTTCCCATACCACTTTTTCCAATTCAGCCCTGATAAAAAGATATAGAATTTTAAGTTTTCCTAATGAGGTATGCCACCCCTGGCAAAACAAAATAACATACAGAATAACTATACTTCATTCACTTTTATTTTAGCAGTCGGTTGGCCATGGAAATTTGACACATTTCACTCTGTATAGTACGAAAATGTGGGGTTATGAAGCTTGTCAAAACATTTTTGGCTTTTAAATCAACGCTATGTTGCCCGTTCTACGTAAAAGTTTCTGTTATTACGTATTTTATCACAATGTCGAATCTCTTCGGAAAATATGTGACGAACATAATTGAAGTTTATACAAACTGATTGAAAGCATACCAAATCCAGTTATTTGCATGGAAAATACAAAAGATCAGTATAGGTAATATCATAATATGCACTAGCTTGAGGAGAGTTATTGTTCGTTATCTTCTTTGGCTAAAGTTTGAATACGTTACATCAGTTGTAGATTTCAAAAATATTAACCAGAAGATGAAATGCATATGATGCAGTGGTAGGGAATGGGTATCTCCCGAAGGAATAACAGATAATTACAAGAATGTTCAATTCTTCAACGAAACTCATCTTCCATCAATATTAGTAAAAGGAATTAAAGGAAGTTACAAATCAAGATGAACTTCACCTTTGAACAAAAATTTCACATGAATAAACAAGTAACAGGGCAACTTGCGCGTATTTGTGGCTATTCATCTTAATACATTGATGTAATAATAATAATTAGGTATTTATTAGTACCTTAAGGCATTTACATTGTATAGGACAAGTCAAATGAAAAATAGAAAAATCCATTTTAGGGAACTTATTCTCCGATGACATTTATCGGAAATCCTGTAGTAAACTTTATTTCGCATTAATTCACTCAAACATAAAATTCTCAAATGCCACCACTTTTTTGGGTCTCCCAATAGAAGGAAATTCTTTGTTATCCTCTTCATTCACAATCTTTCTGATTGTGGAAATATTCAGCTGAAATATATAAGTCGTTCAGATTCAGATGAAATATTATATAAATTCTCTTACATTGAATATGTTCGCTACCGTCTGACGTATTGTGGATTTTAGAATATCAGGGTATAACTATTTGAATGAGCGGACCTGAATTCTAAATAGCACTTCCTGAAACCCTGCCTCTTTTTTCAATCACTTTCGGCATTTTCGTAATAAAAATTGATATTAGTTGTGGCAACGGCGTTATGACATTAACGACATTTCATGTGTGCCAACCTAACTTCGTTCTAGTTACAAAAACTTGAGAAAATTATTTCATGGCCAACCGACTGCTAAAATGAATTTGAATGAAGTATAGCTAAAATTGTCACACTACACATCTTTTAAAAAGAGTTGCATTCTGTAAAAGTACCTTTTTTTCGAATTTCACAGATTTTATTTTTCAACATTATACGAGAAAATATGAAGAACAGTCCGTATCTTTTAAACCGAGCCGATTCGAAAAAAATGGTAAAGGAAACAAGTGTTTCTTTTGACCTCAAGAATCTTCTCTTCAAATATTTGTACGACTCAAAGACTCGCCTTGTATAATAGTCTAAATTCACAAGAAGATTCAACTGTGTTTGGTGCAAACATAGACTTATAAACAGAGACCCTTTCTCTATGCTTATAAATATGTTCAATAGGTGCAAAAAGTTCGAATGCCTTAATTGTGTTCTCAATAACAAAAAAAGTAGCTACACATGCCGAAGGAGAAATACCAGTTGTACAAAGACATAACTTCCAAAGACCGACCAGGAGGGTGATCATCTACCTCTAATTGGCCAATTAAAATCTGACTCAACCGTTTCCGAAGAAAACCTATTCTCTCGAGAAGGAATGCCCTACTGAACAAAAACAACAGACTTGTTTTTCCCCGATATTATCATATGAAAGGTTGGTGGGTATATCATGTTATTATGAGGGTTCGACAAAAACATAAAAATGAGCTTCTTCTCATCTTTGGTACCTACCAGTGAAGAGAGCCGGAAACGGTGTTGCCGGATCATATTGAATATCCCGATAATCGATGATATTCGACGTGTTTATAAGGTGGTGAAAGTACCATCCAGAATCTCCAAGTTAATCAGTCTCTAGCTTGGAATAAATTCAGTTTTTTTATGTAAATGTGCTAGGACATATTTTCAATTCCACTCGTTTCGATGTGAAAAATGTTATATATTAGATATATGATAAAAATATTTTCGAATCTGTTGAAGCAGATCAAGTGATACTTTGAATGAATCCACACACCAAGATGTAAAATTTGCAGCTTTTTTAAGTTGAATCAGCTATGGAAACGGTGAATTGAATGGAAACGGTAGACTATTATTACTCAGTTATTGGAACTCAAAGTCAATTGCTTCATAAAAGAAGCCAATAGAAAGAAGTTCTACACTTCTAGACGGCAACGTGGTTGTAAATTACGATGGTGTTGGGGAGATGAGAAGGGACTTTCTTGTAGACCTTCTGGTAGACCTCCGCATGGCAGCCCTACGTTGACAGATATTACCCTCCACGTCTAGGCTTGTAATATGAGAATTATGCGTAGTATGCGAAGTCGTAGTAGTTTTTTCTGGCTCGCGTTGCGTTTCAATCCCATCTCCATTTCATTATTCGAATACTGTCGTCATAGAAAGTGTAATGTTTTTTTTTGACGACGAATGAAAACAATTTAGGGACCCATGGCTTGTGTCATTGTTCGCGGATAAACAAGGTGAGAAAGCAGAGTTCATTCTTAGGAAAACATTTATTCATAGTTCACAGAATTCTCCACAGTCGTTGCATTATTAGGTGCTAGGTATGGAGTGAAAGAAGGCTACCCATTATTTCAATGTTTTGGGTTTGGGCATTTAAATAATCATTTGTTCAAGCATCAGTGTGAGGCCAGCTTTATCTCAAATAAATCTAAATTATCCTTCCTCTTTCACGTTTTAGGTGAACCTTCCCGAGAACCTGACAAAAACAAACTTTCTGAATTGAAATTATTACATCTCTATTATCCAGTGCCACTATAAAATATGCTCAGTATTTCGAAACAACCATCTTTCTGATGCTCATATGGCTCAACAGCTACCAATAGGTATAGAGTGAGTAAAAATTAACGCACAAAATCCACAACTCTTTCTCTATTATAAGGATGAAATGGTTAGACTTGTAACAACTCGAAAAAATGCATGCTTTCGATAGCATTTCAAAAATAAGTATCACTTCTAAATTATACACGGTGAGTCAACAACTCTTACACATTTTTCGGACTAGGCTAGAAGGATAATGCAAACTTTGGGCGAATCGACTCTAATTAGCGAATAAGCTGAAATAATTTTGTTTTTATAGGATGGTCCGAAAGTGGTGAAACACGATACCACCCTTTATGGAAATAAAGAATCACTGTGCCAATTTGTCACATTACAAGAAAGTCAACATATTGAATTAATGAAAATTTGAATTGAACTAAAAGGCTACATGTTTTTCACTAACATAAATTATTTAATCAGTTTACACTACACTACCGTAGATTCGGGTGACTTGGGACGATTGTTGAATTAAACTTGTCATATTTTCAAAACAGTGACATATTTTCATCTTAAAAAGAGGTTCGAATATGCTTAATGACTCAGACTATGGATTAGGATTTATACCATGCTTCAGTATACGGATATAAATTTTGAAAAAAATAAAATATACTTGTCCCAAGTCACCCACCGATTTGGGAGGCTTGGGACACAAGTTAAAATCTATTTATTTCTCAACTTTCGAATGAAATAGGTGACTTGGGACGGTGTATAGTTTTGAAAAATTAGAATTTGTGATTATATAGTTGAAATTCGCTAAAGAAATTGAATGATAAACACCTATTACAACGAAAGTAAATATATTGTAACTCAAATGTAAAAAAACTAAACAAAACAAGGAAACTTTGATTTCTTTCATTCTTTGGTGATTTCTTTGTGGAAATAACATAAATAATAATATCCTGCGAAAAATCGGCATATTTCCTGCTGCCAATGCGCCGCTAGTATCTATTTGGCATTGTCTCAAGTCACCCTAAGAAACAACAAAATAAATGAATGAGATCCGAGTTGCCGTTTGATTTGCAAACAACCTTGTTTCATGACATATCTAATATCCCACGTATCCAGAAAAAAAATTACACATGCACAAAGTGAAACCCATGTACAGGACACTAGAAAGTATAAGGGAGATAAAAACGCGCTTTTACTCTCCTGAATTCGTTAATTTTTCCTGTCAATTCAAACTAGTCACGGCAAACTCAACTGGAATTAATTGTTAAACTAACCCAAAAGACGCTACACAATCTTATAAGTTTGTCCCTTCACTCATAAATGGTAAGAAACAAAGAAATTTGCAAGGGGGGTAATTGTCCCAAGTTACAGGACTGTCCCAAGTCACCCGAATCTACCGGTACTTATTTTCACCACCTGAAGATGCTTCCGTGATAACGAAACTCTTGATCTCAAATATCTTATGTCAAAATCATGTAGTAATTGATACTCTGAGATTCTTGTCAAAATACTGAAACCAGGGTCGTTTTCAAGTGGAGTAATTCCTCTTTTCCCCAAATTTTTCTCCAAACTACGAATAGAAGAGGAGAAATAGACGGACTAATCCGTTTTATGAAAAGATTCCTTTCCGTTCGTGTGTCTAATTTCGAAAGGAACTGAGGAAATTGAAAGAGGCGGAACATTCGGCTTATTAAATTCACCTTTGAGCTGGAAGCGTTATTAGAAATTCCGTTAAACTCGAGTCTCGAACTCCATCGATAACGGCTGGGGAAAAGGGTGTTTTTCAGGATATTTCCTGCATATCATTTTACCTCTGATAGCTACGTCTTCAACAGGATGGTGACTATCATCGTACAACAACAGTAGCATGTAGATTTTCACCATATTTTAAAAAAATAAAAAATATGTTACCAATCTTCTTTCATTTGCTAACGATATCCATAAAATCTTGTAATAATCAGAGTACATAAATTAATAATATTATCCTTTAAATCGATTTCAAGATACGACCATAACCAGGAGCATCATATGATTAACAAGAGTGTTGAATTGAATCAGAACATCCCATCTGCATAATATTTTGGAAAATAGTAATAAAGTTAACTGTTAAAGACCATTATTAAGCGCAATTATCTGTCATTCAGATGGCAATACGATGGCGAACGTGATTCTTATTTTAAACAAGCAGAAGCACATTACTTCTGCGTGCAAACCATGAAGGAGCAACATTAGCAGTCCAGAAAAAACATTTCCAGCAGATGCGCATGATGTAATTTCTCTTCAAGAATTACGACGGTTATTTTGGGTCAAATGCATCGAATACTTCAGTTGATTCGGAAGATTGTCTTTCAACTTTCCCATCAAGTTACTGTATTAAGTTTAATATACACTGTTTCTGTAGTAATTTATGCGAATTTTACGCTACAAGTCGGAAAAAATTATGCCAATTCCAAGTTATGAATAACTTTATAGAAACTATGGAGAATACCCTCCATTATAGAAACTAAAAGCTGTTTGCCTCTGCTAAAAGTCTGGCTATATTCTTCGATGGAATGAATAGTCAAGGTTGTCGATACCTACTTGATGAAATTCCATATTGAACTGAAAAAACTTTTGATAATAAATCTGAGAATTTCATCCATCTAGGTGCAACCGTTCGGTCTTGACGAATTTTTAACTGAACCCAGCTTTTTCAGGATTTTTCGAAGGTCAGATTTCGAGTCATTTATCTCTCAAAAAAAGTAACCGTAGATGAAAATGTGATACATTTTCTGAAAGAGCAACTCTTTTAGTAATAAATCTGAAAATGTCATCCATCTCGGCGCAACCGTTCGGTCTTGACGAATTTTTAACTGAACCCATCTTTTTCAAGATTTTTCGAAGGTCAAATTTCGAAACACAATCAACCTAGATTTAAGTGTGACTAATATTCTAAAAGAGCATCTCTTTTTGTGATAAATCTCGAAATTTCATCGAAATCAGTGCAACCGTTTGTTCTTGACGAATTTTTTAGAGACTCCATCTTTCGGATGTAGTAGTAGGGAGTAGTATTGCTGGGAACCCTAATTTGGATTCTTCAGTCAGAATATTTAGGGACTCTTGGAAATCATATTATGTAAAATATTTCAATAAAGCAACAAAAAGTTGTCAAATTTTATTAGAAATTCAAACCTCACTATTGTCAAATTATTAATAATTAAGTACCTATATCATTTCTTGAGTAGAGGAACGAATCCAGTACCACTCCTACCTTTAACATCTGAAAAAAATAATATAATAAATAAAAAAGTATCGGAATCGATCAATGAAAAACCGAAAACATATACTCCATTCACTTTTATAAAAGCAATCGGTTGGCCAAGAAATAATTCCCTTACCACTTCATCAGGGTATAGGAGGACCAAAGAAAACTCAACCAACAGGCAAGAATAAGAAAGTTTTTTCAGGAGGTTACATGACACTCTGGAATCAAAGGAAATGGCCAACAGACATGAACGTACAAAACAGAAGGCAGAAAATACACTCTGGCGGAATTTTCTGAGGATAGATCATTCCGAAATATTTCTCTGAGACTTCAACACTACATCTAAGGGGTATCTGGACTTAACAAGATTATGCTGCACCTCCTTACTCGATTTCTTATAAGGCATTGCTACCTCAGGAGGCACTTAATGAGAACGGGTCTTGTAGAAACTAAAAAAAATGCTTTGTACTAGAAAATTGTATAGAAGTGAGGAAGATACCCATCAGATACTGGTCATCCCAGATTTCGGCGTAAGAACTCTGTAAATAGCGAGCTGTGGACGTTGTAGTGACGTATAGATCTTATTATCGCATTGCAATCCAACCGCCTTAAAATCTGCAATTTAGATTACGGGTTAACTAAAATTTTCTACAATTGTATGCAGTTTTAACTGATTAGTGTCAAGAACCATATGAAAATTCTAGCCTTTTGTTGTTAAGTAAATAAAAAGTGCTCACCCTCCACCAAATTTTCTCTGTGGAGATCTGCACTGTCACCTTTCATACCTGGAATTGCTGGTGGTCCTATTTCCCCCTTGAGACCTTTGTCGCCCTTTTCTCCCTTTTCGCCAGCAATCCCAGCGTCACCTTTCACTCCTTTCAAACCAGGAAGTCCAGATTTTCCCACAGCACCCACAGGTCCTATTTCTCCTGGCTCGCCAGGAGCTCCCTTACATAGACAACTCCGAACCACACTAGGCCAACCCTTTAGGCCAAAATCATTATATTGGTAAGAACCTTTATTGGTCATTGTTCTCGGTAACACCTCATTTCCACAGACTGGAAAAATGGTAGATTCAGTAACATAATTGATTGAGTTAAAAATGGTATAGGATCACTTCAAAATATCAGTTTCTTCATGTTATCATTATCATCATTCATTTTACTCATGGTTGTCGATTTTTTTTCTGTTTAAATTCATAAATCTCAGATGGCCGCTCCACAGGAATTGAAAATGAACATAGAAATTTTTTCTATTAATCTAAGGAACAAGGATTATAGAGTAGAAAGATAGGAAACGCCCTCATATCGCTAGTACTAAAAACCGACTACATTTTGGCCAGTGAAAACACGCGTGACAATGAGATGGCGCTAAAAACGCACTGTCAATACAGGAAAACTTTTTGATAACAGTTTTCTGTTTTTTAATTGAGGGGCGCGAAATTCGAATTCTATTTCTCATATTGCATTCCAATATTGTTCTTGTTTCTATCAGAAAACAAACATCCTGAGCGACAAAACAAAAGTATGGTTTTGCTTTGTGATCAGGATGTTAGTTTTCATCTAAACATTGTTTGGAATCAATTGATATCAACGAAAAACGCTGCTGGATGTGCTATATGTTTATGTGCAATTCATAAAAAATTTACAAAAATTGAAATAGTGGGCAATAAATGAAGCTTTAACTAGGACACTAAAGTATATGGTGATCTGCTATACGTCGAAGGTGTTGTTTCTGTACAATAGGTTGTTCCGAATTAATGAACCAATATTCAACATACCATCATAGCATACATATTCGAGTTACTTACATATGTAGGTATTATTCAAAGAATTTTCAGAACCAATCATAAAAAAAACCTTACAGACATATGCAAGACCTGGGTGTCAGTATATTTTCTTGGTGCCTTTTTTATGATTTCCTTATGATATGGTCTCTTCATGACACAATTTACAAATTGATTAATGAATGAAAAAAACCCTCACAGCAGGTTTCATAAAACTTTGACTTTCTAAACAGCAATTTGACAGTCACTCGGTTCCCAAATGGAAATCAATAAAACCTCTGCATTTCTGAATATATTGAAAGAGTAGCAATTGAGAATCATTGAATGGACCTACAAAGATCATCATTTTCCCTTAATAGGCAGTTCATGCAAGGGATGCTTTCTGCATACAACAATTTACGTCTATGAACAGTTCTCAATTGACCTGCAGTAAAATGTTCCTTGCACATGGTGTAGTTAGTAGTTTTGCTGAATTAATTGTCTACAAGCTCTGAGAATTTCATCCACTTCGGAGCACTGAAAATTAGAATCAATGTATGACCGATTCACATGTTACGACTTTTAATACTTACGCTTCCATTTTCCTTAGTTGAGTGAAAAACTCAAATCACGTAAAATACATTTTATTATTTGATCCACCGTTCTTCACCATTCAATAATTTTCGAACAATATTTTGATGTTTTCACCAAGAAATAAGACAAAAAATTCAAAAATCAGCAACTAGAACGAGCCAGATAAACGAAAAGCGGAATGAGAATCAAAACATTCAAAACCTCTTCGATCAAAATTGACATCTGAAAAAATTTCATAAATTTCTGCAAATGGCACTCAAATTAATATTTTAACCAGTCCTAGCGTCTTAAAAACACGCGTGACACACAGATGGCGCTCAAATCGCTTTAGTCGCCTCGTTTCCCATCTTTCTACTCTATAATCTTTGCTAAGGAAATTAATTAGGAGGATTTTTCACGACAGAGATCATGCGTTTCTTGTAAAAATTTCGTTTTGTACACGTGGTATATTTTACGGTAGTACCACTATCATATGGTCTTCGAATATACCAAACTATTTATTACTTTCGGTTTTCACCATTTCTATCAATAAACAACTTACAGCAATGGGTTCCAGGAACCCCTGGAAGACCTGGTGGTCCAGGAGGTCCAGGATATCCAGGAGGTCCAATAGGGCCAGGACTTCCATCCGATCCCATAATAACGTATCCTTTTTCTCCTTTGGAGCCACTTGCACGATGTGTTCCTTGTGAAATAAATTTAATATACAAAACTACGAAAACGTATTAGAAGGTCTATATAATATTTTAAAACTATTTTTCAATAACTTCAGACTTCAAAGTTGGGTATTTTACTTTCAAGCGTTTTGAAATTTATAATAATCGGGATAGCGATCTTCGTATTAGATTGATTTACAATTGTTATAATTAAGTGATTAATGGAAAATGCGGCTAGTTACGGTTGTCATCTATCACATAGCAACCCATTTCCCTCCGGCAGAAGAGAAATTGAACTTTTAAATGATACTGTCAGTCAAAATATGACGTTGTTATTGTATACTCCATTTACTTTTATGAAAGCAATCGGTTGGCCATGGAAACTTGACACATAAAAATCAATAAACAAAAAATCAAACAAAAAAATACAAATTATAAAACCCGATGAAAACTTGCTTCACAAAAAACCAAAAAAAGTGTCTATAATCGTTTATGTAATAGAAAAAAATATTAAAATGAAACGAAAAATATGAAAATATCTTGAGAAAACATTAATATCCTTAATAACTTTGGACGAGCAGTTTGATATACAGAAATTAATTGAGAATGTACTCCTACTGTTTTCA
Source organism: Coccinella septempunctata (assembly GCF_907165205.1). Classification (NCBI taxonomy): domain Eukaryota; kingdom Metazoa; phylum Arthropoda; class Insecta; order Coleoptera; family Coccinellidae; genus Coccinella; species Coccinella septempunctata. Next base: position 40,615,376 of record NC_058190.1, on the reverse strand, counting down.
TTTCTTCTAGAGTACCAATAGTCTCCTGGAGGGGATGGTATCCCTGGTAGTCCACGTGGTCCGGGAGCTCCGGGTAGTCCATCGTGGCCAGGACGTCCTGGTCGACCAGGAGGTCCTGGCCAACCTGGAGGTCCTTGATGACCAGGTGCGCCGTGGAAACTATCATATCCATAACTTCCTGAGTAGTTCCCATCTCCATTAAATCTGCGAAGGTTACAGTTTCTCTGGATAATCTCACAGATTTTCGAATAGTCCTGGAAATGAAGGATAGGTTTTATTAATTTCTGAAATATGAATTTATTATTTTAAATTCAATATACGAGGATGTATTGATATCTAGTTAGCCTGGATCAGTTCCATGCATAAAAAAAATATTGCGTTACCATAGCAACGAACAATTACTCATTAGAAGTGTCAGTGTGAAGTTTGAGGTCAAAAAAGTAAAGCAGAGTTACGCAATAAATTAAAAGAAAGAAGATGTCCACCGAAATTGTAAAACTCGAAAAATCGGAGTATCGAGTCATCATCAAGTACCTGTATTTAAAAGGGTTAAGAGGTAAGCACATTTACGAAGATATGCTTAATACCCTTGGTGATCAATATCCTTCGTATGCGACCGTGAAAAATTGGACTGCAAGCTCCAAAAGAAGTAAATTTTCCATTGAAGATGATGACCGATCGGGAAGGCCAGTTTCTGTGTCAGTACCCGAAAATATCGATGCAGTTCATGACATGATTTTATCAGACCGTCGAATTGGGCTTAAACGGATATCTGAAGCACTGAACATTTCATGTGAACGCGTTCATCATATAGTTCACGTCAATTTGGACATAAAAAAATTGCTGCAAAATGGATTCCCAAATGTTTGAATGTTGACCAAAAGCGAGCAAGGGTAGAAGCATCGCGTTCGATCTGTGCTCGATTTGAAACGATGTAGACTTCCGAATTATTACTATGGATGAGACTCTGGTATATTTCTCCGATCCAGAAACAAAGCAACAATCGATGGTATGGCGACATTCTGGTTCTCAAAGACCTAAGAAGTTTCGTGTCCAAAAATCTGCTGGAAAAGTTCTTGCTTCAGTTTTTGGGATTGCCATGGAGTAATCATGATTGATTTTTTGGATAAGGGTAGAACAATATCCGGAGATTACTATTGGACATTACTGACCACTCTACGGAAAAAAATTAAAGAGGAAAGACGCGGAAAGCTATCCAAAGGTGTTTTGTTTTTGCAGGAGAACGCAAATCTCATGTTGCCATGCAAAAAATTCGTGATTTAGGGTTTGAATTACTAGAGCATCCCCCTTTATTCACCAGATTTGGCTCCATCCGACTATCATCTCTTTCCTCAACTGAACAAAAGTTTAAAAGGTCTTAAATTTTCTTCCAACGAGGAGGTTATAAAAGCTGTGGAGGTCTGATTTGTACAGCAAGAAGAAACATTTTTTTTAAAGGTCTATAGACGTTGCAGGTTCGCTGTAATAAATGTATCCAATTAAGAGGAGAATAGGTTGAGTAATAAAATATTTCGACATTGAAATTTTGTTTGGTTCTATAGTAGGCCAAGAATTTTTCAATATATCCTCGTACGTATATCACTGGAAATAGCTCGAGAAATTGAAAAAAAATTTTTGAGCATTCTGGAATTACGAAGTTATTTTCAGTCTATTATTTAGTAAAGAAACATGTAACCTACCATGGTATGATTGGATGTTTTTAACACATCTTCCTCATTTTCCTCCCCGTACCCTCCATAGGTATTGGAGAGTCCACGGGTTTTCCTACTTTTTTCAGCTGGTTCAGATATGTTCTCCCCATATTTGGCAAGTTGGTTCTTGAGTTCCGAAAGTTCCTGCAAGATAACGTCGTACTTTTCTTTATATGATTTGGAATCGTCCGATATCTCAGTCCTTAGAGCGTAAACGAAAATTGACAGAAATATTTCCGAGAACAAGATCAAAAGTACTGTGTACGTTAACAGGTATATGTAGCCCCTATTCGTTTTACAATTGCATGAAGGCTCCCTTGTTTCATTTCTTATTCCTTCGTTTTCCATTGTTCATCTCAAGTGGAAAAATCTAAAAGAAAAAATTTATACAGAGTGATTCAAAACGAAAGAGAAATCAGGATATTGCGGACACTTCATTGCGTTTTAAACGGGTTCGTCAAAGAATAGAGATCCTATGGTTTTTTTTTTAACATCGCCTTATCATAATTTGAGCAGAAATCAATTAATACTAGTAAATCGTAATTCGAAATTACAAATGGTCGATTCTTACTAATTCGAAAATGAAGGAATCTGATTAAACTCAAAAAAAAATCAGGCGGTTTCAAAATGGAATGTTTTGTAGCACAAAAGAGGTTAAATAAAATCTCAAAAAAAATTTATAGTATTCGTCATCCATAAAATAAATCATGATTTCTATTGTATGAATCTTTTCATATGCTTTCATATTTTTCATTTCATTGATATGCACCATTTTATATCTTACTGGGATACTTGACGTATTAAAAAAAAAAGAACTAAAAATTCATTTATACTGACGGAGAATACTCTGACGAATGTCAACACGGGGAAAATCAGGGAATTTTTCTAATATTCCTTGTCTCAACATAAGAATAAAGAAAATGGTAGTATATGCACAATCTTTTCTCTGATGGCTTTATCATTTGAATCTTTGCCAACAAAATCATTGAAAACATTAACCGAAAATAATCCAAATTTCCCATAAGTTTCTAAAATATGCTGTGAAGAGTGAAAACCCGACAAATAAATGTAACAATTCTGGACGTCAGCCATAAAAACAGAAGCATTTGAATGTTTCAACTAGGGTTAAAAGAATAACGAAAATTAAATATCCAACGATGTACATACCTCACTTTTTATGCTATATTCTCCGAATACACTAATTAATTACAATCTACCGCACAAAAACGAATATTTATCCTGTGGATATCGGAATGGTTTTTCCGACTCTGAATATTCCCAAGTATGATTGCTAACAGCCAGCGTTGATTCCATTATTGTATGATAACCTATTGAACTTGTCGATATCCATGAATAAAATATTGAATCAGTCATCTAACAGTACAATTCACCTGTATATCGTTCAACAAAGCATTTAATCGAGTCTCTTTGTTTTAGTCACACCACGATACATTGTTCATGGGTCTTTAACGATAGTTCAAAGTTCAAAATATACAGGATGTTTCATGGTTAAACGAACATGGTTCAACTGAGATTATAAAGAGGACACGCAGACAATTGGAAATTACCTAGGCCCTAGGGTTATAGGATCTACAATGCCTATTGTTCAAGTACAGGCTGTTTTATTCGTTTATTTCTGGAATGGCCAAGGAATCTGGAATCCAGGCATGGCTATGTAAACAAGAGGGCATATCCATATTTGGGACAAATTTATTATTATCAATGACTCACTTTCAGACAACCTGTATGAGTTTTTTTAATTATTACATTGCGCCACATTTGAAGAAGAATATGAAAATATGGAAAACTGTTCATTTTGAAAGAATAAGTATTTCTTTATTTCAAACAAAGATAACGTTGCAAAAAACAAAAAATCCAGATTTCGAATTTGAAATGTTGAACATCTGAACATTTGTTCAGTTGGAACAATAGCATGTATTCTTGATGATAATAATAAAATAAAGCAGTGTATAAGTGTAGGTATAATTTGATTAAGTGAATAATATTTAATTTCAATTTGTTCGAATGTTATTTTGTTTGATGGAGTTATGCTTCTTCGGAATCAATATTATTCTCAATTTCCTTTTTTGTTTGTAGTGCAATGGACAATTGTTATGATAATTTTCTTACGTAATCATATTGTTTGAAACTCAGTTAATGATAATAATTATTTGTCCACTAACGGACATGTCTTCCCGTTTTTCAATAATATTAGAATCCAGTAATTAGTATGATAAGAAAAAGAAGATGATTTTAGAGATAAAATTTGGAAAAGTACTTTCTCAGTTTACTGCCACCTCATTATCGTAATTACTGGATTTGACTCAAATTAAAAAGTGAATAAGTTGTATGCGAAAAAACCGAATATTCATTTAGTCTCACTGATTTTTTTCGGTCTTTTCAAATTTGTGAGAAAAAATTTCAAATACCTATCGATAAACAGGGTCCGAGAGTTAGTCATTTATTTTTTACTTCAATATAATAAAAATGTGTATCTATATCTAGTGATTAATAACTTATTAATGATTCTTCGAAAAATGGGGAAAATTAATAAATCACCCTGTGTCTAGGTGATAAAGAACAATAGGCCCATGAAATATAGGCCATTTAGGAGCACCTTGGTTTTCTTCATCTATACCCTGACTGTATGCATATTTTCCAGTGAATCAGGCTGTATAAAGAACCCAACCGCTAACTTAACAGTTAAGTAACAACAATAAATTAAAGCCGAAGCTTTGAGTATTCAACCCTCCCCGAAGCTATAAGAATCACTTTTAAATACATTATATCCATCTTTAAATTCTCCTTGATGATGAATTCTTTGAAATTACATTATTTCGATGAGCTATGAAACGTTCAACCTCAGTAAAATTCCTATCGTTTTTTTTATAGGTACTCGATTCTAGAGGTTCATTACCTGTGAAACATAGAGAGTGCAAATATGCCTGTTGGGAGGTCAAATTGAAGTGAGAGGTAAGTCTGCCGAGGTATATTTTGTGTTGAGGCGAACAAAACATGTCTTTTCCAAGAAACCGACACCAAAATATGAAGAGTATCTTTCGTATAACAGACTGTGAAACGAGTGCCCATAAAATATTCAGCCCTCTGCGCCCCTCATTGCTAGGGTGCACATAAAATATTCGGATAATACCATTTCGACTGCAATTTCGTTTCCCCCCAAAGCAATCTGCAGCATTGTCGGCAGTATTTCTCTGGGATAGCTTGCAAAAGGATATTTTCGACATTGTGATCCACATTTATCCTTTTCGTATTGGGGCTATCGGATACACTCTTTCAAGCTGATTGAGAGTAATGCGTCGAAAGGGCCTCCACTTCATCAGGTACTGAACAGTATTTTTTCATGACTGGAGAAAGAATATAGATAAATAGAGCTAATTTATTTCTTAATTATCTACTTATATTCACTCCATTACAAGAGAAGTCTTATGGCTGTTCGCACCGTTTCACTAAACAGTGATTAAATTCATAAACCACGTTTAATCATAAAATTTCTATGAATTTAACGTGTTTTGAAAATTAAATCATTGTTTATTGAAACGGCGCAAACGGCCACTAAACAGTAAGAAAACTTTCTTTATCTTGAATTTCAGGCTAGATCAGATACCAAAATTTGAGGCATTTATGGTGAAAAATTCACTGTTTTATCCTTGATCAATTTTAGGGAACGTAAATGTCATGGTTATAATGGTTTTTATCAAGAGATCATATTATTATCTTGAAAATATGATTTTTTATTAAATTCCCGAAGAGCTTTCAAGTTTTTTCGGAATTTTGAATGTATTACTCTACAAGTGGTTGTTTCGAAAATGACCTTCAATAAATGTCAATAAGTACATTTTTTCATGTGACAGGCCCTGAACTTTTTTGTCTTTTGGATTGACTTCATTTTCAACAATACATTTAAGGCCTAATCAAACAGACAAAAAAAGCTCGGGATATGCCATTTGACTATATTTTTAAGGTAATTTTCGAAGAACTGCAGTTAGCTTCGAACCAACTGCAGAAGACTGAAAACTATGAGGGAATTTAATTAAAAAAAAATTCATACATTTACTCGAAAGATTTTCAAAATATCAATTCGTGTTAAAACCGTCATAACCAAGAATTTTTGGGAAAATGTGGGTTTTGTCAAAAAGGCACGCAGATAAATTATGACAATTAGGGTATCTCGAAATCAGAATTTCATGTAGAGTCAGAATATGATATAAAAATTGTATATACAGGGTCTTTGACTCGTACAAGTATTTTAACTGTAGAATTTAAGGTCAAGAGAATCACTCTTTTTCTTATACTATATTGTCCGAATAGGCTCGGTTTAAAATATACAGGGTGTTGAAAAACCATGAAAAAAATGTTATTTTTTGTTCTCTCACAAACGTTCTATGGAATGAAATTAATTTCGTAATATAGTTTCTCATTTTTTTGAGGAATCTTTTTCGAACACAAGATATCTCCCAAGTCTTCCAGTTTTCTTATCCCATTACGTAGCATAAAAATAACGAAAATTTAAAGAACCCAATTCTTGAAATTAAGGTAAGTTGGACGCTGTCCAATGAATATTTGAACGTATTGTAAAATAAAACAATTCTTCATATTTTCTCGTATAATGCGCCGTTTTCGAGTAATTTGTTGTTCAACAATAAAAAATATCTGTGTTATTCGGAAAATTGGGTATTTTGGCTTAATACAACTCTGTTTAAAATATTCACAGATGTGTAGTGTCATAGATTTTGCTCGTTATTCTGAAGGGAATTTTGTTTCTGCAGGGGTGGCATAGCTCATTATGAAAACTTGAAAGCTATATCAGGGCTGAATCAGGAAAAAATTGTATAGGAAAAAGGTGTTTCTTTTGACCTCAAATATTTACATAGACTCACTGTGTATAGTCTTCCAAAAAAAAAAAAAAATAGGATTGTATCGTGTCACAACTTTCGAATCACCCTATACGGATAAAATAATTTTAGCTTATGCGCTTAGTAGAGTCGATTCCGCCAAATTTTCAATCTTTCTCCTAAAATGTTTAAGATTTATCGACGCATCGAACCCTGTTGACTCACCCAGTATATTTTCATGTGCGTCAGTTTATCAGCTTGGAATTGGTAATTCCAAGATAAAACATTTGAACAGTTGTAACTAGGTTGCCTTGACAGGAATTATTACAGTACATAGGTACAGTAAAATTTTAAAAATGAACAGTTTTCTCTTTTTTAAATCAGACACCCTCATGAAATGGCGTAAACCAACAATATTTTTATGAGGCTTGTTTAGATAAATCCTCTTATAATTACTTTTATTATCACCACACCACTTTCTTTATTACCCTTTGAACATGCTTCATATTTTATCAGCAGAAAGTGTAAAATTAGGATAATTCTTCACATCTACTCAATGAATATTATATTTCTGGTAGTTTTCAATAAATAATGAAAATTATAGCCGGCTAAGTAGGAATAGTCCGATTTTAAATCCCAAAAATATACCATTCTGTAAATGTAAAAGCCTGGTTTAGGCCTTTGTAAATTCTCCTAGCGAAGCTTGCCCCGATTCGTGTGTTTCCGGCTGCCGATCCCACCCGATCGAGACGAATAGCAGCGAGAGCGTTAGTTCGCAGCCCAGAGGCTACCGTGGCTGAGTGCGAGCGAAGGAATGTGGTGCTGTGGATTTCTCTGAATCTTTTTGTTTTCTTTGTGATGTGCTGAGTGTTCAGTCATGCCTTAGTGTGTTGGTGTTTGGTGGCTTGTGTTTGTGATATTTCTTGTGGTATATACGAGAAATTTCAACCTTTTTAACTGGATTAAGTTCGCACTTTCTTCCCGTGAATTCGGATCAGCCGCGTAGGGACTATATCAACAGAACGACAACTGGTAAGTTAAATTTCGAATCTAAACAACAACAAAACATCACGGGATTACCAATTCCACAGCACCGATCATAATTCATCTTGGTCAGTTGATTTTGTCTTTGTTTATTTAACGAATGGATATCTTCTAACCTTTTCTAACTGACGCCATCATATCTTCGAATCCAAACAACAGTAACGTCCTGAATGTCTTTCTCTGTCGCACCTGGAAGATTTCGTATGTTCGCGCTCCTCTAATCCACGAGTGACGTAAATATACGCATCGTTGCAGTCTTCGATCCAATTCAGGGGAAGCCATTTTGTTGCTGTGGCAGAACTGCTGGTGGCCGAAAAATATTCTGTTAGCCTTATTTAGGAGGAAAATATCCCCTGGACTATACGAATGTGTGGTATTCATTACGAATTGATAATCGACATGGTGGAAGGCGTACAATGAATCTGCTGATAGGCAGCTTTGCTTGTGTTATTTTGTTATTACGAAGGGTTTCATATTATAATCTCGACCTGATGTATGTATTACATTATGAGTTTTATTCTGCCTCTTAATTTCAACCCTTGATCAGTATGTTGAATTACGGGATCCATACTAGGACCTTTGTACCAGAGCAGAGGATGATCTTTCACGAAGCTTATGAAATATAACAAATTTGATTAAACACGCTGTTATCTCAAGTTTCCAGGTCTCGGCAAAGCTTGAACCGTTCTATTTTTGTTTTTCATCAGTCATACGTCAAAAATCATCCAGGATTTTCGACAGACTGTTCAGGGGGAAATTTATTTTTGGAAAATTTTACGGGCCTTGCATTTCGTGTAGGTTTGATCCTGATGAACCTTCTCTTTTCCCGGTTACGTTGCAAACTCGCAAAATATCCAGTTCTTTTTCAGCAATAACAGTATGCCGTCAATGACAACATCGGGTATGACGTATGACGGACGTTCCTTTTATAAATTTATTGCCAACAGCTTAGGAATCTACGAAAACATGGTAGGAGTATTCTCTGTATTGAAGTAGGAATGAAAATGCAAATTAGCTGAGAAAATATGAATTGATGACGTGAACCTTCTCGAATTATTATTCAGAATGGCATCATTTCCACGGCAATAGAAATACAGTAATTATTTTTAAGTACTTACTACTTCGGGTTCATTATGCCGTGGTAATTATGCATTGGCTTCACTCACGGCCACTCTGGAAAATGTGTTATTCATGTATTTTTGAATCGATATCTACGTGTATAATGAACTTTGTAGTTGTATCTGTATCTAGAGTGCGAAGATTGCTAGTAACAGGCTTTTTCCCTTATTTTATCAGTCTGTATTCTCAGCCGTTTGTTAAGAAACTTCAGTCAGTTCAGGAATACAGATAAAGTTACACGAGATAAACGGGTCTCAGGGGCGTAGTTGGAAAAGTTTTACGAGAAGGGGCAGCCGTTTATTTGATCGGGCATCATAAGGTGAACAAAATTAAAATAGTATATTTCTCTCAGGCGCTTTGATCAATCTCAAAATACCCATCCGAACATTTCAAATGTTCTGTCTTATTTGATGCATGTTCATTGTCATAAGGTTCAATCGAGGGTTCAATACAAAGATAATTTCCATAAATTACTTCAAAGTGTGCAACAATTGTTTCGCTGATACTGCTATTTCTTCAGGTTTTCAGATAACATTGGGCTTTGTAAAATGAAATATAATACTTAAAATATATTGCAGCAAGCCCATATAAATTATAACTTACTGCTAGGTCAAGGATATATTGATCATTGCTAATTCAACTGAAAAAATCCATCCTTTTTTCAATTATTCATTTTTTAATCTACTTTCATTTTCCTTGAAAAAATTTACATGGAAATTCATTTTCATTTTGGCGAATATGTCATTTTGCATTATTGAAACTCGATTTTTTGTCATGAGTTGGTGTTAGTGTGTCAACAGACTGTAAACTAATTAAGCTGACTGAGCAAGTTTCTCCTCGGATCAAAGTCCCTAACATATGTTGCCGGAACAGCAGCTGTTCCATAGATATGGTGTGTGTTTCATCACAAAAGCTTCTCTTGGCTCTGGAAGATCAAAGGACCTATTGTCGTCGTTTGAAACCTATATACCTGTCAGAAATTGGATCTGTAGGTGCCCACAAGAAAAGTCGTTCATTGAAACCTAGTAGTTAGATTTGACCTCTGATTTGATGTGCCTGTGGTCATTTATTTGACTAATAAATAAAACAAATCAATAAGAAGCGCCAAAAGTAATTTTTATTTCAATTTGAACAGGTTTTATTGCCGAGTTACAGATCGTATTTCAATGTTTATGCTTTTCATATAATTTTTTTTTAATATCGAGTGTTTTTTACAGAAAAGTGGCAGTGGCACTGTTTTATATTTGCCGAATGAGAAAGTGATTCTTGAAAAATATCAAGAAAACGTGAACATGGTTCGACAAACGTGAAATTTGAGTTTTGAAATTCGACAGAAAAATTTTACTTATATTATAAAATTCGAAGTTTAAATTTTTTAGAATTTGTAGGTCAATGACATACACTTTACAATTGATTAATGTTTCTAAAGTGTCATCGAAAACGTCGTCCTTGATAATACATAATTATTGATTAATTGTTTTGAGTGAAAATCAAAATTACAAACATAAATTAACATTATAATTGATGCTTTGATATGTCATCCTTCGTCATTAATTAGTACCATACAAAAGAAGTTTTCGATAACACTTTATACTCACTTTGTATGATTCTTTGTATATTATTCATATTTTTATGTCTGAAGGGTGAATAAAAGATTATTATTTTCAAAGTTATTTCTATCTCGATTTTAACTTTAGGTGTGATCCAGAATTTTTATGATTTGGATTAATTACACCGATCAAATTACAGGACAACTAAGTATTAATGTTTAAAACAAAACTAAGCAGAAAATAAAATGGGACAAGAATTGTGAAGTTTGACTACAGGCGGCCAAACATTTTTGGCAAGAATGATTGATATACAAGTAGGCTTTGAAGGCCCAGACGCAGCTTAATGTCTCGCTACAAAAGATTCTCAATAATTTCTATATGTACTTACAATCACTGAACTGGAATAAATAAATATTACCTGAAAAAGTATTTGAAAAGAAGAAAGATTCAAGCGAGGATTCAAATTTAGAGCTTTTTGATAAGTATTCAAAGTTGATGAAATTATACGTCCGATTTGTACGATTAAATTAAGAACATAAACAGTAGTACTTGATTCAAATTGTCGATTGTGGGTAGTTAGTTCGAGACTTGTTGAAATTTGAATTTTTTACGAAAATTTCCATTCGATTAGTGAATCTGCAGAAATTTCGCTGATTTCGGAAAATGTATAAAATTTGCATCCTTTTTCCGTTCATTATCGGTGCATCACACAGCAGCTTGGCGTAGCGACCAATTACAGAATGAATATATGCAATTACAACTGCCATTTTACAGATGCCCGTGACGATCGTAACGAAATTACCCATCAAGCTTTCACCGAAACAAAAACAAGTTTCAATCTGCCGTTTTATTATCCAATTCGGAATAGAACGCATGCTGTATGTACGCATAAACAATGCCCGCTATCCGTTGGTCTGTTTCTGGTCGAAACGAGCCTATTCGATTCGATTCTCACATAAATTAAAATCGAATTTTGCTGAACGACGGAACGCGTTTATTGTGCGACCGTAAAAAGCAGAACAATGACGGTTTTAAGCGTGGAGAATAACCGAAACGTTTCTCTACCGATATGGTGCTCCTACGGGTTCATTGTTCTGTGCAATCGTTTCTTGCCTATGGCGAAAATGGAAAAATTGCGTTACGTGTGGGATACCAGACCTCGTACCATATTTTCCTTATCGGGGTTTCGGAATTAACAGAGAACCCCGGTGACCCGCTATGCAAGGGCTTTTGGGTCGGTCGGAAGAATGACTGTTTCACCTAATGGGACATGGGTAATTGAATTTTGCGACTGATTCAGTGTTTATTTGATGAGTGTGAGTGAATATATTTAGGTGAAAATGGTTTTCTCGGTGCAGGAACGTGAGGGTAATGTGCTAAAGCTGCTGCCAGAATTTTTAAACAGAATCATCCTAACCATTTTGTTCGCTACAAATACGTTTTGTCTTCACCGGAAAATTCTTCTTACTGATGAGTTCAGAAACGCTTGCAACCCTGTAAATATTCGATAAAACACAATGGAAATGCATTATATCAAGTTTCTATTTGTGCCGAGGGGGTAACCACTTCCAAAATCGATGTATGTACAGGGTGGGCAAAATTGGTGATACCTGAACTACAACTTTTTAACCCAACAAGATAGAGGAAAATGAATGTGCCATTCATGTCGTCTTTTTCCGAGAAACTAATAATGCAATCAACTGCATTCCTCTATCTTCTTTTGTTTTGAGTTATAGGCCAAAATTTAAATTTGAGTGATTTCAACTTTGGTCATTATCTCCGTTTCTGTTTGTGCTAGGATGTTGAAACGAAAACATTTTACAGACACTTTTGATAGCAATCCAGTAGCGTACTATGATTTTTTCTAACAGGTATATTTGCTTAGCTATAACATAAAGATGTGTTTTTTTCTTATAGAAACAGTAGTTTAAAATGACTCAGAAAGAATCGCCATTTTTTTACCGTTTCAGAAATGTATCATACATCGCCCTCAGTTTTTCTAAGTCATTTTAAACTACTGTTTTCGCAAGAAAAAATACATATGTATTTATGTTATAGCTTAGAAAATATACCTGTTGGAGAAAATCATAGTACTCCACTGGATTGCTATCGAAAAAGTGTCTGTATAATGTTTCATTTCAACATCCTAGCTTAAACAGAAATGGAGATAATGATCAAAGTTGAAATTTTAATTTTGACCTATAACTCGAAAACAAAAGAAGATAGAGGAATGCAGTTGATGGCATTAATAGTTTCTCGAAAAAAAAACGACCGTAATGTGCCATGCATTTTCCTCTATCTCGTTGGGTTGAAAAAGTTGTATTTCAGGTATCACCTCGGGTATCACCAATTTTGCCCATCCTGTACATACATACCCACTTTTGAAATCATCATCCGAAAGCCCGAAATCATGGTCGAAATACTCGAAATATTCTTGATTTTCGAAATCAATGAACATTTTTCACATAGTGGTTACCCCATAGAAATCATAATATACAGGGTGTATTTGAAGGTGAGGTTTTTTTTCAACAGAAGGTAGAACTGGTCAAAATGAGGAGTTTCAACAAAAATTACCTATACAAAACTTTCAAAATGACAAAGTGAATGATTACCTACTGAAATGATCCAAATACGACCCTAGACCGTTTGTTAGCTGAATTATCGAAAAGCAGTGGTAAAAAACTCATCTCCTGATTCGACCATGTGGTTTCGTTTAGGATATTGTCTCGTTCGATTTACGTGGTAATGAAAATGGGAACTCAGGATTGCCGAATTGTTCACATTATTTTTTACCGAACTTCTAGGGGTTGTATCTCAGCCATCTTGGATATTTTATATAGACAATTTTTGGTTAAACGACTTATTTTGATGAGTTCTACCTTCTGTCAAAAAAAAGCCTCACCTTTGAAAATACCCTGTATATTACGAGCCCAGCACTCCTTTCAACGTTTTAACGTAGTCTAGAAGTACCAGAAACAGCCAAAATCAAGCAATTTGGGATAACCTGCACACTGCACAGCTATACTGAAAATTTGACTCAAGTACCAAGAGTATTTTCCTCTTCCACTTACATTTTTGAGCAAGCAGTGTATTTTAGATTGGAAGACATACGAATAAAAATAATCCTAGGATAACCGAGAGGTTACCATTAACTAATACTAGAAATATCCCAAAATGTGCGTCAAATGTTCAAACCAGCGAATAACTTATTTCGAATATTTGATTTGACTGTTTTGATAGTAGATATTTTTGTACACAATAAAATTAGACCGATCATTGAATTCGATATTTTTGAATTGGAAAAAATCTTCAGTCGGTCGGCGATTCTACGTTAAAAAGTACTTGTAGAAGGTTCAAGTTTCAGATGTATAACTTCAAAGACAAAAAAGTTATGATAACTTTTCGAAATCTTTGAAATCTCATCTCATCTTCAAAATATCATTGATTATAACTCAAAAACGAAGAACCGTAGGAGACTACGGTTTTCACCATTCTTTGTTTCTCTGAAAAAAAGCTCGGAATATGTCATCCGTTTTCTCTAGCTTTCATAGTTCTCGAGATCCCCTCAGTAGACAACCAATTTTGCCAACCCTGTACAGGAAATTCATCCATTATCTTGTCCCTTTCTAAAACAATCTGGACAATCCGATACATCGGAACATCCGTGGCTTATCGGCGTGCCGCCGTTGGCGTTGATGGCGTGAGAAGACGAGTAGAATCCAGCGAGAGACGTCGTCGTCAGAGCGCTTATGCTGGAGGCAGAAAGGATCGATTTTCTCACAAAGAGACCTCGTCGGTGCCGATCGTACATTTTCAGCGCGGCTAGTATTTTACACATCACGGGCTCGCTCTCTACGGCTTTGCGAAATTGCCCGGCGTGATTTTCGTAAACGCGGGCGGGAGAGACGCCGGACGCCGCGACGCGGATAACGACTCGCCACCGTGGTCTGTGGGTGTAATAAAAAAAGGGATGATCGGGTTGTGGCCGGTCCCTCGAGAGATGCCGTGACAGTGCTTGCGGTTATGGCGGAGCAGGATTGAACTCTTGTCAGTTCCGTTCATGGACCTAATGAACAACAATAATAATAATGAGGAACAATTAATGGAACGAATAATGAATGCAGGCTAATCTTTTTAAAATAGCCGAAACATGCAATTATAGCAATGCAATTATTTAGCGTTGCCAAGCTCTTGAGTGGTATTTTTGAACATTCAATTATGTAGTTTTATATGTACAGGGTGGGCAAATTTCGATGTTTTAGCACTACAGCTTTTAAACCAGTGGAAATAGACAAAATCTAATACCACATTCTCGTTCTCTCTTTCTGAGAAACTAACAAGAGTAGTAGTCATTTTTGGCCTCCTTCTTTTGTTATCGAGTTATAAGCGAAAATTGGAAAAATGGCGATTTCGAAATAAATTCATATCTCCGCTAATACTGATAATAGAGCTTTGAAATTAAAACATTATACTGGCACTTTTTTAAGTAGACTGCAGTGGCGTACTTGCCTTTTTAGCAGGATTTTTAATCACGAAGCTATGACCCAAAGTTATGTTTTTTTTAAATGGGAACACTAGATTTCTGGGCAATTTTGTGAAAGCTTGATTTTTACTGATTTCAAAAATATATAACATCATATGTTTCGTATCAATAAAAATAATAGAAAATGGTCAAAAACCTTTTTTCTCAATATTATGGTTTCTAACGTGCGTTCAAAAAAATTCGTCGTCAAGTAGGCTATGAAAATTTGAAGGCTGATGTTCGGTGGCTGAACGTATGTCTTTCCTTGAATTACTTCATCTTCCCAAAATGTAAACACTGATGACATTAACCTATATATCGTAATTTTGTACGGAAAGGCACTTTTTAGAAAAAGCTACCTGTAAATTTCACCCAACGTTCGAAAAGCATTTCTTTCATTGAGTAAGATGACACGAATCCAAACAATCTGAGGCGGATAGAAAAATTCTTCGTAAAAATTTTAACCGTCCACTATTTTCATACGTAAGTACGTAAGAGACATGATTCTTGAATTGATCGTGGTATTATGTTTTTTTGTAAGAAGGTTCTAGCTACTTCAGTCATATAAATAAATCACAGTAAGAATCTCAATAATATGTTTATTAATTCTCTATAAATATTGAATTGATTCAGTCATTACTGAAAATCCATGACTAAACTAAAAGAACTGAATTACCTGAAAAATGTCAATTTATTAAAATTCAATTCAGCTATAAAAGGGCATGATGCTTTCTCCTTCATAACGTTCTGCTATTAAAGTTCCATAAAAGAAAGTAGGTCCACATTTTGCCTTTGACTGATGCATACTGAACTCCAATTTTTCTTGGATGCTACAAGGTTAGGTAATCACAACCTTTTCAGTTTTCTGATAACAAGATTCAATAGTAAAAGCCTTTCACACGTCCGTAAAAACCATCTTTATAATTTGCTGATAATTTAAATTCAACAACAATTCAAAATGCTAAAATGACAGTTCACCTGGAAAATAGTATAGCACGAGCTAAGAATTACGTTTAGACACGAAATATCGACGTTCAAAATTCCATAGCCTACTTGACGACGAATTTTTTTGAACGCACGTTACTTTTGATGAGAATAGAAAAATGTGGCATCTTATGATTACCACAGTCTTCTTCTATTAGTCCTTTCATTTCTGTGCTTCTCACTCAATTTCAGAGATTCAAATTTTGTGAAAATTGGTAAAAAGAATAGAAAGAATGACATTGCGGGAAGGAGACTGCTCTTGTTATAGGAAGTTCTATTTTTCTGTGCACGTCAAAAGTTGAAACCATAGAAATATCGAGAAAAAAGGTTTTTGACCATTTTCTATCATTTTTATTCATACAAACCATATTATGTTGTATATTTTTGAAATCATTAAAAATTAATCGTCATTTTTCCAATTTTCGCTTGTACTCGATAACAAAAGAAGGTGCCCAAAAATGACTACTACTCTTGTTTGTTTCTCAGAAAAAGAGAACGAGAATGGGGTATCAAATTTTGTCTATCTCAAATGGTTTAAAAGCTGTAGTGGTAAAACATCGAAATTTGCCCAAACTTTACATATAGGGTTGGCAAAATTCGTTGTCTAGTGAGAGGATCTCGAGAACTATAAGAGCTAGAAGAAAATGGATGGCTTATTTCCGAGCTCTTTTTCAGTAAAACAAAGAGTAATGAAAACCGTAGCCTTCTACGATTCTCAGTTTTTGAGTTATTAGCAAAAAATGCAATTTTGACGATTTCGAAAAGTTCTCATTACTTTATTGTCTTTGAAGTTATGGATATGAAACTTGCTCTTTCTTACGTAGAATCCATTGACGACCTCAAAAATTTTTTTCATTTCGAATAATTAGGCGGACTTTCCTTGTTCCAAATGCAAACTTTTATTGAATTTGTTATTTTTGAATTGGAAAAAAATCTTTTGTCAGTAAATTCTACGTATGAAAGTGCCTAAGAAGGTTCAAGTTCCAGATCAGTAACTTCAAAGACAAAAAAGTTATGAAAACTTTTCGAAATCGTCTAAATTTTATTTTCTGCTAATAACACATGAACGAAGAATCGTAGGAGGTTAGGGTTTTTCTCGGGGTTTTTGCCATTCATCGTTTCTCTGAAAAAGAGTTCGGAAATGTGTCATCCGTTTCATTCTAATTTTCTTATAGTTCTCGAGATCCACTCAGTAGACAACGAATTTTGCCCACCCTGTATTATACTGGGTGTCCCGGGTAAGATGGGAAACATTTTAAAGTGAGATAGAGAACACCTAGAGGATGACGAAAATTACTATGTATATGTAGTATCTAGGAGTTTAGATTCTGATTTACAGGGTGTTTTTCAAATTTGATTGAAAATTAAAACCACTTATGCAAATCAAATGATATTTGAATGCAGTTTTCTGGAATCTCATGAAGGCTATCTTCATTTCAAGTTTCGGATAAATCGGTCATTCCGTTTAGGAGAAAAAGTGGTGTCAATTTCCATTCAAATTTGAAAACAGCCTGTAAATCGGAATCAAGAACTCCTAGATACTACATATAGGTGTTTCTGTCTCCCATTAAAATGATATATAATTATTGACACCCTGTAGGTATATGTGAGAATTGATGATATGCATGACTTTGAAGTCTAATATCTCAGAAATAAAGCTATGTATATCCAAAATTTTGTTTTACATTTTTTCATCAGTATTAGCCTGTTTAAGTTTTCCAATCTTCCGATTTTTGTATCGCCCTGTGTAATATAGGGCAAAATTTCTTTATAACGCCATTTCATTGGGCAAGAGACAGGTGCTCATAGCCTCAGGAAAAGGCAGCCCAGTAAAAATTGTCGGATGCCTCAGCGAACATGATTTCTAATAGCCGAATAAAAATCCCATAAAATCCCTCTGAAGATACCGACCGGGTTAGGTCCAGACGTACCTACCCAGCAAGGTTGTGCGCACAGCTCTAATTGTAATTTGTCGGCACTTTGAAAACATCTTTGCTGGTAGCAATAAAACATCTGCATACCCAATAAAAATTCAATCCAGATCTTCACACAACAGGCACTTTGGTTCAGACATTCTGATAATCGACGGTCTAGTAGTCTAGTGGAATATAAGTTTTGTTTATTATAGAGGCTACAAAAATTCCGATTATTGAGTTCCCAATTGAATTCATTTTTTGACTTCTAGATATAGAATATTCAGTTCGAAATATCTGTCACAGTTTTTTCACATATTTTAAGAAATATGTAATGAATAATATAGCTTTAAGATGATAAAATTCCAAAAGAGATTGAGTGGATCTTTTTCTATATGTGCGGACTTTGAAATTTCAGGACAAAAAATAGCTGAGCTGTATAATATGTCTAAATACCAGAAAATGTATGAATCGACATAACAAATTAACGATCATTGGTATAATTGTAAATTCAATAACCGTTCTAACTTTGCCATTTGAATTTTCGTTACGTTGATAAAATAAAAATGATTGTACCCTTTTTGACTAGTCAAACATTTTTCGATCATCTTAGAAGGCGTTGAGTTTTCAAAAAAAAATTCTGTCTAGGTAATCTGAATATCTGAGAAGTGGAACCTGGTCAGTAATGAATCCCAGTGCAATTTTCGAATAAAATATGTATCCATATTCTGTGAATTACAAGCACTCGAATAAGTATGTAGTTCATAAACGTCAAGACCATATGCTGCGTATTCTAGATAATATGATTAATAGTGATTTATGTATGTACTTGAATTTATTGTATTTGCACTGCTGAACCACTAATTATATTGATACATTTCGTAGATAAACCTAGTGAGCATGTTGTTGGACTGTATGATTGAGTGCCTCTATATTATATGGACATGGGTGTAACCTATTGATTTTCTGATAAATTGGGCATAAAATGTCTGTGAGATTAGGAGCAGGTTTGTTCGTATGGTACCTATTCGTGAAAAATACTATCACACTCGTATTTCAATTTCGTTCAATGAAAGAGTCAAACGTAAAACACGCTGTTCCATCAAAAATTAATCAATTGAATTGAAGATCGAAGTTTTTAAGTTGCCACTTCAAAATCTGAAGTGATTCGTGATAAGGATATAGCAAAATCATTGTAAATATCACTGATTGAACTCGAGACTCTATTGATCTGGTTCGAGATCTGGTTATTATGAAATTGTAGTGATTCTTAGAAAGAAAAAAAAATTCTATCATGTAATCGGTTTTGGGTCAAAGTCAACTCTTCTCATACACGAAAAACAGGAAATTACAGATTGCATGACCCTAAGAAATTTCCACTAATCCAATAAAGGCATCTAAATAGTTGCTATGCTAGTTGCATCTTCTAGAAATATATACTTATATAGATGGAGAAATGCTTTCTTTATTTTTTCTGAATTTTGCATCAGTGTTAATGTTAAATTCACAACATAAATTCGGATAATTCACTTTATTTTTCTATCTATTTGACCTATTATATGAGACTTGACAAGATAAAGGAATTTAGATTGAGTTATTTCATTATCAGAAGTGGAGTATTATTTTCAACAACGCGCAACGTACCTATATCATGAAAAATTCTTAGGAGCAAATAACCCAGGTGCCAGATCGGAAATGAGGAGAAAGCTTCAATAATTCGAGATTTTCGACGTTTGATAAACGCAAATACAAATAAATCTATAATCCATTAACTTTTATTTTAGCACTCGGTTGGCCATGGAAGTTTGACACATTTCACTCTGTATAGTAAGAAAATGCGGGGTTATGACGCTTGTCAAAACATTTTTTGGTTTTGAATCAACGCTATGTTGCCCGTTCTACGTGAAAGTTTCTGTTATTACGTATTTCATCACAATGTCGAATCTCTTGGGAAAATATTTGACGAACATAATTGAAGTTTATAGAAACTGAATGAAGGCATACCAAATCCAGTTATTTGCATGGAAAATACAAGAAATCTGTATAATATCATAATATGCACTAGCTCGAGGGGAGTTAATGCTCGTTATCTTCTTTGGCTAAAGTTTGAATACGTTACATCAGTTGTAGATTTCGAAAATATTAACCAGAAGATGAAATGCATATGATGCAGTGGTTGGGAATGGGTATCTCCCGAAGGAATTAACAGATAATTACAAGAATGTTAAATTCTTCAACAAAAATAATCTTGCATCAATATAAGTAAATGGAATTAATGGAAGTTTCAAGACAAGATGAACTTCACCTTTGAACAAAAATTTCACATGAATAAACAATATTAACAGGACAACTGCCGCGTATTTGTGGCTGTTCATCTTAATACATTGATATAATAATTAGGTATTTATTGGTACCTCAAGACATTTACAATGTATAGGACAAGTCAAATGAAAAGTAGAAAAATTTTCGGAAACTTATTCTACGATGACATTAATCGAAAGTCCTGTAGTAAACTTTTCGCATTAATTCACTCAAACATAAAATTCTCAAATTCCACCACTTTTTTGGGTCTCTCAATAGAAGGAAATTCTTTGTCATCCTCTTCATTCTCAATTTTTCTGATTGTGGAAATATTCAGCTGAAAAATATAAGTCGTTTAGATTCATTTCATTCATTTAGATGAAACATTATATAAATAATAAAAAATGATATTAGTTGTGGCAGCGGCGTTATGACATCAACGAAATTTCATGATTGTCAACCTTACTCCGTTCTAGTTACAAAAACTTGAGAAAATTATTTCATGGCCAACCGACTGCTAAAATAAATGTGAATGGAGTATACGTCAGTCGTCAGTTTGACAAAAGTAAGGTTAGCACTCATCATAGACGGACTTTTGCAGCAAATCTGCACGAAAAGGCTGAGTCTTGCTAGTATAAGTACATAATCAAATCCGAAATTAAATCAATTATTTCCAGTTCACAAATTCTCACAATTTAATTCTCCAAACTGACTAACGACAATACCAATCGATTCGAGAACGTTTTTTTTTCACTCTTCAAATAATAAGATGATAAATTTAAAACGGTTTCGGCTTCATTGAGCAACGTTGCGTTCAGACTCGTATTTCCCATCCGTTTTTATTCGTGACGTAAGTTATATCAGGTGAACGTTCTCTTCGTGTAAATAATTCAATCAGCCGATTTCATTATCATTACTATCGCAGGTCGATTTGCATGAGAAAATAAACGAATTGATTAACATATCATTTGTTCTCCGTGCCTTAGGATCATGTAAATTTTCATTATGAAATTGTTCACATTGGAATATACGCTCTGTAGATTGTCCTCGGGGTCTGACTGAACACGTTATAATGGCTGGAATAATGATATATTATTCGTTTGACATTTTTGTCAACGGGACCGGCTGGAGAATGCCTGTTATTTGTCTTCTTGTTGATTTTGGGTTCTCGAACTGGTCGTTTTTTATATGCCACCCACTCGGGTGTACCTGGTAAGGAGATGCGCTCGCACCGACTCAAGATTCTTTCCCAAAATGGACGGTTTCGAGGCTGGCTCTTCGATGTTTCAACCTCTGATTAGGTTCGGATCAGAAGTATCTCCGAAATTGGGTATGATTTATGCTCTTCCCCTCCTTCATTGACAAAATATTTCTCGCTTCTATTGTTTCCGATGAGCCCTCAAATCGAAGATGAAAAATATATCATCCCCTGCTGAAATTTCATTGTGTTTGGAGTTCTATGGATTTTAGGACGTTTCGGTTGATTGATACTGACAAGATTTTGTACGCGTGTCTAATTTCGTACTTAAAAGTTATTTTATTTTTGTTTGTTTTGAGTTCGTTCAAAGCATCAGTGTCATAGTTTTCGGGGATATCAATCGTCCTTAACTTCTACGCCATTGAGGATAGTGGCTATTCAGATCCTTTCGTGTATTTTAAAAGGAGATTCGAATCAATGAGTCAGTCGTTATAAATTTGTAATAAATTCTGGTCCTTATCATATGTTCCACTTTAACAAATACTTCAAAAATTATGAGTAGTGGCGTAGCCTCAGACAAATCCTATAATGAACAGGCCCAACAAATTTTATGAAAAATGTTACATATGTACCTACAGAGTATTCCAAATTCCGTGCATCTTGAGAACAATAAGAGTTCTTCAAGGACCGTCCATCTTATTTTTCGAAATAATTATACAGGGTGAGCAACCGTAGATTCTTGACGTCAGAAGAAACAGTTTTTTCCCATACCATTTTTGCCGATTCGACATTTTAAGTTTTCATAATGATCTATGCCTCCCCTGGAATTCCAGAATAACTAGCTAAATCTGTGACACGACACATCTGTGGATCTTTTAAACAGAGTTGTATTCAGCCAAAGTATTCAATTTTTAAATTTCACAGATACCTTTAATTTTTGAACTTACTCGAAAACGCCACATTATACGAGAAAATATAAAGAATTTCATTTTACAAAACGTTCCAATATCGAGTCCAATATTCATAAGATAGCGTCCAACTCAGTTTCAAGAGTTGGGTTCTTTGAATTTTTGGTATTTTTGTGGCCATAATGAAAAAACTGGAAGACGTGGGTGATATCTTGTGTTCGAAAAAGACACATCAAATAAATGAAAAACTATATTCCGAAATTCATTTCATTCGGTAAAACCGTTTGTGATATACTTAGAACTAAAAAAATCATTTTTTTAATTGTTTTTCAACAGCCTATATCATTTAAATCGAGCTGATTCGGAAAAAAGGCGAAGGAAAAAGTGTTTCTTTTGATCTCAAGAATATAGATACTGTTGAAATATTTGAACGAGTCTAAAACTCACCCTTTTTATATATATCAGAAATCAGATGGTAAATATGCTTCCTTTTCGAGTTACAAAGCGTTTCTGCAAAAAATATAAGACTCGATATGGGGCGTCCCATTTTAAAACTGTCCCGTCTCTAAAATGATGAACTTTAATACTATGTAATACGTTATAAGCATCAAATAAACCATGAAAAATACTGAAAGAAAAACATCTCGAAGATAAATCAAAATATGTACAGGGTGGGCAAAATTCGTTGTCTATTGAGGGGGTCTCGAGAACTATAGCAACTAGAAAAAAACGGATGACACACTCTAGCTCTTTTTTCATGACCAATCCAAACCTGAAAATAGAATCGGCCTATCATTTTTACTTTTTTGTCTTTGAAGTTACAGATCTGAAACTTGAACCTTCTTAGGCACTTTCGTACGTAGAATCTACTGACAAAAATTTTTTTCCAATTCAAAAATAAACAAATTCAATAAAAGTTTGCATTCAAAAAAATGAAAGTTCACCTAATGATTCGAAATGAAAAAATATTTTGAGCTCATCAGTGGATTCTACGAAAAAAATTGCCTTTAGAAGGTTCAAGTTTCAGATTTGTACCTTCAAGGACAAAACAAATATGAAAACTTTACGGAATTGTCAAACTCAAAAACGAAGTATCGTAGGAGGCTGCAGTTTTCACCATTCTTTGTTTCTCCGTAAATGAGCTCGGAAATGTGTGATCCGTTTTCTTCTAGCTGCTATAGTTCTCGAGATCCTCTCAGTAGACAACGAATTTTGCCCACGCTGTAGAGCGAAATATTTGAAATATTAATTTTTCTTGTAACTCGAGAACGAATCAATATATCTATGATCTGCTTCCGGATTATTTCGAAAAAAGATAAAAAGAATTTTTCTCTAGATGCTCCCAGTGATCACCGAATTTGGGACACCCTGTATTATAATTCTGAAGTTGGCAGGTGCAGTTTCCAGTCACTTTTTCGTTGCATTTCTAAACAGAATAACGATTCCTTGCCAATATGTACCAATCCGACGTCCGGAAACCACCAAAATCGGGGTCGGAGAATGACAAGGGACGGACGAAAATCTGAATTCGTACTTTACGGCCGCGTTTTCCATTTTATGGCACCTCGCCGAGGTCATTACGAGGCTCCGTCGTATCCACAATTACCCGGCATACGTGACCTACATGCATTTTATGGCGCGGTTGACAACGACTCAGCTCTTTATATCCACCCTCGGGTATCGGATAGATCCGAGGGCTCGACGTGGAGTGAATTATTGCCCTATTCGTTCGGAATTCGGCGGGGAAAACGTGCCAATTCCGGATTAATCCGGACCCGACTCCATACACTGAAGGAAATATTTCAGGAGTGCATTACATGGCGAGTCCGATAGTCTTTGTCTTGTACAGGGTGGGCAATTCGATGTCTTAGCACTACAGCTTTTAAACCAGTGGAGATAGACAAAATCTGATACCCCCTTCTTGTTCTCTTTTTCTGAGAAACTAATAAGAGTAGTTGTCATTTTTGGCCACTTTTTTTTGTTTTCGAGTTATACGGAAATGGGAAAAATGGCGATTTCGAAATAAATTTATATCTCCGCTAATACTGATGATAGAGATCTGAAATTAAAACATTATACAGACACTTTTTTAAGTAGAATCCAGTGGCGTGCTTGCCTTTTTAGTAGGATTTTGAATTACGGAGCTATGACCCAAAATATGTTTTTTTAAATGGGAACATATGGTTTGTATCAATATTAATAATAGAAAACGGTCAAAAACCTTTTTTTTTCAATACATATTTCTATGGTTTCTTCTTTTGATGAGAATAGAAAAATGTTGCGTCTTATGATTACCACAGTCTTCTTCTATTAGTCCTTTCATTTCTATGCTTCTTACTCAATTTCTCCAAGATTCAAATTTTGTGAAAATTGGTAAAAAGCATAGAAAGAATGACATTGCCGGAAGGAGACTGCTCTTGTTATAGGAAGTTCTATTTTTCTGTGCTCGACAGTAGAAACCATAGAAATATTGAGAGAAAAGGATTTTGACCATTTTCCATTATTTAAATTGATACAAATCATATCATATATATTTTTGAAATCAGTAAAAATTAAGCTTTCAAAAAATTGCACAGAAATCTAGTGTTCCCATTTAAAAAAACATAACTTTGGGTCATAGCTTCGTAATTAAAAATCCTGCTAAAAAAGAAAGCACGCCACTGGATTCTACTTAAAAAAGTGCCTGTATAATGTTTTAATTTCATTATCATCAGTATTAGCGGAGATATAAATTTATTTCGAAATCGCCATTTTTCCAATTTTCGCTTATAACTCGAAAACAGAAGAAAGTGGCCAAAAATGACAACTACTCTTGTTAGTTTCTCAGAAAAAAGAACGAGATCGGGGTATCAGATTTTGTCTATCTTCACTGGTTTAAGAGCTGTAGTGCTAAAACATCGAAATTTGCCCACCCTGTACCGGCACTCAAAATCCCAGCGACAATTATTGATTGATTTTTCCGTTACTTAGACCTTTATCCACACTATCCTAATTATTTCAAAAAAGAGATCGGCGATCCTTAAAAATTTTCTCTCAAAGTAAGCATCGAATTTGGGACACCCTGTAAAAGTCAATGACTCAACCTGTATACAGACAGGGTGTTTTCTAAGGAAGTTTCTTTTGGCAGAAGATGGAAAACACCATTTCACCCAAAATCGTATACCTAACCTCGCGTATACATAGTATAGTACGTGTACAGGGTGTCCGAGTTGAAGTGTCCCTATATCTCATTATGGAAACTAAAAGAGCTAGAAGAAAAAGTTGAATACAAAACTTGTCTGTAATCGATTGAACTTTTATTTTTTATAACCCACCTTAATACAGAGGGTGCTCCGTTTTTTCCCAGTTGGTATCAACTTTCTTATTTTAATTGAAACACCCTGTATATTATTGGCAGTTTTGAATTTTTTGTCAAATTTTAAGGTGACTCTGGTATGACAACCATAGTCCTATATAGCACTGATTCTGAGATGTTCGACTTTTTCTTAAATTTTTGACATTTGTAGGTGCTTACTAAAATAGCTGATACTAGTTTTCTCATAAATGTATCAAACCCAAATTTTGCCCAGCTCTTGTCAACATATCGGATCATACGTTACATTTCTATTTTTAGCAATCTGATATACAGGGTCTTCAAAAATTGATGTTAAAAATTCAAATAGTTCAATCAAAAGTTGATTTTTTTCAAAGGGCAACCTATATTTTTTCCTGTTCATCATGTAGAGTAGGTTAAAATGAGCAAAAAATGTATCTGAATTTTTTCTATAAAGTGAATAGCTTTAGAAATATGGATGAAAAAGTGAGAAGAAATTCGACTACATTACCTATACTAGATTTGCAAAACCTTCAGAATGACGTTTCATCCGAAGATGCCCCTCCTCATAAAAATTTACTGGCCTCTAAAACCGTTTTCTCATCATTACTACCATATTAAACGTAATCTTTTCTGTTTCAGATACAATACGGATCGCAGAGAGTAAGTACCAATCCCCAATACCTCGAAACATTCGTTCCGGACAAACACGATCGCATTATCTGTATATTCCCGAGCTGCCCGATACCAAATTAACCCAGAAGGCTTCACTTACGCCGTTCCGGATACCGAAGGGTATTCATTACCTCCGCCGGATATCGCTTCGAATTTCCGGATGTTAGTAAGCCGGCTAGCCCTTTCATTTATCATTTATTTCATGGTAACAGGCCCGCTAGACAGCTACAACGTGGGCGTCTCGAACAAATTGGGGTGGAAGGAATTAGATGGAGATCAATAGGGTCATCTGTGAATCATCGTTTCATTATATATACAGGGTGAGTCTGTGACTCGTACGGATGTTTTAACAGTAGATTCTTGATGTCAAATTAAACACTTTTTTCCTTTACCATTTTTTTCGAATCGGCTCGGTTTAAAAGATATAGGCTCTTGAAAAACCACAAAAAATCATAATTTTCTCACAATCTCACAAACGGTTTCATCGAATGAAATGAACTTCGGAATATAGTTTTTTATTTAATGAATCTTTTTCGAACACAAGATCACCCACTTCTTCCAGTTTCCTCATTATGACCATTTCGTACATTAAAAATACCAAAAATTCAAAGAATCCAACTCTTGAAACTAAGTTGGACGAAATCTATCTAATGAATATTTGAACGTTTTGTAAAATTGAAGCATTCTTCATATTTTCTCGTATAATGCGCCGTTAACAAGTAATTTTATGTTAAAAAATTAAAAGTGTCTGTGAAATTTGAAGAATTGAGTTCTTTGGCTGAATACAACTCTGTTTGAAAGATCCACAGATGTGTAGTGTCACAAATTTAGCTAGTTTTTCTGAAGATAATTTAGGTTTTTCCAAGTGTGGCACAGGTCATAATGAAAACAAAAAATGGCTATATCTTTTTATCAGGGCCGAATCGGAAAAAAGGGTATAGGTAAAAAGTATTCCTTTTGACCTCAAGAATCTACTGCTAAAATATTTGTACGAGTCAAAACACTCACTCTGTATACAGGGTGTTCCGGAAACCGATGTCAATCCGGCACATGGTAATAGCTCAATTCATTTCTGACCAGAATATCAAAATTTTGTTCTAGAAAAAGTGTCTTGGTTTTCGAGATATTGACAGGTTTGTGGAAAAATGTGAGAAAAAAAATAGCGCGAGTATTTTTTTTTCTGAGTACACCACCATAGTAACCTTGGTATAATCTTGGATTATGTTGAATAGGCTGATTCATCCTTAATATTCGATTAGAAAAAAAACAACGAAACGTCAACATTTGTAGCCCTGGTACTGAAAACAATCATTTCGACGAATTTCACAAAACTGTTAATATATCGAAAACCAAGACACTTTTACTAGAATCAAATTTTGATATTCTGGACTTAAATGAATTTAGACTCTGTATATTTGCATAAAGAGCATTACAATTTTTAACATCAAACAATGATTATAGCAATTATATGAGATACAAGTTCAGCAGAGGTTAACCTATCGAGAGTACCGTACAATTTTGCGTATGATACAACAAGAGCTTAGGGAAAAACGCCAGTAAAAAACCCTTATTCCACTGAGTGTGAGTGTAGGGGATTGTAAGAAACTGTTCACAAAATAAGCTGAAATATTCCATATTTAAGGGTATCCCACATTGCAAAATTTGATCCTTTCCTCGAAAAACAAAAAATCCTGGGAGTCTTCTTCAAAGTACAAGAAAATTTTATCTGAAATAAAGACAAAACATAAACAGATATATGCGAGATAATAAAAATAAGTTCTATATGTCAGATTGGCCTAAAATTCACAACCCAATTCAAAAAAGATTCGAAAACTACATGAATGGTCCTAAAAACGAATCGAAATTTATAAATGGGACAATGATTAACCAGAGGATTTATAGTTTCTTCTACTACTATTAAAACGTCCCTGAACTGTTATTATACGGTTCAAAATACACCATATTCTTGGGAATATCAAAACCAGGAACTCTATTCTAGGGATAACTAGCTAATTTTTGATTGAAAATAGTGCACGTATTCCATTCAGACTGCCAAATGTTTGTCTCCCTTACATTCGTATTAAATGAAGAGTTGGACCATTAGGGTTTACGCAACAACAGTCTGGGCATCGTATTTTGTGGAATATGGGACAGAATTGGAAAAGAGTCAGAAAAGGAGTGAAATTTCTTCCGAGAATTTATAACTGCATTCTGTCTATGAATATGGGGCAGTACAATGTTTGAAAGAATTGGCAACCATTAAATAAATGCAGATCTAATAGTTCTAGTAATAATTCTCATATTTCTCTGATCTGCTGCTGTAAAAGTTTATATGGATAAAATATACGAACCAAAGTTTCTCTCTTTTTTGCATTTTGTTCGATTTTGTATAAGGGCCAAGATATTAAAGGTGGTAGGCACCTTGTTAAATTGCCTGACTGTACTTTTAAGCCAATAAAGAATCTGTTTATTATTTGCGAGAATTAAAACAGAATTAATGACGTCCCCCCTTTCAATGTGTCATACTGTATGAGGTTAAAACGTTTTTAATTCCACTTCTGCATTCGTTTCCTTCTGTCGCTAATCGGTATCTGTTCACATTCTTTGTTGAGTACTACATAGCGTTCAACATTTATAATTACTTAATTGGCCAAGCCAACCAACTGTTGTGCCATAAAACGCCAAGGTATCTCTGGCGATCTGGACTCGGATTCTTTTGTATCGCATCAACAGTTCCTCGACCTGCTTTGCCTTCATTATCACCGTTTAAAAGTTTGCAGTTTCTTCGAAGTATAAACGTTTGTGCTTAACCGACAACGAAAAATTAGCCAATGAATAGGTAGGGAATAATTGTGGATCAAATGGAGATTTTGTGGTAGACAGAATTTCATTTGAGCTACCTGAGCTTCAACACATTTTTTTAAACCTTCGTTCGTACAACAAATTGGCTGACAAGGTGATAAGTTACTGAAGGACTTACCACTTATTTTCAATCATGAGAAATCTTATTCATTTCCTGAGTTGAATTCGTTCACTCTTCAAGTAATTAAATATTGGTCAGAATGTTTCACCATAATACGATAAAAACCGTTTAGTTCGATATTTTTTCATTCATATTCAATCGGTTCTTTTCACGATTTCAACCAGTAATTGGTATTCAATGATACGGATGTTCAATTACGGTGTTAATATTTTAACACGTTTTTCCATAGCCTGGTAATCACATCGGGGTTTCGACGATGAACTTGTTCATTGTTTATTCATGAGTTTTTTATCGCTTGTTCTCATTTCTAATGATGATATATCACTTCGATTTGTTAACGTTCAACACAATTTAACATACATATACGGTTTCGAATGATTGATCAGGATTATAAATCTACAGCCTGATCTTGCTTACATGTTTTATGTTTTGCTTAATTTGTTGTTCGAACACGAAAAAGTTCAGTCAAAAATTGGGTATTTCATAAATCTTAGCTATATATTTTTTCCAAGCTGGAGTCGAGGAAATAATACTGTTATATTTCTTTCAATATTACAAACTAATAAAAAAATTGATTCAGTTTCAATCTACAGCTATCGGAAACATAGAAAAAAAAATGAAATGACTATTCCATATTTCCAAAAACATGGAACCAATTAAATGATCGTCGAGACCGAACGGCTGCATCGAGCTCCATAAAATTTTCAGATTTAATACTCTTATTATTGCTCTTTCAGAATATGTATCACATTTCCATCTATTTTCATTGAGGGATAAATTACTTTAACGCTGACTATCGAAAAATTTCCAAAAAGATGGAATTAATTAAATAATAGTCAAAACCGAACGACTGCATCGAGCTCCATAAAATTTTCAGATTTATTACTAGAAGAGTTGCTCGTTCAGGATATTGATCACATTTCCATCTACGGTTACTTTTATTGCAAGATAAACAACTCAAAAGCGGACGTTCGAAAAATCCTGAAAAAAAATGGGTTCAGTTAAAAATTTGTCAAGACCGAACTGTTGCACCTAGATGGATGAAATTCTCTGATTTATTATTAGAAGAGTTGCTCTTTCAGAATATGTATCACATACGTTTACTTTTATTGCGAGATAAACAACTCGAAAGCGGACCTTCGAAAAATCCTGAAAAAGACCGAACGGTTGCACCTAGATGGATGAAATTCTCAGACTGACAAATTAGTGCAAGAATTTACGTAGGAGCAAATCGGTTATTTCAATTTTTCAATTGATTTTGTTCCAGAGATTCGGAGTGAAAACCCTAAAAAGTTTCGGAAAATGAAAATCTTCAGTTTTTACCTGTAGGTATTCAAATTATTTTCAAATATCAATGAACAATAGACTGCCAATTTCCAAACGTCGCTACCTACAAAATCTAATCAGTGCATACACCATATTTTAGACATCTTAGAAAGGACTAACTACGTCACTGGATTCTACGACAAAAATTCTATCAGAACTAGTTTTAACTTCTTCGATAAGCAGACATACGATAGCAGAGATACGAGAGTGATACTTTTCAATTCAACCCTGTATCTCAAAACCCAAAAAAAATATCAAAATTCTGCTAGTGATATTTTAAATTTCACAAAAAAGTGGCATCTATCGATAAAACCGCAATCCTTTATCTTCATAGATGAGGAAGATATCCCCCAAAAGAGTGCTCATAATATAATAAAACATCCTTCAAAATTTCGTATTTTAGTTGACCAAGAAAGTTTTTGAACGCACGTTGAAGGAACTGACGGATTGACTATGGGCTCTAACTACAGCACGCCTGTATATACAGGCTGTTTTCGAAGGTGAGGTTTTTTTTTGACAGAAGGTAGAACTCATCAAAATAAGTCGTTTCACCAAAAATTGTCTATATAAAATATCCAAGATGGCTGAGATACAACCCCTAGTAGTTCGACAAAATTTCATTGAATTTCAAGTAGGTACGGGACTGTGGAAGGTGACTCCGGCTTCGGAAAAACGAAACAAAACATAAACATATGGCTGGACAATGAATGGTTCAGTACCAAGTTCATCGGATTAGATGCATCAGGTTACTTTTGGGAGAATCATAATTGTTATATCGTGCAATTTTGAGTGAAAAAAAAATGTAGAAAATCAGGGCAGTTCCTTGAAAGTGCTTATGTTAGTTATGTTGAAAAAGTGCTTTGATGTTTCCCATTTCATCCCATTTTTACGACGATTGTTGGAATGTTCGAACAAGAAGATTGTGATGCCCATTGTGAAAAAATTCGTGAATAATTTTGACGAATTTTATTGGTGAGATTTTGAAGTATTATTCTATTTTTTACACTCGTGTCCTAAGTCTCTTCTGTCAGTTGGTATCGAAATGAGCCATTTCATAAAATCGTGTAAGGTACTAAAAAATAATGACAACAATGCGGCAATCTTAAGTTTCCATCTATTTCAGTAATCATTTTCAATTTTTTTTAACTTTGTCATTTTGAAAGTTTTGTATAGGTGATTTTTGGTGAAACGTCCCAGTTTGACCAGTTCTACCTTCTGTTAAAAAAAGCCTCACCTTCAAATACACCCTGTATATGCTGGAATTACAGAATAAAGCGTCTGATATCGTAATATCCTTAGCGAAAAAATCGGGAACATGAACGAAGCGACAATAAAGGAAGCAATACAATTATCAAAAGCATAGTTACTAAAGAAGATCAAAGGTTGTTCGAGTCCATCCCTTGTACCCACCGTCTGCGAGAGGGGAATAAATTGCGGCTGAGCCCGTCCTCTCTCTCGAGAATCCCACGTTCCTTTCTGTGATGTCGAAGGTCTTAAAAGGTTGGGTGTACGAGGGAACCGGTTTCGGTTTTTGTTCCGCCTCAGGTAAAGGACGACCGGTCTATAGATGGGCGACGGAATATGCGGCGGAAGCTGGTCAACAATACAGGTATTGAGATGTGACTTCGGACAAGAAGACGGATTGGCCTGAACGGGATTTTATTAGGGAGATTGAACACGGATTTCGGATTATTATTGCCTTCGATGAATGAGGATTTGAAATCGATCACGGACAAAAAATGTGTTCTCATTTCCGAAACAGTGACTTCTAATGTATTGATGTCCAGATGATATAGGTACTGTGTTGAGATAAAATCTCTAGAGTGAAGCAAAATCTGAGCTCTTGCTTCGTGAGACAATTTACTACAACGTGCGTTCAATAAAATTCGTCGTCAAGTAGGCTATGGAAGTTTAAAGATTGATATTCGGTATCTGAACGTAATTCTTTTAGCTCCACGAACCTCTTTTCAGGTTCTATCTCAACTGGTTGGAGTCTCCGTTGGTCTATGCCACACGATACTGAAGAAAAGAATCAATTTTTGTCCATAAAGATTTACATTTACATTTTAAATTGGAGTCTGGTATGCAGAGTGAGAGAGAGACACATTTATAAAACAGAAGTTACTTGAAATTCATTCAAAATCGGTCTCTGAAATTATCATGCCTTACAATGAACTCATCTACAGAGTAGAGGGTTTTCGACACCAAAAAACCTGTAATTTTCTTCTTGAATTTCCTGATCGGCAGACTTCTCAATCCAACAGGAAGTTTGTTGAATCATCAGTCAAATGCAAATTGTGGGGCCTAATTCATTTGGCAGAACGTTATGAAAGATAAATTATAGCTTAATTGAATTTTGATGAATTTTCCAATAATTATTTTCAACAGCTTCAGAAATCTTAGCTACTTCAAGGAATGTTTTTCAGGATTTTCTTATTAGCCTTGATACGATCGTGTTATTTTACTATGTAATTTTTCTCTAAGGTCTCATTTGAAGAATTATATTTTTCAATGATTCTTTCCTTTTCCATAACGTTTCGGAGATGAGAGAAGTAGATCAAAGAAGAGGACATTTCTAGCTACAACTTTTATTGTAAAGGATACTGCAACCTGGAACTCATTCTAATGAAAATGATGTAATTCAGTTTCATTTGTTATTTTTGTGGATTTTCATTGATTTATTCACCACATCAATTCAATATTTATAAAGAATTGAACATATTGAGATTCATACTGTGATTCATATTACTGAAATAGAAGCCTTTTGCATAATTTTGAATTGTGAGCAAAACAAAACCTCGAAAAAAACATAGTAACTCGATTTATGTCTTCTTACATATGAAAATAGTGGACATCGGTTGAATATTTTACCAAGAATTTTTCCAAACACCTCATATTGTTTGAATTCTTGAGAAATAGCTCAATGAATTGTTTACATTTTAGGAAGATGTAAAGATGAAATAACTCAAGGAAAGATATACGTTCAATCACAGAACATCAACCTTCAAAATTCCATAGCCTACTTGACGATAAATTTTTTTGAACGCACATTACAAATTTTTCCGCGTCTTTTCTCTTTAATTTTTTACCGCTGAGTGGTCAGTGATGTCCAATAGTAATCTCCGGTTATTGTTCAACCCTTATCCAAAAAATCAATCATGATTACTCCATGGCAATCCCAAAAAACTGAAGCAAGAACTTTTCCAGCAGATTTTTGGACACGAATTTCTCAGGTCTTGGAGAACCAGAGTGTCGTCATTGCATCGTTTGTTGCTTTGTTTCTGGATCGTAGAAATGTACCCAAGTCTCATCCATAGTAACAATTCGGTTTAAGAAGTCTACATTGTTTTCAAATCAAGCACAGATCGAACACGATGCTTCTACCCTTGCACGTTTTTGGTAAACATTCAAACATTTGGGGATCCATTTTGCAGCAATTTTTCTCATGTCCAAATTGACGTGAAGTATATGATGAACACGTTCGTATGAAATATTCAGTGCTTCAGATATCCGTTTTAGTCCAATTCGACGGTCTGATAAAATCATGTCATGAACTGCATCGATATTTTCGGGGACTGACACAGAAACTGGCCTTCTCGATCGCTCATCATCTTCAATGGAAAATTTAGCTTGCAGTCCAATTTTTCACGGTCGCATACGAAGGCCATTGATCACCAAGGGTATTAAGCATATCTTCGTAAATCTGCTCACCTCTTAACCCTTTTAAATACAGATACTTGATGACGCTCGGTGGACATCTTCTTTCTTTCAATTTATTGCGTAACTCTGATTTACTTTCGGACCTCAAACTTCACACTGACCCTTCTGAAGAGTTATTGTTCGTTGCTATGGTAACGACGCAATATTTTTTTTATGCATGGAAC
The DNA here is from genome assembly GCF_907165205.1 of Coccinella septempunctata. Classification (NCBI taxonomy): domain Eukaryota; kingdom Metazoa; phylum Arthropoda; class Insecta; order Coleoptera; family Coccinellidae; genus Coccinella; species Coccinella septempunctata. The sequence continues at coordinate 40,581,091 of NC_058190.1, read as the reverse complement.
TCGTCTAGGCTAACTAGATATCAACACATCCTCGTATGTTGTGAGAATTCCGTTATCCCTTATGTAGAATGAAGACAAAGTTTGATTGTTTGTTGGTCAATTATTCTGAAATCGGGAAATATCTTGAAAACGGAGTTTTATGTTTCATCAGACCAATATGATTCTCCGAAAGGCTAATTTGGACAGCCATAAACGCCGAAAGCATTTCCTTTTCCCTTGCGTGCACCCCAATTTCATATTTCCAATACGTACCCGCAATTTTTCACCGATATTTCACTCATTCCGCCTATTAATATTCTCCCAAACCTCCGTAAACTCCCAGCGTGGTAATTGATTTCCATCCCCGTCGTCTCCACGCCCCCGGTCTCTTCCCCAAACCCCTCCGCTATCTGCTCGGAGCCGGGTCATTTCCTTCTTTCGGTGGCATTTCGGCGAAACTTAATTAGACCTAAACGCCCTCCCTGCCCTGACTTCCCCCCGTCACAACGGGGCGCCCCGGGCCGTGCACCGGAAGTGTACCATTATGGGGAGTAATTAAAAGGGAGCCTGTACAGGGTGGGGGGTTGGTGCGCGAAGCCCGACACGCGGAGCGGAAAAATATGCGGAGATCTCGTCGGCAAATATCCCGGATAATTCGAGATTTGTATGAAGATGTCTCGAGGAAGTATATGTGACGTTTTATCCAGGGGTTGAGAGGAATCCGGGGTATATTTTCCGGTCGGGTAGTATTCGCTGATTTGATTCCGTTGCCCGACTGGAGTGAAGTGACTCTGGGGGTTTCATGTTCGACGTTTGAACGGAGAGCAAGAAGGTTACGATTAGGAATGGGGAATTCTCCTCAATTTGGGTTATCACTGCATATGCAAGTTTAAACTGAATAATTATGAGTTTTATTCATGAATTTTTCAAATGCAATGCGGAAACTATTCGAAATCATTTTTCAAATATGGGGTTTCAAAATTCGAATCGCTTGGTTTCAAGTTTACGATTTGGCAACAGCGCCTACTAGACAATTAAAAGAACAATTTCGGATCAGCTTGTTCATAAAATAACTGTTGATTTACAGGTGCGTACTTACTGGCGAGCCTCAACTGCAAGCGGCCGTAAAAATCCCATAAAATTTTACGACCTTCCTCGTTCGTGGCAGACTTCATAGGCAGCCATCTTTGTCTGTCTCATCAAGATAATGTATTTGTTGTCCTTTATTATCAAGGCATATTTCAGTCGATGTTGCCAACTTGTGCAATTGAAATGAAACGCTTTAGATTTTAAATACCCATTCTTATTTTTCATTTTAAAGTGCTTAAAATATTTTTTTTTGGGGGAAAAGATTGAAATGATTATTTCAAAATATGACGTTTCAAAGATATTTAACACAAAATACATTATTTTAGTCAAAAGGAGTATTCCCTATTACACAAAAGATTATTATCCATTGGTCTAAATGAAGAAAACGAGGTTCTTTTTCAGTTTTTCAAAGGTGAATCTTCTTTTGAGAGAAGGTAATATAGAATAGGGAATACTTCTCTGACGAAAATTATGTATTTTTTATGAAATATCTTTGGAACGTCACATTTTGAAATAACCATTTCAATCGTTTCCCAAAAAAAAATTATAATGAGTACCTACTTAAAAATGAAAATGGGTATTTAAAATTTAAAGCATCTCGTTTCTACTGCACAAGTTGGCAACATCGACTGAAATATGCGTTGATAATAAAGGACAACAAATACACTATCTTGATGAGATAGACGAAGATGGCTCCTCAATTTGGGTTATCACAGCATATTATGCAAGTTTAAACTGAATAATTATGAGTTTCATTCATGAATTTTTCAAATGCACCGCGGAAACTATTCAAAATCATTCTTCATATATGAGGTTTTAAAATTTAAATCTAGGAAATAAAAAGAACAATGGCTTGTTCATAAAATGACAGCTGTTGATTTACAGCCATCATAAGGCGCGTACTCACTGGCGAGCAGACTTCATAGACAGCCATCTTTTTCTATCTCATCAAGATAGTGTATTTGTTGTTTTTTATTATCGACGCATATTTCAGTCGATGTTGCCAACTTGAGCAATAGAAACGAAACGCTTTCAATTGTAAATACCCATTTTTATTTTTCATTTTTAAGTGCTTAAAATAATTTTTTTGGGAAACGGTTGAAATGGTTATTTCAAAATGTGACGTTTCAAAGATATTTCATAAAAAATACATCATTTTCGTCACAAGAAGTATTCCCTATTGACCCAACCATCGTATAAAGCTTGTCTTGGCATGATAAAATTCGGAAAACATCAATATCTTCAACAATCTGTGAGCAGTGTATTTGTCCGAGTACAACAATAGAAGAATGAAAGTTAAATATTGTTCCTGTGTACACCGCGATCATTATTGTGTATTCATCACCCAAAGGCGAAATTCTGGAGATTCCACGTACGCACCCAAGAAAGGAGAATACCGAAATCAGTCGCTGGAACGAGAATAAAAGGCGTTAACGCGTTTTCACGTTCTCATTCCCCCAAGGCCGCGAAGTCCGTCCGAAACAAGCCCAGAACGATGTCCGTTTTCGCCGGACGGTGAGGTTGTAATGAATGGAAAGAAACCGAACAGGTCTGACGTGCATTCGACAAAAGAGACTTAACCGCTTTCCGAAGCGTGTAATTGATTACCGCGAACCGCGTACATCGAAATGGAAAAAGGCGGGTATGGTCGTTTTGTTCTCTTAGCAGCATGCAGTCGATGCGGTTCTTTTATTATGCGGTTACAGTCATTTGTGTCGTGTCTTCGGGTATTGATGGTGTATTCATTGGACGACGTTGGGGAGCTGGGTTGGATCGATCGGGGCCTGGCAGAGGAGGAAATAAGATGCTCGTTTATTCCTGTTGAATTGGATGCTCCCCTGGTCTATGAGGACCATGGAGGAACCCGGATTGGAACAGGCAAGATCCCTGAGCTTGATTGAGGGGGATTTGTTGCCCCCGCCATGATATGCTCATTGAAGCTCAGAAATGGTATCATTTTATACACAGAGTGGCCAATGAAAACAATAGCTGCTGTGTAGGTCTTCAGAACCGAATTATATGAAAACGCTCGTACCTACATGTCAATTTTTGATTCCAGAGTGACAACTAAGATCAAATTCAAAAGTGTATCGCTTCAATCCTTAGTGGTAATACCCTTTATTTTGAATAGGTAATATGGGGTAAATGATACCTCATTTGAAAGGTTTTTCTATCCTGAGTTTAGCATATTCTTTTTTTTTTCCTTCAATCCATTCTTTTTTGTGATATTCAAATTTGAATTCTGTACAGAATTGGTCATTTCGTTAATCATGCTGTGTGAATCAATCAAATTTCTCACTAATTTATTGTATGGTGTCGACGTGTCTTGTCTCGAGGCAAGAAATTTAAAAAAGTCTTGTCTTGAAGTTTTCTTGACATATCTTTCTTTCTTTTTTCGCCATCATTCAATACATATATGATTGTGGGTTTTTTTTGTAAAACCACCTGCTCTTGGTTTTTTCTGTAGTGTTTTGCAGTTAGTTTTCTTGACATAATAAATTTCGTCTTAGATTCTTGAAAGTTTTTGCTTCAGTTCTTACGCCACGTCATATAAGCGCACATTGGCGTAACTATCATATAATCAGGCCATCCAATTTAAATAATAACAACGTTTTGGCACAAAAATTGAAGTTATTTCAAATTATCTTTTTTTTTTTAACTGTACCTATTACTACTACCTATCGATACGCTTCTGCTTACAGACACAGTTCAGTCAATGGGGAATTCTCCTCAATTTGGATTATCACTGCATACGCAAGTTCAAACTGAATAATTATGAGTTTCATTCATGATTTTTCAAAATGCACTGCGGAAACTATTCAAAATCATTCTTCAAATATGGGGTTTTAAAATTCAAATCGCTTGGTTTCGAGTTTACGATTTGGCAACAGCGCCTACTAGACAATGAAAAGAACAATGTCCGATCAGCTTGTTTATAAAATAACAGCTGTTGATTTACAGGCGCGTACTTACTGGCGAGCTTCAACTGCAACCGGCCATAAAAATCCCATAAAATTTTACGACCTTCCTCGTTCGTCGCAGACTTCATGGACAGCCATCTTTGTCTATCTCATCGAGATTATGCATTTGTTGTCCTTTATTATCAAGGCATATTTCAGTCGATGTTGCCAACTTGTGCAATCCACATGAAACGCTTTAAATTTTAAATACCCATTTTCATTTTTCATTTTTAAGTGCTTAAAATCATTTTTTTGGGAAATGGTTGAAATGGTTATTTCAAAATGTGATGTTTCAAAGATATTTCATAAAAAATACATCATTTTAGTCAGAAGGAGTATTCCCTATTGAACTTGACTTTTCCTCCCTCTAGTCATCTTTCTAATCGGCTCTGAAATGAATTGCAACTTCTTTCTATGCCTACTTTTGATTATCACTAAGTGGTAGTCTTATTTTACCATAAATTACATTGATTCTCCAATAAACAGAACGTCTGATGAGCCATTTGGTTCCGATTCTGACTCAGAATATTCACTAACAAGCAACAGAGAGAAACTTGAGTTTTAGAAAAAAAATAAAATGATCAGTGAAATTCTGTTATTTCTTCATAAACTTTTTAGGGTTTTCACTCCCAATCTCTGAAACAAAATCAATTAAAAATGAAATCAACGATTTGCTCCTGAAGATGTTCCCAATCTGGAAAAAGCCCCTAACCTCAATTTTCATTTTGTCACTGCTCATTCATCAGAATAAAAAAAACTCGCAACGTTGAAATCCTCTACATTCAATTCACAAGAATTCGAATGAATCATAATAATTAATAATTAATCTCCAACCACACAATGAAACGTTCGAGATAAAATCTAGAAGTTTCCATTTCCCCAGACACGAATATGCATTATGAGATAATGTAAGCAGTAGGAGGATTGTTTTGACTGTCTGACAACAATGTTTTCCCTCCCGATCACTGACGTCACGCTGTTGCTCAAATAAATAGTCTCCAGGAACGATTCTTTCGAGAATGGAGTCGTAAACGCAGACGATCTGTAAGTAACGACGACAAAGATTTCCATTTTGTTCAGTTTACCGGAAGTCCCGAGTCGCCGAGTAAAACTTTTCAGTTAATCTTTCCCTTTTCCGTGATGCTGGATGCTGCCCCCCGGTGTTCGTTTGAACTAGATTCGCAATCAGCCTTCACGTACTGCCGTCGAGCTCGAATTTTCCGACTGCATGGAAGCGGAGAGGTAACGAAGTTTTATGTAAATACAAAATGGATATGTTGTTGCAGACGGCCTCATAAAACATCCCAACTACGTGCCGTTGAAATGTAACCGACATGTATGAGCGAGACCGGCTGTTTGCGGAACGATCCTGGCAGGTCGCCAAACATTTTATTCGGTGCATGTTTCCGCTACGTACATTGAGGAATTTTTTGTTTTCGTACCGAAAGAGGAATGTTTCCGGAGGTTTCTGATTGAAAAACTACTTATTGGACGAGCGGACCTAAAGTACTACTACCCAGACATACATGAAAAATCCCCAAGAAAAAGTTTTGACATTTGTTTCTATTGAATTTTTTCCATCCATCCAGAATGAAGAACATTTGGTCATATAGGTTGAGGATTTTTTTACAGTAGAAGGTAGAAGTCATAACCAAAAATTGCCTATAGGGAGAGTGTTTCTGAATTGGGGCGAAAGATTTTAATGGGTGATTCTTTAGCATGAATTGAGGAGGGTCTTTCATAGAACTTCTTGTTCAATACCCTTTTCCCTCCAAGTTACAGCCCTTTGAAATAGTAAAAAAAATTGTTTTTATTCAATATATCCACTTTGGAAGAATTTAGAAGAAAGAAATTTGGCAGATAACTGATGGTAATAAAATGGCAGTTTTCGAGTGTTTTTGTTACTTACCCTAAAATGTAATCACAAGAGGCTGAATAAGACAACCCCTATAATATTTTGCATCAGAACTTTTCAATCCGCCGATATTTTCCTATTTAAAAAATTAATTTAAGAAGAAACACTCAATATGCAACTTTTTTATGTCCTGAATTTTTATCATAAAGTTGTTAGTTGGATCAAAAAAAAAAAAATAGCGAGGTTATCATTCCTTTAAAAAAGTCAGGTAAGCTGCTGTCAAATGAAGTCATATGACAAATAGTTTTATTGTCCTGGTTTTCTCTAATTTTCAAAGTGGATATAGTAAATAAATCAATTTTTTTTACCTAATTTTAAAGGGTTGTAACTTGGAGGGAAAAGGGTGTCGAACAAAAAGTTGAAAGACCCCCCTAAATTTTTGGTAATATTTCGCATCAATTCAGAAACACCCTGTATAATCATGTTCAAGATGGTGAAGATATAACCTCCGGAATTTCCATAAAATTCCATTGAGTTTCAAGTACAGGACTGTGGAAGACGATCGGAGAAACGAGAAACAAATTTGTGGATCTATATTGTTTACAATGGTTCAGTACATCCAAGTCTATCTGGTTAATTGCATCAAATCACTTGAAAAAATTGTTGCAACTTCGTCATTTTGAAAGTTTTGTATGGGCGATTTCTGCTGAAACGCTTTATTTTGAGAAGTTCTACCAGGTTATCTATGGTTCTACCTTGTGTTAAAAGCGTCAACCACCCAGTATAGGTTAACGTCAGTTTGACGAAAATGAGGTTGCATCGATCACAGAGCGTGGTGTTTTACAGCGATCGGACCTATTGAATACATTTTTTGGCCTCTGCATTTATGAAAATCATTTCATTCTGATTTCGACATATACCTCACTTGTCATAATTGATCTATGACCTATGTGCCTCTTTGACGTATAGTACACCATAAATAATAGGACACTTTCTTCCATAAATTCCATGCTTATGATTGAGATGTTATTTTTTAACATAAATACTGGGGCTAACCTGGACACGGAAATGCACAACCATATCAATTTGGCATCACAAGCGTTCTTGAAGTTAAAGGACAGAGTGTTCAAAATCACGACCCCAATCTGAAGACCAAGACAGCTGTTTACAAAGCAGTGGTCCTCCCAACGCTTCTTCACGGAAGCGAAAGCTGGACGCCCTACAGGCGACATATTAAACAGCCTGAACAAACGCAACAACGTCATCTAAGACAAATAATGCACATCAGATGGTTCCACAAAGTTTTAAATGCAGAAGTCTTGCAGCGCGCCAGTTGTATAACTGTTGAGACTCAAGTAACGAGGGCCCGACTCAGATGGAGCGGCCACATTCTGAGGATGCAAGTCACAAGACTCCCCAAAATAGCTCTGTATGGAGAATTCACAGAATCTCGGAAACCAGGAGGAGGCCAGTATAAGCGGTTTAAAGTTATACTGCATCAAGCAGTATAACTAAAATCAGTTAATGCCAATAATAACTGGGAACAACTAGCGTTAGTGGAGGTCTTTGGTTCACAGTTATAATGGAGGGTCGAGAAGAATACAGCAGCGGCCAGATCTGGTTGGTAACTATCCATGCCCGGAGTGTGGAAGGATCTCTAGGTCACGGTTGGATCCCTTCAGTCACAGGAGGACACACAGTCGCAAGTAGCCCTAAAAATTGTAAGTTTGATCGCACTGATTTATTCTCGGTAACGGGATACAGCAATGAATGTATGAATGTTTTAACTAGTGATCATATCTTATCCGACAGTTTTCAAATCTTCTTCAGAGTGGACATCTGTGGAAGTCCAATAGGCGGTCATTTGGCAGATATTATCCCATTATTATTAAGCTCGGTGAAAGACCTCGTAAACCGATCCATCGGTCTAGAATTACCTTGAATAGATGTGTGTCGCCTCATCGATTATGATCGGTTGAAAAGCATACTCACAATGGATGCTTCAATCAGCGGAGTACAGCTGTTGGAACATTGGATGTCATTTTAATCCGTAATAAAGTCTGATATTGTGTAGCTGGATATGGAAGACGTGCTTTCACGGTTAACATGTATCTTTAATAGGCTATGCTGCCCCGCTGGTTCTAATAATGCATCCGTAACGAACGCGAGTATACCATGCCGTCCATGCCTCATATGAAACAGAAGAATTTGCAATCCGAAGGCATCGTCTGCACTACAGGGTGTTTTCAAAGGTGAGGCTTAGTGTTTTGAAAGGACGTGAAACTTATCCAAATGAATCATTTCAACGAAAATAGTATATATACAGGGTGATTCATTGGAAAATGCGCATATAGTAAGAGTAGGTCTCTAAATAACATAAATAACATGTGTTTATCTTCCTTCATTACTATGATACAGGGTGATTTATTAGTGATTTCCTCCATTTTTTCAGTTAATCATAACTTATGAACCACACTACACGTTTTTATAATATTTGGCTTATACTTTCTTCGTTCTCAGTTGATTCGATAAAAATAACGAAGAGGCTCTTTTTTCAGGTCCGGCCTGAGAAATATTAGTTAGTGGGTCTTGAGTCGAAACAATAGTATTTCAATATTTTAAAATTTAATTTACAAATTTTAAAAACAGGAAAAAATTAGTAAAACCGAATGTAATTTTGTGGATAGTTTTATTTTACGAATTAACTAGTAGGGCATTTTTCTAATTTTTCGATAACTTGACAGGGTTAAACGCGCTCCTATTTCGGAGGACAGAAATTTCAATTCAATTCAATGCTCGAAATCTAATTTAGAATATTAAGTTCCTCCCTAATGGTTGAATACTGAAAGGAATCGGTCGGACGCCCCTCCTAAACTACTTTCAAAATTTATGGAATAAGTATGAGCGGAAACTTCAAAGCGGAGCAAGTCCTAACAGCCGTCTGATGGAGTCAGACAGCTCTCGGTTCCTTTAATCTGAACAAATTAGGACTTGATGCAATCAAATATCCCCCGGAAATGAACGAGGGTATTTCGCTATTAATCCTCCCGCTCCATTTTCTTTCTTTTCGATTTAAATTGCGCGAAGTAAATTTTCCACTGGTCCCAATTGGGGAATTAGGCACCATAAATTCGAATTATTTTTCTTGATGACGCATAATCTCGTATTTGTGATCTGCCAGTCAACGGGATCGATGCCGTTAGGATATAGTCAATTAATTTTTTTTCATTTTATGAGTTGGATTAGTGACAATCGATTTCGAGAACTGCGACTTTAAATTGCTTGTGTCGATAAATAATCGGATTAAATTTGGTTAGGTGGAAGCTGTTTCCATGTTCGCCTCACTGGGCACGATTATTTTTTTCTTGATATTTTTTTCATTTCGATTGGAATCCATAATTAGTCCAGTTTTATTGGGATATTAAAAAGTGCAATATTCAGTTTATCAATAAAAATTGTCTGGTGATATTAAAACCTTTCCTACTGGTTCTGAATAACAGGGTGTTCAGAAGATATATCAATAAAAAATCCAATTTTTGAAAGTTTCTTACCTGCGTTTTTATCGAGCTTTTTAGTCTGTCATAGTTCAAATTGTCACAACGAAACACTCAACAATTTTAAAAATGATGGAAAAGTGATTTCTTCTGCTTTCTTGAGCCTGTTTGTAACAGCCGAGAATTCAATGGAGAATTTGCTAGCAAATTTTGGTAAGAAAACGACAGAGATTATTTTGTATGCAACTGAACAGTGAATTCTACTGAAAGTAGGTACGTATGTAGCTGCAGAAATTTCACGGCGCATGAATTCACGAGTAAATTCTCTATAGAATTCTCGACTGTTGCAAACGGACTTAGATTATTTTTATTTTCTAAGAGCCAGGAAGCAGATTAATTATGCAAAACGTTGCCAATTCATATTTTAATTGATTAGGTACTGTTTGACTTCATCCCAATTCCCAATATCTAAAGAGAGTCGAAACGTAGTGTGGTAGGGACAATAAATACTTTTCACTTTTTTATGTTGTCCTGTTCAGTCTCGTGTTTAGTATAGAGGGTGAGTATTTGAATCCTACAAATATTTTGTGAGTAGATTCTTGAGGTCAAACGAAACACTTTTTTTTTATACCATTTTCTCCGAATCGGCTCGGTTTAAAAGAAACAGGCTGTTGAAAAACCATAAAAAAATTATATTTTTAGTTCTATATCACAAAGGGTTTTATCGAATGAAATCAATTTCTGAATATACTTCTTTATTTATTTGAGGAATCTTTTGCGACTACAAGATGCCTTCCAGTTTTCTCTTTATAACCATTACGTACCATAAAAATACCAATTCAAAGAAGCCAAGTTTTGAAACTGGACGCTACCTAATGAACATTCGAACGTTTTGTAAAATAAAAGTATTCTTTGTATTTTCTTGAAGGTATAATGCGTCATTTTCGAGTAATTTCATGTTAAAAAATTGAGTATCTGTGACATTTTAAAAATTGGGTGAATGTAACTCTGTTTGAAACCTCCACAGATGTGTAGTGTCATAGAATCAAGTCGTGTAGGCAATCGAATTACCTTAAAAACAAGGTTTTACTCAACCCTCTTCCCATTTCAGACTTTAAGGGTTACCGTCATCACGCAGACATTCATAAAATACTATAAATTATGTTTTCTATACAGGGTGAGTCTTTGACTCGTACGAATATTTTAACAGTACAGTCCTGAGGTAAAAAAAAACACTTTTTTCCAATACTATTTTTTCCGATTCGTGTCCGATAAAAAGATATAGCCATTTTAATTTTTCATAATGAGCTGTGCCACTTCTGGGGAAACAAAATTACTTTCAAAATAACTAGCTAAAGCTGTCCCACTATACACACCTGTAGATCTTTTTAACAGAGTTGTATTCAGCCAAAGTACCCAATTTTCCAAATTTCACAGATACTTTTTAATGTTTGAACATAAAATTATTCGAAAACGGTCCATTATACTAGAAAATATGAAGAATATTTTTATTTTAGAAAACGTTCAAATATTCATTAGATAGCGTACAACTTAGTTTCAAAAGTTGGGTTCTTTGAATTTTTGGAATTTTTATGGTATGTAATGGTCATAATGAGAAAATTGGGAAACGTGGGTGATATCTTGTGTTCGAAAAAGATTCATCATATAAATGAAAAACTATATTCCGAAATTTATTTCATTCGATAAAACCGTTTAGGAGATATAACTAAAATTAACATTTCTTATGGTTTATCAACAGCCTTTATTTTTTAAACCGAGCCGATTCGAAAAAAAGTGTTTCTTTTGACCTTAAGAATCTTCTGTTAAAGTATTTGTACAAGTTAAAGATTTATCCTGCATCTATAATTGGTATATACCTATAATAATCATCAAATGAATTTTTTATCATTAAAATTGTACTAATTTGTACTCCCATCAGTCGGAACACATGAATGAATTATGGCGCTTTAAATTTTCGGTGTAGGTACTTCGTTCTGCCAGGAAAGTCCTCCTAATCAAAGACTTATTGAGCAGTTAATCAATGCTCTTAGTGTGGCTCGTCCTTTACGCCATACACAACAAACTAACAATCCCTATCATCGTAATAGCGGCGTTTCCATCACCGCAATCATCGCGACGCGATCTCCTAATGACCGTGATCGAAAAAATTCTACTGTTGGGAAACTGGAACCGCCGACCCATCAATTCCGGCTAATCCGAACTTATATCAAGCTGGCTGTGCCTTTCTCGCCACGGCCGGGAGCGCCGATGTCCAACGACTCCGACGTTAATTATGCGGATTGAAATACACGGGGGCACAATAAAGCCGTGTTCAGCGGTGCGTTCTGCCGTGGCCTGGGTGCATGCTTTACCATCATATACGTCTCTCTCTCCTTTCTCGCTCGGAACACGCTCTATTCGGGATCGTGGAGCGTGACAGGCTACTTTTTCGCTTGAATAAGGCCGACCAACGGACGTGTGTCTGGCACGACACGAATTTACATGGCGCAACATTGTTGTTTAGGTGTTAATTGGTGGTACGCAGATGGTAGGTAGGGTTCGGATGTTGGGGTCTAAGATGCCGGACAGTTACGTGTTAATTAGTGTGGTTGAAACGTTAGGAAGTTATGTACAGAGTGAAAGAAAAATGTCGAGTATGTTTTTTCATCACATAAGATCGTGCAGAAGTAGGCTGGGTGGTAGACTTGGGCCTAGATGCATTGATGGATGTACTTCATCATTATGAGAGCAGTAATCACTTATGATTTAGTGATACATCACTATTTATTTAGTGATACATCACTAGGAAAACGCCTCGACATTCTACGAAGACAGAGTAGAAGCATCACTGAAACCATTAGAATGCGCAAAACTAGGGTACGTGAGATCATGAAGGATCCCAAACCTCTTCTTAGTCATAGACAGATAAAGTTGGGCCATTCTCAGAAATCTCAAACCCTTCGGTACATCTTACAATAGACGAAGACAAATCAGCTCTACGATGTTTTGTAGAAAGAAAGACTGCGAAAGAGAAGCCACAACCTAAACTATCGAAAGGACTACAGTTGAATGCCATACATATATGTAGTTGGAGAGCCCAAGAGGATTTAGTCGGGCGTCAGATTAATGTAAGGGGAGATACCTTGGACCCTGTAGAATACCCCCTGTGTATAGGGGGAATTATCTAGGACATTCAAGAATAACGGAAAAAATATAATCTGACAGTTTTGACAAGCTGAAACAATAAAAATTGGCTATAAAGATCACAAAAATAAGTTTTTTTGAATTATCTCCTCTCTCGGGCTTCAAATTGTTTTCGCATTCATTATAAAAGTTGTAGGGCATAACATTTTCTACAAATTTTGTCCGAAGCAACTTTTTCTACGTTTCAACGTTTTCGAGATATATGGCGATGAATGTACATTAGACTGGGTTTCTACATTGACCTTGGCCTTTGGCATGTGTGGCTAAGCTCCTCGCCCTTATCGAAAACGATTGAGAGTAGGCAGAATTGCTTCAGACAAATGTTGCATAGAATTTTATTATCAAAGCATTGAGAACTGAGTCCAATATGAGTAACTTTTATATTTCATTTATATTAAATTGTCTATTCGTGAAACTGACTTTTATGGGCATTTATATCGACGTGTTTTATGTATCTGAATGTCATTATTTTTACCTGGAATTTTTCAATTGACTCTTAGTGTTTTCGTTATTACTCACATTTGGTATTAATTTTTTAGTGGTATTGACTTTATGTTTTTTTTGCAGGTTAGTACTGTTCTTTCTTTGGGAATACTGGTAAAGTATAAAAGTTAGAGATGTTTAAATCTAGATTTTTTTTACGCTCCACGTGATTGCTTCTTCTTTAGGCTTTTTAACAGAAATGAATTAAGTTACCTTGTGTAGAAATCAACTTTCTATAATCTATGCAGTTTCATGTGACTTGATTTAAATTGAACATTACCAAGGCGACAGTGGTCTCGAAATTTTCCTCCATGATCGGCTGAATTTGGCCCACAAGCTTTCGAAAGACGCTAAAGTGCTGTAATTCTGGCTGAAACAACGTAAATTCGAATTTACGACCCATTGAACATGCTTCAAACGTAAATGGGGAAAATATTTATGTTTTCCGTCGTTATTTGCCTACACTTAACTCGCTTTTTACGACTCAGAAAATATCGACGATGAATATTGGGTGGAGAGAAACGAATGCGACATGATCATTATGTGCTTTTCGGCTCATAATGACGATGCTGTTTTGAGATGAGGACCTGCCAACCAATGCCAGCCAACCTCCAAACTACGAACTTTGGTTTCTGATGACATTCAAAGCAAATGTATGAAGCATTAAATAGGGCTATGAACGTATTGAAAATTTCAACGGAATTTTTGATTTTATCAATGAATACATACAGGGTGTTTTCACAGGTGAGGCTTTTTTTTGACAGAAGGTAGAACTCATCAAAATAAGTCGTTTTACCAAAAATTGTCTAAATAAAATATCCAAGATGGCTGAGGTACAACCCCTAAAAGTTCAACAAAATTTCATTGAATTTCAAGTACTGTGGAAGGTGACTCCGGCATCGCAAAAACGAAACAAAACATACACATATGATTGGACAATGAATGGTTCAGTACCAAGTTCATCGGATTAAATGCATCAGGTCACTTTTGTGAGAATCATAATTGTTGTATCGTGCAATTTAGGGTGCAAAACAAATGTAGAAAATCGAGGCAGTTTCGAATGTTCGAAGAAGAAGATTGTGATGCCCATTGTGAAAAAATTCGTGAATAATTTAGACGAAGTTTATTATTCTATTTTTTAAACTTATTAGGATCTATTTCAGTAATCATTTACAATTTTTTTTAACTTTGTCATTTTGAAAGTTTTGTATAGGTGATTTTTGGTGAAACGCTTAATTTTGACCAGTTCTACCTTCTGTTGAAAAAAGCCTCACCTACAAATACACCCTATATATAGGGTGTCTTTTCAACTCGTGCAATCATTTCAACAGTAAATTCTTGACGTTAAAAGTAACACTTTTTTCCTATACTATCCGATTCGGTTCGTTTTGAAAGATATAGACATTTTGAGTTTTCATAATTAACTGTCACCCTGGAAAAACAAAATTACCTTCAGAATAACTTGCTAAATCTGTGACACTACACATGTGTGGATCTTTTAAAGAGTTGCATTCGGTCAAAGTACCCAATTTTTAGAATTTCACCGATATTTTTTATTTTGGCACAACAAATTACTCGAAAACGACGCATTATACGAGAAAATATAATATATTTATTTCACGAAACGTTCAAATATTCATTAGATAGCGTCCAACTTAGTTTCAAGAGTTGGGTTCAATGAATTTTTGGTGTTTTTATGGTATGTAATGGTTATAAGAAAACTTGAAGACGTAGATGATATCTTAATATCTTGTGTTCGAAAATGATTAATCAAATAAATAAGAAACTATATTCCAAGATTCATCTCATTAGATAAAACCGTGTGTGAGAACTAAAAAGGACATTTTTTATGGTTTTTCATCAACCTGTATCTTCAAAACCGAGCGGATTGAAAGAAATGGTAAAGGAAAAAAGTGTTTCTTGTGACCGCAAGAATATAATGTTAAAGTTCTTGTACGAATCGAAGACTCGCCCTGTATATAGACCTATTTCCGGTAGTAAAAAAATCTGTCGTGAGCAATGAATCTGGATGGATGTCATGAGAAATAAGAATTCTATTCCACATTTTACCCTCGAGGCGTTTTTAATTGTCGAAAATGGCCATTTTTTATTTTATCCGGAAGCAATGCATTAAATTGATTTTTCTTTACCATTCTTTCTTCTTGTGTTTTCGGAATTCATCGAGTTCGAAATCGGAAGTTTCCAAATTGGGATGATTACTATGCATTTCTCTTGGATCAGTAGATAACAGTGACGAAATATCTCCATTAAGCAACTGATACTCATTCCCTCATCCTTTTTTTTCTAATTTATCGCTCAAATAAAGCCGATGATATACATCTGACATCTCGAGGTGATATCATCATCCGTCTTCTTCCGAAATACCAACCGCCGATACCGATCTGCTTTGCGCGTTTCAATCGTGCAAATCAATAACCCAGTTCCTTTCAGATGTCGTCCTTTTTTTTTCCCTCAAAGACGCAGTAACCTATTCGTGCTTATTATTGCTCGAATCGAAATCGCTCGAATAGTCAGTCGAGTACCGTGAGAAATTCGCGGAGACTGAAATGATGAACTCACGAAGGATGGAATGATAAACGAGGGATTTCCGTTTTAGAATCGGTGGTTTAGATACGAGTTATCGTGGAGACATGTGTTTTGATATGTCTGCGTTATAAATATTTATGACGGTATGGTTTCATGTCGATAATATTTTATACAGGGTGTTCCTAAATTGAACGTACAAACGAAAAGGGGAGATTCCTTAAGTGAGTTTAAGAAAAAAAAGTCCCATAAACATGGGGTCGCAAACGTTTCGTTTTCGAGATACAGAGTGTTGAAGTTTGAATTTTTTTCAAGTTTTTTTCTCATAGTATCTACACTTCACAAGATATTCAACTGAAATTTGGCATAGATATTACATTTTAGAGTTCTCACCACGTGACATGGCAATTTCGATAGAAGATCTACAGGGTGATATTTTTTCTGGAACACTGCCACCTGTTCTTCTGCAGAACTTTTTTTTAGTGAGCAACTGTTAATTTGAAAAAATGTAAAAAGAAGCTTTGTTCTTATACTAAACTTTTCGGTCTCTTGTAGTTTTGTCGTATCTACCAACGATTTCGAGAAAAAAAATTTTGAACGATTCTCTCGAAATCCTCGTGAAAATCCAAATTATGATGGGAAGGCCACTTTGTAAGCTGTGGTGAATGAATTCAGTGTCAGTTTTTATGAAAATTGCCATGTCACGTGGTGAGAACTCTAAAATGTAATATCTATGCCAAATTTCAGTTGAATATCTTGTGAAGTGTAGATACTATGAGAAAAAAACTTGAAAAAAATTCAAACTTCAACACTCTGTATCTCGAAAACGAAACGTTTGCGACCCCATGTTTATGGGACTTTTTTTTTTCTTAAACTCACTTAAGGAATCTCCCCTTTTCGTTTGTACGTTCAATTTAGGAACACCCTGTATATGTAGTATCAAGGGGCCAGCATAAAGGTCTATTACATCACCCAGTACATTTTCAAGAAAACATTAGAATAGTATAGGTAAATCTACAGGAAAGGTAGATCTACTACTCTTTTTTTTTTTCTATTTTGAATAGGTAGATTTGCGGACGTTTTAGTTTCCTGCAATAAGGAGTTATCTCGGAATTTACTGTTCATTTTTGAAGCCAAGTTCACCCTGATGGGTAATAACAGGGTGAGTCTTTGACTCCTACGACTATTTCAACAGTAGATTCTTGAGGTCAAAAGAAACACTTTTTTCCTTCACCATTTTTTCCGAATAGGCCCGGTTTAAAAGATACAGGCTGTTCAAAACCCATAAAAAATGTTATTTTCAGTTCTATCTCACAAACGGTTATATCGAATGAAGTGAATTTTGAAATATAATTTTTCATTTACTTGATGAATCTTTTTCGAACACAAGATATCACCCCCGTCTACCACTTTTCTCATTATGACCATTACGTACCATGAAAATACCAAAAATTCAAAAAACCCATCTCTTGAAACTAAGTTGGATGCTACGAGGATGTATTGATATCTAGTTAGCCTAGACCAATTCCATGCATAAAAAAAATATTGCGTTACCATTGCCACGAACAATAACTCATTAGAAGTGTCAGTGTGAAGTTTGAGATCAAAAAAGTAAACCAGAGTTACGCAATAAATTTAAAGAAAGAAGATGTCCACCGAAATTGTGAAAATCGAAAAATTGGAGTATCGAGCCATCATCAAGTACCTGTATATAAAAGGGTTAAGATGTAAGCAGATTTACGAAGATATGCTTAATACCATTGGTGATCAATGTCCTTCGTATGCGACCGTGAAAACTTGGACTGCAAGCTTCAAAAGAGGTAAATTTTCCATTGAAGATGATGACCGATCGGGAAGGTCAGTTTCTGTGTCAGTCCCAGAAAATATCGATGCAGTTCATGACATTATTTTATCAGACCGTCGAATTGGGCTAAAACGGATATCTGAAGCACTGAATATTTCATACGAACGCGTTCATCATATAGTTCACGTCAAAAGCATGTAAGGGTAGAAGCATCGCGTTCGATCTGTGCTCGATTTGAAAACGATGTAGGCTTCTTGAACAGAATTGTTACTATGGATGAGACTTGGGTACATTTCTACGATCCAGAAACAAAGCAACAATCGATGGAATGGCGACACTCTGGTTCTCCAAGACCTAAGAAGTTTCGTGTCCAAAAATCTACTGTAAAAGTTCTTGCTTCAGTTTTTTGGGATTGTCATGGAGTAATCATGATTGATTTTTTGATAATGGTAAAACAATAACCGGAGATCACTATTCGACATTACTGACCACTCTACGGGAAAAAATTAAAGAGAAAAGATGCGGAAAGCTATCTAAAGGTGTTTTCTTTTTGCAGGACAACCCCCCTACACACAAATCTCATGTTGCCATGCAAAAAATTCGTGATTTAGGGTTTGAATTACTAGAACACCCCCCTTATTCACCAGATTTGGCTCCATCCGACTATCATCTCTTTCCTCAACTGAAAAAGAGTTTAAAGGTCGTAAATTCTCTTCTAACGAAAAGGTAATAAAAGTTGTGGAGGTCTGATTTGCAGAGCAAGAAGAAACATTTGTTCTGAAAGGTCTAGAGACGTTGCAGGTTCGCTGTAATAAATGTATACAATTAAGAGAAGAATACGTTGAGTAATAAAATAGTTAGATATTGAAATTTTGTTTGGTTCAATAGTAGGCTAAGAATTTTTGAATATAGCCTCGTAACTTTTGAAGTAAAAGTCATAGCCAAATAAGACTTGGACAATCATTGACTCATCAATTCAAATCGCAATTTTGATCTTTCCTTCGATATAGGATACTTATTCCGGGTTTCGTAAAGCGTGATCGGGGAATCAACGCTTGATTGATGAATATACGTCAATTGGTTTTCAATCGATAATTCGGTCATGATCTTTCAGAATATCATTCTCGAATCAAATTATGATGTTCATACATCCACTCAGTTATTCTCAATTGCTACTTCTTCAATATATTCAAAAATGAAAATGTTTCAGTGATTTCGTTTTAAAAATCGAGTTACTGTCAAATCGTTGATCGACAATCACAGTTTTATGAAACCTGCTGTTATTCTGAGTTCGTGTATTCCAAGAGTTACTGTCACATCGAATTCATTATTGCATTTTGCGAGATTATGCTAAGTACAATCTCTGCAAACATCTGGGTCATCCCCCTGGTCATTACAACCTTCGAGTATCACTAAATTTAGCGCGATGTCAGGATTCAAATAATTGTGAGGTTCTGTCATCAAAATGACACAGAGACAGAACTCTCTTTGCTATACAACTGCGTACAAGGCCTGGATACGAGGACAGAAACAATTCGAAAGGCACCGGGGATGAATTCGATCCTCAAATCGAATTATAGCCTGGAGTATGCTTCGACGGCTCCTCGAACCGACACAATTCGGAAACGGCATTACGCCGCTGCGACTGGTAGATCCATCTTTGCGACGCCACTCGAATAAATTACCGAAATTTGCAAATAAATTGAATTCGCAACCGCGCAAATTCGATCCGGCACCGCGGTCCTCCATCCCTCATCCACTTCCTCCCTCTCCCCCTTCCCGTCCCGAAAAAACAACGTACCTACCGGACCCCGACAATTCGGGCCGTTTGGCGTTTGTTCGCTCGCGAGCTGGCCCGATTCATTAGTGCGCATTGCCGGGATTTAATTACCTGAACGGACGCGGATCGCGGTCGCCTGATGGGGTGTTTTTGCGGGGGATCGATCCTCCCGGCCGTAGCCAGGGATGCAGGCAACGGGTAATGGAACGTGGAGGAATAAAAAAGGGGTGGATGGTTGAAAACATCCTCCAGAAAACCTGAGTTTCAATTTAAATTTTTTTCAGAACCAGAGTTTCTGTTTAGTAACTGAATTTGAAATGAAAAGCGGTTTTTCCGAGTTTTTTGTTGGGTAATTGTTTCTCTGGCGTTCAAAATATTTGTTCGATAGGAAATGATATTAATCTGAGTAATAATATAATAATAAAGAAGTTAACGGCATTCAGACAATTATTGAATTCTGAAAAAGTATTCAGTAATTGTCTGCATGCCGTTTACTTCTTAATTGATCATATTCCTCAGACATTAATTCCTGTGAGTATTCCATTAAGTCTTTATAGAGGCTTCCTTGGAAGAAAGTAGTACCGTTCAATGAATTCAAATAATCATTTCAGTTCTCATTTTTTAACTCAAATAATGCCCGGTTTAAGAGCTTGTTCTAATCATCCCTAGTTATTATTTCGGAATTTGTATCGAATGGATAAACAGTCGTTAATTTGTGTTTCTGAGGTTTCTTTCAATTGGCAATCAGATTACAAGTGGATTTGCAGGGATTAATTCGTCTGGTAACTTTCCAGAAATTCTTCCATCTCTGCTAAATGTTCTAAAGACTAGTATGGTAACATCTATCAAAGTGAGGTTAAATACCTATAAACAAGAACGTCAAATAGTACGCCATCGTTGCCGAAGCAATAACTCAGATTCCCAGTTATCGAACCATTAAGTTTATCGAATAGATAAACGGAGCTTAGAAAACCGAGCATAACTCGTAAAAGTAACTTCAACATGTCCAATGACCTAGTCATTAGAGAAACAACCTTTTCGCCCAAAAGTTGAAATTGTTTTAAATTATCTTCTTTATATCTTTACCAATTGCCTATATTACGCCTCTGGTGATGAACGGAGTTCTGCCAATGAACGCTCGCTACCTTCTAAGTCATAACCCTTCCACTTTCTTTTGATCAGAATAATAGGGAATACTCCTTCTGACGAAAATGAAGTATTTTTTATGAAATATCTTTGAAACGTCACATTTTGAAATAACCATTTCAACCGTTTCCCAAAAAAATTATTTCAAGTACTTAAAAATGAAAAATGAAAATGGGTATTCAAAATTTAAAGCGTTTCGTTACTATTGCACAAGTTGGCAACATCGATTGAAATATGCGTTGATAATAAAGGACAACAAATACACTATCTTGATGAGATAAACGAAGGTGGCTGTCCGTGAAGTCTGCGACGAACGACGAAGGTCGTAAAATTTTATGGAATTTTTATGGCCAGTTGCTGTTGAGGCTCGCCCGAGCTGTTTTCTAGTAGACGCTGTTGCCAAATCGTAAACTAGAAACGAAGCGATTTAAATTCTGAAACTCCATATCTGAAGGAAGAATGATTTTCCGCGGTGCATTTGAAAAATTCATGAATGAAACTCATAATTATTCAGTTTAAACTTGCATATGCTCCCAAATTGAGGAGAATTCCCCATTGCATCTTTTTTGCAACATTTTGATATCCTGATATCCACTCATAGAATCCTGGAAACATGTCTTCATACCTTTCCATAAGATTTTTTGTAATCGGAGCTACTTGTAGCTGAATCCAGATACTTTTGGGTTTCAACTTCCGAACTGATAGTAGATGAGGAATTAGGTGCAGGGGTGGAGGGCATATTTGAATTCTTTAAATGGCAAGACTAACTTTTTGTGCCAGAAATGGATAGACCCTTCATTTCTAAGGATGATTTGGTCATATCATAAAGGGGATTCACACTAAAGATTAAATAATTAATGATCACTGTGGAAATATCAACTCATTAGTCATACATAATCAGAACAATTATATACATAATTAGAACAATTATGTTTAGCATTCCAGATCGTTGGCAAGATAAAACGAGTGAAACCCGCAACAAATTGTGAGAAATTCCTTGTCTATGTGTGATCATAAATTTGAATACTGAACATTTTCAAATTTGTTCTTTCGCTGCTAAAGTACTTTATTATATTGAATGGGATAGACTTTTTCGGTATATGTGGATGACACGTTCTTTTAATGTTTTAAAACCTACTTTTATGAAGGTCAACTAAGTTCGCAGCGAATAGTGACATTTTCAATAGTTTTCCCACTTCCCAGGTGAAAATCCAAGATATAGAAATTGAAGGTCTCTCTAAAGATGACGATTTTCAATTTATTTCTTAGAAGAAGGATAACTGAAAGAATTCAAATTCAGCAGACATTCTTTGGGAGCGAGAAGGTAAAAATTTTTGCTGTTGTTCCCTTATAATTTGCAAGGGGTAGAAAAAGCCACCCCTTAAATTTGTTTCGCAAGGAACTTTTTTCCTTATTCATAATATCTTCCTTTTCTTCTTTCAAGGTCCCTTCGCAGTCCACTCCAGGACATATTTTACGCTATGTAAAACAGCGTCTAGACTTTCAAAGTCTGATTCTGCTGTCTTTCTGGAAAATACAAAATATCTTGTCAACCTCGAATATCTCGCTTTTGGTGAGTTTATGCAGAGTTACTAAAAACTAATACCTAAGAGAGGGACCAATCTAATTGTTAGATGGCAAACACTTGTACGCCATTGGTCAATTAGATTGGTAACTTTCCATAAGCTCGCCATATCTTTTGTCCTGCATGTGTAAATGCATCGATACAATTTTTCATTTTGAATCTATCGATCGGAGGTCTCTTCTGCAATTCACCTAAGGTAGGATCGATTCCCATCTGGTATCAAGGCTGGTAATTGAACACATTTTCGATCCGTTGGAACAGAGGTCGCCCCGTTTCTAGCATCGGCTGTTCAGCGAAGGGAACATTCATAAACAAGTTCCAAGTGCGTATTTTTACAAGAAACAGATTACATCTCCATGTAGGGTAAAACACGTTAGCGAGTTCGTTACAAATAACTCCGGGCTCAAGAGTCGGAGCAGGTTCTGTGAATAAATTACGCTGTGCCGCGGCAGCCTTGCCCATTTAGGGCGACTTATTTATATGTCATCATTACAACACCGTTGACAAACCAGTCCAAATCCTTCTTGGAGGTGTCGACGCGCCGGTTATCTCTGAAAAGATATAAATCCTTGGGAAGGTCACGCGATACGGGCTCTTTTGAACCTTTCTTGTCCTTTGATACGATGCGATAAGGTTTGATGGGAGTTATGCCATCCTTTTGTCCCATTGAAATCGACCCACGAGCAGATTTTCTGCAAATGCTCATTGGAGCATTGCAGAATGACTGCATTAATTATTTTCATGTATAGAGTAAATCAAAGATAGTTTTTTGTATTATTATTGCGCTGTAAGAAGATGTTATTCAGTGTTTCCCAAATTCCAGATACGACGTCATTGATAACTTTTTGAAAATCCAAGTTTCGTTGAAGAAAATAAATAGTCTTCATTTTGGCATCGAATGGCTTTGTAAAAGTTTTCTCGAAGCTCGAAGGTAGTTTGACTCATAAAATAATTTATCCTTGATACTCAACAGCTGCAAGAGATGGAAATGGCTCCATTTTCATTTTCATCCTCAAAATAGTTCAATAACGAAGCTATCATAAATTTCGAGCCTGATTTGATGAAATTTGGTCTTATTTTCTACGGAATCGGAACTGAACCCTTTACTATGACAAATTGGGATTTCTGAAAAGAAAACTAATGAAATATGAGAGTGTAACAGACGAAAATTAATCGAAAATATACAAAACCAAAGTTCATGAAGTAAACCCAATTCTTTGTCCAAAATAAAACGATTGAAATAAATCGCTAGTGCACCGGCAACGTGGCATAGTGTTGACAGCACAAACGTTAAGAAATTACTCGAATTTGTGCGAATTCCAAGGTGGTTACAGTTGGCATTACTGATACGCTGTTCATAACGTCGTTTCACATGAATCCACATTTTTTATGTATTTCCCTAGTTTTCACACCGGGGATCGCTCTAATGGTGACAACCTTTTTGTGTGTGACATTTAATAAACCTTTATTGGTGAATTTTCTTGAGTTTTTTTCTATCACTGGTTCTGACAGTTCGGATAATCGTAATATTTTCACTCCATTCACTTTTATTTTAGCACTCGGTTGGCCATGGAAATTTGACACATTTCACTCTGTATAGTACGAAAATGTGGGGTATTGAAGCTTGTCAAAACATTTTTGGGTTTTAAATCAACGCTGTGTTGCTCGTTCTACGTGAAAGTTTCTCTTATTACGTTTATCACAATGTCGAATCTCTTCGGCAAATATGTGACAAACATAATTGAAGTTTATACAAACTGATTGAAGGCATACCAAATCCAGTTATTTGCATGGAAAATACAAGACATCAGTATAATATCATAATATGCACTAGCTTGAGGAGAGTTAATGTTCGTTATCTTCTTTGGCTAAAGTTTGAATACTTTACATCAGTTGTAGATTTCAAAAATATTAACCCGAAGATGAAATGCATTTGATGCAGTGGTTGGGAATGGGTATCTCCCGAAGGAATAAACAGATAATTACAAAAATGTTGAATTCTTCAACAAACATCATCTTGCATCAATATAAGTAAAAGGAAAAAGGAAGTTTCAAGTCAAGATGAACTTTACCTTTGAACAAAAATTTCACATGAATAAAAGATTAACAGGAGAACTGGCGCGTATTTGTGGATCTTCATCTTAATGCATTGATATAATAATAATAATTAGGTATTTATTGGTACCTTAAGAGATTTACAATGTATAGGACAAGTCAAATGAAAAATGGAGAAATCAATTTCCGGGAACTTAAGGTCCTTTCGTTTGCATAAAAAGTGTAGCACTTTTCTACACTCGATTTGATTTACACCAGTGTAGAGGAAGTGTAATTTATCTACACATAGTCAAAAGGAGATGTAGATAAACTACATCTCTTTTACGCTGGTGTAAATTCAATCGGCAAACGAATAATAAAATCGAGTGTAGAAAAGAACTACACTTTTTATACAAACGAAAGGACCTTTATTCTACGATAACATTAATCGAAAATCCTGTAGTAAACTTTTCGCATTAATTCACTCAATCATAAAATTCTCAAAAGCCACCACTTTTTTGGATCTCCCAATAGAAGGAAATTCTCTGTCATCCTCTTCATTCCCAATCTTTCTGATTGTGGAAATATTCAGCTGAAATATAAGTCGTTTAGATTCAGATGAAACATTATATAAATTCTCTTACATTGAATATGTTCGCTATCGTCTGACGTATTGTGGATTTTAGAATATCAGGGTATAACTATCTGAATGAGCAGACCTGAATTCTAAAATAGCACCTGAAACCCTGCCTCTTTTTCAATCACTTTCGGCATTTTCGTAATAAAAATTGATATTAGTTGTGGCATTATGACATTAACGACATTTCATAAGTGCCAACCTTACTTCGTTCTAGTTACAAAAACTTGGGAAAATTATTTCATGGCCAACCGACTGCTGAAATAAATGTGAATGAACTACACCTCCAAAATCTGTCGTACTTATAAAATATATGTGTATTTGGATATACTAGGAAGCTCGCTGCATATGAGTATTTCATAAAATTGACGTATAGGGAGGTTAATGAATCTATCTTCGAAATTGCACTGTTATTGCCGGTGAAAGTCGTCGCCATAACCCCTTCAGTTAATTATCAGTCGTTCGTGATCCCTTCTCTTCGCCGAGACTATAATAACATTTTAACAACTGCAAAGCGAATATTCACCGATCTTCTCTCGAGGTATTTGGTAGATTGCCAGCAATAGATGGGATCGAAAGTGAACATCAAATTAGCGAAACGAACGACGGTTCTCGTTAAATTTGAATTATAAAGGATGCTCCCGATATAACTAACTTATATGTGATTTTGATTGCTGGCACTATAAATTTCTCCGTTCCTGCATGTGGAGATACGGTTTCAATTCTTTATTGGAGCCCGACAATTCAATAAATCAATGTAGACTATATCCATGGACAAAGAGTAGAAGCATCAAAGTATTGGGGTCTTTACTCCATTCACTTTTATTTTAGCACTCGGTTGGCCATGGAAATTCGACACATTTCACTCTGTATAGTCAAATGTGTAGTTATTACACTTGTCAAAACATTTTTGGGTTTTAAATCAACGCTATGTTGCCCGTTCTACGTAAATGTTTCTGTTATTACGTATTTCATCACAATGTCGGAATCTCTTCGGAAAATATGTGACAAACATAATTGAAGTTTATACAAACTGATTGAAGGCATACCAAATCCAGTTATTTGCATGGAAAATACAAGAGATCAGTATAATATCATAATATGCACTAGCTTGAGGAGAGTTAATGTTTGTTATCTTCTTTGGCTAAAGTTGGAATACGTTACATCAGTTGTAGATTTCAAAAATATTAACCCGAAGATGAAATGCATATGATGCAGTGGTTATGAATGGGTATCTCCCGAAGGAATTAACAGATAATTACAAGAATGTTAAATTCTTCAACAAAAATCATTTTGCAACAATATAAGTAAAAGAAATTAAAGGAAGTTTCAAGTCAAGATGAACTTCACCTTTGAACAAAAATTTCACATGAATAAACACTTAACAGGATAACTGGCGCGTATTTGTGGCTGTTCATTTTGATACATTGATATAATAATAATAATTAGGTATTTCGTTGGTACCTAAAGACGATGTATAGGACAAGTCAAATGAAAAATAGAAAAATCAATTTTCGGGAATACGATGAAATTCATCGAAAATCCTGTAGTAAACTTTTCGAATTAATTCACTCAAACATAAAATTCTCAAATGCCACCACTTTTTTGGGTCTCCCAATTGAAGGAAATTCTTCGTCATCCTCTTCATTCAAAATCTTCCTGATTGTGGAAACATTCAGTCGTTTAGATTCAGATGCAACATTATATAAATTCCCTTACATTGAATATTTTCGCTACCGTTTGACGTATTGTGGATTTTAAAATATCAGGGTATAACTATTCGAATGAGCGGACCTGAATTCTAAATAGCACTTCCTGAAACCCTGTCCCTTTTTTCAATCACTTTCGGCATTTTCGTAATAAAAATTGATACTAGTTGTGGCAACGGCGTTATGACATTAACGACATTTCATGAGTGCCAATCTTACTCCGTTCTAGTTACAAAAGCTTGAGAAAATCATTTCATGGCCAACCGACTGCTAAAATAAATGTGAATGGAGTATAGTTTTCATCAACTTTCATTGACATTTTTTACGTATAAGGTGGAAATACAGCAAATGGTTGATATTGGTCACGTTTTCCATCAGTATCCCATCGATGAAAAACACCCTGTTCTTTTCTTTGATCATCGATCGTCATATATAGGCGACACTTTTGCTTCGTCACAAAGGTGTCAGTTGTTTATGTTCGATGGTTTTCCTTTCACAGTGATTGAGGAAATGAATTTGAGGAATGCCAAAAATTCCTCATTTGAGAGGGCGAAAGTGTCAACTGAAGATGATCGGGTCCTTCTTGATAAAACATTGGAGGTTTGAGACCCACTGAAGGACTTTGTGCGATCTCCCACGCTCAGAATGTTTGCACCTTTTGCTGTCACAAGCACTGCTGTCACGTTACTCCATTCACTTTTATGTAAGCACTTGGTTGGCCATGAAATAATTTTCTCGGGTTTTTTCTAACTAGAACGGAGTAAGGTTGGCACTGATGAAATGTCGTTAATGCCCTAACGTAAAGGGCGCGATGAAAACAGCTCTGTTAAGGTCGCAGTGAACTGTAACCCCTTCTCACTATAACTATAACTAAAAGGTTGGCACACATGAAATGTCGTTAATGCCATAACGCCGTTGTCACAACTTATATCAATTTATATTACAGAAATGCTGAAAGTGATTGAAAAAGAGAGGAGACAGCGTTTCAGGAAGTTCTATTTAGAATTCAAGTCCGCTCATTCAAATAGTAGGTAACTCTGATAATCTAATGTCTACAATATATAGGACGGTAGCGAACATATTCAATGTAAGTGAATTTATCTAATGTTTCATCTGAATCTAAACGACTTATCTTTAGCTGAATGTTTCCACAGTTAGATAGATTGTGAATGAAGAGGATGACAAAAAATTTTTCGTTTAGTATGAAGAAAAATCAGCCTATTCAAGGGGGGAAAAAATGGAATATCTCATCTGTCAAAATTTTCCGTCTCGACCAACAATTATAATTTTCAACGTTCGTGAAAATTTATTGGCTAGTCTACGGCGGTCTTTAAGAGAACGTTCAACTGTCGCCTCCTCGCCTTGGCAGTATTGGTAGATTGCCAATCGAGATGGAATCGAAAGTGAACAACGAGTCGACGAACGACGGATGTTGTTAATTCAGGATTATATTGATTTTCTAATTGAACACTGGCTCCGGGCCTTCCCCATTATATCGTTCATTCCGCCGTAATAAATACTATCGAAATAATTGTGTAATTATGTTTGGAACGCTGAGTTATCAGAGCAGATGGCAATTAGCTTAATGTGGATGGTAGTTGCGAGATGAAAAAGATATCGTAAGATAATTACACACTTGACAGGAACAGAAGAACCTTGAATGGTAAATATGGGAGTTAAATGAATGCTGCCGATGCACAATCGGATTCCGATTACACCTCATTTGCTGTTTATCGAACAACGAGGAAAATGACCTAAAGAGCTGGAATAATTTTCGTTACATGAAATAATGAATCGCAGAAAATTACTTCTCAAATATCCAAATTCTCGAAAACCATTGACGCCGCTCAGTGTAATTTGCGAGGTAATTTGATGCTTAAATGTATACTCCATTCACTATTTTAGCACTCGGTTGGCCATGGAAATTTGACAGACTATACACTCTGTATAGTACGAAAATGTGGGGTTATGTTATGACGCTTGTCAAAACATTTTTGGGTTTCAAATCAGCGCTATGTTGTCCGTTCTACGTAAAAGTCTCAGTAATTACCTATTTTATCACAATGTCGAATCACTCCGGAAAATATGAATTCAAAAATATATGACGAAGATAATTGACGTTTATACAAACTGATTGAAGGCATACAAAATCTAGTTATTTGCATGGAAAATACGAGAGATTAGCTTTTAAATATATTTATTTTTGCTATGGAAGAAAATTAAATTATTGACACATAATATGCAGTAGTTTGAGGAGAGTTGATTTACGTTACATCAACAGTAGATTTCACAAAAATCAACCGGAAGATGGAATGCATATGATGCAGTGGTTGGGAATTGGTATCTCTCGAAGGAATCAACGGATAATTACAAAAATCATCTTGCATCAATGGAATTCAGAAGAATTAAAGGAAGTTTCATGGCAGGAGGAAACAAAAATTTCACATGAATAACAATTGACAGGACAACTGGCTCGTATTTATGGTTCTTTATTTTTAATACTTTTATATAGTGATATAGTAATTATATATTTATTGATCCCTTAAGACATTTACAATGTATAGGACAAGTCAAATGAATAGAAAAATCAATTTTCGGGAAATTATTCTACGATGACATTAATCGAAAATCCTGTAGTAAACTTTTCGCATTAATTCACTCAAACATAAAATTCTCATTTTATAAATTCACTTACATTGAATATGTTCGTTACCGTCTGTTATATTGTAGATATTACAATATCAGGGTTACCTACTATTCGAATGAGCGGACCTGAATTCTAAATAGCACTTCTTGAAACTTTGTCTTCTCTCTTGTTCAATCCCTTTCGGCATTTTTGTAATATTAATTGAAATTAGTTGTGGCAACGGCGTTATGACATTAACGACATTTCATGAGTACCAACCTTACTCCATTCTAGCAAAGATCCTCTTGGGTTGTATAGTTACAAAAACTTGGGAAAATTATTTCATGGCCAACCGAGTGCTAAAATAAAAGTGAATGGAGTATAGTTTAATCTGCCTTTTGACGACCCATTTCGAGGTTGAGATGTTTTTGAGATGTCACGAGTTTTGTTGTGTTTTCCAGTCCATGTGTTCTACTGTAAATTCTGTAATCCAACCTAAAATAAAAAAGTCAATTAAGCGTGATCAAGAATATATTGGATCTAAGTTGTTAGAAATAGTTTTATATTTAGAGTAGTTACTTATCGATAATGTTATAAGTTCTTATTTTTCTCTGTCACTTACAAAATATAGCATTTTTTTTCGAAATATATCCTTGTTAAGGTTGGTGAAAGTAACGAAATTGACGCTACTCTTTCTTTTCCACAACTTTTGTTCATGCTATTTTTCCAGTTTTTCCCTATTTTCAAGTGGTGAGGTGAAGAAAATTTTCTATATAGAAAAAACACAGTAACTTTCTTGAATCGTGAAATTAGGCTTCATTTGAAGGGCATTTTCGATAACATATCGAATGTTTCAATTGCATTTCTGTAACTCTGTCATAGAAAGCCCCAATCACCCTGTATATTTGCCCGTTCAAAAGTTGGCATCGACAAATACGTCCCCACATTCTTTATTTGCACGTTAAATATTTGTGATAAATTAATTCTGTTTGTACTAAAACATGATGATAACCCACATTTATCTTTGAGCAAATATGTATCCAACAAGCAACTGGGTGTCTCATTTCTGGATGTCATAAATAAAACGTTAATGTATCCTGTTTTATATAGGTGTCACATCGACGAGTTGTGTTATTATTGAGTTATCTAAATGATTAATATTTCCGATGTAGACATTCATGGTTTTATCTAGAACAACCGGGAGTATTTTATTATATCCTTTGATCTCGTTTAAACGTTCTATTTTTACTATTAATTTACCTTAGCGGCGCTAGCGATGAGTCATATTAATTTTCCTTGAATGAATGATTCATTTTGATTTGAAATTGTATCAAGAAATGTTCATGAACAACTGAATTCTGTGATGCTTTTTTTATTTCATCTTGAAAAACTGAAAACAATTTTCGCGATAAAAAGATCACATTTTTATTTGAAGGTTCTTCATTATCAATCTAGTGATCATTTTTCATTCAATGAGGGATATTGATAATAAATCTCTGTCTCAATTTGGTGTTAGTCAAGCTGTAGAATGTTTTTCCTATTGATATTTCTAGAGGCACGACTAATTTAAGTCAGAAAAATTACAAAAGCAATATAGATATCGAATTGTCACATCTTGTAAGAAACGAATTTGTTTTTGAAAATTATGGATGTTTTCAAAATAGGGGAGAAATTTGAATGCTTCGTCTTGATTCTGTCAGGGAACATTTCAATAAAACGACAGGACAAATTTGACTCTCATTAAGAGCTAGCGATTGTTATCTTGGCTACGTGATAATCTCTCCAGCAATTTTTTCAACAGATTTACTGCCGATCTTTGAACCTATTGTTCCATTGGTAATAATAGGCTAGTCATATAGGAAATCTCTAACAAAGCGCTTCGTAGACTAAGAATCATACCGGAATTGTGTTGTGTGAAAACAAAATCTGAATATTAAGCACAGCAGGTACGACATTGAGGTGTTCCTAGAGAATTATGCTGTTAATTTCGTATTGGCAGTTTGTGTGTGAACGACTCGATCAGGCGTGAGGTATTGATTGTGTAATACTATGATCTGGATTATGTATCGATTTTTAATAACATTTTGAGGAGACAATCCTCTTACATCATCAATAATAACAGATTCATTGAATTATGTAGGTCGTGTTTGCAGGGGTTATAAATATCGTTTAGACTGCTATGCATAAAATTGTTTACCTTCATTTTGCCTACTGAATCATTTCGCTTTGAAGCGGGGCAAAAGCAAATGTCTTAGGTTTCCGCAAAAACAAAATAAATAAAAGATGAACAGTCGGCTCTGTAATACTGCTAGAAGATCCTTGACAACTTCAGCAATATTGAAAATAAGTAAAAACATATAGTCTATTCAAAAAGTTTGACACATTTCACACTGTATGCTTGTCGATAAATTTTTTTATTTTAAATATGCCATACCAGGAGTTGTTAGTAATAACGTATTTCTCACAATGTGCATGTATTCACTTCGGATAAATTGATTCGAAAATATGTGATGAACATAATTAACGCCTATACAGGGTGAGTCTTTGACTGGTAGAAATATTTCAACAGTAGGTTCTTGAAGTAAAAAAAAAAACACTTTTTTTATATCATCTCTTCCTATTCGGCCCTGATAAAAAGATAAAGATTTTAACTTTTCATAATGTGCTGTGCCACCCCTGGAAAAACGGAATTACCTTCAAAATAATCTGTGACTTTACACATCTGTGGACGTCAGTGGATCTTTCAAACAGAGTTGTATTCAGCTAAAGTACCCAATTTTTCAAATTTAACCGATACTTTTTATTTTTGAACATCAAATTACTCCAAAACGGCGCATTATTCGAGAAAATATAAAGAATACTTTTATTTTACAAAACGTTTAAATATTCACTAGATGAGACTTAGTTTCAAGAGTTGAGTTCTTTGAATTTGGAATACGTGTGTGATATCTTGCGTTCGAAAAAGATTCATCAAATAAATTAGAAACTATATTCCGAAATTCATTTCATTCGATACGTCCTCGGATAAAACCGTTCGTGGGGTAGAACTAAAACTAACATTTTTTCTTATGCTTTTCCAACAGCCTGTATTTTGCAAACTGAGCCGATTCGGAAAACATGGTATAGGAAAAGAGGGGTTTCTTTCGACCTCAAGAATCTACTGTTAGAATATTTATTGTTTCTAGAATATGTGAACGAAAGTTTGTCATTGTAGTCAGAATCACTTTCTTGAGAAAATTTTCACAATATAAATGTTTAGAAGAAAATATTAGTTTTGTGTGTTCCTACATGAAACTGATGTAACGTTTTCAATTATCAGCCAAGATAATAACCAACCTTAACTCTCCTCAAGCATCTGCATGTTTCGTGTTAATAATTCAATATTCCTTCACTGGAAAAATAAATATACTTGAACCTGACCTCTTGTACTTTTCATGCAAATCACAAGATAAGGAATCTTTTCAATCACTTTATACAAGAATCATTTATTTGAATTAATTTATTTTCCGTATAGAATTAACATTTTTAGAAATGTATAAACGTTAATTATGTTCATCACATATTTCTTAATTAATTAATTTTCCGAAGTGAATTCATATTTTGTGAAATACGTCATTACTAAGATCTTCATGTAGGACGACCAACATGGCGCTGATTTAAAATAAAAACATGTTTCGACATGTCATAACATGACATTTTCGTACTATATGTATATACAGTGTGAA
This sequence comes from Coccinella septempunctata, assembly GCF_907165205.1. Lineage (NCBI taxonomy): Eukaryota > Metazoa > Arthropoda > Insecta > Coleoptera > Coccinellidae > Coccinella > Coccinella septempunctata. Next base: position 40,548,437 of record NC_058190.1, on the reverse strand, counting down.
ATGTGTTAAATTTCCATTGCCAGCCGACTGCTTTTATGAAAGTGAATGTTTCATGATAGAGTCATTCGGGGCAACTGTGCGCATTTTTGCCTTTCAAGCCATACCCTGTTTCAAATGTTGAAGCTATAGGAAAATTAAAACATATTCATAAGATAGAGAATTTTCTAATCTATAAGAAAACATCAAAAAGCAAACAAACAAAAATAAATAATAGTGAAAGTCGGAGTGCGTTCACATGCCCCGTATTGAGGGTAAGTGAACGCAGTGCTTAGTGAACCACACAGTCAAAACAAATTTCTAAATAATGTCATCAAAATGTTACAATGTTAGAGAAATGCTGTTTATTGTCAATAGAGAAGCGCCTTCTTATAAGCACTGCATTATTGTTCGAGCCACAATTCCTGGTGAACACAACACTTGATACATTCCCCTGTTGGTGGCTCTTCATATTTTTCTGAACAAATAGGACAATATTGATCGAGTCTTAACTAAGAAAATCAACAATGTCATAATTTATTCCTCATTGAACAAATGCCCATATAATGAATCTATGCGCACACTTACCCGCGCACACTTTCCCCAGTAAGCCAAAATTTGAATTGACGTTCTTATAGAGTTGAGGAGCTAAGAGAACCTAAAATTTTTTATTATATATTTAGATTAATATGCACATGATCGAATAAAATATTGTTTAACACTGTCGGACTCGAAACTTGGACCTGACAGAATTTGCAGAGATGCTAAAAATCAAAAAGAAACTAGTGAATTTGATTGATTGCAAATAAAAAGTTAACGAAACGTCGCACGGCGCACTCCTATGAAAAACTAATTTGGCGATTCTGCGCCCTTGCTTCACCCAAATGAACCCCTCTTTCATACATTGCATAGTAGAGATTTCGAGATATACGCACTGCGCACACTTACCCACTGCGCTCAGTTACCCCGAATGACTCTATACTTATTTCATTGCGCATAAGAAACTGAATTAGCTTTTTCCTTCCATTGGAAATACTCCATGAGGATTATAGAAATGAACTGTACTAACGAGCCAAAATAGCTTAGCTTTCCGGTTAAATCGATGTCATTCCCAATCGGAGGTTGTGGAAACATCTCTTGTAAATTTTACTCGACCCGAAATTCATCGAATGCGTTCTCGATAACGGACAAACTCAACCTTAAAACAAAGGACCCATCCACAACTAAATCAAGCGACTCTAGTCTACGTGCCAGCAGGAACAAGCAGCCGGTTGTACATTCACGAATCCGTACAATTCGTAATGTAAATTATCGCTAGATGGCTAATTTAAAAGCACTGTTATGCCAATAATTGATCGCGCGAGTAGGTGCCAGCTTTGTTCGTGGCACTCAGAATCAATTAGCGAGTGGATATCTGAGTGCCGGGAGAGTTAATTGATCAATGGAATGAGAGGATATAATATTTGTATGCTAATTAATGCCGCATGAGAAATGGAAGGTGATAAGTCGGTATTGATTTATTAGCCGGTTTTTCATCATCTGTTATGTTAATTTGGAAGTCGGCGATATCTCATCGAACGATACTTCGTCATGGTAATGATGAAGGGGCGTTCACACTAGTCGATATCATTTGACCGATTAACCGACGTTGCCAATTTCATACCTAAATAACTAAATGTCTAAAAACATGGTGTATACTCCATTCACATTTATTTCAGCAGTCGGTTGGCCATGAAATAATTTTCTCAAGTTTTTGTAACTAGAACGGAGTAAGGTTGGCACTCAAGAAATGTCGTTAATGTCATAACGCCGTTGCCACAATTAATATCAATTTTTATCACGAAAATGCCGAAAGTGAAAAAAAAAACAGGGTTTCAGGAAGAGTGATATTTAGAATTCACAATCAGAAAGATTGTGAATAAAGAGGATGACAAAGAATTTCCTTCTATTGGGAGACCCAAAAAAGTGGTGGCATTTGAGAATTTTATGTTTGAACTAGCTGACCCGGCAAACGTTGTTTTGCCATATAAATAATTTCCTAGTAATTTCTAGTGAAAAAATAGAAATTAAAAATTTTGTCTATAAAATAAAAAAAAAATTAGGGGTGGACTACCCCTAACATTTAGGGGGATGAAAAATAGATGTTGGCCGATTCTCATAGATACCGGATAAGCACAAAAAATTTCATCAAAATCGGTCAAGCCGTTTCGGAGGAGTATGGCAACGAAAACTGTGACACGAGAATTTTATATATTAGATAGAATAATTACTGCGAAAAGTTTACTACAGGATTTTCGATGAATGTCATCGTAAAATAAGTTCCCGAAAATTGATTTTTCATTTGACTTATTCTATACATTGTTAATGTCTTAAGGAACCAATAAATACCTAATTATTATTATTATATCAATGTATTAAGATGATCAGCTACAAATACGCGCCAGTTGTCCTGTTAATTGTTTATTCATGTGAAATTTTTGTTCAAAGGTGAAGTTCATCTTGACTTGAAACTTCCTTTAATTCGTTTTACTTCCATTGATGCAAGATGATTTTTGTTGAAGAATTTAACATTCTTGTAATTATCTGTTAATTCATTCGGGAGATACCCATTCCCAACCACTGCATCATATGCATTTCATCTTCGGGTTAATATTTTTGAAATCTACAACTGATGTTACGTATACAAACTTCAGTCAAAGAAGATCCATGCAAATAACTGGATTTGGTATGCCTTCAATAAGTTTGTATAAACTTCAATTATGTTTGGGTTTAAAACCCAAAAATGTTTTGACAAGCTTCATAACCCCACAAATCGGCTCGGTTTAAGAGATAAAGGCTATTGAAAAACCATGAAAAAATGTTATTTTCAGTTCTATCTCACAAACGGTTTTATCGAATGAAATTAACTTCGGAATATAGTTTTTCAGTCATTTGATGAAGTTTTTTCGAACACAAGATATCACTCACGTCTTCCAGTTCTCTCATTATAACCATTACGTACCATAAAAATACCTATAATTCGAAGAACATAACACTTGAAATCAATTTGGACGCTATCTAATGAATATTTGGACGTTCTGTAAAATAAAAATATTCCTCATATTTTGTCGTATAATATGCTGTTTTAGTGTAATTTTATGTTCAAAAATTAAAAATACAAGACGAAAACTCGCATGCAAGTTGATAGTTGAACCAACAAGATAAATTCTCCTTAAATATGTGGATGGGAATCGTTTTAATGGAGAAAGTTATTTGTAATGAATGTTAGAATGCATATCATCACAAAATCCCTGACAGAATCACTTTTTTCTCGAAAATGATGCTTTGTGGCGCTTTCAACAAGGGGTAAACTTGAGTTTACCTCCACCCAGACCTCCACTTACCTGAAGATGCTATTGTGATAGCAAAACACATGTCGTGGATCAAAAACTCTGTTTTGAGCAAATTGAATGGATATTGGAGGTCTTCTTGAAGAGGCTCTAGCTCCGGTGGGGTTAATTTGATGTTTTTTTCATATTTGGACCATGTTCCAAGTGGAAATGTTTCTCACATTGATTCCTTTTCTATTAGTTTCGAATCTATGGATTAGAATGGTCTCAAACTGTAATTTCATAGCTGTGCTCGACTCCAACAATTCATCATCCCATATAATAAATAATACATAATCATAAATTCGATATTTACAGCTACTACTGCAAAACGACTGGTATCGAGGTTTCTAATCCCAAGCGGGTATCCAAGTTGGAAAATGTTACCAATCAACGCGATAACCTTTGCTAGATAATCGCCAGCTTTCGTAATGACTATCATTAAATCATAAAAGCACATCAAAGTTATTGTTTCCCATTTGATGGAACATGCGAGACTACGTAAATCAATTACACGACGATTGTTAGACAGATGGAATGGGTGAGTTGACGCGATAAATTAACCATTAGAAGGAATTCCCAGAAAAATATTCAAGTCTCAATCGTGGCTCGTCTCGTGACTGAAACCCACGCTCTGGAATTGAGCCAAATAACTGTAGTGTTGTCTGTTAGATAACCGGCAACAAGAACCAATCATACGACGCGATTCTTGAGACTTTGAATTCGAATGAATGAAATATGTTCTCGATATTTTCTCAAGAATACAGATTTCGTCAAGTAGGTACTACTCTGCTCAAAATTTGAAGTGTTTATTCGAGAGAAATGTAATTAATAATGTAATGTATTTTTGCGTAACACACACACACACACACACACACACACACACACACATAAAATATTGTCCTCATGTTCCATATTGGCTCAATAAAAAAAAAGTAGCGATAATCTTGGGTATGATATTTTTTGTGTTGTATGTACTTGCGATAATGGGCTATTTATTTCAACTCATCTAGTGTTGGGTTTTCCAACTTGGGACAATCAGTGTGTTGATTAAATGAAGAAGTTCCTAACTGAAGGTGTCAAATCTGGGAAGCGTGGTGGCCATTCAATGGGCCGTCTTCCATCAATCCTTTTCTTGGAAATGATCAGTGAGCCATTCATTGAAGAATACTTAACCAATGATACTTGCACAAATCTTTTTGAAGATGTAATAGATTGTATAACACTAAATTTAGAGAATCAACTTGATGGGGTTGGAAATATGATTTTAAATTTGGAAGAATCTATAGAAAGATTTATAGAAACAAATATGAAAAACAACGCAAAAATTCAGAGATGAACCAAAATAGGTGGGCTAAGAAACTGTGATATGTAGAGGGTGTCCCAAATTCGATTTCCAGTAAGGGGAAGAATTGTTGCTTTGTTTCTGGATCGTAGAAATGTACATTACATTACAAGTCTCATCCATAGTAACAATTCGGTTTAAGAAGTCTACATCGTTTTCAAATATTGCACAGATCGAACGCGATGCTTCTACCCTTGCACGCTTTTGGTCAACATTCAAAGATTTGGATATCCATTTTGCAGCAATTTTTCTCATCTCCAAATTGACGTGAACTATACGATGAACGCGTTCGAATAAAATATTCAGTGCTTCAGATAGCCGTTTTAGCCCAATTCGAAGGTCTGATAAAATCATGTCATGAATTGCATCGATGTTTTCGGGGACTAACACAGAAACTGGCCTTCCAGATCGGTCATCATCTTCAATGAAAAATTTACCTCTCTTGAAGCTTGCAGTCCAATTTTTCACGATCGCATACGAAGGACATTGATCACCAAGGGTATTGCATGCCTTCGTAAATCTGCTTACCTCTTGAACCTTTTAAATTTAGGTACTTGATGATGGCTCGATACTCCAATTTTTCGATTTTCACAATGTCGGTGGACATCTTCTTTCTTTTAATTTTTTGCTTAACTCTGGTTTACATTTTTGACCTCAAACTTTACACTGACACTTCTAATGAGTTATTGTTCGTTGCTATGGTAACGCAATATTTTTTTATGCATGGAACTGGTCTGGGCTAACTAGATATTAATACATCCTAGACAATCCAAGGTCGTAAGCACAACTTGAGTAGTTGTGTTTTTAGTTCTGTTTGGGGTAATTCTCTAGCAAACCACTAAAAGTAACCATAACATTAGTCCATTTTTCTCACCAATAAGCTCATTTCACTTGTAAAGTGCGCAAGGTTGCAACTTGAAATTTCATCAATTTTTACTGGTTGTCAATTTTGTTATTCTCAAGTCTATATCAAAATAAATGCTTGTTCAACTGCGATCAGATCGTTTGAGAATTGTCCGATACATCATGGCAAACTTTTTCTAGCCGCTATCACAGTTTAATGCCCCGTTTTCATCCGGTTCAGATGGAAAGCGGAAACGCCTCTCGGAAAATTACAGGCCTATCGCTGGTAGACGTGCAGCGATCGCAATCGGTGCGTGATGAAACTTATTTAAGCCTTTGTTGAGTTGTCAATATATTTTCGTGCCGGAGTTTACCGTGGACGTAACGACCTTTGTGCGTGAACAGAACCATAATGGCGTTTTTAATGGAAAAGCATAAAAATTCATGAGGCTATATTGTTTTCCTGTATGTGCCATGCGTTCGGGCATTATCTCGGAACTGGCATCATCAATATTTCCCTTTAGCCCTGACAAATTGGATCGGTTTAGAATCAATCAATGGAGTTTTGATTGATTGGATGAAAAGTTTATTTTTAATTGAAGAGGGGTTTCCAGCCCGTGTCTTTGGTAAAGTCAATTCAGAGTAACATAAATAATGTATACAGGAGGGGTGATGAATTCGTTCCCTTGATGTTCGACATCAAAGGAGGTATTGTCTCCTTTGTATGTTATTACGATATTAACACTGCGGCTTTCACACTCCTCACCAGAGGAGCATTCACTTATCCCAGATATCAGATATCTCAGATATCAAAAGGATTATGCTTTGTTGGAGCGCTTTTCTGGTTCTCGGGCTCATGGTGGTGGTCGGGTACTGTTTCCTCCCCTTGTCTTTGGAGTTCGTTGGGCTCTTGATCTCCCAGCACTTCTTGTCGAAGTGGATGCTGCTCTCTTCCACGTTCTTCTGCATTTACCAAGAAGTTTCGTAACGTTCTCGCTGTCCCTAGCAGTAGATAAATCTATAAAATGGGACTAACGGCCTCTGGCAATCTAAAAAACAAATGAAAAAGATAACTTTGAACGCAAGGCATCGTCTTTCAGTTAGCTAAACGTAACAGAGAATGTGGAAAGTATCACTCTAGAAGTGCATTGAGGAACGGGGTCGCTTGTACCTTAATTCAAACTTTCTTGGCCACAGCTTATCCTTAGAAAACTTGGACTTTTCCTGAAAACACTCGGTAAAACTCTCCAAAACTCTGTCTCATTAGCACTCGATCTCGATTCTCGATTAGTTTCTTCGTCTCCCTGCAGGATCTCTCAAGGACCCCACTGTTGAAAAATTCTCTCCTTTGGGAAAATCATCCCCTCATTCGACAGATTCAAACTGAACGGTTATTTAATTGGCTCAGAAATAGTTATTGGGGGGGAAAAACGAAGGAAGGTACAAGAACTTTTCATCCAAAAAATATCTGTAATATGGAGAGAATTATAAAATAAATGCAATCTGATAGCAGATACCTAGTTCCACTTCCTATGATAATAAAATCGTATTTTCTGCAAGATATTTTGGGTCCTAGAGCTATTTACAACGATTTCAGTACGGTTAATGCCCTTTTTGGATTAAATGAAACTTTGGACCGATATATACATACTCCATTCACTTCATTTTAGCATTCGGTTGGCCATGGAAATTTGAAACATTTCACTCTGTATAGTACGAAAATGTGGGGTTATGACGCTTGTCAAAACATTTTTGGGTATGTTGCCCGTTCTACGTAAAAATTTCTGTTATTACGTATTTTATCACAATGTCGAATCTCTTCGGAAAATATGTGACGAACCTAATTGGAGTTTATACAAACTGATTGAAGGCATACCAAATCCAGTTATGTGCATGGAAAATACAAGAGATCAGTATAATATCATAATATGCACTAGCTTGAGGAGAGTTAATTTTCGTTATCTTCTTTGGCTAAAGTTTGAATACGTTACATCAGTTGTAGATTTCAAAAATATTAACCCGAAGATAAAATGCATATGATGCAGAGGTTGGGTATCTCCCGAAGGAATCAACAGATAATTGCGAGAATGTTAAATTCTTCAACAAAAATCATCTTGCATCAATATAAGTGAAAGGAATTAAAGGAAGTTTCAAGTCAAGATGAACTTCACCTTTGAACAAAAATTTCACATGAATAGACATTTAACAGGAAAACTGGCTCGTATTTGTGGCTGTTCATCTTAATACATTGATGTATTAAGAATAATTATCTATTTATTGGCACCTTAAGGCATTTACAATGTATAGAATGTAAGTCAAATGAAAAATAGAAAAATCAATTTTCGGGAACTTATTCTACGATAACATTCAACGAAAATCTTGTAGTAACTTTTCGCATTAATTCTTCCAATAGAAGGAAATTCTTTGTCATCCTCTTCATTCACAATCTTTCTGATTGTGGAAATATTCTTCTGAAATATAAGTCGTTTAGATTCAGATGAAACATTATATAAATTCTCTTACATTGAATATGTTCGCTACCGTCTGACGTATTGTGGGTTTTAGAATATCAAGGTATAACTATTTGAATGAGCGGACCTGAATTCTAAATAGCACTTCCTGAAACCCTGTCTATTTTTTTAAATAACTTTCCGTATTTTCGTAATAAAAATTGATTATAGTTAGTGGCAACGGTGTTATGACAACGGCATTTCATGAGTGCCAACCTTACTCCGTTCTAGTTACAAAAACTTGAGAAAATTATTTCGTGGCCAACTGACTGCTAAAATAACTATATAACAAACTGTTCTGTGCTTAAGCCCGTTTGCAACAGCCGAGAATTCTCTAGAGAATTTACTCGTGAATTCATGCGCCGTTAATTCTCTGCAATTACATACGTAATTTCGGTAGACTTCACTGTTCAGTTGCATACAAAATAATCTCTGCCCTTTTCTTGCCAAAATTTTTTAGAGAATCTCCAGAGAATTCTCTGCTGTTACAAACGGGCTTTATACGTTTGTGCGAAATGTGCATTCCATAATGGTCGCTTTTCACAGTTTATGTTTCGAGCGTTATAATAACGTTTTCGCAGCATGAGTGTTCCCAATTCCACCCTTTCATTCCCCCTCGATCATTAGTCAAATTTTATTGGATACTCCAAAGTCTAAACAGCCGGAGCCGAAACACACAAACCTCGCACACATTAGAGGGTGTGGAACAATCAAGTTAATTGAACAGTAACTGAGGTCCCCCCTTCATCTCGAAAGTCCCCATCAAACTTGCTCTCCCGATAATTGAATTGTTTACATGTCACGTGAGTCAGCCGGTAGGGATTCCGCGTGTGGGCCCCTTTGTGTCCCCGTCACTAAAACGCATATAATTGTGAACAACAAGCTGGCTCTCGAAGCTATCCGCGATCTGCGTTCACGGTCTGTTAACCGTGACGAACGGCTCTCGGTGAAGACAGACTTGGCGTTGGGCCGAGTCAACGGCCTCGTGTAATTACCGACAGATAACGATTCTTCTACATCTCGCATTCCTAACATCCGAACCTCCGGTGTTCCATCCATGGATGAAGCTGGGTGAGATCGCCTTGGCATGTCCCTTGTGTATTTGTCGTCTGCACTGGTCCATTGTTTCGGAGGCGAAGTCAAGCAGAAGGCCATGAAATTTATTCCATCATTGACAGCAACATGATCTTTACAGTTTAACGTGGTGGAAAGTATGGAAAGATAATCCCTATGACTAAGGTTTATGGTGGTATTCTGCTTTCGTCTGTTAGCCAATCTATAACTTTTTATAAGCTTGCAAGTAAATTTCAATTCTGGACGTTTTCAGTGATCTGTAGTTTACAGGAATCCGTAACTATTTACGATAGGTACTTCAAAATTAACAAATTAAAGAAGATAATTACAGTAACATTTTCAGAATTGCGTTATTCACGAATCTGTCAATCGGACATTGACAGATCGATCTTACGCTACAGATTTGTAACTTACAGATAAAAGCGTAATACAACCATTAATCATCTAAACACAAGAGTATCCGAAATCTAGTGTTTAGTCTAGTGAATGGATCTCGGAAACTAAAGTAGCTAGAGCAAAACCGATGACAAAATACAAAAATAAATACGAAAAATTGTAAACACCGTATTCTACAATACTTCGTTTTTGAGTTATTAGCAAAAAATGATATTTTGACGATTTCGGAAAGTTCTCATAACTTTTTTGTCTTTGAAGTTATAGATCTGAACCTTCTACAGACACTGTACAGGGTGGACAGAATTGGTGATACCTGAACTACAACTTTTGAACCCAACGAGATAGAGGAAAATGAATGACACATTATGGTCGTCTTTTTTCGAGAAACTCATAATGCCATCAACTGCATTCCACTATCTTCTTTTGTTTTCGAGTTATAGGCCAAAATTGAAATTTGGGCAATTTCAACTTTGGTCATTATATTCCCCCCATACCAACAACACCGCTAGAATACAGCATAATGGCTCTACAACCGACCATTTCTTAACCAACTCTGGAATAAAACAAGGCTGCGTGTTAGCGCCTTCACTGTTCAATATTTTCGCCATAGCTGTCTCGATAATTGCTGACATATGTATGCCTGCAAGAGGTGTTGGACTAAGATTCAGATTTGATGGAGGCCTGTTTAACCTGAAACGCCTCGGAGTAAAAACCCGTACAAAGTTTATCATGAAACTTCAATATGCAGACGACTGCGCACTTATCGCAAGCAGCCCAGAAGATCTACAGATAATGTTGGACATCTATAAACATATATCAAAGCTTTAGGCCTCAGACTCAATATTGACAAAACCAAAATCCTGGTAAGTCGGCCAGAAAACCTTCAAACAGATATCAGGCCGGAGGATGAAATTCTAGAACAGGTCGAGCAGTTTAAATACTTGGGAAGCTTCATAAATACTAGGGCTAACCTGGACACGGAAATACACAACCGTATCAATTCAGCATCACGGGCATTCTGGGAGCTACAGGACAGAGTGTCTCAAAATCACGACCTCAATCTGAAGACCACGACAGCTTTTTACAAAGCAGTGGTCCTCCTAACGCTTCTTTACGGAAGCGAAAGCTGGACTCTCCCTACAGGCGACACATTAAATAGCTTGAACAAACGTAACAACGTCATCTAAGACCAATAATGCACTTCACATGGTCCCACAAAGTTTCAAATGCAGAAGTCTTGCAGCGCCCGAGTTGTATAACAATTGAGACTCGAGTAACGAGGGCCCGACTCAGATGGAGCGCCCACATTTTGAGGCTGCAAGACACAAGACTCCCCAAAATAGCTCTGTATGGAGAAAACACAGAGGTAATCAGAAGGCCAGTATAAGCGGTTTAAGGATATACTGCATCAATCCCTAAAATCAGTTAATTCCAATCATAACTGGGAACAACTAGCGTTAGACAGATCACAGTGGAGGTCTTTGGTCCACAGTTTTAATGGAGATTCGAGAAGAATACAGCGGCGACCAGATCTGGTTGGTGACTATCCGTGCCCAGAGTGTGAGGATCTGTAGGTCACGGTTGGGCCTATTCAGTCACAAGGGGGCACACAGTCGCAAGTAGCCCTAAGAAATTATGAGTTTGTTCGCACCGATAGTCCGGTTTTTTTTTTGTCTTTTTGTAGATTTATTCTCGGTAACAAGATTCAGCAACGAATAAATGCATTCTCTCCGTTTCTGTTTGTGCTAGGATGTTGAAATAAAATCACTATGGATACACTTTTTTGATATCAATCCAGTGGCGTACTAAGATTTCTTCCAATAGGTTTATTTACTGAACTATAATATAAAGTTGTGTTTTTTCGTATGAAAACATTGGTTTAAAATGACTTGGAAAGACTGAGGGCGATGTAAGTAATATTTCTCAAACGGGAAAAATGGCAATTCTTTCTAAGACGTTTTAAATTGCTATTTTCATACGAAAAAATACAACTTTATGTTATAGCTCAGTAAATAAACCTGTTGGAAAAAATCATAGTACTCCACTGAATTGCTATACAAAAAGTGTTTGTAAAATGTTTTCATTTCAACATCCTAGCACAAAGAGAAACGAAGATAATGACCAATGTTGAAATTTTAACTTTGACCTTCAACTCGAAAACAAAAGTAAATAGAGTAAAGCAGTTGATGGCATTATTAGTTTCTCGAAAAATTACGACCATAATGTGCCATGCATTTCCCTCTATCTCGTTGGGTTAAAAAGTTGTAGTTCAGGTATCACCAATTTTGCCCACCCTGTACAATAGATGAAACTGAAACTCATCACCCTAAAAATTCAGTTGATAGAATAAATCTTACTAGATATTCCTAGTAATTCCAACTTTTTCTCGAAAATAACGTAGGCATGAATTTTGTTGGACCAAGAACGCGCCCCTGTGGCACGCCGAACCGTCGTTCTATCTAAAGTGAAATTTCTTGTTTGCAGGCGTAAGATGCAGCGTGTGTTGGGTGTCGCCGCGGGGCCAGTACTCGGCGGCGGGGCCTTTCGCACCACCACCAGCCGGGTGGCATGGCGGCCCCAATGAGATCGAGCTCGGTCCAAGAAGCGGGCCACCGACCGAGGGTGGCGGACTTAAGCAGCAGCGGCAGAGCGACGACGGGAAGCCAGCAGCCGGCTGCCAAGGCGGACGCGAGCCAGACCGCCGGCCAGACTGCCTCAACCGCCCCCGGTAATTTCGAGTACGATGACAACGAGTGGGATATAGGAATCGGCGATCTGATCATCGACCTGGATGCGGACATAGAGAAGACAACGGTAAGAGATACCACTTTCCGTCTATAAAGTTCAAGAACAAGTTGCGAATGCATCATTATACAGGGTGTTTTTTTGGCAAACAGACATGCTCAAAGGGCGAATAGAGGGAGGGTATCGAGGTGGTTCTAGATATACCACATTTATTGCCTCTGTAACTAGAGGTAGGCAAGTTTTTCAAAATTCCAATTTATTTATTTATTTAATTCATACACCATTCAACAGCCGAGGCCAATAGGCAATACTCCTCCTGACGAAAGTGATGTATTTTTATGAAATATCTTTGAAATGTCACATTTTGGAATAACCATTTCAACCGTTTCCCAAAAAAATCATTTTAAGTACTTAAAGCGTTTCGTTTCTATTGCACAAGTTGGCAACATCGACTGAAATATGCGTTGATAATAAAGGACAACAACTACACTATCTTGATGAGATAGACAAAGATGGCTGTTGATGAAGTCTGCGATGAACGAGAAAGGTCGTAAAATTTTATGGGATTTCTATGGCCGGTTGCTGTTGAGGCTTGACAGTGAGCATGCGTCTTATGATGGCTGTAAATCAACAGCTGTTATTTTATAAACAAGAAATTGTTCTTTTTATTTTCTAGTAGGCGCTGTTGCCAAATCGTAAACTAGAAACGAAGCGATTTGAATTTCAAAACCTCATATTTGAAGAATGATTTCTAATAGTTTCCGCGGTGCATTTGAAAAATTCATGAATGAAACTCATAATTATTCAGTTTAAACATGCATATGCTGTGATAACCCAAATTGAGAAGAATTCCCTATTAAAGAATGGGAACATTAACAAGTAACTTAAAATAAATCAGATCGGTATGAAAAGGAAAACTAAATTTAGGAAAAATAAACTTAATTGAAGCTGAACATGGCAGCAAAAAAAAACAAATAAAAATTTTCGAAAAAAAAAGCTCCCGTTCAGCTTTGACAGCTAGCCCAAAGCGACTCTCCTTATATCGGAGAGCGAACAATGAAAAATATCAATAGAATTCTGGTACAGCACGTATTCATGGCATAATCTATATAATGGTGGAAAAAAGAGAATATTAGATAGTGGAAAAGAAAAATAAAAGGTAGTAAAATTTTTTACCAGAAGCCTGGGGACATTAACCTACATATATTAATCAACTCAAGCAAATACGGAAGTCTAAGTGAACATAAAATGACAAGAACAAGACTAGAAATTTTATGTCTATACCAAGATATCTTGTCAGGAAAACAACCATAAATACTCTAAAATGTGTTTATTTGTGAAAAAGATAACATATTTCAACATTAAATACCTAAGTATATCTATCACACACATTTTTTGCTAGAAAAATGTAAATTGACAATAATTAATGATAATCTTTTCGAAACACCAATTGGAATCTAGATTTGAAATTTTGACTTTCAGGCATACAGTTTTTTGTGTTTATGGAAATATCGTATTATTTTGGCTTTTTTATTACTTAAGACGTTGGTACCTACTTGTGTTTACCTGAATTTCGAAAGAATAATAGAATTTCTTTCTGTCAGTATTGCCACTAGTACCTACCATTATCTTGCATTGGTGAATGCTGCTTCTTCTATAATCAAGAGTAGAAGGTGTAAAAGTCAAGTTCAATTGGCAGAACTGGGTCCGTTCTGTCAACAGAATTGAGGTTTCATTTGAGCTTTGTATAAGAAATATTTGTGCCAAATATAAAGAAAATGTACGTAAATGTAAATGTGTGGTTTGCTTGTTATGATCCCAGTCAGAAATGTACCTACAAAATTCATAAAAAGCACCCCGTATCTCGGTTACGGAGACGGCCAGAGCCAGTGAATGTGATATCTCTAGAATCACCTCGGCACCCACTATTCGTCTCTTCTTCTTTTTGCCGTTTCTCAATTGAACACTCTGTATAGACCTAAACATTACTCACATTGGTTTTTCCCGGATTTTTCTGACTGCTAAGTTTTTATTTAGGAATGGATGGAATTACTGTATTTAAAAGTGAACAGAGTTTTCTTTAATCGTCGGTTTGGCAACCCTGCTATATAACTAATCGGGGTTTGACAGATCGACATAGTAGAAATATTAGAATACAGGGTGTTCCGGCACTAGACATGACTCTTTCTGTTGGAAACAAATCATTATTCAAATTTCGGAAGTTAAATAATGGGTTTACCATTTGGAGGCATATATCTTCGCAGGCGTCCTTTATTCAGACGTAGTTCCGGGAGATCCTGTATATTCGTTGACCCATTATATCAGCAAAAGTACTAATAATTTGATATAACTCAGCACATATTTATCTTTTACCAAGGAAAAAACAATTGAATCAACATCTATGGCGGCCAACGCGGCCGGAACCCAAGCCACGAAGGCAGCAACGGCCAAGATGGCGGTCGAGCATTCGGCTACCGTAGATAAAGGACTGAAAATGAAGATTAAGAGAACGAAACCAGGCACGAAGACTTCCGAGGCGAAGCACGAGATCGTGAAAAGCAACGAACAAAACGGCGTTTCGGAAACTGGTGACGTGAAGGGGGGCGGAAGCGCCAGCGGCCCCCAGGTGAAGCATTCTAGTGTGTCTTCGAACAGTGGCGTCGCGGGCGGGCAGCCCGCGGGCCCGCCGAACAATGCGAACAATAACTCAGGCGGCGGCGGCGGCAACAGCAAGCGCGGCTCGAGCGGACACAGGCGCGACAAGGCGCGCGACAAGCACACGAGCAACGACAAGACTCCGTCGCAGCCGGTTCCGAAAGTTAGTGGAGTGACCAATCAAAATCCTAGTGCGATTTCCGAGATGAACGGTATAGTGAGGGTGGGCGCGCCTCAGACGGGCCCCCCGAGGCCGGTGTTCCCGGCCAGCACGGGCCCCGGGCCTCCACAGTGCGCGAACGCGGGCCCCTCGCCCGGTCCCCCGCCGAGTCCGGCCGCGGCCACTGCTCAAGGATCGGCCGCCAAGCCGGAGCAGGCGAAAGTTGCTTCCACCGCCCCGGTCATCCAGAACGCGACGACGTCTTCGGGAGGCGAGGAGAGGAACGCCGCCTCGCCTCCACCCTCCAAGAAGATGAAGAGCGATGTTAAGGTAAGTGTTGGTCTTGCATGTTCGTCTAGATGATGCTACGAGGAGATGGTCTGGCTGAGATATTCTTGTTTTTGCTTTATACCTACTAGAGAATATTATCTCCTAATTACGCTTTGAAATATCTTCACCATATACCCTATTCAAATGCGTGTGGATGAGGCAATCTAGACATCATTATTTTAGGTCGTGTTGTCGACTTTTTGAAAAGAATACTTCAAGGTTATCGGATTATGCTGAAGTCAAACCAAGTCAGGGTTTATGTGCTCTTTATTGACAACCTAAGCTTTCGCCTCTTCTGTGAGACTTGTTTTCATCATCCACAGATCTCAGAAGAACCCTCACAGACGGAGCGAAAGCTTAGGTTATCGCCTCGTCTGTGAGGCTTGGTTTCATCACCCACAGACCTCAGAAGAAGCTTCGGAAGAAGCCTCACAGACGGGGCGAAAGCTTAGGTTGTCGCTTCGTCTGTTATTCTTGTTTTCATCACCCACAGACCTCAGAAGAAGCCTCACAGACGGAGCGAAAGCTCAGGTTATCGCCTCGTCTGTGGGGCTTGTTTTCATCACCCACAGACCTCTGAAGAAGCTTCACAGGCTAGGCGAAAGCTTAGGCTGCCGCTTCGTCTGTTATTCTTGTTTTCATCACCCACAGACCTCAAAAGAAGCCTCACAGACGGGACGAAGCTTAGGTTATCGCCTCGTCTGTGAGGCTTTTCATAACCCATAGACTTCCGAAGAAGCTTCACAGACTAGGCGAAAGCTCAGGTTGCGGCTTCGTCTGTTATTCTTGTTTTCATCACCCACAGACCTCATAAGAAGCTTCGGAAGAAGTCTCACAGACGGAGCGAAAGCTTAGGTTATAGCCTCGTCTGTGAGGCTTCTTTTCATCACCCACAGACCTCAGAAGAAGCCTCACAGACGGAGCCGAAGCTTAGGTTATAGCCTCGTCTGTGGGGCTTGTTTTCATCACCCACAGAACTCTGAAGAAGCTTCACAGACTAGGCGAAAGCTTAGGCCGCCGCTTCGTCTGTTATTCTTGTTTTCATCACCCACAGACCTCAGAAGAAGCTTCGGAAGAAGCCCCACAGACAGAGCGAAAGCTTAGGTTATTGCCTCGTCTGTGAGGCTTGTTTTCATCACCGACAGACCTCAGAAGAAACCCCACAGACTAGGCGAAAGTTTAGGTTATCGCCTCGTCTGTGGGGCTTGTTTTCATCACCCACAAACCTCAGAAGAAGCTTCGGAAGAACCCTGACAGACGGAGCGAAAGCTTAGGTTATCGCCTCGTCTGTGAGGCTTGTTTCATCATCCACAGACCTCAAAAGAAGCCTCACAGACTAGGTGAAAGCTTAGGTTGTCAATAAAGAGCACATAAACCTGTATATTAGCTTAGAGGAAAGGTTCTCCAAACGGCTATGAGTAAATGATGTGGAATGCTAGACGTGACTTGCAAATCGAGTCGTCAGTGACCGTATGGATATATAACACAATAACCATTAAAATTTGCGGTATATTTTGAGTTCGAATTCGTGGGCTGCCAAATCTCGATCAAACTAAGCACTATCCTCTGGGAAACGCTGACGTCGGAGAGTTATCGAAGCGGTGATTCAAATCACCTGTGACTTCCAGAAATAAGGAGCGTTAAAAATAATAAAATCATCGAAACTTGTATTAATTGCTCTCTGAACGACCCGCGTCTCATGCTCCGTCGTAACTAACGACCAATAAAAATGAACGGGGGAAAATAAAAATATCAATAAACACGAGAGCGTCGACATTTGAAGGCGATATTCAGTCGAAATGATGTCGTAAACCATCGAAGTTTACTGCATTCCATATTCCCAGCTTTAGAGCGGACCCACTTGGTCCCTATAAAAGCTAGGAATGATTTATTCGGACGTTTCTTCAGAAAGGCGTTTGGGGGATGCGGTCTCACGTACCTATTCATTTTCGCATCGGAGTTTAATCGATGAGCTGTAGGAATTCCTCCTTCTCCCACAGATAGGTTCATGAAAGAGGCCCAATCCTCAACCCTCATGTTGGCAGGAAGAGGCAAAAGAAACAAGGCGGAAACGAATTAAACCGCAATGTGCGGTTTATCGAGGGTAGAGAGAAGGAGGACAAACTAGTGTAACGAAAAGTGTTAGCGAAAAACTTGAAATAGGCGCTGCTGTTAGGCAATAACATAGATAGAAGATGTATTAACAGAGAGGCATTGTGTTGCCGTTTTTTTTTTAAGGAGGTATATGGAATATCTTGATCAATATTATTCATACTTCATAGATAAATTCATAATGAATGAGCTGATTCAATTTCAGTAATTTTCGAAAAAGATGAATTTGACGATTTTGTTGGTCAATCATGTAAAAACAATTCATCAAGAACGAATATATTGTATAACTTCAAATGGATTTTCTTCCCAAAATCTGAAACTGAAACAAATTCAACATTGTTGTTGATACATATTCTGAAAGAGCAACTCTTCTTGTTGAAAATCTGAAAAATTTCATCGAGCTCGATGGAGCCGTTCGGTCCTGACGATTATTTAAGTGATTCCATCTTTTTGGAAGTTTTAGTCACCGTTAGAGTAGTTTTTCTCGCAATAAAAGTAACCGTAGGTAGAGGGAAATGAATGATGCAAGCCTTTCGGTCTTGACGAATTCTCAAGTGAAATTTGCAATTTTTGAAAAATGCCATTTCCAAGATGAAAATCTAAACGAAGAGAGATATGCTTTCGAAATTGCTTGCAATGGATTAAGCGTGTTCAAAAACCTATATTTCCATACCAAAATTTCGAATATATGGCACTGTTTACTAGAAAATAATTTTTTTTGTTTTTCCACTTTTCATTTTAGAGTTGACTTCGAAGAGCTCTCTAGAGTGCAATTCTCTATTAAATCATCAACTGTTTAGTTTTCTAGAATCTTCAAAACAAATTTTATGCACTCCATATCCTAGGACAGTAATAGAACATCCTGATTTTTAGAAAGAGTAGCAAACAGGTCATTTCAGGGGGGTCTAACCCCTTGCTCTTTTTGACCCGAACAATCGAGATTTTCGAAATCGAGTTTTTGTTTTAGGGTGGAAGCCTAGGCAACGCTGATTATATAACCTGAAATCCCAATTGGATCAGACGAATATAACAGGAGATATCGCAGATTGAAAATTGCAATTTTTGAAAAATTCCATTTCCAAGATGAAAATCTAAAGGAACGAAGATAGGCTTTCGAAATTGTCTGTAATAGATTCAGCGTGTTCAAAAACCTATATTTCCATATCAAAATTTCGAATATATGGCACTGTTTACTAGAAAATAATTTGTTTTGTTTTTCCACTTTTCATTTTCGAGTTGACTTCGAAGAGCTCTCTGGAGTGCAATTCTCTATTGAATCATCAACTGATTAGTTTTCTAGGATCTTCAAAACATATTCTACGCACTCCATATCCTAGGACAGTAATAGATCATCCTGATTTTTAGACAGAGTAGCAAATAGGTCATTTTAGGGGGGGGGTCTAACCCCTTGCTCATTTTTGACCCAAAAAAATTTAGATTTTCGAAATCGAGTTTTTGTGTTAGGGTGGAAGCCTAGGCAACGCTGATTATATAACCGGAAATCCCAATTGGATGAGACGAATATAACAGGAGATATCGCACATTGAAAATTGCAATTTTTGAAATATGCCATTTCCAAGATGAAAATCTAAACGAACGGAGATGGGCTTTCGAAATTGCTTGCAATAGATTCAGCTTGTTGAAAAACGTTTATTTCCATACCAATATTCCGAATATCTGGCACTTTTTAGGAGAAAATATTTTTTTTTTGTAATTCCACTTTGCATTTCAGAGTTGACTTCGAAGAGCTCTCTGGAGTGCAATTCTCTATTGAATCATTAACAGTTTGGTTTTCTAGAATCTTCAAAACAAATTCTATGCACTCCATATCCGAGGACAGTAATAGAACATCCTGATTTTTAGACAGAGTAACAAATAGGTCATTTTAGGGGGGGTTTAGGTCTAACCTCTTGATGAAAATCTGAACGAACGGAGATAGGTTTTCGAAATTGCCTTCAATAGATTCAGCGTGTTCGAAAACTTATATGTCCATACCAAAATTCCGAATATCTGTCATTGTTCAGTAGAGAAAATATGAAGAATACTTTTATTCTACAAAATCTTCAAATATTCATCAGACAGCGTCCAACTTAATCTGAAGAGTTGGGTTTTTTGAATTTTCGGTATTTTTATGGGACGTAATGGTCATAGTGAGAAAACGGGAAGACGTGGGTCATATCTTGTATTCGAAAAAGATTCATCAAATAAATGAAAATCTATATTCCGAAATTCCTTTCATTCGATAAAACCATTTGTGAGATGAGACTAAACATGCCATTTTATATGGGTTTCTTTTAAACCGAGCTGATTCGGAAGAAATGGTAAGGAAAAAAAGTGTTTCTTTCGACCTCAAGATTCTACTGTTTAAATATTTGTACGTGTCAAAGACAGCTGTTTGTTTTTTAAATTATTGTTAGTACAGATTTGTGCTGAGAGTTTTTAATCCTTGTTCTGGAGGCTGCTACAAATTTTCTATTTAGCATAATTTCCGATTTTTGTTGAACTCTTTCAGGAAGACGAATAATTATTACAAGGCGACCAAATTCATTTTCCAAAACTATTTGTTGGTGCTTTCTTGGGGTTGATTGAATGCGATAGTTTTCACCTGCTTATACCCACCATTTCTGTGCTCTATCCCAGGCGATTGGCTGTTGCAACCGAACAGAAAACTGCTCAACGCGCCTCTCCACTATGCCCATTTGATAATTTGTATTACCCCCTTTATGTTTCCCGATTTTTAATGAAGTTCCATTTTACCGTACCAACTCAAGGAGTCGGCGAATCAATTAAAGCTCAGTAATCCCCAGTTGCAAATAACTCGAGCACCCTCGCTCGAAACGAGACGTCGGAGGGGGGGGGTGAGCGGGGGCGTATTGCAAATTGCGAAAGCTCGCCATGTCAAGTGGGTGCGGTGAACTGAATGGGACGCGATCGATAACTTCCCCGAACAACCCAAACTCCCCGTCCCATTCTCTCTCTCGCTCGCGCCTCGTCCCTCTCGGATACTTGAATTTTTCACCATCCCCCGGAGGGAGGAAGGACGTGCTCGTCTCCCTCGCTTTTTGCGCGGCCCCCAACCCCCCGTCTCCGTTTCTTTCCGCTACGAGCGCATGAAAAACTTTATTGCTTGGCGGGACGTATTTTCCGTATTTTCCCGCTGAAAATTGTAACTGCACAAAGGATGCCGTCGGAGTGGTTCTTTCGGTTTTCGATCCGATTTTAAATATTGATGTTGGGCGTTAGGTACGCAGTGCGTGAACGTTTCTATGTCGCTTTATAACTGTTCGTTTGTTAAGGAGTCATTATTTACGGAATTCATCGCAATAAGACCGTTTCCAAGGTTGACATTATGTCAATGGGGGTTTTGCCAAAAGGTTTCAATGAAGTCGATTCAATTTTCTCATATACAAGGGCATGACTCTGGAATATAATGAATTATAAATAAAGGGTGGGCAAAATTCTATGGTATTGAATGGCAGCTCTGTAACCGTAAGAGTTTGGGAAAAATAGATGGCGCTTTTCCGACCCCGATTTTCAAAAGATTCTTAATGGCCTAAACCGCATCCCTCTATCTTCTTTTGTTTTCAAGTTATAAGTGAAAACTCATTTTTCAACAGACGTACTGGTGTCTCTATTTCGGAAAGTATCAGTGATTTCGAAAAACAAATGCTACATTCTACACACTTTTTCATGTAGAATGCAGTGGCTTAGTCGAAGATTTTCTTCAGTACTCCACTTCAGTGATATAGTGGCAACTATCATTTTTTAAATATAAACTCTATGTTATTTTTACAAATTCAAGTCCAATATTTTTTTCTGTTTCAGAATATATAATGTAAGTGGTATCTCTGATTGTTCTTCCAATGAAAAAACTCAAAAACTAGTTCGGTCAAGTTGGCAGTTCATTTTCATTCATACTATGATAATGAACTTTATGCTCTTATGTTGTGTCAGATTATGAGGGATTTTGTGCTTCACCAAGCATGTTTTGATTGTGTGGTTAGTGAACCACTACTATAGTATAAAAAACAAATTTCAAAATAATGTCATCAAAATGTTACAATATTAGAGAAATGCTGTTTATTCTCAATACAGAAGCGCCTTTTTACAAGCACTGAATTCCACCATTCCTGGTGAACACAACACTTGATACATTCCCCTGTTGGTGGCATGGCCATTTTCAGATGGAGAGAACCTTTGGAAGATATGAGTTCGGCAACAATGGCGACCGCTGGTGATTATAGTGGTGAATTAACCAAGTTGAAAAAAGAAGTTTTAATAGAAATTATAATGTCAGGACAAGTGCCAGGGGGTGTAACTTTGAGTAATAACCTTCGAAAACATATAGTTTCAACTAGAGATCATTTTGTTGACTCCTTGGCAGATGTTTCAGAAAACGACAACAAAGTCGACAAGGACTTGAATGATCACTATTATCAATATAAACTAACCAAAGTGGAACTCGATGCATCGAGAAGACTATTGAAGGAGTTAGAGAAAACTATAGCCGATAAAAACTATATTATTGAACTTCTAAAATCCAAAAGAGGTTATGTAAACAATGATAACGTTGAAAGTGGAACTAGCGATGTTGCCGCCTTTGACAATGTTACGGAGTCCGAGGGAAAAAGTTCATTTACTGCTCGTAAAGAAAATAATCGAAATTCCAGACACAATCCAACGAGAAGAAGAGAGCCTACTGTGGGAACTTGCGACTCTTTACCCAGTACTGCAGATTCCGACGCCTCTTTTAGTGGAGCTATTAAACGTGCATGGCTTTATGTAGGAAGAGTAGATCAAAATGCAACGAATAGTAACGTTAAGAATTATCTGACAATGAAGTTTCCGGGTAGAGATTTTTATGTAGAGAAGCTACCTAAGAGGGACGATGCTAATAGTGTAGCCTTCAAGGTAGCAGCGGACATGTCACTGATGGATGAGTTACACAGACCTGAAACTTGGCCTAGTGTAGTTGTGGTAAAGCAGTTTAGGTTTCTTCGGAACTGGAAAAGAAATAAACCAGGACAAAACATCACAGGTAACCACTTTACTGAATATTAACATAAATGGCATAGGGAATAAAATAAATAAAATACGAATGTTCTTGGAACAGAACAGGATTGATATACTGTGTATTACAGAACATTTTATGCAGAAACAAAATGTTGATAATATTTTTTTGCACGGGTACACAATAGGAAGTATTTTTGCAAGAACTAGGTATATACATGGCGGATCAATGATTTTGGTTGGGAATGACATTAAATATATTGAAATTGAAAGAATTAAACATTTATCTGTTGAGAAAGATATTGAGCTTTCTGCTGTCGAGATAGAAGGT
Organism: Coccinella septempunctata; assembly: GCF_907165205.1. NCBI lineage: Eukaryota > Metazoa > Arthropoda > Insecta > Coleoptera > Coccinellidae > Coccinella > Coccinella septempunctata. Next base: position 40,525,582 of record NC_058190.1, on the reverse strand, counting down.
GGAAATTTGGTCATAGTTTCAGTTTACAGGTCTCCAAATGGTGACAGTAAAAGATTTCTCAATGTTATGGGTGAGGCTCTTTCTATGGTCGATAATGGTAAGAATATAGTACTAGCGGGAGATTTCAACATAGATTTTAGAAATAAAAGAGAAAGTCATGATTTAATGGTTTTATTTGATACGTTCAACATGAAAATTACAACAACTGAGATCAGTCGAATAAACGGAAAAAGATGTATAGATAACATTGTAGTTAACTTCGGAATGTCTGGATCTGCAACGAGAACAGAGAACATGCACATGGGAGATCATCTAGCACAAATAAGAAACTTACCTGTAACAACTCTGCGTGGCACGAAGGCTGAATTGGTTTCCATGAGGATATATGATTCTGTTGCTTTGGGTGGTTTTCAGAAGGCGTTGTCAGGTGTGAGGTGGAACGATGTTTTGTCTGGCCTCTCTGCTGAGGATGCTTTTTACAGGCTTTCAATGAGTATTTTCCTGAAATTAAAAAAACAGTTCGATCATCTGGTCAAGGTTACGTTGCCCTCAAAGAAAAATTTTTCAAAATGGTAGATATGGAAAAAAGGATTAAAAATGAGCAGTTCATAAATAATAGTGAAAACAAACAGAAGGCTGCTTGGAAGGTAGTTAATCGAGAAATTGGATCTACTAAAGCAAGAAAACAAAGAGTAAACTGCAGAAATTATAGTGGCGAGGCGGATGATTTCAATAATTTCTTCTTGGATGTCCCCAAACAGATACTTCGCGACATTGATTGCAGTTCCCCTGATCCTAGTATATATATGAAAAACTTCAATTTGCATAACAGAACTATGAATTCATTGTTTCTTGAGCCTACGGATCACTCTGAAATCAGCAGTATTCTGGCGAATCTGAAAAGATCAAAATCTGAGGACATATATGGTGTATCTAGTGAATTCATCAAGCGACGCGATATATCCAGTATTAATAAGTTGAAGCATTCAAAGGTTGTACCGGTATATAAAAATGGTGACACTGAAAACTGTAGCAGCTATCGTCCTAAGAAGCGCCTTGTGAAATATTTTGAGAGTCTGAAGCTGTTAAGAGCAACATGGCTATCTAAAGGGACGATCTGTCATAACTGCAATCAATAGTGTGATTCAGAGTGCAATTATTGGTCAGGATGAGATGGAGCAGTTGATGGTGACCTGCTGTGACCTGTCGAAAGCGTTCGATACGGTAGATCACCGGAACCTTCTTGAAAAATTGTCGTTTTATGGAGTCAGGGGTGTACCATTGGATCTTATGAAGTCCTACTTGGAATATAGAAGGCAGACTGTGAAATGGAAAGGAAAATATTCAGATACAAAAGAAGTATTGTGTGGAGTCCCTCAAGGGTCAATACTAGGACCCATACTTTTTATTATTTACATAAATGACCTAGTTTGTAATTTAAAGAGTGCTGATGCCTGCCTTTACGCCGATGATACCACGCTGATCTTGAAAGATGCCACAATTGATAAACTGCAGAAGAAAAACGAAATGACTATGAAGGACACAGGCTTGTGGATGTCATCTAACAGGTTAAAATTAAATAATGAGAAAACCCAAAGTTTGATCTTCAATCAGAAACCGGAGAAATCAGTTAAATTTCTCGGTATGTACATTGATAGTGGCCTGAATTGGATGAAACATATTGAGGTGTTAACCAAGAAACTTACCTCTGCAATTTTCAGTCTAAGAACCATCAAGACGGTTGTCACTTTGGGGGCTCTTAAGTCGGTATACTATGCCAATTTTCATAGTCACGTCAACTATGGCATAATGTTCTGGGGGACGACATCGGGGTCTCAGAGCATTTTCATCCTGCAAAAAAGAGCCATCAGAGTTATGTTCAACTTGGGTTATAATGAATCCTGCCGAGAGGCATTCAAGGATCATGGAATACTTACGGTTCCATCACTTTTCATTTACAACTTACTGTGCTATGTACATCAGAACTGGAAGGATTTTCCGACCAATTCTGTAAATCATGAATATCAAACAAGAAATAAAGATTCCTTGCAGATTCCAATGCATCGTCTGAAGCGCACACAGCAGGGCATTGACTTCTGGGGCCCCAAACTATACAATAAACTTCCTCCTGAGTTTCATGGCAGGCCCCTGATGATTTTCAAGAGGGAAGTCAAGAGGTTGCTTTTGGATGAGACTATATATTCCATAGAAGAGTTTTTGTTGAGAAAGAAAATGTGATAACTAATGACTGTTTTTTAATTTAATTTATTTGTTTGTATGTTATAACCTCGGTACTATTGTGATATTTTGTAATTATTTATTACTGTCGACACCATTTGTAATTTTTATTGCAAATAAAGATCCATCTATCTATCTTCTTATTTTTCTGAACAAATAGGAAAATATTGATCGAGTCTCAACCAAGAAAATCAACAATATCATAATTTATTCCTCACTGAACTAATACCCATTTAATGAATCTATGCGCACACTTACCCGCGCACACTTTCCCCAGTAAGCCAGAATTTGAATTGACGTTCTTATAGAGTTGAGCAGCTAAGAGAACCTAAAATTTTTTATTATATATTTAGATTAATATGCGCATGATCGAATAAAATATTGTTTAACACTGTCGGACTCGGAACTTGAACCTGGCAGAATGTGCAGAGATGCTAAAAATTAACAAGAAAACTAGTGAATTTGATTGATTGCAAATAAAAAGTTAACGAAACGTCGCACGACGCACTCCTATGAAAAACTAATTTGGCGATTCTGCGCCCTTGCTTCACCCAAATGAACCCCCCTCTCATACATTGCATAGTCGAGATATACGCACTGCGCACACTTACCCTCTGCGCTCAGTTACCCCGAATGACTCTATTTACCAATTTAACTCCTCTATAGTAGTGGCTCAGCCTTATTTGTAAAGGCTTTCGAAAAGGGTGTGGTACTGGTATTTAGATTATCTACTATTTGAAGAGGTTTCGGAACATATTCAGTTGAATCCAGGTTTATAAAATTTCCTGAAAGTGATCATTAGAGTCATTCGGGGTAACTGAGCGCAGTGGGTAAGCGTGCGCAGTGCTTATATCTCGACCATGCAATGTATGAAAGAGGGGTTCATTTGGGTGAAGCAAGGGCGCAGAATCGCCATATTAGTTTTTCATAGAAGTGCGCCATGCCACGTTTCTTTAACTTTTAATTTGCAATCAATCAAATTCACTAGTTTTCTTGTTAATTTTTAGCATCTCTGCAAATTCTGCCAGGTCCAAGTTCCGAGTCCCTCAGTGTTAAACAATATTTTATTCGATCATGGGCATATTAATCTAAATATATAATAAAAAATTTCAGGTTCTCTTAGCTGCTTAATTCTATAAGAACGTCAATTCAAATTTTGGCTTACTGGGGAAAGTGTGCGCATATAGATTCATTATATGGGCATTAGTTCAGTGAGGAATAAATTATGACATTTTTGATTTTCTTGGTTAAGACTCGATCAATATTGTCCTAATTGTTCAGAAAAATATGAAGAGCCACCAACAGGGGAATGTATCAAGTGTTGTGTTCACCAAGAATTGTGGCACGAACAATAATGCACTGCTTGTAAAAAGGCGCTCCTGTATTGACAATAAACAGCATTTCTCTAATATTGTAACATTTTGATGACATTATTTTGTAATTTGTTTTGATTGTGTGGTTCACAAAGCACCCGCAATACGGGGCATGTTAACGCACTCCGACTTTCTCTACTAAATTCTTTTTTGCGGAAAGAAAACGTTTTTTTTTTGTTTGCTTTTTGATGTTTTTTTATAGATTAGAAAATTGTCTATCTTATGAGTATGTTTTAATTTTCCTAGCTTCAACATTTGAAACAGGGTATGGCTTGAAAGGCAAAAGTGCGCACAGTTGCCCCGAATGACTCTACATATTGGAAAATTTTTCACCCTTTCAAATATACGAAATGTAATTGATCTTCAAAGTCTCTCAAATTAGTAATAATAATGAGGTTTATTCTTTGGAATCTACAAGGTTGATGCAATTTTAATATCTGAATAATTAAACTAAGGAAATCCACTAAAGGCAATGCCTGTGTCATTTAATAACCTGACACAGTTTAGGAGCATAAAGTTCATTATCATATTTATCAATGAAATGACCTGCCAACTAGACTGAACTAGTTTTTGAGTTTTTTTATTGGAAGAACAATCAGAGACACGACGTATGTTATATATTCAGAAGCAGAAAAAATGTGGGACTGGAATATGTAAAATTAACACAGGGTTTATATTTGGAAAATATAAAAGTTATCACCATATCACTGAAGTGTTGGAATGAAAAAAATCTTTGACTACTTCACTGCATGCTACATGAAAAAGTGTCTGCAGAATTAAACATTTGTTTTTCGATATCACTGGTGCTTTACGAAATAGAGGCACCAGTACGAAGAGCCGAAAAATGAGTTTTCACTTATAGCTTGAAAACAAAAGAAGATAGAGGGATGTGGTTTTGGCCATTAACAGTCTTTGAAAATCGAGATAAAAAACGTGGCATCCATTTTTCCCTAGCTCATACAGAGTTGCCATTCAATCCCATCGAATTTCACTCACCCTGTACCTGACACGCAAAAAAAAACGGACAAGCAAAATGTTTACCGAATTCATTTTGAAATAACTTTTCAAGGTGTACTTCGATTTTGATAATTCTGTTGTCTTTTTGTAGCCTATTTCATCTAGTTTATCACTTGCTCTCGAGTCCGCTGGAATTTCAATTTAATTTGACGGTATAAGGGTAGAACTGAAAGTTGCAGTTTCCTCTAAATTTCTGAACACCCTTTGGGGGTTGGTGACCCAATGATGGTTCTTCAAATGAGTTTTTTAAGCCTGATCTTCTCTTAACATTTTCCTGTTTGATTCACGTCAATAGCTACCTTCTGAAAGGAATTACGATTTTTTTAAAAGCATCAAGAAACTCGGTTATCCTGTTGCGTAGCAAAGTTATGATTAGTGTTTATGTATTTCATCTTGTCAGTTCTACAAAATACGTCAAGAAAGAGAGTTCCATCGAAAAAACTCATCGAGTTCTACAAAATATGTCGAGAGAGTTTCATCGAAAAAACAAAACTTCTCTGTTTATTAGCTATAATAAGGTCATAAATTCGAAGAGCCAGTAATTCGTATGTTGGCAAAAATTTATCTCTGAAGAGTCCTGATGAGCGACGTCTACAACAGTGTACTAAAAAAGTTTCAAAGAAAAAACGAAACTACTCTATTTATCATTCTCGATTTCTGCGAAATACGTCAAGAGAGTTTCATAAAAAAACAAAACTTTTTTATTTATTCAGCTATTCAAAGATCCGAAATTCTTATAATTTCCGAGAATTATCCAGAGGTGCTAATGTCTTTCTACTCAAATACCTGAGGTAACGGATATTTCCGTTGCAGATTCTAAGAACACTTAATACCTATTGCCATTAACATTTTTTCGGCCTTGCTCATCATAAATCCAATATAAACATTCATGTTCTGAAGTTGAGTAATTTACCTGCGAATTTATGTGAATTAGATTTAATGTAATTTCGCGTTAATGACTGGCTTGTTCGAAAGAAATCGATACCTTTTGAATATGCCTGTTGTTTAATGCTCTCGCATTAAAAACTCGTTCATTTCACATCGCAAAAGTGCTTCTTATTGTCCTAGAGAAGGCGTTTAGTCGATAATACAATTAAAATTTGGTAGGCGAAGTGGGTATGCATTTATGCAAATATCAGTGAATTGTTTGAATGCTCAAAATAATACGAGAATCGATTAAAAATGGAACTCAAAAATAATTTTTCACTTCCGAAAATTAAAAGAGTGAGAAAATATCAGAAGAGATTGAATTACCTTAGTCTTTCAGGGTCCAAAACGTTGATTATAACAATGAATTGAATTTAATGGCTTCAGGTTTGACTACTTATCTACCTGAGTATCAACGTGCAATGTTTATTACCTTGAATCTACGTGGGATTTGAGAAATATATTTTTTATTCTTAACCTACGACAGCTAAATGCATGTTAACCCTTGATAGCTCTTCTATAATTACAAGCCCAATGTACCCATTACTGAAATGATAGAGACAAAGTATTTATCATGTTTAACCACAATTGACATTTGCGAAATCAACTCGTTAAAAATAGTTAATAGTACAACGGCTCGTTTCAAAGAATAATTTCTTATTCTTTTCGATTTTCAATAAGAGGGGGGTCCGATGTTTAGAAATTTGTGAATGCAAGTTATACCTTACCTGAGTTACTTCAGTCTTTCCCAGTGCTATCGGAGATGTTGGTGAAGTGTATTGTGTGTTTTGGTTTTTGTTTGGTGGTGCTGGATGGAATTGGTGAACAAACTCACAGAGGAAAAACATGTGAATATTTGGATTACGTTGGAAATCGTCATATTATCTACACACTATGAAAACGAAATTGAGAAAGGTATAAATGTTTGTGGCGATGCTTATTGTGTCTTTCAATGTGAGGTTAGGTTATTTGAGAAAGGTATGAATTTGTTAGCTGTGCTTGCAACTTTCAATGCGTGGTTAATGAATTGTCAGAGTGTATTTGTTTCGTGAATATATTGTGAATTTACAATATACAACTGTTTAATCTATGCAAAAAATACGGTGGTATAGAGTAGGCGAATTTGCGACTTGTTAGTGGGAGATTTTTCAATCAGAAATAACCTCTAAACCTTTCTTCTATTGTAGTCCCTTGTCAGGAAGATTGCATCCACAAGAACAATTCTAACATTTGGCATATCCGGTTTAAGGAGAATTTGAAGTCGTTCATTGTCAGATTTTATGCGTCTGCTTCAATTGTTCGAATAGGAGAAATTGTCTGAAAAACAGTATAGAAATGTCTTTTTCTCTGTGAGAAGTCTATGCAGAAAAGCCGAAAAGCCATGGTTATAATCTCTCAAGATTCAATTTCAATTAGTCGCCAAACGGTATACGAATATTTTCAAAGTTTCATTATCATTCAATAAGCACTAATTGGATTCTTCTGCATGGTATTCAGAATATAGCCTTAGATACTTATAATAACAGCGAAAAACGGGTGATTTTGAAATTTGTTTCTAAGATTTCGCACTCCAGACGAGCCTTTTCAATTTCCTTATATAAATGGCAGGCAGTTTGCTGAGGTATTGTCGTTGTCGATGGGGTACTGTGTTGATATTGTCTCACGATTGTAATAAAGCGCAGTCATAAATTAGAGAAAGCGCTATTGTATTGTATTTCTTCCTACTATGAACATTTTACCTGCGTCAGAGGGCAGAGTGTTATTTCTTGATTTGCTACAGATACTATCTTTGGTAAAAGAACCTGAGAAGTTTACTAAGAATACCTTTAACAATGCTTTCTGCCAAACCCTCTATAGTCTTCATCGAAAACATTAATTCGAACTCTATCCAAATCACTTTGATTCGCGTTTTTTTGATTTCATAGAATACAATATTTAATTTTTCGTCTGAAATTCGCTGGTCTTACCCATATCAAAAGTTTGGTATATAAGACTCAAGTATAGATATTTTTTTGCCCCATTTATCTACTAACGAAGTTGAATCTTATCAATGTTTTTCTGAATTTCATGTTTTTCTCCAGCAGTTGAGTGGATTTGATGTGGTCATGAGGTCATTTTTTTCGTGAATTTTAAACTACTTAACAAAATCTGGAAGTACCATTGTTAGATGGTTCTCTTTTATTAATGCCAATAACCATCATTCTATCTATTTGAAACACTTTTATGAGATATTTATTATATCTCATAAAATCCTTCTGTGTTCTGCTGAAAGACCGACACCCTTGCAGATACCCCAGTCGGCATCTTCAAAGGGATGTTATGGTATTTTTATTATGTTCCTCGTACCATCTCCTGTTTGTAACATGGCGTCTTTCGTACAAATATTATCTGAAAGATGTTTGACTATTTGTTGGATTAAAAATGTTCGTAATAATTAATAATTAGTTGAATTATATATTATATTGATTTCTTCGTATCGCTCACAATATCCAACATTCTATTCCAAAAGTTATTCAGTGTCCTAAGAAGTTTGGACTGACGCGCCAACAACATCAAAATATGTATGTCAATCACCTCAGGCATTGAATTAAATCCAAATTGCCATTATTTCTAATCGAAGCATTCATTATATTGTTTGGAAAAAACAAGATCGTCAAAATATATTAATTTAATATGGATAATTCAGAAGGCATCATGTATATGTTCATTGATGATTTTTGGGCAAATATATTATATACACTGATATACAAGGTCTTGCGAAATACATACTTTCAATTTGTGGATTTCAATAATATTTACGGTTTTGGTAACAGAAAGTTTCAATAAGAATGGAAAATATAAAAATTTGAATTACTGTCAGTTTCGAAATTTCTTGATTTTGTTAGTATGGAGCACCAAAGAGTAACTCAAGGCCTTCTAAGATGTTAAATCTTTCATACAGTAAAAAACCAAGATTTTGTGTAAAGTTCAGAAGAGATAGGTATGAACTGAATATTATAGATTGATGTCTAACCTCTCTGAAACACCAAAATCAGCTGCCTCTATACAGGGTATCCCAGGAATAACTGTAACCTGTTGCTTACTGGGGAAACCAGGAAATTAATTTTTTGTAGTCAATCCGTACTCAGCTGGTCCGACCCTGATAAGAGACCACCTCAAATATTTCAATTCAAATTTCGCGCTACCGGTGTCGTAAATTGCTTGCTGCTCCTTCCATTCTCAAATTCCAAGATAGTATTTTCTCCTATATTTCCAATCTTGATTCAGAAAAAGCCCACACTATTTTTTGATGAAGAATCACTCCTTTGTCGCAACTATTCATAAATAATATTATACGATTCGCGAACATAACCTCAAAACCCTTTCACAATATCGGGATTGAACAAGGATCCCGAGTAAGGCCAAGAGAATTGTTTGGTAATTGAGTCATTTAGTTTCGTCAGTCGAGACTGAACACAGATGCCGAGTCGGGACTCAATACTCCATTCACATTTATTTCAGCAGTCGGTTGGCCATGAAATAATTTTCTCAACTTTTTGTAACTAGAACGGAGTAAGGTTGGCACTTGCCGTTGCCACAACTATCTATTTTTATTATGAAAATGCCGAAAGTGATTGAAAAGAGAGAAGACGGGGTTTCAGTAAGTGCTATTTAGAATTCAGATCCGCTCATTCAAATAGTTATACTCTGATCTTCTAAAATCCACAATACGTCAGACGGTAGCGAACATATTCAATGTAAGAGAATTCATATGATGTTTCATCTGAATCTAAACGACTTATATTTCAGCTGAATATTTCCACAATCAGAAAGATTGTGAATGAAGAGGATGACAAAGAATTTCCTTCTATTGGGAGACCCAAAAAAGTGGTGGCATTTGAGAATTTTATGTTTGAGTGAATTAATGCGAATAGTTTACTAAAGGATTATCGGTGAATGTCATCGTAGAATAATTTCTCGAAAATTGATTTTTCTATTTTTCATTTGACTTGCCCTATACATTGTAAATGTCTTAAGGTACCAATAAAAACCTTATTATTATATCAATGTATTAAGATGAACAGCCACAAATACTCGCCAGTTGTCCTGTTAATTGTTTATTCATGTGAATTTTGTTTTCAAAGGTGAAGTTCATCTTGACTTGAAACTTCCTTTAATTCCTTTTACTTATATTGATGCAAGATGATTTTTGTTGAAGAATTTAACATTCTTGTAATTATCTGTTAATTCCTTCGGGAGATACCCATTTCCAACCACTGCATCATATGCATTTCATCTTCGAGTTGATATTTTTAATTTTTGAAATCTACAACTGATGTAACGTATTCAAACTTTAGGTAAAGAAGATAACGAACATTAACTCTCCTCAAGCTGGTGCATACTATGATATTATACTGATCTCTCGTATTTTCCATGCAAATAACTGGATTTGGTATGCGTTCAATCAGTTTGTATAAACTTCAATTATGTTCGTCACATATTTTCCGAAGAGATTCGACATTGTGATTAAATATGTAATAACAGAAACTTTTACGTAGAATGGGCAACATAGCGTTGATTCAAAACCCAAAAATGTTTTGACAAGCTTCATAACCCCACATTTTCGTACTATACAGAGTGAAATGTGTCAAATTTCCATGGCCAACCGAGTGCTAAAATAAAAGTTAATGGAGTATAGTCACAGCCTTTTTTAAACGGACCGAACTCCAATATTTGGATTCGTAATACACATCACCTCCCAGTCTTTTGAACGCTTTCTTTCAACCGACCTTTTAATTCAAAACCGCATCCCTCACGATATTTCACTCCATATTCGCGCCCGTCATCTTTCTCTCTCCCATCTCCCCGTCCGCCCCATTCTACGAACACAAAAAAGCTCTTAAACGAGTCCGGAGACGGCTAGAATATGGGTTGGCGCCTCTCCTCCAGCCCGGAGCAGACACTACGCAGTACGAGGCAATGAATTTCAGCGAACGACTCTTCGGCGGCTAACTCCTTTGAAAGGGGGAAATAAAGAATAATGTACCTGTTCGATAGGCAACATTAAGTTTAATCGGCTTTTACATTATGCTCGCCTAATGCGACATGTAACTACGTAAATAATACATTAGCGTACCGGAGTCCAACGTTGTATCGCTTTTACGCGGCTACCTTCACAGCGCTGCCGGGGGCTGATAATTACCTTACGCCCAAGGCGGTCGCTTCGTTTACGAACGCCTCGAAGGTCCTGTCACTCCTGTCAAACGGACAGCGATCCAGCTGGGCAGTGACGTCACGAATATATTCGAAGCATCGCTGCCGCACTGTCGAATCTTTTTTCATAATTATCACGTAATACAGATAGGGTGAAAAGTAACGCACGAAAACAATTACTTCGGATATTATTTACTTATTAAAAAAAAAGCTCAAATATGTCAATTCTTATTTTAAACAAGCTGACCGGGCAGCTTCCTTCAATAGTGAGGGATTATTTGGTAATTGGAAATAAAATGAAAATAAAAATTAAGTAAGAATAGTATAAGAACACAAAAAGGTTATAAAAAAAGAATTCAATAGGAAATACTCCTTCTGACGAAAATGATGTATTTTTATGAAATATCTTCGAAACGTCACATTTTGAAATAACCATTCCAACCGTTTCACAAAAAAAATTATTTTAAGTACTCAAAAATGAAAAATAAAAATGGGTATTTAAATATCGAAACGTAACGTTGGGAAGTTACTGTTACGGTTACATTTTCTTCCTCGTAAAAAGATCAACTGGCGAAAAGGATATAATAGGGAATACTCCTGACGAAAACAATGTATTTTTCATGAAATATCTTTGAAACGTCACATTTTGAAATAACCATTATTTTAAGTACTCAAAAATGAAAAATAAAACGGTATTTAAAATTTAAATTGTTTCGTTTCTATTGCACAAGTTGGCAACATCGACTGAAATATGCGTCGATAATAAAGGACAACAAATACACTATCTTGATGAGATAGACAAAGATTGCTGTCTGTGAAGTCTACGACGAGCGAAGAAGGTCGTAAAATTTTATGGGATTTTTATGGCCGGTTGCTGTTGAGGCTCGCCAGTGAGTACGCGCCTTATGATGGCTGTAAATCAACAGCTGTTATTTTATTAACAAGACATTGTTCTTTTTATTTTCTAGTAGGCGCTGTTGCAAAATCGTAAACTAGTAAAGAAGCGATTTAAATTTTGAAAACACATATTTGAGGAATAATTTTGAATAGTTTCCGCGTTGCATTTTAGAAATTCATGAATGAAACTCATAATTGTGATGATAGTTTAGTGTCTGAAAATATAATGAAATGAAAGTTTTAGCGGCATGCAGACAGAATTCAATTCCTGTCTGCATGCCGCTGAAACTCATAATTATTCAGTTTAAACTTGAATATGCTGTGATAACCCAAATTGAGGAGAATTCCCCATCTAGGTTTACATTTATACATACAGGGTGTCTTCCCACGCTGGGTGCGTAGATAGAGGAAGGGGAAGATAACGTGTGGTAAATATCTCTATGTTTACGTTTATATTTGCTGAGCGTCTACTCCATCTTTGTTTACGTTTACTCCAACATTCGTTTGTTCATTATCCTATTATTTGTGTTTGATGTAATAGTGCTTCATTCGTTAATACTTTGGATCGGAGTGAACGTAAACAAAAATATGTTAATGTTGGTCACAGAAAGTTCTCCTTAGTAGCTGCGTAATAATATCTTCTTTTTACTCTATCTACGGGTGGGTAACCTATTAGACGTTTACGGAGAACGGATCATAGGATTGTTCTAAAAATTCGAGTACTAGGTTTTACCTCGAGGGTTTTCGCTTCTCTTCTATCAGGCTGAAATATTTTCAGTGACTACAAACTCCGTTATTTCAAATGTGACACCCTATGTATTACAACTTTTTTCTCTTCTCTATCCCCATTTGAGTATTTTTGTAAATAACTCAAAAATGAAGGATCGTAGGAGGCTACGGTTTTCACCATTCTTTGTTTTTCTGAAAGAGAACTCGGAAATGTGTCATCGGTTTTGCTCTAGACTCTAGCTATTCTAGTTTCGGAGATCCGTTCACTGGACATCGAATTTGGGACGCACTGTACATACTAATACTTGGAATATAACAATAGTTGTTAATAACACGTTATAGAGCTGCTCGACGACAATTCAACTTCTACCTACGCCCTATACTAACTACATACCTAGTTGGTAATTATGATGGATATCTGTAATTTGGAACATGAGCAATCTATTGTGAAATAAGTCTGCCAACAATTCAATAACGATCTCGGTTCTTATTCCTTTGAACCTTCAATCATAATCATATAAATTGTACATGAAAATGAATAATTCCCTATTCAAATAACATCCTGTCGGTTACAAGTTCTGCATTTGACGTATTTATAGAATTCAAACCACGAATCAGTTCGATTGAAGCGTTTGTGACATCTCTATTGATAGATTTTTTACGATTTATTTCTGAGAAATAAGACATGAGGAAAATTGATTTGTTCAGACAACTTCCACGAAAATAATTTGATGGGAACTTACGCTTCCCCTACACAATAGAGCAGATTCTTTGATGAACTGAGAATAAGATTTTCCTTTGTATTTTCATGTATAGAAAAATCGAGACTTATTAAAAATATTCGTTTCATCACAATATTGTGTGAGGTCGTTTTTCAAAGATTTTACTCTATTCTTCGGTTTCACAAAACTGATTGATGGATCTTTATTTTTTCATTCATAAACGAAAAAGCTTCAGTAGGTTTCACTCTGGAAACTGAATTACTGTCAAACCAAAGTTTTGCAAAACGAGCCATGTGATGAGTATATTTCTAATCTTCCCTTTTTTGTTACAGGTTAGTACTGGTCCTTTTCTGGATATTGTTGGTAAGATATCAGTGGTAGAAATTCGAAGATACTTTTCCGGTTTTGGTGAAGCAGAATTGAAAAGTACATCTTTGATGCCTTCTAGAACATTGTATACATGGTGGGTCTTTGACTCGTACAAATATTTCAGCAGTAGATTCTTGAGATCAACAGAAAATTGTTTTTCCTTTACCATTTTTCCGAATCGTCTAGGTTTAAACGATACAGTCTGTTGCAAAACCATAAAAAATGTTATTTTCACAAACGGTTTTATCCACTGGAATAAATTTCGGAACATAGTTATTCATTCATTTGATGAATCTTTTCGAACACAAGACATCACCCACGTCTTCCAGTTTTCTCATTTTGTTCATTACGTACCATAAAAATGCCAAAAATTCAAAGAACCCAACTCTTGAAACTGGATTGTTTGGACGCTATTTCATGAATATTTGAGCATTTTGTAAGATAAAAGTATTTTTTATATTTTCTCGTATAATGCGCCGTTTTCGAGTAATTTGATGTTCAAAAATTAAAAAGTATCTGTGGAAAAATAAGGTTCCTTGGCTGAATACAACTTCTGTTTAAAAGATCCACAGATGTGTAGTATCACAAATTTAGCTGGTTATCCTGAAGGTAATTTTGTTTTTCCAGGGGTGGCACAGCTCATTATGAAACTCAAGATGGATATATCTTCTCATCATTGATGAATAGGAAAAAGTGGTGAAGGAAAAAAGTATTTCTTTTGGCATAAATAATCTTGTACAAGTCAAAGACTTACCCTATATATATATTAAGAGTTTGTCTAAAATTTTATTATGAAATATCTTTCAACAGATCGGTTCTATCGAACCTTATTTAGTATATTTTGTCCTAAAACAAACTACATATACAATACTATGGATGTTTGATTAACTCTCTTTTGAAGAGGCTACCGCAGTGGATATTCTAAAAGGTCAAAAAATATGATTAAATATAGAAGGCATGTCTCTTGCTCATGTGGTCAAATGGTCGGATGTAAACCTATCCTAAGATCATCTGGTTAAGTACTCGCACGCACGCTAAGATCAAACACCATTACAAGCATCATTATATGAAAGATCACGTCCCTCCCAACCCCCACCCCCCTGAACCTATAAACCGGCACATAATACGCGAACCGAGCTTGTCAACAATGCAATTTACATGATTCACATCCCCGTTGCCTGCGCGCCTGCTGACGCGGCCGGCTATTGAATTTTAGGGTATTGTTCGATAACCACCCCTAGACTATCGATCCCCCTCGACGGGCGGCCGTCCGTCGCCTGGCTCCCGAACAGATAGGGCGCTTAAAGCACTCGAAGGGTGGTTTCGTAATTATGCATGCGGACTGGGGTGGCGTTGAAAAGTTGGCCCGCAATCCCGATTACGGGATTAGACGTGGTGGTAGGATGTAACGTCTTCGGGGAATCCGAACCCGTACGATACTTGATTATGCATGTCGTATCCCCGGATCTTTGGGGTGCGATGATAAATTCGACAGAGGTTGAATGGGGCGAATTATGCCGACATATGCCTCCGTGTGCGGTTTCCGTTATTACCGCGGGGGTTAGAAATTGATTGAGTTCGAATTGGCGTTGTAAAAGTTCGGGTGACTGATGATGTAATCGTCAAAGGGGTAGTTTCGATACTACCTGTGTTCCCAGACACAAAAAGTTTATTGTTTCAGTCGTCAAGGTTCTATTGTTATTCGATTATGGCCAGTAACACCAGAAATATAGCCTAATGAAGGCCAACGCCCAAAACGTCATACAGCACAATAAGGAATGAATCTCCCCTTTTATTTGTGAAAACATTTCGAAGTAGTCCAGAAAAATTGGAAATGAAGTGATTTATTTCTTCGACTTTGATGTGCCTATATTATATAGGTAGTATAAAATTCATCTACATACCTATAAAGATACATGCTTATTTGAAGTATCTACAGAGTGAGTCTTCAACTCGTAGAGTAGATTCTTAAGGTCAAAAGAAACACTTTTTCATTTACCGTTTTTTGCAAATCGGCTCGGTTTAAAAGATACAACGAATAAGTACAAGCTGTTGAAAAAAAATTGCTATTTTTAGTTCTATCTCACAAACGGTTTCATCGAATGAAATGAATTTCGGACTATAGTTTTTCATTAAAGTATTTGATGAATCTTTTTTGAACACAAGATATCACCCACGTCTTCCAGTTTTCTCATTATGACCATTACGTACCACATAAAAATAACAAAAATTCAAAGAATCCAACTGTTGAAACTGTTCGAGTAATTTTATTTTCAAAATTACTCGTCTGTGAAATTTGAAAAATTGTGTACTTTGGTTGAATGCAATTGTGTTCAAAAGATCCACAGATGTGTAGGGTCATAGATTTAGCTTGTTATTCTGGAAGGAATTTAGTTTTTCCACAGGTGGCATAACTCATTATTAAAACTTACAATGGCTGTATCTTTCAATCACTGATGAATCGAAAAAATGGTAAAGATAAAAAGTGTTTCTTTTGACCTCAAGAATCTGCTGTTGAAATCTGTGTTTGTACAAGTCAAAGACCCACCCTGTATAAAAACGCTCGGAAAAATCGATTATTGATTCAAGGTGGACAACTTCTTGGATCGAATTCAAAGCTGTATCGCTTCAACCCCAACCCCTATATTTTGAATAGGGAAGTTGGGGTTGGGTTGAGTCCGGGAGACTTGCTCAGGGTAGGAGACTTGAACCACCTCAAATATTTCAATTCAAATTTCGCGCTAACGGTATCTTAAATAGCTTGCGACATATTCGTAACAAGGCACAACTAGTGGCGGCTCAATTTTGGCCGCCATCAGAACAGTTCGGGAGTGAGAGGGTTGAACGTGATTTTGTTGTTAGGAAGTAAGAAATTGAATAATTTTTGCTCGTTACATAGTCTGAAAAGTTTAACAGGTGCGCGGTGTTATTTAGTTTCATTGCTTTCCTTGATTAATAGTGAGTGCGGGAGACTTGACCCATGCTATGGTCCGGAGACATAATCAGTGGTCCAAGTTTCCCGCACTGAGCTTAGATAATAGTTTGCTTGAGAAAATTGAAAATATACAAAGGTTGAAAAAGTAAAAAAAATCCCAGAAATAAGTGATAGTGACTATGAAATAGAAAATATGTACCTATTTCATAGGCTGATATACATTAGATGATGGAAACCTAGACATAGACAATTGTTGGTCATTAGAAATTGTTTTCTTTCAATGTTTTTCCTGATAAACAAACTTATGGTCAAGTCTCTCTCGCCCCCTGTTCAAACTCTCCCATGGGTTAGGGAGACATGAGCCAATTTTCGGTTCCTTAAAATAGAATTGCTATACTCAAAATGTTCATCTCACCATCACTCTACTTTTATCTATCGTTACCCATTTGTGCAAAATATCTTCACGCAAAAAAAATCAGTTGCTACTATTTTGAGTGGCTTCAAAGTGAAAAGAGGTTCAACTCTCCCGGACTTCCCATGAGTCATTTCAATGTGCTTTCTATTCTGAATTCAGAGTTATTGATTTTTTCTTCATTCAATCCATTCGTTTTTGAGATATTCAAATTTAAACTTTGTACAGATTTGGTAATTTCGTTGAACATGCTGTGCCAATCAATCAATTATTCTATGGTTTCGACGATAATTCAAACTGCCATACACCAGTGATGTGATATGTGCAAAAATTACGCTGATAATAATGAACAACAATATCCATTCGTTTTCAATCCCTTGATAATTTCCACTTTTCAACGTTATTCAAGCTATTGCTAAGAGTAGCCGGTTTGGTGATTTTCAGAATCAAACGGAACTATAACCCCTCCATAACCTTGCAATGTGCATGACCTCCAGAGTGGCCTCCTAAAATGGCAAACGAAGTATTGTCCCTAAAGAAATCTATACAGTAGATGAAAGAAAACTAATTATCTGGGAAGAAAAAACCTTCCTCCCTTCCACGCACCCAGAGACCGTATTATTTTCAATGCGAATATCCCGACTCCAGCTCTTGATCAAAATACACAGGGGTGAGCAGCACACTTCCTTATCACCCTCTTCCACTTCTCCAGTCCCCAAATTAAAATCGGCGAGAGCACTGTACTACTACGACGGGGTGTCGGGCAAAATGACAACGCCATGTGATCATTCTTAATGAATGGGGTTCTCGGAGGGGTGGGTGCCGCCGTTTCTGAACAAAGGGGGGACTCGTTATCACGCTCAAAAGTAGCGAAAAGTACTTGTGGAATATCCAAAAGCTCTGCCTGGTAATTTATACGGACGTGAGGACGAACAAATTGAAGCAGTCGATGTTCGTTTTTTAGTAGCGCCGATGACTTTAATTGAGGGCCGAGGGGTGAGTTTTGTAGAAGGCGGTGGGGGTTTTATAGATTTTCAACCGTTGAAAGGTTCATTTATGTTGATACAGGCAATATACGGTGAAAAGTTTCTAAAAAATTTAAGGGGTGATTTCGTGTCAAAAATAGTGTAGATCTTTCAATTTCTGAAAAGAATTTTTAATTGTTTTCTCAGACTAATGACTAATAGAAATGAAATTGAGCTATGCGAAAAAGCAATAAAAAATTGGGTGGTTCAATAGGTGATTCGATAGCATTTCAGCAGAATTGACACCTGGTGTGAAAACTCAACGGTTTATGAGCTATTGGGATTCCCCGGAAGAAAGAAGTGAAAATTGGAAGACGAACTTCTTTTCGATAGTATTATAACACTCTTCGCCGTTTGGACCTAAAATGTACAGAGTGTGCATGGAAAAACATCATATTGAACCAATCAAATTAATCAAAACTCAAGATTTTCAGTTTACAACTTATATTTTTGATTGTTTCACATGTGAGAAAAAAAAGGGTATCTAAATAAACCCTGTATATCTAAAATAGAACCTTGAAATGAAGAAGAAAGCCATTTCAAACTACTTGATTACTAGTAACCATAGAAAAAAATTAAAATTCTATTTTTCGATAAAAAAAATTTACATTTAATTGATTGCTAATGAATTTCAATAATCCCAACCTAAAATTCATTTCATAAAATTCATTGAATGTAAAAATTATGCATCCAAACATCGAATATTAGTTTCTTTCTATGGATTCAGGAAGTCACAGAATAATCAAGTAGGTCGAAATGGCTCCTTCCCCTCATTTCAAGTTTTTCCTAAGGTACGTATAGAGTTTATTTAAGTAACACTCTTTTTTTTGGGTAGAATCGACTGAAACAATAAAAAATATAGGTTCTGATTCGAAAATCATTACTTTTTTATTCGATTCGTCTAACTTGATGAACTTGTCTGTACACTTGAGGTACAAACAGCACACAATGCTAAAATACAACATAACAGAAAAATCGAAAATGGTGAAGAAATTCTTGAAAAAAACCCTCAGTAGAAATATTCCCAAACCTCTAATTTTCACCATTTTTGTAAGAATCCCAATAACTCATAAACCGTTGGAGTTTTTACTAAAGGTATGTCAATTGAAGTTGCCATCAAATGCAAAGGTATACTGGTTTTTCTCTTATAGTATCTACACATCACAAGATATTCAAAACACGAAAGTTAATTTGATGTGTCAAAACTAACAATAAATTTATTCACCACAGCTCACTAACTGAATTTTTAGGACAATTTGGATTTTTTGAGAAATTCGAGAGAATCGTTCAAAATTTTTTTGGAGATACGACAAGACTACAAGAGATAACAACAAAGCTTCTTATTACATTTTTTCAAATTAACACTGACTCACCAAAAAAAAAGTTCTGGTGGAAACAAGGGGCAGAGTCCAAGGAAAATATTACCCTGTAGATGTGCTATCGAAATTGGCATGTCGCAGGGTGTAAACTCTCAATTCCTCAATTGTAATATCTCTATGCCAAATTTCAGTTGAATTTTGTGGAGTGTAGATTCTATAAGAGAAAACCTTGAAAATAATTCAAATTTCAATACCCTGTATGTCGAAAACGCAACGTTTGCCATCCCATGTTTATGGGACTGTTTTTCCTAAAACTACTCAAGGAATCTCCAGTCTCCGTTTGTACCTCAAATTTAGAAACACCCTGAATAGTTTCACATAAACGTATAATAGGTCATCGCGGTGGATCACTCTGTATAAATGCATTTGGAAGTAAAAACAAGTCGAATGACAAAAAAATTAATAATATTTACATTTTACACAAAGACGCCAAATTTTTCGGGGCAAAATAAGATCGGATACTTCTTCAGGAAACTTGAAAAACCCCAGATAGTTAAGGTTGTTACCAAATAAGTGCGAATGTGTATACTCCATTCACTTTTATTTTAGCACTCGGTTGGCCATGGAAATTTGACACATTTCACACTGTATAGTACAAAAATGTGGGGTTATGAAGATTGTCAAAACATTTTTGGGTTTTAAATCAACGCTTTGTTGCCCGTTCTACTTAAATGTTTCTGTTATTACGTATTTTATCACAATGTCGAATCTCTACGGAAAATATGTGACGAACATAATTGAAGTTTATACAAACTGATTGAAGGCATACCAAATCCAATTATTTGCATGGAAAATACAAGAGATCTGTATAAATCATAATATGCACTAGCTTGAGGAGAGTTAATGTTCGTTATCTTCTTTGGCCTAAATCATTTGTAGATTTCAAAAATATTAACCCGAAGATGAAATGCATATGATGCAGTGGTTGGGAATGGGTATCTCCCGAAGGAATTAACAGATAATTACAAGAATGTTAAATTCTTCAACCAAAATCATCTTGCATCAATATAAGTAAAAGTAATTGAAGGAAGTTTCATGTTAAGATGAACTTCACCCTTGAACAAAAATTTCACATGAATAAACAAGTAACAGGGCAACTTGCGCGTATTTGGGGCTATTTATTCATCTTAATACGTTGATGTAATAATAATAATTAGGTATTTATTAGTACCTAAAGACATTTACATTGTCTAGGACAAGTCAAATGAGAAATAGAAAAATCAATTTTCGGGAACTTATTCTCCGATGACATTTATCGAAAATCATGAAGTAAACTTTTCGCATTGATTCACACCACTTTTTTGGGTCTCCCAATAGAAGGAAATTCTTTGTCATCCTCTTCATTCACAATATCTTTCTGATTGTTCAAATATTCAGCTGAAATATAAGTCGTTTAGATTCAGATGAAACATTATATAAATTCTCTTACATTGAATAAGTTCGCTACCGTCTGACGTATTGTGGATTTTAGAATATCAGGGTATAACTATTTGAATGAGCGGACCGGAATTCTAAATAGCACTTCCTGAAATCCTGTCTCTTTTTTAAATCACTTTCGGCATTTTCGTAATAAAAATTGATATTAATTGTGGCAACGGCGTTATGACATTAACGACATTTCATGAGTGCCAACCTAACTTCGTTCTAGTTACAAAAACTTGAATGAAGTATATGTGTTTAGGGGATGATTTATTGGAAGAAATTCAGTTGGGTCCTTTATGTAAACAGGTCTTTCCTGGAAAAGTTACACTTTGACAAAAAAGAGAACAAAAAATCGGGGACGAATCGCTGAAGTGGGTATGACGCAAACTTTTCCTCCGCTTCGACCTCAAATTCGCCACTTGGCATTTCAGGAATGATGCGAGTGTTCGTTTGTCAAACATGGTCGTATACCTCTGCCACAACACATCAAAGAGGTATTCGTTTAAGCTCTAAACCGGCATGCGGGAACTAAAAACACCGTATCAGTTCCGAAGCGGACTCTCGTAAGTTCCACGGCATGAAATTTAATGAGGCTCCATTAGGGCATTAATTTATTATTCGGATTATGGGTCGAGTGAGTTTGAGAGGGAAAAACTCAAGACCATCAAGAAGGCAGTTAGTAATTATGGAGAAGGTTGTTTTTAAGTGGCTTGTATCCCGAAGACACTTTCAGAATGTTTCTTTTAATCGGTTTCCGATACCACCTGGCGCAGATAGGATTAAAATTCCAAATGATGCCTAATAGACCATCGCGGTATGTAACCCAAATTTTCCGATTGTATTCCTCAGAACTATAGGAACTCTTTCATCTCTTAAATGAACCAAATGGAATTATATACGTGACAGTGATGTATTGCATCGTTTTACTCACCCCAAAACCCAGAAATTTTCCTCCATTAAACAGTCGAAAGCGGAACAAATCCCGTCAATAATACCATTAGGTAGAATGTTTTCATCTCTCTACGTCGCATTCGAGGGAACGAAGTATTAAAGGCCCCCTAACAGTCCATTCGCGTGTTTTACTGAAATGAACCATTTGTGAAACAAGGAAAAGTTCCCGAATCATGAAAGCTGCATTATGAAGTGCTCATTGGGCTATAAAATCGATAAAGGTGGCATTGGAACTTTTTCGTTCGCCTTTATCTTGGAAATTATTCAGAGAGAACGTGTTCTCGTCGATTTAAATTTTGAACTGCATGCAAGAATAACGGAAAATATATAATCTGATAGTTTCAGCGAATCGAAACAATAAAAATTGGCCAGAAAGGTAACACAAATAAGTTTTTTTGAATTATCTCCTCTCCTGGGCTTCAAATTGATTTCGCTTTCATTATAATAGTTGTAGAGCATGATATTTTCTAACAGTTTTGATCGAAGCAATTTTTTTTACCTTTGAACGTTTTCGAGATATATGACGATGAATGTAGGTACATTAGACTGAGTTTCTACATTGACCTTGGCCTTTCGCATGTGTGGCTAAGCTCCTCGACTTTATCGCCCTCTAACTCGAAAACGGTTAAGGGTATGTATAATTGCTTCAGACAAAAGTTGTATAGAATCTTATCATCTACAACTTTCATTATGAATACAGAAACGATTAGAGGTACAGAAAGGGAGATATTTCAAAAAAAATGCCTTTTTATCATCTTCAAACTGTCAGATTGAGAAAACCACCTCTGATCAGTGTCAGATTAATGGGTCAACACGTCTGCAACACCGAGATTTACCATGTGTATGAAAATCTGACACGCTCGAGTATGTACAAGTAACGATTTCTTTTTGGAATTTTTAAAGGACCGCTGTGAACTTGCGTCATGTCCGAATTGTGGGTTTCTTGAAAGGTAGCTTGCTTTGGGTCCAATTAACATATCCTCGAAAAATCTGACACGATCGAAAAAAAAATTTTATACCATTTTTAACTCTTCCGTACCTACAGCCCTACCACGCGAACTGTCAGATTAACATGAATTTATTATCAGAGACAGGTAGGGCATATACAGTATCTTGATCTGACAGGCTCGAATATGTACACCTAACGATTTTCTTTATATCTTTGAGAACCTGCAGACGCTTTCTCCACCGATGGAAGTGCATACATCATAGAACCATTTTTCCTTTTACGATCTAATCTTCAGAATCCACTAGGTCTCCAAGACTAAAGGCACTTTAAATTTGATTATGAAACTGGACGTTAAATAAGATCAGCAAGAAAAACTTTACATCGTTTTCATTAGCCATAAATTTTTGATTACTTATGTGAATTCATCATCAGTTGAATTGATTTTAATTTATAGGGATGTTAACACTAGTGTTCACATCATGTCGTTTGAATGTTCAGAAAAAAATCATATTACTGATGTTTGTATTATTGTTTTTTGATAGCCCATTTTATAAACACGAGAGGAGCATTTTTGGCACCTAATTTCTCTCATTTTATGTTGTTTCGCAAAAAAACAATCTTCTAGGACGAGAAATTACCTTCTGCAATTTGCTGAACCTTCTGCCTGAGATATTTCTTTATTAGGTTGGAATACCCGAATGTGTTTCTCTGAAAAACTTTGTGTAATATTTGTTTGTTCTCTTCTTTCAATCCACACATCAAATATTTGCTGAGAAACCAGCGCATTTGGTCATAGTTTGACCAGAATACCCATTCTCATTCCACCCGAAGCTAATCAGAAGCAATTATAGCTATGCATAATGGTTATTGTATTAGGGTCGACTCTATTATTAACCAAGCGGGTGGTAATTTAATAGGCGGCTCGGTCGATTGAGTCACGTGACCGGGTATTACGTGAGCGGAGGCAGAATAATGAAGAAGGGGTGTCGGAAAGCGTTAGTTTTAATCCCCCTGCTGCAGCAGAAACATTATTAGGCTCGGTGAGAAAAGTTACCCGTAGGGGTTTAGGAATGTTGATCTCGTTGATTGCTTTCTGACGGTTTTGTTTTTTCAAGTAACCCACGGCGATAGAAACTGAGCATTCTTGGGTCCAGTCTACGAATCTGTACACAGAATATTCAGTTGAGAATGTTATTCCACAACGATCCTTTAACAGCCGTGTGCACCGACTCATTTAAGGCGAAATTAACGTTAGTTATTTTACATCGTTATCGAGACATAATTGGCCTGGCAAGTTTTCAAATTGTCAGCCCCTGTAACTACTTCAAGGACTCAATAAAAAATTGCAAACCATAGTACTCATGTAGAGGGTCAAGTGATCTTTCAATTGAGGTATAGCTCACCCCCTATACTTGGGGTTCCATCAATGCTAAATCGGGATTTACTCGAGCGTCGTGGAGATCTTATGGATTTTGAAGATTAGACGGTAGGTTCTATGATGTATGCACTTTCAGCGGTGGGGAAAGCGTCTGCAGGGTCTCAAAGATGTAAAAAAAAAACGTCGGGTTTACATACTCGAGCGTGTCAGATTAAGATACAGTATATGCGTCAGATTTTCGGAGGATATTTTAATTGGACCCAAAGCTACTTTTCAAGGGACTGACAATTTGGACGTGACGCAAGGTCACGAATATTTCCCTGCCTGTACCTCTAATCGTTTTTGTATTCATTAGGAAAGTTGTAGATACTAAAATTCCACACAACTTTTGTCTGAAGCAATTTTACATACTCTCAACCGTTCTCGAGTTAGAGGGCGATAAAGGCGAGGAGCTTAGCCACACATGCGAAAGGGCAAGGTCAATGTAGAATCTCAGTCTCATCTACATTCATCCAACTGCCAGAATGACAAGGTATTTCTATGATGACAATTTCGAAATTAGTCACTAAAATTTTAGTGTTGTCTGTGACAGAACCTTAGAATGTACTATTTTTCAACGAGTGAATTTTCGCTTCAGCATGTATCGCTTAACACCTCGCATTAATCGCCATATATCTCAAAGACGTTTGAACGTAGAAAAAATTGCTTGGGACAAAATTTGTAGAAAATGTTATGCTCTACAACTTTTATAATGAATGCGAAAATGATTTGAAGCCCAGGGGGGAAGATAATTCAAAAAAACTGATTTCTGTGACCTTTATGGCCAATTTTTATTGTTTCGGCTCGCTAAAAATGTTATATTTTTTTCATTATTCTTGAATAAGAAAAAACGCCACCGCGCTCGAGAATGTACACGTGACGTTTGTTTGGCGCCCACCCACACATTTTCGACACGCTTAAATTGTCAGATTAAGAACATCTATACTTTTCAACATGTAATTTACCACATATATCTTAATCTGACACGCTCGAGTATGTACAATGATCGTTTTTTTACTATTCTGACAGGCTGTCTTAGACAATTCCCCCTATATACACGTCTAATTTTTGGTAGAGGTACTCTGCAGAGTCCAAGGTATGACACGCTCCAGTAAATCCCGAATTTCCTTCTTCGGTTCCCCAAATACTATTCACTTTTGAGAATTTAGGGGTGATAGCTCCTACACATAGGGTTGAGGAGATTTCGCCTTACAATTCTGCTCAAAATATATCCCCCTACGAATAGAAATTGACTTGTTTCGGCATTTTCTCTGAAAACATCTTTGTCGTGGCATAATTGGACTGGCAAGTTTTCAATTTGTCATCTGAATTAATTCTTATTATTGTATCCATTGCCTCCCTGTTAAGGCGTATCATTATTTCATTAAATTGTCGTAGGCTCCAGGTTTTGACTGTACATTAAGTCATCCCTTCTGACCCTTCTTGAGGAATTCCCAGCTTTCATCCAGATTTTCACTGACACATGAATAAAACGCCTTTTAATCGAATTGAATAGAAATGGCTCCAAAGCTTGGAAACTTCATGCCGATCGAGACGGATGAAAAGTCATCCGATACGTGTAGAAACGTAGGGGCGTTACTAACAAATCGATACGGGGGAGAGTGTCTCCTCATTTTTCATCCGCAGCATCCGTCTCGGACTTGTTTCGATCAGATTACGCTAAGCCGTAAAGTATCGAATGTCTGGTGAATTTAGATTCGACGATAAAAACGCCCCTTTTCATAATTTACACGGTCGGCCAGTTTCCATTTCATTTGCCCGGCTGGGTTTATAACTTCTGTCGATTGCCTACAGAGCCCCCTGCCGATTTCCACTCTTAATCCGATAAGAAAAGTTCATAAATTATCCGGTGTTTTTCTCCAACTTGTTAGGCTCAGCGGAAGAAATCCGGTCTCCTGATTAACTCGTTTTTAACGACTTTTTGTTGGAGGGAAAGGAATGGTGACTTGATGAGCCGAAAATATGCAGATCTACCGATTCATCACCAAATAGTGGTGATGAGGAAAATAAAAGATCGCTTGGAATTTTGCAAGTGAAAACTGAGGAAATATCTATCCGTTTATAATGAAATGCACACCTCAAATCAGTGATATGAAGTGTCAAAATATGAAACATCGAATACAATAAAATTCCATTCACTAGAAGAAAAAATACAAAATAATTGCAAATCTAACTTAAATGTTATACAACCTGACAACTAAAAACAACATATCAACTGGTGAAGAATAAGATGCTTAGGGTGCAGAAACATTTGAAACTAAAAAAATATATGTTCCTCTTTTTCTTTTGTACTTAAGCAAATAATAAAGGTTACTATAATATAAATGGAAAATAACGAATACTTTTTTCGTAGTACCTAATTTAGATAATGGCTCATTTTAAATGATTCAACATCTAAGTAGGCCTTAAGTTACACTTTGGTGCTCCAGACTAATAAAATTAGGAAATTTCGAAACAAATACTTGGCTCCCTTTGGTATCTCCACACTCTACGTCACACAAGCGCTCATTGGCGTAACTGTCATATAATCAGGCAGTGCAATTTAAATAATAAAAACGTTTTGGCACAAAAGTTGAAGATATTTTAATTATCTTCCTTTTTTCTTTACCTATTACTATTGTCTATCGATACGCCACTGCTTACGGACCCAGTTCTGTCAATGGAACTTGACTTTTCCACCTTCTACGTCATCACCCTTCCAATCGGCTTTGAACTGAATTGTGACTTCTTTCTATGCCTACTCTTGATTATCACAAAGTGGTAGTCTTATTTTGCCATAAGTGTCATTGATTCTTCAGTGAACAGAACGTCTGCTGAACTATTTGGCTCCGATTCTGACTGAGAATATTCACTAACGAGTAATAGAGAGAAACGTAAGCTTTAGTAAAAATTTCAGTGAAAATATGAATGAAAATGATAAATGTATTATAATATGTTATCTTTCTAACCAATAAACACGTTTAAGTGTATTCATGGTTAGACAAGATTTCTTGTTGATTTGTCAAGAAATCTTGGTATTGACATGAAATTTCTTGTCTTCTCTTGAAATTCTGAAATGATTTTTTGTCTTGATGTTCTGAAAGCAAGACAAGATCTTGAAATTTTTACAATCATATTTACAATCATTATTCGATTTTTTTATATGCTAGATATCTGCAGCATTAAACCTGTGTTAATGGTGTGTACAGGCTGGTCAAAATTGGTGATATCTGAACTACAACTTTTTCAACCCAACGAGATAGAGGAAAATGCATAACACATTACGGTCGTCATTTTTCGAGAAGCTAATAATGTCATCAACTGCATATCTCTATCTTCTTTTGTTTTCGAGTTATAAGCCAAAATTGGAATTTCAACTTTGGTCTTTATCTCGGTTTCTGTTTGTGCTAGGATGTTGAAATGAAAACATTATGGAGACACTTTTTTGATAGCAATCCAGTGACGTACTATGATTTTTTTCCAAGGGGGACATATCAAACATCGCCCTCAGTTTTTTTAAGTCATTTTAAATTACTATGGAAACAGTGGTTTTTTTTCGAGTTATAACTCGAAAACGAAAGAAGATAGAGGAATACATTTGATGGCATTATTAATTTCTCGAAAAAAGACTACCGTAATGTGCTATTCATTTTCCTTTGTCTCGTTGGTTTAAAAAGTTGTAATCACCAATTCTGCCCACCCTGTACTAAGAAACATTAAACTCCAATATACGGATTCGTTCAAATTCCACCCCTTAAAATTATAACTTAAGCTCTAAAAAAGCTCCGATATACCCCCCGAAATGACGTAAATCCGGATTTTACCGGAACGCGAGCTTAGCCCTGAGATCTTTTATTCATGACGACGACGGAAGAAAATGACTGCCGGTAGAATGAACTGGACGAGATACCCAGTCACTTTTTCCACTTTCATTAGAGCATTCAACAAATTGCTCTCTAACGTCCGTTTTAACTCATTGTCCCGTACGTACAACGATTTCAGATTGAAACGAGCCTTGGACGAGTTCTCTTGATAGCCGTTTTTGCCACTCGTACAATCGGAATGAATGCATAATTATCTGAGCTGCATGTGCGAGCTTGGACGGTCCCTCATTATTTATTGTCCGTTCAATTTATTCATAGCTCGGCGAACGGCCAACAGTTTTCAATGTAGATCTTGAATGAATGAAAATTTGCTTTTGTCATGTAGAAATTTAAATTCCATTGAATGTTTTTCTGAACTCTAGAAGTGTGAAAAATAACGAGAGTTAAAAATTCGTGGTTAAATAGTTTATGGACTCGGCTATGGAGATTATGTTCTGTGTCTAAACGTAGTCCTCAATTTGTACCAGCAAATGGTTTAAATATTGAAATTATGTAAACATGCCGAAGTCATTAATCTCTACCGTAATTTTTTTTATAAAAGAACTACTAGTATTAGCGAATTTTTGCATAATTCGAAACGCTAGCTTGAATGTTTATGTGGAATCTGAAAGATAACTGCAAAAATCTAATTTCCATGGCCTAATTCATGACCGATTCTTAAGTTTAATTGTAATGGGTGATAGATAACATTTCTCAAAGGGGATTCTGGGGCATTTGGGTCAGGAATTCCAGGATTTGGATTGGGTGAAAAATATGATGTTTAAATGATAAAAAAACACGAATAGCTATATGTTCTGACAAAGTTTTGAAGTGGCATATTTGAGTCGACAGAATTTATGGGAAGTGGTGAGAACTCTTAGGGTTTTCAATTCTCTAAAGTTGAAGAAACGAGTGTAATTACTTGATTAAGACAAATGCTAGAAGGAAAAACATGCAAATCGGTTTGGCGAAAAAATTTGTTGTAGAAAACCCGAGAAACCTTTCCTCACTTTCTATTCGAAAAACTTCACGCTTGCTCATCTACAAACGAGTTAATAAAAAACTAATATTTTGTCCACAACTAGAAGTTGAAAATGTACGCTGTATAAGTATACGAAATTTTAGTTGGTTTTTTGCAAAAAGACGCTGAAATTCGGGAATTCTGAGTATATTCAGGTATATACAGGAATATTCAGTAAATTTTTCAGGTCACCCTGTTCGTTATATCCTTTTTAAATACAATTCATATTCTACCTAATGAAAAGTTAAACTTATAATCTAACTCTTTGACAATCCGAAGTTTAATTGAATCCATAAAAATCTTCACACCTTTCTTTGATTTTACAAACATATTTTCTCTTTTTTGAATTCATTATTCGAATTTGCAGCCAGAACTCTGTAAAATACAGGGTGTATTTGAAGGTGATCTTTTTTTTTTCAAAAGAAGGTAGAACTGATCAAAATGAAGTGTTACACCAAAAATCACCTATACAAAACTTTCAAAATGACAAAGTTGAAGAAAAAATTGAAAATGATTACTGAAATAGATCCTAATACGACCCCTAGACCGTTTGTTAGATGAATTATAGCAAAACAGTGGGAAAAATTTATCTCCTGATTCGACCATGTGGTTTCGTTTAGGATATTGGCTCGTTCGATATTTACGTGGTGATGAAAATGGAAACTTAGGATTGCCGAATTATTCTCATTATTTTTTAGTAACCTACACGATTTTATGAAATGGCTAATTTCGATACCAACTGACAGAAGAGACAAATAGAGTAATACTTCAAAATCTCACCCTTAAAATTCGTCTAAATTATTCACGAATTTTTTCATAATGGGCATCACAATCTTCTTGTTCGAACATTCCAACAATCGTCGTAAAAATGGGATGAAATGGGGAAACATCATAGCACTTTTTCAACATAATTAACATAAGCACTTTCAAGAAACTGCCTCGATTTTCTACATTTTTTTTCACCCTAAATTCTCTCAAAAGTGACCTGATGCATCTAATCCAATGAACTTGGTACTGAACCATTCATTGTCCAGCCATATATTTATGTTTTGTTTCGTTTTTGCGATGCCGGAGTCACCTTCCACAGTCCCGTACTTGAAATTCAATGAAATTTTGTCGAACTTCTAGGGGTTGTATCTCAGCCATCTTGGATATTTTATATGGACAATTTTTGGTGAAACAACTTATTTTGATGAGTTCTACCTTCTGTCAAAAAAAGCCCCACCTTTGAAAACACCCTGATATTGCTAAGAAAATTGACATATTTAGTGGATTTAGCGGTTGTCATTCTGGTTACGAAAGCTGTTGAGGCCATGAAGTATTGAAATACTAACTTCAAAATCTCCCGAGTGTCAGGTGCATGAAATACAAATTGTATATTACAGTTGTAAGGATTATAAATACCAAATACGTAGCTAACATGCTAACGTAATGAACCTCATTCTTTTTAATTTATTTTTACGCATGATGATCCTCCTTTAATATGGTGAAGCAATGAGAATATTAAAATTTCCCGTAATTGAGATTAGCGTCCAGTTTCATAATCAAATTTAAAGACACTTTAAGCTTAAAGCTTCCTTTACTGTCATTTTTACGTCCAGTTTCATAATCAAATTTAAAGTCACTTTAAGCTTAAAGCTTCCTTTAGTGTCATTTTTAGTAGGGTTAAAGGAAGCTTTAAAGTTAAAGCGGCTTTAGGTTTGATTATGAAACCGGCCGTAAGTCAGAATTGTGCAATTCTATCAAAAAACAAAAAAAAATGAATGTGTTCCGACATTCCGTTGTAGCTTGCTACAGAAGCAACAAAGACGTACGAAACATCAGCTATGTGAAGCTGGCACCCCCAAATGCGAATTTTGAAACAAAAATTTCAGGGTCGTTTGTCCATCGTAGGTCCACGTTTGTCCACCTTTTTTTTTCATTTGTCCAGGCACCGTTTGAGAGATATGGAAAAAAACTTTTTTCGGTGCATTTTCTGAGCAGCACCCCCAAATTGCAAAAACGTTTTTTTGATGGTACAGATCGTTTGTCCAACGTAAGTCCACTTTTGTCCACCCAATTTTTTTATTTGTCCACCCACAGAACCGTAAAAATCAACCTTTTAAAATTTTGGAAAGTGTGAAGTTGGCACCCCCAAATGAAAATTTTTGAACCAAAATTTCAGGGTCGTTTGTCCATCGTAGGTCCATGTTTGTCCACTTTTTTTTTTCATTTGTCCACCCACAGAACCGTAGAAATCAACCTTTTAAAATTTTGGAAAGTGTGAAGTTGGCACCCCCAAATGAAAATTTTTGAACCAAAATTTCAGGGTCGTTTGTCCATCGTAGGTCCATGTTTGTCCACCTTTTTTTTTCATTTGTCCAGGCACCGTTTGAGAGATATGAAAAAAGAAGTTGTTGCGGTGCATTTTCTGAGCAGCTCACCCAAATTGCGAAAACTTGTTTTTTATGGTAGAGATCGTTTGTCAAACGTTAGTTCACTTTTGTCCACCAAATTCTTTCATTTGTCCACCCACAGAACCGTTGAAATCAATCTTTGAAAATTTTGGAAAGTGTGAAGTTGGCACCCCCAAATGAAAATTTTTGAACCAAAATTTCAGGGTCGTTTGTCCATCGTAGGTCCATGTTTGTCCACTTTTTTTTTTTCATTTGTCCAGGCACCGTTTGAGAGATATGGAAAATGAAGTTGTTGTGGCGCATTTTCTGAGCAGCTCACCCAAATTGCGAAAACGTGTTTTTTATGGTAAAGATCGTTTGTCCAACGTTAGCCCACTTTTGTCCACCAAATTTTGTCATTTGTCCACCCACAGAACCATAGAAATCAATCTTTGAAACTTTTGGATGAAAGTGTGAAGCTGAAACCTCAAATGCGAATTTTGAAACCAAAATTTCAGGGTTGTTTGTCCATCGTAGGTCTGTTTGTCCACCTTTTTTTCATTTATCCATGGAGCGTATGAGAGATATAAAAAAGGGAATTTTTTCCATTGCATTTTCTGAGCAGTTCCACCCTATTGCGGGAAAGCCTTTTCCGCAATTCCACTACAATCTAGGCAATTATTCGATTCGTTCACTCGCAGAACCATAAAAACAATTTAAAAAAAGTGTTATATTGGCATCACAAAATGCCAATTTTCAAAAAAAAACATTCAGGTTCGTTTGTCTTTCGCTGGTTCATGTTTGTACATCGAAAATTCATTTGCAGTTTTATAGACTATTGATTGATTAATCAAAATTCTTCGTTGACTATTCCTAAAATGCTAAAGAATATTTTTTACCAAATGAATCGTTCGTCCAAAGTCACGTTTGTCCAATCAAAATTTTCATTGTTTCATATGCTTTATTCAATTATTTTATCAATGAAGTTCATTGATAAAAAAAGCAAATATTTTCTTTTTATTCGTAATTTTACCAACAACTGCGAATTCATTGAGAATAACGTTGTTGCATCGCGCGTCATATTTGTTTACGAATTTCTTCAGTTGTCCGGGTTGTCTATCAAAGTCCTTCATCAGACAATTCAAAAATTGCAAATAAGGATTTGTTGATGTTTTTCAATTTATGGGGAATGTATGGATAAATAATTGAATCATCTGTTTTCATTTCTATTATTTATTTGGAACAAAAAATATGGACAAGACTACGAGTACCTACATTAATTCATCAGTTTCCACATTTAATATAAATGGCGATGACTGGATACGCAGAAATATTGTCCTTGACTGATTGCACTTTTCGTGACATATCATCGCATTTTGTCAGTTCCTGTAACCCGTCTTGTAAATGCGACAAAGTGTTGGGGATAATGGACAATCACCCCGCCTAGCATATATTTTTCATTTATTACCTCAATATATTACCGGTGTGAATACAGCGGCCAAAGATAGCAGACCAAATCTCCGGAAACACCCGAACGCTGACGCCAGTGGCGTACAGACTGATTCAGTTCGCATCATGAGAATTGGATGTATAATGGGAGACATGGTTCAATTATCAGTATATTGAGGACTTCAAATCTTCAATCGTTGTTTTTTCAGATTAAATCGGATATTGAGCGTTCGAATCGGATAGGTTCATTGAAATTTCTACCCTCCAATTACAAAATCCTATTTCATATGAAAACGTGAATCCTGCGTCATAAAATTCACAGGGTATATTCTTTAGGGCGAAAGCATCAAATATTGATAGAAAAAATTGACTTCGGATGGGGCTCCAGGGTTGAAATTTCAACCCTTAACATTGAAAATTCGTATTTCATGAGAAAGCGTGAATCCTGCATCATAAAATTCACAGGATATATTCTTTAGGCCGCTAACATCAAATATTGATAGAAAAAATTGACTTCGGATGGGGCTCCGGGGTTGAAATTTCAACCCTTAACATTGAAAATTCGTATTTCAAGAGAAAAAGTGAATCCTGCATCATAAAATTCACAGGGTATATTCTTTAGGGCGAAAACATCAAATATTGATAGAAAAAATTGACTTCGGATGGGGCTCCGGGGTTGAAATTTCAACCCTTAACATTGAAAATTCGTATTTCATGAGAAGAAGTGAATCCTGCATCATAAAATTCACAGGGTATATTCTTTAGGGCGAAAACATCAAATATTGATTAAAAAATTTGACTTCGGATGGGGCTCTGGGGTTGAAATTTCAACCCTTAACATTGAAAATTCGTATTTCATGAGAAAGCGTGAATCCTGCATCATAAAATTCACAGGATATATTCTGTAGGCCGCTAACATCGAATATTGATAGAAAAAATTGACTTCGGATGGGGCTCCGGGGTTGAAATTTCAACCCTTAACATTGAAAATTCGTATTTCAAGAGAAAAAGTGAATCCTGCATCATAAAATTCACAGGGTATATTCTTTAGGGCGAAAACATCAAATATTGATAGAAAAAATTGACTTCGGATGGGGCTCCGGGGTTGAAATTTCAACCCTTAACATTGAAAATTCGTATTTCATGAGAAAGCGTGAATCCTGCATCATAAAATTCACAGGATATATTCTTTAGGCCGCTAACATCAAATATTGATAGAAAAAATTGACTTCGGATGGGGCTCCGGGGTTGAAATTTCAACCCTTAACATTGAAAATTCGTATTTCAAGAGAAAAAGTGAATCCTGCATCATAAAATTCACAGGGTATATTCTTTAGGGCGAAAACATCAAATATTGATAGAAAAAATTGACTTCGGATGGGGCTCCGGGGTTGAAATTTCAACCCTTAACATTGAAAATTCGTATTTCATGAGAAGAAGTGAATCCTGCATCATAAAATTCACAGGGTATATTCTTTAGGGCGAAAACATCAAATATTGATTAAAAAATTTGACTTCGGATGGGGCTCTGGGGTTGAAATTTCAACCCTTAACATTGAAAATTCGTATTTCATGAGAAAAAGTGAATCCTGCATCATAAAATTCACAGGATATATTCTTTAGGGCGCTAACATCAAATATTGATAGAAAAAATTGACTTCGGATGGGGCTCTGGGGTTGAAATTTCAACCCTTAACATTGAAAATTCGTATTTCATGAGAAAGCGTGAATCCTGCATCATAAAATTCACAGGATATATTCTTTAGGCCGCTAACATCAAATATTGATAGAAAAAATTGACTTCGGATGGGGCTCCGGGGTTGAAATTTCAACCCTTAACATTGAAAATTCGTATTTCATGAGAAAGCGTGAATCCTGCATCATAAAATTCACAGGATATATTTTTTAGGCCGCTAACATCAAATATTGATAGAAAAAATTGACTTCGGATATGGCTCCGGGGTTGAAATTTCAACCCTTAACATTGAAAATTCGTATTTCATGAGAAAGCGTGAATCCTGCATCATAAAATTCACAGGATATATTCTTTAGGGCGCTAACATCAAATATTGATAGAAAAAATTGACTTCGGATGGGGCTCTGGGGTTGAAATTTCAACCCTTAACATTGAAAATTCGTATTTCATGAGAAAGCGTGAATCCTGCATCATAAAAATTATCACCTTATGGTCTGGATGTGTCGGGAACAGTCGAAATCAAGCAGTTTGGTATACCCTGTACATTGGCAATGTCGAAAATCCATTAGTGAATTCCTAGAATTACCGATGTTGTCGGATTAAGTTATTGATAGGCTGTATAACACTCCGTCAAATTGTTTCGACCCCTTCAGGGTAGGAGTGATTCAGTCCTCACAAATTTCTACAAAAATGATATTCAGGTATATATTTCCGAAATCAACTTGCAATATATATAATACCCCAATTAGACGAATTTCAAAATTCGTGGAATTTCGACCTGAGTCTTCCTGGATTAAGTTTATGATATGCATGGAATTTCGACCTGACTGTTTCTGAATGCAGGATTCACGCTTTCTCATGAAATACGAATTTTCAATGTTAAGGGTTGAAATTTCAACCCCGGAGCCCCATCCGAAGTCAATTTTTTCTATCAATATTTGATGTTAGCGCCCTAAAGAATATATCCTGTGAATTTTATGATGCAGGATTCACGCTTTCTCATGAAATACGAATTTTCAATGTTAAGGGTTGAAATTTCAACCCCAGAGCCCCATCCGAAGTCAAATTTTTTAATCAATATTTGATGTTTTCGCCCTAAAGAATATACCCTGTGAATTTTATGATGCAGGATTCACTTTTTCTCTTGAAATACGAATTTTCAATGTTAAGGGTTGAAATTTCAACCCCAGAGCCCCATCCGAAGTCAATTTTTTTAATCAATATTTGATGTTAGCGCCCTAAAGAATATATCCTGTGAATTTTATGATGCAGGATTCACTTCTTCTCATGAAATACGAATTTTCAATGTTAAGGGTTGAAATTTCAACCCCGGAGCCCCATCCGAAGTCAATTTTGATGTTAGCGCCCTAAAGAATATATCCTGTGAATTTTATGATGCAGGATTCACGCTTTCTCATGAAATACGAATTTTCAATGTTAAGGGTTGAAATTTCAACCCCGGAGCCCCATCCGAAGTCAATTTTTTCTATCAATATTTGATGTTTTCGCCCTAAAGAATATACCCTGTGAATTTTATGATGCAGGATTCACTTTTTCTCTTGAAATACGAATTTTCAATGTTAAGGGTTGAAATTCCAACCCCGGAGCCCCATCCGAAGTCAATTTTTTCTATCAATATTTGATGTTAGCGGCCTAAAGAATATATCCTGTGAATTTTATGATGCAGGATTCACGCTTTCTCATGAAATACGAATTTTCAATGTTAAGGGTTGAAATTTCAACCCCGGAGCCCCATCCGAAGTCAATTTTTTCTATCAATATTTGATGTTAGCGCCCTAAAGAATATACCCTGTGAATTTTATGATGCAGGATTCACTTTTTCTCTTGAAATACGAATTTTCAATGTTAAGGGTTGAAATTTCAACCCCGGAGCCCCATCCGAAGTCAATTTTTTCTATCAATATTTGATGTTAGCGGCCTAAAAAATATATCCTGTGAATTTTATGATGCAGGATTCACGCTTTCTCATGAAATACGAATTTTCAATGTTAAGGGTTGAAATTTCAACCCCGGAGCCCCATCCGAAGTCAATTTTTTCTATCAATATTTGATGTTAGCGGCCTAAAGAATATATCCTGTGAATTTTATGATGCAGGATTCACGCTTTCTCATGAAATACGAATTTTCAATGTTAAGGGTTGAAATTTCAACCCCGGAGCCCCATCCGAAGTCAATTTTTTCTATCAATATTTGATGTTAGCGGCCTAAAGAATATATCCTGTGAATTTTATGATGCAGGATTCACGCTTTCTCATGAAATACGAATTTTCAATGTTAAGGGTTGAAATTTCAACCCCGGAGCCCCATCCGAAGTCAATTTTTTCTATCAATATTTGATGTTAGCGGCCTAAAGAATATATCCTGTGAATTTTATGATGCAGGATTCACGCTTTCTCATGAAATACGAATTTTCAATGTTAAGGGTTGAAATTTCAACCCCGGAGCCCCATCCGAAGTCAATTTTTTCTATCAATATTTGATGTTAGCGGCCTAAAGAATATATCCTGTGAATTTTATGATGCAGGATTCACGCTTTCTCATGAAATACGAATTTTCAATGTTAAGGGTTGAAATTTCAACCCCGGAGCCCCATCCGAAGTCAATTTTTTCTATCAATATTTGATGTTAGCGGCCTAAAGAATATATCCTGTGAATTTTATGATGCAGGATTCACGCTTTCTCATGAAATACGAATTTTCAATGTTAAGGGTTGAAATTTCAACCCCGGAGCCCCATCCGAAGTCAATTTTTTCTATCAATATTTGATGTTAGCGGCCTAAAGAATATATCCTGTGAATTTTATGATGCAGGATTCACGCTTTCTCATGAAATACGAATTTTCAATGTTAAGGGTTGAAATTTCAACCCCGGAGCCCCATCCGAAGTCAATTTTTTCTATCAATATTTGATGTTTTCGCCCTAAAGAATATACCCTGTGAATTTTATGATGCAGGATTCACTTTTTCTCTTGAAATACGAATTTTCAATGTTAAGGGTTGAAATTTCAACCCCGGAGCCCCATCTGAAGTCAATTTTTTCTATCAATATTTGATGTTAGCGGCCTAAAGAATATATCCTGTGAATTTTATGATGCAGGATTCACGCTTTCTCATGAAATACGAATTTTCAATGTTAAGGGTTGAAATTCCAACCCCGGAGCCCCATCCGAAGTCAATTTTTTCTATCAATATTTGATGTTAGCGGCCTAAAGAATATATCCTGTGAATTTTATGATGCAGGATTCACGCTTTCTCATGAAATACGAATTTTCAATGTTAAGGGTTGAAATTTCAACCCCGGAGCCCCATCCGAAGTCAATTTTTTCTATCAATATTTGATGCTTTCGCCCTAAAGAATATACCCTGTGAATTTTATGACGCAGGATTCACGTTTTCATATGAAATAGGATTTTGTAATTGGAGGGTAGAAATTTCAATGAACCTATCCGATTCGAACGCTCAATATCCGATTTAATCTGAAAAAACAACGATTGAAGATTTGAAGTCCTCAATATACTGATAATTGAACCATGTCTCCCATTATACATCCAATTCTCATGATGCGAACTGAATCAGTCTGTACGCCACTGGCGTCAGCGTTCGGGTGTTTCCGGAGATTTGGTCTGCTATCTTTGGCCGCTGTATTCACACCGGTCAATATATTCAGGAATTTCGTTCA
The DNA here is from genome assembly GCF_907165205.1 of Coccinella septempunctata. Taxonomy (NCBI): domain Eukaryota; kingdom Metazoa; phylum Arthropoda; class Insecta; order Coleoptera; family Coccinellidae; genus Coccinella; species Coccinella septempunctata. The sequence goes on along the minus strand of NC_058190.1, from coordinate 40,487,524 downwards.
ATTTTATTCCATCAGGAAAAAGATTTGCAATTTTTGAATTGTCTGACGAAGGACTTTGATAGACAACCTAATTGGTTTTCTTACCATTACATTACATTCCATTCCATTTGCGAATGGTTCCTGGACAACTGAAGAAATTCGTAAACAAATATGACCCGCGATGCAACAACGTTATTCTCAATGAATTCGCAGTTGTTGGTAAAATTACGAATAAAACGAAAATATTTGCTTTTTTTATCAATAAAGCATATGAAACAATGAAAATTTTGATTGGACAAACGTGACTTTGGACGAAAGATTCATTTGGTAAAAAATATTCTTTAGCATTTTAGGAATAGTCAACGAAGAATTTTGATTAATCAATCAATAGTCTATACAACTTCAAATGAATTTTCGATGTACAAACATGAACCAGCGAAAGACAAACGAACCTGAATGTTTTTTTTTTAAATTGGCATTTTGTGATGCCAATATAACACTTTTTTTAAATTGTTTTTATGGTTCTGCGAGTGAACGAATCGAATAATTGCCTAGATTGTAGTGGAATTGCGGAAAAGGCTTTCCCGCAATAGGGTGGAACTGCTCAGAAAATGCAATGGAAAAATTCCCTTTTTTATATCTCTCATACGCTCCATGGATAAATGAAAAAAAGGTGGACAAACAGACCTACGATGGACAAACAACCCTGAAATTTTGGTTTCAAAATTCGCATTTGAGGTTTCAGCTTCACACTTTCATCCAAAAGTTTCAAAGATTGATTTCTATGGTTCTGTGGGTGGACAAATGACAAAATTTGGTGGACAAAAGTGGGCTAACGTTGGACAAACGATCTTTACCATAAAAAACACGTTTTCGCAATTTGGGTGAGCTGCTCAGAAAATGCGCCACAACAACTTCATTTTCCATATCTCTCAAACGGTGCCTGGACAAATGAAAAAAAAAAAGTGGACAAACATGGACCTACGATGGACAAACGACCCTGAAATTTTGGTTCAAAAATTTTCATTTGGGGGTGCCAACTTCACACTTTCCAAAATTTTCAAAGATTGATTTCTACGGTTCTGTGGGTGGACAAATGAAAGAATTTGGTGGACAAAAGTGAACTAACGTTTGACAAACGATCTCTACCATAAAAAACACGTTTTCGCAATTTGGGTGAGCTGCTCAGAAAATGCACCGCAACAACTTCTTTTTTCATATCTCTCAAACGGTGCCTGGACAAATGAAAAAAAAAATGTGGACAAACATGGACCTACGATGGACAAACGACCCTGAAATTTTGGTTCAAAAATTTTCATTTGGGGGTGCCAACTTCACACTTTCCAAAATTTTAAAAGGTTGATTTCTACGGTTCTGTGGGTGGACAAATGAAAAAATTGGGTGGACAAACATGGACCTACGATGGACAAACGACCCTAAAATTTTGGTTCAAAAATTTTCATTTGGGGGTGCCAACTTCACACTTTCCAAAATTTTAAAAGGTTGATTTCTACGGTTCTGTGGGTGGACAAATGAAAAAATTGGGTGGACAAACATGGACCTACGATGGACAAACGACCCTGAAATTTTGGTTCAAAAATTTTCATTTGGGGGTGCCAACTTCACACTTTCCAAAATTTTAAAAGGTTGATTTCTACGGTTCTGTGGGTGGACAAATGAAAAAATTGGGTGGACAAAAGTGGACTTACGTTGGACAAACGATCTGTACCATCAAAAAAACGTTTTTGCAATTTGGGGGTGCTGCTCAGAAAATGCACCGAAAAAAGTTTTTTTCCATATCTCTCAAACGGTGCCTGGACAAATGAAAAAAAAAAGGTGGACAAACGTGGACCTACGATGGACAAACGACCCTGAAATTTTTGTTTCAAAATTCGCATTTGGGGGTGCCAGCTTCACATAGCTCGAAACATCGACCGAACGATAACTCCGTACGATAGCAGTTTTTCTGACAATTCAAAAGTCCATTTCCACCAAACCGGGTCATTCCATTATCTTTAACGTTCAGACCATTAAATTCCGCTTCCACTCAACCGTCAGAACATCAATATCCATCATTTCGGAATAGGTGATTGATGCATCAACGACCGTAGTTTCGTTTTGTGAGTTTGTTAGAGGGGGCCCGTCAGGCGTAAAGAGGGAGAGATTGGGGTAGCAGATGGTTCTCGGCCCGACCGAAGTTTGGGGATCATCCGAAAAACATACAGGCGGCGGCACCACTGCCACAATCGCTGTTTGAATTGTCGTCGCTTTCAAAGGATTATGGTTAATGTGTTTGTGACACGTTTTGATATAGCCCCGCTAATTTTCCGATTTCCAGACACTTCTATTTGCTCGGAAGTGGGGCTGCTTTTTGTTGGATTAAAACATGTCGGTAATTAATAGTTATTTAATCAGCTAGTTTATTAATGAGAACGATTAATGATCGAAGTTATACTGTGCGAGATCATTAATCGCTAGGTTATTACACCAGCTGATTATAACAGTATTAAAAGCTTATTCTGGGAACACATTTGTCATCACTACTCTACTCACGAGGAGACAGGGTTTTTTCCTGAAGTTTTTCTCTTAGCTCTTGTATCGTACGCCGAATTGTATAACACCCCGTGATACTAACCTCTGCTAAAACTACTACATTGTTTGAAAACTAAGAGTATATTGCTGACATTCAAAAGAATATACGAGGATATATTGAAAAATTCTTAGCCTACTATAGAACCAAACTAAATTTCAATGTCAAAATATTTTATTACTCAACATATTCTCCTCTTAATTGGATACATATTACATTTATTGCAGCGAACCTGCAACGTCTCTAGAGCTTTCGAAAAAAAATTTTCTTCTTGCTTTACAAACCAGACCTCCACAACTTTTATTACCTCCTCGTTGGAAGAAAACTTACGACCTCTTAAACTTTTTTTCGGTTGAGGAAAGAGATGATGCCAAATCTGGTGAATAAGAGGGGTGTTCTAGTAATTAAAACCCTCAATCACGATCCTTTTGCATGGCAACATGAGATTTGTGTGCAGGGGCGTTGTCCTGCAAAAACAAAACCTTTGGATAGCTTTCCGAGTCTTTTCTCTTTAATTTTTTCCGGAGAGTGGTCAGTAATGTCGAATAGTAATCTCCGGTGATTGTCCTACCCTTATCCAAAAAATCAATCATGATTACTCCATGGTAATCCCGAAAAATTGAAGCAAGAACTTTTCCAACTTCTTAGTTCTTGGAGAACCAGAGTGTCGCCATTCCATCGATTGTTGCTTTGTTTCTGGACCGTAGAAATGTACCCAAGTCTCGTACAAATCGGTTTAAGAAGTCTACATCCTTTTCAAATCGAGCACAGATCGAACGCGATGCTTCTAGTTTCTACCCTTGCATGCATTTGGTCAACATTCAAACATTTGGGGATCCGTTTTGCAGCAATTTTTCTCATGTCCAAATTGATGTGAACTATATGTTGAACACGTTTATATGAAATATTCAGTGCTTCAGATATCCCTCTATATTATACAGGGTGAGTTTTTGGCTCGTACAAATATTTCAACAGTAGATTCTTGAGATCGAAAGAAACACTTTTTTCCTTTACAATATTATCCGAATCGGCTCGGTTTAAAAGATACAGGCTGTTGAAAAACCATGACAAAATGTTATTTTTAGTTCTGAAAAACAACGGTTTCATCGATTTTTTCGGAATATAGTTTTTCATTTCTTTGATGAGTCTTCTTCGAACACAAGATATCACCCACGTTTTACATTATTCTCATTATGACCATTACGTACCATAAAAATACCAAAAATTACAAGAAGCCAACTCTTGAAACTAAGGCGTACGCTATCTAATGAATATTTGAAAGTTTTGTGAAATAAAACTATTCCTTATATTTTCTCGTATATTGCGCCGTTTTCGAGTAATTTGATTGGGTACTTTGGCTGGATACAACTCTGTTTAAAAGAGCCGCAGATGTGTAGTGGAGCTAGTTATTCTGAAGGAACTGTGTTTTTCTAGGGTGGCACAGCTCATTATGAAAACTTAAAATGGCTATATCTTTTTATCAGACCCGAATCGGAAAAAAAGGTCCAAAATACCCTGTATAGGCCTGTATAGGCTAATACCCTGTAGTGGAGCTAGTTATTCTGAAGGTAACTGTGTTTTTCAAGGGTGGCACAGCTCATTATGAAAACTTAAAATGGCTATATCTTTTTATCAGACCCGAATCGGAAAAAATGGCCCAAAATACCCTGTATAGGCCTGTATAGGCTAATACCCTGTAGTGGAGCTAGTTATTCTGAAGGTAACTGTGTTTTTCAAGGGTGGCACAGCTCATTATGAAAACTTAAAATGGCTATATCTTTTTATCAGACCCGAATCGGAAAAAATGGTCCAAAATACCCTGTATAGGCCTGTATAGGCTAATACCCTGTAGTGGAGCTAGTTATTCTGAAGGTAACTGTGTTTTTCAAGGGTGGCACAGCTCATTATGAAAACTTAAAATGGCTATATCTTTTTATCAGACCCGAATCGGAAAAAATGGTCTGAAATACCCTGTATAGGCTAATACCCTGTAGTGGAGCTAGTTATTCTGAAGGTAACTGTGTTTTTCAAGGGTGGCACAGCTTATTATGAAAACTTAAAATGGCTATATGTTTTTATCAGACCCGAATCGGAAAAAATGGTCCAAAATACCCTGTATAGGCCTTTCATATGAACGAAAAATTTAAAACCATGAACGCAGTTTATTTTTTTATTCAGTTCCAGCATCCATTGGAAAATCCCCGTGATTGATCAGCACAAATCTCTCACTGTAAAGGGGGATAGAGTGCACTTTTAATTGAAAACATCAAAATGAAACAACAATGTAAATTCACCCTTCTATAAAGCTCGTATCAGGTTGATCGTCGTCAAACACAAGCTAGGAATAGAACCCCCGTCCGTTATCATTTATATTCCCATTCATTGCTTACAAATCGTCCAGGCCTAGCCCTTGTTTATTTTCACGTTTCATACGTACACACACACACATCTCCCCGACCGATCGATGAGGAATGCAGCTGCTCTGCCCCCAACATAAACACAAACACGTACACCTAGGGGAGAGGCATATTTACGTGCAGGATTCGCGTATTCCCAGGACCTGGGGGACTGCAGCGGCCGTGGGCGATGCACCGTTGAATTATCGGCCATGGACCGCGTGTGCGTTGGAGTTTCAATTATTCAGGTTGCACGTCTGTGGTGCCGGCGTAGGAATACTAATTAAGAGCGATGAGGTAATGAACCTGCATATTCGATATTCAGACACGTAGTGTCGTATTTCCTTCGGTGACCGATGATGGATTCGGATTTTCGCATCGTACGTATTCCGTGGTCATCTGTCGGTTCATTATTTCCAATGATGATACATCGAAATTGAGTAGGTACGGAAAAAGACGCCAAATTCAAGAAAGGTTGGTTCTTTCAATATCATCGAAGTATTCCATAATGAATCGTTAAAATCTCTAAAGATATTGTAATTTGTTGTAGAGTGGAATTCTAAAGGTTCATTATTTTAAATAATCATAATAATACAAACCTAGCAGCAACAATTTATAGTCAATAGGTAGAGCTGTGGAATCCTGAAAAAAAAATAGAAAATTTAGCACATTAATATTTTTATCGCAAAGTACAAATTTTTTAGTTTTTTATAAACCTTTGAGGCTGGGATATATTTGATTCAATTGGATTATTTTCACATCAAAGCCATCTTTCCTCAAAGAAGACACATTTTTTCATGATTTGAAAACAGTCCAATTGAATCAAATATATCCGGCCCGAAGGACCAAAAATTACTGAGCTATCGGATATAACATTGGTCCTTCGGGCCGGATATATTTGATTCAATTGGACTGTTTTCGAATCATGAAGAAATGTATCTTCTTTGAGGAAAGATGGCTTTGATGTGAAAATAATCCAATTGAATCAAATATATCCGGCCCGAAGGAACAAAGAAATACAGTCTACTTTTCTCTCAACAATTACTGAGCTATCGGACATAACATTGGTCCTTCGGGCCGGATATATTTGATTCAATATCGCTTCAGCTTCAAATTCATGTTATAACAGAAGGACCGAACAGGTGTTTTTATCCTGAACATTTTAAATGAGGATTGATGAGTCGGCCCTGAAATATTGAAATAATTGATTTTACTCTGACTAGATCTTAGCATGTGTTAATAACCTCCCAAGTTTCAATAAATTCGTCGATAAGTTTAGCCGAGAGTTAAGCTTTGATCATGGTCTCAGTATTCCCATGAATTTCGAAAATCACCCTATGGGGATAGCCAGAAATTAGTCAATCCGTACTATTCTAGTCTTAATCTATCTCTGATGAGGGTATCTACAAAAACTCCCGGGACACCCTGTATTATAATATTGTGCTTTCTCAATTCTAAAGAAAAAACATAATTCAGCTCAAAGACTGAATTATTTATGTGCCTTCAAATCCTAATATTTTTCAATCGAAAATTGTTCTAATTCTCTCGAATGAGGCCGACGAATAAATGTTGTAATATACAGGGTGAGACTTTGACTCGTACAAATATTTTAACAGTAGATTCTTGTGGTCAAAAGAGACACTTTTCCCCGTCTCTAGGACAGGTAGAAAACTGAAAAATAATTGAGGTTTACTCAGTAGAAAAATTTCGTAACTCGTTGAAGAAAAATGAAAGTATACACATTTTTTACGGTTTTGACGATACTACTCGCAACATTGTTTTGAAATTTTATACAATCATGTTTTGGAAGCTGATTCATCCCATGAATTTGTTTTATTATCTGACTCTCATAGTTGGGCACTAGTTACACTAGTAACACGGTTAACATAAAGTGGTATTAAACATAACTTTTTTCAGATCAGATTTAATTCAAACATCATTCAATTTTACATCAAGAAGGTATTCTTGGTCAAACTCTATAGTGTGTACCGTTTTCGGAATATTTTGATCTGAAAATTATGAAGTAATAATTAACCGATGCTGGTATAAAGTAACGGTAAAGTTATAAACTATTATTATCAGTATGCATTATGTGAAATGAAATTTTTTTGTCGCGTAGATGAGACCAATTTTTCCGATTCGGCCCACTAGATCTGTGGATCTTTTAAACAGAGTTGTATTCAGCCAAAGTACCCAATTTATCAAATTTCACAGATACTTTTTAATTTTTCAACATCAAATTACTCGAAAACGGCTCATTATGCGAGAAAATATCAGGAATACTTTTATTTTACAATACGTTCAAATATTCATTAGATATCGTTCAACTTAGTTTCAAGAGTTGAAGGATTCTTTGAATTTTAAGTATGAGAAAACTCGAAGACGTGGGTGATATCTTGTGTTCGAAAGAGATTTATCAAATAAATGAAAAACTATATTCCGAAATTCATTTCATTGGATAGAACCGTTTGTGGGATAAAACTAAAAATAACATTTTTTTTTATGGTTTTTCAACAGCCTGTAATTTAAACCGAGCCGATTCGGAAAAAATGGTAAGGGAAAAATGTGTTTCTCTTGACCTCAAGAATCTACTGTTGAAATATTTGTACGAGTCAAAGTCCAATCTGTATAGTAATTTTGGCGAGTATCGAAAGAATATGAGTAATTCAATCTTCAAGCAGATATCGCCCAGGGCCATCAAAACTATTTTATTTCGACATTAGGCAGATAAGCCGTAAAGGCACATCAATAAAACGCCGTATCCCTTCTGGAAATCGAATCATCCACGTCATATCGGATAATCCCGGCGTCGGGAAGCGCTCTCGTCAAAAATCGAAAAACTTTCCCTTCCCCGACATTTCAGGCGTTAAAATTTAAATTGAATCAGAATCATGCCGGTGCATGAAATCGCACAAATTTCTCGGCAGGTTCCGTATACACGCCGTTGTCATAAATCAAATTCATGCAGGGCTGCTGGCGGGGGAGGTGTATTAAACGTAGCGAACGCGTGTCTGCGAAACCCCCGATATCATATTTATATGCGCGGTTTTGTGAATCCGGAATGCTAGGGCCGCCCTTACACGGGGATTCAGACCGCAGTATCGATTTCACCCCGTTTTTCGTACGCAGGCCCGGCGCGGGGTTGCCACGTCGCCCCGCCGATGGTCCCCAAAAGATGATGAGGAAACCTGAAGGAATTGTTGATTCATTATTCCAAAAAAAAATTCACCCTCACCAGAAATTTTCGCCGTTTACGTTGCAGATTTCTATTCGCCCCCTAGGTTTTCTTCCTTACATTTTGAGACAACCGGATTTGAAAAAACCAAAGAAAAACTCATATAGGGAGGCCCCAATATATTTGGTGAAAAAACTTTCAATCTTACCTGAAGAAAAGTTCCTGAGATGCAAATTTTTTTCTGTTTATGCAAAATGAAAATATCTATAACCAATGTGCCATTAAAATGGATGATTGATTTTCTCCGGACATTTCAAGTTCCTTATTTCCTTGCTCTTTCCTTTCGAAAGTTTATGTGTTCAGAGAAGGCCTGACAGAATTTATTTTGACCAAGAATTCATCATCATTTGGACTTTTGGACAGAATGATAACGGAAAGATAAGTTTTCAAAAATGGAACTCTTTGTATCACAATTATACAAGGTGTTTCAAAAAAGGTGACCCCGTCTCTAGGGTAGGTAGAAAACTGAAAAATAATTGGGATTTTCTTAATAAAAATATCTGTAACGTTCATCCGTATTCAAGATAAAGGGCGTTGAGTAAAAAACAAATTAAACGCATTTTTTACGTTTTCTCCAAAACTATTGGCAACATTCTAATGAAATTTTATACGAATGTGTTTTGGAAGCTGATCCTATAAATTTGTTTTTATATCTTATAGAGGGCGCTTGTCACACGTTTCGTACCAAGTAATATTGAACATTTTCAAGGTTAGATTTATTAATGAAGAATTTTTATTGCGTAGGTGAGACCATATCGATAAAACGAATTCATGTAAAAAAATTGAGATTAGGGGGTTTCCTTTCTTGTAATATTTTTTTTTCTTCAACTCCCTTTATCTTGAATTCCGATGGCGATACCCAAATTTTTTACTAAACCAACCGCAATTATTTTTCAGTTTTCTACCTTTCCTCTAGAGATGGGGTCAATTTTTTAAACACCCTTGTTCTGTTTTGCGGTTGAGACTCCGACAATTTGAAGAGGATCGTAGGATAGATCAAATGTTGATTTAGGTTGAAATATTCAAAAATTTCTGTGATGTTGGACCATCCTGTAAATCTTGCAACAGCTTGTCATAATTAAGAGTCATCAGAGCTGTTCTCATCACTCACCATGTACAGGAGGGGCAAAATTGGTGATTCATGAAGTACAACATTATTTAGACACTTTTTTGATAGCAATCCATTGGCGAACTATGATTTTTTCCAACAGGTGTATTTGCTGAGCTATAACATTAAGTTGTGTTTTTTTCGTATGAAAACAGTAGTTTAAAATGACTTAGAAAGAATAGCCATTTTTTCCCGTTTCAGAAATATATCATACATCGCCCTCAGTCTTTCTAAGTCATTTTAAACTACTGTTTTAATATGAAAAAACACATCTTCATGTTATAGCTCAGCAAATACACCTGTTGGAAAAAGAGATAGTACGCCACCGGATTGCTATCAAAAAAGTGTCTCTATATTGTTTTCATTTCAACATCCTAGTACAGACAGAAACAGAGATAATGACCATAGTTGAAATGTTAATTTTGACCTATAACTCGAAAACAAAAGAAGATGCAGTTGATTGCATTATTAGTTCCTCGAAAAAAGACGACCGTAATGTACCATGCATTTTCCTCTATCTCGTTGGGTTGAAAATATTTTAGTTCAGGTATCACCAATTTTGCCCACACTGTACAGCTCACCTTCCAGAGCTCCAATGCTCAGCTCACCTTCCAGAGCTCCAATGTTCCAATGAACTCTGCGAAGCCACTCTTTGGATCTCACAATTCACTTCAACTTTTTGGACCTGCCAGAGTCTTTCTTTTTATGTTTCTTCCTTCTCCAAAAATTCTTATTTTTGTGTGGTTACCTTTTTGTTTCCTCTAATCCCCAAGTGACCAAGAATCCTGATTATAGAGACCTTATTGGATTGAATTTTCTTAGGTACTCCTATATCAGCTTTGAGTCGATAATATAGGAGTTCAAGGCAGCTTGACTATCATGATGGATTACTAACACTATTTTACATCCTTTACAGTTCCTCTCCAGGTTTATGTCTGCACATCTTTAGATTGCGAGAGTGAAAAACACTAGATCAGGAGCCTAACCACAGTGCACACTTGGTGATTGGTTATTCATGCATTCCATATTAGGCAGGAAAACCATTTCAACATGTTCTAATGAAGTTATTTTCTTTTGCTTCATTTCCAACTAAATTCAACTAATGGTGCTATTCTGCTTTCATCTGTACGCCAATCTGTAACTTTTCATAAGCTTACAGGAAAATTGCTATTCTGGACGTTTTTAGTGATCTGTAGCTTACAGGAATCCGTAACTATTTACGATAAGTAGTTCAAACGAACACTGTCGAGAAGATAGTTACAGGAACATTTCCAGAATTGCATTATTTACTTACGAATCTGTCAATCGGACACTGACAGATCGATCGTACCCTACAGATTTGTAACTGACAGATGAAAAGCAGAATACAACCATAAATATGTAATAATTATAATAATTATTCCTTCCCATGTGCCTCACTACCTATACTAGTGACAAGAGCCACCCCTGGTTTTCATTCATTGTCTTGAATTTCCTTTACCCAGTCTTTCCTTGTTGAAAAATAAACCACCGTTTCCCGGAAAAATTCCCACATCTGACAACCGCAAGCCATTGCCATTCTCCAAGCTCCCTTACGTGATCATCTGACAAGGGAGCTTCCGGGTAACAGATGAACCCCGGTGTGGGCATCCGGTTTGGGGGATGAAATGGGAGGTTGGAGAGGGCGAATGCGGTGTTCGATTCGGTGCCATTTATTTCGTCCGCTTTCGATGGGAAGTTCGACGATGACGGCATCGATCGCTTAATTGATTGATATCCCTGGGGATGAGCTGACGGACCGCCATTACATGCGTTTATGACAACGTTTTATGTGACAATCATTACGTGGAATTACGCAATTTATTCCGGGAAACTGTCGATTCCCGCTTGATTTATTGTTGTCTCGTCGACTGCGAGCTGATTACTAAAATGAAATTTGCGAAACCGAAGCGAAAATAGGGATGAAGACATTTTTGGGAAAAATAAAAGTGACGGTTACGTCTGGCTTTAGATACCTCTTTAGTTAACGTAAAAATATACGATACAGGGTGGTCCAGATCGTAACCAAGAAATTTTTTCTCTTATAAACATATATCGAGAAATGTTTCCTCTCCGAGATACGGGGTGTTGAAATTATAGAAAAAAAAATGTTTCTTATTAATAACTTTCACACTGCTTGAATCATTTTCATGAAATTTGAGACATGGGTTTCGAGCGTCAAGGAGCACTTTTTGCATAAAAACATTTCTTTTCTATTCTACCAGTGGCGTCCGTACTGCAGCGAGACTGAATATTTTCAGATAAAAAAATGATACGCCACTGGTTTTTCCGACAATAAAAATTACTATTTGAATCCTTATTTAATTTGGAGCAAATTCGGTTTCTTGACTTTTTGCTATACGAGGCACCGTTTCCGGTTAAAAAAATCAAACACATTCTCATGCATGAAGAAATCGCCAAAATTGGATATAGCAAAAATGGTCTTATTATTATTATGTACCTAATATATCAAATTTTGGCGATTTCTTCATGCATGAGAATGTGTTTTAACCGAAAACTTTGCCTCGTACAGCGAAAAGTCAAGGGACCGAATTTGCTCAAAATTAATTAAGGATTTAAATAGTAATTTTTATTGTCGGAAAAACCAGTGTTGCAAAATATTTACGAGTCCTAGACTCACCCTGAATGTCTATTCCAGAATAATTCTGTTGGAAAATTGAATATTTGGTTGAAACTTTCTATTATCTTAATGAAATAAAGAAAGTCTCTCTTAGAAACAGGAGAATTGCAGTGGAGTTTCAGCCATTTCCTTAAAATTATATTGAACAAAACAAACTGGCATGAAACGAATACGAATATTTAGTTATTTCTTCAGTAATTTCCTTACTGAACGTAGTAATCATAACATAAAAAAAGTCATGATAACGATACCCTTTTGATAACTTCAGTATCACTGCTGATTTGCTATACAGGGTGAGTCTTTGACTCGTACAAATATTTTGACAGTAGATTCTTGAAGTCAAAAGAAACCCTTTTTTCCTATAGGTCCTACCATTTTTTCTTATTCGGCCCTGATAAAAAGATATAGCCATCTTAAATTTTTATAATGTGCCACCCCTGGAAAAATAAAATAACTAGCTTAATCTATGACACTACACATCTGTGGATCTTTTAAACAGAGTTGTATTCAGCCACTACCCACCTTTTCAAATTTGGCAGTTCCTTTTTAATTTTTGAACATCAGATTACTCGAAAACGGCTCATTATATGGAAAAATATGAAGAATACTTTTATTTTACAAAACATTTAAATATTTATTAGATAGTATAGCGTCCAACTTAGTTTCAAGAGTTGGGTTCTTTGAATTCTTGGTACTTTCATAGTAATGAGAAATCTGGAAGACGTGGGTGATATCTTGTGTTCGGAATAGATTCATCAAATAAATGAAAATCTATTCACCGAAATTCATTTCATTCGATAAAACCGTTTGTGAGAAGTAAAAATAATATTTTTTTTATGTGTTGTCAACAGCCGGTATCTTTTAAACCAAGCCTGTTCCTGAAAAATGGTAGGGCAAAAAAGTGTTCCTTTCGAGTTCAAGAATCTACTGTTGAAACATTTGTACTAGTCTAAGACCCACCCTGTATAGCGCGGTCTAATCTTCATTCATTCTTGACTGAAAAAAAAGTTGGAATTCGACAAAAATCCCGTCTACCGGATGGTTTGGCCTTTCACAGAAAAACGAGACCAGAATTCACACTTCTTGGCATTTGAAATATCACATTTCACTCGGCATTAATTCATACGGCAATATGAATATAAATGCCTCATGCATAAATCGCAATAACCGACAGAGCTATAATTAATACATAACGACGTCCTGTTTAGAATTTCGACATGGATATTTACGATAATTCGAGACTACAATTTATCAATTAATTCGTTCAACGCATACAGAATTGGTTTATCGGTATTTTTCTTCCTTTCAGCCGTTCACGAAGTGATATCCGTTTTAACACACCACAAAGCAGCCATTAGCATGGGTACTTTCATTATTATCGATATGCTTTTCTATAATTTTCGTACATCGGACTGAAAAAGATTGAGATAATGTAGAAGGTGTTCTATACCTTAGCTTACAGGAAAACTTCAATTCTGGACGTTTTTAGTGATCTGTAGCTGGAATCCGTAACTATTTACGATAAGTAGTTCAAAAGTAACACTAACAGGAACATCTCCAGAACAAAGATTATAGAGTAGAAAGATAGGAAACGCACTTATATCGCTAGTACTAAAACCGACTACATTTTATACAGTGAAAACACATTTAACAATGAGATGGCGTTGAAAACGTATTATCAATACAGAAAAACTGTTTTCAGTTTTCTGTTTTAGAATTGAGGGGCGCGAAATTCGAATTCTATTCCTTGTATTGAATTTCAATATTGACCTTGTTGAGACCAGAAAACAAACATCCTGAGCGACAAAACAAAAGGATGGTTTTGTTTTGTGAAGAGGATGTTAGTTTTCATCTGAACATTGTTTGGAATCGATTGCTATCAATGAAATACGCTGTTGGATGTGATAAATTTTTATTTGCAATCTATAAAAAATTTACGAAAATTTGAAATTATGGACAACGAATAGAGCTTTGACTAGGATACAAGAGTACATGGTTATCTGCTATGGTTACGTCAAAGATGTTTTTTCTGTGAAAACGTTTTGAATCAATAAACTGAATTGAATTTGTACAATTTATATCAGAAATTGATATGAACCAATATTCAATATACCTGTGATGATAGTTTTAGTGTCTGAAATATAATGAAATGAAGGTTTTTAGCGGCATGCAGACAGGAATTCCTGTCTGTACTTGTGCATTTCTGAATATATTGAAGGCAATTGAAAATCTTTGAATGGACGTATAAATGACATAATTTGCCCTAAATGATCCCTTCATGTAAGGGATGCTTTCTGCATACAACAATTTACGTGGATGAACAGTTCTCAATCGACTTGCAGTAAAATGTTCATTGCACATTGTGTAGTCAGTAGTGTTTGCAGGCCCGGAAAATTTTATCCACTTCGTAGCACTGAAAATAAAAATCAATGAATGACCGAGTCACATGTTACCAGTTTTAATACTTACATTCCCATTTTCCTTAGTAAAATTCGTTTTATTTGATCCAGAGTTCTTCACCATACAATAATTTTCGAACGATATTCTGAGGTTTTCACCAAGAAATTAGACAAAAATTTCAATAATCAGCAACTAGAACGGGCTTGAAAAACAAAAGGCGATACGAGGTTGTCTATGGAAACGAGAATCAAAACATTCAAAACCTGTTTGATCAAAATGCCCATATGATTCTGACATCTCGCAAAATCTCATATGTCTCTCGAATTAATATTTTAACCAGTCTTAGGGCTTTAAAAACTCATTTGAAACACAGATGGCGCTCACATCACTTTAGTCGCTTCGTTTCCTATTTTTCTACTCTATAATCTTTGCTCCAGAATTTCATTATTTATTTACGAATCTGTCAATCGTACACTGACAGATCGTACGCTACAGATTTGTAAATTGCAGATGAAAAGCAGAATACAACCATTAGTTTGGTTCATCTACAAAGCGTTTGAATTGAAACAAGCTATGCATTCTTCCAAAACTCTTCCAACCATTGAGAGAGCTCTATTTATCTTTAGAGTTTTCAGTAAACTATTCTTTTTCTTCCTATATTATTCAAAACTGCACATTGGTATAGTTACCAAACCAGTAATAATTTCTGAGTGCTGAAATTAAATAGACGTAAATTCCTCAGTTAAGCTGAAAACTTTATTACAGTTCGAAATAAGTTTCTTTACGAGATATTTATTATCGGTAATTTGATTTTACGATTCGAAACATGGGCAGTGATAAATTTAACTTATTTTACAATGTGAATTAGCACATGTTGGCAAAATGTTGGACTATTAGTCTGTCTGCCAACTCATGAGTGCCAACTTGATTGGAATATAATGGATCATTTTCCAACATTCCAAGCAATATAAATATATTCTTTCGTTTTCTGTTCAGTAATGATTCTTTTCAGTGGAATTGTTACGAATATATTCTTGGAATTTCGATTAAAAACATTGAAAAACAGTATTATCAATGGAAATTTTCATGAAAGCTCTTGTTGTAGGTGGTACATACTTCTAAATATACCCGGTGGCCCACCACAAACGAATTAAAAATCGAAAATTGCTGAGCAACTATCAGGTTTAGGTGTAGGAAAACCTTATAAAGATAATATCGAAATTGATTTTCACTTGCCATTTGAAATAAGAAAGTTTCTGACCATTGTTTGTAGTTGATGATTGAAAATTAATTATTTTCCTCTAAAGCAGTAGCCAAAAAAATGCTGTTTGTATCGCTGTCGTTACTGGTTTCTTCTATAATTGCTTTTCAAAAAAACTCCATATTTTCAATTTTTGCCATTTTCTCGTGAATGGTGCTTCTAAGATATAAGTGATCTTAGGAAACTCATAATTTGAGCTTGCAGTTCCATTTTTGAGGTCAAATACAGCGTGTTACATTTAAAAAACTCTTACTTTGGTCTGTATCTTTGTTTTCGAACACCCTGTATATATGAAATGTATATTTTTTTAAATTTGAATATCCTAAACACATCACAAAAAACTATTTTCAAAATATCTCCATTAGCTGCCGATGTGCGAGGTAGATAAAGACTCTGGATGCTTTCCCTTCCCATCGATGTGCTCGTTATTGAGAAGTTTTTTTTTGTTACAGGTCGAAACGTCGGACGTTTGTGTCGGTACAAGTATTGGAACCATAACAGAACCAGACTGCCTTGGCCCATGTGAACCTGGTACTAGTGTCACATTAGAGGGTATTGTCTGGCATGAAACGGAGTCAGGTGAGGAATAACATATTATTTAGCCCGTCAGCAATACAAGACAACTCTCGCATTCTAGAGGGCGTTAGGAAACATTGCCATTGAAATTTGAAATTTACAATAACACGGTTTAATACATTCAGATTGAAAAATTGATTCGCGAAAACTAGTAAGGACAGTGAGCAATATCTTGATGTTTTAGATACATCTCAAATGATACACCTTATTATTCTTTACGACCAAATGGTTACTGGATTTTGATTAAAATGCAATCACTGACGAATGTAAACTATTATTGTATCATAATATAGATAAAATCTCTGTCTATCTATTATCTATTACATATTGTTCTTTCTCTGTGAGAGCACCGTAGAAATCATCTACGTTAGACAAACAAATTATCATGATGGGCAGAGGTATAAAACGTTCTTGAATGGAGATCTATGATGACTCATTCTAGTTGATTAACACTGAAGGTGATAATATAATCACGTTTAAATCTGCTGATTGGCTGTGTCGAAATAAATAAGTACTTGTCTTTATGTCTTTACACAATTTATCTTTGTGTTATTTTTGAGAATTGTTGGGATTGCTGAAGAATATCAAGTATGAATAAATTCCAGTGGCTATAAATCATAGCTTGTTCAACCTCTCGATTACAATTCTCTCCATCACACAATTATTATATGACCTCAATGAAAATAACAAGATAATTGCAGTCAATCATACCGTATCAAATTTTTTATTGTTCCATTATTTGCAGGCGTACTGGTAGTAAATGTTACATGGCGAGGAAAGACATACGTAGGCACCTTACTCGATTGTACTAGGCATGATTGGGCTCCTCCAAGGTTTGTTGCATTTGAATAATCGAATACTATGTTTTACATTTTTTCAATTTTAATTGTATACACGCAACATTCGAGTGATTTTGTTGTGGGTTAACGTACATATTTTTCTAAATGGATTATTATTTGCAGGTTTTGTGATTCTCCGACAAGTGATTTAGATAACCGAACTCCAAAGGGTAGAGGTGAGTATCTAAGGGGCTCTCTTTATCTACTTTAGAATAGTTAATTTTTTTGTTGAAAATCATCATGTAGTGTTGGACTATCACTATCACACTTCAGTCTTGCTTGTTTCGACCAAGAGAACATGAAAACCCATGTTTCGTTGAAGAATATAATTTTTTTTTTGTTCATTTCTGTAGGTACCGAATGCAGGCTTTGTAAAAGGCCATTTTTTTTAAACTTTTGAGGATATTTCGATCTAAACCCCACCTGGATTATCTTCAGAAAATTTAAAACCAACTTTATGTGTAATATCGACGCATTGATGGGTTCTCTGAAACAAATATATATTTATGAAATAAAAACCATCAAAAAAAGTTAAATACTTACTGCATTTCTACATATCATATTAAATCAGATTGCATATAGCATTTTGGTTAAAGTTATCAATATCAACAGCCTGTTCTGTACTTTTTTCTTCATGGTCTGAGTGAGATCTTCGTCATCATTTTTTAACTTGGAAGCAATATTGAGAACAATCCATTAACTTATTCCAAAGCACTTGCAACGTTTGTAGACATTTAAAACTTCAAGTGGGTTGAAAAATAATTATTTATCCTTGACATTATGAAAATAATTCAAAAACGAAGCTATCATAAATTTTGAGCCTGATTTGATAAAATTTCGGCATGTTTTCTTAGGAATCGGAACTTTTCAATTTGAAAATTTGGTCTGAAAAGAGATTATGATAATATGAGTACAACAAGTAACATACGAAAATCAATCTAACAATAACAAATATTATGAAGTTGAACTAACTCTTCTTCGACCAAAACGAAACGACTGAAATAAAGCACCGGCAACGTAGCATAGTGTTGACAACACAAACTATGAAAAATTTTGGCCGCCATCTGAACAGTTCTGGAGTGAGAGGGTTGAACGAGATTTTGTTGTTAGGAAGTAAGAAATTGAATAATTCTTGTTTGTTACACTCTCTGAAGAGTTTAATAGGTGCGTGGTGTTATTTAGTGTTATTGCTATCATTGATTAATATTTTTTACAAAGGATAAGCTTTTTTAATGATAGTTGTAAAAGTTTCAAGAAAACACCTGTTGAACAGACTAGAAGGGGGTGCGGGAGACTTGACCCATGCTATGGTCGGGAGACATAATCAGTGGTCCAAGTTTCCCGCACTGAGATTAGATAATAGTTTGCTTTAAAAAAAAATGAATGATAGAAATATCTATAAAAATATACAAAGGTTCAAAAAAATAAAAAATATCTCGGAAATAAGTGAGAGTGACTATGAAATGGAAAATATGTATTTCATACGCTGATACATCTGATGATGAAAACCTTGGCATAGACAATCGTTGGTCATTAAAAATTATTTTCTTTCAATGTTTGTCTTGATGAACAGACTTATAGTCAAAGTCTCTCTCGCCCTCTGTTCAACTCTCCCATGAGTTAGGGAGACATGAGCCAATTTTCGGTTCCTAAAAAAAGAATTGCTGTACTCAAAATGTTCATCTCACTATCACCCTACTATCTACTATCGTTACCTATTTGGGTATGATATCGACACGCAAAAAAATGAGTTGCTACCGTTTACAGATACAACTTAGTAGGCTTCAGAGTGAAAAGGGGTTCAACTCTCCCGGACTCCCCATACCTAAAATAATTAAAATCCTCCATTTAGCACGAATCGATGTAGAAACTCATACCAGTAATTTTTTCCGTTTCAGAAACCCGATCCTCAGTACATAGCAAATTACGGAATGGCGGCATCAAAGGACGCAGAGGTGCCGCGAACGGTTCAGGGCCGTCGACAGCCCCTTCTTCCCCCACCCCCTTCGTGTCTCCCAGAGCGGAACCGTGCAACAAGCGAAAGAGCAGGACAGAGGACGAGGCTCAAAACCAGAAGGAATCGAAGAAATCCAAAGTAATCATTCCTCCACCGGTCCCCCCGCCTGTAATAGTTCCTACCAGCACGACAACGACGACCTGTTCATCTCCCCCGCCTTCCCCCGTGCTCCTAGAATGCCCGGAGCCCAATTGTTCGAAAAAATACAAACATATCAACGGCTTGAAATATCATCAGAGTCACGCCCACGGTTCGGCCGACGACGATGACACCAAAGACGTTACCTCGATGTCCGAAAATGACGAGTCGAACATCGAGGCCCCTAGTCCCATCACTCCCGTCAAGTCCCCCGAGAAGAGCCAGGACAGTCCCCTGCCGGCGCAGAAACGTGACGATGAGATCGCGTACATTTTCAAGTCGGGAAACATCCTGGACGTACCCAGCCAGCCCACCACGCCGAGGAGCACTCCGCCATCGCCGGCCATCCCACAGGGACTGCCCGATCTGGCCTCTGGAACGAGCGTCAGTTCGCCTGTGGAAAATAAGAACATCGTCAAGCCGGGCGTTCTTCGTTTCAATAACGCGGAAGAATTCCCTGTTGGAGTTTTCTCTTCCAATAAAACTCAGGTTTCCGGTGAGTGGCACTTTAATTTCAATTTGACACTATCGAACTACTTTGCAAGAAGTCTAAGGGTAGAAAATTATAGCTCCAAGTGGATCTAAACATTCACATTCTTCAGCATCATCAGTTTCCAGTAAATACCACCCACAACAAATTTCGGATTCAGAATTTTTTTGGCTCAACCTCTTTATGGACCATATAACTTGTTCATTCAGCTTCAATTTCCTTCTTCGAGGACCTCGATGCGTCTATTTATCTCTGAGCTATGGGACTTCGAATGGAACTCATTTCAGTTTCGATTGTCGATATCTCAGCAATCAATGGTCACACAGAGAATGGAAGATGTATTTCAAAGACTTGGATTAACTCTCTACAAGGTTCGGCCATCGTTTAAAAGCAATCATTTCATGTATTTTAGGAAACCATTTATGTAGGTCTTTCATTTGCAGTTCAATACACCAACAACTCTACCAAATTTCAATTTGATCCATCCAGCCGATGGTTTTTCAAGTTGATGTGAGGAATATAAAAATCACCCTTTTAAAAACGATGTCTAAATCTTGTACAAAATTAATTCGAGTTTCTGAAAGACATCCTCAATTCACTGTGCGATCATTGTTCGCTGAGATATCCATAATCAGAGACTAAATGATCCATTTTCATTCCATGTTTTGAAGTTTAGATCCATGAACTAGATACTTGAAACTACAATTTCCTCTCTTCGAATTTTCTCTACAACCATCATTCTTCAAATTATAGCCTGGAAAATATTAAAGATTAGTCTAGAGAAAACTAAAGAGCTGACTATTCAGTGACATCGCATGATAGAATGACAACTTGTGAATCGGCCGGTGCATTTTCAACCAATTCATACTTACCAAATGATTTTCATAATATTATTTGTATCTCTTATTTATAGGAACATCGACCCTTGTTTCTTCAGGACGCAACGCACCAGTGCCAGTACTAGAGCAACCTTTACCTCAGAACGAATCTCCAATACAGCCCCAAACATTCACGAACCCGTTACAAACCCAAGTTTGTAGTTTGCCCCCTCAGCAGTTTGTTCAGTCTCCAACATTGGCAATTCCAACCCAAACAAATCCCTCACAGATGACGTCGCAACTTTCGCCTCATCCGAATCAGCCTCCCTCCCCGGCTTGTAAAATTACGAATTTCAAGGTCAAGCCAACTGCCGCGCTGATGCCGGATGAGAAGAAAAACCCTCCTCAGATAAACCAAACCAAACCTCAAAGCTTCAAGAAGAAAAACAGAAAGTCTCCTGCTGGTAGTCCCCATCCACCTCAGTCTGACCAACCCATGTTCGGAATGGAACAAAGTGGAAGGGATGAAGTTCGAAGTCCAGCTTATTCCGATATTTCGGACGATGGTGCCCCTGTGATAGAATCGGAGGTTGGCGACAAGAATAAAAATCCAAATAAAAAAGCTGATCCAGGTCAGCCTCTGTCACACATGTCTCAGTATGGGATGTATCCCTTTTATGGCCAGTCACAATACTTGGTGCCGAATGTCCAGCAACAACCAGCGCCCCAGGATCAAAATAAACCCAAAGAACCAGAGAAACAAACTGAGAAAGCAGCTACTGACAAGGAAATTAAGAAAGAAAGTGGAGATTATCCATCCAAACCTATTTCAGGTCCCACCCAGCATTATTATCCATTTGGATACATGAGTGGGTATCCAGGATATCCAGTTGATCCGAATTATGGAATCGTTCAGGAAGATAAAATGAAAGAGGAACGGGTGAAAGAATCTCCTAGTCCAATTGAGCAACAGACAGTGAACAAACCCATTCCAAATCCTATTCAAGTACCTAATCCCGGTAAATCAAAACAGGACTCTAATCTGAACATGAAGGACAAGCACCAAAATGATAATCATCAAATATTGAAGGAAAGTATTGAGATGAAGAACCAAATGAATCCTTATATGTATTCAAGGCCATCACAACAACAGCCTCCGACATCCCATCATAACCAGAGAGAGGAGGATGTGAGGAGATTTTATGTCTATGAACAAAGACGAAAAGAATCGCAGCAACAGCAGCAGCAACAACAACAAGTACAGCAAAATCAGCAACAACAGCAGCAGTCTCAGGGTCAACCAAATGTGGAATCCCATAAGAGTGGTTCAACAGGAAAAGGAGCTCCTCCACCAAGTCCCAACGTAAAGCAATATAAAGATGCAAAATTAGAAGATAAAGATAAAAAAGACATAAAACAAGAAGGGGTTAAACCTACTATGGAAACTCAGGGCCCTCCTCCACCTCCAACTTCACAATACGCTTACATACACCATAATTATATGCAATCCCCTCATTATGGGGCGTTGCATTTTGACCCTAATCATTCCATGTACAGGGGGCTGATGGTTCCAGGGCCGTATAGTACTAATCCTTACCTATTGAATACCCAAATACCTAGATATCATGCTCCAGAAGATTTATCAAGAGCACAACCTCCAACCAAAGCCTTAGACATGTTAGAACATCATGCGCAATATTACTCCCAGCATAAGATACATGAACTGCAGGAAAGAGCTATCAAGTCCCCCACTCCCAAAACTTCAGCAGCCAGTTCTAGTCCTTCTGCAAACAGTGGAGGTCCACCCACCGGTCCTTCTTCACAAATCAGCTCCTCATCTCCAATGTCTCAGCCAACTAATGTACCTCCAACTGGAGGAAAACAAACACCAGGTGCCAACAAGGAATCTAGGTCTCCACCTCCACAGAGACATGTGCATACCCATCATCACACTCACGTAGGCCTTAGTTATCCCATGTATCCAGCCCCCTATGGAGGTGCGTAGAGATTCATTCATTATTTTTCATGTTTGATTAATTTGTTGGAAAGAGAATTATCTTATATTGGTTGCTCAATCAAATCTGTAATTTACTTATACACTATTCATTTCACTGCTGTTATTTTAAAGAATGAAGCGTTACTGTTCATGTTATCAATTTATTTTCTCGATAATGTAAAGAAAACGCCAATTGAAATATCTTGCCAGACTGGAGTATGTATTCAAATCTTGAATATTATATGAAATGTTTTCTTTCCGAATCACAAATTGCATAAAGAAAGTTAAATTTTGAATTATTTTTTCAGCTGCTGTGATAGCAAGTCAACAAGCTGCAGCTGTTACAGTTATCAACCCTTATCCGACAAAGTGAAATCAATTAAAATCAAACAAACCTTTGTAGTGTCGAGAAACATTCCATAGCTCTGACTGGTAAACTTTAGTATGCACTGACACAACAGTAACTCCAATGTGTTGATCCTTAAAGGCGTTGTTTTTTATTAATATTGCGCTGTTTCGCGTCAAAACTATTTCCTGTAAATGATTTCATTTCTGTAAATAATGTAAAGGCAAAAAGGTCCTTAATTCATCATTTATAGAAAATATGTAGTAGACTGATATAATATTAACTGACCTGTTAGAGAGGTATATGTATTTTTTAATGTACTTGGTCTTATTTTCACTGAATTTCTATAAGTTTAAATATATGTTCTATTTTTACTATTATCTTTAACTTCGTTCCAGTTTTATTGGAATGATGTTTGTACAATTGAAACATTGTTTTTTTTTACTGAAAATGCATCTGTACAGCTTGTAATATTCTGTAAATATCATCTTAATAATAAAAGCTGATTTGCTTTGTATCTGTAAATCAAGTTATCATTTCTACCTTTCGTCTGTTGACTATTCCCAAAAATTTATTTTTTGAATTTTTTGTGCTGGTTATCTAGAAAAATATTCATATTATATTACATTAATTCACCAAACTAAAAGGCGCTTGCTATACATACCATTATATTTTCAAATTTTTTTTTCTAAAAAAATATAACGAAATTAATTTCGGAGAACGTAGCTTCAGACGCGAAGCATTTTTGAAGCTTTCAAGCACAATGTCGGCAGAACTATTCGCAGCCACTGTGTTAAGAAGCCTATTGGTTCTTGTGGAAATTTGAAAAATGGGGGAAATCCAAATTTTTCATGAAAATTGTTGTGGGCATTCTACAGTTCGTAATATTGAATCTATCGATGTGAAAATTTGCACGTTAGAGCTTTAGGTCGGAATCGATCCAGCAGTTTCACAGTTTATTCAAATTTACCGGAACTTGGGTCCCATTTCAGAAAATTTTCGCCCGTCAGGTATGAAGAAATTTCATTTCATTTCATGTTATGAAAGAGAAAATGTTCTTTCGACAAAAAATTGCAATGCTTCTATATCCTCTATAAAGATATCTGGGATTTCATCCCCGACGAAAAATCGACATTTCTTCAGTAGTTTTCATTTCAATAGATTCTCAAATAGGTAGATTTCTTTTAATACCACCTGGACTGGTGTCAATTTTTCTAACTAAAGTTAGTATAAATAGTTGTTTGTTTGCAGAAAAAAGTTGTTTGAGAAACAGAAAAGATTTTAGGTGTTTACGAAATAGTTTTCATGAACTCGTGAAGAACAGTGCTCCCGGCGCTTGTGAATCCTCTGGGTGGGCCAGTGAATGAAATCTTGAAATTTTTGATCCACTTTTAACGTAGATCTACTTGAAATCATGCCCCAATCAAGTAATCGGTCAACATTAGTAGCTATAAACAAATTTGAACAAAAACTGTATTTGAGGTAGTTACCGGCGGAACTGGAATTATGACGAAAATGAGTGAAAACCAAATATGTTTATTCAATAATTAATATACAGAGTTTTGTGTAATTGTGATCCAACGATATCTCCATGTGACCATGAAGTTTGAGCTCAATTCAATCCAATAATTAATGTTTGTTTAATAGACCACCAGTGAATTATGGCTCGTAAATCGCAAGAAAACAAATCATCATTATTTAAGGCCGTGGACAAAAAAATTTTATGTCAGTATTGTTGTTACTGCTTTATGTTGTCTAATGCTGTGCATTATGTTATCTAATGCTTTTAGAGGTGCCCAAGTTTCAACTTTCAAAACTACTAAGATTTTTTCAAACACGTATTCGCCTAAAAATTAATTTTTATTAACATCATTTACAACAATTCATTACTAATTATTACAATAATTACAAACTTTGGGAAATGGCAGATTTTACAGGCTTTATATGTAGATACTTGGAACTTTACGGGAAGAAAGAGATAAACATTATCAAATAAATAAGGAAGTAAACCAAGAAACAAATTCTATCTAAAACTTTTGCCATTATCAACCAATCTTTATTTTCTGGAGAATTGCTGTTCTGGTTGTTGATAATGTTGACTTCGTCTTCTTCACTCTTCAGTGGAGAAATACCCTGCAATAAAATTGTTTCAGAATGGATTTTTTTAACATTTTTTCATATTTTGTAAGAAACAATCAACTCGAAGAAATGAAGCATTTTCTGCCTTCAAAAGACCAATTATGAACCTGTTGAGTTTTGGCTATTGCTAATAGTAAGTACTTAAAAATATTATTATATATCTTGAGATATGTCAGCTCCTCATTAATGCCTATAGTATATGTTCTTTTACCTTGATTGAATAATCATTCAGTAGAATAATCTCTCCAGCTTTACATCCAGTAAGAATCGAAACTGTAGAAGAGACCCATCCTGGTGCCTTTGGATTTCCCTCTATAAGATTCCTCAAGATAACAGTTAGTACTATGGTGAAACAGGTCAGTAGAAGAGAATCCCTCGCGTATGACACTATGAAAGAAATTAATTGTTAATTTTTGAGTAATGCTCATTATTTCGATAATCTTTCGAACCTATGAAATCTGACGCTTTGAAATGTATAGATTTCGAAAGGAGAATTGATAAAACTTTTTATCTGCCGTATTGACCACCGCACTTTTTTAACATATAATTATTTTTCGATTGACTCATCTCCGTAGAACTCCTGTGTTAATAAAACTTGATATTATATCAAGATTAGATTGAGTTAGATTAGATGCAACACTGTATAATTGAGTTTATTGGTCTGAAATCTACAAGTGTTTGTGGTGGAGTGACAGACCTGCGAAAGTCTCGGATTTGTAAGTTCAGCTAATTATTTTTTTAATTGAAGGAATTGAATATTTATTTGGATGACTCAAAGGAGTGAGAATAATAAACCTTAGTTAGAAATTTTCAGCATTCATTGCAAATTCAACATACCCAAATATGGAACATTCCTTCCATGAGTTGGTACCATCCAGGAAACGTACTGAAGATGCAGGAAATGAGAAACTAAATTGACGAAGCACAAACTCATCCTCTCTTGTTTAACTGGCGGAATCCAAAGAGACGTTAGCGTCATCAACAGTAAAACTGAAAATAAACTTCCATCACTTATACATGACAAGATTATAAAGGATGGGACAGAACGCTTAACTGGAGACCAAAGTTAAAAAATAACGCATGGCTAAACTACCATTATACCAAAAAATAACAATAACAGAATGTCAAATTCGAGGCTAATTTTACGAATTTATAGTTGGTGATACTTGGTGTAGCTACTTTTTAATGGTGGGTTTTTGCAGCAGCCTTTTCAAGAACTAGAGAACCATTCTAAGTGGTAGATGGTGATTACTTCAATAAAAATCTACTTTTATCTATATTCTCACCTACTGCTGGGATGACGATGGTAGATGCGTGATTTGGAGATATCCGATTTATAACGAGTGTGTATTCCAGCGAGGGAAAAGTGCTGTTTGGACAACATTTGTATTTTCCAGCAATTCTTTTCGCATTGATAGAAGCCAATTCCCAGTTCCCGTTGAGCTGGAGATCCTCCACTGTGAAAGCAGGCTTTGCGAGTAATAGATTTAATTCTTCCCCGGTGTGTATCCATGAACCAAAACGTAAAGTACATGTCTGACTATCGTAGGGGAATTTCAAAAGGTCGGGTATGCACAAGGCCTCATGTCTGGCTGTTGGTACACATGCTATAGAGCCTTTATAACTTAAAATACAAGTTATCTCATCGATTATTCCAGAATCGCCAGATTGATCAGCCCTGAAAGAGAGGTATTATTAGATGAATGAAACAACTAGGTGATTTTGTGCCAAAAACTCGAATTCAAATTCGAGATTGAAATACTGCAATGAGGACAGACCTTAGAAAAAATAATGTACTCAACTCAAGCACTTGTTAAGTGCAACTATGTATTCATTTAAATTTTCTCACAATACCCAATGGATGTGGAACGTAGTAAGTACTTTGAAGTTTTAAAGCTGTAGAATAAATAACATATACTTACTTGTTGTATAAAGATAAATCAGGTACCCACATCTCATTGTTACTTATGTGTACCTGTTTTATTCCGTCGAATTCATTTGGATCCCATTTCAGATGTTGATCCATCCAAAACTAAATGCGAAAAAAGTATTTAGTTAAATATCATGTAAAACTGCGAATTTCTATATTTATTTTTTGGTGGACGAAATTTTGGTATAATCAGGTTTAGTAGATTGACTACCTAAAGCTAGAAAGTTGAATCTTCATAAATCCCCGATAGATACGATAGACACAATATACAAAATATTAAATGAAAAAACAAAATGAAATTGAATGGGGTTAGATCTATAGCCTCAATTTGGGGCATAGTGAGATGAAGAATTTTATTTAGATATGTTCGAAAATAATAATAAAAAACAATATAGAAAGTTACATTAATTTTTTTTATAATTGTTGAAGTTTTCAAAGGAAACACAAAAAAAGGTAAAAATATTACATAAAACCATTGAGTATTAATTGGGTTAATACTTTGAAGTACTTATTTTTCGATCATTCAATTCATTTTTATAGATATTTCATTCTACAGTTCTCAAATATAATGATACATCCTTTCTTCAAGTTGAAATATAATAACACAGTATTAAAACTGATTTTGGAATTTGTCCTTTCTGGTTGAAGGACTTACCTACATTACACCATAAACACTACATTTACTCACCAGTGCCATCCAGCTATCCACAGTTAATGTTGCCGTTGTTTCCTCCTGAAAAAGCAGAACTAGATGATCTTGCAGTGAAACTTACACATATTTTTTTTTTACTATAATTTATCGAAGTAGTACTAAGCATCACTAGGGTTTTCGTGAAATTATGTTTTTATTCTATTTTTTAGGTATTACTGCGCTTTCTGCTAGAAACGTACTAGATATAAAAGCTGACCAGCAGAATCGTGTGTGATTTGACACCCTTCGAGTACTTTCGTACTAATAACTGGGTTAATAAATATTTAGAAGTAAAAGGCTCGGGCAGGTTAATTTTAGTTCTTAAAATTACCATATGGCATAAAAATTTAACTTATGACGTCCTTCATTCTTACACGGTCATATAATTCTTATTTTATTATCTGAACAGAATTGTTATGTAGGTAGGTACCAATTCCTCATTCCATTTGAGAAGAAAAAAACTATTATGTCGCTCTGTAAAAATGAATGACGTTATAAGTTTCGAATGGTGATTTCATTTATTAATACTAAAATTGATCTGTTCCAGCTTTTGCTTGAAAACGTTCAATAACGTAGTTATTTTTAAATGAGACAATTTTAGTCATGCATTCTCACATTCAGAGTGGGTTTTTTCAACCAGTTTACACTTACATAAGTGAAGTATTTCATTATCAGCTTCACTGTCAAATTAGTGGTTATATTGCTATTTTTAACTGGTCGTAAATCATAACCAGAATAATCGCAGAATAGATGATCCCTAAGTTTCTGCTCTGGAAGGTTTTTTCTCGTGATTTTGCAATCATCATCGTCATCCCCTGCGTATGCTATAATTGAAAACATTAGGGTTAGTTAGTCCGAGAGTTGATATGAGTTCAACATTCAATCTTTTCAAATATTTTGCAAAGACGGAAGAATGGCAAATAGCACGGAAATTATACACATCAAATAAACGCACATCTCTCATTATTTCAGCGTAATCATATTACATACATAGGGTGTATCACTACTATCATGAATTAAAAAGGTAAATGTTGAACCCAAATCATATGGTGAAGTGTTTCATTCGAAAATTTTCAATTTTTTTGCCAGTAGGTACTTCGAAACTATCCAACCTATTATTGTCATATTTAGCTTTATCAGTGTCAACCATGTTTTTATCTACAAAATAGTTGAACCCATAGGTCAATTGGCCGCCGATATAACTCTATAGAACTGATTAACTATTAAACTTCTTAAAGTTATCTTGTTGATCCCGCGATCGAAATTATTCCGCTTTAAAAATAATAATCAATGGTGTTTTCATTCCGAACATTAGTGAATTTGATGTAACCGACATCGGTGCAAAAAATCGAAATGTTCAAGCAAACTTCAATAATTATTCTTATTGCAATAGGCGTTGTATTGTCTAGGAGTGTACAGAATGATGTGAACAATGATAATGCTGTACTTCTAACAAATCAGGTACCATCACAGACGGTTAATGTTACACTGAAGGCATCAGAAAATATCACTAATGTGCAGAATGGCGTAGATAACGTTGGTTCTTTAGGCGTTTCTACCGAATCAGAAAATTCGACAGTTATTGGAATACCCGAGAACGCTGTACAATATTGTAAGTAAACAGTGACACATTTATCCACAAGGAACTCAGAAATGTAGAATGATCTAATTTTCCAAAAAACGTTACTCACTAGACGACAAACTGCTCAATATCCTCGCTAATCTTAGCTCGATGCGATGCTACTCTCCTTACCTACTTATTTTTATTCAACTTTTTTGTTTGACAAAATTTCGATACCTTTTCACATTCCATTTTTGAAACGCCTGAATTATTTTATCAGATCCGTTCATTTTCGAATAAGTGGATGTTTGTCGGATATCTTTTTAACGACAAGGAAGAATAATTTGAAATTCGTGGTACCAATGTGTGTAATATCTATTATCGAAATATTGTCTTATTTCAAATTTGAGACACACTGTAACATTTTCTCGAACAAAAAAAATCAATTTAAAATACTAATCGATCTGCCCTAGAATGTTTACAACGAAAAAACCGAATTTATTCAAAGTAAGAAACTCGTACTGTATATCGACTGTATGTGAAGGAAGTTATAATAACCTCAATCAGCGTAGATGAATAATTATCTCCTATCTCAATGACTATCTGATGTTTTCAGGAACATAATTTATATAATTCGTCGTACCATTCTGTAACTTCGCAATCTTGGAAAAAAACATTACCAATGAAAACCTAGTGCATGAATATTCATTGAACTCGAACTTGACAACGTAGTTCTCATGTTCTCAATTGTGTACTTGAATTTCGATATCATATGTATGTGGCAATGAGAACATCCATCTTTTTTGCATGCAAATATCTTTTTCGGCATGAATGACATACAGGCTTTCCCAACCAAGACAAGCTAACGAAATTGATTTCCATAAACCCTTGAGATAAGGGGTTTCACTCCAATTACATTTCCATAGCACCTCAATTGACTATTGAGGGTCGAAGAAACACATATTTTGTACATGTCGAGCTGGTACTAGTGTTTTCATACTTTCGTTGGTAACAAAAACCTCAGCTGCATCTATTACCACAATATTTTCAATAATTTTTGAGAATAGCAGATGATTTGTGATAATTATTACTGTACCTACTTGATATAATATGGCGCAAAAAAGATACTTAGATTATTGGTGGTAATTTGAAGGCTTAAAAGAGTCACCAGTAAGCATCAGAAAAAACCGGTCAAAAAAAAGTATGGTCTCTCCATTTCGATGAAGCGAAATTTATATGAAGTGGCTTGTTTTGAAATTGAAATAAGTACCTACCGTTCGAGTGCTCTAATAACTTCATTATTATTTCTTTTTACAACAGATAACTTGATTGTTCTTTATAGATGCTTAAGAATTATCACGCATTTCTCAAAACAAAACACTAATTCAGATACCATCTCTCTTGAAAAGAATGTCAGCTCTTCCATTTCTGTTTCATCCGACAACTGATAAGCATTATCGTATGACACAGTGTATTTGTCGAAGTTGAAAATGAATACAAAATTAGCTTTCATATTTTTCCTAGTACAAATAATGTCGATTTTTTACGTTTATGGACTACCAGTGACAGTCTCCAATTCGACCACGGTGAAGATAGAAAATGGTCTGAATATCGATGGCAGTAATAATACTCTGAAACACACGTCGAATAGCTTAAATACCATAGAAGAAAAAATACAGTTGAGGAGTGAGTAGTTAGATTTTTTGTATTTGCACGCATTTTTAATTTTCAGGAGAAATGTTTGTGAGTTTACCTGTTGATTCCTAGAGAATCTAGAGATTCTATAGAAAACATTTTTTTATCTGTATAATTATCTGACAGTTGCTAATGAAGTTACCTATGTTTTCATTATTTCAAATGTGTTTTCTACCAGTGAGTTATGGACCCTCCAATACCCTCCATACATTGAGTATTAAACTATTGAACACCTATAGAGCTAAAGCGACAACTAAGTGAAGTCAACAAAGCTCTAGTTCATCAATCATCTCTTTAATAGGTGGAACTATAAAGATATACAGGTTTTTCCTAAATTGGAGGTACAAGCGAAGAGGGAAGATTCCTTAAGTAATTTTAAGAAATTAGAAAAAAAGTCTCATAAACATGGGATTGAAAACGTTTAATTTTAGAGATACAGGGTGTTAAAGTTTGAACTTCTGGATTGGTATCAAAACAAGTTGTGAAAACACATTCATTATTAGAAATACTGAGTTTAATTTGATGTGTCAAAACTAACAATTAATTTATTCACCACAGCTTACTAAATGAATTTTTATGACAATTTGGATTTTTCTGAGAATTTCGAGAGAATCGTTCAAGATATTTTTCCTCAAATAGGTAGCATATACGACAAAACTACAAGAGATCATAAAATTAAGTATAACAACAAAGCTTCTCTTCACAATTTTTCAAATTAACATTGGCTCACCAAAAAAAAAATCTGGAGGAATGTAAGGTAGAGTATTCCAGAAAGAATATCACCCTGTAGATTTGTTATCGAAATCGGCATGTCACATGGTGTGAATTATCAATTATAATATTTATGCCAAATTTCAGTTGAATATCTCGTGAATTGTAGATGCTATAAGAGAAAAAGATGAAAATAATTCTAACTTTAACACCCTGTGTCGAAAACGAACAGTTGCGGTTAAAATACGAAAAATTTTCATTGATTCCTTTGGACAAACTTGACATGTTATAAATTTTCTATGTTAATATTTTTGCGGCCGATCAAACAACTTATAATTTTTACTTATTTTTTTTTTCTCTTCATTAAGTCAGTAGTATTTTCTAAAATATTCTTTCAGCGCATTATTAAAAATTGTTTTTGAATATTTTTTATACAGTTTATTAGATTCGATAACAACTCAATGCTGCTTCTTCAGCAGCCCCCAACTATTCTATGGTAAATTATATTTCATTGATTTTTCTTGTGTATTTTTAAGCAATTCAAAGAATGTTTTTCGGCCGAGAACGTGGTCATAAGTAAAACATTTTTTTGCGACAACCTCATGTAGGTATCACATTCAGCGCGTATAAGTTTATATTACAGCTTACAAGCTTTGAGCATGAGTCTAATAAATTTACGGTTGCAATTTTGAAAAGTGAAAATCAAATTAGGTATTTCGAATAGATATTTTGGGAATAATGAACATTTGTGTGAAAATTTGAAACTTCCTCTGTTTCCAATTTTAGACAATGCGAATGATCAAAGAACTCACCAACAGCAAATAACGCACAAAATATGAAAACTTTCAAGCACATCTCGTAATCTCCTGGACGACTGTAATGAACATCTCGGTCATTCCAAAATATTGTAACTCGAAACCACATTGTTCATAACGCCCCCCAATCAATCATCTCATTATTTCTCATTGTCGAATTTTCGATGAGACGATCAGAATTTCACTGAATGCGAGTACATCCAAGTCCGCCGACTCGTATCCGATTGCGAGAAGATTAAATAATTATTGCATTTTGATGATACCTGCCAGGGTACTAGGCATCCGGTTAATAGTTACCAGTAACTATCGACAATTATGGATGGTAAATAAGCATGACCGACTCTCTGTTTCATTGGAACGTGCATCATTTGAATTTTTTAAAATTCAGAATGGAACAGAAAACCTTCATGGGCTGAAGTGGGATTTTTTTTATGATGTAGCTATCTGGTGGTAAGAGTCCACAGCAATAATTAATTTTATTCCAATTGTTTCGAACAAGTTCTCGACTAATTGATTGCATCTTACTTGAAACATGAGAGAAGCGTGAATATAATAAATTTAACTGTTGGGACAGAATATGCTGTCTGTTGAATCAAGTCGACACGATATGAAAAACTTTCATGAAGCACTTACTTATTTTCTTTCGGAAAAAAATTATTCCTTGCAAAATGTTCTGCATGAACTGAAATACAAAATGCCTCAGATATTCAGGGATAATTTTTGGCCTCTGTAGACAAGGTGTGTGAATTAAATGTCCTTAATTTGCTCAGGACAAAAGTACTTCAATTACTTGCAATGTAGAAAACCTTTGTCGGGAGAAAAGTTTTTTTAATTCAATTTTAAAGTCATAAAGCATGTATGATACTGGAAAATTTTTTAAAATAGGTATTAGTTCATTCGTGAGTTTATTTCCATAAAATCACAAATGAAAAAGTTTTCCATGGCACCTATTCCATGTCAATTCTAAAATAATTTCAATCATCAACTAGAGTTATGTTGCAACTGAAATAATGATGAACAATTTTTTTAACGATTGTAACGTTTTTCATACCTACTTCTCAGAATAAAGAAATAATGGTCTGTCTCCTTAGAAAGTTAACGTATAATTTATTTCTCAGTTTCATCTGATGAAACTCTTGAATTACTGTTGAAACATCAAATCACCATAGATTTCGGAGTACAGAATTGCAGTACGTGTTTTTTTGGACCTGGTATAATTTTTTATGCCTTGGGAGGAAAATTCAAATCGAAGTTTCCCGTGTGCGTCCATGATTTTCATGGATATTTGAATTGAACGGAGTAAATCAGCGTTTTCTATATATGGGCTGAGTCTTTGCCTCGTACAAATATTTTAACAATAGATTCTTGAGGTCAGAAGAAACACTTTTTGCCCTTAACATTTTTTCCGAATCAGCGAGGTTTAAAAGAGGCTGTTGAAAAACCATAAAACATTTATTTTTATTTCTCATAAACGGTTTCATCGAATGAAATGAATTTCGGAATATAGTTTTTCATTTATGTGATGAATCTTTTTCGAATACAAGATATCGCCTACTTCAGTTTTCTCATTTATGACCATTATATACCAATTATACCATACCAAAAATGCGAAGAACCCAACTCTTGAAACTAAGTTGGACGCTATATACCCGCTAATGAATATTTGAACTTTTTGTAAAATAAAAGTTTTCTTTATGTTTTCTCGTATAATGTGGCGTTTTCGAGATATTTGACATTCAAAAATTAAAAAATATCTGTGAAATTTTTGAAATTTGGTACCTTGGCTGAATTCAACTCTGTTTAAAAGATCCACATATGTGTAGTGTCACAGATTTAGTTAGATCTAGTTAGTCTGAAGATAATTTTGTTTCTCCAAAGGTGGCATAGCTCATTATGAAAACTTAAAATGGCTATATCAGGGCCGAATCGGAAAAAATGGTATAGGATCTCAAGGATATACTGTTAAGATATTTGTACGAGTCAAATACTCACCCTGTATAAACTGCACCAGCATAAAATAATAAACACTGATTTTTTTTTTATTTGCAGCTCTAGGCACGAGCTTCGAGACACTGTTCAAGAGACATGAGCAAGGAATTGTTGCTGATAATTTCGGAGGGTGCAAGTATTGTATTGAATCGAAATAATAATATGAATTTGTCACCAATATGTGATGTGTAATGTTATTGTCTATTTGCGTACTGTAATATGTTAACTTTCGAATAAATCTTCCGTATGAGAAACAGTGCTTTTCATACAGAATGTATTCTCAAAAATATCTCGCTGAAGGTTTTTTAGTTTTGATTTTTTTTCAGTTTAATATTCGATGTCAATAACAAGGGAAATTCAACCTAGAGATTCTAAAACTTATTATATTTATTACATTTCGAATTTTTCATAATGAGATGGATTTTTAAGGACCCTTTCAGAAATATTGTGAGATACTTTTGCTACTTTTAAATTTAATCATTTGAGGTGCCCGGAATTTCCATAATTTTTTTCTTTGAAGGAGTTTCATAGGCAAAAAGACTCTTGTTCAATTTAGTAGCAGTTTTTATTCGAATCTAGATATTTTATAATAATAAATATATATTTAATAATTTAGCCAGTCTAATCAAGGTGAATAATATGAAAACTCCTTATAATTAACAATACAAAAATAGCAGAATATAATCAATACTGTACAGAAAAGGCAACAAATAAATAGGAAAATTTGAACAAACAGTAAACAAGTCACAAAAATAAGAAAAATATTCAGAACAGACATAGATCGAAGGTACAAATAATCTCTCTCTTCATCTATTTCCACGTTAATCAGAATCAACAGATCCTCTTACAGTCATGTCGTTGACTTATGAGTATTATATATATTTTCAATATGTTTGTAGTTGAAAAAAAAAATTAAAATTCCTACATATTTCGTTTGGACAACGAGAATAGGATGCGATCAATACTTTGATTAGTAGATGCCAGAGCGAGAAAGTCTAACTACCAAATATCAGTTCATATTCCAATCTAAAACAGTTATTGGAGCTAAATATTTCAACTAAATTTCTGTAGATATGACAACCATATCACATCATTTACACCCGCAATGTCCTATATAATTTATACGCCAGGATTCAAGCTCAGGAGTTGGTTTCAAATACCTCATTCGCTTCTAGGGAATTCCTGATCTATTACATGTTTCAAACTGACATTCTAAATTTCTTTTAACGATCCATTTCAATTATTAGATATATCAATAACAACATTTTCTATAAATAACACATTCATTACAATTTCTTAAATTTTAAAGCTACACTCGAATATCCTATAAAATTATACGTTACAAAAATTTCAAAGTTAAATACTAAATTTCAGTCGTGAAGAATAAGAATTGATTCTCAGCGAAACAATCGATTGGAAGATACGAATTAGACAAATTTTCTACCAAAAACTTTTTCGTGAATTTATCGAAATTGGGTGCGAGCATTTTTTTTCAAGAATATTGAATCAGTAAGTCTTCTCTGTTCCATATAACATTGATGAAGTTTCATTCAGATCCTCTGAGAGTCTTTGGTTTCAAATTTCCCTAATAACTATGGATACTAGAGCTTTTGATCAAGTGTTTAAAGCGCCATCCTGGAAAAGAAATTAAAAGTTATTATACAATATCATAGGAATATGTTTGCCGACAAAGAATATTATGAGAGAAAGTGGAATTTTTTACTGAACATTAGCCTTAGCCTATACTAAAACTGCTCAAAAACTGGGATGGATGATTTGCGTACATGTAATAATGTACAGGGTGGGCAAATTTCGATGTTTTAGCACTACAGCTTTTAAACCAGTGGAGATTCTCATCAAAAGAAGAAACCATAAAAATATTGTGAAAAAAGGTTTTTGACCATTTTCTATTATTTATATTGATACAAACCATATGATGTTATATATTTTTGAAATCAGTAATAAAATTGAAAATTGAACTGAAATCTAGAGTTCCCATTCAAAATACATAACTTTGGGTCATAGCTTCGTAATTAAAAATCCTGCCAAAAAGGCAAGCACGCCACTGGATTCTACTTAAAAAAGTGCCTGTATAATGTTCCGATTTCAAAGCGCCATTTTTCGAATTTTTGTTTATAACTCGAAAACAAAAGAAGGTGGCCAAAAATTACTACTACTCTTGTTTGTTTCTCAGAAAAAGAGAACGAGAATGGGGTATCAGATTATCTTCTATGGTTTAAAAGCTGTAGTGCTAAAACATCGAAATTTGCTCACCCTGTACAGGGTATGTCTTTGACTCGTACAGATATTTTAACAGTAGATTCTTGATGTCAAAAGAAACACTTTTTACCTTTACCATTTTTTCTGAATCGGCTCGGTTTAAAAGATACAGGCTGTTTTATCGAATCAAATGAAATTCGGAATATAGTTTTTCATTTATTTGATAAATCTTTTTCGAATACAAAATATCACCCACGTCTTCCAGTTTTCTCATCATGACCATTGCGTAACATAAATATACAAAAAATTCAAAGAGCCCAAGTCTTGAAACAAAGTAATTGGATTCTATCTAAATGAATATTTTTTATATTTTCTCGAATAATGCGCCGTTTTCGAGTAATTTGATGTTAAAATAAAAAATATCTGTGATATTCGAAAAATTGGGTACTTTGGCTGAATGCAAGTCACAGATGAGTAGTGTCATAAGGTCAGCTTGTTATTCTGAAGGGAATTTTGTTTCTCCAGGGGTGAGATAGCTCATTATAAAAACTTGAAATGGCTATATATTTTTATCAGGGCTGAATTGGAAAAAATGGAATAGGAAAAAAGTGTTTATTTTGACCTCTAGAATCTACTGTTGAAATATTTGTCTAAGGAAAAGAGTCACCCTGTATAAAGGCATTGAGTATTGAACTCAATGGTCAAAATGAGCTATTAAATTGGGATGCTGTTAAGAAGAGACTTCGTCGTGCAGTTAACCATATAAACCGATCCTCTGCCGTAGCTGTATACGAAATACTGCGTTTTAAAAATGCGGTATTATTAATACAGAAACTGTACTGTAACTGTATATCAAATACTGCATTTTTTAGTGCAGAATTAGCAATGCAGAAACTGTGCAGTCACTATATCAAAAACTGCATTTTTAAAATGCAGTATTAATACAGAAATACTTCAGTACAGCAACTTTCTGTGCTGCATTCATGCAGGCACTTGTAATGCAGTATTTGTACAGTTGCTGTATATTGTGTTTATTGGGATTGCGCAGAGTTTCTACTAATGGCATACATTCATTCTTGCAAAAGAGCTAAAGCATGAGTTTTCTGTGTTTTATTTCATTTCAAACATCCCTACGCCTTCAACCCTCTACAGAGAAATCTACTTACACATTTCCCGCTGTACTTAGTTTCTACAACTACGCCTTTCGTGCAAGAATCTTGCATCATGTGACACCAAGAGTGATAAGTAACGTCATTTGTTCCACAAATGGGACCGTGCATTTGCCTGGGGCGACAGTTCAAATTGCAGGTTGTACAGCGGGGTAGGCCAGTTTTGAAATCAGTCAGACAGGCCTGCTGGTCCCGACATCGTACATTATCGCAAGTTGCATTTGCTGGAAGAAAGATCAGACCTTAGAATTTCATTCGCATACCTACCTAAAAAAATCTGAAATTTTTAGTTACTTTTAGTTCATGAGGAATAATTGTAGTTTTTCCGTTCATTTATTAGATACGAGGATGTATTGATATCTAATTAGCCTAGACCAGTTCCATGAATAAAAAAAAATATTGCGTTATCATAGCAACGAACAATAACTCATTAGAAGTGTCAGTGTGAAGTTTGAGGTCAAAAAAGTAAACCAGAGTTACGCAATAAATTAAAAGAAAGAAGATGTCCACCGAATTGTGAAAATCGAAAAATTGGAGTATCGAGCCATCATCAAGTATTTGAATGGGTAAAGAGGTAAGTAGATTTACGAAGATATGCTTAATACCGAAAATATCGATGCAGTTCATGACATGATTTTATCAGACCGTCGAATTGGGCTAAAGGGATATCTGAAGCACTGAATATTTTATACGAACGAAAATATTTTGATATTTTGTTTGGTTTTATAGTAGGCTAAGAATTTTTGAATATATCCTCGTATACCACTAGGCAAATACAGCAGAGAGGTATTCCTCGACACTATAATAGGAACCCATGACTAACAATTTTTTCACTTCATATTTGAATTTTTTTACGTTAATTGATCTGAGATTAACGTCCATATGGTTGTGAAGCTTGCTTAAGTATTAAAATTGAAAAACTCACCTCTGCAAGGACCTTTATAGGCCAAGGGTATGGCTCTTCCCACTCTGCAAGTCTTCTGTTTCAAATGGCAAGCACTGGGATAGGTGTTACCATCGATTCCACAGACCTGACGTCTTTTCGGAATTGCTGGGCAATTGAAGGTGCAGTATACACAGTGGGGACTCAGATTCTGATCTAGAACGCAGTGTTTGCCTGATGGACAACTTATTCTATCACAGGAATCTGAAAGAATGTAAGGATTCTTTGAATATTCATTATTCAGGCCTTTTCTCCTCAGTAATTGTTGGTATGTATTAATATTCATCTTCAAAATAGCCTGAAATGAGATTCCCACTGCCCGATTTTCGATTTTACGTTTAAACATATACAGGGTCATTCTTTTTAAGCTCACCATTCCACCCTGGAAATGAATTTCATGCAAATATCTTTTGTAGTTTGAGTGTAATTTTGGGCGAGGTTAAGAAAGAATGCCTTTGTATACTTAGGTAGTGAAATTCAATATTAACTTACTTTGGCAAATACCATTGTAGGCAACCGTGAGAGAGGGCGTCTTTTTTCGGCATGCCCTTTTTTTCAGTCTACAAATATTGCGATAACTTCGTCCGTCTGATCCACAGACAGGTCCTCTGGATTTGAGTTTGCCTTCCTTGCATCTTGACGAACAAACACATTTTGGGACACCCTTTCTCAGCACGCAGGTCTTATCTGCATCACATTTGACATCCTTACAAGAGTCTGGAAAAGAACACTGCAAATTATTCATTTCACACTGAAATGTCTCGTATCTTTGGCAATCTTCAAAATTTTTGTTATGTTGTAGTTTTTACCCTTATTCTAGAAGTCAACCCTATACAAACATTTGAATTAAAAAAAAAATTCAAGCACAATTTCTATCTTCAAGTGATCTTTTATATCATACTGATATTTTTTCAGATGAGATGTAAGATAGATATTGTTCTTTTTGCAACTCCTATCGCCACTGTTACTTATTGAGCATTATCTTCGGTATTTTTTCAATCCCTTTTTTAATCACCCAAAAAAATTCAAAAATGTATGGACTGAAGCTGGAAAAATCTGAAACAATTGATAGTCGATTCTCGAATAGCCCCTGTAGTGATACAGGTAAGATTCGTGCTGAAACAGATGCAGTCAGACAGGAAATCGACAGCCATTCATTGCAATTTTACTGTCGAAGCAACGGCTGGAGGAAGTCGATGAAAAAATAATGTAAAAGGAGAATAGAATTAATTTACATGAGACTTTGTGGGAGATCATCGGGTGGTTGGGTATCGGCAAGACGATAATTGAGAGTACGCTTACGCAGTGACCGGCGCTTGTAATTTTCTGTAATTTGAAGTGTCTACAACGACGATTTCCATTCAACTTGAAGAGGAAATTGTGCATCACTTCCCATTCACTATTCGCATCCTGTTAGGCAGGTCTAAGAAAAAGCGACACTGGTGGATGTGGGAGTGATCATCATGCGATGTGATTTTTTTTATTGAATGGAGAGTCATGCGAGGGTACACGAGAGTTTCCCCCTCCCTTGTATATTTAATCGTACGAAATATCCCAACAATTACTATGGTGAATAATGGTAAAGTCTAGGTACTAATAGATTCGAATTTCCATAGTCACCGATAGTTTCTAATTCTAGAGTTTCATTGATTGTAACAAAAAAGAACAGTCACAGCTTCTTTTTTCATCTCAAAGTTTGAATTTTTCATACAGAGTGTCCCGAAATTGATGCAACAAATTCTCAATAACAGTTTCTGGAGACTAAATAAGGATATCTCCATTTTTGATTTTTGCCATCAGGTTCCCTCTTTCGGGGTTACTGCAAGTTTTATGATATGCGAAATATCACTTTTATAGAGTCGAAATGTCTTTGGCAACACTAAACATTAAGCGCTCATTTGAATTCTTTGAAAATTGTTAAACCGTTAAAAGCCCATTCTATTGAAAAATTTTCTCGCTTCTTGCAATTTCTCCATGGAACAAAAGATTTTTGAAAAAATAAAGAATGTGATGAAAGCATTCAATCAATGGAATTCTCCTTGTTTATTACTTATTTTGCGTTTCATAAAAAAAAGAGGCAAGAAAGTTTTTCGATTGAATTAACGATTTGGTTAAACATGGTTAACGCTCGGTGGTTCCAAAGTCATAGTGGCCCAGTAAAATGTATCTTAAGTGGGTCCATCACCAAAATAGGTAGAACTATGAGATCAAAGATTATCTATAATCTTTGTATGAGATAAAACATAATTTTTAGGGGCGAAATTCAGGAGGCTGTGACTTCGAAAGGGGGGCTCCTTCATCTCAAGAATCTGTGACCAAATTCTATTGCATCAATTTCGGGTCAACTTGTATCAATACACAATCAGTTATACAGGGTCTCTGTAAATAAATGCGAAGGACATAAAACTATACATAATATGAAGCACTAAGTAGATGTTATTCACACAATTTTAGATTCCATAACTTTATTATTAGGGTTTGAAAATAACAACCCCTTATAATTTTTCTTCTAAAAACTGTTTTCGTGGAATAGATTTTGGAAAAATGAAGTTCTCTTATGGTTTTCCATTTAATTCTGGAGAAAAAAAGTCTGTTGCAAAATTTCGATTCGATACTTTACTTGGAATGAAGTTATGAGATCTAAAAAAATTGTGTGAGTACTTAGTGCTTCATATTATGTATAGTTTTAGGACTCAGTGTTTTTTGAACCCTTAAAAAATATTTAAACTGTCAACTCGCCATCGCCTTCCAAAGGCTGTATCTTGGAAGGGAGGCCGATTTCGAAAAAAATTATAGGAACTACTCCTGCTTATTTTCATCGAGGAATCATCTCCCTAAGTCCTTCGCATTTGTTTACAGACACCCTGTATACATTTTACCCAACTGTATACCACTTGAAAATCTATTCGACAAATCAATAAAATATGCTATAGATTGCAAAATTTTTCATACAAATATTACTAAATATTTTGAACAAATTATACGGACCACTTCTCCTACCTTTACAGGAAACACAAGGAACTCCACCACCTAAAACTCTCCAAAAAAATAGGCTTCCGGAATCCAGATCATCAGCGGACCAAGCAGTGTAGACAGAATGATCAGCACAACAATTTTCTTTGTCACTTTTCTCGTACAGTATTTCGGTGCATCTACCAGTGGTTGACATCGTGGACCAACAAGTTCCCGCTGAAATAAAATGGAGAAATCGTATCAAGATAGGAGAGTTCATTTTGGATGGTAAATTCATTATGTTTTCACACTGTAAGACAATGAAATAATTTATTGATTTAATATTGGAGGGTTTGATCCAATCATAGACATAACCCTAACCCATGGGTTTAGTCTATGGATCCGATGAACTGGTTATAAACATTTTCAGGGCTACTAGAGCATTCGCCAATTTGCAACCGAAGAATAATGAAAACAGATCTGACCCTCTGAATGAAAATAAATATCTGTAAATCAGTACACTCATCAGTAATTTATAATTACTTCACATTCTTCACTACAATCCTGCCTCAGTTATAAAAGTAGTATTATATTTTCTCTGAATTCCATGTCAACTACTTTCTGTCATCATCAACTTATTTGGTAAAATGTATTCCCTCCTTTTTCCTACAATCTCGATCTCCTAAATAAGTCGACTGGAGCGAAATGAAGGATATTTTTTAAGTCTGCTAGGTTCAAAAGGTTTATTCTTGTAAATTTGAAAGATTATAGGTACACCTATATACAATCAAAATATAAAATAAAGTGGATTTCAATTTTATTATTATTATTTTGTTTTTTCAGAAAATCAAGAATAATGCTTTCTTCGGCAATTACCACATAAGTTTCTTGAATTATTATGACGTCGAATAAGCTATTCGAAAAATTTATTCAACGACTACCTCTCTACTTAAACTTCCACTTAATTCTTTCCAGATACGAGCTGAAACTGAAGAAGAACTCGTTTCGCTCCTGATAAAGGAAAGCTCCACATATCCAAATACGTTTATATTAATTTCCACTCGAGTCCTGATCGTATAAGGAGAAATGCTAATGAAAACAGGAAGGTTAACTGAACAGAATGCTCCCAACTAATTGAGTGGAGACATAAAATCTTCTTGAAGCATTTGCTTACTAGATTCCGATATCATTTATTGATCCATTGGTTTATGACTTATGATAGATTCTTCATTGAAACGGTGACTCTATGGAATAGTGGTAGACCAGGTTGCTGAACCTGGTTAGACGATGGGTTCAAGGCACTGGCGATTTGTTTGTTTTTCTTGTGTGTTTCAGCTCTTTTTGTACCTATTCAACAAATTTTCTGTTGTAATGGTAGCATTTCAATGGTGTTGAATATCATGGTGGAACGATCACCGAAAGTTGATTTACGCGTGGAAAATTAAACAGCAAAAGGAAACCCTTCAACCACCCTGAATTATTGAAAAATCTGTGAATCGATTTGCAATCAAGAACTACGAGTATATAAAAGCGTATAAAGTTACGAGTAACATAGCAAGCTGTCGTGGAAAATGTAATTAAAATATACAGAGTGATTTGTGATCAATGGACCCATCAGTCAGGGGATAATAGAGGACCATGAAACAGAAATGGACACCCAAACATCTCTTATGCCTACTAATTTCTGACATACTGGATTTCCCGAAAATCATAGGATAGTTGAAGCTCTATAATTTCTGAACTGTTGAATCGATTTCAATAATATTTTGAGAGCTCATTGTTTTTGAGGCATTCGAAAGAATCCACATTAAAAATCAAGAAACAACAGGACCGTACTAAATCATTCATTTTGTCATACAGGTACCATGCAAAACATCACTGTGTACATAAAAAAATTATTGTCACGTTCTTGAAGAAAAGGAAAAAGTATTTAGAAATAAATAATTTTTTTTCGGAGTAGAGCCATCTGTAAAACAAATTAACTCGATTTTTCAATTAAAAAACGAAATATTCCTCATATTATAATTCTCGAAATAATTGATAGATTTCAATGATATTTAAAACTATACTCCATTCACTTTTATTTTAGCATTCGGTTGGCCATGGAAATTTGAAACATTTCACTCTGTATAGTACGAAAATGTGGGGTTATGAAGCTTGCCAAAACATTTTTGGGTTTTAAATCAACGCTATGTTGCCCGTTCTACGTAAAAGTTTCTGTTATCACGTATTTTATCACAATGTCGAATCTCTTCGGAAAATATGTGACGAAGATAATTGAATTTTATACAAACTGATTGAAGGCATACCATATCCAGTTATTTGCATCGAAAATACAAGAAATCAGTATAATTTCATAATATGCACTAGCTTGAGGACAGTTAATGTTCGTTATCTTCTTTGGCTTAAGTTTGAATAC
The DNA here is from genome assembly GCF_907165205.1 of Coccinella septempunctata. Classification (NCBI taxonomy): domain Eukaryota; kingdom Metazoa; phylum Arthropoda; class Insecta; order Coleoptera; family Coccinellidae; genus Coccinella; species Coccinella septempunctata. The sequence goes on along the minus strand of NC_058190.1, from coordinate 40,443,442 downwards.
TTTACATCAGTTGTAGATTTCAAAAATATTAACCCGAAGATGAAAAGCATATGATGCAGTGGTTGGGAATGGGTATCTCCCGAAGTTATTAACAGATAATTACAAGAATGTTAAATTCTTCAACAAAAATCATCTTGCATCAATATAAGTAAAGGGAATTAAAGGAAGTTTCAAGTCAAGATGAACTTCATCTCTGAACAAAAATTTCACATGAATAAACAATTAACAGGACAACTGGCGCGTATTTGTAGCTGTCCATCTTAATACATTGATATAATAATAATAATTAGGTATTTATTGGTTCCTTAAGACATTTACAATGTATAGGTTAAGTCAAATGAAAAATAGAAAAATCAATTTTCGGAAACTTATTCTACGATGACATTATTCGAAAATCCTGTAGTAAACTTTTCGCATTAATTCACTCAAACATGAAATTCTCGATTGCCACCACTTTTTTGGGTCTCCCAATAGAAGGAAATTCTTTGTCATCCTCTTCATTCACAATCTTCAGCTAAAATATAAGTCGTTTAGATTCAGATGAAACATACATATTTGAATGAGCGGACCTGAATTCTAAATAGCACTGAAATCCTGTCTTTTTTCTCAATCACCTTCGGCATTTTCGTAATAAAAATTGATATTAGTTGTGGCAACGGCGTTATGTTATTAACAACATTTCATGATGGCCAACCTTACCCCGTTCTAGTTACAAAACTTGAGAAAATTATTTCATGGCCAACCGACTGCTAAAATAAATATGAATGGAGTATATATTTAGGTATTAGAGAGGTTTTAAAAAATGCTTCGAATGTAAAAGGTATTGCTGAGTCTTTGATTGGATTATCATAGATAGGTTAGGTTAGGTTAGGTTAGGTTCAACCGACTGCTAAAATAAATATGAATGGAGTATATATTTAGGTATAAGAGAGGTTTTAAAAAATGCTTCGAATGTAAAAGGTATTGTTGAGTCTTTGATTGGATTATCATAGATAGGTTAAAAAATATAGCTTTGTCTGTATATAATTCACATTTTCTCTCAAACATATTCGGAATTGGCTTTTTTTGTTTAGTGGTGATGAGAAGGTTTCGGAAATTTCATGATTCGATCTTTCAATAAATGGATAACTTCATCAAACAATTTTTATGAGAATTTAACTAACAAAAAAATAGACTATTGGAGTAAGATCAGAAGATTGCCCTGGCCATATTCTAGGACCTTTTCTATCTATTCACCGATTTGCATACTCTGAATAGAGATAATTTGTCACTTTCACTGAAGAATAGAGCACCATACTGTTGAAAAATTACTCTTTCCAAAAAATCAGTGCTATCCCTTAGAAATTCGATCTCTCACAAAAGATATTTTTTTATCAATATACTAAATACTAAATACAAATTTTCAACTATAAATCAGTGGAGGAAATCAGGACTCAAATCAAGCTTCTTCCCTGGGGACACAAATCTGTCAAAAACCTCGAAATTATAGTCGGCTGCAGGCTGAATTGAGTCCTAAAGCGGCTAATACTATTTGTCCATGAAGTACCTCAGCTTCACTTCGAATAGCACCTCATCTTCATATCAACAGAATTCAATTTCGGAAACTATCGCGTCTAAAACAAGTCTCATAAATTATTCATAAATATTCGAATATTCCTTGCTAATGGGATTCCAGAGGATGAAATAAGTTTTCCTTCAAATCCGAAACACTTGCCTAACTTCCCTCATTCTTATTCATGGGAAATTTAGGTGTTTTTCTCTTTCCTCATCTCCTTCGATAATTCATTTGGAGTGTTTTCACTCTCAGGTTCTAGGAATTCGCTGTACTCCTTTTCGATTATGGTTTCTCCCGCTGTTTGTGCATTTTTTCCATTCTATTCTGTAGAAACGACGAATCACAGGACTTTCCACAATAGTAGACCGAATTTGATATTAATAGAGGAGCTTTTTAACGTTAAATTAATTCGAAATATGTGATCGGGCTTCAAGAGCAAAATAAAAAATTGTTTTGTATGGTCTAACCCTGATGTTATCCATATTTGGTAATTTGGCCGAACTATGGATTGATCTGAGATCTCATCTAGATAAGTATCTACATATCTAGTATCCCCAGTTTCTGAAATTTCCTTTCATTTTACACCATCTTATATAAGTTCATAATGAAGAGTATTACTGGTTTCCTTGGATTTTGGGTAGTTTTTCCTCGACTTCATCTAAGAAAGGATTTCGAAAAAAATGTTAACACGTCCATCACCTCCTGATGAATTCATAATTCTTCAGAGCTGTTTCGTTATGTTGGACTTGAATTCTTGCCAGAAATTGAGATTTCAAAGGGAGTTTGATTTTTCAGTTCATTATTTGAATAATAAGAGTTTATACCAAGAGTTACCTATTACCCACTTTACAGGAATGGTGCATTTTCACAAAATATCCATTGAAATGTTTTGACTGACTTGAGTCAGTATCACTAAGATGCTTATAACATTAAATAAACAGTCGAATGAGATGAGTGTCTGAAAAATACTTTTTATCCAAGGTATGAAGATCTATCAAATGACGCTTCTAAGAAAACAACTCAAACTGGCGCGTAGAAAATTCGGCAGTGTTTACTTTTCCAGAGAAGCGCACACACAAATGTTTACCTTTTTTTCGTTTCGATTGTGGGCGTATTATTACCTGTTTTCGACAGAATTCGGTAGCCAGACCAACAGAAAACAACTTACCACCAAAAGTGTGAATTGAAAACAATAACTAATGTCGTGTTTCGGCGTAAACCTTCGCAAGAAAAACCCGAATGCACTCAAGGTAAACAAAATCCGAATAATTGTTGCGATTTTTTTACGATCCCATAATTCGGCGTATATTTCTGAGTTTTATATACTTTTCGGACATAAATATTGACCGAAAGACGGGCAAATTCACCCATCTATATAATTTTTATGGCTCTTGCCAGACATGCAATTAATTGAATCAACATTCAAAGTATCTGACATTTATTTTTATCCTGAGGGTTTTATGCGCCGGAGCAGAGGTAAGACGTTAATTGAAGATTTGTGAACGGAATGCAATAAGGAGAAAAAGTTTTTTGGGCTTGCGTAGGAGGGAAACAGACGTTGAAGTAATCTCTGAAGAAATATCAAATATGTTTAGTTTTCTAGGAATTATACAGTGTGGATCTTTGACTCGATCAAAAATTTCAAGAAATGATTTTTGAGGTCAGAAGAAACCCTTTTTTCTTATACCACTTTTTCCGATTTGGCCATGATAAAGAGATATAGCCATTTTGAGTTTTCGTATAGAGCTATGCCACCCCTGGAGTAACAAAATTCCCTGCAGAATAACAAGCTAAATCTATGATACTACACATCTGTGGATATTTATTTTAAACAGAGTTGCATTCAGCCAGATTACCAAATTTTTCGAATATCACAGATATTTTTTATTTTTGAACATCAAATTACTCGAAAACGGCGCATTATACGAGAAAATATGAAGAATACTTTTATTTTACAAAACGTCCAAATATTCATTAGATAACGTCCAGCTCAGTTCAAGAGTTGGGTTCTTAGAATTTTTTGTATTTTATGGTCCGTAATTGTCATAATGAGAAAACTGGAAGACGCTAGATATCTTGTGTTTGAAAAATATTCATCAGATAAATTAAAAACTATAGTTCATAATTTATTTCATTCGATAAAACAGACTGTATCTTTTAAATCGAGCCGATTCGGAAAAACTGCTATAGAAAAAAGTGTTTCTTTTGACCTCAACAATCTACTGTTGAAATATTTGTACGAATCAAAGTCTCACCCTGTATATATTTGGGGAGGCTTTTTTTTCAGCAGAAGGTAGAAGTGGTCAAAATGAAGCGTTTCACCAAAAATCACACCTATACAAAACTTTCAAAATGACAAAGTTGAAAAAAAAATTGAAAATAATTACTGAAATAATACGACCTTAGATCGTTTGTTAGCTGAATTATAGTAAAGAAGTGGGAAAAAACTCATGTCCTGATTCGACCATGTGATTTCGTTTAGGATATTGGTTCGTTCGATATTTACGTGGTAATGAAAATGGAAACTTAGGATTGCCGAATTGTTCTCATAATTTTTTAGTAACTTACACGATTTTATGAAATGGCTCATTTCGATACCAACTGACAGAAGAGACTTAGGATACAAGTGTAAAAAATAGAATAATACTTCAAAATCTCACCAATAAAATTCGCCTAAATTATTCACGAATTATTTCACAATGGGCATCACAATTTTCTTGTTCGAACATTCCAACAATCGTCGTAAAAACGGGACGAAATGGGGAAACATCATAGCGCTTTTTCAACATAACTAACATAAGAACTTTCTAGAAACTGCTTCGATTTTCTACATTTTTTTTCACTCTTAATTGCACGATACCACAATTATTATTATACTCAAAAGTGACCTGATGCATCTAATCCGATGAACTTGGTACTGAACCATTCATTGTCCAGCCATATGCTTAGGTTTTGTTTCGTTTTTGCGATGCCGGAGTCACCTTTCACACTCCCGTACTTGAAATTCAATCAAATTTTGTCGAACTTCTAGGGTTGTATCTCAGCCATCTTGGATATTTTATAAGGACAATTTGTGGTTGAACGACTTATTTTGATGAGTTCTACCTTATGTCAAGAAAAACCCCCACCTTTGAAAACACCCTGTATATTATATAATTGTATATCAATAAATATTCATGTATTCTATGGAGAAAGCTTTTTACGATTTCTTATATCAGATAAAACAGATTTAGGATATTCCGGGGAATGAAGAAATCGAATAAAAAATAGGGTAACCATTTTGAAATGAGATTTTTTTCAAGAATGATGACACTTTTGTACGAATTTGTTTTTTTACACCGTGACATAGTGATCACCCTGTACAAATTGTAGGCACAGTCTCTTTACCTGTGGCCTCCCATTAGTGAAGTAGTTGTCGAAGAACTAACATACTTTTTCAAGGATTCACCTAATCCGATCACGACTATTAGGAATCTTTTTCCCAAAAATTTTTACGAAGCTTTTTTTAGTGGAAGCTAAAAACACCGCTCTTGTGTCGGCATATTAATGGCACGTGTTGAATGTAGGGATCAGGAAGATGTCATCGATTGAATTCCTGCTGTCATCCGCACATTGAAGTAGTCATAAAACCGAATTTACGAACCGGTTACATAATCTACTGTTATAAATTCGAACCGTTTGTCATTTACGACTACTGGATTATTCGCTAAGCGAAATTTGCATACATTTTTCGGTCACGCGAGTCGAAATGGGATAAATGTGTGGGAGTAAGTATATGGTACGTAAGTGCATTTCGTTGGATTTATAACATAGTAGTATTTCATGAGTGTTTCAGTTTCAAACAGAAAAGTATGAATTATTCCCTGCAAGACAAACAAAAATTATGTGTTTTCAGGTTACGGCTTTATGAGGGGTTTATCATTTCCTTATGTTATGCAATTAACTTAGTTGAGGTATTCCAATATAATTATTAGTAGTACATATGTAGCTTGAAAACAGTATAAACTTATAAGTTTCTACTGTTTTCAGTTCAATAGAAATATAAAAATGACTCCCAGACACTGCTAAAATGATAACCTGTTTATTTACTATCTGAGACAACTTCTCTCACTTGAAGCACTAGTATACAGAGTGAGTAAAAAGAAACGAACAAAATTCCCCACTTGTAGGAGTGGAAGGTGGTTCAGTTTTTTATGTGGCAACACTATAATAGTTGGGGAGCCGAATATGCTAAATCGGGATTTACTCAAACTTCGTGAAGACCTAGTGGATTTTGTAGATTAGATGATAGAAAGAAAATAAGGTTCTATGATATATACACTTTCAGCGGTGGGGAAAGCGTCTGCAGGTCAGGTGTACATACTCGAACGTGTCAGATTAATATACTGTATATGCCCTACGTGTCTCCGATAATAAATTCATGTTAATCTGACATTTTGCGTAGTGGGGCTAACCGTACAGAAGAGTTGAAAATGATGGAAAATTTGTTATTTGGAACATGTCAGATTTTTACAGGATATGTTATTTGGACTAAAAGCAAGCTACTTTCAGAGGGACTTATAATTCGAACGTGAAGCAAGGTCACAGCGGTCCTTTGAAATTGCAAAAAATTGTTACTTGTACATACTCGACCGTGTCAGATTTTCATACAGATGGTTAATCGGTCTTCCAGATGTGTTGACCCATTAATCTGACACTAATCGTGGGGGTCTTCTTAATCTGACAATTTGAAGATGTTAACAAGGCATTTTTTTCATTTATCTCCCTTCCTGTACTTCCAATCGTTTCTGTATTCATTATGAAAATTGTAGATAATAAAATTCTATACAACTTTTGTCTGAAGCAATTTTACATACTCCTAACCGTTTTCGAGTTAGAGGGCGATAAGGGCGAGGAGCTTAGCCACACATGCGAAAGGCCAAGGTCATTGCAGAAACCCAGTCTAATGTACATTCATCGCCATTTATCTCAAAAACGTTCAAACGTAGAAAAAATTGCTTCGGACAAAATTTGTAGAAAATGTTATGCCCTACAACTTTTATAATGAATGCGAAAACAATTTGAAGCCCAGGAGAGGGGATAATTAAAAAAACTGATTTTTATGTCCTTTATGGCCAATTTTCATTGTTTTGGCTTGCTAAAACTGTCAGATTATATTTTTTCCGTTATTCTTGAATCGAATCATCAAATTTTTTTATATTGAAGCTAATGAGCTTCAATATAAAATAAAGCCTCCGCGCTCGAGAATGTACACACGCGTTTGTTTTTTGCAAGTTTGGCGCCCTACCCATTTTTGTCACTCTCAAATTGTCAGATTAAGAGAATATTTTTAACATGTAATTAATCACATACTATATCTTAATCTGACACGCTCTAGTATTTACAATGATCTTTTTTTTACTTTTCTGACAGGCTGTTCTAGACAGTTCTCCCTACATACAGGTCTAATTTTTGGTAGCGGTACTCTACAGGGTCCAAGGTATCTTCCCTTATATTAATTTCTCACGCTCTTGTAAATCCCGAATTTCCCTCTTGGGCTCCCCAACTACTAGCAAACATAACTTTTTGTGCTAGAAATTACATACATTTTAGGAATGATCGATGTTCTTGAAGTCTTATAGATAACATAATTGATGAGAGAACTTATAATGTTCACTTCATTTATTTTTTGTAATTGTGAATTGTGATTTTTATTTCATATAATTCATCAATGACTACCATACGAAAAAGGGATAATTTCGATAACATTTTAGGTCATAATGAAACTGAAGTTTTCTAGACTGTCGTACCTAAAAAAATTCATGGAATCTTGAATCCTTTTAAGAAGCCCAAGCAAGTCCCCATGTTATCAGAGTGATAAAGTTCTTGCAGAAATATAACGCGAAATGAACACAAACAGGTCAAACTGGAGCATATGTTGGAAAAAGGCATTCATTCTGTGGTAATTCACCCCAAACATCAAATAACCTAGTTGAAAAGTCAGAAACATAAAATCACATTCTTCTATTTATTTTCTTCGGATTATTTTGAAATTCTTAGTAGGTACATAATTATATGGATTGTACTCCAATTGTTTCACCTTCCCATTGATAGGGTATCTGATAGGATCATAACGTTTGTGAGCATAATTGAATATTTTGTGTTGTTTCAATGCTCCTTAGTTCCTCGTCGAGGTCATAACAAAGATAAAAGAAAAAAAATAGTTTGGGTGAGTGAAGTAGGTAAACTTCAGACAATTTTACTTTGTGCATTCATCAACGATAAGACCCCTCTCCAAAGGAGTCAACTGTGAACGCAGCTTTGTGTAGATCCTTTCTGATCCGTATCACCACCTGTCTTTTTATTGCTTGCTGCTTGTCATTCGATCTGCATCTATCCTGTCAGACAAAATAAAATTGCAGATATCAAAAAAGTGATGAATGGAGGTGAAGCGAAGATATTCTGTTCCTAGAACCGGCAGATTTGATGCATAAACACTTTGCTCTTATGAATAAGTTAACCTTGTGGATGATGGTCTTGTTTTGAGAATAACTCCGACCGTGCATAATCATTTGGCCATGTTGTCAGTTTCGAAATGTTGCCTTTTTGGAGAATAACTGCACCAAAACGTTACTCATAGAAACGGAAATTCTTTGAATAAATTAATCAAATTGAATTCGCCATGACATGCACAACTATTCTCAATGTTTTTTTTTATTCGAAAACATACACACATACATCACAATATAGGTTATACAGAATAAGGCTTTAAAAAAAATATCAAATAATAAAAAATTCAAGATAAAAAAAATTATCAATGGGACAACAGTAGAATGTGGCCCAGTAGAAGATTTTTTTAGGATAATTCGTTTATATATAGAACTTTATGCTTCTATATCGAATCAGGTTATGAGAGACTCTGAAGATCACTTTCATTACGGATATTTGAAATTTATTAAGAAACGTTTGTTGTCACTCTTGATCTGACACTTAACAATGTTTTTTGTTAATAAATACCTATTCATGATAAAGAATCATTGAAGAAAGGAAACATAGCGTTTATATTCGAAAAATTAGATAAAAGTTAGTATTATATCACTGAAGTGGCGGACTGAAAAAGTTCTCAAACTAAGCCAATGAATTCTACATAATAAAGTGACTTTAGGGTGTAATATTTATTTTTCTAAATATAGAAAAACAAATAAAACAAATAACAAATAAAACAACAACAAAGCAAATACAACAAATAAAAGTCTTAGTAATAACTTAGACTTTTCGAGATAGAGAAAACATTCAAATAAAGAAGGATGCGGTAAAAACCATTATCCATCTTTTGAAAATGCCAACGAATTTTGCCCACCCTGTACTCACAAAAAGTAATACAGGAATTTGAGTGTCTTTAACACTATTTCATTACGGTTTATCGATAATTCTTCACCATATTTCAGTAAAATTCTCGATGAAGTGAGATCGGCGATTCTACTGCAAAAATTATCATAGTGACTTGAACAAAAATAATGCAGGAAATAATGATTTATCAAAATATTGCGTTCAAACCTCCCGCGTGAAATTTTTTTCCAACTAAATCGGTGCATAATATGCCACATTTCAGCAATAGCTCAATTAGGATATTGAACAATCTACAATTTTTTTGTGGAGTTTCATTGGTTTACATGCAGAAAACGAGAAACTTTCAGTTTTAGTATCCTCAATGACAAAATATCCGCGCGTACTTGGCAACCTTGTCCGCTATCATTTTAATTTTATGTTTTTTTCATGACAAATGCACATCGCATTTTATTGCCATCTTGATGATGATAATTTGGCCTTCATTCGCGGAAAAGATGACTAACTAAACTGCATTCGGTAGAGGATGAAATGGCGTTTTCAGCTGGATTTCCGCGAAGCTGTCAGGTGTTGGCTGGCTAAAGTCCTGAAGATGGCATTCTCGCAGGGTTCTAGACCAGTTTCTATGACACGAAATCCCTGGAATATGAAGTGATTCGAATTCCAGACTCATTCCCTGGGTATTTGTAGAATATTTGGCGTTTAACGAAATCCCCACCGAACGTTAGATATTTGTTTTACAGAAAATTTTGAATTTTCTCCCTGGCTAATGATCTCAAATTCAATTTCATGGTTTGAAGTGAAATGAAATGGCCAGGTATCCTAAATTAAGAAGTAAGCCAAGCACTCGTACTCTCATATACAGTGTGTCTGTAAACGAATGCGAATGACTTAGTGAGATGATTCCTCGATGAAAATAAGCAGGGGTAGTTCCTATAAATTTTTTTCGAACTCGACCTCTCTTCCTAAATATGGCCTTTGGAAGGCGATGACGAGTTGACAGTTTTTAATTTTTGTCCTAAAACTATACATAATATGAAGCACCAAGTAGATGTTACTCACACAAATTTTTTAGATCTCATAACTTTATTATAAGGGGTTGAAAATACAACCACTTATGATTTTCCTTCAAAAATTGTTTTCGTGGGATAAATTTTCGAAAAATAAAATTCTCCTATAGTTTCTCATTCAATTCTGTAAAAAAGTATCTTGCAAAATTTCGATACATGCAGTCGATAAAAACTTACAAGCAGTTCTGATCGCTGTTCATTCCTTTTCATCGTATAAGTGTTCCATAGCATTATTACATCCCGCCAAAATATATGCATCAACTCTCTGCCTCATAGACTTTTGTAAGTTTTTATTTATTCCGAGAAAAGTATCGACTGTATCGAAATTCTGCAACATACTTTTTTCTCCAGAATTGAATGGGAAACCATAAGATAATTTTATTTTTTGAAAATCTATCTCACTGAAACAATTTTTGAAGGAAAATCATATGGGTTTGTTATTTCCAACCCCTAATGATAAAATTATGAGATCTAAAAAAATTGTTTGAGTAACATCCACTTGGTGTTTCATATTATGTTTAGTTTTATGACTCAGCGTTTTTTAGAACCTGTAAAAAAAATTATAAACTTATTTAGAAAAAAATTATCTTTTCGAGAATTTTTCCATTAAATACCTTGTAGAAGTTGTAGATAATTAGCGAAAATATATAAATTTGTGCGTTACCTTTTACTCACTCTTATTTTTCTTTTTTTTCAGAATCTACATCTCGGAACTAGAATGAGCAAGATATAAGTGGGTATTACAATTCCGTTTCGTCTTCAATTTCAAAGTTTACCAAGGGAATTTTTTATTCTGATAAAAGGACCAAAAAAAATATATTCAATTCGATTGAAGTAAAAAGGGAAACATGTAGTGAAAATCAGTTTGAGTTAAATCATGGATTTCTATAAAGTATCGGCCCCTTTATTTCAATTATGAATTTCGAAATTGGAATGGAAAATCTACATCCAGAAAATTAGAATTTGTACCAAGTGATCTCTCCTGATGAATATCTGTAAATGGGAGATCAGGTATTTTTTCTTAGTTTGAGTTAACAGATTCTGCGAAATTATATCGTGGAAGAGTGTCTGTAATATTCCTGATCCGTCGAGAATCAGTGAATATTTGTTCAGTTCTCTAACGGATGAAAACGGTAGACCGGAAGCTGTTCAAAAATTCAAATTTTTCAATATTTAGGGGTATTTTCAGGTAGGCATAACAATCATAACATGGCTCACGCCACTGAAAACATGCGTGACAAATTGGTCTGGTATAATCGAGGCCAAATCTGGTCCTACCTGACTTGGACCTAATATTTCTGCGGTTGTCTGATCGTAGATAGCCCCCTTTTCCCTAATGAGCTGCACTTGAGAACGTCAGCTAAAGACAATTCATCATAAATGAACTTCCTACGTAGGAATTCTTAGATACGTCAGTCTACGATTTTCGGCGTGACAGGAATTATTATACACTTTCGGGGATATAAATTATTTCTCCTATCTTAACAATGGGGATCACGCAATCATAATTTCTCGCTTCCAAGAACAAGATAATGCATATTATATAATCCGAAGACATTCCGGTAACGAAATTATGAATGGGCTATGTCCGCTTCAACTATGACGGACATCGTTGAGAGAATCGGAAAGCAGTTGAAGTCTGGAGGTGGTATACAGTGTGTCCCAAATTTTGGCTCCACCTCTAGGCCAGACAGACAGAGATTAAAGGGCTCCTGATCTCTATTTATGCGAAAATCAGGAGAAAATCATAGTTGAGAGTCCTTTCAATATTTCTGTTATAGAGAAGCATAAATCAAGCAATTTGGGGCATATCTGAAGTTTTTCTGGTAGAAAATTTATAATTTTGGATGATACCTAATCATAAGTTTCGATGTGCATATCTGCTGATATAAAAACCGTCATCCAATAAGTTGAAATCATTGCAGTGAAACTCCAGCTTTTTTGTAAAGGGTACATGTTAATAACAACGGTTGTTTCAAAATTGATGAAAATAAGAAGTAATATTGTATGAATAATCGTCGAAAAAGTATTGAAAATTGCGTTGTGTACGCCACATAATAAATAAAAAAAGATAAAAAAAAAGATAAAAAGAAATGTAAGTAAGTGTGGCAAAAATCATTATTTGGAGAAGGAAATATTTTTTAAATTTTTTTCAGAGCACCCAATGTCTTTACCATGAGCTAAGGCTAAGGCTCTTCCATTCTTTCTGGAACTAAGTAAATTGTTTAATGGCTATATTGGGAGAAGCTGAAATTTTCAGAGCATAATAGACGGTGTTGTGCATATACCTAGATCCATATCCAGAAAAACTCCGCATGACAACGATGTCTTATGAAAGTAGATCAATAACAGATTTGAGTAATATAAAGGCAATGCAGTAAGCAGTGCATTGCAAGGTTATCAAGTTGAACCTTCCATTCATTTCCTCCAATGGCCGAGACTAATGTGCGGTAGTAGACAGAGGAAAAATTGCTGCTCCACATAACATTTGAAATGCAGTATTTTGCAATTTGAAAGGTCACATCGGGCAAGCGACGAACATTGTTCTACTTTTTTTTCTGATTCGATAGTTGGATTAAGTCTAAGGAATATAAGACCTCTATGAATCATAACAGCCATAAATAAAATGTAATGGGTGGCATTGAAATGAGTACACTCGAATTTTTTAATCCCTTTTTAGTGTACCTACATATCTCTTTGTTTAGGATAAGGAAACGATGAAAATTGGGGATTGTATATTAGAGATTTGCTATTAGACGTTTTCAACATCAAATGATGTGTTATGCAGGGCGAGTCTTTGACTCGTACAAATATTCTAACAGTAGATTCTTGAGGTCAAAAGAAATACTTTTTTCCTATACCATTTTTTCCGAACCGGCTCGGTTAAGAAGATACAGGCTGTTGAAAACCATAAAAAAATGGTATTTTTAGTTCCATCTCACAAACGGTTTCATCTAATGTAATAAATTTTGGATTATAGTTTTTAATTCATTTGATTAATCTTTTTCGAACACAAAATATCACCTCCGTCTTCCAGTATTCTTATTATAACCATTACGTGTCATAAAAATATCAAAAATTCAAAGAACCCAACTCTCGAAACAGTGGAAACTAAGTTGGACACTAACTAATGAATATTTGAACGTTTTGTAAAATAAAAGTATTCTTCATATTTTCTCGTATAATACGCCGTTTTCGAGTAATTTAATTTTTGAAAAGTAAAAAGTATGAAAATTGGCCGAATACAGCTCTGTTTAAAAGATCCACAGATGTGTAATGCCATGGATTTAGCTTGTTATTGTGAATTTTGTTTCTCCAGGGGTAGCATAGCTCATTATGAATACTTAAATTGGTCATATCTTTTTATCAGGGCCGAATCAGAAAAAATGGTATACGAAAAATGTTTCTTTCAACCTCAAATATCTACTGTTAAAATATTTGTACGAGTTAAGGACTCGTACAGAATTTTTTTTATCCCTGTTATAGAGCGCAAAACTAAGTTTTAATGGATTATCTTATGATATTGTAAAAGCATTGAGAACTGAGGAGTTGTATTCCCATAATATAAAACATATATAATCTTTGAGTATTTTTTATTCTATGTATATAATGATATCATAAACAGGCCGAGTATTTGGTATTGTACCCAAAGTTTACCAGAAAATTCCTGAGATCAAAAACTTTTTGTACTCTAGTTAAATCAGCAAGTTTGCTTGCCGCAACCTGTAGGTTTACAGGGTGGGCAAAATTGGTGATATCTGAACTACAACTTCTAACCCAACGAGATAGAGGAAGATGAATGGCATATTATGCTCGTCTTTTTTCGACAAACTTATAATGCCATCAACTGCATTACAGGCCAAAATTGAAATTTGGGCGATTTCAACTTTGGTCATTATCTCCGTTTCTGTTTGTGCTAGTCTGTTGAAATAAAAATATTATTCAGACACTTTTTTATAGCAATCCAGTGGCGTACTATGATTTTTTCCATAAGGTTTATTAGCTGAGCTATAACATAAAGATTTGCTTTTTCTTATAAAAACAGTAGTTTAAAATTACTCAGAAAGAATCGCCATTTTTTTCCGTTTCAGAAATATATCATACATCGCCCTCAGTCTTTCTAAGTAATTTCAAACTACTGATTCTATACGAAAAAACACAACTTTATGTTATAGCTCAGCAAATATACCTTTTGGAAAAAATCATAGTACACCACTGGATTTCTATCAAAAAAGTGTCCCTATAATGTTTTCATTTTAACATCCTAGCACAAATAGAAACGGAGAATGACCAAAATTGAAATTTTAATTTTGGCCTATAATTTGAAAACAAGAGAAGATAGGAAAATATTGATGGAAAAACTAATAATAGTTTCTCGAAAAATGACGACCGTAATGTGCCATGCATTTTCCTCTATATCGTTGAGTTGAAAAAGTTGAAAGGTATCACCAATTTTGCCCACCCTGTACAGAAAATGATAAAGGTATTCCAACTCAATGGGTGTTCTTATTTTAATGTCACTTGGTATAGAATAAGCCGAATAAGGCATTCGTGAAAACGCAGTAGGTAAATAGCCCTGTTTCACGATATCTAGCGAAAAAGGCATAGAAGGCTTCTTTCGCAAAGAAATATACCCCAAGGTGAAGCACGTTTCCACATGGAACATTCACTCACCCACGCCAGCGTTTCGTACCCAAATTACCGATCAACATTCCCAATAGGTTATTGGCCAACTAAGCGCTCGTACATTTTCCGAGCAACGTCTAACAAGACGTCCGAATCAAATTACCCAAGGTTCGTTCCTGCATTTATGCAATGATTTACATAATCATTATGTTTGCATACAATTGCATCCTTATCCGAACCTTCGAACTGGACTATTTCCTTTTCGAACTGCGTTTTAGTTTCTCAATGAAACCATTAACCATTCAAACTGGTCATTAGAATAAATCTCTTTTTGCCTTGTTCTTTGAACGGTAACTGGAATGCGCGGGACTTAAACCCTGACATCCCTAATTAGAACACAGACATTTCCTGCATTTGTCTGTTCTACAATCTCTCATCAGATGTTTTCTGCACGTCGTCGGTTTAAATTGCGCTTTCTGGGTTAGATCTAGCTATGGTACGTTCCAATTTGGATACCATTAAGTCTGTGTAATGCTTTTTTAGATCTCAATCCAGGAGAAAAACCATTATACGTGTTTGATTATGGTTATACCACAGTGACAGTGCCTTCAAGGTTATAAGCCCAGGATTAGGATTTTGGTGGCTAAAAATTGCTAACAAGCTGGAAATGGATTCTGCCAAGGCTTAACTTTTGAAGATCAAGAAACTTCGAAATTGTTGGCCTGTTTTTGTTTTTTTGCAATTCTCACTGAGAAGAGAGTATCTGACAAAAATTTGTTTCTGACTTTTTTGTTGAAGAAGAAACAACTTCTCAAATGACATCGCAATGATTAATATCTTCTAAGAGGTTCAAACACATTCGATAGCCAAAATTGGGTAATTTTTCTAACTCGGTTTAAAAGAAGGAAAAATTGACTTGCGACATTCATATCATTTGTATTCAACGATATATATACCGGGTTGTCCACCCCAGACGCGGCGCTCATTTTGAGGGAGTAAATGAAGATATTTTTAAAATCTTTTCTTGTGGTGTGTGTAGGATGTCCCAAAGCACAATCTAAAATTATTGTCATATATACAGGGTGTTTGAAAGCAAAGATAAAGTCCAAAGTTACCCTTTTTTAAATGTAACACCCTATATTTGACCTCAAAAATGGAATGGCAAGCTCAAGTCATGATGAGTTTCTTCAGATTACTTTATAGCTCAGAAGCACCCTTTACGAAGTAATGGCGAAAAATCAAAAATATGGAGTTTTTTTAAATAGCAATTAATGAAGAAACTAGTTACGCCAGCGATACAGATAGAATTTTTTCGAGTAGATAAGTTGGCTACTCTTACATATATAAGAAAATTTCAACTCTGGAATATACAGAGTGATCATAATTAATTCACATCAACTACAAATAATCGTCGAAAACTTTCTTATTTCAAATGGCACACCCGGTATTTCTATATCTCGTTGAACGAAAAAATTAATTTCGAAACTATCTTCATAAAATTTTCCTACATCTAAACCTGATAGTTTCTCAGCAATTTTCGATTTTTAATTCAGAACTAGTAAACCATTTTCGCCATTATCTTGTAAATGGCCCTTCTAAGGTATGAAGTGAACTGAAGAAAATCATCATAATTTGAGCTTGCCATTCCATTTTTGAGGTCAAATACAGAGTGTTACATTTAAAAAAGTGTAACTTTGGTCTATATTTTGACCCTGCATACATGACAATAATTTTAAATTGTGCTTTTGAACACCCTACACACACCACAAGAAATGATTTTCAATATATCTTTATTTACTACCCTAAAATGAGCGCCTCGTCTGGGGTGGGCCACCCGCTATTTTTTTTAGTAAGCAAATATTTCTGAATCTGTATAGGTTGGTGCTGAGTAAATTATTGCATCTGGTAAAATAGAATGATGGATATTATAAAGTCTCCCGAGTGTTCCGTATTGATTGAGATGTTGCAGTTTTTCATGAATTAATTTATGGAGAAATGCAGTCTTCTTACGTCAGACCTTGTCGCGTTATTTTTTGAAGGACGTTTTGTACCTACTTTATTGTTTTCGCGCTTCAATAACGTGAATATTACAGTGATTGCCACTATTTCTTAGAAATATAACAATTATTTGAGTAACGTTTACAACGATCCATATTATGGGATAATTACGACCATGAAATGAGCGAAAAAAATCTAGTCAGCAACCAGTTCCACATTCTAAGCAAAGGAGAATCTCAACATAGCTCTGAGTAATTATGAATTTTATAAATACCTGTTTTGATGGGATTCTGAGACGAATTTTCTATAAGATCGGAATGCAGAAAAAACGTCGCTTTGTAATTCGAGAAACATTATAAACCGTCACCTTCTATATTTGAATGTTATTTTGAACCTAAATCTCAACTGCCAATTTCCGTGCAATGTTTTATCATTCAAGTATTCATTGAATTTGAAATTATTCTAAGGTTTTGAATATGGATAATAATAATTTACGCGATAAACAAATTCCAGAAGTAATGGAAGTTGAATATTAAGAGTTATAATGATAGCTTCCAAACGAAATTTGAATAGAAGGTAAATAAATTCTGAAGTAAATTACAATTAGTTCCTTACATAACACTTAATGTGAATATCTAATATTGAACCAAGTGAATTCTTGTATCTGTAATAGGTATCATAAAGTTAGCTCACGAAAGGGAAATATTTCTAAATCACATGCCTACCACCCACAAGCGACGTAAAATAATATAGTTTAATCGAATGAAGCAATAAATTTGTTATTATCTGAATACATTTCACCTACTCAACATTATCGATGAAGATTTTTAATAAGAAAAATATATGGAAGAAAAGAGCTGAATATCACATAGGCATCATTCCTTCATTTCTGAAGTCTCCAATTAACTATTCCGAATAAAAACAAACATTTGTTATCCTAATCTGAGCGATTTTAGAACCAGATCGCAAGACAGATCACAAAATATTCATTCTTGCATAACAAGCTGGGCCAAACTCATTTATTAAAAAGTATTAACTTCGAGTATTCAACACGGTGGTAATAAGTGAAGCTGAAATCATCGTTTTCAGAAAAACTTTATTGGTCAAAATTTCTTAGCCTTCTCTTTTCCTTTTTCGGAATTTTGGGGAAACCTGGATAGCAGATTCAGTAAGTTTAGGCATCAAAGTAGCAGAAAATGAATAGAAATCTAGCCCCTGCTTGAATACAGCTCCTTAAATATGGCACTTCAAAAAAAGCCAATTTTTTCTTAGAAACTAGAAAACTAACAATATGAAACTGAGCAGATATTATAGGGAAACGAAAAGACAGATGAAAAATTTAGGTATGGTTCATTCACATTTATTTTAGCAGTCGGTTGGCCATGAAATAATTTTCTCAAGTTTTTGTTACTAGAACGGAGTAAGGTTGGCACTCATGAAATATCGTTGAAGTCATAACGCCGTTGCCACAACTAATATCAATTTTTATTACGAAAATGCCAAAGTGATTGGAAAAGAGAGAAGACAGGGTTTCGGGAAGTGCTATTTAGAATTTAGGTCCGCTCATTCAAATAGTTAGGTATTATTAAATACAAAAAAGTTATACCCTGATATTCTAAAATCCACAATACGTCTGACGGTAGCGAACATATTTCAAGAGTAAGAGAATTTATATAATGTTTCATCTGAATCTAAACGACTTATATTTCAGCTGAATATTTCCACAATCAGAAAGATTGTGAATGAAGAGGATGACAAAGAATTTCCTTCTAGTGAGAGATCCAAAAAAGTGGAGGCATTTGGGAATTTTATGTTTGAGTGAATTAATGCGAAAAGTACTACAGGATTTTCGATAAATGCCATAGTGGAGTAAGTTCCCGAAAATTGATTTTTCTATTTTTCATTTGACTTGTCCTATAAATTGTAAATGTCTTAAGGTAACATGTGACAATAAATACCTAATCATTATTATACCAATGTATTTAGATGAACAGCCACAAATACGCGCCAGTTGTCCTGTTAACTGTTTATTCATGTGAAATTTTTGTTCAAAGGTGAAGTTCATCTTGACTTGAAACTTCCTTTAATTCCTTTTACTTATATTGATGCAATATGATTTTTGTTGAAGAATTTAACATTCTTGTAATTATCTATTAATTCCTTCGGGAGATACCCATTCCCAACAACTGCATCATATGCATTTCATCTACGGGTTAATATTTTTGAAATCTACAACTGATGTAACGTATTCAAACTTTAGCCAAAGAAGATAACGAACATTAACTCTCCTCAAGCTAGTGCATATTATGATAATAATATCATAATATGCACTAGCTCTGATGATCTCTTGTATTTTCCATGAAAATAACTGGATTTGGTATGCCTTCAATCAGTTTGTATAAACTTCAATTATGTTCGTCACATATTTTCCGAAGAGATTCGACATTGTGATAAAATACGTAAGAACAGAAACTTTTACGTAGAACGGGAAACATAGCGTTGATTTAAAACCCAAAAATGTTTTGACAAGCTTCATAACCCCACATTTTCGTACTATACGAAGTGAAATGTGTCAAATTTCCATGGCCAACCGAGTGCTAAAATAAAAGTGAATGGAGTATAGTGTAGAATTTTTTGATCAAAGTTTGATTATTTCCGCAAAATACATCATTTTGTTCATATTCAAAGATGAGTTGGGAAAGAATGGTATTTTTAATGATTGTCAAATCATCTCTGCGGAAAAGATGAGTTCCACAACATTAGTTTCAATTCCGAAATATTCGGAGGGATTTTGACGTAAAAGTATTGATGATTAAAATCTGATTCTAGGATTCATTGAGCCATTTCCATCAATTTCAATTAAATTATCTTATTTAATCCAAATCGAATAAATAGTATTTGCTCATAAATGAGTATTGAAGATCTCAACTTTATAAATCTCGTATTGATACGGAGGAATTAATTTTTCTCGACTGGACGAAAGCCCAGATTGAGAAAACTATTACAACACTGCTGGCTTGGAACGACTTCTCAACAGTGTGTAACTTGACGACTTGAAAAACAAGAAGGAAATGAAGTCAAGCTTATACACCTGCCTCATCTTCGGTGATCATTTACTAGACGTAAGGAATTAATGATGAATTTCCGTTTCCTATGCCGGTGATGCCTTGAAATCTCCCAAGGAAGATCAGTGGCGGATGCTTGAATGGATTCAGGAAATTAGACTCAGTGGTGGGGAAGCGAATTAAAACATCGTTTCCACCTCGTTCTTTTCTACCCAGGGATGTTAACAGAAATTTTCTGTCAACTTTTGTCAAATTTTTTTGTTTCCTTTGTTGTATATATAGTCCATGCACTTTCATTTTAGCACTCGGTTGGCCATGGAAATTTGACACATTCCATTCCATATAGTACGAAAATGTGGAGTTATGACGTTTGTAAACATTTTTGGGTTTTAAATCAACGCTTTGTTGCCCGTCCTACGTAAAAGTTTCTGTTATTACGTATTTCATCACAATGTCGAATCTCTTCGGAAAATATGTGACGAACATAATTGAAGTTTATGCAAACTGATTGAAGACATACCAAGTCCAATTATTAGCATGAAAAATACAAGAGATCAGTATAATATCATAATATGCACTAGCTTGAGGAGAGTTAATGTTCGTTATCTTCTTTGGCTAAAGTTTGAATACGTTACATTAGTTGTAGATTTCAAAAATATTAACCCGAAGATGAAATGTATATGATGAAGCAGTTGGGAATGGGTATCTCCCGAAGGAATTAACAGATAATTACTAGAATGTTAAATTCTTCAACAAAAATCATCTTGCATCAATATGAGTAGAAGGAATTAAAGGAAGTTTCAAGTCAAGAAGAACTTCACCTTTGAACAAAAATTTCACATGCAGAAACAGTTAACAGGACAACTGGCGCGTATTTATGGCTGTTCATCTTAATACATTGATAAAATAATAATTAGGTATTTATTGGTACCTTAAGACATTTACAATGTATAGGACAAGTCAAATGAAAAGTAGAAAATCAATTTTCGGGAACTTATTCTACGATGACATTCACCGAAAATCCTGTAGTAAACTTTTCGCATTAATTCACTCAAACATGAAATTCTCAAATGCCACCACTTTTTTGGGTCTCCCAATAGAAGGAAATTCTTCGTCATCCTCTGCATTCACAATCTTTCTGATTGTGGAAATATTCAGCTGAAATATAAGTCGCTTAGATTCAGATCAAACATTATATAAATTCTCTTACATTGAATATGTTCGCTACCGTCTGACGTATTGTGGATTTTAGAATATCATTTTATAACTATTTGAATGAGCGGACCTGAATTCTGAATAGCACTTCCCGAAACCCAGTTTCTTTTTTCAATCAATTTCAGCATTTTCATAATAAAAACTGATATTAGTTGAGGGGTGTGTTCATAAACTTACTCCCAGAGTAGAGTATGAGTATGGTCATGCTCAGAGAGCATACTCTGAGGAACTAAAAGTACGTTTGTGAACGCTTCGGTTAATCAGAGCTTACTCAGAGCTTGCTCTGAGTAAGTTTGTGAACGCAACAGAGGCAACGGCGTTATGACATTAACGACATTTCATGTTGCCAACCTTACTCCGTTCTAGTTACAAAAACTAAAGAAAATTATTTCATGGCCAACGGACTGCTAAAATAAATGTGAATGGAGTATAAGTGTATTTACGCCTAGTTTAATGTAAACCTCGTTTTGAAAATTTTCAGCAACTGAAATGATACATGCAAGCAGAATAAATCAATCATTTATAAGAAGGTAATAAGTACATATTAGAGCCCAGGATGGCCTCTTTAAACACCCTTTGTAAACTGTAATTCAATAAAAAGATACTTATTTTAAAATTGT
This sequence comes from Coccinella septempunctata, assembly GCF_907165205.1. Classification (NCBI taxonomy): domain Eukaryota; kingdom Metazoa; phylum Arthropoda; class Insecta; order Coleoptera; family Coccinellidae; genus Coccinella; species Coccinella septempunctata. The sequence goes on along the minus strand of NC_058190.1, from coordinate 40,421,967 downwards.
TATTTTCTCTCGCTTTCTTTTATCATTGACTGACGCAAGTTAATTCGAAGTAATTGAGTTGATAAAAATTTTCAAATATAATTTGAGTGGATTGAACGATGATATCCAATTTTTCTACATAATTTAGTTTCTTGGAATCTGTCTTATCCGTGGTAGAATTTCTTGCGACTGTCAGTACGGACAGACATCAAGCATAATTACAAATCCACGGATGCTAGCCAGACCTCAGAATTACGTAACCCCAAAATTGAATAGAGCGAATTGACGTCATCGAATAGATATAAAAAGGTACCGTTGAGCTCTAGGCGTGGTGTTACCTTCAAACACACAGCGGATATATATATTATTAATATTCGATATGTGGATGCTACAATAAATACCATGCCCAACGATGAGTACTAGTCTAGGAATCCATGTCTTCTCCCAGACAGAATCATTGACCTAGATGAGGTTTGCTGAGGTTGATGACCCTCCTTATTCATTTTCAATTTTCTATGGAGAGATTAGCAGTTGATTGCATTCATATTCCTTCCTTCGTTGCGGTGCACCAACTGGGTCATCTTTTTTTAGGCTCGGACATTCGTTATGACGGCTATAAGTGAGGGGGAATTATCTTCAAATTGTATATTATTTTCATCCTAGAACAGTTCCTCAATCAAGTCGAAATTGTGTGGTGTGAGAGCTGTAAATGCAACTTTCCTTCCACGCGAGAGACGTATAGTTCGAGGCAATTCCTCGGTTTTAAAAAGTTCGTGTTCGAGAACGGTTGCTTCCTACTTTTAGTTGTACTCGTAGACCACTCGGTTTGAGGAAGAGTAAGAACGACCTCAATTGAGGGCGAATTAATTTTTTTCCCAAAGGGGAAAGCCCATTTAGGGTACTCTGGATGTCAACCAAAAACTCTCCTTTGCAGATTCGGACTTCTGAAAATATCTTGAAAAAACAATCGATGATATTTATACGTCCTAAAGGAATATCGAGGAACGTTTAAATAATTAAAAAATGAGAAAGCAAGGACGTGGAGTCAATAGCCAGATGATTCCAGAATTTCCAACTAACACTAACTTGGAGGTTTCAAATTGCCAACCTGAACATTGGGATACCACAGGGATAGGTTTAAATTTACTGTACTGTACTGCTGATTGGCTGGAAGTTGTGTTTAATTCCCTGATTTCACGTCAAAAATGTATCTTGATACACAGGGTGTAAAAGAAAAGTTGCGAAGAAATTCAAGAAGAGATTTTTTGTCAAAAATACTTTGTGGGGGGTCTTCCATATAATTTTAATTGAGGCAGCGTCTGCATAGATTCAGCCCCTAAAGATGTCATCGGAAAGGAAATTTTTAATTTTTCATTAGAAACCAGAACAGAGGCAGCAATGACATTCTATGGGAGCTAGAAGAGTTATTCAAAAATAGGCTGGGTCTTTTATATGAACTTTTTGTTTGAGACCCCCTGCTTAATGACCCCCTGAAGATGGAACCTGAATAACAGTTTTTAATTTTTTCTTAGAAACCAAAAACTGACAAGAACTAAATAAATCAGATTTTTTTGCAGGCGAAAAGGCATTTAAAAAATTTTTTGGTGCTGTTCATCTATGATTGCAAAGTGTAAATGGTAGCAACTCATTTTTTTGCGTGAAGATATCATGCCCAAATAGGTAACGCTAGAGTGATGGGGAGATGAACATTTTGAGTACAGCAAGTCTTTTTTTAGGAACCGAAAATTGGCTCATGTCTCCCTAACCCATGGGAGAGTTGAACAGGGGGCGAGAGAGACTTGACCCATAAGTTTGTTCATCAGGAAAAACATTGAAAGAAAACAATTTCCAATGACCAACGATGTCCTATGTCAAGGTTTTCATCATCAGATGTATCAGCGTATGAAATGCATATTTTCTATTTCAGAGTCACCCTCACTTATTTCCTAGATGTTTTTTACTCTTGTGAACCTTCGTATAATTTGTTATATTTATTTCTATTATTCAATTTTCTTTTTTTGAAGCAAACTATTATCTAAGGTCAGTGCGTGAAAGTTAGACCACTGATTAGGTCTCCCGACCATAGCACGGATCAAGTCTCCCACACCCTCTTTTAGTCAATTAAACAGATGTTTTCTAGAAACTTTTACAACTGTTATAAAAAAGGCTCATCGTTTGTAAAACAATATTAATCAATGAAAGCAATTAAACTAAATAACACCACGCACCTATTACACTTTTCAGACAGTGTAACAAACAAAAATTATTCAATTTCTTACTTCCTAACAACAAAATCACGTTCAACCCTCTCACTCGCGAACTGTTCTGATGGCGGCCAAAATGGAGCAGCCACTAGTTGTGCCTTGTTACGAGTATGTCGCAAGCTATTTACGATACCGGTAGCGCGAAATTTGAATTGAAATATTTGAGGTGGTTTAAGTCTCCTACCTGAGCAAGTCTCGCGGACTACCACTATTCCAAGAGTTAGTATCATATTGAAATATTTTATTTCACCAAACCACATGATGCACATGATGCTGAATGTTCACAACACCCTGTATTATGCAGAGTAGTTTCGGGTAATATGGCCTATGCGGCCAATATGGCCTGTACCGATTTTTCCAAAACTAACCAACTGTACTGGGGTACGTAACCTCCATATCGTCTAGGCTCTTCATTTGACTGTCTCTAGATAATCTATAAGACTATTTTGTAGTGGCATTTTCTGAAAGAATTGTCCTCAAATTCTTAGGTTATACCTATTCTTTATGATCAGAAAAGAACCCTTCGGACATTATGGCCCACTATGTAGGTGGCTTATAAAGACTACCAGGATATATTGCCCACCCGTTATCTCCGTCTTTCTAAATTAATCTAAACGGTTATTTTTTTTCTCCCAAGACAATGGCGTTGCAGAAACGAAACGACAAACTTGGTGCAAGGAGTTCATGAAAAAAACGAACAGAAGAAAATGGGTTAATTGAAAGGCTGAAAGCTACCAAACTGTACAATATACCCCGAACAACTTTGAGACGTTTGGCATCTAAAGAAGATCTACCAGCCTAGAAAGCAACTTTTGAGAAATTAGGAAGAAAACCCACCTTACAATGCCTGGGCCATATTGACCTACCTCGTTTAAATTCTAACGAATAATTAATTTTGACAAGAAGGATTGTTTGAGTTATGTCTCGATGTGAATCAGCTTTAATTTATCATTGTTGTTTACTTTTAAGTTCAAAGAAGAGATACATCGAATAAAGATTGTTCGATCTTATAAATTTCATATTTTATTTCCAAAAATGCTTATGGTGTGACATATTACCCGAAATTACTCTAATATTTGTGATGACCCTGGATATGGTTGAAGGAAAATGTGAAATTTTGACCGAAACATCATGCACCAAAACTAATGATGGTCAGACCCAAATTACATATTTTTCCTTAACCGAATACTTGGTTCATGTTGTGACCCATTAGCATCAGGCGATTATTCTGGCTTCAAGTGTAATCACTGAGTATAAAGCCAAAAATGTTAATACACAATGGTGTAACAACAGAATAATAGCACCCCCGTACGCGGATTTTCCATAGCAGCATTTTTAGCAGAGCTCGACCAAATCGTTTTCATCCGGTGAACGGAACCCCCAAACTGCACACCGTCGTCGCATCCAAGGTCGCATATTCATCAGATCCGACCCACAGAACGATTCTGAGAACCTCGTCCGCAGATATTTTTCGCACCCAAACAAATTATCGATTACGTCTTCGATAATGAATGAATCAGTCATTATTTCATTATCATCGAAAGAAAACTGTCGGCGGACAAGGTGGAATTGTTTTCGAACCGGAATAGCTCTTGGCCTAGTCCCAATGGGACCAATTAAATTTCAAATTTATTGATTATTGTCCGAGTCAAAACATTATCGTTCCTGCATAATTTCATGCTGATTTATGTCCATAAACAAACGTGTTTCGCAGACGGCCAACAATAAAATTGCATCTTTGAATACATTTGGACGTGACCGGACCGTTAAACAAAAAGATTTTCTTTTTCTTGCGATTGGTCGTCTCTCCTTGGCGCTGTATGCAGCCATCGGCGAATTCCCTATTTGGCTATTGGGCCTTATGAAGTTATCACTGTTGATTGAGTGGGCGTCCTTTGATGTGGAGTTCTTATAGACGAATCGCATAAAATTGTTTTGCATCAGATAAAGTTTTTTTTCCATATACATTCATTGTATATGTATGTTTTTATGGTGCGATTTCGAATATTTGCATGAGAAATTCATCTAGGTATGTAGTTCGAGTCAATGGAGCAAGCATAATAATTGATATTGCCTTGGATTTGAGCTCTTTTAAGTGATATGGTAAAAACACCGATAGTAGGGGAGGCCACGATGTTAAATGGGCATTTACTGGAGCGTCGTGGATACTTGTGGATTATGAAGATTAAATGGTAGGAAGAGAAGAAGCTAATCTGTAATCTGAGGTATGCCCAGTAGCGGATTTTCGGTTCTTGCCGCCACAGGCCCTTGCCCATGTAGAATGTGGAATTTGGTCAGATAATTTTCACCCACTCTGTTTTTTGCCACTATTGGCAGCCCTAGACCCGGGCCTACTTGGCTTTAAGGCAAATCCGCCACTGGGTATGCTCTTTCATCGGTCGAGTAAGCGTCTACAGGGAGTCAAAAGTATTGACAATACTAGACTAGGCAAACGAACATAGTTGAGCGTAATTTTGATACCGTTTGTACAGGGTGGGCAAAATTCGTTGTCTACTGAGGGGAACTCGAGAACTATAGCAGCTAGAAAAAAACGGATGAAACATTCTCGAGCTCTTTTTTCATGACTAATCCAAATCTAAAAACAGAATCCGTCTTTCTCTTTAGATTTCGAGTTATAAACAAAAATTGAGATTTTGACGATTCCGAAAAGTTTTCATAGCTTTTTTGTCTTTGTTGTTACAGATCTGAAACTTGAACCTTCTTAGGCACTTTCATACGTATCTACTGACAAAAGATTTTTTCCAATTCAAAAATAAAAAAATTCAATAAAAGTTAGCATTGCAAAAAAATTAAAGTTCACCTAATGATTCGAAATGAAAAAATATTTTGAGCTCATCAGTGGATTCTACATAAAAAAGTGTCTGCAGAAGGTTCAAGTTTCAGGTTTGTCACTTCAAAGACAAAAAAGTTACGAGAACTTTACGAAATTGTCAAACTCAAAAACGAAGTTATCGAAGGAGGCTGTGGTTTTCACCATTCTTTGTTTCTCCGAAAATAAGCTCGGAAATGTGTCATCCGTTTTTTTCTAGATACTATAGTTCTAGAGATCCTTTCAGTAGACAACGAATTTTGCCCACCCTGTACAGGGATCTCGAGAACTATAGCAGCTAGAAGAAAACGGACGACACATTCTCGAGCTCTTTTTTCTTGACTAATCCAAAACTGAAAACAGATCCAGCCTAAAGTTCATAGATTTTGAGTTCTGAACGAAAATTGAGAAATTGTCATTTTCAATGAAGCTGAATAACTCAATTATTTGAACTCGTATTCGAAATCCGTTGTTACATTCTACAGGCACTTTTTTATGAAGAATTCGAATATGATATCATTAAATTTTTTCATCCAGTTATTTTCGAGATACGACAGGGATTTCCGATTTTTCAAATGTAAACTATAGTTGAAAGTCCTCTCATTCTGCTGCAATTTTTTTGCTGAATTCAAAAATGTATCATATGTTGCTATTTACATTAATATAACATAAGAAAAAAAATTCAATACTTTTTCCTGCTTTTCGATTCACTGTTGAATTTTTAGTAGGCTGGCGTAACCATAGCAACCGTTGAATATGCATTATATTTTGTGAACCTGAGCCTCTATGATTGAAATCACGGATTGCTGAATAAATATTTCGATGATTAATTTGCCATCGTTTGTTCTCGCGATGTTTGGCATGCTTATCTTACGATGGTTTACAATTCGAATACTACCGTGGACAGACGTACCTATTTTTCATCATCTTACTTTTGTAAAAATTATGATTATAGACAGCTTTCGTATAATTGAATAAATTTTCTTCTTTAATAATCAGACGAAAGTCTTTTACTCTCTTTTGAAGGATATCGATCTCGATATATAAAAGAAATAATTATTCGACAGTCTGTGATTCCTATCACACAAGTTTGAGTTCACATAGGATTATGTGGAGTTCACAAACCATAATACATTTTTAACGTTCGCTATGGATACGCTAGCCTACTAAAAATTCAACAGTGAATCGAAAAGCAGGATAAAGTATTGAATTTTTTTGTTATATTCATGTAAATATCGACATATGATACATTTTTGAAATCAGCAAAAAAATTGCAGCAGAATGAAAGGACTTTCAACTTTAGTTTACATTTGAAAAATCAGAAATCCCTGTCGTATCTCGAAAATGACTGGATCAAAAAATTTGACGATATCATATTCGAATTCCTCATAAAAAAGTGCCTGTAGAATGTAACAACGGATTTCGAATACGAGTTCAAATAAAAGAGTTATTCAGCTTCATTGAAAATGACAATTTCTCAATTTTCGTTGATAACTCGAAATCTATGAACGTTAGGCTGGATCTGTTTTCAGTTTTGGATTAGTCAAGAAAAAAGAGCTCGAGAATGTGTCGTCCGTTTTCTTCTAGCTGCTATAGTTCCCGAGATCCCTTCAGTAGACAACGAATTTTGCCCACCCTGTACATCACCTGCCTCTGAGAGGCAATAATATAAAAACACTCGATTTTTGATTACAGGAACAAATAAAAAAACCGTATCACTTCAAACCTTAGTGTTACAACCAGGACCCTTATACAGGGTGAGTCTTTGACACGTACGAATTTTTTGCATAAGATTCTTGAGGTCATAAGACACACTTTTTTCCTATACCATTTTTTCCGATTCGACCGTGATGAAAAGATATAGCCATTCTGAATTTCTATAATCAGTTATGCCACCCATGGAGAAACAAAATTGCCTTCAAACATCACAGATTTTTTTTATTTTTGAATATCAAATTACTCGAAAACGGCGCATTATACGAGAAAATATGAAGAATACTTTGATATCACAAAACGTCCAAATATTCGTTAGATATAGTTGGGATCTTTGAATTTTGGGTATTCTCACGGTACGTAATGGTCATAATGAGAAAACTGGAAAACGTTGGTGATATCTTGTATTCGAAAAAGATTCATCAAATGAATGAATAATATTTCGAAATTCATTCCATTCGATGAAACCGTTTGTGAGATAGAACTAAAATAATTTTTTTCACGGTTTTTCAACGTATCTTTCAAACCGAGCCGATTCTGAAAAAATGGTAAAGGAAAAAGTGTTCCTTTTGTCCTCAAGAATCTACTGATGTTAAAATATTTGTACTAATCAAAGACTCGCCCTGTATATTGAATAGGGAAGATGAGGTAAGGTTTGAAAGGCCTTTCTTTTCTGAGTTCAAAATATCATTTTTTTTTCATTCAAAGCGAGTATTTCAAATTTGTATCTTGTACAGAGTTGGTTGGTTTCGTTGAACATATTGAAATGTTAGAGAAAATTTGTTGCATAAATATCATGGCCTTCTGCCCTACTAGATAGGCTCAAAGGAAAAGTAAAGTGATGAGGTTTAATCTGATCTGGTTGATATTTTATAACCATTCATCGAATTAAGGCAGTATTTGTATTCAGTTTTCGACTTTTGAAATACATCTGTGATATATACAAAAATAAACGGTAAGTTTCTATATATAACCAAATAACAAATACCTAAACAAAACGAAAATCATTAAAACCACACCGACAAACTCTTTGGTTGAAAATTAGGTTATCCCTGAAGAAAACTAATGGCGAAACGTTCAAAGAATAATTCATGTTGATACAAATAGTCCAATGAATCCTATTCAAAAGATAATATCATCCAAACAATAAGTCTGAAGTCTGATGAACTACCACAGACTATTAAGCTAGCATTAAGCTTTATCTGTTTCAATGTTTCAAGCATTCAGTTGATTGTTCGAAATTCATAATATGGCGCCTGCTATCACTAATAGCAATTCGAAATAACTACCATTTATCTTAATCTATAACCAAATGTGTGTAATGAAGACGGACATTACTTCAAACGGAATCAAAAATGTCTGTTAGTCAAGTAGAGCTATATTTGGAAACACAATCTAGGATCGTATTCGTAACTCAGTAGTATCACTGCAACAAACAAATTCTTCACCAGAAGCTCAAATCTCTCGTGTGAAAAATTACAATAAAACCGTCTTTTTTTTATACAATGTCATTCAACCTCATTTTCCCTTTCTTTTGCTGAAATTTTACATCATATTTTAACTTTTGAGTGCAATATACAGGGTGAGTCTTTGACTCGTACAAATATTTTAACAGTCAATTCTTTTGACTGTTAAACACTTTTTCTTACTCCATTATTCCGATTGGGCCCTGATAAAAAGATTTAGCCATTTTAAGTTTTCATAATGAGCTGTGCCACCCCTGGAAAAACAAAACACTACACATCTGTGAATCTTTTAAACAGTGTTGTATTCAGCCAAAGTACCCAATTTTTCAAATTTCACAGATACTTTTTAGTTTTTGAACGAATTACAAGAAAACGACGTATTATATGAGAAAATATAAAGAATACTTATTTCACAAAAAGTTCCTAAATTCATTAGATAGCGTCCAACTTAGTTTCAAAAGTTGGGTTCTTTGAACTTTCAGTATTTTCATGGTACGTAATGGTCATAATGAAAAAACTGAAAGACATGGGCGATATCTTGTGTTCGAAAAAGATTCATCAAATAAATGAAAAACTATATTCCGAAATTCATTGCATTCGATAAAACCGTTAGTGATATAGAATTGAAAATAAATTTTTTTGTTTTTCTAACAGCGTGTATCTTTTAAACCAAGCCGATTCTGAAAAGATGGTAAAGAAAAAAAGTGTTTATTTTGATCTCAAGAATCTACTGTCAAAATAATTGGACGAGTCAAAGACTCATCCTGTATATTACTATACGCAGGGAGTAAAGAGAAACTAATAAAAAATTGGTGGACGAATTCTCAAAAGGTTTCACCTAATCTCCCTGCCATAAATATGCAGACTGTGAGTTTCTAGAATAATTATTGCTGAAGATACATCGGAAATTTACACAGACTATTTCATAAGTCTTCAAATAATTCACCCAAAGTATGTCCCCAATAAGAATGGTTCATTCTATAATGCTGACCCAAATGAATTCAATATTATTGTTGAAATAAACTTCAGCTAAACACAGTTTATCAATACTCCTCTCTCATATAAACTCCCACAAACATTAGCATTGTTTCTCGAATGCACTCAAACTATTGACCCACTGAGTACAGTTGAAATGGTTATTATTTATTGTTAGAAAAAATTATGGTACAGAATATTCTCCTTGTTCTCGAGAAATCTTGTATGCATTTCTTAACTTTCACTCTAGAGTCTAGAAAGTTGACTTTGAGAGTTTATTGCACATTTATGTATACCCTCTAGTCCTTCGCTGATAATGATAATTCGACAAGATTTCAGTGGATCCTTTTATAATTCCATCGATTCGTTTATCTTGCAAATATCCAGCACTATATTCGTGATAAAATTTAGAAAATATCAATTAATACTATTGTAACATCCTGATTGTCGATGAATTACAATATAAAACACAACATCTTCATCAATTCTGTATCTGGATGCAAAAATGCGGAAAAAAATGAAGGACGTCAAAGAAAATGTTCCTTTCAAGGTAATCAAACATTTATGTATTGCAGATCAATTGAATGAAGTGTGTGGCATGACACGCAGGGAGTGGTTTCAATGTCAAGGCTCTGGCATCAAGTAAATGATGACTTTGTCTAGCGTACAATTCGAGATCATGATTCAATTCTGGATTGAATTAATAGAAGTCATTTCTTACGTAACGCAATTTTATAGGTTCGAACTACTCATAGGAGTAGAGTAGGAGAAGGAGTAGAAAGGAGGCATAGGTCTTTTAGAAACTTTTGAAAGCAGGAATAGTTTGCAATTTTTTTCATTTTTCTGGTTTTATTTGGAAATAATGAATTACACATTTACATATCTCTTTGTGCAATATCCAAGCATTTTGTAACCCAACGTTTCATTCCGAGGAGTAATCATTAGCTCAATTTGTTTCAAAAAGGCTATTTAAAAAAACTAAAAGAGCGGATATTGAACAAAGTTGAATTTAAAATCATGAAGTTCGAAAAGCTACACAAAATCTCCACAAGTTGAATTCGTAGAATGGATCTCATTGAAGAAAATTCAAAAGTGAAATGATAGTATTTTTAAAGGGCTATCCAAAGTAATGGACATGGAAAGTTATTACGAAAAAACAATTTTTGAAAAAATTTAATTATTTGCAGTTTCTACTGGTACAGTAGACAGACAACATGGATATATTTTCTGCAATTCGATTTTAAATTTCCTCAAAGTAATTTTGAATGATACTGCTTAAAATCAATATAAAACCATCATTATTTTCATTTGAATTGAGAACTGATGTGCATTCAGAAAATTTTTCTTAATGATTAGTGCGAGGAAAACTAGGTACCTATATAGTTTTCAGAAAATCCGAAATAGGAATTAGGAATGAAGGAAGTCAGAAATTATCTCTATAACGTTTAGTTTCGAAAAACAGTAAAAACTGCCATTTTTTTTCAATTGTATTATCCGTAATATCTTTCGATGCTTTTGTTCGATAGTTTCTTTGATATCAAATTTGGTTAGCCCTTGAAAAATACATCACACTGATGGTTCACTAATTTTGCTGAATGAGTAAGTCACACATCACGTGAAACTTGCTTTACCTCTAAGTATAAACATAATTGTGGTGAATATTTAAAAAGTATATATTTGAGAAAATCCAGTTAACATTCCTTTTCATAAACTTTTTAGGGTTTTCACTCCCAATCTCTGAAACAAAATCAATTAAAAATGAAATCAACGATTTGCTCCTGCGTAAATTCTTGCACTAATTTGTCAGGAGCAAATTAACTAGAAAAAATTGACATTAATTAATGTCAAACAAAAACCACAACTCAGAAGATTTTCTAAAAAATAGATTTTTCGTCTGATGAAGGAGTCTGATATAGACTCCGAAACGTTACAGAATTATAATTTCAACGTTATTTATTTTGAGTTCATTGTCAGGCAACAATTTTTTCTAGTTAATTTGCTCCTGACAAATTAGTGCAAGAATTTACGCAGGAGCAAATCGTTGATTTCATTTTTATTTGATTTTGTTTCAGAGATTGGGAGTGAAAACCCTAAAAAGTTTATGAAGAGATGCAGAATCCTCCCAGAATGAATTTCAATCGATAACATTCCAAATCCTACCTATGAACTCAGTGTGAAACTGACGGATCCATAAAAAAAATTGTAAAACGATTGCGTAGACCTCTCTTATTTCGTCCCTTGAGAATCATAAGACTTTTATAAGTAATCAATTCAGAGAAACGATAAATTTAACGAAGTTCAAAGAACCTTCAGGCGCCACTTAATTCGATGTTTATTGCCGAATTAAAAATAAATTTATAGTCGGGAGAATCTGATGATGAAAAACTCAAAAAGCTGTTTTGTGTTGATTGGCTCTTATCCAAAAATATTTCGCATTATTGGGGACAAGTTCAAAATACTGGTTCCCACAATATCAAGATCGGTGTGTTTTTAGGAAATTTTTTAGAGGATATTGAATTCTAATTTTCACGCCGTAATGCTGTTGGTGTAGAGTAAAAATGCTCAACTCAAAAATTATTAGGATTTGAATTCACTTTTTATATACCTAAACTAGAACAGAACATAGTTAGACTTTCAGCTCAGAATACTCTTTATTTTCGTGAGCAAGTAAATGAAATGAAACGTCAAAATATGTATAACCGTAAGTTAGTATAATATTACGATTTTTCTGCGATACGAACCTAAATTTTCTGAAACTGAGAATTTCTTTTTCGGGTTCAAACAATTTTTTTTTTGGTTTATTCTCAGGGCTAGAGAAATAAGTTTCGCATGAGTAGAAAGAAATCTCAAAATATACAGGATGAGGCTTTGACTTGTACGTGTATTACTTAAGATTTCTGAGGTTGAAAGAAATACTTTTGAAAAGATACATGTTGATTTTATCGGATGGAATGATTTTCACAATACAAATTTTCATTGATGTGATGAATTTTCTTCAAACACAAAATTTCACCCACATCTTCTATTTTCTTCATTATGAACATTGCATACCGAAAAATCCCAGAAATTCGAAAAATCGGTACTATGGGTACTTTAGTTCAATGCAACTCTGTTTAAATGATTCACAAAATTAAATGTAATGTCGTAGAGTTAGCTAATTATTCTGAAGGAAATTTTAATGGGTTCAATTTGAATCTCGTAACTCTTGTGCGAAATGAAATGAACAACGGTAATAAATGATTAGATTATTGGTGTGTGAATATTTATTCAACATGTCCTTCAGTAAGTTCAGTTGTCTCTATGGACAATCAAGAACTACAGCTAAGAATTCGGTGTTGTTGGAATTTGAGGCAGAACCAAATCGGATGAACGAACATTCGGGTCGGATATTAGCTAAGTTTTAGGGCAACTTCAGCAATATTTCAAAAGAACTGTATTGAAAATACGTAATGTGATGTTATGAGCATGTATTGAGAATCAGAAATGCATAAATCTATTCGAGTCTGTTCTCCAAATATTTTTCCTGAGTAGATATAGTGAAAATTCCCTGTCCGTCAACTATCATATTGGATATGATATTTGACCAATCAACTGTGTTTTATTAAAATCATATTGAATTACCCCCCTCACGAATTCGAGTTATCAAACGGAAATTATCTTGAAGAAGAACAGTAAATACTCCTTCGAACCCTTACTCGACAGTGTTGAAATATCGACAGATTTGTTTTCACAACGAAAAAAACTGTAAATCACAAATCATCCTTGACAGCTGACAAAATGGGCCAGTTCATATTTTGCACTCGTTGATCGATATTCGATATCAACGCAAAACAAAATAAAACGAGGGAGTATCATTGGACTTCCTTTGGTAGAACAAGGATAGAACGAAGCAAATGACATGGTGGCGCCGCCACGAAACTGATCCCATATCCCCGATTTGCTGAAATGCTGCTGCATGCAAAAAGTGACAAGTGCAAGCACCAGTGTTTTAGACATCTTAGACATCACAAAATAACTCCTTCTACGTCAAATTGGCCGGAAACTAGAAAAAGATGGCACTAAATTACAGCTTTTGGACTGGAAAACTAGATTCCTTATTAATCGTTTGAAGGTTGCTCAAGATAGGAGGAGTTCTCATGTAGGAACACCGCTTTTAGGCCATAAAACTTCTGGAGTACCCTTATTACTTAATATGTCGAAGGAATTCTATGATTTTTATTTGAGAAACGGAACGAAAATTGAACATTTTTTGAAAATAACCCACTTCCATTTTGGAAAACGCGGCTCTGTAAGGGATTTACTTAGAAACCCTTCTTGTATAGAGAACAACTCATCTTAGGATCTCATGACTCCAGAGCACTATCATCCTTCATTTTACTTTATTTTGAACCAATATTTCTATGATCGCAGGTTTCCTTTAAAGGTCATAAAGGTGCCCGGAGTACCATGATGTCATAATCATCATTTTGGATTACAATTTGACCAAATACCAAATCCAATGTTCGAAGAATCTCTACTGAATAGTTCAATGAGGAAAAGTGATTGAAGTGAAAGGCTACTGAACCTAACAGTCCAGTCAGTCAGTCAGTCCAACGCTTTAGAGCACGATTTCGTTTTCGTGATGACAAAAACTGATGCCTTCCACCATCTACTGGCGACAACTCATTTATATCGACGAGGTTTATCGGAGTTCTTCGTCGTTCAGGAAGTGATGCAGACGTCTTTCGTATCTGCGACTATTGGGTGTCGATGGAAGTCGGCCATGCGCAGTTGTGGAGGTCATCCGACGACCGGTGGGTGACAATACGAATCCAAATTAAGGAATCGTATACAAGATCGGGTGTTTTCACTTACGTAACGCTGCACTAAGTCGGCCTTTGGAGGTTATTACCTCTTAGAGCTTGCGCCACCGAGTCGTCTCTTGGATGTCTGGCTGGCCGACGGATGGTGATTCTGCAACTTCGGTCTCTGAGACGTGTCTGCGAGAGATTTCTCTGAGGTTCGACTGGGAATTTGTTGTTTTCCTATACGATGCAACATTCGGCTCGATTCATTTGGTGGCCATCGTTTAAGCAGCAAAGGATGTAACGATGAATTAGAGGCAGCAAAATTATGACGAGTTTATACATAGATACTGAGGATTAGGTAATACCTAAGGAACCAATCTAATTGGCAGATAGCGTGCACGTGCCATATGCCCATGGGTTTGGTATTAGTTCTTAGTTACTCTGCATAAACTCACCATTAGTTTTTTAATGGATGAAATCTATACAGGATGAGTCTTCGACTCGTACGAATATTTCAACAGTAGATTCTTGAGATCAAAAGAAACACTTTTTTCCTTTATCATTTCTTCCAAATCGGCTCGTTTTTAAAAAGATACAAGCTGTTGAAAAACCATAAAAATGGTATTTTCAGTTCTATCTCACAAACGGTTTTATCGAATGAAATGAATTTCGGAATATAGTTTTTCATTTATTTGATGAATCTTTTTCGAACACAAGATATCACCCACGTCCAGTTTTTTCATTATGACCATCACGTACCATAAAAATACCAAAAATTCAAAGAACCCAACTCTTGAAACTAAGTTGGACGCTATTTAATGAATACATATTTGAACGTTTTGTAAAATAAAGGTTTTCTTCATAATTTTTTTTTATAAGTAATGTGATTTGATAAAAAATATCTGTGAAATTCGAAAAATTGGATATTTTGATCGAATGCAACTCTTTTTGAGAGATCTACAGATGTGTAGTGTCACAGATTTAGCTAATTATTCCGAAGGTAATTTTGTTTTTTCAAGGGTGGTTCAGCTCATTATAAAAAATTAAAATGGCTATATCTTTTTATCAGGGTCGAATCGGAAAAAATGGTATGGGAAAAAAGTGATTCTTTTGACCTCAAGAATCTAATGTTGAAATATTTGTACGAGACGAAGACTCACCCTGCATATCGAGGGATATCCCCCAAAATTACGTTCCTATAGCTCCCCTCCAACACCGAAATAACAGAAGAATCATCACTTGGAAGAGTGCATCCTGTCTCAAGACTCTCGTGGTCAGTCAGAATTAACATTCTCAATTTCAATATTGAAGGGATTTATAAGGAAAAAATGATTATTTACCAAAATTCTCAGAAGATTGTGAAGCAAACTGTAACTGGAGAACAACTTCTTGTTTTTAAGCAGGTTAGGTTAGGTCATTATTCACTAAAATTCTCAGAAGATTGTGAAGCAAACTGTAACTGGAGAACAACTTTTTGTTTTTAAGCAGGTTATTAGGTCATTATTCACCAAAATTCTCAGAAGATTGTGAAGCAAACTGTAACTGGAGAACAACTTTTTGTTTTTAATCAGGTTATGTTAGGTTAGGTCATTATTCACCAAAATGCTCAGAAGATTGTGAAGCAAACTGCAACTGGAGAATAACTTTTTGTTTTCAAGCAGGTTATGTGACTGTTAAATTATTACTATCTCTTTCTTCTTAAATCATAATCATAATTTCGAGATGGAAGAAGATGAAAATTGCTAGTTTGATTACAAAAACAGTCATGAAAAGTTGCTATGTTTTGAATATATCTTCTCCAATCAGTTTTTAATTTGAAAAATATTGAAGCATCAAGAAATTCTGTTAATCATGATAACTGATAACATTTCGGAATTACAAAAACTATCAAAAAGTGACCTGCCAAATTTCAGTGCTTGAAATTGTTCCATTCAATAGGTTCGTCTGTGATGAAACGAATAAATTTAAGAAAAACTTATTACATATACAAAAAAGTTGCTACCCCCACATGAGAAAATTTCGGAATTGAAAATCTGATAAAATGGCTTTCAGAATTATCGAAATCCGCTAAACCATTCAAACCAGAACGATGCTTTCTTGTAGCCTCAGCTAAAAGTTTCAGTCTAAAGGACTTTCAGTGTCGGGAAAGAATATAATAGGAATAATAATTATTCAAATTGAAGAAAGATTTCAAATTTCAATAAAACACTTCTTGAAATAAACCAAATGCAATAATATACCACTGATCTCCGCCCAACAACAGATTATACAGATTATCTACCCCAAACATATAACCCGTAAAACTTGTGATGGAAGATTGAAATACATACTTGCAAAATTCAAAATGAAAGACGTGATGGGCATACAATTGAAAATAATAGGGAGTGTAGTGAATAATCTGCATTGCAATGAAATAGTAAGTGACTTGAGTGAAGTACACATGCATCAAATCTGCAATGCATGCGTATCACGTTTTTCGTTTTGAATCCAACAAGTATTTCATTAGGTATTGGAAGTTCCCATTCAAAAATTCCGAAGACGATATCTGCATAGAATTAGGTTGAAATATGGTTATCGATTCGTTTCGGCTGAGAAAAATTATTTTTACTCGTTAATTCGTTTTAGTAACTTGTTGTCTTCGAAGGTTTTTCATTCCAATAAGGATCTTCTACTTTTTGGTTCAGTTTGCAATTGCAAGTCTCTAGCGCAACGAACAATCCAATCAGTTAAAAACCTATTGCTAACTCACAGGTCAAGTAGCAGACAGAGAAAGTGACAGAAGTCCATTAAAGTTTAATGCTCCATTAAAATTGTAATCCTCCATTAATCGCTTCAAAAAGGACAGTTTCTGCAACTGGGCCTAAGTAGTAATAAACTGGGAACACAAGAATTGTCAACATATCAGTTTGCAATAAGATCAGATCAGAATCACCAAACTCTGTATATGTAACTATCTTGGAGAAGCCATCTTGTATTCCTGAATTCTATGTTGTGAAAATTATGATTTCTGACGCCATAGAATACCTCTTTCTGATTCCTAATAAAACGTATCTAACCGAAAACTAATTACAAGATCCTTGGAAATTGTTACTATCCAGTAACTTTCAGTTTTGGAATTATGGCTCAATTCATGAAAACAAAAGAAAGATAAAAGAAATTGTTATTTAACAATTTCCAAAGATCTTGTAATTAGTTTTAGGTTAGATACGTTTTATTAGGAATTAGAAAGAGGTATTCTATGGCGTGATTCTTGTCAGTGGATACGGACAAGAATCACAATCTTCTACCTTGAAATTCATCCTAATAATATTTGTAAAGAAGTAGTGCACCCAGAATAGGTTTTTTTAAGGTCTTAGCAAGGCAATTCTTTACACTAAGTTAGATAGCATTCGGACATTTCCGACCCTAATAACAAAACTCTTTCAGCAAGTGCTTGAATAATTGTAAGTAACTTTGAATATTAGCATCCACAATTTTTTTAGCTCAGAGAAATCCTCATTCACATGTTTTACCCTATTAGAGGTAGGTACCTGCGAATTACTTAAACACAGAAAAAATACGAAGGGGTAGATCTATCTTATTTCCAGGAAAACCATCCTATAAAACTATAAAAAAAAATCATAAAATCCAAAATTAGTCTAAATACTTCTCTTTGGAAGAAAAATAATATTTAATATTTTGATGGGTTCTATACTAAATGGTATTGTGGAATCTGATATAGCCAGAATAGGCATTTTTTTCGATAGAGATGTAAGTTATCTATTCAAATAATTGTCCTTGAAAAATTTATAACATGTATGTGTGTGAAATCGTATTAAGAAGATAATATATTATAAATTGATATGTTTCATCAGTTGAATAATTTTTTTTGTACTCAATAGTTTATTCTTTATTACATTGAAGTGATTTCATTTATAGTTTTTTTGTACTTGCTGGATAATTATTTGAGCTATTTTGATATATCTGTTTCTCTTTGCTTCGTCTTTTTATGTAACCAACCCAAATCCAGTGATCTCTTTCATGACGAGTTTTTTCGTAAAAATTTCAACTTTTATTGATCAAAGCTATAAAATATGATTTGTACGAAATATCATCAGAAAATGGATGTAGAACAACGTGAAAAATCAATTCTTAACTTTATAATCGATTTCTTCAGAAAGTCAGAGATGCAATTAACGAATTGAATTATTCTGGAAAGATTCCAAGATCTATGAAATAACCAAATAACCATTGAACTCAAGAAATTTATTGAGTTCGATGTAAATAACACCTTGATCGCTAACAGCAAATCTTACATAACTGATTATCATAAATGGAGCAAAATTGAAAAGCAGGTACTTACCGACGGTAAAATTAAATTTTGAAAGTAGGTGGAATACAAACAACAATCGAAGTTTGGAGGAGAAGTGAGCATTCATTTCGATTGGACCCTCTTCTTTCAGATGACGGGCCGAGGCCCCTTTACCGCCTATTCACATCGCTATTCCATCCGAGGAAAGTTATCTGGAAAAAGATTGAGCGCATTAAATACTTCCCAACACAATATAAGTAGTAATAATAATACGAGAAAACTATACTAGAGCTAACTGCAAAATCTAGCCTATGCTAGAAAACATTAGAATAATCATCATAGTTTTGAACTTATTGGGCCTCTTCAGTTCAGCGTAGAGACTACTATAAAAGTTCGTGTCCATCGAACAGTCATAGATGGGATATTTTTCCAATTCGTTACTAGGTACTTATGCGAAAGATACTTTAGAATATAACAGGGACAGACATCACTTTTCAGAATATTGATTCAATGAATTACAGGAGGGTGAACAAACGCAAAATTGCATGTGAATCAAAGCATGTCATATCAGACAAAATTACTTTCTTACGAAAGTTTTCACGAAAAGCTGTTGGATGAAAATATCAGATTTGTGTTCCTAGATGAAATTTGGATCGGCTCTTCACCAGAACTGATGTAACGTCCTCAATTTTTTGAGAACTTGAGGGAAATATTTATTCGAATAACAAAAAATGATTTTATTTTTCCCTTCAAATAAGACTAAGTTTCAAAGTAGTTCACCCATAAACATATAGCTTATATCACGATTATTAAAAAGATATTACCTATTTATTTTATATCAACAAACACCTTTCAGAATTTCAAATATAAAATTATGCCCCCACCCCAAAATCACTCCCAACCTGCGATTTCTTTCTTTCCCTATATCCCTTCTTCTGGAAATATGGAATAAATATTTCTGGTACGTTGCATAAACCAGTTTTTGCAACCAAGAATGGTACTTCTTTTTCCATTGAATGTCCATATGCAACTGACTATTTATGGAAAATAGGTAGGTAAACCAACAAAATAAACAAAACACTTTACTGCTCAATATATATCTCTCAGAGGGGACTGGAAAAGTATCCATTTTGCTGAACATCTTCATCAGAAGGTAGTAAACGTCAAAACTCACAATGAACAGTGCGGAGGAGAAATTCTCGTATTTTGAACCAGTAGTCGCACATTCCATGATATTTATGAAAATGTGTCATCGTATAATAAACATAAAGTTGTTTTTATTGCTTCTATTAATATTGGTACGATTTCATTGTGGTGGATTCCGAACATTACTTGAAATATACCAGGGAAGGTCTTTGCGTTACATCTGTGTTCCCATAAAATCATCGATTTATACATATTCTTTATGATACGGTATTCGAAAAAAATACCGACTATTTTCCGATTTAAACATAAAAAATACTTTTATATTTTTGATGTCGGTAATATGTTATTTTCAAGGCAGTGATTTTTATTCATTTTGAATTGGATTTCTTGATGAAATATATTCGTGTCAAATTCAATTATATCCCTCCGTCAAACGCTATCATACAGGGTGTGCAACTATTGGTGGTGCCATTTTAAGACAAAACTTCATATGATCGAATGTCTTGAACGTTAACTCATGAGAAATAGGGTGATAAGGATTCGAGAAAAATATCTTTTTTTCATAACTACTGTTCTTGTGTTACTATTGTGAATATTTTCATGAAATTCGCTACATATCGAGATGCATTTTCTGATGTACAAACAATATAATCTATTATTTTTTCGAGTGGTCTCAGTGGGAGTAGGGGTTGTCCATTGATTCTATTCTTGAAGAAAAATGGTATGCCACGGTTTCTGAACAAAATATAAATTGTGTTTGTGGAATTCCCATTCATTTCGAGCTAATTTGATGATTATACAGGGTAAGTCTTTGACACGAAGAAATATTTAAACAGTAATTTCTTGAGGTCAAAAGAAACACTTTTTTTCTATACTATTTTTTCCAATTCAGCCCTGATAAGAAGATATAGCCATTTAAGCTGTGCCACACCTGGAAAAACAAAATTACCGTCAAAATAACTAGCTAAATCTGTGACACTACACATCTGTGGATCTTTTAAACAGAATTGTATTCAGCCAAAGTACCCAATTTTTCAAATTTCACAGATACTTTTTGATTTTTGAACATCAAATCACTCGAAAACGGAGCATTTTACGAGAAAATATGAAGAATACTTTCATCTTACAAAACGTTCATATATTCAATAAATAGCGCCCAATGTATTTTCAAGAGTAGGGTTCTTTGAATTTTTGGTATTTTTATGCTACGTAATGGTCATAACGAGAAGACGTGTGTGATATCTTGGGTTCGAAAAATATTCATCGAATGAATGAAAAAAAAACTATATTTCGAAATTCATTTCATTCGATAAAAACGTTTGTGAGGTGAACTAAAAAGAACATTTTTTATGATTGTTGATTCAACAGCCTGTATCTTTGAGGCCGAGCCGATTCGGAAAAAATTGTAAGGGAAAAAGAGTGCTTCTTTTGACCTCAAGAATCTACTGTTAAAACATTTGTACGAGTCAAAAACTCACCCTGTATATTTCATGATACTTTTTTATATTCATCTCAGTAACAAATAAATCGTAACTCAATGAAACCTACATTTTCTAATTCATTAGGTATACATAGGTACAGGACAAGAAAAAATATAGGTTGCTATTTGAAAAAAATAACTTTTGATTGAATTTCCATTTGAATTTTCAACTTTAATTTTTGAAGGCCCTGTGTATCAGATTGCTCAAAATAGAAATGAAACGTATGATCCAATATGTTTACAAGAGCTGGGCAAAATTTGGTTCTGATAAATTCATTAGAAAACTAGTATCAGCTATTTTAGTGAGCACCTACAGCTGTCAAAATTTTAGGAAAAAGTCGAATATCTCAGAATCGGTTCTATATAGGACCATGATTGTCATACCAAAGTTACCTTGAAATTTGACAAGGAATTCAAAAATGCAATAATATACAGGGTGTTCCATTTAAAATAAGAAAGTTGATACCAACAGGGAAAAAACAGAGCACCCTCTATTGAGGTGGGTTATAAAAATAAAAGTTCAATCGATTACAGACAAGTTTTGTATCCAACTTTTCTTCTAGCTCCTTTAGTTTCCACAACAATATATTATAATTTTGACGATACAAATATCAAGGAGTTTTGAGTTATTATATTTTTGTCTAAATATTAACTTCAATCGTAGTTGGTCACATGCAGCCAAAATAGAACTTCATCATCATAAATAAACCTTTTTGCTCGTTGTTGAGTAACGCGTTTCAGAAGAAAACAAAATGCATCCTGATCATTTCCCAGCAGTTTTAAAATATGCATTACGGCATCACAGTTGTCATGTGTGTCAAGTTATAGCTTTCTTTGCATCAATATTGCATTTTACGTATGCCAGTGAGGTTTGTAAGTACCTATTTTTAACCTGTACTCTCCGTGGGCCAATGCCATAGCCACCCGAAAAATTCGTATATTATTATAACGCTGCCAGAAAGTCTTGGGAAGAATTCGAATTGGGAAATTCATGAATTAACATTCACTATTAGCATTGAGTATTAAATTGGGGTTTTAATATTAAATGCTATTAGGGAGTAGGGAGAAACTTAAGTCAGATATTCGAATTAATCAAGAAAAGTAAGTATTGGAATGAATTAATTATTGAGAAATACACTGCGCAAAAAAAATTAACGCACATTATGGAAATCTCAAATTTACTCTACAACTGAAGGTGTTCTCAATGATAATTATTTTTATCAGAATTATGCATGTATATGTTATCCACTTTCAACGGTTTTCTTCAGTACAGATGTTTTTTCCCAGCAGGAATAAAAAAAAGATGATATTATCAGATTTCGAATGTATTCGCTCCATTCTAAAATCAGTTGTTCTCGATCAATTCTGGTGATCAATAGTTTTTCTTTCGTTTGATTTTCTACTTTAGATCGCTATGCAACGCGAAACACGCAAATTGACCCAAGAGGAATGTGCCCAAGCGGTAGTTTTGCGAGAAGAAGGGTGGACATACACAAGAATTGCAGAAAGGTTTGGAGTTTCCCATACAAGTGTGTCCAGAATGTTGCAGCGATTCAGGGAAACAGGTATGAATGTCCGAAGACTAGGACAGGGTAGACCACGGGTAACAACTGCCATTCAAGAACGTTACTTGAGAGTTTCTTCGTTGAGACAACGGTTTGCAACCGCTCGCCTCCTTCAAATTCAGCTTGAGTAAGCTCATGAGGTGCAAATTAGCACTCAGACAATAAGAAATCGCCTCAGAGAATATTATTTAAGGCCTCGTGTCGCGACAAGAGGCCCAGCTCTTATACCAGCCCATCGAAGGGCGCGTTTGGATTTTGCGAGAGAGGCCGATTGGGAGAGAGTTCTCTTCACAGATGAGTCTAGATTCTGCCTCTACCATTGTGATCGACGTTCCCTTGTATACAGACCACAGAACACACCGATGATTGACTTACTTTATGATACAGACGTCCACATGAAAGATATGCTCAGTGCAATTTCCTGAATACTACTGGTTTCGGGGGAGGATCGATTATTGTATGGGATGGAATATCTTTGACTGCTCGCACAGACCTAGTGGTCGTTGATAATGGAGCTATGAATGCTGATAAGTATATAAGGAACATTCTTGAAGAGCATGTATTGCCATTTGCCCCATACATACATTAGAAGGCTGAGAAGTTCAGAAAATCATCCTGCTACTCTTAATGACTTAGGTATCCAACTCGGAGAAATCTGGAAAGGATTAGATCAGAACATTTTAAGATCACTCATTTTGAGTATGAACTGTCTTTGCCGAGCTGTAATTAACGCAAGGGGTGGAAATACCAAGTCTTAAATCACTTATCAGCATTTCAGTATTTTGAAAATTGTTCATTTTTCTTCTTTCACATAAGATTCGGTGAAATCCTGAATTTTTCTTCCATTTAATGTGTCTTGTTTCGTTCAAAACCTTTCCAAGAGAACATAAAAAATAAGTTATAAAGTCAATGTAGAGTTAACTTTCAT
This sequence comes from Coccinella septempunctata, assembly GCF_907165205.1. Classification (NCBI taxonomy): domain Eukaryota; kingdom Metazoa; phylum Arthropoda; class Insecta; order Coleoptera; family Coccinellidae; genus Coccinella; species Coccinella septempunctata. The sequence continues at coordinate 40,398,543 of NC_058190.1, read as the reverse complement.
AAAATTGAGATTTTCGGAATGTGCGTTAATTTTTTTGCCCAGTGTATAATATGAACCTTATGTTGACAGATTGCCAGAATCAATATACTCATTCTGATTTCTTTATTTTATTTCCAATGAGAATAGTTGTTGATCATCTGATTTAATTTCCAGCTTTTATACCAATAATTTTTTTTTACCACCTTGAGCAAATTTGTGGATGCTATGTGAATAATGTGATACGTGATATATAGGGTGACCCGCATAATAGTCAAACAAAATATTTCTATAAATATGAGTTTGACGGAAATATCAAAGTTCAATTTTATTTTCGAGTGCCCTTATTCTTGAGTTCAATTGAATAGAAAGAAGATCTATCATCTCACTTTATCGCAGATCGAGATTGTGTATTTTCTTTTCACTTTTCCCTTTAGTTGTTCTACTCCCTGAAGTTCAAGAATACGGGACCAATATTAAGGGAGTAAATGAATAGTTGCGAAAAATTTTAAGGGTGATTCCTTGCCGAAATCGAAAAATAATGTGGGACTTTTATATAACTTCTTCTTGAGAAGCCCCTGCTAAGATATAGCCCCCTGAAGATAGCACCTAAAGAGCAATTTTCAATTTATTCCAGAATACTGACAGATATTAAATTGAGCAAATATTATATTGGAGTGAGAAGGCAATCAAATAAAATTTTGGTGGACCTCATTCTATAATTAATCTTTCAATGGTATGATAAAATAGGCAAAAAACTTTCTCGAGTACGAGTGACAAACCTGCGAGCATATTGATCATGCGCAATATATCCGAGAAAAACCAAACTACATTATTGCTATTTCGACCTGATAGTTTATTTTGAGATATTAATTTTCTGAATGATTCTATTAAAAGACCGCCTTAGAAACTGCAACGTTCTATCATCGAAATAGATCCATGTTGTATTTTAAGAACAAACGTTCGAATTCCAAAATTTCTAGTATCTATTCGTATTACCGATATGATGAATGAGGAAAGCATAGTGAGAAAAGCGGTTTAACGGATTACTAATTCGTTTCTTTCGATTCAATTTTTTTTCTGGTGAAGATAAAGAATGGATTATTCTGCACAAAATGTGAGAACAACAAATGGAAAAATACCAATCTTAGTGGGATGGAATTGATGAAACAAATATAACCTCTTTATCAGTATTTTGAAAATATTAGTCAATTGTTTCTTGTTTATGAGTGAAAAATACGGTGTTATGCTGGGTGATTTCATGGAATGTATCATTGAAAACCAACCAGGAGCGTTACTGCAAAAATAATAATAAGGATAACAGTACCTTATTGCCCTAAAAATGGCCATCGACCTTCAACTTTATGTAGGAATGTACTTTTGTTTAAAAATACCACTTATAAGTCGATAAAGTACTTACAAAAGGAAGTAGAGGTCAGGAAAAGCATAATGTTTTCAAAGCATTTCTATATGTTCCGAGTAAAAGACACAACTACGAGGATAATCTAATTAGGACAATTGAGGAGTTTACAATTTATTTCCTATGAATGATTTAGTTTAGTTGACTTGAACTGAAAAGCATTAGTCGGGTGATATGAGATAATAAGTGCTACAAGGAAGATGTAAAATAAAGACCTGTCCCTATTAGCCCACGATTTATGTCAACTAAAGATTGAGTTTTTAAAAGTTCTTTTCATAATTTTTAATTTTACTGGTCAACTATACTCCATTCACTTTTATTTAAGCAGTCGGTTGGCCATGGAAATTTGACACATTTCACACTGTATAGTACGAAAATGTGGGGTTATGACGCTTGACAAAACATTTTTGGGTTTAAATCAACGCTATGTTGCCCGTTCTACGTAAAAGTTTCTGTTATTACGTATTTTATCACAATGTCGAATCTCTTCGGAAAATATGTGACGAACATAATTGAAGTTTATACAAACTGACTGAAGGCATACCAAATACAGTTATTTGCATGAAAAATACAAGAGATCAGTATAATATCATAATATGCACTAGCTTAAGGAGAGTTAATGTTCGTTATCTTCTTTGGCTAAAGTTTGAATACGTTACATCAGTTGTAGATTTCAAAAATATTAACCCGAAGATAAAATGCATATGTTGCAGTGGTTGGGAATGGTTATCTCCCGAAGGAATTAACATATAATTACAAGAATGTTAAATTCTTCTACAAAAATCATCTAGCATCAATATAAGTAAAAGGAATTAAAGGAAGTTTCAATCAAGATGAACTTCACCTTCGAACAAAAATTTCAAATGAATGAACAATTAGCAGGACAACTCTCGCGTATTTGTGGCTGTTCATCTTAATGCATTGATATAATAATAATAATTTGGTATTTATTGGTACCTTGAGACATTTACAATGTATAGGACAAGTCAAATGAAAAATAGAAGAATCAATTTTCAGGAACTTCTTCTACGATGACATTCATCGAAAATCCTGTAGTAAACTTTTCGCATAAATTCACTCTCACTCAAACATAAAATTCTCAAGTGCCACCACGATCTTTCCGATAATATCAATTTTTATTACGAAAATGTCGAAAGTGATTGAAAAAAAGATAAGACAGGGTTTTAGGAAGTGCTATTCAGAATTCAGGTCCGCTCACGCGCTCACAAATAGTTATACCCTGATTTTCTAAAATCCACAATACGTCAGACGGTAGCGAACATATTCAATGTAAGTGAATTTATATAATGTTTCATCTGAATCTAAACGACTTATATTTCAGCTGAATGTTTCCACAATCAGAAAGATTGTGAATGAAGAGGATGACAAAGAATTTCCTTCTATTGGGAAACCCAAAAAAGTGGTGGCATTTGAGAATTTCATGTTTGAGTGAATTAATGCGAAAAGTTTACTACAGGATTTTCGATGAATGTCATCGTAGAAGAAGTTCCTGAAAATTGATTCTTCTATTTTTCATTTGACTTGTCCTATACATTGTAAATGTCTTAAGGTACCAATAAATACCAAATTATTATTATTATATCAATGCATTAAGATGAACAGCCACAAAGACGCGAAAGTTGTCCTGCTAATTGTTTATTCATTTGAAATTTTTGTTCAAAGGTGAAGTTCATCTTGATTGAAACTTCCTTTAATTCCTTTTACTTATATTGATGCTAGATGATTTTTGTAGAAGAATTTAACATTCTATGTTAATTCCTTCGGGAGATAACCATTCCCAACCACTGCAACATATGCATTTTATCTTCGGGTTAATATTTTTGAAATCTAAAACTGATGTAACGTATTCAAACTTTAGCCAAAGAAGATAACGAACATTAACTCTCCTTAAGCTAGTGCATATTATAATATTACACTGATCTCTAGTATTTTCCATGCAAATAACTGGATTTAATATGCCTTCAATCAGTATTGTGTATAAACTGCAATTATGTTCGTCACATATTTTCCGAAGAGATTCGACATTGTGATAAAATACGTAATAACAGAAACTTTTACGTAGAACGGGCAACATAGCGTTGATTTAAAACCCAAAAATGTTTTGTCAAGCGTCATAACCCCACATTTTCGTACTATACAGTGTGAAATGTGTCAAATTTCCATGGCCAACCGACTGCTAAAATAAAAGTGAATGGAGTATACCTACATGAATGTTTTTAAACGCATGTTAAAAATAGGAGAGATTCATAATAAAAAAAAATTTGAAGTAGGTTTTGATTTCATCACCCTTATTTATGATACGAAGCCTCTTTGTGAGGCTTGTGAGACAAAAGATATTTCTTCAATGATACAAATAATACAAAAGACGATAAACTTGATTGAATCAAAAATCGAAACTCACATTAGTTACTAATGAACATAGAGGTAATTAAACAATTATGCAGCTTCAATACATTATATCGTGAATAACAATTGATACAGATGAATCCAGACGAAAGATTGGATAAAGTACATTCTTCAGTTGAAGACTAACATATTTTTTTCAACGACCACTATTGTTTTACGAAATGGAAAATTTCGCTCCATCCGACAGTACCGGTCTACACGAGGTTGTAAGAAATCCAATCCGATGTTATTTCAGGAACTTGAATTTTAAATGAATTCAGCAGAAATGCATTAACTGTTTCAAAATAGCGGATGTCAGGTGTTTCGCCGAAAATACTCGCATTCAATTCACCATATATACCTAACAACGCGTCCTGGGTGTTTTGTAGTTGGCACAATAGCACTTAAATTAATCAGTCGAATCTGTCCAGCTCCCTTGATTCGTTCTCAGAATTGAATGGGTTAGAGTCGCGGGATATCTATCGAGAAACACTTTAGCATCGTTTTCCCGGATTGGACAATCAACACTGGCTCCATTGGAATTTTGGAAGTATTTCTGAGAATGTCCTCCTCGCTTATCGTTATTTTCAATTAATTTTCGAATGGAGTTGGTTTTTTTCCCATCCCTCAGAATTTTTGAAAAATACAGCCAACTCCCTGTTTATTTATCGATTACCTAATTCAAGTGGAGATCAACCACTAACACTTTTATAGTCAATTCACTTTCATGAAAGCAGTCATGTGAAATATTTCATACTGTATAGTAATAAAATGTAAGGTTACGAGTCTTATCAAAACATTTTTAGCATCTCAATAAGCGTTCTACGTACCTAAAGCTACATGGTATGTATAGATTAGGCAAAATTCGTTGTCTACTGAGAGGATCTCGAGAACTATAGCAGCTAGAAGAAAACGGATGACACATTTCCGAGCTGATTTTCGGAGAAACAAAGAATGGTGAAAACCGCCGCCTCCTACGATACTTCGTTTTTGAGTTGGCAATTTCGTAAAGTTCTCATAACTTTTTTGTCTTTGAAGTTACAAGTCTGAAACTTGAACCTTCTTCAGGCACTTTTTCACGTAGAATCCACTGATGAGCTCAAAATATTTCTTCGTTTCGAATCATTAGGTGAACTTTCATTTTTTTAAATGCAAACTTTTATTGAATTTGATGTTTTTGAATTAGACAAAAATCTTTTGGCAGTAGATTCTACTTATGAAAGCGCCTAAGAAGGTTCAAGTTATGAGAACTTTACGGAATCGTCAAAATCTCAATTTTTTTCATAAGTGGAAATCTAAAAATGATAGGCCAATTCTGTTTTCCGATTTGGATTAGTCACGAAAAGAGAGCTCGAGAATGTGTCATCTATGTGTCATTTTTCTAGCTGCTATAGTTCTCGAGATCCCCTCAGTAGACAACGAATTTTGCCCACCCTGTACAGGGTGGGCAGAATGGGTGATACCTGAAGTACAACTTTTTAACCCAGCGAGATTGAGGAAAATGAATGTCGTCGTCTTTTTTCGAGAAACTAATAATGAGACTAACGACGAAATGAACACAATAAATATTTCGAAACTTCTCTATCGGATTTCAGACGCGTATGACGAAATGGATCGGATCCATTTCGTCCATATCAAACATTAGATTCTAATGCTGGATATCCTAAAAACATTTTTTTACAACTCTGAACGATGACAGTTAATTGATCGTTTACCTTATGATTAGTCATAAAAATTAGGATGCAGCGAGTTTTTGCGGTTTGACCTACACTCATAAATTACATATTCCATGGCTAAAGAAATTTTGAATAAGATATAAACAGAAAATGGAAACTTATTCTCTAGTTTTATAAAAATGCGATAAAATCTTGATATAGGAAAAAATATGAGCATTCCAAACATTATTTGTTCAAAAATGTAGGTATATACCTACATCATAGGAATAAAATTTGAAGGATAAATTATGTAATAATAAATTTTGAGTTAAAAATGGAGACTAATTGTAGAAGGAAAAAAGAAAAAACTTGAGTGAAAAGAAAGATGAATATAATGATCAACTGAAGACATGATAATATTTAATGGAGCTGCAATTCTTTTCTGTATTTTCGAAATAACTACATTCAATGTGCACTTTGCATTTCATCTGAAATGAAATCAATATTCAAAATTTTATTGTGTGGCTGCCAGAAAGGGTTGAAATTTTTACCAGACTTTGGTTGGTTTCAGGAAGGCTGTAAAAATGTTTCATTGCTTGTTATGAATCTTCCAGGTATAGTCGTCATCTTGAAAGAAACTGAAAGCAGTCTGCGTTTCAAAATTTGTTACTAATCTTGGAGGACAATAATCCTTGAATTATTTTGAGCAAAAATCCAATTTCTGAGATGCAGGTTGTTCAAATCTAACAAAACAATTTCTCCATATTTCTGAACTCCATGTTTGGAACATTTTTTTTGTGGTGAAATATTGAAATAAGACAATTTTCCCTCACTATCAGCATTCAAGACGTTTCATTATCCTGCCTCTTCTCCTGATTTTATAATGGTGAATCCGGAATTAAAAATGAAAAAACCCCCCATTTAAAAATTGTGCTATTTTTATATAGCCATCATGTTCAGTTCGATGAGGAATATTTTGATTTGAAAAGTTATGCAATGAAATTACACTTTTTTAACATTCAATTAATCAGTTATGTATGTATGTATGGTTTTGATTTATAAAAACTGTAAATCAAATTGAAAAGCTCAATTGAATGGTGTTCAATTTTTAGGGTTTTTTCATTCTGGAAGTTGGTGTATTAAGGGTCAATTAGTCCTCATTGTGTATGTTTTACACTGAATTCATTTGCAGTGGGTGATACTTTTTTTTCTTGTTTTATTTTCTGTTATTAGTGAATATCAAGAACGTATTTCCGAAATATTTCATAAGATTGAAATTATGAACAAGTTTTCAGTAATTTTCATTAGTGAATGAATAAGAAGAATCTAATTCGTTAATTCACACATTTGGTATTGAAAGGTCAATTGATGTGATCGTAAAGCAGTTTAGAGTTTAAGTATGCTTCCTATGGCCTAACAATAAGTGGTTTTCATAACATGCTGAGGAATGACAATTTTCATTGTGAATTTTAGGTATGCATTTATGATAAAATTATTTTTCAGTGATGATTTTGTCATCGAAATCATGTAATAGTGTTGTCGATTTATTTTTGAAAAATATGAAATATTATCTGGTGAGCCATGTGTGTAAACCGAACTGTTATATTTTGACAGAAGACAGTATTTATCTGACCTATATAAATGAAACGTTATGCACTTAAGGCAATAACATAGTTGTTTTGATCATCACTGCGTTCGGAAATGTCAAACTGCGATTTTTCCTATTTTTCTGAAAAAACATCGACGTGGAAGATCGGGCAGCTTTTCCAGAAACCAGACGTGAAGGCAACGCAGTGCTTGAGGGACTGATGGTGCAACGTACCGGAAATAAGTTTCCAGAGAACCTTTTGATCTAGCATCCCGATACGTTACTCCACTGCAACATTGTAGCAACTTACCAAAAATAAAATCTCACTCGGACCGTCCTCGGGCCGGCGGACACCAAAACGAACCGGTGGAAAAAAAAGGCCAACAAAAAAAAATCACGAAATGAATTCGAGACTGGGGGAGAGTTTTCTAAACACGCGTCCGCCCGCCGCTTCACGGAAGCGTAAGAAACTTCTCGCTAGTTGGGAATTACAGAGCGTTAGATGATGGGGCGATAGACACACACATGTGATGTTCAATCTGGCTCGGATGGATCCCAAGACCGGACGGTGGAGTTGCCACAAATCGACTGAGGTGGAGTACGACCGCAGGTTTTGCCGTGAGTCGAACCGAAAAAAAGTTCTGGCGGGGAATGCACAAGTGAGGCAGCGCTAGCCGACAGGTGAGTGCACCTGTGGCAAGGCAAGACTGCAACGCGCGCCTATCGCGGAGACTCCATCATAAGGCACTCTGCACCACCTGCTGCTTTGCAGGACCACGCCGGACACGAGGCCGCGACAGGACGAGCCTGCCATCAGGACCGGAGACGGACGCAAGACCGTAGCTGCCTCCTGAAAAACGTTGCACGTCGGTTCACTGATGTCTTCATGTCGTGCTTTCAACACCCTGGCTAAAAGTTCAGTCCATAGACACAATCTAACTTATACAGTATGCTTCATTAGTAAATTAACCTACAGTAATCCGAAGAGGTGTCGAAAAACATCATTCTTTCTTGTAGTTAGAGATTTACTCGAGCGTAATCACTGAAAACACAGACATGACTGAGTTCCAGTCTTCGGATAATTAAATAGGATCTCGTTGAATACTAGATGGCACTAGAGTATTAATAATACTCAGAAGCTACTGCCTACGTGGATATATTGAAAAATTCTTAGCCTACTATAGAACCAAACAAAATTCAATGTCAAAATATTTTATTACTCAACATATTCTCCTCTTAATTGGATATATTTATTACAGCGAACCTACAACGTCTCTAGACCTTTTAAAAAAATGTTTCTTCTTGCTCTGCAAACCAGACCCCCACAGCTTTTATTACCTCCTCGTTGGAAGAAAATTTACGACCTTTTAAGCTTTTTTACAATTGAAGAAAGAGAAGATAGTCGGATGGAGCCAAATCTGGTCAATAAGGGGGATGTTCTAGTAATTCAAGCCCTAAATCACGAATTTTTTGCATGGTAACATGAGATTTGTGTGCAGGGGCGTTGTCCTGCAAAAACAAAACACCTTTGGATAGCTTTCCGCGTCTTTTCCCTTTAATTTTTTCCTGCAAAGTGGTCGAATGTCGAATAGTAATCACCGGTTATTGTTCTACCCTTATCTAAAAAATCAATCATGATTACTCCATGGCAATCCCAAAAAATTGAAGCAACTTTTCCAGCAGATTTTTGGACACGAAACTTCTTAGGTCTTGGAGAACCAGAGTGTCGCCATTCCATCGATTGTTGCTTTGTTTCTAGATAGGAATGTACCCAAGTCTCATCCATTGTAACAATTCGGTTTAAGAAGTCTACATCGTTTTCAAATCAAGCACAGATCTAACGCGATGCTTCTACCCTTTTACGCTTTTGGTCAACATTCAAACATTTGAGGATCCATTTTGCAGCAATTTTTCTCATGTCCAAATATTCAGTGCTTCAGATAGCCGTTTTAGCCCAATTCATGAACTGCATCAATATTTTCGGGGACTGACATAGAAACTGGCCTTCCCGATAGGTCATCATCTTCAATGGAAAATTTACCTCATTTGAAGCTTGCAGTCCAATTTTTCACGGTCGCATACGAAGGACATTGATCACCAAGGGTATTAAGCATATCTTCGTAAATCTGGTTACCTCTTAACCCTTTTAAATGCAGGTACTTGATGATGGCTCGATACTCAAATTTTTTGATATTCACAATTTCGGTGGACATCTTCTTTGTTTTAATTTATTGCGTAACTCTGGTTTACTTTTTTGACCTCAAACTTCACACTGACACTTCTAATGAGTTATTGTTCGTTGCTATGGTAACGCAATATTTTATTTGCATGGAACTGGTCTAGGCTAACAAGATATAAATACATCCTCGTACTAGCATTTAATTAGGGTCCGTTAATTCCAAATATTTTCCATCGGAGTGTGAATTGTGTTGCTCAAATGAGACCTGATCCATAGTCAGCATCTACTCTTCTTCGATGGGGCGTTCTCCTCTCATTTCCCTAAGGATGGCAAATTGGCTAGTTCGATTCAGATCGTAACACTTGTTGTGGTATGCGTCTGAACTAATTCTTAGTATCAATGTAAAGTGGATACCTTACCTTGGACCATGTGAAGTTCTTTAATACTTATGCCAAAAATTAGCCTTGCAATAGGGAATCTATAAAAGACACCGCATCGAAAATGTGAAAAACAAATATACATTTTATTATCAAACTTACTCGAAAGTGTAAGATTAAGGTATATCTATTAAGTTGATTACATCTTGAAAAGTGTATCTGACCGGCTTCATTAACTTATTCATTTTCCAATAAACAAAAAATAAAGGTGCTCTGAAAATTTGCAAGTTAGGACAATGAACTTTCTCCCTCAAATATTTTCATATCTCCCTGTAACTTCCGGTTTTATAGGAAACAGCCTAGTACTTTCTTATTTCAAATTGCTGATTCGATGAAAATTTCAGTATCACGTCAGTTAAAAAAGAGGGGTAATTTTCTAAATAATGACTATATTTAAATGAAAACTTTTGGAGTTATGGGAATACTTGAAATAAGCGAAAACAGCAACAGATTTTAATGATTATAAGCCCAGCACCTTACACTGATGCATTGGATCAAGAAATCAATAATCCAAAACTCTCTGCTCATCCGACGATGAAAAATGTTCTGCGGGAGACTAATTTCTATTTTACCCTCCTGGAGGAAAATAGAAATAGTCCATCTTATCCCACAATAATTTCTTCCTGTTGGTAATTCAATCCGATCCGAACAGACTTTACCCCCCGGTTTCAATGGACGAAAAATTGAAATAAATGGATCCACACATTTCACCCTATCGGAAAGCGTTGGATTTAAAACGTCCGTAGATAAACATCAATTACCATTCGTCTTACTCAGATTTTTTTACATCTCTGGTAAAATACGTTGCACTTCAGAAGATTGATCACACTTCTAGAACTAACTAGGTAAATACAGTGAAGTGGAGGAGAAACTAAATTTCACAGACTGAGATATACGGTCTAGCACTGATAGTTCAGGTGTTTTCCTGGTAACGGGAGAAAAATTGAGTTTTCCAGTGGTGAACTTACTACATGTGCGAATGTAATTTGTTAGTTAATTAAAGCGAAATATGTATTCAGTCCAGTTCTGCTTTTGGCTCGTAGAAGTGACCAATTTCATCCCTAATAACAAGAAAGTTTAAGAAGTCTGCATCTTCTTCGAACCTAGCATATTCAGACATATTGGAGTCATGGGATGTCCAGATTGTTGGAAGTGGACAAGTTCTTATGAAATGTTGAGAGAAGGCATTAGATGTTCATTTTAACCAATAAAACTGACTTTCATCCTTCATCTTCAATCAATTTCATTATTCTGAAGCCTTGCATTTCAAATTTTCATGGTCTGAACTGTTCAAGTTTTATTTTTTAAAACTTGAAAATACACGAAATTGAGAAAAATAACTGAGGTGTTATATTTTCGGTACCATGAAGAGTGTAAGTTATTCTTGGTACACTTTGAGGATATATTTCTTTATTAGTTTTTTCTTTGCATTGGTCCCCTATTTTCTATCGAAATAAAAATAGTAATAGAGAAACGTCGTGGGAAACTGGAGATAATAATTCCAGAGTTTTAAAAATATTTTGGCCTCTTCTAAACTCAATTATCTCGAGATTTAATCTAGTCTGATAAAAACAAGGTAGAAAGTGATAAAAAATAAATGAAATGAAAAATTATGTGTTTTATGTCAAACATGATATGATGATGATGTTGATGATTTAAATTATCTGGGCATAAATCTTCGAGCACTTATGAATTGGTCTATTTTTTGAGATTCAATGAAAATCGTTCGGGGATTCCAAGAAATCATGTAAATGTGGCAACATTTATCAGAATTCATTAAAACACTGTTCTCTCTATATCTGATCGTTGTTAAAAATTTTGTAGTGAAGTAAGAAATCCACAACTTGCAATCTATTATGGCTACTATGGCTGAAAATAGGGAAGAAATCGTAAGTAAACTATCGTTGATATTCTGCTACTATCGTATAATCTTTTCACAAGGTGGTACAAAGTGCAACTATTTTCTAGGTGGGAATAATGAATTGATTTATATGGGTATAGGTACAATAACATATAACATAACAGTAATTAAATTATAATGTTTTGGTGACGCATTTCTTTGAGATTGTACTATTTTTGAAAAAGAGACTCAAAACTATCAAGTGTTCTGCGCTATGGAGGTTAAGTCAACAAAGCACGTGTCTTACTTATTCAGTTGCGCCTGCTCAATCGTCATTAGAAGCAGTGTGAGAAGTAAGTGTAAGTAAGTAATATAGTTTCTTTTTCGCCAAGGAAAGGACTTCGATTGATGAGCAGTGTGGTTATTCATATGCAATTATTATAACACACCAGAGAACTAATCATCCAGTATTTAAAATAAACAATTGTTCACCAAAAAAAAAAATACATTTGTACATAAATGAATTTTAATTTCATTCAATGTGAGAAGAATTTTTTGTTGGTAAAAATATGTACCATTCCACTTAGTGTGCTGTTTTATTCATTTAAAATAATAATGTGAGTTCGTAGATTTTATTTGTAGTGGGTACTAAATATTGTGAAAGAATAAAAAAATAATGAGAAATTCAATTACAATAAAGATTATAACTTTATTGCAATATCAAATATCTACATTGGAAGAGAAATTAATGCCAGTTACTAAAATCATCTGAAAATCCCGTTTTACTTAGGGGAAAATAATTGACAATTTCTGCGCCAATAAATTGTTAGGTTCAAAAAATGGAGGCCTTTTCCAAAAAAAAATGCGAACGATTAGCTTAGTGTTTGGGGAACGGAACCGAAAAAATCAATAATGCCAACAGATTAAATTATGGTCAAATTGGCAGAGTTGGTGTTGTAGACTTAAGGAGGATTTCCATACACCACGACCTTAAGATCTATTGGGCAATTGGGCCCTCCATTTCTAGAGTTCTAATGAACTGGCATCTATGGAATTAACATAGGTTAACTTTTGTATTTTATCGAAGTTCTCCTGTCACTGTTCTGACGTGTTTTGGCATCTATCGCTGTATTTTTGGGTTGCATCCCTACAAGCTAGACTTCTGCACGCCATTAAAGTCTATTATGCCTTACTAAAAGTACTTCTGCAAGCCAATAAGGTGTTTTTTGGCTTGCTTAAAGTATGTTACCTCAATATGCTTGTTTTAGAAGACCTCGCTACATTGTGTAGGTAATTCCCAGATATTTGACTTCTATCATCTTCTATATAATCGTTTCGATTTAGAGAGAGGAGAGGGATTTCATAGCTTGAAGGTCAATGGGGTTACTGAGGTCTTGGTTGGGTTATTGTTCAGCCCCACAGAACAGCTCTATTGCTTGATAATCTGAGGCTCTATTGCATTAAATTAAATCGCATGAAATTCTCTTGACTTTTCCTCTAACTATTGGGACTATGTCGTCAGCATATCCTATATATTCGAAGCTTGTGGAGTAATTAATCTCATACAATATTAGGCTCTAAAAGAAGGGGATATATTACTCCTGCTTAACAGAGGTGGTTTGATCGCCCACCTGTATCCCAGCTATATTTGATAATGGTATCGTTCACCCATTGCCTTTTGAGTGCCTTGAGTGACTTCATTGTGTCAAGTGAGTGCCTGTGTCTTGTAAGGCACACATTGTGATTTCTTTGTTATTCAGGGTACTCTGAAGGACTTTAGTCAGCTGATACAGAGCAGTCTCCTTTAATCAGCCCGCCCTGTGAGCATGCTGATATTCAGTTGAAGTTATATACCATGATAAGACTTCAAAAAATTCAAAAATGCCTTGAAGATGACACGGGTGAGACTGGTCTGCTTGCAACTTAAATCTTATTAGCATGGATTATATGATGAAAACTAGTGTGGTTTTTTGTCAGTTCTTGAGAAACAGAGTGTCCTCCCTCAAGAAGAAATCAACAATTTAGTTCAAATCATCCTACAAAGTTCTCGTACTTGCATTGAGGGAAGGGGTGGTAGTTCAGATTATTGAAACTCGCAATATTTCACATCTGCACTCGTGATTAAAAAAAAAATTCCAACCATACTTTCTTTACTTATCGAAGATCGAAGGACCAATCAATTTGAGAGTCGATTGAATCTTTGTTTTGCTTTGCATTTGGTATATTATGTATTAGAGCTCGATATAGAAACTCACCAAATACCTCAAGATATATCTGCAGAATTTGAAACACATCAAATTTGAAACCAAATCCCATATTTACAGGATGAAGATGTTATTATTATAGGAGCTGGAGCAGCTGGAATAGCGGCTTTCACCAAACTCATCAAATATGGTATAGATAAAACGAGGATCCTAGAAGCTGAAGACAGGATTGGGGGAAGAATACACAGTATCCCCTTAGGAGATGCGTTTGTTGACTTGGGCGCTGAAGAAGTACACGGGGAGAAGGGAAATGTTGTGGTACAACTAGCTGGGGAGTACCTCAAGAAAAAGAAAGCACTCACAGAAAGCATCTGTTATTTTTCTGATGGGAGGAAAATCGATCAAGATCTCAGTGATCGAGTCATGGATCTTATTGAAGACTTTTGCGAAGACGACAGTGAAGTGAAGAAATCGATTGGAGAAGTATTCACAGACAGGTAACCACTTGAACTTGAAGAATATTTACAGCCCCACACTACACTCAAAAGTCGGCTTCTAGATACAAAGATCTCACCAAAATAGATTTTTTTACGGAAGGAAGAAAATTTCACTAAATGTACGATTATTTTTACTGATTTCACTTATGTTGGTAGTTTTTGTTCGTCCCTATATCGAGCAACCCATTGTATATGAATAAGGAATCAGAAATCTGAAGTGAGAAGTGAATCTACAGCGTATATTCAAAAATTTCTTTTCCATATTGAGAAATTGAACATTATTTTGTAGATTTACTATATAGGGTGAGTCTTTGACTCGTACAAATATTTCAACAGCAGGTTTTTCTGGTCAAAATAAACACTTTTTTCCTATAAATTTTTTTCCGATTCAGCCCTGATAAAAAGATATACTTAGCCATTTAAAGTTTTCAAAATGATCTGTGCCACCCCTGGAAAAACAAAATTACCTTCAGAATAACTAGCTAAATCTGTGACACTACACAACTGTGGATCATTTAAACAGAGTTGTATTCAGCCAAAGTACCCAATTTTTAAAATTTCACAGACACTTTTAAATTTTTGAACATCAAATTACTCGAAAACGGCGCATTATACGAGAAAATATGGAGAATACTTTTATTTTACAAAACACTCAAATATTCATAAGATAACGTCCAGCTCAGTAAGAGTTCGAATTTTTATGGTTCATAATGGTCATAATGAGAAAACTGGGAGACGTGGGTGATATATTGTATTCGAAAATGATTCATCAAATAAAAGAAAAACTATATTCCAAAATTCATTTTATTCAATAAAACCGATTGTGAACTAAAAATGAATTTTTTTTATGGTTTTTCAACAGCCTGTATATTTTGGACCGAACCGAGTCGATTCGGAAGAAATGGTATAGGAACAAAGTGTTTCTTTTGACCTCAAGAATCTACTATTGAAATATTTCTATGAGTCAAAGACTCACCCTGTATAGATTGGAAAGCTACAGCAGTCCTCAATTCTTAAAGGTAATTCAAATTTACATTTTTGTCGCAACTTTACGAAAACTTGCATATTGCATATAATATCTATCCATCAAACGACTTCACAATTTTTCTTATAAATATTGATAATCTTGACGTCGAGGATTATTCAAGTTATACATTCATATTCATAAACATTCCAAGATGAAATAAATATAAAAATTTTGTAAGACAAAATATTTTGACTTTAAATTGCTCAGGAATCGTCGAATATTTCAGTGTTGGTAGGAACGTATAGGAAGTCATTGAAATATGTACTTTTAAAGAGACCAATTTCTGGTACAGAGATTTCAAACATTACAGAGTGATCGACGTAGACCGTCCAAGTAGTTTTGGGATAACTAGGGAAAATATTGAACTGAAAATTCGTACCAAGGGGTGTCTAGATCACTGATCACTATTCAACTCCTTACAGGAGGGAATTAATCAAATCACAAAAAAACACTTTCTACCAGAAAATATTCATCGAGATGCATATCTGAATATGAAAATTCAAAAAAAAAAATAAAAGGTGATTATTTACGTGAAAATCCATGAATTTGTAGTTTACTCAGCTAGCAACTGAAAGGGTTATAACACACCTAGTATTTTATGGCACCATAAGAGTCCCTGAAAAAACAATTTCAAAACCAGACTGAAGGAATCAATTCAGCAGTCTCCGACTTACAAACATTTTTGTGAAAAGAATTGTGTTGGAAGTACCTTCCTGTCTTAAATTTCTTCTATGGCAAAAATGAAATCTTCAGAAAAAAAACTATTATTTCTTTATGTGGCTTTTCTTTAGGTCATCATTGTAGAGATTATTCAAGTCATGGTTCCCAAATTAAAGAAAGGTACGAAAATTCAATGAATTCAAACGGAAACTCATGTTTTTTTTATGCCGTACATCAATTTTACTCGAGAAAACATATCTGAAACATCCCTTATACCCAAATCGAATAGTTTTTGAGGGTATTCAAGTTAATGGCGATGATTTGCTCTGATTATTTTCGTTCTATGCTTATTGATTTTTAACTTCCGAAGTCCAGAATTTTATAATGTTTTTATTTCTTTACAGTACTTCTCTTTATTGGAGCTTTTAATGTCGTTCAATGAATATATAATTTATTACTCAGAACAAATTTTCAGCTCCATATTATATGCTAGTTCTCCCATGACCTCTAGTGAGTGGTCTACGTCAAACACCCTGTATAATTGTGTTACTAGTGATGGAGGGTATCAAAATTTCAGCTAGGCAAACGAAGTCCATTTTCACAGGTTCAAGAATGTAGTATTGAAGAATTACGAGAATGATGTGGATAAAATGAATATGGCTTGCAGCTTTTTACCTCTTTGCGAGTCTTTCTTCTCTATACTCGAAGGTCCTTATTCTTGGTTCGACGTGATCCTGGAGTCGGCTTCTAACTATGTGGACTGTGAGGGTGACCAGTTCTTAGGATGGAACGGACGTGGCTGTCAAACAATTCTGGATATTCTGATGGGGAAGAATCTAGACTTTGATAGCTCGAATGATGAAAATATCGGTTACGAGAATAAAATTTCTCTCAATAAAGCTGTGAGAAAGATAGAATGGAAACAAAAAAATAGGGTGGGAATAAAATGTTGGGATGGCTCAAGATATAGAGCTAAACATGTAATTTTCTCCCCTTCCGTGGGTATGTTGAAGGAGAAGCATGGTGAAATGTTCGAACCGAATTTACCAGCAAAGAAGATAGATGTACTTGGAAAAATTGGATTTTCGAATGTCATGAAAGTTGCACTTAAATTCAGAGAAAAATGGTGGAATGAAGCACCAATTGCCTTAATATGGAGTAAAGATGATAAGGAGAAGGTAAGTTCGATTGAATTTGGATATTCCAAGGGAAGTTAATAAAAATGTTATTCAATGAGAATAGATTAGTTGAAAATTCGGAAACAAAATGAGCCTTAAACATAAATAACCGATAACAAACATAATTCATTCAACATTCAACCCCACATGGAAGAATTCAAATACGTTCTTCACTTGAAAGTTTTGCTAAAATTAAGGCATGAACTAATCACATACAGGTTGGCCATTTAGATAATGTCAGAAAAATCAAAATGAAATATAAATGTCTCAGTTGATTAAACTATTGGGTGCTCTGAAAAACTTCAAAAAGAATGTACCCTTTTTAAATATCTTTTTCTTCAAAATAAGGATTTATCCTTCGCCACATTGAGTTTCTGTGTATAGTTTTTTCGTATTAAAATATTCTTGCTGGAATACACCAATATATTGGTGTATTCTGCATATCTATGCAAAATTAATTTTTTGGGAAAATCCCAATTTCAAACTTTATCCTAAAATGTATTGTGTAAGTAATATTCTTGTGAAAATTTGAGCGTTCGTGGTGGACAAATAAATGAAAGAAAGCCTGAGTGGTCCAACAATTTGAAAACATGTGCCTTTCATGCACATTTCGAAATGGAAGAATGGATTTTCATCATGGAATATTTCAGATAATCATCCAGAATGATATCTCACATGTCTCACAAAGTCTCGAACAATGTGCGATGGTAAAAATGAAAATTTATCAAAAAGTTCAGTACCCGCCAAGTGTAAAAGTGAACAAACACACACGATAGACGACTGCTTTATACTATTTTAAGAATATAGATACAAAGTTCGACTAAATTTTCTTATTGAATAATAATAATATTCTATAATTAATATATAGAGTAGTCAAATTATGTAAACGGATGTAGCTATAATTAGTTCTTTAATGCATGAGTGCATTCAAATATTTCATCATGCCAAAATGAATTGGAGATCTGACAATTTTAGCTAGAAAAATCCTGGCTAACATCGGTATATTGGCTGATGGAAGCTCCAGACAATACTAAAGTCCTCGTTGCTTGGCTGACAGGCCCCGCAACTCCCTCTGTTGAAAAAATGAGCGACGATGAGATAAAAAATGGTATAATGCAAGTTATAAATAAGTTCCTCGGCAAATACTACAACATCACCGAACCAGAGGAAATAATTCCGTAAGTTTCGAATCCATATTGTCCATAATCAGAAATTAAGATTTTCTTTCAGAACTAGATGGCATTCAAATCCTAATTTTCGTGGAACCTACTCTTATGAAACACCAGAAACTTTTGATTTAGAGGTCCCCTTCCAAACAGTATTAGAAGAACCACTGACCAACGAGAATGGTGTTCCTGTGGTGCTTTTTGCTGGGGAAGCTACCCATCTGACTCAGTATTCAACAGTCAATGGAGCAATATTATCCGGTTTTAGGGAGGCTGATAAAATCATACAAATGTACAATAAAAATTGATTCATCTACAGAAGTTTTTTGTTCGAAATTTTAAAATGGTCTTGACTACATTCTACTCAAAATTGGAATAAGGGGATTTTTGGTATCTGAGATTATAAATTTTTGTTGCTTTATGATGAGTGGGATTATCATTAGTACAAAAACAACGTGTCATTTTTTGAAGTCTGTTGTTTAAACATTTAGGTAGTATCTATATCTACAAAGTATTGTATTATTTATCAACATGTGAGCAGCAGTATATTTTCATTTCTATTATTACTAATTAACGAGGATTATAAGGCGTGAACATTTTCATCAAAATGAGAAAACAAAAAATTCTAAAAAAACACTACATGCGAGTAGATTCGGGAAGAAATTATTCTAAACAAATATGAAATATTCTATGTTTCAGTTTGATATATATCTTTTTGTCTATGAATGGATAGCTAGAGCATTTCCTATAAAAATACAGCACCTTGCAAGTAGGTACAGCTTCAGCACTTTTTCTCATCTGCCTATGAATTTTGATTAAATGTGCATACAGAAAGTTTAATTACTCCCAAAATGAAAAGCAAATGCGTTCGTGAGTTTGGGTTAGTCAGAGTCGCAGTAGGAGGAACTAAAATTGATTTGATTTATCACGTTAATTCCATTTGGACATAATATTTTCAAACGAATTGCTTCAATTTCGTTTTGAAAACATTTCCAAATTGTTCAGCGCCACTCTGATTGATCTCCTCATATCCAAAAGATGCCATAGCTTCCTTCGATCTTTTATACCACGCAGATACATTCGCGTATTTATTAACGTCGAACATAATTGCCTGAAACAATGTAGAAGGTTAAAAGGTATATACTGGTAAATATGTTTGAATCGATTTAGAAGTTATTTATACTCAGAAAACTCACCTCAGCTGTTGATACAATTGTTATGATGGAGAAATCAGCAACAGTTATGTTTGTTCCAGCAACCCATTTCTCATTTTCGAGGAAATCATTAAGTTGACGCAAATTTTGATCGAAAGCCTTCGCTTTTTCTGTACTAGGTTGTTCATTTCCGAACATCACAGGAATCTGAAAATCGATAAGTTGCTGAAATTCTACTAGTGCTATTATATATAATATCAGATCATTGGAAAAATATCTGTGCCAGTTTTTTCATCTGTTATGGAACAAGCGTCATGGGGGCTGAAGGCTTATCAGTTATTATATAAATGAATTCATTCATTCCTCACCATAAAATCGAAAATTGGTTACTTACTATATAATCCCTAAAAGATTGAAACAAATAATTCGAAGCAAAATAGAGCCTTTCCTCTACTATAGTACATTTTTTTGTATCATTTGGAAACAGACTATCGTCTTTTGCATACTTCTTGGACAAGTATTTCATAATTATGGAGCTGAAAATAAAAATCAAGAAAAATGTAGGTATGAGAAATAGGTAGGTACAGCATAGGATGAAAAAAGTGTTCAAATGTTCAAATATTCATTGCAAATGCTGATTACTGAGAGGAAAATTTATGTGTTAATAACCAACATAAATGAAGCTTATTGGAAGAGTTATGTTGAATTATGATAAAAATGGGTTTATTATTGCAATTGACAACAATTTCTCACATCAGAATATTAACACGGTGCTAATTTCCTTCAGCAAAAATGGGATATTGATAGGTCAAAAATTGAAGAAAATCGATACTTGCCTATCATAAACATAAAACCCATTATCATCAATAGCTGGTACTGTATGAAATGGATTGATCTAAAATTAATATTATTAATTGGCTAATGACTATGATACTTTGCAATAGAAACTTTATTGTGATTATTCCAAATGAAATATTTTATTTTGAAAGGATCTACAGGGTGGGCAAAATTCGTTGTCTACTGAGGGGATCTCGAGAACTACAGCAACTAGAAGAAAATGGATGACACATTTTCGGGCTCGTTTTTCATGACTAATCCAAATCTAAAAACAGAATCGGCCTTTCATTTTTGGATTTCGAGTTATAAACAATTGAGATTTTGACAGTTCCGAAAAGTTCTCATAACTTTTTTGTCTTTGAAGTTACAGATCTGAAAATAAAACCTTCTTAGGCACTTTCATATGTAGAATCTACTGATCAATTCAAAAATAAAAATTCAATAAAAGTTTGCATTTAAAAAAATGAAAGTTCACCTAATGATTCGAAATGAAAAAATATTTTGAGCTCAACGTAAAAAAGTGCCTGTAGAAGGTTCAAGTTCCATGTTTGTAACTTCAAAGACAAAAAAGTTATGAGAACTTCACGAAATTGTCAAACTAAAAACGAAGTATCATAAGAGGCTGTGCTACCATTCTTTGTTTCTCCGAAAATGAGCT
This sequence comes from Coccinella septempunctata, assembly GCF_907165205.1. Classification (NCBI taxonomy): domain Eukaryota; kingdom Metazoa; phylum Arthropoda; class Insecta; order Coleoptera; family Coccinellidae; genus Coccinella; species Coccinella septempunctata. The sequence goes on along the minus strand of NC_058190.1, from coordinate 40,377,661 downwards.
CGTAAATGTGTAATCCGTTTTCTTCTTGCTGCTATAGTTCTCGAGATCCTCTCGCAGGCCCGGATCTAGGGGGGGGCAAGCGGGGCGCTTGCCCCGGGCGCCAGCTCAAGGGGGCGCCAAAATCAACCAGAGGTTAAAGTTTTTCCATTTTGATTTTCTCGGAAAAAATTAATTTCCTAGTGCTAAAATGGAAAATGTAGAATGGAAACATGATGAACCATCACTATGCCTAAAATCTTTAAAATCAATGAGGGATCAATTAACTGCATATTATTCAGTCATCTACGAATGACCGCCACACTTGGGTGAAATAGGTTGAAAGATCTGATATGTTCACACTGCATCGCAAGCAGTAATTTCTTTGCCTGCCGACTCATCGCCTTCTCATCTGGAACTAAGGGCCAAAATTTCCGATTTTCTATAGACCATAACTTAAAAACTAATCCTTTCATTTTCCATAGATGTACCGAGTTTTTCACCATAATTTGAGCCCCCCTTTAACTTTGTTACTAAGAGAGGTACAAAAAAATGTTTTATACAAAAGTTTCATGAAATTGAGTTTTTTAAAATGTTTTCACAAAATGAAATATATACAGAGTTGGCGATTTTTTGAAAAATATTTTTGGTCTCCGATCAAAACCGAATTCATTCTGTACACTAATTCGAGGGCGCAGAACACGAATATGCAAACAGATATTTAAAAAAAATAATTTTTCAAGTTATGGTCGATGGAAAATCGGAAATTTTGGACCTTCGCGGAAAAATTCATAAAATCTGAACTGTTCGTGATAGATGAATGAAGTGTGGTTTTTTATATTTGCAAAGAACCAATTCATCACCAAAAAAACAGCATATGACTAGTGCCTTTTTTCTAGCTGCTACGCCTGCTACAGCTCCTCAAAGTTGACCAATATTTCCGAAATTTTGCACTAAAAGTGATTCATTCCTCAAAATACTGATCCTCCAAAAATCTAATTGCATATTCGTGATCTACGACCTTGAAATAATATGTAAAATGATCCGGGTCGATATATGTAGCTGAAAAAATAAATTTTTGTTCGGAATAATTCCGTTCATGAAGCGCGGGTAAAAACGATAGACGAGGGCGGGTTGCAAACGACATTCTTGTAAATACAAACTTTTTTATTTTTCGAACGATTGCAACCCGAGTCATTTTTTCTACTAATACGAGGTCGTTGATTACGAATATGCAATTTTTGGGAGTATTTTGGGAAAAGAAAAATTTTTAAAGGAACAATGAGAAGAAATATCTTTTGATGGAACAATGGGAAAAAAATAAGAGTGATTTTTTTTCCAAAGTACTCATCTTAGGAAAAATCTAATTACATATTCGTAATCTATACGACCTCGAACTAGTGAAAAAAATAACTCGGGTTGAAAGCGATGACGAATGTGCAATTAGATTTTTCCTACGAACTTTGGAGGGGGGGGGGGGGGCGCCATCATGAATTTTTGCCCCGGTCAGAAAAAATCGTAGATCCGGGCCTGTCCTCTCGACAGACAACGAATTTTGCCCACCCTGTACATTTCACTTGAACCTCATGCTGAACCCCATTCCGAATTAATATTAAATTTTAATTTTTTTATTAGACAGCATTATCCATGTCCAGAGACAACTGGTTGTCTCTGCCCATGTCTGAAAATCATACTATGGATGTTTGAACTTGTGTTGGTGAAATTTCAAGGCCAACAAAGCTCGAATTGAATTCAATATATTCGTTTATTTCATTCGATCAAAAGAGGAATTTCAAATCTCTGAAAAACTTCTATAAGGCCTAGCATTTCTTGATTCGTCACTTACCTTCAAAAATTCTGGGGTGTTCTGTTCGCCATTAGTTATATTGACTATTTTTAAATCGTGTTTTATGCCCAAAGCACGAACCAAGAGCAGTGCCGCCCTAGAAGGTGGACTGAGAGGAAAATGATAATATGTTATGGTATGGTTGGTCATATTGGGATCGAAGATCCTGCAAAAATAATAGTTCAATAATAAGACTATCTAGTATTCCTGAAGTGCATTCCTTCAGGTCTTCAACAAATGCATATCATCATGAATAGAAAATGCTTCGAATATTACAAGTTGTTCTTATACTCCTTATGCAATGACTTTTTCTTTTTTTTTTTCAAACAAGAGCAGCTCGCTATATCAAGTGGCGTAAGAAGAGATACAATACCCTTGTTAATCTTTCTTGGTGTGGGATATACACATATACAGTCTTTTTTCAACAGCAGGTAGCTTGGTCAAAATAAAGCGTTTCATCAAAAATTGTCTATACAAAACTTTCAAGATGTGGAAATTGAACAAATCATTGATGATATGATTTTTGATCGTCTGTGATCTGAATTATCTGAAAGTCACGAGAAACACAACCATGGTTTCTTTTAGAATATTTTCTCGTTGTCGGTCTTTGAATGGGATAATTGGTATTGAAATTTACGATGAGCGTATTTTACTTTTATTAGATATATTGTAATTTGATGGACTATTTTTTATGAAATGGTTCATTTCGATACCTCCCACCCTAACAGAAAAAGATTCATCGAATCACCAGTCCAATAAATGAAATATTAATTAAAAGAATCTCACCCATAAAATTTGTCTAATTATTCACAGAATTTTTTCGAAGTTTTCACCGCAATCTTCGATCTTCGTATTCGAAATTGTTCACATAATCTAACCCGACGTAAAACGAGGTAAAAGATACTGTAGATAATGGCACTTTGTCGACAAACAATGTCACAAGCACTTTCATAATTACAGGGTCTGAATTTTTTCATATTTCTCACATCGAATTCGATAATGATAATTTCGGCATCTTGATAATTTATTTAGGCGATGTTTGGTGAAATGATTAATTTTGATGAGTTCTACCTTCTGCCTTTTGCCCAGGAAAAGACTCGCCTTTGTAAATGCGCTGTATTTTATGTTTATTGTTTCGGAATCGAATTTCAGTTCAAAATTCAGTTAGCAACGAAAAATTTAGGAAGGTTCTGACGTGAGTCAGGAGAGTGCTTTTTCAAATTCACAACAAGGGCAGTCACCCATCCAGATCCCGAACTCGCCCAGGGCTGCTTGGCTTCTTTTTGAGGACACAGTTATTATTCTTAGAATATTTCGAGAAATACAGTCCAATCGTACTGAAAACCAATATTCGGCGTTCATATGAGATTTTGGGCGTATTCTTATAGATGCTGCTAGGATGCAAAATGGGATTTTTTTCCTATATTCTAGGAATGCGATCTTTATGAAATCATCTACAAATAATCTTCGTTTCCGTACCTTACGACTGTTTAGTGAGTTTCTATTCAATTGGAACGATAGATTTAGAATATTAAAAAAAAAATTCTGAGGTTCGAAACCATATTATTAGCCTGATTTTGACCATTTTGACCGGACCTTACTTATAAAAAACTAACCAACTACACTGGAAACATCAAATACTAGCTTTTTTTAGTTTTTTCATTAGAATATGCATGTTAGGGTGACGGCCGAAGAGAATTGAGTTTGACCACGAATTATTCATCATTGAGTCACCAATACAATAGTTTGAGACCGTTTTCGTCTCAAAATTCTAGAATTTACAGTTATTTAGGCTTGGGCAAAAAGTTGAAACTCTCGTTCCTACAAATTCATCGTACAGCAAATCTCTGTTAGCATCACGTAGCACGCGGCTGCAAATCTGTACCCAAATTATTGTGAATTTTGTCATCATTATCAACTTGAAGAGGAAAATATTTCACGAACCTACTCACTTATTATTGAGAGGCACAACGCCTTCGTTTTCCAAACAATTACCCAGCTTAGCGAAATATAAAAAGAATACACTTCCAGGAACGTGTATTTCAACTGTATGGGTATTCCTGATGAGGTTAGTTTCAATAAGAAGAACAGCCGAAGGAATTAGTTGCTATGGATTCATCAGTAACAACAATGCACTCTTTACATTATTCAGAAAGTAATTAAGTATTTCGGAAAGATGACAATATCGATCTCAACGTTCTGCAACTGACGCGATTCACTTCCATGATTTTCCTTTCACCAATAACGCATTCCTTCCATATATCGAAAGATTTATAGAGATTTCTTTAGGTTGTAGGGATCTCATGATAATAATATATGATTCATCGATTCATGCAAATAGCGATATTTTTAATTATTACTTGCATGAATTCTTGCAAACGAATATAAAATGTCCAAAGTGTGAGAAAATTTATTTTCACATAAATAGATGTACAGGGGCGGATGGGCTACCTCGAACCGGCCCGGGAATTTTCTTCCAGACCGGCCCACTTCAAGAACGAAAAAAGTACTTTTAAGGTGGGGGTTCCGTGGAGTAGCATCAGTTGTCATGAAAAAAATATTTTGATGAGCAGCCCCTAAAGATGGAACCTTAAAAGCAATTTTCAAATATTTTTTACAATTCAGAAAACTGTCAAAAAATTGAGCAGTCATTTTGTGGGAGCGAGAAGGCGATGAATAAATTGTTCCCATATAATTGCAAGGGATATTAAAAAACACCTCTGTAATCGTTTCGCCAGAATTTTTTTTTTCTTATTCATATACTTTCGAGAAATTAATTTTTGATTTCCTGCTTTAAGTGAAAGTTTTCACCTAGTTGGCGGATAGCATGCAGACATTCTAGGGAAACACCAAAAATTTTTTTATTGCCTATAGGTATAGAACAACTACACTCAATTTGATTTTTGTCCGCTTTCTGGTTTCTAAGAAGAAAATTGAACATTTCTTTTCATATGCTTTCTTCAGGAAGCTGTATATAAACATGGGCTGCTCAAAAAAAATTATATGAAAGACCCACTGTTTTTCGACTATAAATCGACCCTTAAATTAACTACTCCTTTACAATCTGCATTATGTTAGTTTTATATTTATTTCAATCCATTTTATTCAAAACAACTTTGAGTAAATATAGAATCAACGGAAAATGTATCTATGTTGTCTATAGGTATGGTTGAAAAAATGAAAATTTTCAAATTTTCTTACATTTGACATCAAATATTTTTTGAACCATACACAACATGGATGCATAGTTTCCAAATTTCGATTTCAAATTTCTTTAGGGTAATTTTGAATGAAATTGGTGGAATCTTTAATGAAAAAAAAAAAAGGTTAGAAATAGTCTCTATGTACCATTTATTTTTAAGCCAGTCGACCCTGAAGAATTTTTACTAATTTGAAAAATGGTTTTTTAGTTTTTTACCATAATACCTTTTCATGATTATGTTAGATAGTTTTTTCGATATCATATTTTTATATAGGTACCTTGAAATATCATCATATTAATTATTCACTTCAAGATTTTGCTGAACGAATAAGGTGCAATCCAGTGACCCGCACTTACGTAAGAAACCCACTGTACCTACATAAATTTTGAAGAAACACTTATACATATGTATTGTTCAAAACTTAAATAAAATCTATAATCTATTGATACTGCAACTAATTAAATGGCCATTAAGCTAAACACGCCTAATGTTGCTAGTTTCGTGATGTAGAAAACACAAAAATTTATAATAATGATAATTTCGAACAGTCGAAATTTGTTTCTACAGAGAAACAAGAAAATTGAGTTGTAGGAGTTTTTTGTTGAGAAATAAGAATACTCATATAACTCGCTTCAGTGTAGATTATATAAGGAGCTATATCTCAAAGAAGAGACCTATCCTGTCAGAAAATATATATTTCCTCAATAATCCTTAACCTTTTTAAGGAGATTTTCGTTTTTCATAATCGAATTGCAATCTATGCATCTTCAAATACTAAGTTGGCCGACATAGATTTTGTATTTCCTATAGCGAGCAAGCTTCTGTCAAATAATATTAAATGAAGTAATAAAGTAAAGTTTGGTAGTGTGATATTAAAAACAGAGGTTTAATATAACATAACTAAACTTTACTTTCACACCCCGTGTCTCATGGACTGGCAACTTAAAACATTCGTATAAGGCAAGTTCAGCATAATAATCATACAATCACGTGTAAAGTTTTTTGTTGAGAAATAAGAATACTCATATAACTCGCTTCAGTGTAGATTATATAAGGAGCTATATCTCAAAGAAGAGACCTATCCTGTCAGAAAATATATATTTCCTCATTAAAACCTTAACCTTTTTAAGGAGATTTTCGTTTTTCATAATCGAATTGCAATCTATGCATCTTCAAATACTAAGTTGGCCGACATAGATTTTGTATTTCCTATAGCGAGCAAGCTTCTGTCAAATAATATTAAATGAAGTAATAAAGTAAAGTTTGGTAGTGTGATATTAAAAACAGAGGTTTAATATAACATAACTAAACTTTACTTTCACACCCCGTGTCTCATGGACTGGCAACTTAAAACATTCGTATAAGGCAAGTTCAGCATAATAATCATACAATCACGTGTAAAGTTTTTTGCAACTTCTGTATTTCATTACGTTTCAAGCCACCCTGTTTATGCCAGTTGTTCAGGAATAATTTATTTTTATCAATATTATTTTCAAAACTTGATATTGAAACATATATTTATTGGTAGTTTTCCCAACATTCATTTTGAATTGGTTTTCAATATTTGTAAAAATAAAAATATCGACGTCAAATATGTTCCGCCGAAGACAAAAAATGGTACGAACTGACCAGCCCTCTGGCCCAACAATCGACCGGCCCACCGGGAATCTTCCCGGTTTCCCGGTGGTCCCATCCGCCCCTGTAGATGTAGTATACACAGAGCCTTCTAAAGGAACACGGTTGTCATGTATATATACCAATACCATAAATCTTATCCTTACGTGATACAAAAGCCTAATTTCAATTAGTATACTAGATAAAAAGTTCACATACAAGCTGAAAAGTATTTCTTATCAAACAAGTGATAAAATATACCCCTATATACTGCCTTATAATAGGCAGTATCTATTTAGGTCATATAGCTTAGCACTCTTGGAAAACGAATTTTCCTCCATTTCCAACCCTCAAAGGAACCGATCGAAGCCAAGAGTGCTATATATAGCTCCTATAGGACCATTGATGGTAAAGATAGGTGGATAAAATTTTCAAATGTTGTCTGTATATATCATGGAGATATTTAATTTTTGTCATTTGATTATAGATTTGTTCGTAGAGTGGTTCACAACGGTTGTGAACTGTACAGAGCAAGCGCAATTCCATTTTAGGGTGACGAAAATCCGTTTGCGCTTGCTCTGTACAGTTCACAACCATTGTAAATCACTCCTCGAACAAGCCTTATGTATATCGATCCGAGAACTTCTAATCATATTCCATCTGTATTTTGAGCATTATTACATTCATTAATCACTGTGAATAATAGGCTATAATTCACTGATTGTCTATCAGACATTTATTAATCCCTTGTAATTTATCAGTCATTAATCACTGGTTCGTGGAAGGCGTCAAACTTCATGATCATAACCACAAATATAGAGATATTCGTGGTCAGAGTCACAGAAAACTCAACCAGATCCCCAATATTATTACATTTGTTCAATTTATCGATGTTATTGACATTTATTTAAATTTTGTTTTTAAAATAGGCTACAACTGTGTATTTGGAAAACTTGTTTATTTTGCTTAAAAACATGATAATTACACAAATGTAATATACAGATTATATATACAATTATTTACAGATAACTTATACATCATTTCATTCATGTGCACTATTAAGAGATCAAATCAATAGTAAAATGAATTCTGTCCTGCATTCCATAGAGTCAAATCATTCACCTTCCTCAAAAATATCACTAGAATCCTGCAACTTATCAAACCTTTCTTGCGTCTTCTTCCAAATAATTTTCTTCTTCTTCTGTTCTTTACTAATTGGTACTTCAGAATTTGAACTACCAACACCTGTAGTGCCTTCATTGGAGACCAGTTTGATCTATAAAAAAATTTCCATTGAGGTTGTGCACCAATATTATACTATACTGTGACAACTAAAAAAATAAACATGATTCCAAAATTACTTACTGGTTCTAAAATTCCCTGACCTTCTTTTCCAAGAGACTGCCCTTCTTTCCAACCCATTTTGGAAAGTAATTGAAATCCTTTATTCTTTGATGAAATTGATCTGAAACAAAAAAATGAAGCAAAAACGAAAAAAATAGCGGAACCATATAAACATACTCATCTAATGAGGACACTTGGGTTTTCTCATGTTCATTATGGCTTCCAATAACTTCTCTCCTTTTTTGAGCTCTGTCTGTATATCCAGAAGCTAATGATGCCTTATCACTTTTGAAATTATTCATTCCAAATTTTTTCTTCAGATTTTGCAATTCTTTTTTATGACTTTCTCTTTTTACTAGTTTTGTTTTCTTGTCTTTCAATTCCCCTGTAAATTGCATAGAATGATTGAAGCATTCAAACATAATTGATTTTTTCAAGTGTTTCAAATCACATAATCAAATTTATGAAAAAATATACAATATAAGTGTAAAACTCACTTGCATCTTGCTCAAGAAGTCCAGGCTCACAATGTCCGCAAGTCTGTGAACCTTCATGTACATGGCATAAAAGAACTGTAGAGCCCAGCTGAATTCTGCTGCCATGAACTACATCCAAATGTTCACTCTCTTGTTTTGAAGTAGACATCCTCACACCATTTAAAAGTGTACCATTTCTAGATCCCATATCCACAGCTTGAAACATGTTAGAATCCTTGTTATACAGTATATTCAAATGATGTTTGCTGATGTTGATATCAGCTATTACTATCGAGTGCTTTCCTTCACGACCTATGCTTCCTCCCTCATATGTAATAATGTGTAAAGATCCTTTTTTTAAATTAGGTACCACACTTTCTTCAACAATTACTCTCATGCATGGTGGCCACCTTTTTGCTACTTCTAAAAATAATATTCTTTTAAATTGGTTTCAGTGGATGTATCACTATTATAAGATTAAGCTGAATATTTTGTAGACTTCTTCAGCAACCATCTGAACTTTAATGATCCTATTAAAAAAAAAAACTAAAGTACCACTAGATTCAGAATCAGCTTCTTCTTCAGAACTAGACATCTGATCTGATGAACCACTCTCTGAACATTCTCCTTCTTCAACATCTACAGGATCATTGATCTTCTCGATTTTTTTACGTTTCGCCTACAAACAACAATTCAATTACTGATCAGATACATACCCAAGGCTATGTTTTGAAGTCTATCAATTGTCATATTATTGAACGAATTCGTAAGATGATCCAAATCAGAAGTCTTTACCTGTAATGAAAAAAAGACATAAAATATTTTATTTTTCAAAAGTTACTGAACTTACTTTTATTTTAATCACATTTTGCTTTTTTCTTTTATCAATATGTTTTTTTAACTTAGGTTCTTCAACATCTTGGGTGTCTGTATAAACTTGAGAGTGATACTCATATGATTTTGTCTCTTGATTATATCGCAAGTATGTACCAGTGTTACCATCATAATAAAGTCCATATTCCTTTAAAATAAAATCTAACATCAAAAAAAATAATTCATCAGAATGGAAGAGACTAATATTGCCATAAAAGTCAGAAAAACAAGTTAGAAGATGTAAATAAGTTGAACGGAATTCGAAAATGTGGCTTCTTTCTGAAGCAATTAATGTTGGGACTGTTCAGATCACATAAACTGAAAACCAATTTTCCAATTCTAATACTCTCTTATGAAAAAATAATATACAATTTGTTACATACAGCATTGTAGTAATATCCTGTACCATAATCGTAATACATTCCTGAAGTTTCTTCATAAACAAATCCAGAATTCTGCAATGCTTGCTCAGCAGCTTTTGTAATATCTTCTGTTATGCTTTTTACTGGCTCGTCTGTAGTATTTTCCAGTTTGATTTCTTCACTTTTGCTTACTTGATATGTTGTTTGAACCATAGCATCTACTTTGTTTGAAGATTTCTGAATAATATTGCATTAATTAATCATTTGGTATATAGATTTTGATTCAGACTGGTAAGGATAGTACAAAAATTATAGAAATTACCTGCTTTTTCGATTTCAATTTTTTGATCTGTTTCTTATACTTTTCAACATACTTCAATAATTTCTTAATGTATTCTAAAATTTGTGGTAAATCTTTTAACTTTTCGCTCATTTCCTCCGTTAAAACGAATTCTTCATCACTAGTATCCGCAGAGGCAAAAGTAGGAATTTTGTTATTCTGCATATTGGTATTATTTTATTCAAAAACCTTCAATGTAACTGCTACAGTTACAACTTGAATCTTGCTATCTCCACAATTTTAGTACCTTCACACTTTTCACAGCAATATTCTTGAACGATTTTATATTTACAACTGGAACGATAAATATTGAGATTGAGGTTAGCAATCAGAATTTTGACAACTACCCACAATGTTCTGTGATGACAACTTTCAAGTTCAGAGAAGATTAAGATCTTCTTTCATTGTCTGAATGTCGAATTTCGAGACTCGTCGTAAGAGGGCTTAATGCGTTTAGTTCTAATGTAACAATAATTTAGTTCAAAATCACGAGATTCGAATGACAGAAAACCAAAAATAAATTAATTTGAAGTGGGAATGAGCAAGGGAACCTATTTAACCGTATTTGCCGTTTATACTTGAATGGGTTTAGCCCAGACCCAGACCCCCATTTGAGCGATTTCTCTAAACAAGTTCCGTCTTTGAAATTACTTGTATCAGTTTAGATTCATAGACCGCCGAGATCATAGTGAAAGTACTTGTCGCTGTCGCGTCTTCATTCAAGTTTTTACCGAATTAAACCTATCATGGGTTCGTGGCCAGATGATGTTGGAATTGTTGCAATAGAACTCACCATCCCTTCACTGTATGTGGACCAAGAAGAATTAGAAAAGTACGATGGGGTATCTTCTGGTAAATATACCGTAGGATTAGGACAGAAGGCTATGGGAGTATGTACAGATAGGGAAGATGTTAACTCTTTGTGCCTCACAGTTGTTCATAAGTTACTCGAAAAGAATCATATTGATTATTCAGACATTGGAAGATTAGAAGTTGGTACAGAAACAATCATCGATAAGTCTAAGAGTGTTAAAAGTGTTCTTATGCAGTTATTCGAACCACATGGTGTGACTGATATAGAAGGTATTGATACAACAAATGCCTGTTTTGGAGGAACTGCAGCGCTCTTCAATGCAATTTCTTGGGTGGAATCATCTGCTTGGAATGGAAAATATGCCTTGGTAGTTGCTGCTGATATAGCAGTTTATGCTAAAGGTGCTGCAAGACCAACTGGAGGAGCTGGAGCAGTTGCTATGTTAATTGGCCCAAATGCGCCTTTAGTTTTCGATAGGGGACTTAGGGCTGTCCATATGAGACATGTTTACGACTTTTACAAACCAGATCTGTCGTCAGAATATCCTGTAGTGGACAGTAAGTTATCCATTCAGTGTTATTTGAGTGCTTTAGATAAATGTTATCAAACTTATTGTGAGAAAGCATCTAAATTTTTCCAGAAGAAAATTGATTTGTCATTTTTTGATGCAATTCTATTTCACACCCCATATTGTAAACTAGTTCAAAAATCTCTGGCTCGGTTATATTTGAATGATTTTTACTTGGCTTCTCTGGAGCAGAAAGAACTCAAGTATCCAGAATTGAAAAGTTTGCAAAACATTGTCTTAGAAAAAACTTATTTCGATAAGGATGTAGAAAAGGCTGTAATGAATAGTAGTAAAGAATTATTCTCTACCAAAACTTCCCCTTCGCTACTTATAGCATCACAAGTTGGTAACATGTACACTCCATCGCTTTATGGGGGTTTAGTGTCTCTCTTGGTATCAAAAAACCCAGCTGAACTAGCTGGTAAGAGGGTTGGGTTGTTTTCCTATGGATCAGGGCTGGCTTCAGCCTTTTATTCTTTAAAAATTTCAGAAGATGGGAATAATGGGACAGCATTACAAAAACTGATATCAAATTTAACTTCTGTTAAAATTAATTTGCATCAAAGGCAAAAAATTGAACCTCAAGAATTTGAGAAATTTATGGATATTAGACAGAAAAGTAATCATTCTGCTCCATATGAACCATTAGGTTCTATAGAAAGCTTTTTTCCTGGAACTTACTATCTGACCAAAATAGATGAAAAATACAGAAGGTCTTATGACAGAGTACCGAATGCAATGAATGGCCATGCCCATTGAACAGACCTTCATGATTATGTGATAGTAAATATAATAGAATTGGAGTTGGATGCAAACAATACCATTTTTTCCACTAAGTGGAGCAAAGATCATTTGTAACTTAATGTATATGGAATCATATACAGAAAATAATCACAGTATTTACAGTTGAATAATTATGTGTCAATCAGAAGTACAATAATATCTAGATTGAAAGACTAGACTTGTCCCAACTTTTTCGAATTTTCTTGTTTCAATATTCCTTCCTCTACTACAAAATTTTTGTCATAAACATTGTCAGGATAATGTATTGGGACAGTAAGAGTGAACTGAATAAATGTATGCCTATTTCAATCTATTGTTCATGATTAATCATTTTTCAACAAGAAATCCAAACTAGAAATATAGAACCTGTCAGCTTTATTTTAATCAAAAACGGTCGGAATTTTATTGGAAGAGGGCTGAAATAGTTTGTTAGTTTTCATGAAGTATATGCTTCTCTTTTCATTGTCTACTATGAAGAAAACATCATTTGGGTAGTTATATTTTGATGCTGATGAAAATTTTCTCGATTAAATTAGGTAGTCACCATAGCTAGGTATATGGTATATAGAAAAAGTTTTGGCGGAAGGCAATTTTTTGCAGATATTTCCTGTTTTGAAATGGAAAATTAGTTAAATTTATTTTTGTTGACGGCAAAATAGATATACTGTAAAATATAACAAGTTTTATTTCGAACAATATATTCCTTCTTATAAAATTAGTCTTGAGATTCTGATAATACTGATTTCATTATTTTATTCATTAATGAGGAAGATGAACAATGGCAGCACAGCACAATTAATATTGAAAGTGTTACTGATCAAAAGAAAGCATGTTCATTGCTGTATTATACTTCTAGAAACTTATTTGTTGGGTTGAGATTGAGATATTAGCTCTTTTGTGCTCTGATTAATAGAATTAGCAATTATTTATTACAATTTCATATTTGCTCCATTTCACCTGTAATCATCAACATTGTGCTGGTTTCTTTTGAAACTAATTAGAGAATCTTGGTTGAAGCTACATTTTTATCAATTGGAGATTGAAGTTTCTGTTTAATTATATTTGTGTTAATTTCAAAATGTATCGAGGATCAAGAATGCAATAACCATGTTTCTGAGAATAATTGAGAAGATTGATTTTATTCTACACAAGTATTCCCATAATCAATAAAAACGAGGTATTATTTTGGTCTATATTTTAATTTTTTTTCCCAGTTATACTTTATTGAATGTAAAACTTTTCGAAGGGCATTATGATGTCATCCAGAATGATATGTGAATGAACCATTTCTTGGGTTGAATAAGTAAACTATTTTTTCTTCTTGAAATGAAGAATCATTTCACCCTCAAGTGCCTTTAGAATTAATTCTAATTGATTGTTTTCCTTTTAAATATCAATATTCTTATTTCATGCTGATTTATTAGGTAATTTATTATTCAATAAATTATTTCAATTTAACTACGTATTTTTTTGCACATTCCCTGGTTTCTGAAGCTTAATGGTTTGATTATTATCATTTTTTGTACTTTCACAGATGAATAAATTGTTGGGAGCAATTTGTTAACTTGAAGGTCAATTGGTCAATGTGGGCTTTGTCTGTTCACACCGTGAATGTTTATTGAAGATTGAAGTGGTCAGTAGAGGAGAATATAAGCATTCTCGTTGGCTATTCAATGATAATTGTTATTTTAAGTCTACATTTCATACTGCAGCTTGCAGAAAGTTATCTGCTTTGATTGAACAAAATAAATCTTGAAATACACATATAATCTGTGTGAGAAAAGTAGATTGGTTATTGAAAAATTGTTCTGTATGTGAGTAGGAATTGAAACGATACACCAATATTTTGAATTCACCAACGTATTAGAATAAATCCGCAAAAAAAATCATCTGGGAAAATGTTCTATTTTGCTATTAGTTTCTTCAATGGAGGCCCCATTCATTATAGGTTTTGACAACGCTTGGGTTGGTCAATTAATTATTGAATAGGGATTTGACGGCAATATCTACCGAAGCATCGATTTTATTATGAATTTTCTTATCTTAAAAATATAAATCCATATCAAAGGATTTATTGATATTATCTTGTACTATGGGCTAGCCCAGCGTCTTTTCATTCACGTTTTCCATACTCACAACACTTTGGCCATAGCATAATGAAATTTCGAAGACTACTTCGTCATGATTCTAGTAGGTCAGTGATTCGTATTCCGATGCTACTGACTATACTTTTGCCTGATTTCTCCTAAGATATTTAGAGAACAATAAACAGCGTTTCTTTCGGACGCACCAGATTGTTTTAGATTTGATTATCTCATACCCTTGACATTCGACAGTTTTCTATTTGTTTTCAAGCCCAGTTTTCCATTCATTCTCCGAAGGTTTTAACCTTTGTATCGACTCCTTTCACTGGCTCTATTCCAGGGCTGTCCAACTCTAGGGCCACTTCGAAAAAAAAGTTGAGAAAGTTCAGATATTTTGTGACCGTTTCAGAAGTTGCCGATTCTTGTCCACCAATTACGAGAAATCCAATGTTTACTTTCCTACATCTTAATGGTTTTTGTGCTCCTCGTTTGATAACCTTTTCAGTTTCAGGCAAGTATGGAAACTTCTGGAACAGTCTCAAAACTACCTTAACTTTTATAGGGCAGTATATTTGAGTCAATTGAAATTTTCTCGAAAAGAATCATTGCTCGAAGATATTTTCAAAAATATTGGTCACTAGCATGAATCATTCTCAAAATCGACAGTTATGTACCACATCGGTATAATACCTATGGTATGGTAAATCCACACGCGGATCACAGGACAAGAAGTGCTTCTATAGAGTTTGAACAACATAACCAGATTTATTAAGCGACACATCGAAAATCGATGTTTAAGCAAGAATCTTTCACCTGACGAAGTTGCTTCATCTTTTTGCTGCTTTAAAAGTTGCGCTCTACCACATATAATATACACCTACTATATTTTAACAGATAATGAGACAATGTAATGAACAACAATTTGTTATTACCTAACTTTCGAACATCACTTTACTCTTGGAAATTTTTTCAACTATAATTACCAAAAAGTCATTGCTTTAATAGGTCAATTTCCTACAAATGAAATTTCACCCAGTGGCGTACCGACATAGTTCGGGGCCTGGGGCGGCTTTTGATGAGGGGGCCCTATAGAATATATTTAAAGATGAAACTTTTCCTCAAAATTTTTTGAAGGTTAGTTTTAATGCATCGTGATGAACACCCCACATTTTTAAAATATGTTTGGTTTTTTTTTGCCCATCATTTGGGGGCCTATGCTGGTGCGGGGCCTGGGGCGGACCGCCCCACCGCCCCCCCCTACGGTACGCTACTGATTTCACCATGGGAGAGATCTTTCAAATTACTATTGTCCCAGCGTTATGCATTACCCAATAAAAAATGTGAAACATTGAGTAATTCAAGCAGTTTGTTTCTTTCCAATTTTTGGAATGTAATCACAAACACCAAATTGAAGGATGTATACCAACTCCAACTGCAATTTAAGTGAACAGCAATTCGCATCACTCAATTTATAGTTTTTTCGTTGTTGAAATACATATGACTAAATCGCAGTGGATGGAAAATATTTTGGTCGTTTTGATTATTTACCCGAGCATTTAACAATGTAAACTTGAAGTACGAAATTTGCTTCGTAATTTACCGATGACTCACTTCAGGATTATATTCTTTATATCTATACTATTCGAAAAATCCTCACTAATTTGAGAAAATTATATTCTTCAATTTTTCGTTCGAGAAAAACTAGAGTGTTGTCCTCGGAATGTCAAGAACGGCTAATTAAATTCTTTTTAATCCAAGTCTTAAAAAATCACTGAAAAATACTGAATTGAAAGCTGTGACTGCTCAGGAATCCTGAATTAATAAAATTAAAACGATTAGATAAAATGTACAATTCATGTTCCAGTGGGGTATAGAATCGGCTTCCACGAAAACAACAAAATGCATAATTTTTTTGAGTGAAATGAATACTTTGTTCTCAGGTAATGTGATAATTGGAAACCATTCGAATAAAAAAACTTTTGTTGCAGCATTCAAATAAGGATATTTCCGTTAATAAAAAAGACAACAATCAGCATATCGTTTTTCATCAATGCAAATTACCAGAGCACAGCTTTGAAAATAATTTTATAGGGATTCAAGTAACTGCATGCGTCAGTTTGAAATTGAAATTATAGAGAACATTCGGTAAGGATAATATATACCGGTTGGGGCCAAATGAAAACAGTTAAAATTTCCCAACAAGTTAAATACAGAAGTATATATGACCAAAATCAGTATTATGCTAGTTTGGTGTGCTGATCACCAATATCACATCGGCATAAACCGTTAAATAAATACGTGTAAAGATCAGTTACATTAAATTACTCCATCTGTCGCAATATAATTACTTATTAGATATCACCCCACTCTATCAGGAACACTGCTCGTGGTTATAACATATTATATCAAAAGGCCATTGAATCAATAAGTGGATAGTTGATATTCCTTTCTATTATCCTATTCATTCATTAGGGCAATGGCCATCAGAAATATTCTTTGAGTATCTTTAATTCCAAAAAACCTCTTGCCTCTCAGAAATTTTCAAGGAACTAATGAATGAATGAAACCCTTTCTCCAAATAGCTATTCCGTAATCGGTGATAACCAAAATAAAAAGTTTATACAACAAGTTGATTATTTCCAAAATGTTACAATATTTTTTATTTGATTTTATCATTTTGAATCCAAATTGAAACAAGAACTTTTGACCCAAGCGAACCAGAAAACTATCACGTGATATATTCCTTAACTGCTGATTTAAGAAAGTTATAGAATCTCTCTAGTACATAATTCGGTGGCTGAATCTTAGAAGAGTAGGGAAAAAAATAAATTTCCAATTCCGTTGATCAGAAAAAAAGAAAAAATTCTGATTTTTTTGCCTGTGGTATTCTCGAAATTACTCGAAAATGGCTGGAGCTAAAGAATGTGAAAGTTCAAATCCAGAAACCAGACACTGGGAACTACGATCAACAAAAATCTTCAAAATTGCTGTGGACATTTATCATTAAGTTAATTACAAAAAAATAAGGATTTTTTTTCCTGTAGTAAATACCCTATGTCGATTCCATATGGTAAAAAGCCTCGTAATTATAGAAACAAATACTGTGGCCACTCTGTTCACCGGATTCAATTACTATCGAACATGTGTGAGATTAGGAGAGGACAGAGTTTTTAACATTTACTAAAACTCTGGCTCAGTTCTTTCCGATATCGATATTTCATCGATGATTTATGATAATTTGGGTCATTTTGAAATATCTCTTATATTTTTCTCACATTCACTAACCTAACCCCCGTTTTATTTCCATCCGATTCTCTAAGCTCTTATGAACTACAGGAAACCCTAGGATATCATTTAATCGGATATTCAATAAAATGATGTTTCAAAGTAGATACTGAATACTGACGTCGGAAGAAAATTTGCATGCCGGTGTAGGTTAAATATAGGACTATAAATACTTCACCAGTTTTCAAAAGCAATGCTAAGTGCTGAGTGTATATAGAAAATTTGCATCATAAAAGATACAAATTCTGTATTCATGGCGAAATTCCTCAGATCATGAATATCATGGTTCTTCACAACAAACATGCAGACAATAAATAAATGTACGGATATACGCATCCATTGTTCATATTTCAATTTTGTTTCCGTTTTGGCCCGACGGGTGTCAAAGTTCAAGAAAACACAGTGGCAGCAGAAATGAAACGAATATTTTGAAAATTACAGATACCTACTCCTTGAATTCAGATCACTCTCTTCATCTATTATCTCATAATACATAGTAAAACAAACCAGACATATTTCATGTGGAAAATCACGTGCAACAATAGGTAATTATCAAAATAATTTATTACAAAAACCTCTTATTCTTATAGATTTCACATAAAAATATTCTGGTGAAAAACTCATTTGAAATTTTTTTTTTTTCAATTTTCTCAATATTTCTTTGACTGATAGAACAGTGAAGCACTGCTTCAACTGGTTAATTTTCTATCAATTTTGAGGATTGAATCCAGATTCTGCATGATAGGAACAGAAAAATTCAATCTTCAAAAAATTTCCTCAATTGAAAAGTAATCATTATTTTTATTTGGCTATTAAGTGTATATTCATGAAAATGGATAATTTCACAATAAACATAGTTCCAGTCTATATTCTAAAGTTGGACCCTGGAACTTAGATTTTTTCAATTTTTACGGTAAGTTCTCAACAACTAATCATATTTAATGATCCCATTACCGTTGTTGTCAACTTCATTCCATAAATCGAAGAATTATTTTAGTCCATTGTTGTTAATTGGATTAGGAAGGTCCACTTTCATGTAAGTATACGAAGAATACACACACGTGAGCTTATAAAAAAAATTCTAAATGCTATATAAAATGTATTCAGTATTTTCCCCACGATAAACTATTAACCTATACAGCGTTTTTCATATTTGGAAGAAAAAAGTTTTTTTCATATCGAACTTGAAGTCAAATTGAGACCAAAAAACCGCATAGTTTCAAAAAAAATCCAAAATTTCTTCTTTATCCAAAAATTTATACAATCGTTTTTTCCTAACAAATAAGATAATTTTATAATACTATTCAGAAAAAAGCTTCACTTCTTCTAATCATCATTCAAATATTCAACTAACCCCTAATTTGAGATTCAAAAAAGGCACTAGTACAACAAAACTCTCTCCATTAATTTACCAATTAAATAGGAACCATATCAACAACAAAACCGTTGAGTATTTCACCCTCCTACCAGATTTCCTATTTCATTAATAGATCGAACATAATGATAAGTACTTCACATCTGATTCATGAATATTTTAACTGGTTTTTGTCCCCATCCTCTGAAATATCTGTGGACCATTCCAATCAAATTCCTTCACTATTGTGTCCATTACCGAAATGGAGAAAACGGTCTATCTGTTTTAAATTCTATTCCACTGTCGGTGAATCCTCAATTAAAACCTGACAGACCTTGAAGAGAATCAATGGGTCAAGTTCAGTGATACAGACCGGCCATCGACTTTCTAGCGTGAGTTTTGAATAATACGTCAGTCTGGACGGTTTCATTGAGATTCCTCTTTGGCGATGATATACATAGGTAAGAAAGTTTCAATGAATGGATTTGCGGTATCGAAAACAGTACCGCAAAATTCAATGACATAGATGAAAAGGAAGAAAAAAAATGGTACTTAGTTAACGCATATTTGAATAATATTTGAATAACATACAGGGTGATTCATGGCGAAGGCCTATCCGAAACAATGTTGTGCTGAAAATTTGCATGTTGGGGTTTTCGACAATGAACTCTCCCCCTAAAATATTTTCAGACCTCTGCAACTTCCGGTCATACCAGAAACATCCTACTACTTTCTTATGTCAAATGGCACACTCACCTTTTATCTTTGCATTCTCTGAATCGAGATTATTTCTTATAGTTCTCTAGTGTAGGTAGGTATTCCTGTCAAAAGAACAGATCTCTCAGAAATTCCAGATAGAATGAGAATTTTCTACAGTTTTTCTGATGTTAATGAAAAAAAGGCAATCATAATTAGAGAATGATGTTTTTGATATCTGATCATTAACCTTAATCATAATCACAGTTGAAATCATTAATTTTATTTCGGGAATTATAGGGATTATTTCGTTTTTTGATTAAAATATTGTTTCTCATATCACTCTACTCCATATAGACGATGAGCGCCCTTTGAATCCATTATTGATCACCATTTTTCTTCTCTCCACGAAATTGAGAATATTTTTCCATGTACAGAGTGATGAGTAATTTAAAAAAGTACGTTCCGTTTTTTCTTGTTTTTCTCGTTTGAATGCTTCTGGTTGTCTTGACAACGAAAAACTTCATCAAAATCAGTCCAGCAGTTTGGAAATTATTCTATGATTTTCAGAAAACAACCAGAATATCATAAACATTTCTGACTCCACATATGGTCCTCTATTACCCCTTGGCCAATGGGTAACTGGTCAGAAAAGACCCTGTCATTGTATAAAGACCTGTGTTCTTTATACAATGACCCTGTATATGGAGCAATTTTCGATTTTTTGGCATTTGTTCGAATATTAATTTTTCAATTCAATTTGAAGGTTTAGTAATTTCGTGTATGATCACACGAAAGAATGAGATTTATCATGGTCTGATTGAATATTATAATAGTCATATGTACAGTAAAATCGATGAGCTTCATATATTTCATGTCCTGTGCTAATATTTTATTTTCAGTAGAGATAAGGAGAAATACAGTTTCTGGAGGTCTATCCAAATGATGGATTTCATTCAAAAATTCCAGATTTCCTTCATTATTTTTTGGAAGTTTCGTAGATGAAGATATAATATAAAAATTATTCTATTCCCATAGTTCATACCTATCTCGGGTAAACTCCAAAAAATCTTCTTCAAATAAAACACACAACGTATCTTAATGTTCTTTATTCAATCATTATCAGTTTGATAATGAGCTTCTAAATATTTGTAGTATTTAGTATTATTGATGGGTAGGCATGGAGAGTACGGACTGTTTGTTTATCTTTTGCTTCTTACCTTAGGTTTTTTTCCTTATTTATCCAACACATGTTGTTTCGATCTAATCTTTTCTCGCCTAATCTAACATTTCTTCTGAATTGCGTTTTCGTAGATAAAAAAATAAACCTTTACTCGTAAATACGTAAATAAATGATTTTGTGAACTGGAATATAATTCCAAATAGGGTAATCTCTGCATATCAATATAAGAAAAGAACATCTTTGCGGTTTATCCATGTAAGTATAGGGAAAATTAAATAGGATCACATAGAATTCACCCACCTGAACAAGCTATTATGATAGCCAAACACGTGCAGTGGTTAAAAACTCATCACAATGAAAATCATTTTCTTGTGACTTACAAAATTTCTGAATAGGTCTTGCCTTAGCCTAGCCTCCTAGCAATTAATTCAGATATTGAGCTGTGAGAATTAATTAAGGATTATTATTGAATTGCTTGTTGTTCACCCGTCATCGATATGTAGATACCTACCTACTCAAAGTTTTCGACTGCTGATAATCGGAAGTACTCAAAAGTTCCGCTAACTAATCATCATTTTAATGGAGTACACACGAATGAAATTTGCAAATTTGCGATTCAGAAAGGAAGAATGTAATATTCGTTCACTATTCTTTCACCAATTATCGTGAACGTATGTATAGCTCGGGAAATCCAATTATTCATCGTTAGAATAACCCAGAAGGAGAACACAAACATTTCGCAGGAGTGCCCAGCAGGAAATAGCTCCGTTACATAAATTCATCAACGATCCTAAAATGTTTATCCATCCGTATTCATAATCTTCCTAACAAAGTCGTAATTTTCGTTTAGATATGAGAAATTTTACCAATCAAGTTAGCGATACGTTTTATGGGGGGCAATATGAAAATTGCTAGAAAGTATATTGGTGTCGTTTTGGAAAGTGAAATCACTTTTACCCAACTTCTTCTCTCGTAATTTATTGAACATACGACATACATTTTGACTTAAGAATTAGCACCATAAGTATTGGGTATGAACGAATTGATTTGCTTTTTTAACGAGGTCGTTTGCCACATTCTTCTGTGAAAGATGAATTACGATTTTTCGTTCACGTTTACTCAATGAATACCAAATATTGACTACTAACATTAATTCCTACTTTTAAAATGTACGAGAATTTTTTTCTGTATTTGGATGTCGATGAAACATAAAAAATTCGAAGCAAGAATGTTTACACGTTTTTTCACTTATTTTTCGAGCTCTACGAAAATAGTGAATTCAATTTATCGTTAAGAGAAAGAGTTATTGAGATCGAGTTGAATGTTGTGGATTGCTCTTGGATATAAAAAACCACTGTTATCACTTGAAAATGCAGTCAAAATTTTGTTGAAATTTATAACCAGATTTTACGATAGATTTTTAACCATATAGGAATTCAAAAAGTTTGATTATCTCCAAAAATATCTATTCGTGGAGATGTGAACATTGTATTTTCGAAGAAACTGAATCATTTAGTTTGAAAGAATTCAAATAATACATCTGATATCTAAAGCTACATTCACAATCAATTCACGGGCCGAAGTGCACTTCGGCACGGAAGCTTAGCAGATGGCGTTCTCCGTTACCATTCACAATGAAATTCAAGACAAAATTTCTTGCAAGTTGCAAACTATCACTTCGGCAAGTAATTTCGTGCCGGCTATAGATGATGCTGATGCTTATGTTTTGATCAGTTACATTTTTGATTCATTTGAGTATTTGGTTCCAAGATTATTGCGAATGGTAAATTTCGTGCCGAAGTGCACTTCGGCCCGCGAATTGATTGTGAATGCAGCTTTAGCGTATGAGAATCAGCAACCAGAAATACACAGGCCATGTGATAAAGGTTGCCGATAAAGAGTTCATATTCAAAACATGGAAATCTGAGATGTGAATCAACAGTCAAAATTAACGATCAAAAAAAGTTTTTTTAAGGAATGTTATAAAAAATATCATTAATTCTCTCGTGGTATTCACGTCCATGATGAAAATTTCGCAAGTTTTCCATTGGGTTTTGGACAATTAAATAACTCACTTCGCCGGCACGTTTCGAAAACCAAAAAATTCTCATGGCTGAATTTTTTTATTTTTGTCGGAAAACATAAAATATAAATAAGTAGTGATTTTTTTCGTCGTTATATGGTTGAAAAGTTCATCATTAAATTGGACGCAGTAATAATTAAAATCAGAAATGCAAAAATAAAAATTTTCAGCCTTGAGAAAGAAACCAAAGGTTTCGAAACGTCAGCGATGTTATAAATGAGTTATTTAATTGTCCAAATCTCTGTGAAAAACTTTCGAAATTTATAATTATCCTACCACGAACGCATTTATGAATTTATCGATGATGTTGATATCTTCTCATTCTAAGAAGGTAAATTGGTATCCAAATTTTCTTCAAAGGTCCCTCTAGGGAGGAAGAAGAAGAAAAAAATAATACTTTCAATTACACCATTGAGTATTAAACATCGTTGAGTACCCTTGCAATGGTATAAAGCATAATTTGAGGTCGAGATTTTCATGTCACAGGTCAATTTTCAAACTTGGATAATTTTTTAAGATACCATGGATGCAAATTTTTTTGAATGGCAGAAATTCAATGTTTCTGAAATTTATTGATTACATCAATGAGTGAGACTTATCCCAAATATGAGGTAGGAGAGATGAGACTATTCATGCATTATACAGGGTTAGAACTATTTAGAGGAGGATTACAGGGATATCGAAAACTGTTAGAAATACAGGGCAGCTTAAATCACGAAAAAGTTGCGTTATTCAAGGATGAGTGGGTGGGTGTAAACAGATCCCAAATATCTCTGATGGTTCCTGAGATATCTCGAAAAAACTGAAAATCAAGATTATCATTTTTTCTTCATAACTCATTTGTTTTTGGAGATAACTACACGAAATTCGGTGTGTAGTCATAATCCTATATAGCGATTATATTGGTGTACCACTTTTTTGTAATTTAAGCCACCCCTTATTTTTAACGGTTTTCGATATTCCAGTTCTAACCCTGTATACATCGATGCTTCTCTTAGGGCAGACAAATATTTATTGAATTTTTTCTTATTTTGGAAAAATATAGATAGGTGCTGAGAAAATTCTTGCCTCGGGCTCCAGAAGTCCACAAGCATTCTACTGTCTATCAAACTCTCATTATCGGCCGATTTAATATAGTTTTGGTGGGCGCACTCGATGAAAGCATTACTACGATGGATAATTCAGGTTGCATATTGCATTCAATCTTGCAGGATTGATTATGCAACCTGAATTACGAAAAAGCTTGGCCTAAAGTTTTAAAACAACTAACTAAAATATTTATTTCCGTGGAATATTATTTCCACAAGCAAGAAGTTAGCTATTTTAAACCTAAGCTAAGCTTTTTCGTCCTTAAGTCATTAAGAAGGAGGAGAGAGAGGTCCAAAATATATGGTCATGAGGATTTGGAATGCCTCCATGTAATAGTTCTGTTTAACTTATGAAATCGTCTTACACTGATCCCGACTACAGCCGAGGCAGGAGAATTAAAATCATATAAACGAAAAAGGTATTTTAATTATATCAAATAAATTAATCTAGGTAACAAAAAATATCATAATTCATAACATCTAACTTGCTTTCCAGCCACAAAAACATTCAAGATGTTCCTGTCATCGCCTGTGAAAATGAATTTTTGCAGATTCTCCATTGGTGAAACCGTCAACAAGTAATCACATGCAGAATCTTTGACATCCAGATCTACTATAAGAGCGTCGAACTCTTTTCCCTTTTCGAAATTCCCTATTTGATTCTCCATCCTCAACGCTGGAAAATAAGAGTTAGAATTAATAGAGTAGGTTTAAACGCTGATTTGGCTATGAATGATAACATTGAGTATTAAACCCGCACCCAGTGGGTTTAATACTCAATGGTTTTGCGGAAATGAAGTGCTCAAATAAGAGCAACTATACTTTCTTTCGATGGCGACACAATAATTTAATGTTTGTAGGTTTTGCCAGTCTATAATACATTTTCATTAGAATGAATCTTTAGGGACGAAATAAAAACAGATCTTAACGAAACTTTGGATCATTTTGACACCACTTCAATTTCGGGTGGATTCGCTAAATTAAATGATATAAAGTTCTGATACTTGCCTCTAGCCCCTCCTAACGTTGCCAAATAGAATGCCTCTTTCCAATCGATACACTCGCATTTTTCATTCGAGACAAACGTGGAATTTATGGATGAACTGATAGCTGCCCTCATAGCGTTTATCATTGAGGGTGAAGCCCCTCCAGAAACATCTGAAATTTAACGAATAATTCGCCAAAAAGAAAAATTGATAAGTTGGCTTTCTCTCACCAGTTCCCAAACAAACATCGACTTCTCTATCCATTAATTTCTTCACTTTGCAAATACCAGATCTGAGTAGGCAATTAGATTCGGGACAATGAGATATACTGGCTCCTCGTTCTGCTATGAGGTCTATTTCGGATTCGGAAAGATGTATACCATGGGCAAGTATGGTCTAGAATTGAAAAGACCAATATTTCAGAGGTATATAACTTTAATAAGTTATATACCTCTTTCCCTTTAAATAATTTTAAAGGGAAAAGTCCCACTTGGGATCACTCTAAATAGTCTAAATGGAAAGACTATTCATGGGAATAGTTCTGTACAGTTCTGACCATCCATATGGTCAGAAAGCTATTCACTCAGTCTAGGCATGTCAAATATGTACCGTAAAACCTTCCGAAGTTGTGACATGTATCCCTATACATTGAGACATAAGACACAATGTTTTTGTGTTATGAAAGATTCCCACGATAATGGCTATTTATGTATTGAGAATAGAAAAAACAAACAATAGTATTTAATCAAATTTGAGAAGAAGGAATCACAACTTTTCCTTCCCCAAGTTCCAGGATCTCTGCCTATTCCAAAGTTTGAAATTTTGCGATTTGAAGTACATATTTCAACATTGTATTCTCAAGTTTCCCTATGCACTAAATTTAATATTTATTGTGAAGTTTAAACCATCGAAACAATCTCATTGATTCTAAAAGTACTTGTACCGAGACTTATACTTACTTTGGGAGTCAGCAATCCGGCTTCATCGTAAACTTCTGCGTATTTTCTGCCAAATATCCGTTCAACGAGTTCCACTTCATTAGCGTTTTCCGATATATGAGTCTGTGAAATGTGGAACAAGCTCAATTATTGTTATTGATGAGAATAATATTAGAATACCAACCTGAATATGTAAGTCTTCTTCACGAGCTATCTTTCCTAGGGTTTTCATCACAGGCATATCTACACTGAGGGCAAACCTAGGGGTTATCACAGGATGGACCAATGGGTTCTGAAACGATTTTAATGAATGAGAAAGATTTTCTCTTCTCTCTGTATCAGAAAAAGATAACGTCAATATTCAAGGAAATAAACCGTTCATGACTTTCCAAAATTACGACGAGGAGGATCTCCGAAAGAATAGAAAATGAGATAAAATAAAAAATCGGATACACATTTGAAATAAGAAAGTAGGGTCATAAATAGGATTTTTCATGTGCCTTGTAAATATGAATTGAGGTTTTTTTTACATGTTTTTGGATTACATATAACTCTTATTATGTTCTCAAAAATCAAGAATGGAAAAATTGACGAATTTTTACTTTGTTTTG
Organism: Coccinella septempunctata; assembly: GCF_907165205.1. Classification (NCBI taxonomy): domain Eukaryota; kingdom Metazoa; phylum Arthropoda; class Insecta; order Coleoptera; family Coccinellidae; genus Coccinella; species Coccinella septempunctata. The sequence continues at coordinate 40,351,154 of NC_058190.1, read as the reverse complement.
AAACTTATTCCACTGATTTTTGAAGAATGGTCGATTAAAAATTTGTACATCAGAATGTAGCCACTACTTGAAGCTTTGAAAGACAGCGGTTGTTCTCCCGATGAAGTAGTTTCTTTAGGAAAGGTGTATCGACAGTTTCTCAATAAGATAGAGAAATTGCCTTCTTAGCTTTCCAATTTATTAAATTCAAACTGAATTATGACAAAGATTACTTCTTAATTTATTACGTTTGAATTAAGAAATTTTATCCCTTATGGGGACTTGATCCCGGAACTGCCAAGCCACAAGCTAGCATTCAAACCCTTCATCTGATGGGGCATTCAGATATTGGCACTGTATTATAAGGAAATGAGAACATATCCAGAAATATGAAAATTCAACGACTTCAACCAGTTTTTTATAATAGTGCAAAATACGTTTTTCACACTATTTTTGAATTCTGAAATTACTTAAAAATTAAAATTTTGGCACAGCCTTCTATATTTTATTAAATTTTTTAAAATTATCAATGAAATTAGTTGCGATTTCTCCATATCGGTAACAAAGGAAGTAGGTGATTATTTCATGACTGATGTTTTATTATCATATATGTATATAGATCCATGAGAGTGTGAAAATTTCAAAACTTTTTTAATTTTTTACTAGCAGCTTCTCATCTATGTTCGACAACATTAGGAGCGAGAAAAAATTCTGAGATGATTTATGCCAAGGTTCATGCTCCCTTTTTTAAATTTTTCTACTGGTAGATTGTAAAATACCTAGAATTTTTTGCCTTCTTCAGAATTTCTTCTGCCACCGCTATCTATAAACTCTGATTTCATCTGGATAATCTCGTCCCTCAACGATTTTTTATAGAAGTGTCTCCAAAAAAGGAAGAGCTATTATTGAAAACCGAAGAAAATCTTGAATTTCAACACCTTATGATCTGAAACGAAGTATTTGCAAACGCTAATATACTCGCGGAGTTTAAATTTTTTTATTTCATAAAAATATTTGTTGTTTTTGTTTCTAATGTTTGATACTTACGCATAATTTTTTAACTTTATTCACGAACTGTATTGTTTTCTTGATCGAATCATTCTCACTCTCCACATAATCCGTTGGCGCCATAACAGTCATATTTATTTTACCGACCAGTGCCCTCTGGCCATGTTTTATCACAGATTCTACCAACAGGAGGGAAATATGTTCGTATAATGAGGCGAAGTACATGGCAGTAGTTGTGCCATTACTCAAGGTCCTGTTCTGGAACAAAAAAGGTTTATAGGTTTATTATTCAAGACTGATTTTACAGAAAGAACCATTTTAATTGATGCATGTAACAATGATGTTTGATGTTGCTAGAATATAGATTATGTGTTATAAGTTTCTACATTTCAAAGGGAATTCCGTTGCACTGCTGCTTTATAGCCCTTCAACAGAGCTGTTTTGGTCGCTATGTCCTAATACTTCTAATCCTTGGCATAAGCCCATCAGAAGTTTCAGTATATGAAGCTAAACAAAGTTCTTTAAGTAATTCTTACCACTACAGCGTCGAAAACTCTTTCTGCAAATTCCTCGTTCTTCATTTGTTTTTCCATGGGATAAGTGTAATCGTTCAACCATTCAAGTAGAGGTTTATCATATCCCAAACCACAATTCGGATATTGGACGGCATGGATGTGTGTATCGATGAATCCTGGTATGAGAAGTTGAGATGGTTTCAGCTTGGTCTCGTGGAATTTTTTTATATTTAAATTAGCTTTGCAAGTTTCCAGATCATTGCTGGCCCCAATTGCGACTATCTAAAATCAGATTCGATTGATTAATTGACTGCCAATTTTATTCATCCTCTTTTTATTCATGTTCTTGGAACCTAAAAGAAATTTCTCGATTCTTGAAAACGAATAAAAATTTGTCAGCTTCCTTAAGGATAAATCGGAGAGATGCAAGAACAGACTGCAATCTGACAGCCACCCCCTAGCATTATTCATTAACACGTGTGTATCTCCCAGAAAAGTAATCCTAGATCTAATTAAATCTAGGATGTACCACATTTAAGTGTGGTACATACTCTGAAAGATTAACTTTTCTAGTAATGAACCTCGAGAATTTATCGTGTTTGGTACAACCGTTCGGCCTTAACGATTTTTTTTAACTGACCCCCATCTTTTTGTGAATTTTTCGAAGATCTTTCTACACGCGTATAACCCAGAAAAATCATGGTAGATCTGAATGTGATACATATTCTGAAAGAGCAACTCTTTGTAGAAGTAAATATTTCTCTCAAGCTAACAAATTAAGGGCCCCCATGGCCCCCCCCACTGGAACCGCCCTTGCTATCAGAAGGTTAATTTGTTATGTCCTAATAGAAGTCAACTAAAAAATAAGCCTTTGACATCCTCTCTAGCTCTTTCGATTGTAATATCTCTTATCTTTTAATTTTAATAATTCAATTCAAGCCCGATCATTTGCTGATACTGATAAACTGTTTATCTAAAACAATTTCGGGAAAATGTTACTACTTTGTAATAAAGCTTTTCAAATAATCTGATTTCTGATTATAACTATGAACGTTTTCTGGGAAAAAAAATTGTGAGCTTTTTTTCATGTGCTTATCCTGTGAAGCTTGCTGAGCGATATTTTGATCATAAATGAAACTCTATGAAAAAGATCTTCACTCATTTGGTGACTAAAGGGAGATTTGCACATACAGAGGATATATGGAAACTAAACATTAATTCGGACCCTGTTGAACAGTCAATAGACGAACTCTACAGTTAGCAGTAGTTTTTTTTCACATTGCTCTTTTGAAACATCGCACCATCAGGTATAATATTAGTCATTGAAATTTTTTAATCGGTAAATCTGACACTGATTGACTTCTATTTATATTTCTGATACCTACTTATCTTTGAGTACTGAAATATTCATTTCAGACAGGAATTCCTAAAAGTTCTTATCACAATACACATATCAGTCTGACACAAATATCAAGTAAAAAGATTTATACTTATACGCGCAAAACACTGAAAATCTTATACATTCGTTTATCGTTTCCAAAATATTTTCCTTCAATTCTAACATTTCTAACTATACCCACTCTTTGACCGGAAAGAGGAAAGAATTAAAGAATATAATAGCCATTGTCTAAATTTCGCTGTTCACAAACAAGAACATTATTTTATTTAATACTCTTTGTCGACGAAATGAAAATTCTGGTAATACTTCGAGCGATGGTAGTTTGTTAGTTCGATTCAGATCGTAACATTCGTTGATTTAATTATCTGCGGTAGTATGCATCTTAATTAATTTGTTTATTATTTTACTTATAATTCCCATACCTAAAACCATTTGCTATAATATGCATCAAAAAGTATACTTTGTAGTTAAATACTACGATTTTTTTTATTTTATTGTTTCAAATGTTGAAATTGAAAATTGCTTTTCAGGTGCCATCTTTAAAGAGCTGTATCTAAGCAATAAGAAGTGCTCAACAAAAATTAAATGAAAGACCCACACTATTTTTGACTAGAAATCGCCCAAATTTTTTCGCAACTATGTATTCACCCTGTGGGGCCTGTATAGTTCATCTTTATTATGTAAAATATAACTCATCAGTGATTCATATAGAACCCGTAAAAAATTGAACCCCCAAATCGCCAACAGATTCTAGGAGCTCTGTATCTGGATTTCGAAAAAAAGTACCCCTACTAATTTTCATCGAGTACCTAATCAAGTTTTAAAGTAGGAACGCATCCATTACTTATAGATGGAAGTTCCAGATTCGTATTCGAATAATTCTAATCCGTAATCTCATAATTTCAAACTGTGAACTACGCTTTATGTATAAGGGGTGATCTTCATTATCTCATAAAATTCACATTAAAAGTTTTTTATGGACCCATCTAATATCTGATTAAAATTGATTAGAGACGCTGTTGTTTTCAGTTTTAACTCAAGGTATAGTCCATAAAAACTTCATTGAAAATATTTAATTAACTAGAAATGACGCCGATTCCTTGTCATGTTTTTGATTGCAACAATTCGCAATTTCAAACACTCGCATAATAGACAATAAATTATATTTTCATAACCGTGGCCGATAAGGAATCGCTCATTAAGTAATAACACTAGCAACGTTAAAACCAAATGCATGTTCCTATGGAGAGGATCCGGGAAAAACAGCATTGGAAGCATTAAGATCGTTAAAAAAATTCGTGACTCAGTCAACGATCATTCCATCGCAGGTGAACAATGGTGGACACGGTAATAGGAAATATCCGGAAAATGCAAAATAGATGCCCTAGCAGCGTAGTTAAAACATCTAACTGACCTTCGTTTCTTCCACAATGATGAATCCATTTTCTATCAGCTCTATCTCTGAAGGACCGATGCTATGCACAATATTCCCACTGAATATCACGAATTTCTTTTCAGACTTCATTCTACTGGCTTTTTAGAGAGAAGTGATAAATCGGTTGTAGGATTCAACTTAAATAGAGCGTTTTTTCCAACATTATATTAGTCTATGGCACAATCCTAGGTCAGTGCTGTCGCAGGAGGTGGGAGAGAATCAATATTTGAGAGACGATGAACGTGGATGCCGGCCTGTTTCTATCCAAAAGCCGACGATAGGCTTCCTCAAAGATTGTTCATCAAGATCAAGGTTAAAATTGTTGCCGAATGGAACTCGGTTGAAGGTAAACGTAAAGGTGTCCCAAAATTAACGCCAGATTTGAATTGAATAGACAACCAATGTTTAGTCTTCAGACTCTTATTTCTTATTGGATCATAAAGAACAATGAATAGGGTTGCTAATAGAATATAACATCCGTCAAAGGCTTTCACGGCTTTGCTGACACATATGCACCCTTATGGGCCTTATGTCAAAATTTTCACTGACCATTTGGCACAAAAATGTTGATCCATCGTTCAATTTAATGTAGTGCACGAGTGTTTGAGGGTTTGTTGACATAGAGGCTTGACTTCAAATATCTTTTTGAACAGAAATCTAATGGTGGTAATTAAGATTGCAGAAACGGAATACATGACCATTACATGAAATAATTGGCTCTATAGCATGTGGCAACATGTTGTATTTGGACAGTAAAATGCTGCCATCAGCAAAATGAAATCTTTCGTTCAAAACTTTAGAACAGTTCCAAAAATGAGACACTCAATATGGTAGAGTCATTGTATAAAGACAGTGGTCATTGTATAAAGACAGTATCTGGCTCAACTTTGCCAGTGCCAATAGGCATTATACAAGGCATAGGCATGTTATATGGAATAATACTAGATGAAAACCCATAATGAAACTAAAAAACTTTGAATTATATGATTTTAACCCTTGAATAACTTAAAGCCACCTAGATATTCTATTGTGATTTTTAAACTCGTGAGTAAGATTGGGAAGAGGAAATGCTTGTATTGAAGCTGAAGGCGGTCACTTCCAACATTTATAATTGTATTCTCGATATTCGACAGGTTTTTGTTCTTTGTTTGTTTCCTATTGTTTAAGTTCAATGAAATGCTCGTGAACTTGCAATACATTTATATTTTTCTCGTAGATGTTTGAGTTGTCGAAAAAACTGAAATTTTCATCCAAAAAAAGTTATGAGAAAAATATCTTAGAGGCTTCTATTTCAACCCTTTCTGAGCATACTTCAGGGTTGAAAAAATTCAAACAAGTGTAATTTCATCAACAAATAATATTTACCCAGTTTCGTGTCTTTAGCTCAATATACAGGTAAAATAAAGAGGAATAGAATTTTTTTTTTTTTAATCTTTGGGAGGGTGTTACTTTTCCGGAGAGAGGTTTTCAAAAAATTTTCACCACAGAATCACCCCTGCGTTTTTTCTGTAGGATGCACCACATTCCAGTAAAAAAACCGTTTAGGTATTATTCAAAAAATACCTCAAATCTAATAGAACAATGAATTTTATTACATCAAAAAGCTTCTCAAATTACAAAAATTGTTGAAAATGGCCACCAGGATACACGCTTCCAGTCTTCTTCTAATGGTTGCCGAACTCCTTCAAAAACTTCAGGAAGCATTTCCGGACAAAGTCAAGGATGAGATTTTGACCTCTACATGCACGTGTTTCACTATCAGAATAACTTCTTCAGGTGTGTTGATATTTCGATTTGAAAAAATAATTTTCGTATTTGATCTCTTTTATTTCATTCTGTTGCTACACATAGTCAAAAAAGCTATAATTCATTTTTATTAATGCATACGACAGATAAAAATCTCAAATTTTCCATTTCAACCTACATCGCTCCTTCGCATGAAGGAATTAGCCGTCGGTATAAATCGGTTTGCGATAAATACTCGATTATTGGAATATATTGTAAACAAAGGATTCCCTTGTCGTATGGTAGTGTACTTCAAAGGAATTTTACTGACAGAATTAAAGAATGTCGCGTTAAAGAATAACAATGAATATAAGCAATACTATATCTACATCATTCCGAAAGTGAAAGATAAGGCCTAGATTTTTATAAACACAAACAAATGAATACACTAGAGAAGGAGTTATCAGAATATAATTATATCATTCCCGGAAAATTTGGAAGAATAGGGAATTAAACAATTAAAACTGAAATAACAATGCAGTCAATTCGAAAGCTCACTATATTGGAATTTCCATGTTCGTAAGAATAGAATCGCAGGTGAGATAAAATTATCCTAATCTCGGTGGATTGACTGAACGAATCGAATGCAAAGGTTGGATTATATTATTCCTGTTCAATCCAGGAAAATGGACAAACTTGGAAAGTTGCTGTAACCGATGAGAGAAACAAAAATGAATAAACTCTAGATGGAAGAAACCAAGTCCGGAATTTGAGTAAAAAATAAAACACAAATAGGTATAATATCGATATAAATATGGATGAATCGGAGAATTCTTCAATTGGAAAAACTTATAGGTATAATTGTCAACAAGATTCATGCAGGTTAGTAAGTTGACTGTCCGAAGGAAATCACGAAGACAGAAGAAGATTTGACAAAATAATGCAGAGTGGGCCATTGAAAACGAAACAACGGCTCTGTTAGTCGGCAGAACCGAATTATACAGGGGAGTCTTTGACTCGTTCAAATATTTTAACAGTAGCGTCGTGAGGTCAGAAGAAACACTTTTTTCCTCTACCAGTTTTTTCGAATCGGCTGGGTTTAAAAGATACAGGCTGTTGAAAAACCATAAAATAATGATATTTTTAGTTCTATCTCACAAACGGTTTCATCGAATGAAATTACGTACCATAAAAATTCAAAGAACCCAACTCTTGAAACTAAGTTGGACGCTATCCTATGAATATTTGAACGTTTTGTGAAATAAAACTATTTTTCATATTTTCTTGCATAATCCGCCGTTTTCGAGTAATTTGATGTTGAAAAATTAAAAAGTATCTGTGAAATCTTAAAAATTGGGTACTATGGCTGAATACAACTCTGCTTAAAAGATCCACAGATGTGTAGTGTCACAGAGTTAGCTAGTTATTCTGAAGGTAATTATTGTCTTTCCAGGGGGTTGCGCAGCTCTTTATGAAAACTCAAAATGGTTATCTTTTTATCGGGACCGATAAGATAAAATAGATAAAAATGGTATAAGAAAAAAGTTTTTCTTTTAACCCCAAGAGTCTACTGTTGAAATGTTTGTACGAGTCAAAGACTCACCCTATATATAGAAATACTCGTACAGGTCGATTTTTGATTCCAGAGGAACAACTTCAACTGAGATCAAATTCAAAATCGTATCGCTTCAACCCGGCGCAAATAGAAACGCAGGTTGGTGAGGTGACGCAGTGTGACGCAGCTTTTTCCTGCGCTGCACGTACTATATGACAAGTCACTGTCACGCTTTATTTGCGCAGTCTTGGTCTTTTCTATGTTTTACAAAAACTCACCCTGCGTCACCTCACCAACCTGCGTTTCTATTTGCGCCTAGCCATAGTGTTACAATCACAGCCCATGTATTATTAATAGGGAAGATGGAATAAGTGCAGATACCTCATTTGAAAGGCCTTTCTATTCCAAGTTTAGTATATTTAATTTTTTTCATTTAATACATACGTTTTCGAAATATTCACATTCAAATTTAAAACAACTTTGGCTTTTCCTTTGCATGCTGTGTAGATCAATCGAATTTCCACCCATTTATTCTGCAACTTCGATGATAAAAATCTACTGCACTGTCCATTTTTGAAAAATAATAAAATGATTTCAATTCCTTCTGCCAATGAATAAACTATTTCAACCTTAATTTGATCGAGTCAAACAGCATGTTCTGTGCGAAATTCAATTTTGAATATATCAAAAACGAATGGATTAAATGAAAAAAAAATATGAGGAACTCGAAATAGAATATGAAAACTCTTCAACTGGGAAAACCCATAGGCGTACCTAATTTTCAACTCGGCTGTAATGTACTGGGTAGGCAAAATTGGTGATACCCGAACTACAACTTTTTAACCCAACGAGATAGAGGAAAATGAACGGCACGTTACTGTCGTCTTTTTTCGAGAAACTAATAATGCCATCAACTGCATTCCTCTATCTTCTTTTGTTTTTGAGTTATAGGCCAAAAATGAAATTTGGGCGATATTAACTTTAGTCATTATCTCCGTTTCTGTTTGTGCTAGGATGTTGAAATGAAAACATTATACAGAACAGACACTATTTTCATAGCAATCCAGTGCCGTTCTATGATTTTTTCCAACAGGTTCATTAGCGATTCTTTCTAAGTCATTTTAAACCGCTGTTTTCATAATAAAAAACGAAACCTGTTGGGAGAAATCACAGTAAGGCACTGGATTACTATCAACAAAATGTCTGTATAATGTTTTCATTCCAACATCCTAGCACAAAAAGAAACGTAGTTAATGACCAAAGTTGAAATTTCAAGTTTGGCCTATAACTCGAAAACAAAAGAAGATAGAGGAATGCATGATAGTTTCTCGAAAAAAGACGACCGTAATGTGGCATGTATTTTCTTTTATATCGTTGGGTTGAAAAGTTGTAGTTCAGGTATCACAAATTTTGCCCATCCTGTACGTCAACTTGCCTAACCATCCACGTTCGAAAAAAATCATGAAGATGTGTCTGCAGGAAAAATATGAATATAAAAATGAATCTCTATGATCCCGAAAACAATTCCACTGGAAAAAACTTATAAGGTAATTTCCTAATCTAGTGTTACACGACAACTTATCTACTCATTCAGGTACCGACGAAATAAAGACTGTGGTTCGACAACACAAATATAAATTCAAATCTGGACATCTATCACAAAACTCTTCAACTGGAAAGACTCATAGATGGAGCATTTTTCAACTCGGTTGGATGGTGGAAGGTCAACTTGTCCAACTGTCCCGGTACAAAGGAAATAATGAAGATGATCGACCAACTCTCTCCATCAATCCGGGATTGATAATTCCCATCATAGGAAAGGATTTGAAAAAAAATTGGTACCGATTATCGGGTCGCTTCGATAAATGCAATGGCAAAATATAGCGGGGGGATTCTTGGCAAACCACCTTTTGTCCTTGAATTTGCGGGAGCGCCAAATCTGAAGTCGTAATATGAACAACAATTTGTTGCGCTATAAATTTACTTGCAGTCCATAGATTCTTTTAGAAAAGAGGATATGCACGTACGTTCCCATATTATTAAATACAAAATACCGGCCACAAAATGAGAGTTTTCACGCTTATATGTGTTTATTTCTGTGCCTTGGTGAGTATACAAAAAGTGATTGTTTTCGATAAGGAGCTCATATGCATTCCACAACGTGATTAAATGCTGTTATTTGGTTGGAGGAGTCGAAATTTGAAATTTCATACGGGGAATCGGTTTTGTGCTTAAAATTTGCAATATGCAGATTTGCATTTTCACGCTCAATAGGAAAAAGTGTCACCGAATAATGTCCAGTTGAATGGGTTTCTTCACAGAGATGTACCTACCGGTAGATTCGGGTGACTTGGGTCAGTCCTGTAACTTGGGACAATTACCCCCCTTGCAAATTTCTTTGTTTCTTACCATTTATGAGTGAAGGGACAAACTTATTATAAGATTGTGTAGTGTCTTTTCGGATAGTTTAACAATTAATTCCTGTTGAGTTTGCCGTGACCATAGCGTTTGAATTGACAGGAAAAATTAACTAATTCAGGAGAGTAAAAGCGCGATTTTTATGGCCCCTATACTTTCCAGTGTCCTGTACATGTGTTTCACTTTGTGCATGTGTAATTTTTTTTCTGGATACGTGGGATATCAGAGATATGTCATGAAACAAGGTTGTTTACAAATCAAACGGCAACACGGATCTCATTCATTTATTTTGTTGTTTCATAGGGTGACTTGGGACAATGCCGAATAGATACAAGCGGCGCATTGGCAGCAGGAAATATGCCGATATTTCGCAAGATATTATTATTTACGTTATTTCCACAAAGAAATCACCAGAGAATGAAAGAAATCAAAGGTACCTTGTTTTGTTTAGTTTTTTACATTTGAGTTGCAATATATTTACTTTCGCTGTAATAGGGGTTTATCATTTAATTTCCTCACCGAATTTCAACTATATAGTCACAAATTCTAATTTTTCAAAACTATACACCGTCGCAAGTCACCTATTAAATTATTTGAGAGTTGAGAAATCAATAGATTATAACTTGTGTCCCAAGCCTCCCATATCGGTGGGTGACTTGGGACAAGAACTATATTTAATTTTTTTCAAAATTTATATCCGAATTCTGAAACATGGTATATATCCTAATCAGTAGTCTGAGTCATTAAGCATATTTTAACCTCTTTTTCAAATAAAAACAGGTCACCGTTTTAAAAATATAACAAGTTAAATTCAACAATCGTCCCAAGTCACCCGAATCTACGGTACTTATTGGGTTTCCCATCGATCCTACGCACATAATTTCTAATTGGGCCACCCTGTGAACCAGTATACATACAATAATAAAGTCCATCACTGCAAACAACTCATTCAACTTTATAATACGGTGTTTGGTTACTCTGTTTACTTTTCTCCAATTTAAACGGCTTTAGGATTAGCTGCTCCTACTTAGGGGTTGAAAGTAATGATCTCCATTAGTCAGGTAAATGAGCCTCTTGGAAAACCAAATTGATATTTTTGATTTTACAAAAAAACGGTAAAGATTTCCAATCCGACGCAAAATGATTTGGACAGGATATCAAATTTTACAATTCTGAGTTAACCTCGGCACATGTCCTCTATTCAAATTGTCGTAGGGGTGGCTAGCCTTCGTAGGGGTTGAACCCAAAATATGTTTAAGGTCAGTAAAATGTATCCCCCTTTATTCCAAAGTTGACGTTTCACTTTTGTAATATTTTCTAATTATTGAGCATGTCCCCTCCTTAACAATAATTTGAATGTAATATTGTTTATTTTTTTAGGTTTATGGACAAGGTGAGTACTCTTCTTGAAGTCTACGAATTTTGTTTGAATCTCGAAATATCGATTTCATCAAACCTTGCTTCGGATTCGAATAATACATAGAATACAAAAGTAATAAATTTTGATGGTATTAAAAGCTCCTGTGAAATTGAATAATTCAAAATAACAGCTATATAAATAGGTTTGATATTTTTAAATAGGTAAATAGTTCAAACATAAGGTTAAACTGCCAAAAAATATTCCTCTGCAATGTAATTCGTTTAATCAAAATGTTAATTGTATTGGGGAATTACAATGTTATGAATTCCTTTCTTGCAAATATCTGCTCAAAACATTTTTATGCCGGAGATAAACATCGTCTTTACTATACATTGCCACATTTTTCGAATTCCTATTCATAAAGTGTTTTCTTTCGTTACAAATATGTAACATATTGTTCTACTCACAACATGATGAAAAATTAGTATCATTAGAGTCATTCGAGAATTCTTGAAATGCACTTACGATAAGACCGAGAAAATGTTTCAAAGCAATCTCAGTAAATATCATCTCAAGAACAAATGTTAGCCGGTATGTAAAGCAGGTTCTTGTTCAAAAATTCAGTCTGTCTGGTAAAACAACTCCTTATACCAACAGAGTAGTAGAAGCATATCGAAAAAATAGTTTAATTCAACCGGAATTCACCATCGTAGTTTCTTTTTTAATTTTAGTTTTCATTTGGGAAAACTTCGCTTAGATAGACTCAGTAAAAAATCCGGTGATAACAATAAGAAGAATTTCTCGTAAAGTTGAGTTTATAGTTAAGATATAGGTACCAAGTATTTATTTGAGAACTTGAATTTTACAATGTCATATATTCAGTGATATCATTGAGTATTAAACCCACTCAATGGTGATATGGAAACATAGTGGAAATAAACGACTACTGCAAAGTTGCCGTAAACAATCGATTGAAACTTCATCTATATGGAAGAGCTTTTTAAGATTTTTCATATATGTACATAATTTTATATGGAGTGGATCCTTTTTATGAACTTGAAGAACGATCTGAATATGTGTGAAAGAAGGCAAAAAGAACACACAGGAGATAGAATTGCCGTCATTTATTAATAAGATAATAAGCCTTAGCAATGAGTAGGTAGCTGGTCTGTGATTTCTTTAAGGATTTATTGCTGTAACAGAGCTCTGAGCTCTGACATCATTTTAATATTTTCCATGTCACAGATAATCTTCATTTCGACATTTCATTAATTTTCATTGCAAAACCCCAAGGAAAACTGCTTGAGAGAAGCTTAACTACAGAAGAAATAATGCTGGTTATTGTTTGTTGAATTTTTAGCAGAATTTCGAGAAACTCCTGTTTACATGACCCTACAAATCATTGCAATCTGCAAAATGACGTTACAATCATTTATACGATTATAACAGTATAACATACCACAGCCCTCTTAACACATTATGTGTTAAGAGGGCTTTGAACAGACCATAGGTATCTATCTATACTTAGTGTGTTTAACAATATAAAATGTTTTTTAGCATGAAACGTCGTCTTACTTAAGACTTTGTATGCATCTCGCCTTATGGCGATATATACAAAATAACTATTATTCCAGTGGATTTATCGAACCTAGGTGCCATCATCGAACAGAACGTCAGGAGGAATCTAGAGCACCTGGACAATCTCAGTAGCCATATCCATCACCAAATGTTTCCCTTCAATAATCTAGGACAGCAAATCCAACACGACGTCCAGTCTAGGCTGGGGGACATCGAGGATCTTGGTTCGAGGATCCACAATGAGGTGGAGCACAATTTGTTACCAGTCAGGGCGATGGCTCTGAGGTTGCAGATGATAAATGGAATAGGTGGAAAAACTGTTGTTGCTTTTCCTAATGGTGAGTGTAATTTGATTTCTCGAGGAACGCTTTACTTCTTAACCGGAAGAGCTCAAAAAGTGTAAGGATCATTCTGAAAATACTCATACCCTTTAATATTCTTTTTTTTTTCAGGAAAGAGGCTGATAGCCAAAAACGGTAATCTCTACGAATGCAACGGATCTGTGAACAGTCAGGGAGATTGTGGAGGATCCTTATCGCCTTTGGACTTCAGTAAAAATGAGAATTACTGTTACATGTATCCCAACGTAAGGGTGAACAACTACCTATGTTTCAGCAGTAATTCCCAAGGAGTATCTGCAAATATCATAAACGGAAAAGTGTCTTGTTCCACCGTGGATAACAAGCCTTATCTTCTCATATCCGAGGAGGACTATCAGAAGATGTGCAGCAGTGTTGGAGGTCAACCCACTTACACATATTACTCAGATGTCAACAACTCACATGGCGTGACTATTCCGAACGATAATCCGTATGTGAAATGTAAAGGGAACACTCCCAACGTCTGCGTCTTCAACTGAAGAATTTTTAAAACAAAAATGAAATCTTGCCCTTGCTACCAAAAAAATCCAATAAAGTAATTAGTGATATTTTCAGAAAATATTTTCCACCCGATAAAAAATTGTTTTCCTAATATTTCTCCTTAGATATATGCCACACACGTGTACAGTTGTCCAGAAATTGGACAATATGATACCTTTTTTTATGTTTATGCCTAAAGAAATGCAAAATTTTCATGTCAACAATGGTTCAAAAATGCAGCCCTATATTTCCGAAACTTTTCGACCCAAACCCAAATTTTCTGGTTTTGGGTGTGGAATTCTTGAAAAGATGAAATGTCGGTTAAATTTAGATATTAGTGAGTTTTTTTTAATATTCATTTAATATTTGTTGTCATTTCTTCTCCCGCAAGGAAATCTCCGATATTAACTCTTTTTTATCTATTTCATATGAAAGTTAAGACAACTATTTATTATTATCAGACATCATCTATTTCATTGAATGATGATGTTCAAATAATTATATAAGATAAATCCCTGTTTCCACTTAAAGTTTAAAAAATCAAGCACGTCATGCACACTGGTTTTTTAAATTTCAGATCTGACGTGCTCTGAGGTTTGTGATAAAATATAATTACAAAGGAAGATAACAGGAAAGATTGAGATATTCAAACTATATTTTGAAATCTACAGTTTCTTTTATGAGATAGCTATTCTAAGATCCGCATCAAAAAATGCTAAAAGTTCTGAAATAGCTTCAATTTTCATTGTGGGAGGAGTGCAGAGACATTTCAGAACATATAATGTGAAGAGTGAAACTGAAAAATCTCACAAAGATTTTCGATACAAGTTTGAATTACAATACACAAGGTGTAAAATGAATAGTTGCTAAAAAATTCAAGGCGCAATTCATTTTCAAAAAATAGTGTAGGCCTTTCACATATTTTTTTTGAGCAGCTGTATCCTAGCATGGGTTGCTCAAAATATAATTATATAAAAGAACCACACTATTTTTTCGCAGAGAATTACCCCTTCGCAACACTTGATGTGCCCCGTGTATAGCAAAGAGAATTACCAATGAGAGAATGAGAATTATCAATGATTACTTTAGGGTGTGGTTAGAACAGTTGGGAAATACCCTTTTTAGGAATTTTTCCAAGCGATGAGGCATTCAATTAATTTTTATAAATTTCTTGGAAATTTTTTGCCCATCGAAATATACAATTCGATTTGAGGGGGTGTGCAAAAAATTTAGAAAATAGAACTTCAAGAAAGAAGATAATCACTCTTCAGTTTCTTTTTCCTTCTCCTCGAACCTACTTTGTATACAGGGCGTTCCATTGGTAAATGAACATACAGTAACCTGAGCTAGAGCTACCCTAGTCGAGTCCAAAAAATCAATTCCATAACCGAAATACAGGGTGCTTCATGTATTAACCTAAAATTTCAATTTCTCATAACTTTTGAACCAACCAGTATAGTCGGTTGATATTTGGAATATATAATTCACTTGCACAGGTTGATTCACATTTAAATTTCCAAAAAATTCCAGGTCCGTAATTGAAAAATATGGGACATCTTCCAAGCTGGGATTTAACACCCTGATGTATATATAAGTTTTTGGATTTGATGGAGATATTTGAAAAGAGCAGAAAATTTTCAATGAGATTCCGTAGATTTCATTGTCCCGCACGTCATTTTGCTCAAAGGAAACTCCAGGGAAAGCGAAGTGAGAAATGTTTTATATGCTTATTTTGGTTACAAATCGTTTTGAGACCTATGTAAGTGAATCATATATTTCAAATATCAACCGACTATACTGATTGGTTCAAAAGTTATGAGAAATTCAAATTTTGGATGAATACATGAAGAATAACCCTGTATCTCGGTTATGGAATTGATTACACTTCTCTAATATGAGTTTTTTGGATTCACCTAGGGTAGCTCTAGCTCAGATTACCGTATGTTCGTTTACCAATGAAACACCCTGTATAACGCCTGATTAATGTCACTCTATTACCAAAAGGGATAAAAGGATCGCGAATAATATTATATTTCTATTATTCCTCGAATATTATTAAAAGTTACGATCGTTCATCGAACTTAATCATTTTTTAGAGACGTTTCGAATCGGTGTTAGTTATGGTAAAATGAATTCCAGATTGATGAATGAAATTCTGAAAAACGTATTGATTCTTATTCGCGCATCTAAGTAAAAAATCGAGCTCCCATCATGATTGGAGTTTTAATTCTTATTTTTTCAGTTTCGGGAAAGGTAAGTTTCATGATCTACAGTTCTTTCTTTTATATTTACTGAAAACTTCTTTTTCAGGTTGACTGTCAGACAGGTATGTTGTCTCATGATATGATCTAATAAAATCATGAAACATTACTATGTTGAGTTAAAAAGCAATTCTTGTAAGTCTTGTGATTATGTTACATATTCAAAGTAATTGCAATTTTCATTATGGTAAGTAACACTCAGTAATTGAGCAGCGCTAGAGTACACCAGCAGTAGAGCAGTATTCAATTGTAGTTGTCCATTTACGAATTCATATTATCCAGGGCCGGATTAACGGCCCCTTTTCAACCATCATAATAATTTTTCAAAAGTACCTTAGAACTTCCGGAAAACCTTTCCTCGAAAAACGCGGAGAAAAAGTAAAAATTGAAGAAAATTCACAAATTTTTGGGAGGCGATAGAATATTTCGATTCGAGTTTAACTAGCTTCTTTTTATCATAGAACTGATGACCAATTTTGCGAATTTTTTTTCTCGATGCATACTTTTCAAAAATTTTCTCGATTTGCATAAATCTGACATACTTTCTGTTTTTAAATTTATAAGAATCCAAATTTGTGTTATTTATTACAGAGATTGTTCCACTCAGATCATCGCTGGTAACTCTTCTTAAGGAAGTTGTTTATAAAAGTAAGTCGATAGATCTGCTGTATAAAATAATCCTAAGCACAAGTTATAGGAAGTAGAACACGAAAAACGTTATATTGTAGTTTTCATTCCCAGAAATCTAACGTTTAGTTGCCGAAATAAAATATCCTTGAAAAAAAAATTTTCTCTGGGCAGCTATGAGTTTCATCAATGATGATCAATAAAATACAATTTTATAGGCAAAAGAAGTAATGAAGTGTCACAGATGTAAGTTGAACGAAAAAAATTTAGTACTTCGAAATAATAATTGAGCTTTCACGAACGATTGATTTTATTCTAATATCCGTACCCACCCGCCACCCGCTAATCATATTCACTTCCGATCATGTTCCAAAATTTCCTGAAATACTGGTAGATATGTCATTCTAGAGAAATAGCGGAAATCAAATTATTGAAACTTTGTTTTCCACCGAAGAACATTGAAAATTAAAAGATAGAAAAGGCCCCCGACGGAAAAATCAGCTACGTTTATAATTATAGAGCTAACCTTCGATTATACAGTACAGAAATTCAAATACACTGAAAAAAGTCAGAAAAATCTACTTTGACTCTGAACTCACTCTCAACGTGGTTTCGAATTCTCTACAATGGAAAGAGGAATAACAAGATTCTGAAATATTGTTCTCCTTCTCGAAAAAATATCTTGATTGGACAATGGATAATATATTTGAGATATAGAAGATGCCGTCTGAAGAATCCCACATCAAAAAAGCCGCCTACATATGAAAGTATCATCTGGTACTATTGAATTTATTTGTTTTGCGTAGGTATTATTATCAGAAAAATATCCCAAGTCGGCAAGTTCATGATAATCGAGGGCCCATTTACTGCTCTGTCGTTTGGCTCGGGAAACAGTTTAGTTCCGGGACCCTTCTGCATTGTTCGGTGTACGGAGGCTCCTGCTACGCCACTGATTATCCACCCTACAAATAGCTACGCATTGAATTCAACCTCAACATAGAGGGAATTCCCATAATGTGCATGAAGTCTAGTATTCTCTCAGCTGATCTCTCACGTACAAAATCATGCCAATTAAGTTTCCCTGTATAAAACATTCAATTTTTTTCGTGCACAAGCACGAGGCAGGGGGCCTCTAGGCAGTCGCCTAATCTGCCTAAAGGTTAATCCGGCTCTGATAATATCAAGTGAGATACTGAAAATATGCTGGATTCTGACGATTACGTTTTTTCCAGTTTTTTCCTCATTTCCCCAGAACTGGACTTACTATGATCTCATACCTGAGACTATCTGGAATTTGATGGGGAACAGGACAAAAGAAACATCACCACATGGCGATCCACTTGAATTTCCTAAGGAACTTTGCGGTGGTGAGAAAAATTCCGAATATCTTCATATCGAAGGAATGCGAACCAAAGTCAAGATGTTGATGGGTATTGGAGGAATCACATCAGCTTCATATGCGAACGGTAAATGTATACCTTAATTGGATTATTAAATTATGTGAAGGAATAGTTATGAAGATGTTCTTGGGTAAATTTTTCTATCTATTCTATTCGATCCCAGACAAACGTGGATGATATAGTCTTAATGAACAGCTTTCTGGCGAATGTGATATCATATATAGTTGGAAAAATAAGATTCTCGAAAAAGAGGGATTGATGGATACCCTCGACTCCATTTTTATTTGAAGTATGGGAGATCAATATTGAAATAGGAGTGAAATACAACCCATAAGTCTCTAATCTCTTATAACTGATCGGAAATTATACAAAAATTGAATATTCAGGGTACCCACTGCCAATATCACCATTATCACATTGTGTTCAACGATATTTCATTTATCTTTCAGAAGAGAAATCCCTCAACATTGGCGGTTCAATCTACAAATGCCCCTCGCAAGGGCGATCATCGGATAAATACTGCGACACGGATGTCTCCCTAGTCTATTTGGATGCCCTTGAAAACATTTGCTTTTGGAAGCCCTTCAAGGAAGTCCGAAATTTCGCTTGCTTGAACGTCGAACTACCCTTCACGTTCAACGAAAACGTAGACGGTAACGTGGTTTGCAGGTCAAATAATAAATTCGGCGTGCCAGTTTTGCTGCAATCCAGAAGCTACGTCAAATTATGCTCGAAATTTGGCCATGGGAAATTTGTATACTACCCAAGCGCAAACAAGACTGACAGTGTGGAGCTTCCACCCAGCAATCCGTTTGTGAGTTGTTTGAATGAGGAAAATGAAAACCTGTGTAGGTTCACTTTTTGATGTGAAGACTACGACATTAATAAACGAGGCTAGAATAAAGTATCAGTTTCAATACAAAACCAGCAAACTCTTTCTAATTCACGACCAAATAGTGGTCATACAGGAAGAAGGTATAGAAAGAATGCGTAATTCAGTTCAAAGGAAGGGTGAAGACTTATTGGGTGGCAATGTCTGCTCAATTGACAGAACTGGTTTCATTGTCAGTTGCTTGTCATAGACAATATGTAAATTTATATAGAGATAGTTCAACATATGAGAAAAAGTTGTTTATCAAATGAATAACTCACACAAAGTGCTTCATATACATTCACGAGTTAGTCCGGTTATGGATGAGAATTGAATTAATTAAATTTATTGCACTGCGACCCCCAATTTCATGATACCTATGCCAATGCGTGCACGTGTGACAAAAGCAGAGTACTTCCGATCTCCTATTCTTGTCATATAGTCACAGATTACAGAGTAGTAGTAGTGCATACAGTACATGACCTCCACCGACCACCGAACGTCCATTTTGGGTGCAAATGAAGTTAAAATTGTCATAGATCTTATATGAACATCCTATTGATATACAATTTTGTATAATAACATAATTAGGGCAAAAAAACAACTTGTGGAAAGATAACTTTTATTCTTTTTACATAAAAACATTAAAATCTCAATCAATGTCGCCTTGAACTGAATTGACGTATAATAATGAGAGTACTCACATCTTTTTAGGATCCTCAAGGATAAAATTATTTAAAAGGGTAACATTCTAATTAAAATCTCGTGTAACATCAACACAGTGAACAATAGATAACATTCAATAGTTGATGAAAAGAAATGTTTGAAATATAGTACGAAAAGCTACAAAAACGTGATAAGAACACATTTAAAAACAGCCTTACAAGAAACTAACTACATTCAATGATTACCGAAGTTCTGGTAACAAATTACAAATAATTGATAAAATGAAACAACTATATTTCATTTTTCTCTTTCGAAAATTCATTTACGTAGTTTTTCAAAGGTAACTCCGAGTAAAATTGCATTTTCTTCGAACTTTTATACTCAAATCACAAAAGATAAGAGTGAGTTATCAATTTAAATAATAATTGAATTTTTCTACTGGATATTTATGTTGAATATTTTTCTTAATTACAGAATTTATTGCATAAAACTATATGTCTGTAATTCATAACATAAATAAATGCTAATTATCCATATATATTGACGGTTTTGAAGAATATACCTACTGAAATAAATCCATGCTTCAGTTCAAATGTCTTGTTGTTTCTCACAAAAATTCATCAAATCGATATAGGTTTTCAACTTCATAGCATAATGTGGGCTTTGTAATAAGAGAAAAACATTAATTATTACAGGTTACTTCAAGAAGATCATAATACAATATCGTCATTATGAAAGAGTAAATTTAATGCCGACTTAAAGTTTGAAGAAAATACAATATATCATAAAATCTATTTCTCTTAGAAGTAATTCGAAATTTCAAAATACAACTCTGTTCTAAAAACAAACATTTGGCTCATATCAGTGCAGTCAACCAGACTATCAATTTGGTCGGGTTTATAATAATTGAAAGAAAACATTCGTTAAATCTACATTAATACTGTTTACTTTTCAATTTCATCGAATAGGGATATATGGAATATTTTCTTCAAGACTAGAGGAAACTAGAACATTCATTCCATATTTTACAATATTTATACAACAAAACTGGAAAAGGCTCAACTTCATAATTATTTACAACAAATTTACTAAATGGAAAATTTTTGATGAACAATTAGTATGGGAACCTTACGTAAAATAAGGTGATACCTTGTTGATCGGTTTATTCCTGAAATTAGGTTACTTTCATAACATAAATAGGAAATATAGTCTTTTTGACTCAATATTGGCTAATCATGAGAATTCTGAGGACAGATACTTCCGATGAGGATGTAAGGGCTCTGATTTCCCCAGTTGTATTCCCCTTCATCACTACGACAGTTTGCTTTAAGCTGGCAGTATTCCTCTAATATTTGGCTTTTTCATAGATGCGTCTACATGAAATCAATCAGTATTTTGTATTAGAAGAAAATATTAGAAAAAAACATTTAATTTTATTTCAACATATACGAGTAAAAGAGAAAAAACATTACACAAATGGAAAGAAACAAAAAAAAGCATTCCTAGCTTAGATTACACTAGAATATTTCTTCAAATTCGATAGTATGTAACTGTAAGAACATAAGCTACAGAACAGAAACTCTTCAATGAAGATGGACCTCTCAATAAATATTTTTGATAAATCATGCACAAGTTTCAAAGACATTCTTTAGTGACAACGTGAAATAAGTGTTACTGCACCATAATAATATTGCAATGAACACTGCTGGAGGATCAATGTAATACAATTACAAACAAGACAAGTAACTTCCGCCATGTAAAAATGAAGTCATATACACTGCTAAAAAATTGCAGTGGATATTCGAAAAAACTAACTTTTTGCACTTGAATCAAATTTTAAGCATTGCTGTACATACCATGTGGAGAGGCGTATGTTTGTGTATTACAAACCCACAAATTATGGTCCTCATGACACTTATGCCCGTTTTCAGCGACTGATTCAAGGCAGGCTTAACGTTAATTCCCTTTATATATTAGTACATGTACAGGGTGGACAAAATTCGTTGTCCACTATTAAGAGAATCTCGAGAACTATAAGAGCTAGAAGAAAACAGATTTTGACGATTTCGAAAGGTTCTCATAATTTTTTTGTCTTTGAAGTTTAAGATCTGAAACTTGAACCTTCTACAGGCACTTTTATACGTAGAATCTACTGACAAATTATGTTTTTCCCAATTCAAAAATAACAAACTTTAAAAAAACCGAAAGTTCGCCTAATGATTCGAATTGAAAAAATATTTTGAGTTCGTCAGTGGATTCTACGTAAAAAAGTGTCTGTAAAAAGTTCAAGTTCAAGATCTGTGACTTCAAAGACAAAAAAGTTATAAGAACTTTACGAAATCGTCAAAATCTCACCATTTTTTATTCCTCTGAAAAAATGCTCGGAAATGTGTCATCCGTTTTCTTTTAGAACTATAAGGTTATAGTTCTCGAGATCCTCTCAGTGGTCAACGAACTTGACCCACCCTGTACATACATTACCCACTTAAATTTTGAGCACTGTATATGCGAAACTATGCAACAAAAACTTGCTCAGGATGTCAGTAGTCTTCCAAAAAATCACGTCCATGCAATAATACTCATGAACACTTACCTGCTGAACATCTTTCTCCGATCTAACAGGCAATCGACTTCTGTTTATTCACTTAAAGGCAAATTAGGGTATCATCCGAAAAAAATAGATATCGTCATGTTGAAATATTTATATTGTAGAAGCGAAACTCCACTAAGCATTTCAGAAACAATAAGATTTTTGTCAGATCACAAGAATGATAACAATTCATATAAAAAATTCGTTTTATCCCAAAACTAGCGAATAATCTCCATCTACAACTGCTGCATTAGATGTCGCTATATATTTGATCACATTTACAGATATACACAATGTTCAAACCTGAGCCAAAATTTACAGAGCTCATAGGAACCAGATTTCAATGTTAGGAAACAACGGTACAATATTTAATTTAGATATAAATACTTAAAATGAACACAGCTTATGTACATAAATAAAATAATACATTGAATACTTCCAAAGGATACCTCAGTATTAAAAAAAACATGAATATTTGCATATCGGATCCATAATCAATCAATTAGCTCTATATAATTCTATTTTTTTCAGTTGAAAATCTCAAATATCGATATCAAAAACCTAACCAAAATTTACGAAAATTAAAATTCCACACTTTTTCTTTACATAATTTTAAGAAAACCTTCATCATCATTTTTAATCTGGTTGCTATGAAAACTATCTATAATATATTAATAATTAAACAAAACTATCTACTTCACCACGTTAGGATAATTTTACTTTTGGAAACCCACCTCGGTAAGTACAGAATATACAATACTTGAAAATGTACACAGTTTATTGTTAACATTCACTATTCAAGTTTTCAACATCAGAACAAAGAGGTAAAGACAGAAATAAGGCTTAATGTTGATAATCAATTTATAATACTGTTGTGAATAATATAAATAAAAGGTTCAGAGTAAAGAGTAAAATAAATATCCAGACTAGACACATAAGTCTTTCTAAAACATGTAGATAAAAAATTAATATAAAAACTAAATGAAATCTTAAAAACTGTTTAATTCATCTGGCTAAAATGATAAGAGTGCCCCATACATCGATAATCTTATTCGGTTAAATACATAGGGAATTTATTGCAACCAATTATTGCAACTGGAATGTTTACAAACGAACATATTTCAAATTCAAGCCAATGTGAAACTTGCCTTATTTAATTCTCGAAACATCTGCTTTTCGCACTACTAAACGCACAACTCTAAACTAAAACCAACAAATTTCTCGGTCTGACTTTTTCCTATTTTTTTTTTCATATTGCCTAAATCAAAGGTAATCTCATGAAGGTTTGCTCAACTTGACCTTCATTTAAAATGCCAATCTCTCCATTTAGCAACGAAAACTGTTTTTCGAAAACTCTAAAATATGAAAAATCAACGTTGTATTCATTTTAATTTTTTTAACAAGCACAGCATCAACTCAAGTTAATATAAATAAAAACCAAATAGACCGGGCTTCGAAAGAGGAAAGTTGAAGAGATAATTATAGTTGAATTATTTTTTCTTGAAAAAAGTAATAAAACTTTGACATTACGTATTTTGGTTATACGTTCATATAGATGAGTATGTTTTTCTATCATTAATAAATAGAAGGATGAGATTCTGTTTTATGTACTTTTTATGTTTACGTTTTTTGTATCTTCGCTTCGGATTTCCTCTTTCTTTTCTCCCAAGCTTTATTAGACAAAAACTTCATATCACAAAGAACATATCGCTAGTATGTAGGTATCACGAAGGATGATGATGCAATAACGTCTTTCACAAGAAAGCACAAACAACAATGATGATATGCGGCATCAGTGTGCTATTACATTCTGTGTTCTATCACTGGTAATCGTCATCCACACGTGTCTTCAGTTGTTCCTGACGAAATCCAGAAGATGTGAACATGATAAATTTCAGTGTTTCACGTCGGTGTACACAGGAAAAGTTATTGGGAAAATAGTGGAACAAGCAGGATCCAATAAAACACGAACAAATGATCGCATCTAAAGGTTCACTCCACGAATGCCGACATCACAACAGAGAAACAACAAGAAACACCTGCCATTTATACCCTTAGATCACGAGTTTGTCTATATTTTAAACAGAATTGGAACAAAGAAGTGGTAAAAATAGGAGGTGGTAAAACGCTTTAAATGAGCCCTCAGGGCTCCGAGAATTTCCGAAAAAGTTGTGGCAGCCCCAGCTCCCTAATTTTTTTTATTCGTTATAAAAAAGATAAACAGATTTTTTAAAATTTGACCATTGGCACTTGGGTTTCTTGTTGTGATATCAACAGTTCGTTGATAATGACGGATATTCGAGTAATGTCTAGTTAACATGCAATCCTACATACATACATGAAAATTCAACGAGAGCCAGGATAACATGCTCACTGGGAATCAAAGAAACACCTTTAAATTCAGATTGGGATAAAATGAACTTTCATTATGAATGAAAATAAAGTGTTAAACTAAATTAAAATATTCAGATCAAGCGCAAAACGATTTGATTAAAACGGGGTCATTCAACAGAAATCGATTGAAAATATTAGATTGGAAAAGATGTACTTCATCAAATAAATTTGCAAACATAAAACAATCAAACATAATAAAGCTAAATTTTGAGAAGTGCAAGTGTTTCAGGTCAGAATCCAAATCTACAAGCAACTATTACGGAAAGCTTCTAAGCTACTGTGTACACAGACGAGGTGAATTTGGGTGGTTCTGGGTTCTCTTCAAGATAAACCAGTTTCAGAAAATTGGTGTATGTTGATGAAAACGAAAACGGCGAAGTGTTGTAATAACCACTGACTT
This sequence comes from Coccinella septempunctata, assembly GCF_907165205.1. Taxonomy (NCBI): domain Eukaryota; kingdom Metazoa; phylum Arthropoda; class Insecta; order Coleoptera; family Coccinellidae; genus Coccinella; species Coccinella septempunctata. Next base: position 40,326,113 of record NC_058190.1, on the reverse strand, counting down.
ACAGATAGTAAGCAGTATGATTTGACACATAGGAGTGATGAAAGGTAAATATGAAATGAAGCCGATGTTCATTTGTATATCAGCTGTTACAAAAAACAAAAAACGTTGATGTGTGACTTATTACTTGTAAGAAAATTGAAGAGAGTACTGAGGCTAACTCTGCCATCTACTGGTTGAGAACGAATATTAACGACTCTACCCTTGTTTTCGCTTAAAGGGTCTATTGATTCGTTTAGTATAGATATTGTAATCGATACAGGAAATAGTACTGCCAAAGAGTAACAACTCTTAAAATATGAACAATGACTAGAAAAGCTTTTCGAGTATGAGTATTCGAATGATAAGAGCGTATTATCAAATTTTGGCGAGTTCTCGAGAAAAATCTGTAAGGAATAATGAAAACGTTGGGTTCAGAAAGATGAATCAAATGTTCTAACTCTTTGCCTATTTTTCACTGCTCCATATATCAAAATTATGGAGATATATTGATAGTTGAAGTGCAATAGGATCGCCTGTTTACTTTTTAAAATTAACTATTTTTCTTGAGCTTATTTGTGGGTTCTCTTCCAATATCTGAAACTCAAAAAATAATGATAGAAAATAATTAGTAAGAAATACTTCTGTGTATATGTACATTGCTATCGCAGAAACATTTTTTACTAACAATTTTTCATTATTATTTCTTGTTTCAGAGAAAACACATAAAAAAGTTCAAGAAGAATGTTTCCTACTAAATTATCGTTCAATCAATATTTAGAATTTTACTATTTATTTTCAATCTCTAAACTTTCTCTCGAAAGTAGTTTCACGGACATTTCAGTGGAAATGATTCTATAACCCATATTAATGCAGATAAATAACACTGCATGATTTCGGCCCTAATTGACCTTGTCAGAGCAGCACACTTCCAACCCCTATTAAAAGCTAGTAGAGGCTTTGAAGTAATAATAATACCCCAACGCCATCTAGTGATAGTCAATGAGATTCTACTATCTCTCTATGACCCCAGAACAAAGATGGCATGTAACCAGTCGCTTTATTACCCATTCGCATTTCCCTATAACGTTTGAAAAATAATCAAAATGGATTTTATGAATTTCTTCTAGTTTTAGATAAGTCCGGATGACCCAGTCATCATAGTGACGGTGATTCTCAATCAATAGGTGGCATAGACGAGTGCAAACATGGCGGGATTACAATCCAGGCGCTGAAACCTGAAACACACGTACATGGTGAGCAAAATTCGTTGTCTACTGAGAGGATCTCAAGAACTTTAAGAGCTAGAAGAAAACGGATGACAAATTTTAAAGCTCTTTTTTCTTGACTAATCCAAATATGAAAACAGAATCGGCCAATGATTTCTGGATTTTGAATTTTGAGGTGTGAACAAAAATTAAGAGAGACACCTCCAGTAGACAATGAATTTTGCTTACCCTGTACAATTCCGAAAGTTTCTTGCATGAGTATCGTATTTTAGGTTGGTTTCTCCACTGGCATCAGCAACCCCACCGAGTTTGCAGCCCCGCTCTCTTACGCACTTTTATAAATCGTCATGGGTGGCCCTGGGACTTAACTTATCCCCGACAAGTTCGAGCATGTTCTCAAAAACGAACAGAACAAAGTATGTAACTATCCTCAGGCCACCGGGACGTAAAACAGTCACAACTCAACGATCACACTTCAATCCACATTTCGGTTATCATCGTAGAGATAGCGAGAACAGAGTAAGAAGTCATTATTTCATTTTGCGACTCACCATTTCCGAGGTGAGACAGGTGATGGCGTGTTCGACCGTCTTCTTGTGGTGGGACACCGACGTCGAAGGGCTGTTGGAGCTTTGACGGAGCGGCGTTGTCGGACACCCTGCAGCACATCCATTTCACCCTTACTCACAATTATTTTTTACAAGCGATTCCACCGCCTGAGGTGACTCAAGGGCGACGTGGATCTATCGGGAGAACATGAGGGAGGCTGGATGAGGCGGGAGAGGGTAGGGAGATTTTGAGGATGAACGATTTTTTCTTGGATAAACTGCTCGTCGAAATTTAAGGCTATTGATGTTTTAAGGAGATGCATATTTTTCAAGAAGATCAAACGGCGATTAAAAATTGTTAATTTTCAAGGTCAAGACAAGTTTTATCTGATGACAATGACAACAGAGCTCTTAAGTAAGAGACCAATTCTTTAATTGTTAGCCAAAGCGTGATATCACGTTTACTCTCACGGTACGTTGCCACTGGATCTGCTCGTCAAAGACCCAGAACTGCTTCAACGCCAGTGGAGAGACGTTTTTCAGCAAGAAGATAGCCTTTCAGCACTTGCGGAATGACAAGGCAGCGTCTTCGAGATGCCACAGGTATTTTAATTTCCCTAAGCACAATCAGACGACATCCTTCTTGAAGTCATCCTAACTCTTAAGTCTTGTTAAGAAGTTAAGAAGTTCAAGCAGTTAATGGTGAAAATTCCGTTTCTCTGGATGATAATTCACTGCCACAGATCCCATTAAATTGATCACTGCCTAATTGATCCTGGGTATTCCATATCTGGCATGACCACACAAATCTCCTGACCTGAATCTAATCGAGCACGCTTGGGATCAATAACAAAAACCCCTCATGCTCACAGAAAACAGGAGGAAAACCTCCAACAGGGCAGAGATCTGTTGCCATAACTTTGGCATCAGTTTTCTCAATTACATAGAGGAGAACAAATTCATTCAATATATTTCGACGAGCAGTTTGCGCTTGTTCAAATCTATAGGCACTGTACTTCCCTATAGCCATTAACATATGAAAGCTTTTGTCTGTTTCATTTTCATCATCAATATGGCCATTCGGCCATTCCATATAGACCATATTTAATTTTTGGCTTGTGGAAATATTCATGTTTTTTTTTTTGAGTTAAATCAGTAATTTCGAAAATATTCAATAGCCAAATTCGACGATCTAATAACTTTTTTTGCTTTTGAAGCTACACACTCAATAATAGCTTGCATTAAAAAAAAACATTGTTCCATTATTCGAAATCTGAATGAGAAAAAAATTTATTCTAGCTCGAAAATTGCCTGTAGAAAGTTCAAGTGTCACATCTTTAACTTTTAAGACAAAAAGAGCTATTACAAGTTTTTTACAGTGTCAAAATCTTTATTTTCCCCACCAACTCAAAAACGTAGGATTGTAGGTTGTAGGAGGCACGATTTTCACAATTCTTCATTTTTCGAAGAAGAGCTCGTAAACCTACCATTTGTTTCAGAGTTGCCCTCTCTGGAAATCGAATATGGGACACCCCGTAGATTGAAAAACTGGCTGTGCCCAAGATCAAAACATTCTGAAACGATTCTGATAAACTTCAATACTTATTCCTCGAAACGTAAAAGAAAAAGTGCAAAAAAATTCACCATAAAATTCATCTGCACTTAAATATTTGCTTTTGATCTATCCAAATGAATGAAACATCGAGAATCAGTGATTTCCGATTGAATTAGTTGAATCCAAGCGACAAGAGAAGTGCAGTGCCATAAGATTCATGGATTTAAATATATAATCGCAGCACTTTAAAATATGCATATTGACGTTTACTAGGCGAAATATACAACGAGATTGTAAACGTTAGTGCCTATTTCAAGGTATGCATTTAGACAACATACGCCAAGCTCCACAGAACTAAGTCGATCAAACATAATAATCGTTTTGATCGTTTCTGTCAGTTTTGAAGAACAAGAAGTTTATTTCCAAACTGCTCGATCAAACTTCAAACCTCATTGATTGAACAAACGAATCTATATCAATCAAAAATGATCCGAAATGATCAAAATTTGACGATCAGGGCTTTTTTTGAACGCCTCATCAATCAAGTTTTGTGGAGCCTGCCGTTGGATATCTTCAAATACAAAAAAATCGTTTTTGAACCCAAAAATTCACACTATAATAATTTTTCAGGGAAGAAAGCAGAAAATCTTATTGTTCGATACACAAATTTCGATTAGCCTTATTGATTATTACAAATAACTGACCTCATACAAACTTCAGAATAGAGGATTGAAATTGACCCTTAAATATTTCAACATGAAAATAAAGAAGAGATAAAAAGAATGGTGCAAAAGTTGGGATGGAATAATCAATAATCTAATCTAATAGAAAAGGGATCATCGTGCTACGGGTAAATTCTGTACTGCAGCGTAAAAATTGTCAGTCGAGTGAATAAACTGTTCACGTTTCACTAGCCTTAAAATTTTATACATGCATTTATTTATAGGGAGCGGCTTCAAATTACATAGTTAGACCTTCAGTCGTTGGTGACAGATTTTTCTCTCGGATTGATATTCAACATCTTGAAACGAATTTTGAATTTTAATGAATTTCATCAAATTAATATACAGGGTGAGTCTTTGACTTGTACATATATTTTAACAGAATAATCCTAAGGGGGAGCACCCACCAAAGTAGCGTAGCACTGACATGGCACACACATGACAAAGGCGATGTATACTTTTCAGATATCGCACATCTGAGTGTCAGTTGCGTGAAATATGTCGTTGTCAGTTCAAATCTGAAAATGATGCGTCGCCTTTGTCATGTACGTGCCATGTCAGTGCTACGCTACTTTGGTGGGCGCTCCCACAAATGTTAATAGAAACACTTTTCCCTTTACTACTTCTTCCAATTCGGCTCGGTCGAAAGGTACAGACTGTAGAAAATCCATTAAAAAAATGTAATTACCAATTATATCCCACAAACGATTTTATCGAATAGAATAGTTTTTCATTGATGTAATGAATCTTCTCCATCCACATCTTCCAGCTTCTTAATTATGACCGTTACATACCACAGAAATACCAGTTTTGAGTAATTTGATATTCAAAATAAAAGATATATGTGAAAATCGAGAAATTGGGTACTTTGGCTGAATGCAACTCTGATTAAAAGTTCCACAAAATTCAATTATATTACAGATGTGTAGTGTTATAAAATAAGATTGTGTAATTCTGAAGGGATTTCTTGCCATTATAGTGTTTTGTGTTTGTCAACTTGACAAGGACCTTTGAAAGTTCAGGGAAAATATAATTTATTTATTTATATAAAATGAAAGTTATATAAAAGTTGAATCGGTTATGAATAAATCAGATAACTCTTGCAGGAAATGAAATAAACAACAATAACAAATGATTACATATTGGAGATGAATATCAGAGCTGATATGAGTGGTTAAAAGCTGAATTCATCATTATTATCGAATATTAAAATAAAATTCAAAATTTATTGCCAACGAAATTGCGTTAACTCATTTATTTTATCATAAATAATACTTGGTTGACCAAATCGAATGGAAAAAGTGATTTTATGGTGGTTTATCTGACATAGTAGCTTATTTGCAGTTGAAATGATTCAATACTTGGAAAAATTCAATGTCATGATTCCAGGGGTAGCATAGCTCATTATGAAAACTTTAAATTGCTGTATCTTTTTATTTAAGCCGAATCGGAAAAAATGGTGGAGCAAAAAAGTATTTCTTTTGACCCTAAGAATCTACTGTTGATACATGTACAAGTCAAAAACTCACTCTGTAAATTGCTCGTATATTCCAAATCAGCTCGTGAATCCATTCAAAGATAATCAATTTTTATTTCTTCAACATTGCCGGGAATGTAAAATTTTCAGTTATTTAATCCAGAATTCGAGTGAGTGTCAAATCGTTGATCAGACAAATAAGTTTTTGTGGAACCCGCTGTGATCTTATAACCCGTTGCAAAGAACGTTGGTGACATGACTGATCCCTGAGGAACACCGGCGTGGCTCCAAGGGGAGCAAAGTGATTCCAGAAAACAGATGCAGTACAGAACTTCCCCATTCATGCAACCAACATCCTACTCACCCATATCCCCGCTACTGGAAGATTCTGTGAATGAAGGAGTACCTTCTGTCCACGTCGGGGTCGATCCTTCAACGGACGCTGGAGGTGTCCACGTCAAGCCCCCCCTGGAATGGCTGGAGTGGCCAGCTCCGCTCGAACTCCCAGACTCCACACTTAGAGACGACTTGGTTTCGGCACGAGACTCTAGCTTTATGTCGTTTATGCTGCGAAAAAAATTGTTCCGAAATGATCGACCAAAGATGCAAAAGACTTAGATAAATTACCTGACGGCATCATCTCTGTATGTTCTGACGGAGGCGTGGTAGTGGCTCTGGTGGGAGGAGTGCGAGCCGTGACTCCCGTGGTGATGGTGGTGGTACCTCCTGGCCGGGGTCGCTCCCGTGGACTCTAGAGGTTCGGAGGCTCGCTGCTCCAGGACCTCGTCGAAGGTCGGGGGCGGCGTGCTGCAGCAGCTTTGCGCTATACCTGTATGGACATGCGGCACTACAAATCTAGCGATTACATCATCTGATCGACGGAATGATTTTGCGTGACTAAACTCAACAAGACACTATGTGAGCGGATGAGATATTAGAGGAAAACGCGCTGAATTAGGCGAACCTATGGACAGATCTATGACAGTGATGGACAACAAACATTTGTGTGGTGGTAAATGGAAACTTTTTCAGCCAAATCTTTCTCGGTCTCATGTCGAAGATTATGCAGGGAGATATCAAACCTCTCCTGTCGAGCAATAATAGTATATTATAATAAAAATCTATATATACACGATTATTATAGGTTATTTCCTAATCAAAACTTCAATACCAATGCCCCAGAAGGGAATAATGTTCCTTTTTCTTGATACCCCTTCAAATTACGCATCCGCAAGTTGCAGCACTTGCAGAAGCCTCAGAAAAAGGGTTGAAATAAACATTGGAAAAACGAAGGTCATGACAAACACTGGTGATCTAAGAAATATCACCCTAAATGCCTGCCTCTTGGAAAGAGTTAAAGAATATGTACACCTGGGACAAATAATCAAATCAAATAAGAAAAATCAAACTGCGGAATTTGAGAGGAGTATCAGGTTAGAGTGGAAGCTGAGATGGGTGTTGATCAACACTAAAATATTGCAGCATTTGGGGACAAGGGTGTTTGATCAGTGTATTCTTCCAGTATTGAGATAAGGAGCACAAACATGTACACTAACTAAGGTAGTATGAGATTTCGCATATCTTAAACCTCCTTTCTATGTCAAATTCAGTAATTTTCGTATGAGCTTGAGGAAAAAACCTCAGCAAAGATATCACAATCCCCTCCCAGGACTGAAGTATTTTAGAGGAAAATAAATAGGTTGAAAATACTGCTTGTTTGTGAAATTATACTGTTTCCATTCAAATCGATTTTTCCATGAACCTGAATACTTAAAAGTGGGCAGAAAAAATTTCCATTATAGTTATTTTCCTATCAAGTGCGGAAAGTGATACTTGCCCGCACGAAACTGCCGTTGCCCGAACGATGCGAAGCAGAGTTCGGGTAAGCAGTTGAGTGCGGGCAAGACACTTTCCGCAAGAGTTAGGAACAATATTTTTTCTACAAGCGCTTGAAATATATAAATATATCAATTGCACGATACAGATCATATCTCATTTGATTAATTCATATAAAATGACAGACGTAATTCTGCATGTCGTTACCATGAGTTACTCATCGTTGACGTTCGGTGCATAGAGACATGATAGAATTTAATTTATTCTATAAGATTTGCGTGCGGGAAAAACCCCTGCTAATCCATTCCCGCACGCATTTGCGTGCGGGAAAGAAATAGCAGGCGTTTTTCCCGCACGTTTTGGAAAAGTGATTCTTTGCAACTTGAAATGCGTGCGGGAAAAAGGTTGAACGCGCACGCTTGTAGAAAAAAACCATTTTCACAATCGCCGTTTTGTTCCTCAGTAATTATGTACTCACAAAATCGCTTGAAACCAAATTAAATACAAACATCCACCGAAAATACCGTGGGTAAAATTACTCCACAAAAAATGCAGTTGGAAACAAAATATCCCTAGATGATTCGAATGAAATAATTCGGGGGATGCTTGAAAAAAAAAATCAAATCAACAATTCGGAGATAGTTTTAGCAGAAAACTATTAGTGAAACTATTAGTGAAAAGTTATCTACAAAAGAGAACAAGCAAAGCCATTCACGTCTCCTGAAAATCGGCCATGAGAAGGACCTGTTAAGGAAGAAATAAAAAAATGTGTATATTCGAACTACAAACCTGAAGAACAAAAAAAAAACAAATAGAAAGTGGGGTTTGATTTAGGAAGAAGTTCAAGTGGCAAGCTTCGATTGAAATGTTCCAGTTCCTCGTTCGCTTCAGGCTCGTTTGAAATTTGTACTGTAAAATCCTACATTACTTTTGTTTTCTCTAATTGGACCACCCTTCACGAATTCAGAGTGTTTTCAAAGTTGCGCCCTTTTTTTTACAGAAGATAGAAATGATCAAGATATATCATATCATCAAGAATCGAGATCATCCCCCAAAAGACATTGTCTGAATTTTCAAGGGATATCATACAAAAATTTTGAAAAGTATTTATGCAATTTTTTTATATTTTTCAATTTTTACTATACCGGTATAATCATTTATTATTTGAACCGGGTTCGTTGTGGCTCGGTTAGACTTCCGGGAACCGCGACCATGTAGATCTTTTGTTGTCTACCCTACTTATTCATAGGAACCCAAGGAGGTCGTAAATGGTTTTGATAAAACCGACAACATCCTTAGGACTTATCTCGTGAGTACCCAGGACTGGTTTCTCCATATGAATGGTTCTTAGGTCAGACAGCTCTGGACACTTGCATAACATGTATTCATCTGTTTCTGCTTCTGATCCACAGAGCCTACAAATCTCATCTGCTAACCTTCCCGTTAGCAGTCCCACCATCACCCGAAGCTTCAGTAGCTTCAGCAGCTTTCTGGTATAGGTCGGTGGAATCATCACGAATTTTTTGGCTCAGTAAATTCAAAAGTGTTTCACAAGAAGGTTATTCTGTTGTTGAACTCCCATTGTTGGCCTTTTACAAGCCCACAGGAAGGCTCAGGTCCAGCAGGTGTTAACCTTCATCGGTTTTTTCATTTCCTTCAGCACCACAATGCCCCGGTACCCATAGTAGAGTCACTTTTTTGCCTCAGGCCAATTTCTTTATCCTTTTTTACTCCCATGTCAGCAGAGATCCCTGGCAGAGTGATTCCAGGGAGCTCAGCGAGGTATGGCTGTCAGTGGTGAACTCTTTGAGGTTCATTTAAAGACACTCTTGAGCGCATATGTAAACAGCCAGTGTCTGGGTCGGTAAAATGGAGAGTTCACTTCTCTTGGCTTTAGAGATACTCAGTTTAGGTATACCGGTATCATATTCTGTCATGAAAAAATCGCCTGAGTTATAAGATAATCAGAAAAAACCGAGGGAGTCAATATTCTAAACCGAGCCACATTGTTGATTCACTCATTACGAGAGTGTTTAAACGTTTCGTTGTGGCATTCTCCTAATGCGTGTTACAGACGACCAAGCATCGTATTAGGGTAATTTTATGGATGATTTTTACAACTTCGTCATTCTTTATGGGTGATTTTTGATAAATCGATTTCTTTGATCACTTCTACCTTCTCACCATTGAAAACAATCTTCTTTTCTGTTCTGAACGACCTGTACCTTCTGTATAACCTGTCGCAAAGGCCTGTACGCCCTTTCAGCCCTTCTATCGAAATAATCCGGCACTGATTCGTCTATGATATATCTCTAGGGTAACTAAAACGACTGTGCTTTTGGAGGCGACGTTACCTATCTTAGATTTTCAAGTTAAACTGACCTAATCATACATAATCTTCCATTTTATAATAAACCCTACCGTCTATCTCGTGTAAAGAAATATTAGAATCGTATATAACCTGTCTCTGCAGATTAGTCGGGTATATCGCTCTAGCCTCCCTGATATTCTCATAATCCTTACCCAGAATCTCGTTTCGCGCCTCTTCCAAATCCTTGAAAAATTTCCCCTTACCCTGTTGTACCCTAAACTTGCCTCGCGCGCTCAAATTCCCCACGTTGCGCGACATGAGTTCCGCCTTCAACTGTTCCACCTTGCGCCCGGTCGGCAAGGTAGATACCCTTTTCGAGCGAGAGGAACTGTAACTTTCGCTACTACACAGACTGGCGGCATTGAAAGCGGCTATAGGCGCGCTGGCATGCCTTTCATGACCGAAGCAACGGGGCTGCAAACCTTTTCCAACAACAATCCCGCCCCGTTTCGTTTTGGGGGTTCCTCTTGGAGGCACCGGGGGCGGCACTTTGGGCTTGTTCTCCGCGGTCGGTCGCCCGACCAGGATGGCCGGATACGAGGAGACGGGCGGCGAGGTTAGGGGCGTGTGAGGGGTGGAGGCGGTGACGGGAGGGTAATGGCCGGGAGGGGAGGTTCTCGTGGGTGCCGAGGAGTCCAGGGGGCTGGCTACTGGGTTCCGCGCGGTACGAGGCAGATGCATCCGCAAGCAGATGAGGAGGCATGAAAAAGATCCACGCTTAAATGAGACACCATGTGTATACTCTGGTTGGGTTAGTTACGAGATGGTTCAGTAGAATTGGAAGTGTAATGCCCGTTTCCACCAATGACATCTAAGAAAATTCCCTAACCTTAGTGTATGTTTAGCGTTCATTCATTTATTGCTGTATCCCGTTGCCGAGAATAAATCTACAAAAAAAATCAAAAACAAAACTATTGGTGCGATCAAACTTATAATTTCTCAGAGCTACTTGCCCTTCCTGTGACCGAAGAGACCCAACCGTGACCTGCAGATCCTTCCACATTCAGCACTCAGGGCATGGATAGTCACCAACCAGATCTGGCCGCCGCTGTATTCTTCTCGAGTCTCCATTATAACTGTGTACCAAAGACATCCACTGTGATCTGTCTAACGCTAGTTGTTCCCTGTTATGACTGGCGTTAAATGATTTTAAGGGATTGATGCAGTTTATCCTTAAACTGCTTATACTGGCCTCCTGGTTTCCGAGCTCCCTCTGTGAATTCGCCATACACAGCTATTTTGGGAAGTCTTGTGCCTTGCATCCTCAGAATGTGGCAGCTCCATCTGAGTTGGGCCCACGTTACTTGAGTCTCAATTTTTGTACAACTCGCGCGTTGCAAGACATCTGCATTCGAAACTTTGTGGAACCATCTGATGTGCATTATTTGTCTTAGATGACGTTATCGCGTTTGTTCAAGCTGTTTTATATGTCGCCTGTAGGGCGTCCAGCTTTCGCTTCCGTAAAGAAGCGTTGGGAGGCGGAGGACCACTGCTTTGCAAACAGCTATCTTGGTCCTCAGATTGAGGTCGAGATTTTGAAACACTCTATCCTTTAGCTTCCAGAATGCCCGTGATGCCGAATTGATACGGTTGTGTATTTCCGTGTCCAGGTTAGCCTTAGTATTCATGAAGCTTCCCAAGTATTTGAACTGTTCCAGAGTTTTAACCCTCCAGGCATTTTTGGAGGCTATCTGGCGGTCTTAACAGGAGTTTGGTTTTGTAACAATATTGAGTCTAAGGCCTCAAACTTCATATATATGTTTATAGGTGTCCAACATTATTAATAATACATAATGAAGTAAGCTAATTAATATTAGCATACTTCATGTATAGTCTCCTACGATGCTATCAAGAATCTCTAAAATTTAGGGGTCATTGTTGAAAACGGGCATAAATGTTTTACGTTTTGAGAACGATGATGAGATGACTTCAACAGAATCAACCATCTTTCTGTATATCGACTATAATGCATAATATTGTTTAGATATATGTGTGAAATACAGACTTAACCAGAAAAAAATTCTACTGAACCATAGAAGGTAAAAGCGTCATGCAGTTAGTGGAACCCAAAATGGAAACAATCATGTTAGGGTCTGGTTTGTGATTAATATACCAAAATTTCAAGGGGACTTGTTCTAGATTATAGTACTCAACAAAAAAATTAGTTATTGGAATGCTGTTGAGCAACATTCGAACAAAATCTGAAATCTTTTTTGGTTGAGCTTTTAGACCCCAATTCAGCAATGATCAAATAAAATTCCAACTATTATTCACATAAAAATGGTATGGCAGTTGAAATGTATGTTCACAAAACGATTTCTTTCTGAAGATCACTTTATGCATCACTCTCACTATCGTAGTCACTATCACTGTTTTTATTTGAGGAAAAGATTTTTAACGTATAACAAAATAATTTTACTGTAATGATCGTGACTAAAACATTGCATGAATGCACCAGATGAAGTGCGCAGGTTCGATTCGATTTCATGATTAGGACGACAGTGATAGACTTTGATAGTGACCATGATGCACATAGAGAGACCTTCTTGCTATCAAAACTGTAATCGTCTTGCAAACATACTGTTTTCAGGATACAAACTCTCAGTGAAGCTTGATACCCCTTCAGTCCAGTCAACAATCACACATTTTGTAAAGAAAACTTCCACACTCTTTCCTCCAACAATTCATTTCGAGGATTCGTTGACTGGACACTATGTTTTTAATAAGAAAACACACCTCAAATTTATGTCCTCGAAGCACACAAAACATTTGGTCACAGAAGGTTAAGCCTCAAGGCATCTTATCCCCTCACACCAAAACACTTTTATACAACGAAATGACAACAATAATAATAGTAATGAATGTTTTGACCACTCACCAGTCTTGTTTCCGTTTTGCTGACTAGAATTTCCCTGCGCCTGAGAGGGTGCTGCATGACCCAACACCACATGGATTAACATTCAGTTTATACGACAAAAATGGTATCAAAGAGTATGATGCGCAAAATATCGACAAAAATGAAATATGCATGACATGACGCTCGTAAGCAGAGGTGAGAAATTTAGAATAGACAGAAAAATGCACGTCTTTTACTCACTGTTAATGTCGTCCTCATGGGAGCGCAGGGGCCTCGAGAGTGATTTTCTCTTAGATGGGGAATGCTTTAGAGCTGAAAAACAAGTTCATTATGAAACAGTCAAAGCCCGAATAAAACATCAGCGTGATGAAAAAAACAAAAGAGAATATTGAAAAAAAAAGAAAGGCGATGTAGGGATTTCATTCCTCTAATCTAGCGAGAATATTATTCGAATGTTTTTAAATGTACAACTGGTGTCGATAGGCCCTGTACAAGTGATGACCACCAGCAATGTGCATGGAATCAAATTTTGGACAAGGAAGTAGCAGTACATCCTTTAACAACCTTCCCAGTTTCTGAATTTAAATAGGTGCATCCTACACAAATCCTAAAAAAAACTTCAAGGCAATCAAACGTTTGCAGACATCTCTAGAAAACCTTTCCAATAACTTAATCAAACTGCTCTTCAACTTTTTGACTGATTATTACAATGAACTGGATCTTATTGTCTTGCATGGAAAGAATGATTGTCGATGGTTATAATATATCTTACAATTCTGCAATAATATATATCTTGAGAAGTTTTTTTACATATCGGTGATTTTTTACAGATACATTTTCAGGGTGTTTTACATAAAGGGTCCATAAGATGTATCTAGAAAACCGTATAGGATTTAATCCTGGAAATTTGTGGATCTCAATGAATGACAGGGATCTGTGCAGCCAAAATATTTTGGACTAATGGGATACCCTATGTCGAAAGTGGATTCTTCATGCAATTCTAAGTACGGTAAAGAGTACACACTCAATACAATATCCTTTAATATTCACACCAACAGAGGAATTGAAACAAATCAAACAGCAAATAATAAAAATCATTATTTCTCTTCAATCGGCCTTCTTGGATCATTCATTAATTTTAACAGACAGTGGAGGGAACAGTTATCAAACGAAAAACAACGAAGAAGAGCAAACAACAGAGTGACATTACCTTTGATGAAGATAGTTCTCGAATATTTTATGGATTATTACATATTCCTCCAAAAAATGAAGTCTTAAGATCATCCTATAGGGGTCATGAGAAAAATGGCGAGACTTTTTTTTTAACAGTAGGTAGTATTGAATTGAAACGTATTCAGTAGGTATACAAACCTTGCGCAGACTGAAATTTTAATTTATGAAATTACAAAGATAAGCTTCTCCAGATGTGAAACAAATCCTCGAAAGAGTAAGCTGCACTTAACAGCGCTTAGGCATCCTGTTCTCAAAGAACTTCCATTCTACGAAATCTTTCCCGGATGAAATATGTATATAGATTACTATCGGACACTGTTCTAATTCTCACAGAACGCATACTTGTATGTACCAGTGCTGAGCACTCCCTGTGGATGCTTCACATCATCAACACTCTGTATACAACAAATAACCCCATCCACTCTTTGCGGACGACTGGTAAAAGTTGGAGAAAAACGATGTTACTTATTGGAACCAGTAGGAAATTTTGTTTTTGTAATCAAGTTTTGCCGTATTGATTATTCCTTTTTTCTACACTCCATCGATCCGCAAATTTAAGTCTAACCTGTGTGAACCGTTTTTTTAAAAAAGAACCTATAGCGTCCACCCCAATTTGAGGAGCCTCTTTAGTTAATGTAAACTCCCGAGAGTTTATCTGTAAAACACACTCATTCTACCTCCTCTTCAAGAATGTAAATAATAATGACAAGAAGCGTGAATGAAGTTGAAAACAGCAAGAAAAACAGGAACGAAAAACTCTGCAACCTGTTAGAAGCGCAAATAAAATGCCATTAGCTGTCGCTACCAAAAAAATAAAAAATACTGACAATAAGACTGAGTTGGATTTTCTTCATTACCTATGTAGCTGGTTACCAGATTTCGAAACTTTCGGTGATTGCCTTTTATCTCGGGCAAGTCCACTACATGAAGCATTTTTGAAACACACACAAGTCAGAATTCAACAAAACTACGGGCTGTTGCTACTTCTCACTGCAGCTTGCAGAAATGGTTAATGCTTTCTGGCTTAGCAGTGTGCAGATTGAGCTAGGCGGTGCATATAAGTTTTAATTCGAAATACTGATATGGATGGAAAAATAAACATCTTACAAATATTCAAAACAATAATTTCATAGCCCACAGGAGAACTATGCAAAATTAACTGAAACGGGCGTTTCAATGGAAATACTAAGGCAAATTCAGTTTCCCTCAAGCGAAGTTTTTTTCACTGTCCGCCAAAATCGTTCACGATATATGTAAATGAATAGTGACTAAAAAATTTAAGGGGTTATTCCTTATCAAAAATAATGGTAGTATTTCATATATCTTTATTGTGAACCTTTTTCCCCCTTCACTTTGAACAAAAAAAGTTTTCTGTAATGTAAGACAAATTTGCTTTATGGTGCCATCTTTAGGGAGCTGGGTCTAAGCAAAAAATTATATGAAAGACCCACACTGTCTATCCATTAACTCTACATTAATACACTGTATAAACAGGGAAGTTTATAATTAGGTGTCTTTACTTTTTGAGCGTATCCAAAAACAAGGATAGTTTGTCATTTTTTTCGAATTCCAACCCCCTTCAAATGATTGAAAAATTCGACAATTTTGATTTTCTTTTTGAACTGATAGATCTATTGATGGGTTAACCTGAATGAAGATTATGTTAACTCATGTTCAATCAATCGTTTAAATAATCCAGTCATTATGTTTGCTGTCGATAAAGAAATTTACATCATAATCCTACTGCCAAGAAAGCACCCTTTTGACAATCCGTGTAATTTTTTTCTGGAATGTTTGCATGGATCATGAGTGAATTCAATCCTTTTCAATAATCTCACCCATTTATTAAAACTGTTATCAATTGAATATTTGAAATAAAGAATAAGAATGAATTTCACTACAAATTAATTAATTTTTCTAGAGGTATGAAAAATGGCGAAAGAATATGTGAATGTTTATTTTACAAGCATTCAATTTCACATCTCTCAAAACTATTTCTCGCTAAAATTTCAATGATCACCATTTCAGCATATTCACTTCTGTTCTGATATTTACAGAGTGATTCGAAGCAAAGCGCAGAGAGGCATTTTTCAAAAAAATTACCTTTTATTCTTCTAGCATTAACCACTACTGCACCTGAGTTGAAAGAAATATATATTCGGACGAATAGACACAAACTACTTGAGATACAGATTAGGAAGATACAGTTATCCAAGATGCTAAGGAATAATCATCGTGAACACTCAAGACTTTCTCAAAATTTCATGAATTTCAATGGTACAAATCAAATTACCCATACAAAAATATATTGAAAGGAAAAATAATTGAGGAAAGTGCTTTAAATAGGTTAATTGAAACTCGACATTTGAAAATGAAATTGGGGTAATTCTAAAAATATAAATATATCCTATGAATTTTCGTGTTTTTCAAAAAAAAAAAAATTTCAACCCAAACTGAATATTCTGAATACATATGATATTCAACAGCTATCATAGAAATTTGATCATGATTATTCCTCATAACACGTAGGAGAAGGTAAGGAATTGACACAGATACAAATAAATGAACATCTTGGAATACTTACGTGAAGGAATCTTCTTGAATACATTCTCCGCCATGAATTTCAGAAATCTACTTGCATAAAAACTAGGTCTATGTACTGATACTGTATCCTGAGGAGAGAAAAAAATTACTGCTACCGACAATTGTTTTTTTTATTTATAACTTACTCCGTCGTGTATCATACTCTTCCACGTATGTTCTAATTTTTTCTTCAATCTATAACTTTGCAATATGTCTATGATTCCAACAAACAACAAGAGCCTTTCACCTTTAGAATTCCTTGCCGGAATACCTCCAGGTCTGGAAAAAATTCAACGGTGAATCAATGTTATTTTCAATATTGTGGTAAAAGTTTTCGATTGCACCATCTGCATAACACCTCAGTTTAAAAAGGGAGTCCAGAGTACGACGACGGCAGTAGGCCGAGAATCACCGGAATTAGACAGTTGAAGATTGTAGTTTATTTACGAATGAGTGTAGATATCGTTTCATTGAATTGAATCAAGTGACTGTCTACTCGATGATCGATCAAAGTTTTGTGAAAACTGATTCTATATAAACAACCGATGATTTGACAGATGACATTTGACAGTTGACACTTACGGGACTCCCTCGTCCTCGTCGATCGGCTCGCTCTCGGCCTGGATACTTTCCATGGCAGTGGAATGGGCGACCAGCCTCTGTCTGTTGATCGATTTGCTGCGATTGAGAGCGGCTACTCCCATCCTGTCCTCTTTCTCGCGCGACCTCTCGCCCTGTATGAAACCTACGGTAGGATCGACAGGCGCACCCTCGTCTGGCAAATCGTCCAAGTTCATCTGCGATCGCCTCTCCTACAAAAAATTAAAAACAGAGGCTAGAAAAATTCACGGTAGATAGTTTTAAAGACATTTCATTCTTTGCGACGAGTAGAAGACCTTATGCATGGTAGAGATCCTATGATCAATGAGCAGCTGAATCAAAATGACTATCAGATTTTTCAACCCAATGTACTTACCGCTCTCTCTTTTTGTGCAAGATCCAAGTTATGTATTGTGAGTAGAAGACTGTAGTCCATAATTTTAAAACTCTCCAACACCCGGCAATCTCTCTGTATCGTCTTGATCAATGCATTGTATGTATCGGCCTCCATAAGAATGCCCTCTGGGTGATGCTCCATAAAATCTAAGTCTTTGTAAGTAGGGGTCCTTTTTTGGCACTCGGCTTTCGATGCCTGACCATAAATATTAGTGTCAGTTCGAAATCATGACAGAATATTATATTCAAAGAGTATTCAGACAATTCTTTTTATATTATTATTATTTCATAACTTTATTGTGCATCGAAAATGTTACCTTTCTTTTGTAGGTGCTTCCTTTGAGATCGTATTTCTGGTGCATATGTATAGAGGTGGGTAACAGGTTATTCATTACTACCATTCTTATATTCTTACTATTACATTGATAACAATACAGACCGAAGAACTTCGGTAACAGTGTCCTAGGATTCTGGTTGAGATTCATATAATACCCTGAAAATAAACGTATTATTCGTACCTTCAGGGGAAGCATCGAAAGATCAACGTGGGAAACACAAGGACATAAAGTTTTATAGAAATTCTGACAACTCACCTGGCAGAAGTTTCTGCAAAAATTCCCCCTCCTTGTGTTGAACAGTCTTTATAATGAACTCATCATCGCTAGTTAGATAAAATATAGAACCACTGGCTCCAGGATTTGACAATTCTCGTAGAGGAGTATCACACATCGACATCTGAAAAAGGAGAAAATATAACCTATCAATAATAAACTACCTAGTATTATTATTATTCAATAGGGGCCGTTACAGCTTGGATTTCCAGAAGTGCGATTAATTGAATTTTTTCTTTTAATTTCTTACTTATTCGATGCTAAGGAGGCAGTCAATGGTAGTGACAAATCCGAAAAAGTACTCAGGAGCCTTGGCTTTTACCTCATGGGGCAAGGACTGGTTTCCTCATGGTTCCTGCATGGGTTCTGTTCCAGCCAGTTATAGTCACTTACATATATGTGTCTACTCTCCATAAGGGACGCTCTCATCAATATAACAGGTTTCTACAAACTGCCAGTGTAGTATTGGTCTAACTGACGACTGGCACTTTTTTGCTTGCAGAGGCCTTGATGCAACCCATCTGATTGTATGATATGGGCGTCCCAACGAACGCAAACTCCACAATTGCTTCTCCATAGATTCAGCTGTAATTTCGACTATCTACAGAGATGACTTATCTACGGATGCATGGCACCATTCCCTGAAACTGAGGTTATGGTATCTTCAGAAGCTTTCCTGTGTAGGTCGGTAATAGCCCCACAAATCTTTCTGCCAGTGCAACCCTTCCTTTGTTAGATCGCCGCCTTTCATTGGTCCACTAAGCCCACAAAATATCTCAGTTCCAGTAGGTTTTAACACTGCTACACTTTCCGCAAGCTCTTCAGCACTTTCATTTCCTTCGATAAAAAAATGCCCTAGCTCCATGTCAGCAGAAAACGCTGGCAAGGTTAATCCTGGTACCACAGCGTAGCCTGGCTGCCCTTGTGATGCAGATGTGCGCCCTCCCAAGATCCCCCAGCTATGTCTACCTTCAACAAAGGGGTCATGGAGTTCCTAAATTTCGGTCCACATACAGCAACCTCTACTTTTTCTGATTCAAGTGCCACACTAAAATATTCCAAGGATTTTTCAATTTCACTATACACCTATGTTTCAAGACATAATGATGATTTTTTATCGATCAAGAAATTCTGGAATTTTAGAATAACAGACCCGTAGCATATTATAGAATTCTGAATCAAAGGAGGAAGTAACGTGCACTCACAAGAAAGTCATCAGGCTGAATACCAAATAGATCTCTGAAGTATCTGAATGCTATGGGGGCGTAATTTTTGAACTTGAATTCCGAGTAGTGGTGGGCGGGGGTGTGGTTTGATCCTTCTCTTGGGAAATTTGTCGTTTCCACCGTCATGAAATCCTGCATCAACAAGTCCCTCTCTGGTTTCGACGCTAATCCTCCTACAGCGTGCTGAATACCTGGAAGAACAACGACAGAATTTCAATGTTTTTTCAATTTTAATCAATGCTAGGAGGTATCCCACAATAGATCACTGAGGGTTGAATGGGAGTTCTAATTTCTGATCAGACTGTGAATAAGAGGGTAGAATGCTTGAGACGAGCTCGTGGGTCACTAACCCATATATATATATATATATATATATATTCTTTTGAATGTCAGCAATACATAAACATCTTGAACCGGATATTTCTTGAATAAACTGAAGGAAGGGTTATCCCCTCGTTAGTCCTTTTCTGAGAGTGGGAGAATCCTTAATAAGATTTTGGACAAAGATCGCTCATTTTTTGGTGTTCTATTATCCCTAAACATTTCCGATTGATTATTCATATTTATCCTGTATCCTGTATCCTGTAATGATGGTGAACTTTTCATCATAACTATGATTCATAGATTGATAGATTTTTTGTTGATTGCACCTTTTATCCCTTCAATCTGAACGGACTTTGAGATAATTATCTGCCATTTCATCATTCAATGAAAACGCAGGTGTGCGATCAGAAAAAATCACAATAAATGAGTCAAATCACGATAGATTCCTAGACTAGACGAATTGTTGAGGGTACAGTGATGATAAGTGGCTATCGATAACATCTACGAAATTCAGATTTGAACAGCAAACAGATTAAAAACACCGAAAAAGTGCAGTTTTATTAATATAAGTCTTTGACGGATTTTTATCATTTTGTTCAGATAACGACAGAATTCGGATGGGTTCTGATGTACCTAAGTCGTGTGGCCTCGTGAAAGATTACTACACAATCGATTGATTCGCAGACGATCCCTAAAAACGGCCAGACAATTGTAAAGTTTACAATTCAAAATAATTTATAGTCGATAACGCCAATCAAGGCTTCTAAAAGTTCGAACATAATGAAAGACCGTGTCTTTCTATGGCGGACAATGGCGGACCGATAAATTCCAATGCTAATCGATATCGTTCAATACTCGATTATATTCTGCTGATCCTTTTTTTATAGTAAAAGTGAAATATTGTGAAATTATCGCTCTCCGCTGAATGAGACTTATTCACTAGCGGTTCGATAGTCAATTAATCATAAACAAATGTGATTTTTGGATTGCGTTCTGGGTTATCTTAGGGCAATTGGTATTAGATAAGTACGTGGAAAAAATTCCACAGTGGAAGATGTTTGAAGAGCGTCTTTATCGAACAATGCCTCTATAGACATCTTGAAACATTCTTTACCAGAGCAAAGCATGTCAAAAGATTGTCGACCGTATGATCTTGGACAATTTTGGAAGAATATCAATTGAAGTTCCTAAAATCCATCTTTGACGTCGTTTTGAAGAATTTCCAGCACAACAGGAAACTTTCAACTTCCATCGTCACTTGGACAAGATGTTACATGATTGTGTGAACAACATGTGAAGCTACTCAAATAGAATTCTTCACATCATGATGTATACTTTCGTTCCCTTTAAGTCCGTTGCGATTTCATTAAATTCTAAATACGGCACTGAAAGGCGACTCCCTTCGCGAGAAGAAATAATGCAACATCCTATTATGCGAAAAACGACCAGGAAAACTTTTTAAGCCCCAACAGATGTCAGGTTCACAACACAAGTCAGACTTATAATAGGTATGCCCGGTTTCACAAATCTTGATCAGAGAAGTTTTGCGAAACCCATTTTCAAATTGATATGAAAAGAGTGGAACCTCTCATTATTTTAATAGGCAACCTGTTCAAGTTTAACTTGAATCCATCTAATCCATATAAATATTTTCTGTGAGAACCTCAGCTCTTGGTTTTCAAAATTAGAGAGAAAAAACATGAATTTCCTTATATGATGTTCGAGCTTCACTCGTTCTAACAGCACTCATCTCCGAAGACCTTTCAGAAAGCGTAGAAACATGACATTTTACCAGGGTTTTGAAAGAAAAATAAGGATGGCGCAATAAGTGGGACGAGTTGTAGTCGCTGGGCTAAGGTGTCAGGGCAAGATTTTTGGCAGGGCATTGAAAGTGCTCATTCCAGCAGCACACATTTCCGAAAACCTTTCAGACAGCATAAAAACATGACATTCCAACAGGGTGGACACGTTTAGTAAGAAAAATAAGGATGGCCCTAGAAGTGGGCAAAGTTGTAGTCGCTGGGCTAAGTTGTCAGAGCAAGATTTTTGGCAGGGCAGTGAAAGTACTCGTTTCAGCAGCACACATTTCCGAAAACCTTTCAGAAAGCATAAAAACATGACATTCCAACAGGGTGGACACGTTTTGAAAGAAAAATAAGGATGGCCCTAGAAGTGGGCAAAGTTGTAGTCGCTGGGCTATGTTGTCAGGGTAAGATTTTTGGCAGGACAGTGAAAGTGCTCGTTTCAGCAGCACACATTTCCGAAAACTTTCTTGTGAGCATAAAAACATGACATTCTAACAGGGTTGCCACGTTTTGAAGGGAAAATAAGGATGACCTTACAAGTGGGCAAAGTTGTAGAAGCTGGGATAAGTTGTCAGGGCAACATTTTTGGCAGGGCTCGTTGTCAAAGTATTATCGTATTTTTACCTAATTTTCACAACGGTTGAGACTGCACTGTGTAAGACAGTGGTTCCCAACTAGTGGTTCTCAGAAGCCAAAATATGGTCCGAGAACATGGAACTTAATTCGAAGTCCGCGAATGATTTACAGTTTTTTATTTAAGATTTAACCGCTGCTCTCAGACCAAACCGTTTGATAGATGGCGTTAGTATAGTCAATACAAACTTGCTGAAAAATTAGAGAACGTCACAAGCATATTCATTTTTGAAGATAACCTTCAATCTTTTATTTGCAAACTTCCATTGTGATTATACGTAAAAATTTCCAAAAAGATGGAATCAATCAAATAATCGTCAAGATCGAACGGCTGCATCGAGCTCCATAAAATTTTCAGATCTATTACTAGAAGAGTTGCTCTTTCAGAATATGCGTCACATTTCCATCTACGGTTATAGCTATTGAGAGATATTCGACTCGAAAGGTGACTATCAAAAAATTCCCAAAAAGATGGACTCAATTGAATAATCGTCAAGACCGAACGGCTGCATCGAGGTCCATAAAATTTTCAGATTTATTACAGGTGGTCCCTGCTAACAAGAATAATATAAAAGAGGTTCCTAACCAAGAAAACGTTGGAAATCCCTGCTGTAAGACAACCGCTGACAAATTCAAACGAATATTGTGAATTATTAAGATTTTTCTTCAATTAATCTTACACTGTTCAATTCTGTTTCTGAGAAGGAAAAGTTTAAATGAACCAAAACATGAAAAATCATTCAAGAAACTGGATAATGAGAATGCTACGGACCTCCTCAACGAAATTATATTGTTTATTCAGTCATCACGAGGTAGAGTGTTTCAGTCTTCCGTTTTTCTCCTGGATTTTTCTGTATAATGTGGATCACATTCTTGGTGAAATAGTTTATATTCTTTGAAGAAAAAACTTCTCGAAACGCCCTAAATTTTCCACTTTCCCCTTTTCTCTATTTTGCATTTTGAAGGGATTGAAGGATCAAAGAGTACTCGAAGAGCATGCATTACACTTATTACACGTTATTCCTTCACAGAATGAGGAAATTATGCTCCCTTACGTAAGGGGGTTGGAAAAGGGCCAATAAATTTTTCCATATCCCCTGTAGATCCTGAAGATCGGGTTGTAGACTCTTCGTTGGTCCACCCTGCATATAGAAACACCAATAAACCCATTTTCTTTTCTACGACTTCGTCAACTTCCCAATCAACGATAAATTTGAATTCTCAGAATGAACAAATAACTACTGGACTAATTAATCGGAAAACTGCCTAGACAATCGCACGCCACAAGTATAAGGCTTCCTTTCTCGCCTCGCTGAAATCGCTCATCGACCTCAGGCGCTAATTGAAAAAAATCGAGCGAAGTTCCATTGGGAAACTCATTCCCGGCTCGGTTCCTGGCTTATAATCGTTCTTTCGAAGCGAGAAAGAACCTCAAGTACGTTTTGTCCCAGAACTCAGAAGCTGGAGCCGGCCGTGTACCCGTAGGCTGGGAGATTTCCAAAAGAACGCTTAACGTTCCACCAGGAGGGTATTCACGCCGGTGGTGGAAAATAGAAAATGTGCCGTCGCTTTTCCTTTCATCTCTCAAGCATGCGGATTCCGTCGTGGATCTTGCGTGGAGCCATGGGGACGCAGATTCCACCTACGATTTGTTCATAATCTTAACCCCTCAGAAAAAATTATTTCACATGATTCCAGGGTCGTCTTCGATCTGTTAGAAGCCCTGGTCTGATGGGCCTATAAGGATGACCGCGACAGACCACCTATTTTGCTATAGTAGAGAGGAAATATTCCCTGAAACTTTTCAGGGTTTTCACTCCCAATCTAGAGAGGAAATAGCTGAGGAAAAATTACTAGAGTTACATTCATTTCTTGACAAAATAAATACATACAGGGTGAGCCTTTGACTCGTACAAATTTAGTAACAATAGATTCTTGAGGTTAAAAGAAATAATTTTTTCCTTAACCATTTCTTCTGAATCGGCTCGGTTTAAAAGATACAGGCTGTTGAGAATTCATAAAAAATGTTATTTTTGGTTCTATCTGACAAACGGTTTTATCGAATGAAATTAATTTCGGAATATAATTTTTCATTTATTTGATGAATCTTTTTCGAACACATTTCATCACTTACGTCTTCCAGTTTTCTCAATATGAACATTACGTAGCATAAAAATACCAAACATTCAAAGAACCTAACCCTTGAAACTAAGTTGGACGATATATATCTAATGAATATTTGGACGTTTTGTAAAATAAAAGTATTTTCTATTTTCTTGTATAATGCGCCGTTTTAGAGTAATTCGATGTTCAAAAATTGAAAAGTATCTGTGAAATTTGGAAAATTGGGTGTTTTGTCTGAATACAACTCTGTTTGAAAGATCCACAGATGTGTAGTATCACAGATTAACCTAGTTATTCTGAAGGTAATTTTGTTTTTCCTGGGACGGCACAGCTCATTATGAAAACTTATGTATTTTCATCAGGGCCGTATCGGAAAAAATGGTATTGAAAAAAAGTGTCTCTTTTGACCTCAAGAATCTACTGTTGAAATATTTGTACGAGTCAAAAACTCAACCTGTATAGGGTCATTTTAAGGGTAGCTCCAGCTCGGCTAAAATGAACACCGATTGGTCTGATGGACTTGGCTGGTATAATTTTGAAAAGTTCTGAACGACTAGATTTAAAGGAAAACCAAAGTTTTTCCGTGATTCATTTTTTTAATGAAAAAGTGATTTTCAATATGGCGTTTTTGATAGTTAAGTAGAGAGTACAAAAAAGAAGAATATTGATGTTCGAAAATACGTTCCAACTACAGGGTGAGTCCTTTACTTGTACATTTTCTGGTATAATGCACAGTTTTCCAGTAATTTGTTCAAAAATTAAAAAGTATCTGTGAAATTTGAAAAACTAGGATACTTTGGCTGAATAAATTTTTGTTTAAAAGATCCACAGATGTAAAATATCACAGATTTAGCTATTTATTTTGAAGGAAATTTAGTTTTTTCAAGGGTGACACAGTCTATATGAAAACTTAAAATGGCTATATCTTTTTGTCAGGACCAAATCGCAAAAAATGGTATGGGAAAAAAGTATTTCTTTTGACCCCAAGAATCTACTGTTAAAATACTTGTACGAGTCAAAGACTCACCCTGAATAGAAATGGACAAAAGAATGAGTTAGTTAAGTGAGTAAACACTTAGAATTCTCATATTCAAAAAATTGGTGAAAAAAACAAAGAGGAAACTTCTGATACAGCATCAAAATTTCAGCTCTTCCTCAACTTTCGTGAGCTTATAGCGACCAAAAAACTGAACCGATTGAATATAACTATTCCAAACCGGATTCGCCTTCAACAACATGTATGTCGATCATTAAAGATCAGAAAAAACAAGGCAATGTGAAATCATTACATATTCGTACTTAGTGTGGTAGCATATGAGCCGGTTTTGAGGTCGGAGCGACTTCATGAATAGAACGTGGATGCTCAGTTAACCATCATATTATGCTCATATAGACTCAAGATAGAATATCACAACTAAAACACGCTAGTTTCCAAAGCTAATCCCACAATCGATATCGGTTCGGAATATTTCTGAGATTATGGAAATTATGAACCCTCCCAGTTGTTCATTTCTCCGTGCACAATCGATATCACTTGGAGGACAAAAGCCAAGGACGTGTCATTGAACAGAGTGGAAATCCAGATAAAATATGCTCTCTTCTTCCCACTCGCCCTCTGGCCACTCTCCATCATACCCATTACGTAAACTCCGGTTCGTCTCTGCCAGACCATTTTCCTGGGACATTTCCGCCATTCTGGCAGTCACTTGGGGGGCCCAACATCAATTTAGTGCCATTTCAGGGAAACTTAATTAACTCCGGAGTTTATGGGTATGTAATCGTTATTAGCATACTTATTGGATAGTACAAAGATCGTCTCTCAGTATAATATATTGTATATGAGTCGCTCAGGGAATGATACAGGTGTTTCTTCGGGTTCCTCATCTTTGGGGACCATAGAGAAATAGTCCGACTATCTGACTATCCAAAAATCCGATTTAATATAACTTCTAATCCTATACAAGTCCCCATAATCTCGAATAGCTTTGCACCTCATCAAGTCAAAATCCGGCTCTGCACAGAACTCATGAAACATCACTTGTGTGATGTCCACTCCTGTCAGGATATTTTTTCATGGTCAACTGAATAGGCATAGAAAGAAATCTGCATTCGCGTAAGCAGATCGGGTTATATGACATATTAGGGTTAGATTGAAAAATAAACCTTCAATAAGATAATAAGTATTCTTCATACCCTTGACTAATAAATTCTGAAAATTCTATTGGTTTCTCAAAATCAAATTGAGACAATTTCTGACCTTTCTTGTTTCATTCTTACAAACCGGTATTTCAGAAAACTAATGAGAATTTCAATAACACAATATTATATTATGTACTTGGAAATTTTTTGTTCATATTTTCTTAATGCTGAATCAATTCGAATATATATAGATATAATAGTACTTTTTTCATTTCGAACAATTTTACTAAAAATTGCCCTGATGTAATTTGAAACCGGAATTCTATGTTCGATAGTTTTTCCGCCAGCATATTTGGACAGCCCTTGAAAAAACCATCATTTTGATGGTTCACTTTTGAATTTTGTTCTATGAATAAGTCACAGAATCAGTGACTTGCTCACGGGTTGAATGTAAAATAGGTGGTCAAGAATAAAGAACATATAGAGCGAGTAAAATATGAGGAAAAACCTCAGTAAAATTACTAAGTTGCCTTCCAAGAATAATAGATAATAGATCCCTTCATGTATGGAACTCAAAGATTAGTTTCGAATTATTATACATATTATAAAATCCCTCCATAATGAAAATATGAAAATTCTTTAGCAATCCGACCAATACAGGGATACGTGAAAATAGAGTAAGAGAAAAATAACCCTCAATTAGAAGAGATATGGATCTGAATTTAATAATGGAAGTTTAAAATTGACGTGCATTTTGCAGAAACAAAATCATCCGGCGTGTATGTTCCGTTCTTAAAAGGCCAAGGATATAAAACTTATCCGATTGAAAATCATTTCAGTCTATTTATCCAGCACTCTATAGAATATTGAACTTTATCAAATCTCCCATAACTGCTTACTGTAACTGCCTACAACTGGAATTCCGGTAGCCTTTTTGAAAATCCTTATAACCTACTGAATCAGTATCTCGTCTTATCTGACAAGGCAAAATAATTTTGTGAGTCAGTCATTCGCATTCGGCGATATTGAAAAGTGCACCATCAGTATGATCGTATTTTTCACGGGCTTTCGGATTATGCTATCCGAAAAACTATCGAGCAAAGGCATGGAAAGTTGTTACCGTTTGTCATAAGAAAACTCTTCAGATTCGACTGGTTTTGAAAACTAACTGGTACAGAGACTACTTCTGACCAATTTCCTTTTCATTGCAACTTCCGGTAAAGTTTCTCTTTCACAACATTCAATATAGAATTTTCCCATATTATCTGAATGCCCAATCAATTGTCCATTGAAATACAATAAATATAATGGTAGTTTTAAATTTCTTACAGCAATTTTATCCAAAATACACCGATGTTGTCTATGTTTCCATAAGTTTGATCGATATCGACAAGGATATTGATCTCTCAGTGTTCAAAATTTGTAGTTCAGGTATCACCAATTTTGCCCACCCTGTGCATATTCCCCTAAAACAAACATGTCGATATATACTTAATTCGGTTTTACCCAATTCCCTTTTATCGATTCACCTTCAGGATTTCTGGTTCGTTGAATCGGTCCTCAATTTTCCACACACCTACCCTACATACAGTACAAGCTCGTTACAGTTTGGAGCACTCGAATTCTAGGGTAAACATGTACATATCAACATTTCAGCGCAATGAGGGAACGGGGAAATTTTCATTCGATAGAAGCCCAGAGCGAAGCAATGCTCTCGTATAGGTACGAGAGGAAATGGAAAAGGATTGACGGTTCAGTGATTCCATAGTGGAAGCAGATGAGATGGGGGAGGGAACTTTTGTGATTCTGCACCCAAATTAGTAAGATATCTGACTCAAAAGCAAGAATTAAAAGTATCGGATTTAAGACAAAGACAGGATTGTTTTATGATTTATGATCTTCTCTCGAGGATCTCGGCAACACAAGTATAATACAGGGGGGTTATAAATTATTGCAACATCGCAGTTGGCTTCGAATCCAATCTGGGCTGATCCAAACAAAAGTTTTTCGAACTACATAAATCTAATGCGATGTTGCAATCGTTTACAAAGACAATGTATTTTGTACAAATCTCCCGACTTCTAGTCAGCACTATTCCTATTTTTTTTTTATCTATTTCTAAGTGATATGGTAAGAATGGGAATATATCTCAGATTAATAGTTGGGGAGCACACTATATGGAAATTGAGGATTTACTCGAGCGTGTCAGATTAATATGAGGACAGATACCTTGGACCCTGCACCATAAATTGGACCTGTATATAGGGAAATTGTCTAGGACAGCCTGTCAACAAAAAATATCATTGTACATACTCGAACGTGTCAGGTTGAGTTATGTATAGTTAATTACAAGTTGAAAAGTATAAATTCTCTTGATTTAAGTATGAAGAAAATGTGTTGGGTGCCAACAAAGTTGCAAAAAAGTGTAGTGTATATTCTCGAGCGAGGTGCATTTTTCTCTTATTTTGAAGCTAATGATTCAAGAATAACGGAAAACATATAAGTCGAAACGAAAAAAATAGACCATAAAGGCCACAAAAATAAGTTTTTTTGAATTGTATCTCCTTTACTGGGCTTTAAATCGTTTTCGTATCCATTATAAAAGTTGTAGAGCATAAAATTTTTCACAAATTTCCTCCGAAACGTTTTTTCCTACGTTCAAACGTGTTTTTAAGATATATGGTAATGAATTAGAGGCGCTTAGCCATGCTGAAGCGAAAATTCACATGACGGAAAATAGTACATGACCCTCTAGCTCGAAAACGGTCAAAAGTTGTATAAGTTGTAAATTGTCGTCAGGTCCGAATTGTCAGTCTCTTGAAAAGTAGCTTCCTTCGGGTCCGAATGACATATCTTCTGAAAATCTGAACCGTTAGAGAAAAAAATTGTTTTTACCATTTTCAACTCTTCCGTACAGCAAGCCCCACCAAGTAAACTGTCAGATTAACATGAATTTATTATCAGAGACATGTAGCGCATATACAGTCTCTTAATCTAACACGCTTGACGCCTGACAATTTTCTTATACAGGGTTGGGACATAGGCTAAGGGCAGATTGTTTGGACCAAAATATGGCGATAGGACCAAATATACCTCAATAAAATATTGCTGTGGAAAAAGATAGAGGGCGTTAAAGTTGAATTTTTTATAATGGGACAGAATGATATTTTCTTCGAAGTTCGAAAGTCTTTTATTGAAAGAATTAGAAAAGGCATAGAGGTCGGAGGAGGCCACGTAGAACATTTAATTTAAGTTTATTCTTTTTATGTTACATTGTTTTTATTATGCTTTATCGTCGAAATATATAAATAAAATAAATAAATCGTTACTTCACATCCCCTTCCGATGCTCTGAACTGTTCAATTGTGTGTTTCTTAAAAACGGATGAAAAAATATACAGTGAAATTATTAGCAAAAAACGAAAAAAAAAATCAACTTTAACGCCCTTTATCTTTTTCCACAGCAATATTTTATTGAGGTATATTTGGTCCTAACGCCATATTTTGGTCCAAACAATCTGCCCTTAGCCTATGTTCCAATAGTTATCAATCACTCTGTACATCTTTGAAAAGCCGCAAACGCTTTCCCCACCGCTGAAAGTGCATACATCATATACAGGGTCAGTTTTTGACTCGTACAAATATTTTAACAGTAAATTATTGAGGTCAAAAGAAACACTTTTTCCCTCTACCATTTTTTCCGAATCGGCTCGGTTTAAAAGATACAGGCTGCTGAAAATCCATAAAAAATGTTATCTCACAAACGGTTTTATCGAATGAAATGAATTTCGGAATATAGTTTTTCATTTATTTGATTAATCTTTTTTGAACACAAGATATCACCCACGCACCCACCCATAAATATACCAAAAATTCAAAGAACCCAACTCTTGAAACTAAGTTGAACGCTATCCAATGAATATTTGAACCTTTTGTAAAATAAAAGTGTTCTCCATATTTTCTCGTATAATGCGCCGTTTTTGAGTAATTTGATGTTCAAAAATTAAAAATATCTGGGAAATTCGGAAAATTGGGTACTTTGGCTGAATGCAATTTCTTTTAAAAGATCCACAGATGCGTAGTGTCACAGTTTTAGCTGTTATTGGGGTAATATCCCAAGGGTGGCACAGTTCTTTATGGAAACTTACAATGGCTATATCTTTTTATCAGGGCCGAATCGGAAAAAATTGTATATGAAAAAAGTATTTCTATTAACCTCAAGAATCTACTGCTAAAATGTTTGTATGAGTCAAAGACTCACCCTGTATATAGAACAATTTTTCCTTTCTACCATCTAATCTTCAAAATCCTCTAGGTCTCCACGACGCTCGAGGAAATCCCAATATAGCATCGTGGGCTCCCCAACATATAAGGAAATAATGAACCTCCTGTAAAGGATTTTTTCTTGAGAAATCCACACGCATCCCCCATCCTAATCTGTTGAAATTTCAGGTTAGGGGTTCAACAATTTCCTTCCAAACTCGATTTAAAAGACTCAACAGCGTCAACAAAAAGCGAACAGGGAATAAACCAACCAGTCTGCACCGCCTTGGCGAAACAGGTCTCTCCGACGTTGATGCAGGAAATCGACATCTCCGACTCCGACCACCTCCGCAAAAAAAATCACATCACAAGAACACCCTCGCCACTTCCGCAGCTACCTCAGACGATGTCGCGCACACTACCGCACATCGCCGATTAGTTTAAAAAAAAAATAAATCGGCAAACTGTCACGTTTTCCGATACAGAAACACGCGCTCGGGAGTTGGTCACAAGGAGAATGAGCAATAATATCCGGGTAAAGGTGTCGTTTACATCGGGCGATTTCAATATAATATAGCCTCTGTCTAATGTCTTCACTCAACTTTCGGCACTCCTACGCGGTATGTCGACTAGACGCGTTTGGCGAGCGTGAAGAAACTAGGCTAGCTTATTCCAAAATATACCCTCTACTAACCTATCAAACAAGCATGATATAATAATTCAGATGAGTGTGTGTACACACACAAACCGAATCGTCAAGATACAAGTTCGGTACTGTTTGTGGAATGAACGGGGATATTCTGTTGTTGGAGTGCTTGCTTAATTTATTACTGCATGGCTTTCCTCACCTTGGGACAATGTTTTATTCATTTCGTTTCGAGCCCACGTTTGCCGTACGCAAAAAAATCGATCCTCAGGTGGGTGAAGGTCGAAATGAATGAAATTACGATCGCCGGATGGGGCAATATGCCGGCCGATATTTGACGAAGATCCATAATTAAACTAGAAACTGAGTTACGTGGCAAGTTATTTAACCACTATAAGTGTTTCGGTATCACGATAGCATATAACGGTGAAGGTAAGGGTTAAGAATATTTCATGTGATTTTGGAGCTGTATTAGGAATTCAAATGTAGATTGCAGAGACATGGTGATGACAGTTCGAACTAAATTCTTAGTAGGGTCATTGTCATTTTTGAAGGGGATTTGCCGAAACTGGATTCAAGTGTGTTAATAATTATCAATTTTAGATCAATAAATGTTTCGAAGTGTAAGTAGGTATTATGTATAACTATGAAAAATTTCGACTATTTTCTGAATCAGCTGGTGAAACAGAGTGATATTTTTCAAATCCGAACCTATTCACTCTGTACACGATCATAATTGAAGGACATTCATTAGATGACAGCCAAAACTATGATGTCTTGCTTTCTCCATTATTTACAATGACTAAAATTGGAACGTCCAAGTTGAACAGGAACTTAAAAATGATTTTCCAAATAGAGTTTGTGTGAAAGTTATATGTATATCAGCTTACTAGGTGGAAAAAGTCCTTTCTGGGGAAACGGATTTGTTGTTTGTGCAAATCCTTTCATTTTGAGATTATACAGGCTGAATCTTTGACGAATACTTCAACAGTAGATTCTTAAGGTCAAAAGAAATACTTTTGTCCCATGCCATTTTTTCCGATTCGGCCCTGATAAAAAGATATAGCCATTTTAAGATTTCATTATGAGCTTTGCATCCCTGGAGAAATAAAATTTCCTTCAGAACAATAAGCTAAATCTATGACACTACACATCTGTGTACCCAATTTGTATTGTCGATAATAGTCACTTTTCTATCATATTCTATTCAACTTCCATATCACCACTGAGGGATAAATAATATTCACTGAACGACAGTTTTTCACAATAACATGGATCTTATCAACATTGTCAACACAGAAGTCCTGTCTAAGCCAGCTGAAATGTTGGGAAACGTCAGGCGGGTGTTTATTCTGTGATCGTGGGTTTACACTTGCATTTGGTAAACGTCAAAAATCTCAATTTTCTCAAGCTTTTTCTGATCTGTCTCCAATTATATAGGGAGAGTCTTTGACTCGTACAAATATGCAAACAGTAGATTCTTGAGGACAAAAGAAACCCTTTTTTTGCTATACCATTTTTTTCTATTCGACCCTGATAAAAAGATATAGTCATATCAAGTTTTCATAATGAGATGATTACCTTCAGAATAACTAGCTAAATCTGTGACACTACACATCTGTGGATCTTTTAAACAGAGTTATATTCAGTTGAAGTATCAAATTTTTCAAATTTCACACATACTTTTTAATTTTTGAAAATCAAATAACTCTGAAACGGCGCATTATAAGAAAAAATATGAAGAATACCTTTATTTTACAAAATGTTCAAATATTCATTGGATAGCGTCCAACTTAGTTTCAAGAGTTGGGTTCTTTGAATTTTTGTTATTTTTATGGTATGTAATGGTCATAATGAGAAAACTGGAAGACGTGGGTGATATCTTGTGTTCGAAAAAGAATGATCTAATAAATGAAAAACTATATTTCGAAATTCAATTCGATGAAACTGTTTCCGAGTTATAACTAAAAATAGCTTTTTTTATGGTTTTTCACGGCCTGTATCTTTTAAACCGAGCTGATTCGGAAAAAAATGGTGTAGGAAAAAATTGTTTCTTCTGACCTCGAGAATCTGTTAAAATATCGATTCTTGATACCAGGGGGAGAACTTCTAAGAATAAATTCAAAACCGTATCGCTTCAACCTTCAGTGTTATAACCCTTGCCCCTACATTTTGAATAGGTAAAATGGGGTAAGTAATACTTACCTCATTCGAGAGGTCTTTCTATTCTGAGTTAAGCATATTAAATGTTTTTTTATTCAATCCATTCGTTTTTGAGATATTCAAATTTAAATTTTGTATAGAATCGGCCAAATCGTTCAACATGCTGTGTGAATCAATCAAATTTTCACTAATTTATTCCATGGTTTGGGAAAAAATCGTTCGATCAGAAAATTTCTGAACTGCTTTATTTTCAAGTTCACCGTTGAGCGAAACCCTAGCGAAAAATTTTTTCACCAGGAGCAATGAATGAAAATCATGACTGGAAAAAAAAATATTGAAAAACCAAACGCGGCGGTTCTGCTAGCCACAGACGAACTTTTCAGAACTCTCGTTAGAGCAAATAAATTGGAACATCTGGGGAAAACTTGAACTTCGAACGTACGGACGCGGCGGGTCGTATTAAAACGGACTATTTTGGATTATCGAAAATCTCATCGGGCTTCCGAGTCACGGGTGAAAGTGTACGAAAGACGAAAGCGACCTCGAACGACACGCCCGTTATCGATATAAATTCGGGTCATAATAAATAGCTGAAAACGTCGTCGATCGGAATGGGAAATTAACAGGTTGTTCGGGGAAAAATTATGTTGATGTTTCTCGTCGTTGGGAACGGAATTTCTCCGGTTAGGGATGCAAACATCGTGAAATAAAACTATAAGAGGTAGGTAAACTGCATTCAGAAGCAGATGTGGATGAAAATTTTCGAAAGACTTGACCCCCTATCAACATCTCCAACTGAACGCTAAATAAAAGAAATGGCATATTACCTAAATTATACAGGGTGGTCCAGATCGTAACCAAGAATACACCACGTATTCTACATCAAAAATAAGCCCTAGTTTGTCATATAAACATATGTCGAGAAATGTTTCCTCTCCGAGATACGGGGTGTTAAAATTATGGAAAAAAAAAGTTTTTTATTAATAACTTTCACACTGCTTGTAATATTTTTATGAAATTTGAGACATAGATTTTGAGCGTCAAGGAGCACTTTTTGCATAATATCATATTTTTTTAATTCTACCAGTGGCGTTCGTACTGCAGCGAGACTGAGTATTTTCAGATAAAAAAATGATACGCCACTGGTTTTTCCGACAATAAAAATTACCATCTAAATCCTTATTTAATTTGGAGCAAATTCGGTCTCTTGACTTTTTGCTGTACGAGGCACCGTTTCCGGTTAAAAAAATAAAACACATTCTCATGCATGAAGAAATCGCCCAAATTTGATATGGTAGGTACATAATAATAATAAGACTATTTTTGCTATATCAAATTTTGGCGATTTCTTCATGCTTGAGAATGTGTTTTATTTTTTTAACCGGAAACGGTGCCTCTTCCAGCAAAAAGTCAAGAGACTGAATTTGCTCCAAATTAAATAAGAATTTAAATAGTAATTTTTATTGTCAGAAAAACCAGTGGCGTATCATTTTTTATCTGAAAATATTCAGACTAGCTGCCGTCCGTACACCACTGGTAGAAGAAAAGAAATGATATTATGCAAAAAGTGCTCTTTGACGTTCAAAACCTATGTCTCAAATTTCATAAAAACATTTCAAACAGTGTGAAAGTTATTAATAAAAAACATTTTTTTTCTATAATTTTAACACCCCGTTACTCGGAGAGGAAACATTTCTCGACATATGTTTATATGACAAACTAGGGCTTATTTTTGATGTAGAATACGTGGTTAAAATTTCTTGGTTACGATCTGGACCACCTTGTATTATCTGAAATTATACGGCATTAAGATCTCAAATTCGTAGAAAAGGACCAGATTTGTCATTTGAATTTGAACTAAACCTAATAACTGAGCGATCCATAATAGGTGAAAGAAAAACCCCTATTCCAGATAAAATATTCAGGTGATTTCAATTACTCAACATGTTTCGAGCTGAATACTGCTCATCTTCAGTAGACAACGAGGTAGACAATCACGCAAGTGAAGCTGAAATATGAAGAAAAAAGTAAGAAAGCTCATAGACAAAAATACAAAGTATAAAAACAATCAACAAATCAAACCAATGCAACCTAACAAGTAAAATTACACAACGGAATGATACAATGGAATAAAATGGACAAAAGTCACAACGAACGGAAATTGGTTAAAGAATGAAATTGAATGAAAATTACCAATACAAAAATGGTAAAAAGTTCAATAACTAAAAAGATTTGTGGATTTTGTAGCACACAAGATATAACATACAAAAGCGAGTTTTCTCTGATGTTTCAAATTTCCATCATCAATAAAAAAATAGAATGCTTGTTCAAAGTTCAATAACATGTTTTCCTTCAGAAATATAGAAACTTAACAAAAAACTTGCTTACATGTTTCAATTCGCAATTATTATTTATAATTAACAACGAAATTTTGTCACTCAACTTTAGCAGAAATGTGTAATGGCTCATTAAGAAATCGAGCAATGACACTTGAAAAATTCGCCACGTAATCAATAAACGTTTCTGGAATTTCACATCTGTATTCATACTGTTTCATTTTCAAGTACATCGGAGGATTAAGTTTCAAGAAGAAATTGCCAAAAAGCTGCATTTTATTATAGATATGGACGCCCCATTTCTTGGGGAAAAATAATAAGGATTCGTATTCAGCGACCTCGAGAACATATAAGATAACATTCGAATTAGATACTAGGATTTTCCTAGTCACTATACAAGGTAAGTCTTTGACTAGTACAAATATTTTAATAGTTGGTTCTTGAGGTCAAAGAAACACTCTTTTCTTCACCAGCTCGGTTTAAAAGATACAGGCAGTTGAAAAATCATGAAAAAATATTATTTTTAGTTCTATCTCACAAACGGTTTTATCGAATGAAATGATTGTCGGAATATAAAAAAATATTTATTTTATTGACATTTAACGAACACAAGATATCACCCACGCCTTCCAGTTTTCTTATTATGACCATTACGTACCATAAAAATACCAAAAATTAAAAAAAAACAACTCTTGAAACTAGGTTGGACGCTATCTAATAAATAATTGGACGTTTTGTAAAATAAAAGTATTCTTCATATTTTCTAGTATAATGCGCCGTTTTCAAGTAATTTGATGTTCAAAAATTAAAAATTATCTGTGAAATTTGAAAAATTGGTTACTTTGGCTGAATACAACTCTGTTTGAAAGAACTACAGATGTGTAGTGTCACAGATTGAGCTAGGTATTCTGAAGGTAATTTTGTTTTTCCAGGGACGGCAGAGCTCATTATGAAAACTTAAAATGGCTATATATTTTTATAGCAACTCTGTTCTCGAGATCCACAGATGTGTATATTTAGCTTATTATACTGAAAGAAATTTTGTTCTACCGGAGGTGGCGTAGCTCATTATGAAAACTTAAAATGACTATATCTTTTCATCTAGGCAATATTCTTCCAAACAATCGGGACAGAGAAGACCTTTTTTTCCATGTGACACACTGTAGATATATTTGGTTAATATCGTAAACATAAACCTAAAACAAGGTGCCCTAATTATTATAAAGTCCCTCGGTCGGAAGGAAAGCCGGTTTCCCCCCGAAGAAACGACACCGAGTAAACAAAGTTTCCACGAAAATCGAACTTCGAAGTTCGGACCATAATTTAACCATTCTCGTCGTAAACGAATATCCTTCCGTTGTGAGAAAGAAGTGTTCTGAACTCGAGT
This sequence comes from Coccinella septempunctata, assembly GCF_907165205.1. Taxonomy (NCBI): domain Eukaryota; kingdom Metazoa; phylum Arthropoda; class Insecta; order Coleoptera; family Coccinellidae; genus Coccinella; species Coccinella septempunctata. The sequence goes on along the minus strand of NC_058190.1, from coordinate 40,289,074 downwards.
TGAAGGAAGTTCTGGATTGATTGAGATTTCCGTCCTGTTTTAGGCGGCTTCATTTACAAAGTGGGCCCTTGAAAATAAGTGAGAAACCGGCGGAAATAAACAAGTGGGATAAACTCGATAAAATGTAGACAGATTTTCACGCCTCATTGGGGATTTTTTTTATATCGATTCAGAGCAGTAAAGATCGAAAATTTCAGAGAGATTTTCGTACACGAATATACAGGGTGAGGTAAAATTACCAATTACCATTAAGATCGATTATTTCAAAATATACAGGGGTTATCAATAAATTTCCTATTTAAAAATTGAAGTGGCAGTTGAAAATCTGTAATACATAATTGTTATAAATTGAAATATACAAGGGGAAACGTTACAAAATGAAGGGTACAGGGGTAAAAGGGGTTCATCGCATTTCCGACCAAAAGTGAGTTATATTCAGAACTAGATAAAACGGGCTGGTTAATGAGATATCTGCACTTAAAAAAATCCTATACACGGGAACAACGAGCAAACTAGAATTTCAACCTTAAACACACAGGTTATAGATTAACCCCGGGTTTCATGAAGCTTGATCGGGGAACCAACGCTTGATTGACGAATACACGTCAATTTGTTTTCAATTGATAATTCAGTCATGATCATTCAGAATATCATTCTCGTATCTAATTATGTTTATACGTCCATTCAATTATTCTCAATTGCTAATTCTGCAATATACAGGGTATTTTCAAAGGTAAGGCTTTTTTTTGACAGAAGGTAGAACTCATCAAAATAAGTCGTTTCACCAAAAATTGTCTATATAAAATATCCAAGATGGCTGAGATACAACCCCTAGAAATTCGACAAAATTTCATTGAATTTCAAGTACGGGAGTGTGGAAGGTGACTCCGGCTTCGGAAAAACGAAACAAAACATAAACATATGGCTGGACAATGAATGCTTCAATACCAAGTTCATCAGATTAAAGGCATTAGGTCACTTGAGAGAATAATAATTGTGGTATCGTGCAATTAAGGGTGAAAAAAAATGTAGAAAATCGAGGCAGTTTCTTGAAAGTGCTCATGTTAGTTATGTTGAAAAAGTGCTATGATGTTTCCCCATTTCATCCCATTTTTCCGACGATTGTTGGAATGTCCGAACAAGAAAATTGTGATGCCCATTGTAAAAAAATTTGTGAATAATTTAGACAAATTTTATTGGTGGGATTTTGAAGTATTATAATATTGTTTTTTTTTCACACTTGTGTCCTAAGTCACTTCTGTCAATTGGCATCGAAATGAGCCATTTCATAAAATCGTGCAAGTTACTAAAAAATAATGGGAAAAATTCGGCAATGTAAGTTTCCTTGTTCATTACAACGTATTAGGATTTATTTCAGTAATCATTTTCAATTTTTCATTCAACTTTGTCATTTTGAAAGTTTTGTATATGTGATTTTTGGTCAAACGCTTCATTTTGACCAGATCTACCTTCTGTTAAAAACAAAGTCTCACCTTTAAATACACCCTGTATTCAGAAATGAAAAGGTTTCAGTGATTTCGTTTTAGAACTGTCAAACCGTTGATCGGACAATCAAAGTTTTATGAAACCCGCTATAAGTCTGTGAAATTTGACTAGAAATTAGTTATGTATTGGACTCTTCTACGTTCACCCTGTTATAGAGCCCAAAACCAAAAAAGAAAATGGATCATCATGACCCTGTACCACCAAGACGTCCTGTCAATTCAATGAATTACGTAATATTTTACGTGCTCATGAACACTTTTGCCAAGAAAACCAAATCTACACCATGCCGAAACTTCGGGAAATTTAACCGAAAGATATTTTCCATAAGGAAAAACACCTTTTTTCGAGATAACTTCAGAGACATTAGTTTTTTAAGTTACAAAGTTGTTACATTGATTCCTCTCGATCTGGAATTCCTTACGGAATCCATTACAGAAACTGAAATGACCCCTTAATCAGATTCATTCAGAAAGTTGAATTAATTGAGAATCAGCATAACACTCATTGATATAAATATCAACAAACGTTACGATCCGAATCAAACAACTATCCAACACATCATCATTCGTGGTACCAAAGGAGAGACGATTCCATCGAAGAAGGGTAGTAGCTGTCCATAGTTTCGGCCTTACTTGACCTCATCAGAGCAACACACCACCCGCCTCGATGCAAAACGACACTCGATTGAAGGGCTCCAATAATATTCAGAAATATCCATAGTAGTCATCATCAAATAAACAGACACTGACCAACCAATTATTTACCGCTCTCGAAACCTAAATTATCCAAATCCAATTTGTCGAATCGGAAATTCTAGAACGTAGCGTGAATCTCTCCAATATCGTCCTACCTACCTTCACCTACTGACATCGCAACTTGAATCGTTCATTTAAATCTGTCTCGATATTCTCCTGGAACTAGGTTGTAGATAATAGCGATTTCGCGAAATTTACATGACTCACAATGTCACCGTTAAAATATTCATCGAAAGGACGGTCAGCATTATCTTGTCGGGAAGTCCCTCCGGAAGGTGAAACTGGAATTTCATCACGATTCGTGTTTGAGAACATTGGCAACAGTTGTGCCAGAGGGTAACAAACTAAACATTTAAATGGTTATTCGGGAGAAACCTTATTATTATTACTTTTTATTGCACTTGAATCAAATTCCCAAGTGTGCTGTACATACCATGTGGAGAGGCGTATGTTTTCGTGTAACACACACACATTCCTGTTGTCGCTCTAAAGCAGTCTTGCTTACTGTTGCCACTTCAGGCAGGTTAGCCTTATGTGTATGCACCTAACTTAATTCATCAGTACGAGGATATATTGAAAAGTTCTTAGCCTTCTATAGAACCAAACAAAATTTCAATGTCAAAATATTTTATTACTCAACATATTCTCCTCTTAATTAGATACATTTATTACAGCGAACTTGCAACGTCTCTAGACCTTCAAAAAAAAATGTTTCTTCTTGCTCTGCAAACCAGACCTCCACAGCTTTTATTACCTCCTCGTTGGAAGGAAATTTACGACCTTTTAAACTTTTTTTCAGTTGAGGAAAGAGATGATAGTCGGATGGAGCCAAATCTGGTTAATAAGGGGGGTGTTCTAGTAATTCAAACCCTAAATCACGAATTTTTTGCATGGCAACATGAGATTTGTGTGCAGGGGTGTTGTACTGCAAAAACAAAACACCTTTGGATAGCTTTCCGCGTCTTTTCTCTTTAATTTTTTCCCGTAGAGTGGTCAGTGATGTCGAATAGTAATATTCGGTTATTGTTCTACCCTTATCTAAAAAATCAATCATGATTACTCCATGGCAATCCCAAAAAATTGAAGCAAGAACTTTTCCAGCAGATTTTTGGACACGAAGCTTCTTAGGTCTTGGAGAACCAGAGTTTCGCCATTCCATCGATTGTTGCTTTGTTTCTGGATGGTAGAAATGTACCCAAGTCTCATCCATAGTAACAATTCGGTTTAAGAAGTCTACATCGTTTTCAAATAGAGCACAGATCGAACTCGATGCTACTACCCTTGCAGGCTTTTGGTCAACATTCAAACATTTGGGGATCCATTTTGCAGCAATTTTTCTCATGTCCAAATTGATGTGAACTATATGATGAACGCGTTCTTAAGAAATATTTAGTGCTTCAGATATGCGTTTTAGCCCAATTCGACGGTCTGATGAAATCATGTCATGAACTGCATCTGATATTTTCGGGGAGTGACACAGAAACTGGCCTTCCCGATCGGTCATCATCTTCAATGGAAAATTTACCTCTTTTGAAGCTTGCAGTACAATTTTTCACGGCAGCATACGAATTACATTGATCACCAAGGGTATTAAGCATATCTTCGTAAATCTGCTTACCCCTTAACCCTTTTAACTACAGGTACTTGATGATGGTTCGATACTCAAATTTTTCGATTTTCACAATTTCGGTGGACATCTTCTTTCTTTCAATTTATCTCTGGTTTAGTTCTCTCAAACTTCACACTGACACTTCTAATGAGTTATTGTTCGTTGCTATGGTAACGCAATATGTTTTTATGCATGGAACTGGTCCAGGCTAACTAGATATCAATACATCCTCGTATGTTCGAGACTATTCGAATAATATAATGGTATGTATCAGAAGGAAGAAAACAGTGTAGAAGAATTGAGACACGAAATTTAAAGTGCCAGAGAAATTCCTCGAAATGAAAGTGCTATATTGCTATTTTTACCCCTATTTCAAGGCGGTTGAGACTGTGTGGACATCAAACTAGTGGTAAAACGTTCGAACTTTTGTGAATAGTTTAGAGATATTCACACCATTCTTATTGAAGAGTTTTGAACTTATTTTGAATTTTTATCATTGATTTCTTGAGTTCTTTTCTGGCAGGAAAAGTATTTCTTAAAAATATCGCTCAAGTTACCAGATGATGGAAAAAATTCGTTGCAATAAAATCTTATTATCAGTCAAAAACCGAAGAGGTCAATTTCAAACGAAACCATGTGGTTGATTCAGTCATCACAAGCTAAAGTTTTTACTTCCAGTTCACGCAGATGGCATTTTAAGATCCAGGGTCCTGTTAGGACCTATTTTATCGATGATTTTGTAAGCTTCCATACAGATTCTTCTGTTCATAAAAGATTCACATTTAAAAACACCCTAAATGATTGACTTGAGTTGGGAACCAGAGAAAACGAGCGGAAGACAAGGTGGAATCTTATAATGTTAGCATGTGATGTGAAATATGTTGACTCAACGTTATCTTAACCATGAAACAATAATTCTTACGATTCTTTATTAGTATATTGAGTCATACGTGTCTACATTATCGCCTTCACACGAGAATTTCACACAGGTATTACAGCCGTATGACCTTGCCTGAACGAAATATTATCACCAATACCTTTTTCCCGACCTTAGTCCTCTTTCTTCACACAAATTTCTAGCTTAAATAATACACCTCCATTAACGGAATTAACCATGCGACGATAAGTTCCCCATTTCATCGGGAATTTACATTTTCAATGAAGCTGTAATCTCTGCCATTGGCGTGATGAGAATCTTAACCTCCTAGAGTTGTTTGGAAACCTGGACTTACCTAACTGAATAGATCCCATAATCTGACTAGTTTGGATCTTCTTGTAGGTGATCTCTCCACCCACCCCTACCCGCCTGTGTCCAATTTTTCTCTCCCTTTCCTTCTCCCTCTCGGCCTTCGACTTCGCCACATTTGCAAGTACTCTCTGGCCCGCCTGTAAAAAAAATACCACATGTCAAAATCGGAATATTGAATTGAACTGATTCACGACAAATTCCTCGGAAGTATCTCGAGAACTATAGGAGTCAGAGAAAAGTGTTCAAGGAGTCTCGAACTCTTCTTTTTAATAATATAATAAGATATCAGTAAACAGATCATACATTCTCTTGCTACAAGTAGTTTCCGAAAAATCATTGTTTCAGATATCCCAAAAATTTCTGTATGGTTTATATGCTGTTTTCATCTTAACAGAGGAAATAGACTAGGTTCCATTAAAAAGCTATCTAGATAAGTTGATATACAGTTGTCAGGCCAATTATGTCGCGACAAGGATGTTTTCAGAGAAACTGCCAGAACAGGTCAATTTTTATTCGGAGGGGGACAGATTTTGAGCAGAATTGTAAGCCGAAATCTCCTCAACCCTCAATAGAGAATAGGGGGTGAGATTTACCTCAATTGATAGATTATTTACTTGTCCCTCTACATGAATACTATGGTTTGCAAATTTTTATTGATTCCTTGAAGTAGTTACAGGAGGTGACAATTTGAAAACTTGTCAGGCCAATTATGTCTCGCCAAGGAGGTTTTCAGAGAAAATGCTGGAACAGGTCAATTTTTATTAGGAGGGGGACATATTTTGAGCAGAATTGTAAGCCTAAAACTACTCAACCCTAGGTGCGGGGGCTATCACCCCTAAATTCTCAATAGTTAATAGGGGGTGAGGCATACCACAATTGATGATCACCTGACCCTCTACATGAATACTATGGTTTGCAAATTTTTATTGATTCCTTGAAGTAGTTATAGGAGGTGACAATTTGAAAACTTGCCAGGCCAATTATGTCTCGACAAGGATGTTTTCCAGGTGAATTTTTAAAGAGAGGGGGGCATATTTTCAGCAAAATTGTAAGCTCAAGTCTCCTCAAATCTAGGTGTAGGGGCTTTTACCCCTAAATCCATCATAAGTGATAAAGGGTGAGCTAAATCTCAATTGGAAGACAATATGTCCCTCTACATAATACTATTGTCTTCCAATGGAGGTATAGCTCACCCCCTATTCCCTATTAAGAATTTAGGGGTGAAAACCTCTACACCTTAGATTGAGGAGATTTCGTCTTAACCTTCTGCTAGAAACGTGTCCCGCTCCGAATAAAAATTGACCTGTTCTGGCATTTTCTCTGAAAACATCCTTGTCAAGACATAATTGGCTTGGCAAGTTTTCAAATTGTCAGCCCCTGTAACTTCAAGAACTCGATAAAAATTTGCAAACCATAGTATTCATGTAGAGGGTCAAATGATCTTTCATTTGAGGTATAGCACACCCTTTATTCCCTATTGAGAATTTAGGGATGATAGCTCCTACACCTAGGGTTGATGAGATTTCGGCTTACAATTCTGCTCATAATATGTCCCCCAACGAATAGAAATTCACCTGTTCCGGCATTTTCTCTGAAATTATTCTTGTCGTGACTGGCAAGTTTTCAAACTGTCACCCTGTATATGGCACAACCTATATTTTACAACATAATAACGTATCAGATCATCTTAGCTATAGCAAAACCGTCCTATACGTTCACTTTCATCTTAAAGTTCACGTGTTTCATCAAGCTCATGCACATAAATTGACCTCCCCAGAATTTCGAACATTTTAACATTACGAGTGATCCATCTACGAAGCTTGCACGTTCTTGACAATTGAAGATCCACCATATCTCGTGAGAAATGTCAACGTTCCCGCATAACTCATTATCATCACTCTTCTCTCTGGAAAAGGTCAGTGACGTGAAATAATGGGAAAGTATTTGGTTCGTGGATTATTCATTATCATTATTTGTGAGAATTGCAGCATATTCAGAATATGACCGAAACAAAGCATCGCGAGGAGCTGCGTCAACAATTCAGGAAGCGCTGAAAATTTTGTGCGAAGGTTTATTGTTCCTGAAGTCTAAAAGAGTTGCAATAAGCAGCAATTCAAAGATTCGGATTCCATTAGGTACTTATGTACTTAAAACTAGATACTAGTTGAGATAAACTAATGCAATAAAAAGTATCAGGTATATCATGTATTATTAAAACATTTCGAGCACACAATATGGTCCTCACGACACTTACTGGCTAAATTTAGAAAAAATGACAAGATACTCTTTTCTTGTACAAAGGTGGATCAGTGATTACAAATGGCGACAGACTCAACCTTGAGTTAATTTTTGGAGAACCTTTACTATTATCAAATAGATCATAATTTCGACGATCACAGATGGCTCTGTTGTGCTATCAAACGAGTAAGAACAATACGAGATGCTCTTGTGGTATATTGTAAGAAAGAGAATTATTTTTAAAACAGCAGGAAATCTCGAGTCGTGGAAAATTCCTTATCGACGATACCCGACAAACTTTCAAGATTTTATTCATATACGAAGCATGCGGACGAATCATATAATTACTTGATCACCTGACAGTAATTTTAGCCAGGATGCGGGTACACGTCACCAGGACGCAACATGCATACAATCTTCTCTCTAAAAACGCTATCGAGATGATTTATAGACTGTTTACACAGTTTTATAATTACAAATCTATCGGCTTTCACGGACGACTGACGTACATCCTCTCAAAAATTGCTAGAAACTTGCACATAAGGTATTCAGAGCAATCAGATATTCGCTGGCTGTTTCCAAGGAATCTTTGAACAGCTACACCTCACTGTAGAACTCCCCGCTGTAAGATTCAACCTGCATGGAACGTTTTACAAAAACGACACAACGAAGCACCATAATCTCTAGTTTCCAACAATCCAGAACTTCCCACAAGCTTCCAGATCTCTTGAAATCAATCCTAGATTAAATGACGAGTTACTACATATCCTGGCCATGTTCCTACATCCAGCAAGTTATGCACCGATGACATCAGACGCGAATGCAAGATCGGCATGCAATTCTGGGAACTAAGAATAATGGGACGGTACACAGAATCTGCATAATATCATTCTTCGCCGATTGCAAACAACACAACACGCCTCGTGTCTTCTCAATGGCACATTCAATTACGTACGCCCAAAGTGAGAGGAACGAAGTAACGCAATTGTGCACTTGAATAGAACGAGACGATATTGTACGAGCGAGAATTGCTCCATCAGAATTTAATCGGTCGCTCAGACCGTTTTAGGGTGCGGAATTCATTTTCTGCATCCTACAGCCAGGATCGCTTTATATGAGATTATCGCGAACTGGCATGGCTGGAATGAACACGTATTGGTGGAGCGACAGTAACACTCCCCATATATCTCGAATGTATTTCGTTCGGAATCCAACTTGAGCATCTACCCTCATGCGAATGCCTCATGGTTTTTAGTTGTGTTTTTCCTCAGGTCATATGTCGCCTCACTCCATCTTAGAGCTGATAACCGTTCGACAGGGATCTACAAGGGACAGGTGCGGACTAGGTAGCACCTCCGCCTACTGGTGATAAGTGGCGCCCCCTTCTGTATATCCCTAAACAGAATCCTTCCATTTGTATTGATACAAGAATCTAGTAAGTAGTAAACAGAACCTACTATCGGCCTTTGGTGAAGTAATTGAAAGAGTTATAGCCAAGAGGCTTACAGAAGAAACTGAATACCTAAATCTCTTACCTACAGAGCAATTTGTGTTCCGGAAAGAACACTCGGCAGAACAACAATTGAGGATAACAGTACAGAATTCTTTCGTTCATTGCTGTATCTCGTTACCGAGAATAAATTCACAAAGACTCAAAAACAGAACTGTCATGTCGGTGCGATCAAACTTATAATTTCTTATGGCTACTTGCGACTGTGTGCCCTCCTGTGACTGAAGAGACCCAACCGTGACCTACAGATCCTTCCACACTCCGGGCATGGATAGTCACCAACCAGATCTGGCCGCCGATATATTCTTCTCGAGTCTCCATTATAGCTGTGGACCAAGAACCTCCACTGCAATCTGTCTAACGCTGGTTGTTCCCAGTTATGATTGACATTAACTGATTTTAGGGATTGATGCAGCATATCTTTAAACCGCTTACACTGGCCTCCTGATTTCCGAGCTCCCTCTATGAATTCGCCATACAGAGTCTTGTGTGTCTTGCATCCTCAGAATGTGGCCTTCGTTACTTGAGTCTCAATTGTTATACAACTCGCGCGCTGCAAGACTTCTGCATTTGAAACTTTGTGGAACCATCTGCGTGCATTATTTGTCTTAGATGACGTTATTGCGTTTGTTCAAGCTGTTTTATATGTCGCCTGTAGGGCGTCCAGTTTTGTTTGTTCAAGCTGTTTTATATGTCGCCTGTAGGGCGTCCAGTTTTCGCTTCCGTAAAGAAGCGTTGGGAGGAACACTGCTTTGTAAACAGGATAGTTCAAAATAAGCAAACAACAAGTCTTTTATTACTAGACGTTGTCACAGCATTGGACAGAGTATGGCATGAGGGATTGATATTCGAAATTAGATTTGCAGGATATTCCATGAAATTATGCAAATTATTGAGCAACTATCTGAGAAACAGAAGCTTTTACGTGAAAGTAAATGATGAATGCGCAACCGTAAGATATCTGGAAGCAGGAGTACCACAGGGAGCAGTACTAGGGCCCTTACTTTACAATATTTATATCCATGACGTACCAAAGAATCCAAAAAACATGCTTGCATTTTACGCAGATGATACCAGAATAGCTGTACGGCATCGCAATATAGAAGTTATAATACAACGAAGAAAGGGCTTCAATGAGGTTAATGGCCTCATTCCTCCTATAATTCAGAAGTTCAGTGCTTTGATAGCAGCTTGACTATCAGATAGCACTGTCACATCCTTGATAGTTTCGTTCCAGGTGTATGTCCAGGCATTTTTCGCTTGCAGGTATTGCTGCCTGAAAAACATTCCAGCAGTACTCTTGGTGTTTGTCCCATCTATACCAGCGCCAGCCCCCATCTGTGTACCATTTAATGGTATCAACTTTGAAATTTTGAGTAGTGTATTTGTGTATTCGTCTTCCCATTCTTCCTTTTAACAAAGCATTGTGTTAAAGGTCTTCTGAATGCTCACTCTTTTAATCATAACACTACACACTAGGTTGGTTCACTGATAAGATGTACTTGTTTATAGAGGACCAGAATATGAAGATGAAATTTTCGTGAATATTTGTAAAATATATTGGCATTCTCTGTGTTGTGTAGTCATTTCATTGATTTTTTCATTTTTTCAAATCATTTCAGATGTATACAAATCATAGCAATCATATCACGAAGAAAAATCTGTTAGTATGACATGATCTGACGGAATATAATTAATACAAACACACAGTAAGAGATAAGAGCTCATTACCTGCTGCAAGGATAAGCGGATGTCGAAATAAACCAATAATTTTACGTAATCTCAGGATATCAGTTCGAGCATCTGCCGAAGGATGAACTGGACAAACACAATTGATCACGCGATTGCAACGGTTTAGTTAGAGTCAATTTCCTAACTGGCAGAACCCGAATGTCAACTCCATTTTAGTGAATCGGTTTCGGGCACGTGACCGGGCCTTCCCAGCAATTTTTTTTTCGAAATAACAATCGTTACGTGAGCAAATCAATTTTTTTCGTTTCATTAATTCTAACGTTTGCAGAAAAATTAGCAGTTCTCCGAGATGGGAGTTTCGTGTTTTCGAGATTGAATGAATGTTATCGAAACGGATGCGCAGGAATTTAAATTGATATTATTTGTCAATTTTTTTCATCTTAGATCGACTCAAAATTTCGATTTTAATCGTAGTTTGATTGCAGTTCTTCCAAGTCCATTCGTTATACGTTAATGATACGAAGCAGTCGACTAAGTATGCCAAATTTCGATTTCTAGGAAGAGAGCAGTATTTAGACAAGTTGAGTCTATTTTTGATAATTTAAATATACACAGCTTAAAAACTGAATAGGATGTTCCCGTATGTTTGCGTATTTTACACACACAAAATATGGTCCTCAGGCTTAATGGCTTCATTGAAAAAAATTAGAAGAAACTAATTTCTTGTAGATGTCACTCATCTGGTGTTGTGTAGGATCAATTGTGTCACGAGTTTCGCGTTTAGAAACCTTCCAACTTAGTACGTGTAAGTTGCCAACCATCCCAGAGTTATCAACCTCTTAGAAATGAATGCCATTAACCGAATGGATTGACCACTGCCTCTCCAGGAAAAAATTGTATTGAACTATTGAACTTGTTTAGTCTGCGATGTCATAGCCCTTACACCGCTCACCTGACCCACCGCACACATCACAACAGCTTGTCAATGCTTTGACGGACATTTGGCGAAACATTTCTCAGACTTTCATGGATAAAGTCGAATAGCAAGAGCAGGACCTACCCTATATTAAACATTGATTTCAAGGTGTATGTAACAGAAGGAACCTTTTTGAGCCTGATGGATACTTCACAGGTAGGATATTTTTTACTTTGTTCATTTCTCTACTATGTTGTCGCTCTAAACCACTCTTGCTTACTGTTGCCATTTCAGGCAGGTTAAACGGTTGTTACTTTATTTATCAGTGGATATACACATTTTTTTCATTTTTCGTGAAACTCCTTTCATATATCCCATCAAGAGTATCTGAAAACTGCGAAATATACAGGGTGTAGCGTAATGAATGGATACTATGGTAGTTGCAGGTAGGGGAAGTTATGGCGGTTCAGAAAATTATGTTTTATGTTTAGTAAAATACCCTTGGTTGTCGAGATTTTCGAAAATTCTAGAAAATTACTCCCTTTGCCACTCATCATGGAGGCAAGATGCCAAATGAAGGAATTTTTTCAATGTGTTTTTTGGATTATATTCCTTGATAGATTCACTATCGAATGTAATTCATGATTTTTGGGGCGTATCCATAATTTTTTTAAAACAAAGATCTGACTCAGATTTCCTGTTTCCCTTATTTTTTTTCATAAGATAACCTAACGTGGTGTGAAAAATAATTTAGTTACCTGAGTACCAAAATGTGAAAAAAACATACCTGTTTCATCGAAATTCCGAAATGGTATAACTCTCTATATTTCCAGCATTTAATACAAAATAATTTTTTTTTACTAGTTCAATGGGGCTTAAAAATGTTGAAAATAACAATTTTGAAATATCGTTTTATTGAATTGAAATTTACAAAAAGTGTTCAAAGTGGACATCAGGAGCTCTGCTAGATGCTCTAGACTCTAGACCTTCTAATGAATGATTGCTTTATTCTGCTTGCATGTCTCATTTAAGTTGCTAAAAATTAAGAAAAAAGCTTCACATTAAACTAGGCTTTGACTCATTGTAATAGAAATTTATTTTGTATTTAATGCCTGGAAATACAGTGAGTTAAACCATTTCAGAATCTCAGTGAAACGTGCATGCTTTTTCTAGCTTTGGCACTCAGGTAAGCATATTATTTTTTACACAATGGTGGCAAAAATGAAAATTTGAGTAGATTCTTGAGATCAAAAGAAACTCTTTCATCTATACCATTTTTTCCGATTCGGCCCTCATAAAAAGATATAACCATTTTAAGTTTTCATAATGAGGTGTGCCACCCCTGAAAAAACAAAATTACCTTCAGAATAACTAGCTAAATCTATGACACTTCACATCTGTGGATCTTTTGAACAGAAATGTATTCAGCCAAAAATACCCAATTTTTCAAATTTCACAGATGCTTTTTAATTTTTGAACATCAAATTGCTCGAGAAGAGCGCATTATACGATAGCATATGTAGAATACTTTTATTTTACAAAACGTTGAAATATTCCTTAGATAGCGTCCAACTTCGTTTCAAGAGTTAGATTCTTTTAATTTTTGGTATTTTTATGGTACGTTATGGTCATAATGAGAGAACTGGAAGACGTTGGTGGTATATAGTGTTCGAAAAAGATTCATCAAATAAAAGAAAAACTATATTCCGAAATTCATTTCATTCGATAAAACCGTTTGTGAGATAGAACTAAAAATAATTTTTTTATGAAATTCAACAGCCTGTATCTTTCAAACCGAGCTGGTTCGGAAAAAATTGTAAAGGAAAAAAGTATTCCTTTTGACCTCAGAATCTACTATTGAAATATTTGTACGAGTCAAAGACTCACCCTGTATGATTTCCGCTTGTGTAGGAATCAAGTTCTACGTATTTTATGTAGCATTCGCTAGAGCTATCTTCAGTAGCTTCCGTGTTTTTCTCCTTTTTTTCAGAAAAAAAATACAGATGAAGATTTAAGCAACTGTTTATGGGATGCACTACCTCAGATCTTAAAGAAACATTTAAAAAAGTGGTGAATAAATCGAAAACCACTGAATAAATCATCTTCATCCATGTATCAGTTTGAACTTGTTTCCTCGTGTTCAATACCAGAGGTTCACAACTGACAAACATGAATCAGGATGGATTTTGACCATGTAGAATTCGGAATTTGTCCTCGGTGGAATCCGCATGGTTATCATATTATGATGACTAGCATGTAGTTACCTCGGACAGACATAGGCGGGAAAAGCAATTAAATACCCCGTTTCCATTTATAGCGGCCTACAAGAAGCAATCGTGGTCGGTCGAAGGTGCAGTGAACTGACGAAATGGCGAAATTGATTGTATTCAACACGTTGCCGCTTTCGAATTCAGCGATCCGCGAATCCCTGTGTCGTTGTACCCGATATTGGAATACCTGGAGAATTATACCCGTGTCAGATGATCCACACTCACCTCCTATCCATCGTAAAGGTCGCATTGGACGTGCGGGAATAGAGTAAATATGGGATGCACAAGACAAGGACAGTCGAACACTGGGGGAGGAAAGAGAAGAAAACGCCAAAAGTTTTTGGAAAAAAATCGTTGTTCGCCAAACACGATACCAAGGGCGGTTCCAGGGACATGGACCCCATGACCCCCTTTGAACCCTTGAGAGAAATGATTTTATTTCCCTCTTCAAATATGAATCGAATGTGTTGATGATAGAATAGAACTACTTCCGAACATAATCAACTTTGCAGAAGAATAATTTTAGCTGTCGATGAATCACAAAGTCTCCAATGTCGTAATTCATGTCTCGTTATCGTTGTGTTTATCGTTGATGGTCAGTTTTACCACTGATAAGAAGCCAAACATGAATTAAATCAAAACAAGCAACATTGAGAATGCATAATTCACTTATATTTTTTTACACTATCTACTTCCATCAACGTATGTACAGAATGGGCAAAATTCGTTGTATACTGAGGGGATCTCGAGAACTATGGCAGCTAGAAGAAAACGGATGGCACATTCTCGAGCTCTTTTTCATGACTAATCCAAATCTAAAAACAGAATCGGTCTATCATTATTAGATTTCGAGTATAAACAAAAATTGAGATTTTGACGACTCTGAAAAGTTCTCATAACTTTTTGTCTTCGAAGTTACAGATCTGAAACTCCAACCTTCTTAGGCACTTTCATACGTAAAATCTACTGAAAAAAGAGTTTTTTCCAATTCAAAAATAAAAAAACCAACAAAAGTTTGCACTTAAAAAAATGAAAGTTCACCTAATGATTCGAAATGAAAAAATCTTTTGAGCTCATCGGTGGATTCTACGTAAAAAAGTGCATGTAAAAGGTCCAAGTTTCAGGTTTGTAACTTCAAAGACAAAAAAGTTATGAGAACTTTACGAAATTGTCAAACTCAAAAACGAAGGATCGTAGGAGGCTGTGGTTTTCACCATTCTATGTTTCTCCGAAAATGAGCTCGGAAATATGTCATCCGTTTTCTTCTAGCAGCTATAGTTCTCGAGATCCTCTCAGTAGACAACGAATTTTGCCCACCTTGTATATTGCTTTTCTAGAAAGTAGAATGAAGTATTATTGTAACGTGACTTCTTCTTCGGGAAGGGATGGCAGTCGAGACACCACTAGTCAAACAATTCATAACCCCACAGTTTGAAGACGTGTAAATTCTGAAAATCAACTGAAAAAACTTTGCTGTTCTGTGTCTCAACATGTTGCTCCCTCGCTTGTTTCCACACGTTAGGTCACTGTAACGCGCATTGGCTATCATAAAATTAGGCTTGACCTATTTCAAGAACTATTAAGTTCTAGTACAAAATATCAATTTTCAGACTTCCATAGTCTACTTGACGAAGAATTTTCTTGAACGTTCGGAAAGATTAAGTGCGTGCCAAACCGCCATGACAAATGATACATTATGTTAGATACTAATGAAACAGCACGGGAATAATCCGCCTAATTGGTACAATATCATTTCAATCACAGGCACGACCGCCATATCCAATTACAGACCTAATTTTACTTATTTGTCATGATGAATAAAGATGAACAGAAATCGATAAAACCATTCTGCTATGATTCGCGAATGAACTTTTATGGATTATTGTGCACGACTAGTTCTCTCTGTACGCAAATTTTCAATCGATAAACCTGTAAAAAGGAAAGTTGAATTTTCGCCATCAATACTCACATCGTGAAATGTTGTTTTGGCGTTCAGAGTGTTGTCCTTATCTGCAACAAGAGAATTAGCAAATGATAATTACGGCATCAATGAAGACAGATACGAATTACAAACAAAGTGCATTAGGGTCGTATGAATCACCAGATCGATGTTGCATCAACGAGATGAAACCGGATAGATTATGGCAAAAATCTTCAAAGTAGCTCATAACGGTTGTATTTTATGGACGGGAAGTATAAGAAATCATCAGATTAGTCAGTGACCCTATCAAACAATTGATGTTCATCAATTGTAAGTTTGATTGAAGAACATCTCTGATGAGCCTATGGGGTCATGACTGCCCAAAAATTGATGCCACCTGACTATCAGAATGGCATGGAATGTTGTATTAGGGCTCGTATTAGGGTTCGGCTCAGGCAAAGGGAAGTTTAGCAGTTGTTGTCTTTCTCAAGAAAATTTACTCTTCGAAGAGTTCTGAATGGAATTGATACTGTGGCGACAGTGAACACTAAAAGTTGTTTTAGAGTTCACTGTGTGAATCTCCACTATGTCCATATGAAAGCGTTCCACATACTGCTCGCGTAGCCTCCTCCTACTAGACGACAGGTAGCGCACTCGTCTATATAAGCCTACAGTGACTCTTACGACTCTAGCTCTTGCTAGAGCCTGATAGAACCCCTGGATAGAACCGTGATTGTATGAGATGGGCGTCCCAACTCAACGAACGAAGATATTTCACCGTTGCTTTGGCAATTGTGTATGAAATAGAAACTCACTGATGATACCGTTAAGGGATGAAACACATGAAAAGCTACACAACCACAACAGTTGTACATTGAATTCCACCATTTGCAGGAAAACCTGATAACTGCAGGTTTTTCGTTCCCAACATGATGTTGAAATTAGTTAACTAGTTGAATTGACCATGAAAAAGTTTTCAGTTAAATCTCCATGGACGCTAATGTCCTATCTTTTCACTCTGACATAATAACAAACCAAGCAACAAACAATATCGTTGTTTATTCAGTATAAAATTATAACTCAGGACAAACAACGAAGTCGTAGATATGCAGAACGTTTTTAAATTCGTTTATCTACGGTCTATATGAATCACTGATCAACTGAAAATCAGTTAAAGCCATGTAAATAGGTAATCAAATCTATTTTATGAAGCGCTGCATGTAAAAAAACGAAAAATATTATATACGCATCTAATTTATTATTCCCAAATTCTTTTTGTAACAATTACTTTTCATTCTACTTCCTAAAGATCCAAAATATTATTTGAAAGTTATACGAGAATAATCTTCCACTTTTCGGAAAACTCTCGGGAAAACTGAAAATTTGGAAGTCATTCAGGCAGTAAGGATTGTTCTCTAGAAACTCAATGCTAGTATGTATGGAATGTTGAACATTCCAAATGAGTAGATTGGAGCCGGAAGAATGGATAGTTCTCTTATGGGACAAATGAATTTTTTCGATCAAATTTCCAAATCTTTTGGTTTAAGAAGGTAGGTATTGAGGGGTGTTATAATTTTTTTTTTCTCGCCTACAAATGGATATATCATTATTGTAAATAATGAAACAAAGATTGATTCTCTCAAAATGTATAAAGAATGCCAACCAGAAATTCTTTTGAGAGGAAAAATTTTATCTTCGAAATTAATTGTTTTGATGCACTCTATTAAAGTACTCGTAGATAATCAAATTCCAAAAAAAAATTATGATAACTATAATAATTGAAGTAGGTCGATGAGAATGGAAATCATTATCGTAATAAAAACTGCAAGTTGGAATTGGAACCAGGTCCGAAGACATCATTCAAATGAAACATGAAAGCTTATTATTGGGCAGAGGAGGTGGTGATACAGTGAACAGACAAATATAAAACTTATTACCTTCAAAGAGTAAATATGAGTACTTACATTCAAGACTTAATTATTCCGATCTAAATTAAATATTTCTTCGTTTTCCCGTTCAAATTTAGGGGAAAACCGTTGGAAAACCCAAATTTTCAACATATCAAACAGTTAGATGACAATGACAACAACATTCATTTTCCGACAAGATATCTGAGATCATCAATTATTATGATACAATTGTGGACGGAATTTTACCGGAAAATGTTTTGGCTACCCAGTACAAATCCTTGCACTTTAGCCAGAAGGTATTATAATGACCTGATGATTCTTACGACTGCGAAGACTCCATCGATATTTTGTGATATTTTTTTCGCAATCAATGTTCTATAAAACCTACCCTTTGTATCCACTGAATGTTCATTGTTTACTACAGTATCCTTATCCTTTAAGTTGTTAAAAGAAGTTTCATACACTTCTGTTATAGTTTCAATTGTATCACCAGAAGCCATTTTGATCACTTAATAACTATCATACTTAAAAACGTTTATTAGAAACTACACATTTCCAACACATCTTTTAACATTACAATTCTTATTATAAAATCTACACATATATTCTAGAAATGTACAAAGTTGAAGATACAACTTTGACATAAACATTTTCACACTGACATATCTATCCCCACCCTATAGCCTCCAAGAATTCAATATAATTCTATGTCATTCTAAAGCTGTTTTCACACGCGTTTTAAAAGAACTATCGGAAGCAACATTAGGCCTACCCCATAGAATATTATAAAAAATTTAACAAAAGCGTATCTTTCCTACATAGGAGCTGCTTTTGGATATATATGAAGGTACGGCTGTTTGTAACCAATTCCGGACCCATCCTTCGGATAATTATCCATTTGGATATTCATTTAAGTGATATACGACATTAACTATAAAAAAAAAGAATATGGTCAGAGACAGTTATGTCATCATTACGTTTTATTATGACATAAATGTCATTGAGCCACAGTAAACATTTATCATGGCATCGATTACTTCGGAAAATAAAGGAAATTCCAAAAATATTATTAATTTATTTCCTAAATCAGCAGATTGTTCATACGTATCTTGCTATTGGTAAGTCCTCAGAATAAATAGGTCATTTGTTTTTCAAATTATGAATGATAATGGTCATGACGATTTATGGAAGTTCGGTGTGTTGTTTTTCATGCATAAGTTCATGTTTGTGATACATGAAAATGTAAACAATGAACCAGAAGAATTGCTCAAAGCATGATATTTATTTGAAATACTTTTCCATACTTGAGTAATATCCATACAGCAACCGGAGTGTTGTCTTTGGAACTTACTGAAATTTTTTGATATTATCATTCAACATTCAAACCCACTTGAGTACCAAGCAGAATCTTAATTCTGATTTAAATTCTAAAACACCGACGTGGATCCTGAAACTTTTGCTCGTTTGTTTGAATTCATAACCACAGCGGTCTTCCATTCAGGTACTGAACTCGCCCATCTCTGCTTGGCACCTCGAAAAAACTTATTTTCTCAATATTTCCAAAAATAAAAATTTCATCAAGTTGAAAACTAGTACTTACTCTAATATAGCGTTGTAAATGTTTGTGCGAAATGTGGTGTTCGGCCTGCTATCAATTTCTGAAATAGAGATTTTTTTTAGTGGTAAGTTCACCACACAATTTAGCCCGAGTATTAGTACAAATTCAGTACAATTATACCAGTATTTTTTCATATATGTATTAACAAAAAACATTGGACCAGTGCTTTTCGGAGTTTTGGACACTATACCACTGCCGTCTTTGAAGAAGGCGCTTTAGATGGTTGTGACTAAATTAGTCTGAAAATTTCTCTTCATTCGTGAGTTCGAGTGTTTACAAACTTACAGAACCAAATTTGACTAGAAATTATTCAGTGACCCCTCAAAATTTGAGATGTTAGTAGTCTATTGGGCAAAATGATAGCGCTCTCGTTCCCAGGAAAAAAACACGAAAATAGAATTTAATTAGGAGGAAATTAATTATATTATGATTATGATCTTCAAGCTAGCATGTTTAAATGTAATCAATGTACCAGATGAGATTTTATCAAAAAAATTAATTATTTTCAAGCTGTGCCTTCCCTAAAATGAAATCGTTTTTGCAAGGAATAGTGTATATTAGATAACATGAAGAAATTATTCATATAAATTATTTTAAACTATTTGTCCTTCTCGTTATTTTATACTTGGAAGTTCTTGGGATATCATGCAACCGGTGCAGAATTGGATAAATGAAAAAATCTCCCAAGCAAAATGCAAATTTTTGCGTGGAAAAATATTTCTAGAATAGGTAGGTAGATCAGGTAGCTCAGATATCCTCTGAAGGTACTTCAAAAGAAATAATCAATTTAATTATTCGTTCAATATTCTGAAGAATTTTGAAAATTTCGAACTGCTGCTGCTTAGGAAGTTCCCCACCCTGTTTGAAAAAAGCATAATCAAATGATTTGCTAAATAGTAGGGTCTCATCACTTCAAATTTTATTTCCATAATTCGAGTGCATCCTCTCTTAAATGAGGATTACCATCGCTGTAATATACAGGGTTAGGCATACTGTATTTTCATTTTATTTTTCAAATACACTACTTATATTATTTTGTAAGTTTCATTTTAATTACGAAGGATGTATTTTTCCCATCTTTGATGTGAGGTTCTGCAAAAAAGGTTTAGGTTGCTCCATGAAGTAGAAATGCTGACGCTTGAAGTGGATTTGGGTCTTAACGTCTGACACAATCATTTGAATTGTAACTACATAGTTTCTGGTCGAACCCCGTAAGTATAATTGATTGGACACGATCAAAACATGCAAAAGGCGGAATAACAAACTAGACCTATCAATTCTTTCGCTCTTCATCGGCACGCATCTTCAATTACACCAATATCGCCCCCCAGTGACCGGGAGCATGGTCACTTTTTTCAGTTATGGTAAAACTTATTTCCCTCTCGTTAACGACGAAGTTTTATGGAATCGTACAGTTTTTCCACATTGTCCGACTATCGATTTTTCGCGGCAACAAACACTCGGACAGCGTGCATGTTTAAAAGGCATTCTAAATTATGTAGAATAACTCAATATTTTTCATAATCAGTATACAATCGCACGTTCCGAGGGCGACACTCCTAACGGGTCGAAAAACATGGAAAGGTTCGCGACCTTTTCAAAACAGAAGTAAGGAAGGAATTGGATGATAGATGTTTCTATCGTGTGAACTGTGTGTTCTGTTTCAGCGAGGAGAACGTGTTCAAGTTGTGCGAAGACGTGACCAGGAGGTATCCCGGAGAAATACAGAATTGTTCAGTTGTTTTCGTGTCGAATGCGAGGAGGAAGGTTCCGTTGTGGAAGCAGAGGGCTGGGAAGGATGAGGATAAGCTAGTTATCTGGGTAAGTCTGTTGAACATACTCAAGCGAGTCCTAAAGCTTGGCATGCAGAAGAAGCTCAATCTTACGATTTAGTAAGTTCGTCAGTTTTGCACCCACACATCAAGGAATGGAAGTTGAAAGTCGGGGAATAACCCTAGATAAGAAGCTTCTGTGCCTTCAAAGCAAGAAGGCCTCTAATTGCGTACACTCTATCTGGTTGGAGATGTGGCTGTAACCCTATAGAATAGAATAGAATAATACTGCGATGGATATTGTGGAGAACAATAATTACCTATGGATCAGTAGTCTAGCATGAAAAGCAACAGGAAAACTTTGTACAAAGGCTGGCCTGTGTTTGCATCACATGAGATCATTACGGATCTCACACTTCTACATCCAGAGATTAACTTGTTGCAGGGGGTGTGGACGATGTTTAAACACCTTGTCTTCAAGGTAGCCCCAACAAAATAAGTCGCAGATGCTCAAATCAGGTAACCGCGTTGGCGACTACACGTCCCTTCTCAGTTAGACCAGTAACATTGTTAACATCTGTCTCAGAAAAGCTAATGTGGGCTGTAGCCCCATCCTACTGGAACCAGATGTCACCCAGATCGTGTACTTGAGCCAGTTTTCTCCATTTCAGGCTGAAGAAAAGTTCCCAATATCGAAACGTAACGTTGGATCAACTTGCAAAAAGGATGACTGACGAAAATGATGCATTTTTTATGAAATATCTTCGAAACGTCAAGTTTTGAAACAACCATTTCAACCGTCTCCCAAAAAAAATTATTTTAAGTACTCAAAAATTAAAAATAAAAATGGGTATTTAAAATTTAAAGCGTTTCGTTTCTATTGCACATGTTGGCAACATCGACTGGAATATGCGTTGATAATAAAGGACAACAAATACACTATCTTAATGAGATAGACAAAGATGGCTGTCTATGAAGTCTCTGACGAACGAGGAAGGTTGTAAAATTTTATGGGTTTTTTATGGCCGGTTGCTGTTGAGGCTCGCCAGTGAGTACGCGCCTTATGATGGCTGTACAGGGTGGGCAAAATTCGTTGTCTACTGAGGGGATCTCGAGAACTATATCAGCTAGAAGAAAACGGATGACACATTCTCGAGCTCTATTTTCATGACTAATCCAAATCTGAAAACAAATTCAGCCTATCATTTTTAGATTTCGAGTTATAAACAAAAATTGAGATTTTGACCATTCCGAAAAGTTCTCATAACTTTTTTGTCTTTGAAGTTACAGATCTGAAATGTGAACCTCCTTAGGCACTTTCATACGCAGACTCAACTGACAAAAGATTTTTTTTTCCGAGTCAAAATCACAAATTCAATAAAAGTTTGCATTTAAAAAAATTAACGTTCACCTAATGATTCGAAATGAAAAAATATTTTGAGGTCATCATTGGATTTTACGTAAAAAAGTGCCTTTAGAAGGTTCAAGTTTCAGATCTGTAACTTCAAAGACAAAAAAGTTATGAGATTTTTAGGAAATTGTCAAACTCAAAAACGAAGTATCGTAGGAGGCTGAGGTTTTCACCATTCTTTGTTTCTCCGAAAATGAGCTCAGAAATGTGTCATCCGTTTTCTTCTAGCTGCTGTAGTTCTCGAGATCCTCTCAGTAGACAACGAATTTTGCCCACCCTGTACATCAACAGCTATTATTTTATAAACAAGCCATTGTTCTTTTTATTTTCTAGTAGGCGCTGTTGTCAAATCGTAAACTTGAAACGAAGCTATTTATATTTTAAAACCTCATATTTAAAGAATGATTTTGAATAGTTTTCGCGGTGCATTTGAAAAATTCATGAATGAAACTCATGAATATTCAGTTTAAACTTGCATATGCTGTGATAACCCAAATTGAGGAGAATTCCCCATTGTTTACACCTGTTTGGGAAAGTTCGATTGAAGGCGTATTATTTCTTTCAGGACTACCACGTGATATTTCTTTACCATCCAGAGCCTCAGAGATGTTTGGTCTATGATCTAGATTCCGACCTACCATTTCCGACCTATGTGCACAAGTACATCACAGAAACATTCCGTACCGACCATATATTGAAATCTGATTATTTCAGGTAAAAAGTTGTTCATATTGAATTAATAGTTCAATTTATAGGGCAGGTGAACTTCCGTTAGCACCAACCAAGTTCAAATAATCCCTCAGTGAATGTGAAACGTTGTTGTTTTTTTACACTTTGAAAAGTATTTTACGTCAACATAATCTTGAATACCTATTTTATTTATTCATATATTTATTTAATCAAACGGAACAAGCCATTTTATAAATTATACTGTACCAGAATACCAGAAAATAACTTAAGTCGATTTTTTATAAAATGATTCCTTTGATGAGTTCTACCATCGGTCAAAAAAAAAACACCCCGTATATTCTATTTATTTTAGCAATGCGGCGGACAGATCAGTGTTGGCAACCGTTTGGAAACGTGTTCAATCGAATTTCTCATGTCAAGAAGTAATGTACAGGGTGGGCAAAATTCGTTGCCTACTGAGGGGATCTCGAGAACTATAAGACCTGAAAGAAAACGAATGACACATTTTCGAAGCCCTTTTTCATAGAAACAAAGAATGGTGAAAACCGTAGCCGATTCTTCGTTTTTGAATAATTTGCAAAAAATGAAATTTTGATGATTTCGAAAAGTTCTCATAACATTTTTGTCTTTGAAGTTACAGATCTTAAACTTGAAGCTTCTTAGGCACTTTTATATAAAGAATCTAGTGTCAAAAGAATTTTTCCAATTGAAAATTAACATATTCAATAAAAGTTTGCATTTAAAAAACGGAAATTCGCCTAATGATTCGAAACGAAAAAATATTTTGAGCTTTGAGCTCGTCAGTGGATTCTACACGTGAAGAAGTGCCTGTAGAAGGTTCAAGTTTCAGATCTGTAACTCTATACACTAAAAAGTTATGACGAACATTTCGAAATCGTCAAATTCTTTTTTATTGCTAATAACTCAACGAAGGATCGTAGGAAGCTACGGTTTTCACCATTATTTATTCATCTGAGAAAGAGCTAGGAAATGTGTCATCCGTTTTCTTCTAGCTCCTATAGTTCTCGAGATCCCCTCAGTAGACAACGAAAATATCTCAATCAGACGCGAATATATTACCTATACATATACATATAAGAAACAGTACCTACTCTGATGGAGTCGTAGAAAAAAATATTGTACATTTACGCCCAGTTGCAGGAAAGTCCGATGAAATTTAATGCTGCTTCAAAATTTTAATGGGGCATTAAATTTGAAAGCTCCTTTAAAATTTTAATCCTCCATTGTTTTCTTCAAAATGACGGTTTTATATTTAATGGGGCATTAAATTTTAATGGATATTCCTGCAACTAAAGCCATAGGATGATATAAAAGTCAAGCTCAGAGGCTGAAATCATCTTACTCGTGGGTAACGAATATCATTTCGTGTTTGTCAAACAATATACAATATTGATATTTCATTTGTACGTTTTCAGATTTTTCAGAGTAGTTCCAGCCAAAGAATTCCTGAATGATTTTTCATCTGACAGGAGGCACATGAAGAGACCTGACGGTACCTGGATTAAGCCGCCACCAAGTTATTCGCCAATCACGAATTCAAGTAAGTACCTATTTCTTCTTCGTAGTCAAATT
Source organism: Coccinella septempunctata (assembly GCF_907165205.1). Classification (NCBI taxonomy): domain Eukaryota; kingdom Metazoa; phylum Arthropoda; class Insecta; order Coleoptera; family Coccinellidae; genus Coccinella; species Coccinella septempunctata. The sequence continues at coordinate 40,264,414 of NC_058190.1, read as the reverse complement.
TCTTCACAGCAGTCATCACAGTGTCATAGCTAGGTAGGTGGACAGACAAGATGTATTTGTTCGGAAATTTTCCAATTCTCCAGATATATTGAGAAATCCTTCGTGATCCATGCCGCCAGTTGAAGATGCGCGATGTATGTTTTAATCGCACATGTTCTCATAGCCCCATAGTCATTGGACTAGAGCCTAAAAAACTACATAATTTTCCATCAATTGAACAAGCTTACAAAGTGAATGTGTTTTTAGATAACCCACATAATTTAGAAGATTTCATTCAAATGGATCCAGCTAAGGGACCAGGCGAGGTCCTCAGCTTGACTCAATTCGTTCAAAGGTTCTACAAACCTGCTACATAAATTATGGAAGCAAAGACCCTCAAGAGGAACCAAGTCAATTGGATAAATACGCTTAGTCTTTGCGTACATCATATGCCTACGTTTCTGACCATTGCTCTCTGAAAGCTTGGTATGCAACGATAAAAATATTTTCAATGTTGTCCACCTATTCCGGATTTGTTGTCACTTCTTCGTGTGATGGTATTTTGCAAGGGTTGGATCTGGTTGGGGATTCAACTGTGAATGATTATTGTCGTGTGTTCTTTGTACTGATTCGTCACATGCTCTGAAGTGTACTTTATTCACTAAAAACTTACCTTAATTTTCACTCTGAGCTGATAAACTCAAAACAAGTACAATACACAACCTAAATAATCACTGATGAAGTTGTTGCGATGTATTGGCAAATTTTTCTTGAAGTTTGATCGAGTATGGTGAAAAATACCTCAGCTATAATTTTAAATGCACTCCTCTATCCTCCTCAAGTAAAAAAAGTCAAGTCCTTTTGAGTAAAGCTTGCAAGTTCTTGTTGCACATAATAATCTTGTAACAGTATTCAAAAAAATTACAACTCTTTAAATTTTACAGTAATAGAGTTAATGGATTATATAAATATATATAAAATCAATGTTGAATTTGAATACATTATACTTATATCTTTGAATAATAATAATGTCTATTCAATGACCATTTGATTTAAATGTGATATTTTCTTTAGTGTCATTCAAATAATTCGAATGAAGAAATAATTATATTGCAGTATGTTACCTAGATTGTTTTTATACAATTTTAAATATCAGTTATCTATTGTTTGATAGTTTTTGGATGTCAACGATTAATAAATTATATGCGTGTATATTATTGTGATAAACTGAATTTTCTATCTATTTATCTACTTTAGAAACCAAGTCATGGACCAACAATACAGCTTGGTGAATATGTCGAGACCATAATTAAAGAATTCTTCTAAGTATATTCTTTGTATTTATTACTTAGACTCCAATGAAATGATTCTTATAAAAAATTTTCAACAAATCCTGTGTTTCCATCTCATTAAATAAAGTAAAGTTGAAGAGACCAAAATCGATCTCTGTAAAAGAAAGCTGTTTAACTTATTATGCTTCCCCTGTCTTAAACAATATTGCCTTGAAATGTACTTTGCTAAATTTGGGGGAGTAAATATGTATAAGGGTATAAATAAGCATGAAAATTGTTCTCGTATTATAAACCTCGTTGGCCTAAAACATTCTATGTAAAATTATATAACTTGAAGATTACATTTGTTACTTCCATTCTTATACCAGAATGGTCCATGTATGGTTAAGAAAAATTTCAAGAAGTACTTTTTCGCAAGTTGTTTTCCAGATGTCAATAAAGATATATTTGCTCTTATTTGTTCTTTCCGTTACCTTGTTAATTCAAGCTCCTACAGAGCTTATAGGCACTAGATTACCCCAAGGTGTGCAGCCTGTGGTCAATTTTTGTAATCAGAATGAGTTCCAGATTTTTGGCGTCTTAAAATAAGAGTTTTCATGAACTCATAGAGTGCTGTGTTTCTGGCGCTTGTAATTCTCTGAGTCGCAGCCAGTATATTGAATCTACCGATTTTATAATCAAGGTACATTATTGTTGAACATGTAGTTATCATAGTGAAATTATTTACTGAAATCAAAAGGCAAACAATTCAACATCGCTAATTTCTATTCATTGTTTTAAAAAAGTAAACTCTCATAAAAAAAACAGAAAAATATAGAAAGATGGCGAAATATGATGTTCGGGATTACTTGCATCAAGTACTTCTAAACCTAATTAAGCTCCTCTTTACATCTTCTTTCAGTGAACATATATTTACTCCACTTCACTCTGAGAAATCCATTGCCCGTCTTGGGTACCATCACTAATCAGGTTATTGCTCTATGGCCAGTCTCTACGAGAAGGATTTCTAAAGCCAATCTAACGTCTCTATTAACATCTGTTTGATACTTCCAAAGGCACTTGAGAAATACAGCTTCACTTACAGACTTCACAAATGATATGTGTTCTAATACTAATCTTTTGTTCTGAAAAATTCAAAAATTTTCTTCATAAAATATTATTTGCTGAACAAGTGTGAAGATATAATTTACATTTCTATAATTGCACAAAACTGCATGGTTTGGAATACCCAAGCTCCCAATATCATTATCATTAATATCGACAATGTCCAGTTTTATGTTTATCTAATGTGAAATACACTTACCGCTAATTCTTTCATATAAGCTTCATGAATAGTCCTTGCATGCTTCACCATATCCCCTAAGTGTAAAGTAGTGAAGAGTATTTCTTCTTCACTCATGAGATTAGTTAAAGCCTTGATACGTTCATGGAATAATTCAAGGGCTTCAATAACTTCAGAGCACTTTTCTACTAGAATGTATAAATTGAAGCTTGAATCTAGTAAATCATCGTTTGAACTTTTCAAATCTCTTGGAAGCAAATTAACCATAGCTTCCACAATTTTTATTCCTTCTATATGATATGTATTCCATTTCTGAATAAAATTATGAATATCTGCCACTGTATCTCTGGCTATCCTTGGACTTCCTGTCAAATTTTTACCAGGAGTGGTAACGACTGGACTCTGTTTAACTGAAATATATTAGAAATTACGCTACAGATACATGTAACAATTAGGAATGAAAAAAATCTGAAAAATATCAATTTGTGTCCTTTGTGGGTAATAGGCTCAGATCAATAAAATTATTGATCTGAGGTAATAGGGTAATATGTTTTTAACGAGAGAAGTAATGACAAATAGAAATATGTAGTAGTATTCATCAATCATTAGTCTTTGAATCATTGAAATTTTCAGAATTACCAGTTACAGGTGAAAAAAGGTCCATTTCTATTCAAAATCTAATATGTGTGTGAATTATCAAATATGATAATTTTGTTATTACTTCAGCCTGTCTTTGATGACTTTAACCTCACAAATACATCTTCTAATGTCTATGCTCTGTGTGAAAGAACCATAGAAACTAGAGTGAACTTAGCAACGGTTTTCCAGCCACGGTTTCTGACGTACGGTGCTTCGATGGCGCGAGGCGGAGTCGATCGTGCGCGGCGTTGCCAAACTGCACAGAAGGAAGTGAACGATTCATTCGCTTGTATTTCGATATTATTTCATTGGAATGAGAGGAATAATGAAATTTACACATTATTTCAATACAACCTATGTCTCCTGGCATTTGATTCTAAATAATTATTGCCTGTTCATTGATATCCGTACTATATAAGTGAAAAAATTATATCTCCGAAAATACTTCGTGTTCGTTGATGATTTTTTCGCTAAAATATGCGTAATTGAATGCTTCATCAACTTCAATTCTCAAATGAATTTGGGACGCCGTCAGGACTTGAGGAATTGGGATTTTTGAGCCAGCAACGGTTTTCCGTTTTCGTAAAAACTCTATATCTCCGAAAATACTTCGTGTTCGTTGATGATTTTTTCGCTAAAATGTGTGTAATTGAATGCTTTATCAAATTCAATTCTCAAATGAATTTGGGACGCCGTCAGGACTTGACAGAATAGGATTTTTGAGCCAGCAACGGTTTTCCGTTTTCGTAAAAACTCTATATCTCCGAAAATACTTCGTGTTCGTTGATGATTTTTTCGCTAAAATATGCGTAATTGAATGCTTTATCAACTTCAATCGTCAAATGAATTTGGGACGCCGTCAGGACTTGACAGAATAGGATTTTTGAGCCAGCAACGGTTTTCCGTTTTCGTAAAAACTCTATATCTCCGAAAATACTTCGTGTTCGTTGATGATTTTTTCGCTAAAATATGCGTAATTGAATGCTTTATCAACTTCAATTGTCAAATGAATTTGGGACGCCGTCAGAACTTGAGGAATTGGGATTTTTGAGCCAGCAACGGTTTTCCGTTTTCGTAAAAACTCTATATCTCCGAAAATACTTCGTGTTCGTTGATGATTTTTTCGCTAAAATGTGTGTAATTGAATGCTTTATCAAATTCAATCGTCAAATGAATTTGGGACGCCGTCAGGACTTGACAGAATAGGATTTTTGAGCCAGCAACGGTTTTCCGTTTTCGTAAAAACTCTATATCTCCGAAAATACTTCGTGTTCGTTGATGATTTTTTGCTAAAATGTGTGTAATTGAATGCTTTATCAAATTCAATTCTCAAATTAATTTGGGACGCCGTCAGGACTTGACAGAATAGGATTTTTGAGCCAGCAACGGTTTTCCGTTTTCGTAAAAACTCTATATCTCCGAAAATACTTCGTGTTCGTTGATGATTTTTTCGCTAAAATGTGCGTAATTGAATGCTCCATCGGTTCCAAGTCTCAAATGAATTTGGTTTTCCGTTTTCGTGAAAAATAACATTTTTTCAGGTAACCTCTACTTTGCCGTCAACGTTCAATGAAAATTTATGATATAATTCATTAAGAAAGATATCAATAACTTATATTTTGAGTCTGATAAAATTAGACAATTCTTATATATTGAATAACTTTCATAGAATGTTAACGTTGCCCAGCAAGAACCACGTGGAGGTGTAGAGGCATATCTTGCCAGGAATATGGGAAGGAGAAGGACAATGACAGGATATTCAATTGAAAGATGGTAAATTACGTTATGAGTGTTTTTATGAAAAGGAAACCTATTGAAGAATGAAACCAAGCCGAAAGATGAAAAATTACCAACGCATCTGAAAATATCAACAAGTACAAATCAACTATCGTAATGATAAAAAATTGGATTAGATTTCAGGATAGAAGGAAATACATGTTATTAACCTCTGATGAAATTGCGAAACTAAATTCTATTACAATTTTCAATGCACACCAAAATAATCTACAATACATAATTATCGAACAAAATGAAACAAATCTGACAAATTAAAATAAATTGTTGACAAAGATTAAATATACATAATAAATACTTATAATTGAACTTAACACGTTGACTGTCCCATGAATCACATATGATACATAAAAATTTTCGCCAGGAGTCCATGAGTCGTATGTGATTCATTGATTCATTTGACGTTCAAGATAAATATGGTTACTTTTCATGAACGCTGCAGTTTGATCGGTTCATATGGGCTTAACGTCTTGTAGAAATGTGTATTGATAGCCTCAATCATAATTAATCATACGTGATTCAAGAAACGTCAGCATCAAGCCTTCCATTGGACTTGAAGATTTTGAACAAGAACACTTCCTTAAATGGCTGCAGAATTAATTTTTCATAGAATATATATTTTATCACTCAAAAGTAACCCTTCTCTTTGGATAAATGTGTTGGACGTGGGGGGTGAAAAAAAAATTAGAATGGGGACAGTCAACGTGTTAATAATAGTTACAAATGAAGAACTGAAAAAGCACGATAAACAAGACGACGGTTATAATTGTGGAGTTTTCGTCATTTATTTTTTCGATAAATTAGTTAACGGGGAAAGTTTATTGAATGATATTAATATTACGCAGTATAGACAAAATTTAAAGAACATCATCATTCATTCTTCGGATAATATGTCTGAAAAATGCTTATTATGTGGAAATGAAGTCTTGGTTGCTTGTAATTCAGTAAAATGCAGTAGTTGTAGAAGAAAATTTCATGTGAAGTGTATTCCTAATTTAAATTCCGGCGATACTTTTAGCATTTGTCAATTGTGTTTGCTAAATTAGGGTTCTAAAATAAAATTGTACTCACTTTTATTCATTACATTCAAATATTCATATATTCATTAGAATATACCTAGATTATCGATATCATGATGTGTACTGTCGTTCTTGATAACCCAGTTATGTTGGTTGAAGTGAGTTTCGAAAGGTTGATTATGATATACATATGTTGTGTATATAATAATGTGATTGCATATATTATAAATTGTGTATGTATATTTATTTATATGTTTATATATGATTATTTGTAATGATGGTTGATTTCTCCTACTCTTCATTTGTAACTATTATTAAGTTCAATTATAAGTATTTATTATGTATATTTAATCTTTGTCAACAATTTATTTTAATTTGTCAGATTTGTTTCATTTTGTTCGATAATTATGTATTGTAGATTATTTTGGTGTGCATTGAAAATTGTAATAGAATTTAGTTTCGCAATTTCATCAGAGGTTAATAACATGTATTTCCTTCTATCCTGAAATCTAATCCAATTTTTTATCATTACGATAGTTGATTTGTATTTGTTGATATTTTCAGATGCGTTGGTAATTTTTCATCTTTCGGCTTGGTTTCATTCTTCAATAGGTTTCCTTTTCATAAAAACACTCATAACGTAATTTACCATCTTTCAATTGAATATCCTGTCATTGTCCTTCTCCTTCCCATATTCCTGGCAAGATATGCCTCTACACCTCCACGTGGTTCTTGCTGGGCAACGTTAACATTCTATGAAAGTTATTCAATATATAAGAATTGTCTAATTTTATCAGACTCAAAATATAAGTTATTGATATCTTTCTTAATGAATTATATCATAAATTTTCATTGAACGTTGACGGCAAAGTAGAGGTTACCTGAAAAAATGTTATTTTTCACGAAAACGGAAAACCAAATTCATTTGAGACTTGGAACCGATGGAGCATTCAATTACGCACATTTTAGCGAAAAAATCATCAACGAACACGAAGTATTTTCGGAGATATAGAGTTTTTACGAAAACGGAAAACCGTTGCTGGCTCAAAAATCCTATTCTGTCAAGTCCTGACGGCGTCCCAAATTCATTTGACGATTGAATTTGATAAAGCATTCAATTACACACATTTTAGCGAAAAAATCATCAACGAACACGAAGTATTTTCGGAGATATAGAGTTTTTACGAAAACGGAAAACCGTTGCTGGCTCAAAAATCCTATTCTGTCAAGTCCTGACGGCGTCCCAAATTCATTTGAGAATTGAATTTGATGAAGCATTCAATTACACACATTTTAGCGAAAAAATCATCAACGAACACGAATTATTTTCGGAGATATAGAGTTTTTACGAAAACGGAAAACCGTTGCTGGCTCAAAAATCCTATTCTGTCAAGTCCTGACGGCGTCCCAAATTCATTTGAGAATTGAATTTGATAAAGCATTCAATTACACACATTTTAGCGAAAAAATCATCAACGAACACGAAGTATTTTCGGAGATATAGAGTTTTTACGAAAACGGAAAACCGTTGCTGGCTCAAAAATCCTATTCTGTCAAGTCCTGACGGCGTCCCAAATTCATTTGAGAATTGAAGTTGATGAAGCATTCAATTACGCATATTTTAGCGAAAAAATCATCAACGAACACGAAGTATTTTCGGAGATATAATTTTTTCACTTATATAGTACGGATATCAATGAACAGGCAATAATTATTTAGAATCAAATGCCAGGAGACATAGGTTGTATTGAAATAATGTGTAAATTTCATTATTCCTCTCATTCCATTGAAATAATATCGAAATACAAGCGAATGAATCGTTCACTTCCTTCTGTGCAGTTTGGCAACGCCGCGCACGATCGACTCCGCCTCGCGCCATCGAAGCACCGTACGTCAGAAACCGTGGCTGGAAAACCGTTGCTAAGTTCACTCTAGTACCATAGAAAATAAGAGCAAAGAGGAATTTTTAATAAAAGTCAACGTTTCGTAGTTGGCAACATTGAAAAGTGGATTTTGGTTGGAGATCATTTCTAAAAACATTTTCCGAGATTTCCACCCAAATTGTGTTGGTCTAAAATATCGTGCTGAAGGTCTGTATATGTGAAAATATCATTTCGTGTATTTATAGACTAAAATAATTATATTTGAATCAAATATTGCTGCACCAAAATTCTCATTAGAAGTAGGCTATGGAATGAGATCTTTTGATGAAAAATGTTACATCCATCTTCTCGATGCAAATAGCCTTAAGTAATGTAATCCCTACATTGGTTTAAACAACACATTATGTTTGACCGGGCTGCTTACTTAATAATCGATTCGTTCATTATGTAACATACATAACCTTCAAACTATGGCAAATATTATAGTTTCAATGTTTCGATCTAGATCATGGCAGTTCGACTAGCTCTTTTAGGGGTCAGAGCCATCCGCACCCCAAAAACTCCAGTTGGTGCTATGTCAATGAGCGGTCATGGTAGTGGAGCACCAGACTATTTGAAAGATATTGGCCAACGTGAAATAGTAGGCTATGGAATTAATGGCAATCCAGTATACACAGACCGAACAGACTTTCCTATGCCTGCTATTCGATATAAGGAACCTACACCAGATATGATGGTAAGGCATTGTCAGTCACTTTTTAATGTGAATAGTTTCTCTTCATTATGTAACATTCTAAATTGAATCCTTTCAAGTATGCAAATAGATTTTCGAAATTTTGATATATAAGATGTTTTTTAAAGGATACCATCGCAACATGATTTTCTGTTTACCTGAACCTGGATTTTTTTGTGTTCACTGAATGATTCATAAGAGCTTAAAAAAAAAACAAGTGTGAGCCGAATAGAAAGAATATATACAGAGTGGTTTGCTTGTTATGATCCCAGGAATAAATGAGTAAAATTTAAAAACGCCCTGTATCTTGGATACCGAGCCCATGAGTGTAGTATGTCTGGAACTACCTTAGTACCCTCTAGTCATCATTTCTATATTTCAGTTTCCACATAATACACTTCATTGGAAAAATTTTTTCAACATACTGAGAATTTCTGTTACCACTATTCATACTTAATAAACTAATTTCCATGATTAGTGTTACAATCTCTGAATTGTGTTTTTCAGTCACTAAGAGAGAAGGAGAAGGGTGATTGGAAAAAACTTAGTTTGGAAGAGAAGAAAGCTCTGTACAGATTTTCCTACTGTCAAACATTTTCTGAAATGAAAGCACCAAGTCCTCAATGGAAGCAAATTGCAGGAGTGGTTCTTATGTTGGTATCAGCTGGATTATGGTTATTTTATGGAATTGAAGAATTCGGTAAGAAATTGTTTCTTCTTCCAGCCTCTGTTATCAGTTAGTTCTTGGATAACACAACATTTTAATTAAACTTCTTCAAATCATAAGCTTTATCAACTGTGCCTCATAACCACCTTCGTTGTATCTATACAATATGAATCAATTATTTTTGTATTTCAAAATATGTGAAAATTCCTGTAAGAATGCTTTAATTTTGACATAATCATTTGCAGTATACCCACCTCTACCTGAAAGTTTCAAGGAGGAAAACAGGAGAGCTCAACTCAGGCGTATGATTGATCTTCAAGTAAACCCCATTCAGGGACTCGCATCCAAATGGGACTACGAAAAGGATGAATGGAAGAAATAATTATATTTACCCTATAATAATGTGAATAATTGAAACCAATAAAATACATTGGTAGTTGACATAGGAAAATGTTTTCCTCCTTTCAATTCCACACTCCTAAATTAGTTATTTCATGATACTTACTTCATGTATGTATATAAGTAATAAATTTTTTAAACGAATGTTGCTCCTTTCGTTTTTTCTAAATCCGCATTATCTAAAAACCACATTAATTTGTAAAGTATTACTCTTCTATTATATCAAATCCTCAGATCGATAATATTTATTGATCTGAGATCAAATCTTTGATTTTGATTATATTCTCCATTTCAATTAATGAAGTTGCGTAAATTTCCATTGTAATTTGAATTAACATGGACATTCAATTTGACAGAACTAACAACATTTTCCATGATTTTAAATTTTTTATTATTGAATAAAAATGGGTACTTCCCTACAGTTGTTAAAGAAAAAAAAGGAAAATTGCTTCTTCTATGAAGTGACGTGAACTGTCAAAATCACATCGAATATCGAAACGACGACCAGGCGAATGTTAAGTTGACGAAGCTCAAAATTCATGTTTCTTTTTGATTAAGTTTTTAATAAATTATAATTTTTTAGATTGCTCCAGTCTTCAAGGTTCCTTTTAATAAAATGTGAGCAAAACAAGAGTTCCTGTTCGTCGCGTATATTTTTTCACCCTAATCCTGTATCTCTTATCTTTGGTCTTATTTGGATTTCCCTGTTGATTTTTTTTATCTTATCTAAAAATAATGTTTATATATGCTCAAGATGGTTCTGAACGTAGTTTACAGTTATTTGCGCAGAATTCTGAATATTTCGTTTTGTGTTTGAAAATATATTCGTGAATCTTGAAATAGAACCAAAAATAAATGTGTAAGAAAATTGTTAATTTTCATTGTTTCAGCATGGCTGCAGTCGGTGACTTATGGGTTTCTTGGTTCAGTTGTTGTGTTGCACAACCTCAGAAAAGAAGACATAGGATAGATAGGTTGGTAACAGATATTTATTAAAATTTCCATATATGGAATTGACCTCACCCTTGATCGACTACCAATATTGGATTTTGCAGTCGATCTGAGGTCACCTACATCATATTATTCAATGTAAAATTAACTCTGAAAGCCGTCAAAGTATTGAGCAGACAGTTTATAAATATTACACAAATTTTCAGATCAATGATTGGACATCCAACAAATTTCCAACATACTGGTCATGTTGGAAGTGGTGATATCGAAATGCCAAATGATCACTTGAGAGCTTTACAAAATCAAATGAGAAGTAAAGGAGGCTATGCAACTACATACAAAGTGAGTGAATGATTGGTTAAGAATCTTCAGAGACTTTGCGATTTGATAATTCAGAAGAGATCTCTATTTTAGTCCTCATTTCAATTTCTTTGTTTATAAATATCATTAACTCATTCTTTGTTTGAAGACAAATTTAAACGTGAAATTCTCTGAAAAACTCAACACTAGGTACATTTGAAAAGCATTTTGTGTTCATATTGTGTTCTGCCTTATAATTATTTCAGAAAATTTTTCTTTTTTTTACAAATTTTCATTGAATATTCACATGTTTTGAAAATAATGAACCCTTTGTAAAATTGTTTGGTTCTCTGTATAATATGACCTTGAGTCTGAATTATAAAGATATAATGAAAAGTACCAGGTGGAATATATGAATGTTTAATTCTTTGCAGGAGCCAGACTGGTGCCAATGAAATCATCAAGTGTCATATTTTGTGAACATTTTATACTAATATATTTATTTTGATGAGTTTATGAAACTATTTTAATATTCGTTAGTTATTGTGTATTATATTTTATTTCAGTATTTAAATTGTAATTGTAAATATCATAAACAATCTGAAAGTCAAAAGATTGTTGAAAAATGAAATTATCAAGTAAAACTTGTGAAATATAAAAAAGCACAATGCAGTTTTGATCTATGATCAGGGATAAGTATGGGACGAAAAATTGGATTGTTAAATTATATCTTATATTGAATTAGTTTAATAAACCCTTTTGTACTTTTGCATGAGCAACACATCTTAAAATTTATTCTAGTGACCAAGTGAAATTTCTTGTATTATAAATAAATATTTTATTTTATATTATAATTTGTTAAATTATGGATATCCTGAGAACAAGATTTCATAGTATTTGGAAGATATCTTGAATCTTTTTACTAAAGATATTTTATTCATTCAACATTGATTCAAATGGATTTTCTGAAGTTTTGGGCTTACATGAATGATATTTGTTTTGTATGATTTTTTCCACCCATTTCAGTTTGAATTTTGTTATTGGATATTGGAACCATTATTTTTTTACTAGTTGGAATTTTTTGAAAAACTGTAATTCAACTCATTTTTTATGAATATTACAGACTGGAAAAAAGGTTTTCCTGTGATAATATTATTCTTTAGTACAGACAATACAACAATGAAGTGAATAATGTTGCATTGAATCAGTTAATGTTGAAATTATGTTGATAATTTGATGTTATTTGAATGTGTTAGCCATGGTTTGCGCACTTTCAATTTGAACAATTCCAACAAGTAGAGTTCTCAAATATAGAAACCACCACTGCCATTGTAACTTGACTGATAAGACCATTTAATTTTGAATTATTACTGTAAAGAAAACAAGTTTTGTTTCTTAGCAGCTTTACCTTATGAACAGAATTACTTTTGAACATCTTGAAAGCGCACAAAACAGTATTACTGATGGAATGATTGTATATTGCTATGTAGGGAATATAATAAATATCAAAGTTCAACACTTATTTCAGTTTTATTATTTCTGTTCAAACAGTCAAAGAGTGAAAACGGGTCCATAATTTTTCATTTACAAATTCCTGATTGAACCGAGAATAAAAAAGTAGGAAGGTAGGAAGAGCCTTTAAATGAAAAATAATCGCCGTCAAACTAATGTATTATTATTTATGTTTCAAAATATTTTTCTCTTGTAGAGTGTGGAGTACCCTGTGTAATGTGGAGGGATAAATTGTCTTTCAAGTATAGCTCACCCTATTAAGAATTGAGGGGTGACAACCCCTACACCTAGGGTAGAGAAGATTTTGGCTTACAATTGTGCTCAAAATATATCCCCCTCCGAATAAAAATTGACCTGTATTTTCTCTCAAAACATCCCTGCCTCGCAAGTTTTCAACTTGACACTCCGTAAATTAGGCAGTCGATATAAAGTGATGTCACTTTCTCCCACTAGTGCAACAAAGTGAGTTTTTTACCCGGCTATTGACGGCAACATTGAACTCAATAAAAAAGTTTATAATTATTTATTGAATTCAATGGACGGCAAGACCATTTGTCGCACTAACTAGTAGGTACGGGAAGAAAGTGATGCTTTATAAAACGATCGTTTTAGAAAGCATTTTTTTTCTCGGGTACAAAAAATGTTCCCAGCTCATGCATAAAGTGTTTTTCCCACACACGACTGAATGCGGGAAAGTAACACTTTACAGGAAAAAACAATTTTTTCAATAATTCATTTTCCATTCAACCGACACGAAATTATTAATTCGATAGTTAAGCCTTCAACCACCAGAAGCGCTGATTGAAACGAACGCAAAGAGCAGAGTACAGAACAGAAGGAGTCAATCATTTTTTGTGGTTTCATGTGAAAATTTCAGGTTAGGTTAGAATGTTCTCTTTCTAACCTACAAATATGCAAATCATAAGCAGTAAATAAATCATTGAACTTTCTTTAGCTCAATGAGATAAATTAACAAAAATCCTATTGAATAATATTAATTATTTGGGTGTAATGGCATTACTTCCTGTAAAATTGCAGTTTTCTGGAGGAGCAGAGCTATTATTCAATAATAAAAAAACACATGAAATCAGCATAACTACTGGAGATGGCGAATTGAATATAGGAGACTTACTAAAATGGATGGAAAAAAATATATTGACTGAAAGACCTGAACTGTTTATACAAAATGACACAGTTAGACCTGGAATTCTAATATTAGTAAATGACGTTGACTGGGAACTTGAAGATACTGTAAATTATAAAATTCAACCTAACGACACGATAACTTTTATATCAACACTGCATGGTGGATAATACTTTTTTCTTTACACAAAAACTAATGGTTATATGTATATAATATACTCAACTCTTCTATAAAATAATTAGAGTTCATATTACATTAATTTATTTAATGAATAAATATAACTCAAAAAACTAATGAAAGTTTTTGATAATTTCATTTCTTCTTTGTCTGATTAGCAACCTTTTCAATGGCGGCTGCAACAACAGCTGGATCTCCTAAGAATTTCATGCTCACAACAGGTTTCAAATTGGTATCCAAAGAATACAAAAATGGAATACCAGTTGGCAGGTTCAAATTTGTTATGTCTTCATCACTTATGTTGTCGAGGTGCTTAACAATACCTCTCAAGCTATTTCCATGAGCTACTATCAGAATACGAGTTTTTTCTTTGAGTTTTGGAACTATGACACTATTCCAGAAGGGAAGAGTTCGTTCAATTGTTAGTTTCAAGGATTCTGTTTTGGGAAATTCTTCTGATGTTGGGCCATCTTCTTTCAATGCTGGATTATTTCTGATACTATCATAATACGGATGATCTTCAGGCATTTCTGGTGGAGGTGTGTCAAAGCTTCGTCTCCAAATGGCGACTTGCTCAGCTCCGTATTTCTCAACAGTTTCCACCTTGTTCAATCCAGTCAAAGCTCCGTAGTGTCTTTCGTTCAATCTCCAAGTCTTTACTATTGGGACATTGGTTTGACCAGAACGTTCTAGTATATTTCCTAGCGTATTCTGGGCCCTTTTAAGCATAGAAGTATAAGCGATATCAAACTTATATGGGCTGTTCTTCAAGTAATCACCCGCAGATTGGGCTTCTTTTACTCCAGCCTCACTGAGCTCAGCATCATACCATCCGCAAAAAAGATTTTTTAAATTCCATTCCGATTCTCCATGTCTTACCATTATAATATCTACAGTTCCGGAGTCTCCCATTTTAGTAAAATTATTGCAATCTTAATTAGTTAATATTGAATAGTTAACAATTGAAATTCGCCAAGTTAAATTTTCACGACCTTTCAAGGTGACTGGAAAATTGAAAACGAGAGTTCTCTTTCTCTACTTACTTTTTCAACAGCAAGATTCTGCGCATGAATTACTTGAACTGTTTATTTGAAATTTTAGAAGAAAAGAAGTAACCGTTCATTAAATTATTCTTATAAATTAAACAGTGAAATGAGCATTAATTAAATGGAAAATTAAATAATTTTCTAGAGGTTGATATCAAATCATTATAGGTTAGTAGGTTGAATGTATTAACGTCATATTTTCCCGCCAAAGTTATAAACAACCGCTCCGCTTAAAATTTGCGGATACAAATACGTAATTGTCGTAATTTGCTTTTGTTTTGAAATCTCTTGAAGTAATATGTCTTCGCCACCTGCTGCGAATGGAGATGAGCCATCCACTCCTGGAAGATCTCGTAGAAATGTAGGAAGCGAAACTCCAAGATCCGTTCATGGATCTGCATCTACAAGATCCCAAACACCCAGAGCTGGTCCTTCTCGTCCAGCTGGTTCTAGGACCCCCAGACACGGATCTCAAACTCCAAGAAGGGGCTTACAAACACCTAGGCATGGCTCACAAACTCCAGGTATAAAACATAGATCTTGTTTTATGATGTGGATATCACTGTATTCATTTTAGCCAGGGAAGATATTCCGGATACTCCAATGCGCGATTTTGGCAATCGTACACCAAGACGCACTCCAGCTCATAATAGCGAAGTTGATGAAACTCCCTTGAAATGGGGGTCTAGTCAAGATGGGGCACAAGGAGAAGTCCCTCCTTCTCCTGCTCATAGTTATGCACCAACCAGTCCTGGTATGGGATTAATGAGTGAAATTGATTTGAGTTCACCTTTGAACTATGGTACACCTAGTTCTTTAGGATCAGTTAGAACTCCTAGGTCTGGAATAAGAGGAACACCTGTTAGGATGAGACCTGATGTTAGGTAAACAATATTGGATGATTTCGTTGAAACGATTAAGTACTTAATTTATTCTCTATTTTTCAGGTCAGATAAAAGGATTCGTCAAGTCAATGTAGGTGATCTGGAGACCATTCCTGAATCTAATCAGGAGGCCTCTACCCCTAACTTGGTGATTTGGGGTACCAATGTATCTGTGTCAGAGTGTAAAGAAAAATTCAAACAATTTATTATGAGATTCATCGATCCAAATGCAGAAGAAGATGAAAGAACTGGTGATATGAACATCAATGAACCTTTATATATGCAGAAACTTGATGAAATTCACACATTAGAGGAGCCTTTCCTTAATGTTAACTGTATGCATATTGAAACTTTTGATGCTAATTTATATAAACAGCTCATATGTTATCCCCAAGAAGTAATTCCTACATTTGATATGACAGTAAATGAAATGTTTTATGATAGATATCCTGCTGCTGTGTTAGAACATCAGATTCAGGTGCGACCATACAATGCTGAAAAAACTAAGAATATGCGTTCTTTGAATCCTGAAGATATAGATCAATTGATCACGATTAGTGGAATGGTAATAAGATGCTCCAATATTATGCCAGAAATGCGTGAAGCCTTCTTCAAATGCATTGTTTGTTCCTTCACGACAACTGTAGAAATAGATAGAGGTCGTATAACTGAACCAACCCTTTGTTCAAGTTGTAATACAAATCATTGCTTCACATTAGTTCATAATAGATCCCAATTCACTGATAAGCAAATGATCAAGCTCCAAGAATCTCCAGATGACATGCCTGCTGGACAGACACCTCATACTGTGGTGTTATTCACTCATAACGATCTTGTAGATGCAGTGCAACCTGGAGATCGTGTTACAGTGACTGGAATTTACAGAGCACAAGCATTGCAAGTTAACCCTAGAATGCAAAATATCAAATCAGTGTATAAGACGCACATTGATGTAGTACATTTCAGAAAAATCGATAATAAAAGGTTATATGAGGAGGAAAGTGGAAAAGATCATAGGTTTCCCCCAGAAAGAGTTGAATTATTGCATCTGTTATCTGAGAAAGCTGATATTTATGATCGTTTAGCCCGAGCTATAGCCCCCTCAATTTATGAAAATTTGGATGTGAAAAAAGGAATATTACTTCAACTGTTTGGTGGTACTAAAAAGACTTTTGTGTCTTCTGGACGTGATCATTTCAGAGCCGAAATAAATATTCTTCTGTGTGGTGATCCTGGTACTTCAAAATCCCAACTACTCCAGTATGTTTTCAATTTGGTCCCTCGAAGTCAATACACTTCTGGTAAAGGCTCTTCAGCTGTGGGTTTAACAGCTTATGTCACCAAAGATACTGAAACTAGACAGCTGGTTCTTCAAACAGGTGCACTTGTACTTGCTGATAACGGTATCTGCTGTATAGACGAGTTCGATAAGATGGACGATTCAACTAGAAGTGTACTTCATGAAGTGATGGAGCAACAAACATTGAGTATTGCCAAAGCTGGAATCATTTGTCAACTGAATGCTAGAACTTCCATTCTAGCCGCAGCTAACCCATCAGAGTCGCAGTGGAATAAAAATAAAACCATAATTGAAAACGTTCAGCTACCACACACTCTATTATCTAGATTTGATCTTATATTTCTGATACTCGATCCCCAAAGTGAGCTTTTCGATAAACGGCTGGCACGTCATTTGATTTCTCTGTATTATAAAAGACCTGAAGAGGATTTGGATGAAGTATTAGACATGTCTGTGATGAGAGATTACATTGCATATGCCAAAGAAAATATTCATCCTAAATTGAGCGAGGAGGCTTCACAAAAACTTATCCAAGCTTACGTTGACATGCGTAAGATTGGTGGAGGCAGAGGACAAATATCTGCTTATCCACGACAACTGGAATCATTGATAAGACTTGCAGAAGCTCATGCTAAAATGAGATTCTCACAAGAGGTTCGAGAGGAAGATGTTGATGAAGCATGGAGACTTCATCGTGAGGCATTGAAGCAAAGTGCGACAGATCCCCTCTCTGGTAAAATAGACGTTAGTATTCTAACTACTGGTATAAGTAGCTCAGCAAGAAAAAAGCGATTAGAATTAAGCCAATTTGTGAAGAAAACTATAATGAGTAAAAAAGACACTCCTAATATAGATTATGCTAAACTGTTTACAGAATTGAAGGAAAATTCAGATATTCAAATTACAAGAGAACAGTTCGAAGATGCCCTTCATGACTTAGAGGATGAAGGTTTGATCACTGTTCTCGGTAAAACTTCTATTAGAATTAAGAAGGGAATACGTTTAGATTGAATATAAATTACTTCCTAGTTCTTATGATACTTATTTATCATACTCTTGTATTTTTGATTCAAATATATTTTTTGTAAATGTATTTCAGAAAAATCTTATTTCTCTTTTACAACTTATGAAAGTCCAATTCAGGATGTTTCACGCATAGTAAAGTAGCTATGTAATAAGCTATTACAAACTAGCCTTTGTATTGAATTTCAGGAGCTGGCTCTCCGATTATTACTGTCAAAGTCCATCAAATTTGGCATAAGACAAATTCTAAAAATTCCCTTGTATCTTAAAAATCCTTTCACACGCATGAAACACACTTTATATGCACACTCTTAAAGCCTATAATTTTGATTATCTTCAGTAACAAGTGAAAATAACAGAAAAATAAAAATTCCTCTTTAAGGAATAAGCACAATTTATGATGAAAAAGCAGTATATTTATTTACAAAGTATAAACTGTGATATTGCCTTCAAAATATTATATACTTAAAAAATTATCCTACAAAGAGTCCTCCAAAAAGGAAAAAAAAACAAATTCTCAGCATTTTTCCCCTGATTCAGGAAAACGACATGTTACATTATAGTTATAGAAAACAAACTCATAGTGCCCAAGCGTGAAAAACTTGGTTATAACAGTTAAAAATATTTCACTATACTCTTAATTCCACATATCTTCAGATCTGCCAAATTTATAAATGAGTGACGCAATAAATATGAATGCATTTTCTAAAAATAATGCTACTCCTGGCCATGAACTCTGTACAACAGGAAGGGGAGGCTTTATAGTTGTAGTCCCATTTGATATTGGCACAGAAGTTACTTTTTGTGGCGAGGAAACATATACTGCGAATAAAATCCAACAGGATGCAATTACTGAAGCAAACCCCAAAACAAATCCCAGGAACAGCCAGAGTTTAGCACCTCTGGATCCCAGACATCCACCTTCATAAGCATCTCCTCTGAACTAAAATTGATAAGATAGAAAACCCTTATTAAATAAAATAAACCTTGAAAATGAAGAGTTACAACACTCAGACCAACTAAACATATAACTGAATTTCAACTTAGTTGTGGTCAAATGAAAAAACATGAATATATAGAAATGTCTGCATGATCCAATAAGGAAGATAAAAATTCTAGGAGAAATTTACGACTCCCTCAAAGTGTATCTTTAGGTTTTTTCCCATCAATCAAGTTTGTAATACCTGGGCATTAGTCACCGAGTTGACCATAACCAATGACACAGTCCCTAAGATACCACAGAGATGGTAGCCGAAAGTAATTGATCCTGGATGTACGCTTGAAGCATCAATTATTATCCACCAACCCAGAGAAAACTAGAAAGAAAATCAAATGACTAATGTTCCTTCTTCATATGGGAAATCAAAGGCTTACCAGGAATCCTGCTACCATAGCAGCGTAAGCATTCTTTCTATCCCCTTCAAACCATACACAAGGGGGTATGTTGAGATTTTCCAAGCAATCCCCCAAACCCATTTTGAGTACAAAAATTTTATTTCAGATATCTCGGTAGATGCAATCAGCTGAGTTTATTGTTGACAACAATTACTCATTTGACGTTTGATTTGCATTTCTGTGATCTAAATGTCCCGTTTCTTCGGTGATTCTCATTCTCAATGATATTTATTTATTTTCTTTTCCGATAAAAGTGGATTGGGCATTGGAATTTTATGAAGATTTTTGCGAAAATGTGGTCATTTTCTAATGAATTTTTTCGTACTTGGAACACATACGCTTATGTTTTTTCTAAGGAATCGTGAAACTCGAATTTTCATCCAAACAAATCATTTGAATGATTGAACTTGGAACTAAATTTGAGAAGCGAAAGAAAATATTTTAAATCAGTTTGTGTGAGTGAAATTGTGGATTGAATTGATCTATATATTATTATTTGAGCGTTCAGTAATGTAATTTCAAAGTATTTATGCAGAAATTCCTGATTTATTTAGATATGTTTTTGAATCTCTGAACGGGTGGGTCAGGGATATCTGCGCATGTAGCTGAACGATTGTGGCGCCTTCAATCAGAAAAAAATTATTCCCCGACTTTGATCGTCCGACATGTTAAATTCACCTATGCACTGTCACTTAAACCTGCTGAAATAGGATTTGATAAACTAGACTCCAGTGATTACAAGTTGTTTCGTGCACAGCCTCATCAATCTTTGTTGATTTTCGTTAGTGAGACAGAGCGTTCAGTGTGTAATTTGAAAAAAGTCGATTTCTCGTTTTAGCCAGGGTGTATCGAGTAGTTTTTCAGTAGACCGACAGAGGAACACGATTACACACAAAAAAATTAGCCAGGTTCTATTTTTAATGTAGTTTTGCATTGTACATCATTAAAGTGAAACTGCTACAGTGGTTGAGCTATTTTTGAAAATTGCGAATTAAAAATAACTACGGTGTCTGTGAGACCTTAAAGTTAGGTATGTTGCGAAGCCATTTCTGCGATATTTTTATGGATGAATAAAAAAATCACTCCAATTTCTAACCTCAGTGTTGTGTTGATGTGTTCTGTTTGTTTTAAGAAGTGCATTGCAATCAGCAGTGATGAATAAGAACACTAGGGGTTAGTTGACGTTAAGAACTTGAAGAAGTGTTTTAGAATAGCCACGGTGGCTTCAGGCCCGGATTGTGGCCCAGTGGCCGCCGACAAGGGGGCTGATTGTTGGTGGTCCCCACTGGCGGCCATGGGCTGCTTTGGCAATCGGGATGCTGCCCAAGCATCAGATGATATGAGGACTCAGAAACGTATAAGTGACCAAATAAACAGGCAGTTAGCCAAAGAAAAGCAAGTTTACAGAGCTACACACCGACTACTGTTGTTGGGTGCTGGTGAGAGTGGAAAATCCACCATTGTGAAGCAGATGAGGATACTTCATGTAGATGGATTCAGTGAAAGAGAGAAAAAGCAGAAAATAGAAGACATTAAGAAAAATATTCGAGATGCCATTATTGTAAGTTATCACACAAGTTTAGTTTTCCCTATCTATTTCGAAAGATTCATACAGTATAAGGTACAGAGCCTGTATCTAGATCAAAAATTTTCCTTGCTATTTGTATCCAATGGAAAACACCTTTTATGGTACAATAAGAAACAAAAGCTTTGAAGTTAGATGTTGAATATTATGAAAAATATTTAGAAAATTTTATGTATCCTGTGGAGATTTTCAGTCAGCAATGTTCTAAGCATAGCATATTCTTGCATGAAACAAAATTTAATTATGGGAAACTGAGTTCTTTTTATTTGTGGAAACTTATATTGTTGGACTTGTCTGTGGTGCTCTCTTAGTTTCCCTTCCATCACTTACCAAGTAGGTACCTCAGGTATCTTGATCACGTTCACATCTCTTCCTCCTTGTGATAATGAAAAAACCTTTCTTCATCTATCACAAAGGACAGCTCATATTTTGCAGATTAATTCATTTCAACAATTGAAATTCTATTGTGTTTAACTGTTATTTTTTAATAGTTCTCTACCCATCAAAATATCATCTATCTAAAGTAGTATCATTAAAAATAATATTAAAATGACTGAATTTTCTAGAGAAAGGAAAAACTTATTTTTCTAGAAACCTCTTAACGAAATACATTTTCCATATTTTCCATTTATATTTGTTCAAAATGCTTTGAGAGTACTTTGGATACATTATTGGTTCAAGGAAATTCTGCCTTCATAAGTACTTCTTAATTTTGAATAGATATCAGTGTATTTATTATCAGAACTGACAACCAGATAAAAAAAGCTGATAAGTTGTGCAAATGCCTTTAATATTGTACTTGTTCCTATATTGGGTCAACCTAGTTCAACTAGCTAATAATTGTTAAAACCGAGGTTAAAACTGTTTCTTCGTTCCTTTTATTATTATCTAGCTCTTAGATTTTTTCATTGATCCTTTGTTTTCCACTAAGCATTTTCTAAATATTGTATTTTTATATCTGTGAACACATCATTTCTTTGAAATCGTATTATTCTAACTTGAAAAACTCTACAATTTCAGAAGAAAATTTGAGGTTTCTGAAGAGAAAACTAGAAGTTGCCTAACTTTTCAGGGGCAGTTTATTTGGATGGCCTTATTTGTTTCAATGTTGATGAAATAAGTGAGGTTTCAGTTGGAATTTCCAATATTTTTGTTCTTATGCCACAGGCACAAGAATGTCAGCTGTTTGAACTTACGACTGATGGGCATTAATCTGTCCAAAAATAAAGTGCATTCCATTTGCCCCATTTACATTACATTATATTATCCTGATTCTCCATAAGTACCAAGGTACTCCTCAGAAGCTCTGTGAGCTTCTACGAGTTCGGGGAATCAGTTGTGTTCTTTCTAGGCTTACTGTGTCCTTACATCACCTTAGGACACCACTGTTAATTTTAATCCAACAGTGAATATTGAATCACCTATTCCATATTCCACTATTATTAAGGTTTAAAGAAGACAGATAATCCTTATTTTAACGATTTATTTTCGATGATATGCTCAGGGACAGATTAGATTATCTCCTGATTGGATATACGGGAAGATCAACGAACAAAAACTCAACTGTAATGGGTCTTGAAAAATACAATAAAATGTCAACGATTATTGCAGTTATCGCCGTTGCAGCTCGGAAATTTACTCGATAATTTGCCCTGAACAATTTACGACATTCGCTCATTTAGTGTCCACACGTTTATTCCGATTAAATATAGTGAGATTAATAGTTCTGCCTGTTGATTAGCGACTATTAAAATGATAGCTAGCGAGTTTTTGGGAGGTTCCAGATGATGATGTTCTTCAATTTGGGTTATTCCCCAGATCTCGTCAATGTGTTCTCAAATATAGCTTGAAATTTTATCGAAAAGATTTATACTTGTGGTTTCGTTCATAAATGAAAAAAAAACGCTTCAAGTGAATCATAAGGGGTCCTTCTTTCTGATCCAAAATCACCCGTATTACAAGAGATATTTACATGAAATTTATTTTCTGTGTGATGATCTTTTTCGTTGTTATTTAGAGAATTTTCCAGGTTCGCATGAAAATAATAATAATAATAATAATAATAGTGCCTTTATTCAAAAAAGAAGAAAACCAGAAAAAAACATACAACATACACACAACAAATAATTTCGTTCTCCACAATATTTCTCTTTTTCCATTCCAAAATTCCTCATGGTATTCATTCTTCTATTTATTATGGTGTCTCTTGATGGTCCTTGTGCTTCAGGAAATCTCATATTGTCAAGAGTCTATCTATCTTAGTTCTATCAACAATTCGATTACACACGCCATGAATAAAATTCAAGATTCAAGTAAACTTTCATTCGTGTAATCCGAGGTGTAATCCGGCATCGAGTCCGGCATCTTGTCGAAACTTTAATAAACAGTGAACTAAGGAACTTTTTATTTGTGGAATATCACGAAAATAGTCAGTTTCAGGCTTATGGTTCATAAAACATTCTTTATTGGTTTTTAGGATTACAATTCTAAGCCGAGTATTGAGCTTAGAACTCAGTTGAAAGGAAAATTATATTTTTGAAGATACGAACAAAACTTTTTCAAAAGTGTCGCCTACTCGATCGCCTGTATTTTATATTTTATAACCTCCTAGAATAAAGTCATGTTTTAATTTGCTACGTTTTGTTAATTCGTTCTGAACAGTTTCTCCCAGTTGAACAATAATGAGCGAATGCTATTTTTATTTATGTACTCGGATACGGACTATTATTTTTATCCTTGTTTTGATCAAGATTTTAATTGTAAAGATTTTTTATTTGGCTTGTTTACAGTCTTAATTTATCTGGATGAAGGAATTGCGTATTTACATTCTTTGCAGCACTGGGAAAACTAATAAACGCACATAATGTTCGATAGTTTGTTTCTGATTATATCCAATGAATAATCAACAAATAACGAACAAACCATAGCGCTTTAATTTAGTAGTGATTGGTTCATATAAAAAAAAATCAGCTGCGTTTGATCTGCTAGAGCTAGATAATCCTTATACTAATAGTGAATGATTAACAAAGCGATGAGAAAATCATATGTAATATGAATATGTATTTCCTCACATGTATTTGTTTGTTTTTGTTATATAATCACCTGAATATTTTTTTTTATATTATCACAAAATATTTCACTAGGATCTCACAACGTAAAAAGGTTAAAGAAAAATGCATGCTTTTACTAAAAAAATCTTCAATCAATTTCATGCAAATTTCTTCCTCGTATCTTTCTGTATTTCAGGAGTAACCTTTCACACTTATCAATGATGAATTGTGCCAGCTTTCCTTAGATTTTGAAATAAAAAAAATCATCGCGAAAATCTTTTCGGAGGACGGAATATGGAAGAGACTCTTGAAAAAAAAATTAATATTCATTTCTCAACGAATAACTTGAAATTGAGACGCTGGAACACGTTAATTGGGTTTCGATTTTACTTATCTTTTTCCAATAAAATTTAATATTTTTCAAAAGACTTTTGTGCTTCTTTTAATAACCACTGAATAAAAATGAAAAACAACGATTATAGTGGAATTCCAGTTTCTGTGAGCTTTCCAGCTGGACCATAGATATATACATATGTTAGTATGTTTCCATTTGAAAAACGGTGGTTGGAAAAAACACTCAATTTTATTGCCAGTAAATGAGGGTAGTTGAAAATCAATTGTCGGATTTCGGTTTTATCATTTTGAGTTATTGGTTGAAGAAATATTAATTTTATTTCAGACCAACAAGTAAACAAAATAGATTCCTTTTCGAGGAAGTTCCAGCTATCAACGAATTTGCTGGAGGCTTCAGCCATTAATTCGTAGTTTAACCTTAAAATGAAAATTCACCTTGTATTTATTTATATCGCTCTTATCTTTATTTCATAATACAATTCCTATTTTGCAAGTATAATTACAGAGGAAATCACTGACCCGACTAATGCATTATTTTTTATTCGGGTTATTTCTTCATTGTAGATTATAATTTATCGGTCGGTTAAATGACCCAAATATCGATGTCGATTGGATTTCCCATCTGCGAGTTTTAATGATTTTTCTAATTTGGATCCTGATTTATATCGTGTGTGCCATTGTTATCTCTGTAATCCCTTGTTCCTAATTGGGCAAATATCCTCTATTTACCATCTTGCAACTATTGTTTGGAATGATTCTTGGATTTTTCACAGTACGCGCCATGTGATACAACATTGGGCAAGAGTATCTGGAAAACCCTTCACCTGATCACACAATTTTATTCAAATACATACCTTCACAGCCTTCAATTTAATTCAATAAGCGTCCAATGTGCTATCGTTCTTATTTGAGGAATGCTCGGAGGAATGCGAGTCTAGTGACACATTATTTCAAAGGTCTGAGCATGGTTATGGTTGTTAATCCCTTTTTGATTCATTATTTCCAACTATGAGATTATAGATATTTCTTTTAGGTTTATGAATATTCATCTTCAGCCTATTAAAAATTTGTTTAGGAAAAAAAATGAGACTTTCTTGATTTATGCTGATCACAGGCCTTCTTTATACCAAGCACTCCAATAGGGTCGAATGTGTAGGGTGTTTGAAGAAGCTGCAGAAATGCAGGAGATGTTTCGATGCCTGGAAACATTGATATTTCGTGAAGTAACATGGGGTAAACACTCTTGAAATCTTCTCGGCCAAAATAGAATTGTTTATGTCAATTTTGTGATCCCAGAGTCATATTGAGTGCATATATTATCACCCACTCGAATACTTTCAACGGCTATGATGTGTACAAAACACCAAAAGGAAGATTTCTGACATGTAATTACTTTTGGACCCGACTATGTATTATTTTTTGAGAATCGGAAATCACATATATCTCGTGATTATCCTACGATAAAAAATGTGCCATTGAATAATTGAAATATGAATACGATTCGAATTGAAATTTTCGACAACTGTTAACGAATCATAACAATCTGGGTAGCGCATATAACCGGATTAATCGACTCATTGATTATAGGGGTATGTGATCTTAATTTATGTACATACTATTATCGGCACGATTCGATCGCATTCTTTCCATTTAAAAATTGGAATCGAACGATTCCACCAAAATCGAATGACACATCCTTGTCCATCTTATCACTTGAAAATTCTACGTCGGCTTGAAAAAACAGATTGCTTAAAAAAAAAAAATCCTCGACAAGTAGACTATGGAATTTTTTGAAGGTTGCTATTCTACTCTCATTAAACTTAATGCTTAGCTTCTACCATAGAATATCAACTGATATTCTCTACTTCTACTATAAAAATTTATTGTTTTCTTTCAAATTTTATGAAACTTTCAAGTTAGATTTTGCGAGAATTTGCTTAAAATTATTCTCAGTTTTCATATCGAAAATTACGCTAGTGGTTAAAGTCATTGAGATGTTTACATAGTTTAACTCTGTGAATAATGTGGTTATTCAAGATTCAAGCTAAGCGCCATATTCAGACACAGGACATCAACCTTCACAATTTCATGGCCTCTACTAGACGAATTTTCTTGAAAGCACGTTAGAATAGATTCTATCATTACATATATGTATTTCATTCAAGAATTATTGACATCTCGGGCAAAGGACTGTTGAGCAGTGGTTGAAGCTTGCTCTTCCACTCGAATGCAACCCGTCATTTGTCAAAAAGTGACATTTTGACAGGCCATTCCGACTGTACCAGTTGCATAGCGAAATTTTGGTGGATGAAGAGTAACAAATATGTTTTTTTTTTTCCAGACTATAACCGGTGCAATGTCAACTCTGACGCCGCCGGTGCAACTTGAAAAGCCAGAGAATCAGGTCCGCGTCGACTGGATACAGGACTGCGCCACCGGTCCAGATTTCGATTACCCTCCGGAGTTCTACGAACACACAGAGGCTCTCTGGAAAGACAAAGGTGTTCAGGTGAGTGAAAATCACAGAAATACATACTTCTATCTAGGTACCTTCGTTAAACAAAAAAGTTTTTGTATCTGAAAAGGAGTAAGGTTGGCACACATGACAAGTCGTTGATGTCAAAACGACGTTGCCAGAACCATTTACCAACTCCTATATTTTACGCTGCTTAGATTTCGAAGGTGCTTGCAACGAAGAAAAAATATCAGGGACTGCTATTTTGAATTGAAATCTGCTCATTCTAATAATAACCCTGATAATTTGAAATCGTCGATTTATCAGACGGCGTAATTTTTGACAAGCGCCATAACCTCACATTTCACTATACATATAGGGTACTTCAAAGATTTGTCAGAATCAGCTGATTGTTCGTTACCGTGAGGCACACAAAGCTTTTTATTATCACTATAAAGTGCCCCACGGCAACGAACGCTTAGCTGATTTTGAAAAATCGTTAGAGTTGCCTATAGTGGCATGTGTCAAATTTCCAAGGCCAATCGACTGCTTTTATACAAGTGAATGGACTATTTGGATTTGCTGCTGCAGAACGCTGAAACTTCCAAAACGGCTTCAACATTTTCAACCGTACGGGTCTCGGTACGGGTAGAAAGATCTTTACCATCACCACATTCAGATTTTGAAGGGAGAAAAGTGTCTATTTTGCATAATTTCCGGTGGAGGTTCGCGAACGTTTTCTCGCAGAGAAGAACTCGTTCAGGAAACGTTAAATAAGGACCGGTTGTAAAAAACATCCACCTTTAGAGGCCTGTAAAAAACCTTAATTTTCCGGTAAGTTTGCAAATGTCGCATCATTCAAATTAGAACAAGATATTCTAAGGCAGTATTTAAATGGTTCGCATTGTCAAGGGTCGGTCACCGTTATGAATCGAAACAAATAAATACAATATGGATGCATCAAATATCTTCCATTCATAATTCAAAGAATCATGTGCGAGCGTAAACATTAAAAGGTAATCAATATCCGAATCTACTCCTAACGATACTGTTTATCAATAGAACCGGGATCAGATGATGTTTCAAAGCAGCGTTTGAATGCTCAGCGCTATACCAGGTGTCTCGAACACCTACTTCGTTGAGGATGTTGATGCAATTTATGCAAATGATCGACGTCTCAACGTGTAATTAAATTGTCTTATGGTTTCCGCTTACGAATCGGTTCGTAACTTTATTTGTTTATCCATCGAATACTATTTCCGACGGTCTTAAAGGAAAGTTGATGTAATTTCATTTGGATGTCTAATTTGGTATTCAACTCGAAGAAATTCTATTTAGTTTCGAGAATATGCTACTTGAACAATAGCTTATACAGGGTGTATTTTTTTTTTCGATCTTTCTCAACGAAAAACTGAAGAAATTTTCACCATCACTACATTCACTACAATTGTCGAAAATATGGAAACATCTCGTTCCTTCTTGATGAAGCATTGGTAAACCCGTACTTATAGAACTTTTTTTTTTTTCAAAATTGAACATTCTATCGACTGTCAAAGTCGATAGAGCTATAGGATGGTCAACCTTTGTGGACCATCTACTTGTAGAGTACCTACCTAAACCTTATAGGATTAGGGAACTATTGAGTTTTTCGTCTCTGTATGGGTTCTCTCATCTATAACCAGAAATCACTATACGTTCAAGGAAATCTGAAAGGAAAATTTATCAAATTTGCCTGTTTTTTCCCATTTGATTCGATTCGATTCTGATACGACGTTTATTTATTGAAAGCAACAAACTGACGAATACCTCTTAGCATTCTAATCTCTCACTAAGAATCGATTTGATTATTTTTCCAGCAAACTTACGAGAGAAGTAACGAATATCAGCTCATCGATTGTGCGAAATATTTCCTCGATCAAGTTAGCATAATTAAGCAACCCGACTATACGCCTACAGAGCAGGATATCCTGAGGTGTCGTGTGCTCACCAGCGGCATCTTCGAGACGTCCTTCCAAGTCGACAAAGTCAACTTTCAGTGAGTATCAATTTAATTTTCATCTTCTTATTCTTCGTGCTTTTTGAGACTAGAGATCATATAAAGGTATATTTTAATAGCTTAGTCTCGGACTTGTTTATAGATCATAAAAATATGTTCTTCTCAGCAAAATAAACATATTCTATCATAATATTCACTATTCTGACAACTTGGATACAACTTAAGTTTTGAGATAAGTGAGTTAGGGTGAGTACGTGCCTGGATAATCCTATTCTCTTCTCACAAATGAAAAGTGATTTTTTTATTGTCTTCGTAAAAGTCATGAAGGCTATTTCAGCAATGGCATGACGTTAGAGACAGTTTCAGACACTTCGTTGCCAGGCTGTCAAAACTATCCTATTTCCTCTTAATGATCACCTTATCATATCAAATTGAAATGGAAATTTTGGGAATCTCAATGGGAATTTCCGTTCACTCAATGAAAAAGTTGATGTTTTATCCAAATTACAGTTTGGAATGTTTCAAGAATCAGATTTACCCCAGGTTATCGAAAGAAGCTTCTTTGTTGAGTAGTAAATGATTTTTATGTGAAATAAAAGAATTATAAATAAATTCAATTAGTTAAACCTTTTCATCTCTATAACCATCAATGGCCAAGCCATCCGCAGCAGCAAAAGGTCTATCCATTTCTGGCATAGAAAGTTGGGATTGCCATTTAAAAAAAAATCAACTACCCCCACCACCATACACAGAAAGTTACCAATTTAAAATAAAAATTGACCCAGTATTCTCTACAAAATAATCAATACAGAAGTTATGAATTTTGGTGTTTTACTCACTCTGTATAGAATAGATCATAAATTATCGATTGAAAACAAATCGATATTGGTCTAATTAATTAGTAATTTGGCATACAGAATACAGAATAAGGTTGCACCTCTTAAAAATTCAATTTATCCTGACCAAGCTATTCTGGGCGTAAAGAAAAAAATTTTTTTTTTCAAATTTCAACGGTATCTTTTCAACATTGCTGAATTCAGAGAAACTGGAAAAGTGTTTTTACCTGATGAGCGAAACGAATTGGTAGAATACACTACTCAAAAATTGAAATGGATAATTTTCGTGCATGTAATATATTGAGTTTATAAAGTTTGTCCTTACACGGTTAACCTGCCAGAAATGGCAACAGTAAGTAAGGCTGCTTTAAAGCGTTAAGATTATAGAGAAATGAACAAATTGAAGATTCTACCTGATGAAATACGCAGGCTTAACAAACGTTCATTCTGTTAAACATCTTGAAATCAAGGTTAATATCGGGTGGGCCTTTTCAAGCTATTCCTACTGTATACGGCA
Source organism: Coccinella septempunctata (assembly GCF_907165205.1). Taxonomy (NCBI): domain Eukaryota; kingdom Metazoa; phylum Arthropoda; class Insecta; order Coleoptera; family Coccinellidae; genus Coccinella; species Coccinella septempunctata. The sequence continues at coordinate 40,234,202 of NC_058190.1, read as the reverse complement.
TTTTGTCAATAAGTTTATCATTCCGGATTGTTTTTGTTTGACTATCCTAAGTATCCTGATTACTGATTGCTGGGTGTGTAGGACGGATAAACCAAACCTGCCACTGCGACCAAGCACTATCCTACTAGAAGCTTGCCGGAATGAGCTAGTGATTTCGTCGTGCAGTTAACTGTATTAGCCGATCTTGTGCGATGGTTGAAGCCTTGCTCTTTCATCCCCAAGTGTATATGGAGCACTTTCACTTGAACGATAGCTATTCCACGCCCTACTAACTACACTTAGCATGGAGACTGTTAGCAACTTCTTATTGAGTTAAAACTTCGTTTGGCCAACACACTAGTTGCTCGAGTTTGAAGGCTTCCAAACGCATGTTTAACTCGTGACAAGCAATTCACAATCGATACTGCACACAGCACCAGATGAACTCTAGTAGCCCATTATCGCATAAATATACAGAAGAAAATATATCGAAGAACTATAGGAAATGAGTGTCTTATAATTTTCTGCAATTAAGCTATTAATGCCCGTTTGCCCCGACTTATAAGACAGGCTTAACGTTAAGACTTATATACGGATTATACTTATTTCTATAGAATTTACCAAAGCAATCACTGAAATAAGTATGACTTAACTTTAAGCCTGCCTTAAATAAGTCGGTGCAAACGGGCATAAGTGTCACGAGGACCATATTTTGTGTGTGTAATAGACAAATATACGCCTCTCCACATGGTATGTACGGCAATACCGAAAGTTTGATTCAAGTGCAAAAAGTAAATCTCGAATACCCACTTCACTTTTTGAGCGGTGTATATGAACTGATCAAAGACCCACACTGTATATAGCGAACTAAACGAAGCATGTACATGTCAGTACTTCCGAGAAACGAAGCAATTAATTGGAATATGATTGCGCAACGAGTTTTCATCAGTCTGTCATTGCTGGAATCGATTTCATTTTAAAAATATTTTTCAGCATGTTCGATGTAGGCGGTCAGAGGGACGAAAGACGTAAATGGATACAGTGTTTCAATGATGTAACAGCCATCATTTTCGTCACCGCATGTAGTTCATACAACATGGTTCTCAGGGAAGATCCTACGCAGAACCGGCTCAGGGAAAGTCTTGACCTGTTCAAGTCCATATGGAACAATAGATGGTTGCGCACCATTTCCGTCATTCTTTTCCTCAACAAACAGGATCTCCTGGCGGAAAAAATTATGGCAGGTGGGTTACGACCTTTTTTTTATCACCGGCATAATATATCCCTTTTTTTTGACCTAACAACCAGAAATTTAAAATGTGATACGTGGCAAGTATTGGATATTGCAACAGATTTAAATACTTCGATAAAACAAGACAGTGTAGATGTATTTGGAAAAAATTCTACTTCTTTTCAGGGAAAAGTAAACTAGAAGACTATTTCGCCGATTTTACGAGGTATCAGCCGCCACTCGAAGTGGTTAATGACACCAATGATCCACCAGAAGTGTTTCGAGCCAAGTACTTCATCAGGGATGAATTTTTGGTAAGCAGAATTGATTTTTGGAATACGGAGAAACAACTTACTCGTCTAAGAGTTGGTTTTCGCACCCTTTCATGATAATAACGAATGGGGAATTCTCCTCAATTTGGGTTATCACTGCATATGCTTGTTTAAACTGAATAATTATGAGTTTCATTCATGATTTTTTCAAATGTACCGCGGAAACTATTCAAAATCATTCTTCAAATATGGGATTTTCAAATTTAAATCGCTTGGTTTCAAGTTTACGATTTGGCAACAGCGCCTACTAGGAAATAAAAAGAACAATGTCGGATCAGCTTGTTTATAAAATAACAGCTGTTGATTTTCAGGCGCGTACTTACTGGTGAGCCTCAACTGCAACCGGCCATAAAAATCCCATAAAATTTTACGACCTTCCTCGTTCATCGCATACTTCATGGACAGCCATCTTTGTCTATCTCATCAAGATAATGTATTTGTTGTCCTTTATTATCAAGGCATATTTCAGTCAATGTTGCCAACTGGTGCAGTTGAAATGAAGCGCTTTTAATTTTAAATACCCATTTTTATTCTTCATTTTTAAGTGCTTTAAATAATTTTTTTTGGGAAACGGTTGAAATGGTTATTTCAAAATGTGACGTTTCAAAGATATTTCATAAAAAATACATCATTTTCGTCAGAAGGAATATTCCCTATTGGTATATGTATAGGTAGAGTTTTTTCGTTTAGAATATTTAGATTTAAATGAAATGATGTATTCACGGTAACAAAAATACAATACTTGAAAAAGTGCGAAATTTTATGAAAAATTTGTAGATTATATTGAATGAATAAATGAGATTAATTTTTGTTGCAGCGCATAAGTACAGCCTCCGGCGAAGGTAAACATTATTGCTACCCGCACTTCACCTGCGCCGTCGATACGGAGAATATCAAGAGAGTGTTCAACGACTGCCGCGACATCATACAGCGTATGCATCTTCGCCAATACGAACTCTTATAACCGCCCAGTACGACTTTTCCCATAGCTTCGTTTCGTGTCTCCAGCGCTTCTTACTAACCGACGAAATAGAAACAACTCGACGTTGCTGGCCCAGACGGGTAAACGGGTAAATTTCTTTCCGGGAACTGCAGGTTGCTGCGGAAAGTCGATCCCGACAAAAACAAGACGAGAACTGTTCGGTCAGATTCGTTCCTTCCATTTCGATGAAAATATTCGATCATCTTTTTTACGATGCACTTATGTCATTAGACAACATGTTAGGAATACTGTACAAGGCGCAGCAGTTTGCGTTACTAATTTCGGATCAAGAGAGAATTATACGTGTATTTTTTGTTTCTTCATTGGGGTTTTGAGGCAAGGTGTCAGGCACAGTATAAGAGATTTCTACGTGATAACAGTTACTTAAACCACAGCCGACTTACACGTGGTTTAAGAGGGCTGCGCCTATACACCTCCTGTTTGAATCCACTACGACGTTTTACCTATCTGCCAAACTTGACAACGATATCATTTTTCCTTAACCGTTGTAACAAAGAGGTTTCACTCGTTGAATTCAGTTCCTGAGTGAATGGTGGGGAGTCCTTGAATTTACTCAGCACCTCCATTTAGGTCTCGATGGCTTTTTAGACGAAGGTATTCAAATCAGATCAGAATGAGGATAGAGCCGAATAGAATCGTGATTCGTAGGCTCAGGTATTTGAAAATTGAAAGTGTTTTTCGTTAGTCACTGCCCTTCTGGTATTTCATCTTCCACAGCACATTGAGGGGGCAGTGAACTGTGAACCTCTTTTTAAATTCATTCAATTCAATTCCATTCAAGAATTATTGACATCTCGGGTGGCTGTGAAAAATCGAATTTAAGTTGGTTGACTTGCAGAATTCAGGTTGGTATTGGGAACACTGATCCATTGATCAATTAAAATAAATCTATGAATCGACAGAATATATTTTGAATTTAGTACTGTTGTTTATATTCTTGGTTCAGTCGAACAACTTGAGAAAGTAATTGTATCAATTTTGAATGCTGATTCATCTGCTCTGAATTTTGAGTATTTCTTTATTTCAAATACTTTTCTAGGTTATATTCATATATTTCAGTTCCGTGATTGGAACTACAGAAATAATTGGGGATTTTTTGTGACCCGATACATTAAACTGGGTCTGGACTGTCAAGGCCCACTGGGATGTAAATAACTCTTCGATGGACTATACAACTTTTGAAATATAAATCATTCCCAATCATAGGAGTCTCAATATTAACGCATAAATCTAAAATGCCTTTCAAAATAAATGAGTTGAAAAACATATTTTTCATTTTGGCGTCGAAACGATGACGTCGCAAACAGAACGGTTTTCAACACTCGCAATAAATCAAATCGGCCAGAGCCCAAGAATATGTTATAATAGAGCCCAGGATTTAGATTTTGTAATATTTACCGCGAATTACAGATTTTGATCTCCACTTTCATGGGAAATTCATTGATACTAGTTCTTGTTTGAGAGTTATGATTCATTTAATTTTGCGTCATAAAAACATCAAATATATTATTCTCATGAGAATTCAAGAAAAAGTAAAATAAAAAAATCTGCCTTGAATTATCTAACAACTGAAGAACTAATTTGAGCGAAAGGAGTTCGATAAATTGAAAATAAAATGATTCATAACATGTTGTGCAATGATATAAGTTATTCAAGTAAGTCCATAATTTCATTCAGCTGAAAACAAAAATATAACTCTTCATCATTCAAATAGGCTGGCAAATTATTTCGAAATTCTCATTTCTGGTTCCTCTGGGATAAGAAGATTTCTAAAGAATTTATCCTTCACACAGGGCAAGTACAAAAGCTGTTTCAAATTTTTTAGAATCAACGTTAAGTAGGACCAAGTTACAACGCAACAGTTATTCCTTATAAAAATCGTTTATCACTAAACAACACCAATATAAGAAATTAAATGGGTTCTTGTTGAATGAATGTTTCTATTATCTTTTTGTGTAGCGAATTAAATTACTTCTAATGCATAAATGAGCCATTGAAGTTGTATTTATATGGATGAAGGGGAGTTGATTTATAGTTTGCAATAGATGTTTGATATTCATTACTAAGAATGGTTCTAATGATGTTTCGAAAGACTTACAATCCTACAGGATTAAATGCCAATTATTATTGATCAAAGCACAAACAGCGTTAGAGTTTTCGAGTGCATTTTCGGTTAATAACATGTGAGAGCAAGGAATTGATGTTGATATTTTGATTGTAGAAAGAAAACAATAAAAACCCTTTTTTTTTCAAATGAAAATTGTTTGCACAAGAAAACGTGTTTCATATTTCATTTTCAAGATTCTGGAATATTGTTATAGTCGATGAAGGCATGAATGAATTTTTCCAACTGGTTAAAGATATGTTTCATTTTTCAACATAAAATCTTTATTTTTGATCAAATCATTCAATCTGTCGAAATCCCCACCAATCAGCTCTGCAATAAAAGAAATATTTTCATCCCCAAGCTCAAATCAGATTTTTTAATGTTTCGAAAAGAATGATATAGTCAAGTCCAATTCAGAAAAGCCGCATTGTCAATTTTTACAACAAATTGGAACTAAACTTAAAAATATTTCTTCGTCTCATTCTATTAGTGTCTCCATTCATACGTAGAACACCAATTTGGTAAAAGACATAATTCGTCTTTCTTGAGAATGTAGGTACTTGAAGATATCTGGAACTGAAGCTTTATAGTAAAGTCTATACCGAAGTTGTAAGAGGAATTTATGTGATGGATATTCCATTTATTTCAAGTAATCTAGCAATTCAGTGTTGTATTTGTGTATTGAGAAAATTATCTTTAGACTGTAGGAACATGTTTTGTACACTTGAAAAGCCATAATTTTGGTCTCAATAATTGTTTCGCAGATATAATGTTGATGTCATGATATATAGGTATTTAATGAAGTTATGATGAAGGCATTATGTTTTGATCATGTCCATATTTCATGCGCTTGCTAAATCTTTGACGAATCCTTGTGATTTTATTGAATGTTTTTGATTGCTCCTATCCTTTATTTTACCGCAATTAATACACACTAATGTTTTCTTCAAAATAAAGTCAAGAGGGACCAAGGAATATTGATGGAATTAAAGATAGGAAAGAATGTTCTGGGAAAAAGAGTTGTAAATAAGGGAATTGCAACATTTTGAAGAAATCATTCATTTGTTATTTTTTAGGGGCAGATAATGATGGCATCAAGCGTTGAAACTTTTCTGTTATCTCACTACAGGATCATTAGGAAAGAATTACATTCTTTGAATAAATATCATTGGAAAAATTACAAATGTGTTAAAATTTATGATAAAAAGATATGTTCAACCAACTTCGAAGGAGTAGGTTTTGTTCTTTAGTATATTCTGAAATTTTATAATGTTGAAATTTATTTTCAAAAATTTGGCATCGATTGTGATATTCAGACTATGGTAATAGGAAAGAAATATGTGCAATCTTGTTCTTAAACAAAAATGAGCATTTAACAACTATTTCTATTTTTATATATGTTAATCTATTTTTACAAAACAGTTTTATATTTATTTTTGTTGATTTTGAAGTTCAAATATTTTTACCCATTAGTTAACTTGGACTCAAATAGAGTTTTATTTTTGAAAAATGTCTTCTTAAGACCTTCCTCGCCTAAAAATTTGGTACTTACGTATGTAGATCAGTGGGACTATATCAGTGCAGAGCTGTATCAACAAGCATTTGAATGACATTCGAACCATATTCATAGGCGTCTTTTGAAGAGAGGGGAGGGAGTTGTTTTCTTTTTCCCCTCCTAAAATTTGCGCTTCCCCACCAAAACATCACCCTCCCTCCCTGAAAAAATTCTGAATTGACGCCTATGCCTACTGAAATTTTCATCTTATTCAAGGTACAAATGGAATAACCTACAATAAATCAATGTGTCTCATCCAAATTTGAAATATTAGCATTGGTATCTTCCTACGTAAACCTTAGTCATATTTTGAATAATTCGAAATCAAAATTTGTCTTATTTAGGTTTTACTAATATTTTATATATAGTGTAAGCTCTGGAGACTTTTTATTATTACAATCTGTAGATGCACAAAAAAGAGTGTGAGTCTAGCTAAATGTCCAAAACCAACTTGTAAATTAAGGTATGCAACTAGCGTAATAATGAATACATCACTTTAGATCATTCAATGTTTTAAATTATAGAACCTTCTTAATTCTTTCCCTTGAAACAGTTGAAATGATTTCTGGTTGTGTAAAAACTATCGAAAATATTTTTTGATAATTAATTGCAGACAATGTGAAAACTATAATGTTTTTCCCTAAAAATTTCATTACACAAGATTTGAATGAATAACTTCACTATGTTTTTTTAGTAAGCAGGGAATATTTTGAGTTGAAAAACATAGGATATTACTATTTCATATCTGATGGACTTTATTTGTTGAATTTAAAAGTTCTGTTAGGAAGATTTGTTAAATTCATGCTTTTATTAGTTCTGTAGTGACTAAATGATAATGAATATATATATATGTGCAGCTAGTCGGAAAACTCTACTGTGCAATTCCTTTTTATGGGAGTTACACAGTTAGAATTTCAAAAAATTTAACTGAATGTTATTTGTTAATAAATTATAAATATTTATATACCTGTACCATCAATTATGTGTTTAGTCAGAAGGTAAACTCGTTGATTGCACAAATGTTTATCCAGTTAGATATTATATTGTAGCCTCCTCCGAATATGTCCTCTTTTTATACATTTTAAGATATCGATGAATATATTACTTCAAAGATGTTTTTCTACATGCATTTCGATTGTGATATTCATTTCCAGAATCCAGTGAATTGCATAGAATTTTGCTCAATGATTATTAATATCTAAGTGAATTTTAACATTGATAGTTTACTTCAGTTTTGAATGATTTGACGTTTTTTAGTTTTAAGCAACTATGTGATACACAATGTAATTTTTCTTTCACAAGGAAGTGAGTTAATACTTTATCATTAAAACAATGAAGTAATTTTAATAATTCCTTTGGAGAACAGAATTGTTTGTTGCCAATTTATTAATTGCGAGTTTATTTTCTGTCTTTCATGTATCAGTAAACCAACAAACTGACAGGTTATATCTGCATATTCCCGGAATGGCGTTTGAAATTTGTCCAAGATTATATTTTTGCTCCATTTAATTTAGGATCGTTGTGGAATGAATTTCACAAAATAAGTAATATGCTGATATGAAGACTGTCTTGGCCCTTACACACTTCAGATGGTTGTCCCCCATATGATTTTTTTTTCTTTGAAGATGAATAAATTCATGAAACACTTTATTGATAATCCTTTATTATCTTTCAAGAGCAATATGAAAACTTTCATGAATGGACTCGTCATTACTCACTTATGAACTCGCTTATTAACGGGAGTGACAGGTGTAGTGATGATTATCTCTGCGAAGAAAGAAGAAGATTGGATCTTTTTTCCGGAATACCAAATCTTGTATGAGAGACAATCAAGGAGGTCAGTTAGGCCAGTATATTGCACAACCACATTGAAGCAATTATGTGTAAGAATGATGTGGATAAATTGAAAGAATGCATCAGCTGTATGACTGGTAAACTAAATGTTGTGAGCTGATCTAAGCAGTATTCTATTACTCTATTTTTTGCCAATATTGTAAATGTGAATACAAGGGGTTCATTTCAATATCAGCTGCTCAAGGACTGCCTGGGGTGGATCTCTTGTCTACAAATATATAAATAAATTAAATATGAAATTATATGAAAATATGTAAAACTAAATGATCTGTAATAAACATGTCTTATTTAGAAAAACAATTTCAATCTCCATACAAGAGTATTCAGATGAAGAACCATTCCAAAAATAAACTGCTTAGGGTTTTTATTGAAGTCGAATAATATATGTCTTTGCATGATTCAGAAAATCAAAGATTATCTGTTAATAGCGGAGATTTCGCTCTTTTCAGCTGTGAGAATTTCTGAGTTCATCGATACAACTAAATTGCGAAGATCATCATCGGTTGATAAAAATCGAAAGAGTATCAAATAAAAAAAGTGTGAAAATTATATCATGTATCTTCATGACTGAACAGGTTCAACCTAATCTATGGGATATTTCATGGAATAAAAAGAAGGCTTTAAGGCAAGAGTTAATTTAATGTACTGAAACATAATATTTAGAAATTAAAAAATTAATATTATCGATAAAATACCACATACAACTCATTAATTTTTAAAATACATGAGTGATTGTATAGAACATTGAAAAAATTATAGATATATATTATAAAATGACTAGTAAATTAAAGAATTCGAAGGAATGTTCTTTTGGCATGATTTTCATAAAATAATTGATTATAAACAAACCAGTACATCTTCATGAAGAAAATAATGAAAAAAGGCCCTCAACTTACAGCTCTCTCATAAATTTTCATCAACAATACAAGTTACACTCCAAATAATGTTCTGTAGCAAGTAATTGATTATTTATTATTTCAAGGAAAACTACTAAACATTCCTCATTTAACTGTACATATTTACAAGTGAAACACTAGTTTCGATGTATTGGAAGGTTGAGCAATCCAAATTATATGCCATATTTATGAATCATCCTCTTCGACAAAGCTTGTATGAATACATACTTGCCAATCATTTTTCGAATAAAAATGGGTAGGGTGAATTTAATTCTGAGTAACAAGCATCGACAAATTATTGTTATTATTGGGGTGTTAATGAGTAGTTGTGAAAAATTTAAGGGGTGATTGATTGTCAAAAAATAGTGTAGGATCTTTCATATATATTTTTTTAAAGAGGTGGCTTTTTCTACCCCTAGTAGTTATAGGGAAACACTACCAGTATTCTTATAAGTCCCACAGAATGTCTGCCCAATTTCATTTTTTCAGTTTTCTGGTTTCTAAGAAAAAAATTTAATTTCAGGTGCCATCTTTAGAGAGCTGTGAACAGGTTATTGAAAGAAACGAAAATATTTATATTAAATACCCACACAATTTTTTGACGAGGAATCACCCCTTAAATTTTTTCGCAACTATTCACTCACATTACATTATTATCCAGATTCTTTATTCTCCTTGATACAGTTTGAAGAACCAGTTCTCTTCTGGCTAAGCTTTCTTGCTGTGTACTTATGCCACCTTAGGCACTTTAAACAATATAATTTTTATTGAAATGCAATATTATGAATTTATACTACACTTTGTACAGTGCTCAGCGAACATTATCAAAATTACATCCCCATAATTTTAAAACCATTTATGTTACTCTATGGGTTTTCAAATGACGCAACAGATGACATTTCTGTGAAAACCTCTTATTGCAATATTCACATAAGAAAGCCCTCTCGCCGGTGTGGGTCAGCATGTGCTGCTCCAACTGTCCCTTAGTGCAAAATGCTTTACCACATTGATCACACCTGAAGTTTTTTTCTCCAGTATGTATTCTTATATGAGTTCTCAAATTGCTAGAGCTTGCAAATTTTTTGGTACAATATGTGCAAGCATAGGGTCGCTCCGAAGTATGGATCGCTATAGTATGTTTAGTTAACTGTTGCGCTGTTGTAAAGCCCTTGTGGCAAGCTGCACATACATGATTTTTTTCACCAGTATGTGACTTCATATGAGTATGAAGATGGCCACCATTTATGAATCTCTTATCACAGAGGTGACAAACATATGGTCTTTCTCCAGTGTGGATTCTTATATGATGTACCAAGCCTAGAAGAGTTTAATACTGATAATATCCTCACGCATAAAGAAACAAGAGAATATAAAAAAACTCCTTTGTGAGAACACACAATTTAAGATTAAAGCTCAATATCCACTTTAAGCAAATTGAAATGACGGATGAAATTTTTACAAGACAAAACCTGATCTATAACATCGACCTGTCTTATATATTTTTTATATATATGCTATATAGTTTAGGTGAAGATTTCATTCCACCAGCACAAGTAGTGAAAATTATTCTACAAAAATTTAAATTCTGTTCATTAATTGAAATTCGCTCAATTGTCATTCTACAAAGCCAAATAAAGAAAAAACACTTACTAGGTTTTGTTCTGAAAACTTTTCCGCAAGTTCCACATTGATGATTCTCTATTTTTTTGATTCTGGTATTTTTTATTGGCAAGTTATGATCGGTATCCAGGTTTCCTTCACCAGCTTTTAGGTTTGTGTCATTGAATTTTAGTCCATCAAAATCCAGTTTCAATTCAGTCAAAGTAACTTTTTCCAATTCGCAAAGAGAAGATACATTTTGCAAAGTACTTAGTTGATTATCTACTGGCTGATTCTGTAGGGTTTCCTGCACTTGCACATGGCCAGCATCATTTATATTACTAACTTCTTGGATATCTTGTATTTGCAGAGTGTTATTATCCAAAGCTCCATTATTCGTTGTGAAGGTAATGGAGATACTTGAGTTTGAAAGCTCAGATTCAGTCTTTATGTCAGAAGTATATCCTGCTCCCGAAATGTTGATTTCTCCTTGAGATATTTGTTGAATGTTATCGAAACAGCTACGAAGTCTAGCATCAGAATTCTCACACTGAACTTTAAATTGAAAAGCTATATTTAATTTTACAACACATTTTTGACATATATATGGAGGTAAGCCATCTCCCGCTTCCACCTAAAATTTCCATTCATCCTCTTGGGAACTGATCTTTCAACATGCTAGTAACACTTACCTGTACTTGTGCACAAGACATGAGTAATACAGAAAAATGTGCTGGTTTGATGGGATCAAATATTGGTAGAAGTTTTCCTTTCTCTAAACATACTCGACATATGTTATTCATATTCACAGCAAGGTAATAATTTAATAGATCATTTGTTTGAGAGGTTTTTTCTTCAGCCATTATATTTATTTCAGATTTTTGTTGTTTTCCTTTTGGTTTTGCTTCACTTCCTAGCAAAATCAACAATCAATCAATATTCCAACGTCATGAAATGTTTATAAATATTTGAGGTTAAATTGAAGCAGTGAAGCTAAAACATAGACTACGATATTCGTAGTCTTATTCAAAATGTATATTTTCAATTAATTCACACATTGTTTACTCTATCTTAGAAAATAAGTAAGAATAATTTCATTTTCACATACTATTTTACTTGTACCGTTCTAGATATCCTACTCAAAATCAATAAGAAAAACCTTCTATGGGACACTGACGTTTAAACGTGCGAAATTTTGAATAGGTTGATTGAAATGAAAATACATGTAGAAAATGGGAAACATGTAAATACTGGATTGAAAATTTAAGGATATTGTTAGAAAAATTAAAATGAGTGTCTATAAAGACAGATCATTTGTGCAGTAAGTTGTGGTATCAATTTGACTCTCGCATTTAGCTAAATAATGAAATATTTTCTAGACATAATCAAGAGAAATGCGAAGAGACAGAGGGATTTGATGTTCAAGCAGGATTGACATGGATTTATCCGACAAATTATCCTCTGAGGGACTATCAATTTAATATTATCGAACAGGCTCTCTATAAAAATACATTGGTATGATTAAAGACAATTTCCTGTTTGGCAATGGTTAAATCAATTTTCTTCTAGGTCAACCTACCAACAGGCCTTGGTAAAACCTTCATTGCTGCCGTACTCATGTTTAATTATTACAGGTGGTATCCTACTGGTAAAATTGTTTTTATGGCACCAACCAGGCCGTTAGTTAAACAACAAGTAGATGCATGTTATAATATAACGGCTATCCCAAAAGATGTGACTGCAGAATTGACTGGCACTAATAAAAATTCAACCAGAAATGATGTATGGATGGATAAAAGAGTTTTTTTCATTACGCCTCAGGTTTTACAAAATGATCTAGATAGTTGCCCAGAACTGGCAACTTTGATAAAATGTATTGTGTTTGATGAAGCACATAAAGCAAAAGGAAACTATGCTTATTGCGAAGTAATGAAGAAAATGAAAGCATGTGCAAAGTATTTTCGAGTTTTAGCTTTGAGTGCTACTCCAGGAAACAGCATCAATGATGTAGGAGAGGTAGTTAAATGACAATATAAGATAATTATTCTCATAGTCAATGTATTTACACTGGAACCACTGGATAGGATGGAAATCAGGTTTCGTTAGCGACTATGATTTTTTATTAATTGAAAAAAAAAAATATTGATTAATTTTTATCTCAACCCTACTATAATTTTTCAGGTGATCAATAACCTTATGATTTCACATTTGGAATATAGAACTGAAGAGAGTGAAGATGTGAAGCCTTATGTATTCAAAAGGAAACTGGAGACTGTAGTAGTTCCTTTAGGTCAAAAATTGGAACAAGTGAAAAATCATTATTTGGAGGTAATTTTTTTTTTTAATTTTCGAATGCTTTTAGACTACTTAGAGTATGTTTTAGGTTCTTGAAAAATATAGTAGGGTCTTGTTGAAGTATAAAGTAGTGCAAGGAAATTGTAGTACTCTAACCAAAGGAGCAATATTCAGAATAAAAAAAGAATACCAAGAAAAGAACAACAGGTGACTATTGTTTTGCTTTTCCCCAAGATTCAATTCAACTACTCTAACTTCATTAAAGAGGACTCTTTGTATTTATAAATGATACAGACATTGTGCTTACCTTGCTGAAAACTGAATTGAAACAAAAATTCTGTCTTTCGAGTTAAAAGATGATCTGTGTACTAAATAAATTAAAAAAAAATTTCAAAGTTGTAAGATTGAATTTGAATTCGCCATTTGAGTTGGGTTATAAATCAACTAGGAATAGTGAGTGTTATTGAATTTCATAATTAGAGGAAATTAGGTAAGGTCTAAGTGGCATGAATGAAGAGTATTATACTGAACTGAATTGATTATTATTAATGTACATATAGCTCTCTATTATCTCAGAGTTTTTCATTCTTAGTTTTGAATTAAATTTATTTCAGGGATCCTCACTATAAAGAGGTCAATCTTACTTTGAACATATGCATGAGTTTGTATCATGCCAATGAATTATTGATCAGGCATGGATTACGAGGATTTTTGGGATATTTCGAAGGTTTGATTGTCAATTCAGTACAATGTTTGGAATCTGTTTCAAATTAAATTTTCAGAACATATAAATGATCCTCTTCTAAGAAATAACAATGGTTTAATAAAAATCATGGAAGATGTAAGAAGTTATTTGGGACCAATTCCTGATATAGATAGATTACCGGATGGATCCTATCCTGAGGTACACTGATTAAAATTATTAGTAATATGAGAAAGCACGGAACATTACAAAAAACTCCAATTATTAAAAAAATCTTACTTTCATATTATTATTGCAATGAATTGATTGTATTAAATGTAATATGTGTTTGAAAAATTGAACAGTAATACACTAAAGATTTTTCTTATTATAATTATGATTGGATTATGAAATGAAGTATGAATTTTACAGGTACCATCAAACATAATGTTTGGTCATCCCAAATTCTACAGATTACGGGATATCTTGATATCTCATTTCAATAATAGTGGGGATGAGAGTAAAGTTATCGTTTTTTTTGAATATCGTGATTCCGTTAAAGAAGCTTTTTTAATACTCCTACAGGCCAGGCCTATAATTAGACCCGAGATGTTTGTGGGTCAAAAATCAGGAATGGTGACGCAGAAAATGCAGCTGAGGGTATGTACATAAATGATAATATAATTATATATGCAAATTAATAATTTATTAAACATATCATGGTTTCCTTTATTCAGATTTACGATGGTGCGCCACCAGGTATCAATTTTTTGTAACTACAGTTAGAACATGGTTATTTGTTTATTTCAAAGAGAACGTTTTTGGTGTTTTTTAGAGTTTTTATGAACTCCTGAAGAGCTGTATTTTGGCGGAAATTAGAAATTTCCCTAGGTCTAAGCCAGTGTATAAAAACCAATATTCTAACTATTAATCTTGTTCAAAGTTGTCCACACAACAGATGTAAAAATACAATAGCAACAATAGCACTTTGTTAATGAACTATCTCACAAGCACAACTGTTTCTTTTTGATGAGTTTGACCTAATGTCAAAAAAAGACCCACCTTTGTAAACATCTTGTATAAGGTCATAAGATTTTCTTTCCCAGGTCATAAAAACATTCAGAGACGGAGACTGCAACACTCTGCTTTCAACTTCCATTGGTGAAGAGGGCTTGGATGTTGGAGAAGTGGATCTTATCATCTGTTTCGATATATCCAACAAGTCTCCAATCAGAATGGTTCAGAGAATGGGAAGAACAGGTAGGAAACGTGAAGGGCAGGTGGTTATTCTGGTAACTGAGGGAAGGGAGCAGCAAACCTTGAACGATTGTCTGTTTCACAAGAATAATATGAAAAGTTGGGCCGGTTCTACGGAACTGATGAAACAGTTTTTCGTGGAGTCACCAAGAATGGTACCCAAGGAAATCCATCCTAAGTGTATGAAGATGCAAATCACGGTTACTAAGCCTATGGTCTCTAAAAATAATTCCATCAAGGTGAGTGATCTCTAATCTTCAACCTACCTTTTTAGAATAAATGATGATTTAACAACTAAATTGCCATCATTGATGGATTCTGTATTCAAAAATACCACTAGCCTAATTTCAAATTCCTATCATAGAAATGTTCTGAAATAGCGACCGTTGAGGTCGTAGGAAACCGTATATTTCGTTGGTTGGTTGTTCAGTATATTCAGCTGGTCTTGAATTGTATTCACCTATAGATATTTATTGCATATTTATGAACGTAATGAAAATTTTCTGAAAAGTTTTTTATATCCTGCTAGATTATAAAATTATCCTTTTTGTAAGATGTCTCAAAACACCTTATCTTTTCACAAGTCTTGTTATGCATATTTATTTATATACCGAGTGTCAGAAGTATTTGGATCCAAGTAAAAATAAGTTAAGCCTCCTCACCAGCTTCCTCATAGAGCATTGTCGCCTTAGAAAGTGTTGTCAGGCTGTGGTTGATGTTCAAGAAAGCTATACTCTGTACTGAATATTTTTTTCATTTTTTGAGGGAACAAATGTACTAAAAATAAATTTTCACTTGAAACTGTTGAATTTGTGAAGAAATGGGCAAAAAAATCTTCTAGATGAAAGAGAAATCTTAAACATTCAGATTCCTCATATATAAAAACATTGGTTTTTGAAACAGTTTCAAAATTTCCATACTTTCTTTGTCTAGATCAGGACTTTCAGGATTCTGTGTTGCACTAAACTTGATGATTTGGTAATT
Source organism: Coccinella septempunctata (assembly GCF_907165205.1). Taxonomy (NCBI): domain Eukaryota; kingdom Metazoa; phylum Arthropoda; class Insecta; order Coleoptera; family Coccinellidae; genus Coccinella; species Coccinella septempunctata. The sequence goes on along the minus strand of NC_058190.1, from coordinate 40,218,428 downwards.
AATTCAAGAAAAGAAAAATTCAAGATATATTATCGAAAACGCATTCTTGTTTTCATCTTTCAAGACTGCAAAAATCTACGTTCATTGAAAAAAGAAATATTATAGGTTTATTTTTCAATGTTTTACATAAATAACAAAAATTAATCACTAATAAACATCAAAAACTCGCACATCATAACAATTCGTTGTGAAATAACTTTTGTGTTAATACATATTCAAAAAATCCGAAACATTTTCTGCATTTCCGTGCATCGCAGCTGCGAGCTTTTTACAGGTAACATCTATCAAACTTGAAATACCCAGAAAGTTCGCCGCCATCATTAGCTCAAATGTGGTTTTTTTGTCGACATTTAAAAACTCTTTTTCCCAAGCTAAAATTTTTTCTTTCTCTTCTTCATCTTGTTCACCCTCCGGTATATTACTGTGGTACGTTGCCCACTCGATCACCTTCTTTAATATGTCTGAACTAGCGTGGTCTATTTTCACTACCTCATCTTCTATATCATCCCCGACGTAAGTTAGCAACTGGTTCCTTATGACAGCAAAACATTTTGCTATATCGACATTCACAGTGAAAATCTCTCCGTCAGATGACTTCAGTTTTATTTCTGGCATCTGAAAAATTGCTGTATTTAGCTTGGGAAGTTTCTATACACAAGCTCCTAGTAGTATCCCGAAAGAGCTTCATTTTGAATTATCTTGCTCCACTGCTATCTTCCAAACTATACCAGACAGAAATTTCGTTAAACGACTATTTCCGCCTTTGCAAGTCCTTGCAATTTCTGATATCTTCTGATATTTGTTCTAGCCTTCGTATTGAATAGAAAATATATCATGATCTGAAATGGTTTATATTTCTTTTCTTTTTTATCGATTTATATGAAATTTTTAAACCGTTTAATCTTATCGTCATTCAGTGAATTGATAAAATTTATTTCCTAATCGACCTCCTAAATTTCAAGGTACCACTTTCAACCTTCTTTTCTCAGGGCAGCCATAAAGAAAACTGAAATATTCATGGCTTTCCCCTAAGTATAACTAAGGGAATTTTTAAAAATTTGTATTGTCAAAAATTCCTTTCTCAATTCAAATCTGGACAAACGAGTATAATATTACAAAAATTATCGTTCCTAAAGAATAAGATGTATATTGGAATTGAGAAGGCTGATTTGAAGGAAAACAGTATTGATTAATTACATTATTATACAATAACATTGAACGACACCAAAATTTCATGGGAATCATTAATAAACGAAAGAAACCATGAACGATTTTAGAATACCATATATTTCCGGTTTCCGAATATATGAATAAAGAAATATATAAGAAATCGAAAAATTTCATGTTGAAGTACTTTCGAAAGCGAAACTTTTTATCAGAAAACGTAATTTGTATATGATATAGTTAAGAAGATGTTAGTGCTAAGCATCGAATTTGTCACCACCCTTTATTCAAATATTTCCTCTCATTCTAAGTATTTTTAAAGTTAATCTCCTTTATTCATCGATAAAAAATAACTGTTTATGATTTATATAATAATGTGCAATATTATTTTGTGACGCACGAAAAAAATAAGTTGAACATTAGTTCATTGAATATCGAGAAATAAAACATTGATCACGTTAGGAGCATCATCTCATAGTTGATGATTCTTTTCACGATTAATATTGATGATAGTTGTTTTAATTTTAATAATATAGAAGAATATAACTGAAGAATTTATCGAAATTCTAATTATAAACTTGAAGTTAGCATTAATCTTTAGCGTTTAAGCAAAACAAATAAAATTTCGCATGACAATGGTGTGTAAGAAATGCACCTGAAAATTTTGTCGGATAATTTCGAATGTGAATATTTGAAAGATGATGTGAAATTACTTCACCTTCCTTTTTGCGACCGGCACTTGAACACTTGTGAAAATAATGCAGATGATGATTGTTTATGACTAACTGAAACCAGATTTTCTCACAATATACAAATTTTTTCACGAGATCATAGAAAAGAAAGCAAAATGTTATGCTTTCTCTCTCTACAATCATCAATGGATAGAGGGGAATTCGAAAATTGTTTATTTGTTAACGAAAATGAATTGATCCAACATTTCCGATTCGCAAAATGGATAATTAAGATTTAGGTAGTAGAATTTACCTGTATTGAGCTTGACGAAAAATTTCCACAACACCTGAATATACAGGGGATTGTTCCTAAATATCATGTACATTCAGAAGGAGGTAATTCTCCAATTTATTTCCGATGTACATGATATTGATGTTTGAAGATTTTTTATCGTTTTTTTGCAAATTGAACTAGAGTCTAATAGGCTGATTATATCGTGATGAATATACAGGTAAATGAATAGATGCGAAAAAATTTAAGGGCTAATTCCTTCTTATCTATCATATAAAATTATTTTTGGGCAGCCCCTTCTTAGGAACACCACCCTAAAGATGCCACCTGAATAGCAATTTTTATTTTCATTCTTAGAAACAAGGAAACTTGACAGAAATGAAATTGAGCAGACATTCTATCGGAACGAGAAGGCAATAAAAAAACATCTTTTGTGGCGTTTTTGGTTCTAAGAAAAAAATTGATAATTGCTTTTCATGTGCCATCTTGAAGGGGCTGTTCAAAAAAGTCAAGTCCCTAGGTCTTTTTCCTTCGGAAGTTAGAGTGTTAGCGGTTATTTATAATTTTGGCCACGAATTCTCCATGACTGTTCCAACTAATCTTTTCAGAATATTTTCGGCTCAAAATTCAAGTATTACTGACATTTGGGCAATATGATAGTATTAGCAACAAATTTTCGCATACAATGTTTCAAATTTTGCATTAATGTGGCCGATACTTGATTAAAATCCATAATTGAACTAAAAACTAAATAACAAAATAACATGAGATATTTATCCATGACACGTGTTTCGTTATCACTGGAGCTTCTTCAGGTGAATGAAGGTAAATCTTCACCTTTAATAACTCATGTTAGTGAAAGTCATGTAATTCAGTTTTTAGTTCCGATTCAAAATCCGATTAAAAATATCAAAAACATTGTATTACTTATCTGCTCAGACAGATTTCAAGATCTCATTTTGAAAAAAAAGAAGTACTTTCAATAAAAACATATATTAAAATTTTGTCCCCACATCTTTCTGTAATTTCAGAATTACATCAAGAAAATATCTGCTGGTTCAACTTCAACTGCATCAGAAGATGTGGAGATAATCGAAATAGCAGAAAGAATCCCAGGCAGGATATCTTTATTTAATAAACGTAATACTTTCTTTCCTCGGAAGTAATCATCCATTTTTAATTTTTATCAACACTTCAGCTTATTCTCAAATCAAGGATTTCGATTTCAAACCCTTCTGCAATGACTATATAGAACACCAGAGGATCTTCCAGAGCAGTTCAAGAATTGGCTCTTCTGATGCATCCAAATTGTTTGTTAATCTGATGAAATTTGCTGATGCTAAGAGATTTAATATTCCTCTCACTCAAGACGCGCGTAAGTTGATGGGAACGAAAATAATAATTTTGTAATATTTGAATGCCTACAACTTTTTAGTTTCATATCAGTTAATCATTTCGATCAAACTGAAAATAAATGTAAGTATATTAATATTTTATTCTTAATTTTTCAGAAATGAGCAGTAAAAACCTCAAGCAAGGAGATATAAGAAATATGTTTGTGAATATTGGTACTAAAAATAATGTTGTGTCATCCCAAGGTAAAACAAATGCAGATATCCGAAAAAAAAATTTGAGTAGAATGAATCCCAGCAGTTGAGATTTTGTTGCTTTCTGTCTATATTCTTGTAAATAAGTTTATTGTTTTATGATTCTTCGCTCCAAATGTTATTTCTTTTGTTCCAGGTGATTTCATGACTCAGCCATTATCTTTATCTACTCAAAAAGAGTTAAGTAAGGAAGATATTGAATACAGAGAATTTCATAACAAATTACATGAGGAAATATCAATATATCTATCCATCCAAGAAATGACGCCAAAAAGTTGCAGATTTTGTGAAAAGGGATTCAAATGCTCGAAATATACAGTAAAAAAAGATTCAAATTGTTTAGAAGAATTAGATCATTGGATTCCCCCAAATCTAAATTTCTTCAAAGCTATAACAGAAAAAGATTTAGAATCTTATATGAAATCTAAATCAGAGCAGAAGGATAATTTTGAAGATACTCTTTCGGAATTCATAGATTCTGATCTATTTCTAGATGAACAAATCGAAGAGAAATGTATGAAAGAAAAATCTTTCAATTTCGATGCTCCAAAATCTTTTGGAAACTTAATGGATAAATATAATTTATCTTCAACTTTTCCTGATCAGCAAAAAGGCAAAAAAACAGACAAAGTTGATGGAGGAAGAGCAGAAACATTAACTTCGACGTCTGAACCATTGGATAATAGTGAATTGAAGAAAGTGGCAGATCAGAACACTACACCGATAATACAAGAAAAAGAGAATTTGGAAACAGTATTATCGTTTTTCAAGTTGGATAAAATTGAAGATATATTTGAGGAGGAAGACAACCCAAACAAATCGAATGATTCTGATAAAACCATCATTGATGTTGATTTCATACAAGATCAACTCATTGTAAGAGAGCCATCACCAGTTCTTAGTACTCAAATTTCTCAAAGAAAAAGAGTCAGAGCAAAAAATAAACCAGTTAATGAAAAGAAACCAGGATCTCCAGTTTTAGATTCATCGATTTTATGTCGATCTCAAATAGAAATACCATCTAAAGGAAGACCTAGCTTGGATATAATTGATACATCTATCGAAGAAAGAAATGTTCTGACTATACCAAAAAAGTTTTCTCAAAAAGCGAACAAAAAGAATTGTGAAAGAAATAACCTAGAAAATAAACATTTGAAAGTCACAAGTAGCGGATCGACCAATTCAGAAGATGAAAATTTATTGGGATTTTTCAGTACAAGAAAGAAAACTGAAACTTGTGATCAAACCAAAAAGTGCCAGAAACCATTGGGACTCGAAGATGTTTTCGAATTATCGGCTTTTGGTTTAACTATAGATGATATTTGCAAAGAGAGAAATAATTTATCCAAAGTACCTGTAGAAAAGGACAACATGAAACATTCATCAGATCTTTGTAAAAATGATTTGGATAATTTCTCAATGTTGGTCAATGCTGAATCTACTAGAGTAGAACAAAATAATGGTAACGAAATCACAGAAAAAATTGATAGCACAATTGAAAATGGTTTGATGTTGAGGGAAAAGCATACCAATGAGTATTGTAATAATAATCCAAAATCCCAACCAGGAAATGGAGAGAAGGACTCTTCATTACCAGAAATTGATGATTTTTGTGATTTGTCGATCTTCGGTTTGACTCAGTGTGAAGAAATAGGTTCAGAACTACAAAAAACTGAAAATTTCAATCACAACAATGACACTATATATCATTTAACAGATTGTTCAGAAACAAAACCCAAGTCAACAGAGAATGGGAAATTTGCAGTGAAAGAACAGAAAACACATTCTTCTCATGAAAAAATTAATCAACTGCAATCAACTGCTGGAAATAGTTTTATCAGCGAATCAAATAAAATTGATGACTCTGATATTTTTATTATCGAAGATAGTCCTATAAAAGGCAACTTCATCGATCTTACACAGAGTCCTGAGGGGAACAAAAAGCCCCCCCTTCGACCAAAAATTTTGTCGCAATTATCGATTACTCAGATCCTGAGTTTGGCCGAGAAACCCACACAATACTCAGTTTCTAGAGCCGCAGAAAAACCTTCGTCATCGCCATTTGGTATTGAGACTAGTAAAAAGAAAAAGAAACCAGAATCGTGTATTAGTAAATCACAGCGTATTGATGAAAAGTTGGTTGTAGATTCGAACGATTTTGAGAATTTCCCTAAAAAAGATGAATCACATCTACGTCCAGAAAAATCTAAAAAGAGTGTAGTGGACGATTCGAGGAATATGGAATCTGGAGAGTTTTCATGTACAAAGGAGTCTTCACCGATATTTAAGAAACCAAATAGAACAAATAGAGATGAAAGTAAGAAAAAACGGAGTAGGCCTCAATTGGAGAACAAACCTTGCACATCCGGAATAAATCCGAGGAATATTATTAATAGGGATGAAAAACTCAACAGTTCCATGACTAGCATAAGGTTGAGTGATTCGATTTTGAATAGTAATAGTGATGATGAATTTGAGGATATCATTTTGCCTAACATGAAACAAAATATTCAAAAGAAACAAAATGATTCTAGTCCCAAAATCCCTAAGAAGAAAGTGAGAAAAAAAAGAGTAAGTATCTCCACTATACGTCATATAAGCTACACAAAAATTTATGTGCGAGAGAAATTTTTTTTTGCACTTGAATCAAATTTTGAGTATTGCTGTACATACCATGTGAAGAGGCTCATGTTTGCGTATTACACACGAACACACACAAAATGTGTTATCACACTTTAGCCAGGTTTCACCAACATCTTAAACCAGTTTTCGTTCTATCAATCTCCATTAAAATCCACCTTCGATTTCACCAAGTATAAAAACTGAGATTAGACATACTGGCGTGATTCAAGATGTTGGTGAAATTGGCCATAAATGGTTTAATCAAAAAATTGTAAGAAACTGATTTTTTGTAGGTTTATAATATTTTTGTTGAAATCATTGCTTACTGTAGGGCAGGCAGAGCGTTTGCCTGGCCTACGCTAACCAACGATTTTGGCAGTTTGTTAGAGTGCCCTATAGAAAGTAAGATTAGGTGTATGACTGTTACTGTTATCACATACTGAATAATTTTTTTGGTCCAGGAAACTTTCGATTTCATTGAAGATGAAGCAGAAGTCTCATTAGATAAAGGCTCTATGTCAGATGATGAAAGTGATGATGATGGATCTTTTGATGAGAGCTTTGTTGATGATAACGAGAGCTTAGTCAACGATACACAAGTACATGCAAATTATCTTCAATCTGTGAGGTAATGTTTCTTCATTCTATTCATTTTATTTTATGAGATACAGTTTTCAAAGGTATTTTTCTCTCAAAAAATCACCCATATGGCAGCTTTTTTTATTCAGAGGCCATTGGGAGGGGTTGAGTTGAATCCTTTACCTGTCAAATGATGCTGGGTTATCGGTATAACTTCAAAGCGCCTTCTGGCACCTAATAAAGTAGACGTAGACGTTTCCCATCAAGGTGAGCGTTGTGTGGCTCTGACGAGGTCAAATAAGATCAAAAGCCTGGTCAGCACACTTCCTTGATGGAAAAGTCTTACCGTTGGCACTCAGAATAACGGTATATTGACAAGTGTGGCAAAAATCTTGTTTATTTGCACTGAATGAACATAAATATAACATTTTACAGAAGCCCCACCACCAGACACACATTCAAAATGCCAAGAACGTTGAGGCCTATTACAGATGATATTTTTTCACAACCTGCAGATCGACTTGAACCAAATTCATATATAGCTGTAAGTTAAAATATTATAGTAGATTATATCAAATATTTACTACATGTCCATAAAATTTCATAATATTTCCATATATGTAAAATTTAATTGCTTCGCTTTTTCAGGATTCTTTCTGTGTGAACACTGAAGACATAATCGAAGAATCACATGAATTATCAGAACTAGAAATTCTTGAACAAAAATTGAAAAGAAAGAGGAAGAAAAGGAAAGAAACTGATGATAAAGAGAACAAAGTGGCCAAAAGAAGAAGGATAAGAATGATTGATAGTGATAGTGATTGAAATGTGATATTTTGAATATTTGTAAAAATGTATATAAACACGCGCGAAGTATATTTTGTTATTATATTGTTATTATTCGTGATATTTTTTCACTTTAAATGCATAACTTTACCATAAACCAGGCCTTGTTTATCCTAATCCCTACTTTTGCAGTAAAATTGAATTGAATTTCAATGTTAGTTCATGCTGACCTGTAACTTCAACTCTTATATGGAATTAAAGAAAGAGTACCTTCATCCACCTGAAGGTGCTATTTTTTTCTTGAAAAGACTGACCTCCATGTGTTCGATATATCGATTATCGATGAATTTTTGTCAGCCCTGGATCCTCAAATCTAATTTTCTATGATCCTTGGATTTATGCATGACATTTTGTTCTCACTTGTCATATTTTATGTTCTGTGCTGGTCACGTTTGGTTAACTAACGAAACTTAAATTCACAAAGAAATGTACGGAGGAAGTAGAGCCCCAATATTGGTTCTGAGTGAGTGAAATAACTATTTCCTTCATACATTTTGATAATCCCATAATTTTGTCACTTCCAGGTCAGAACACAAAACGTGAATCAGGCAGAAAAGTTCAGCTGGAGAACATAAATGCCGGAAAGGTGTGTTCGATCTCCTCATTTTATTAGTTTCTACTGTTGTATCCAAGAAAATATTTATGACAATGAAATGTACTTTTAGCAAGTCGCTGATGTAGTAAGGACATGTCTTGGTCCACAAGCAATGTTGAAAATGTTGATGGACCCCATGGGAGGGATCGTTATGACCAACGATGGAAATGCCATCCTACGTGAAATCACGGTTCAGCATCCGGCCGCTAAAAGTATGATTGAGATCGCCAGAACTCAAGATGAAGAAGTTGGTGATGGTACCACTTCCGTTATTGTACTTGCTGGTGAGATGTTGGCTGCGGCTCAACAGTTTTTGGAACAGCAAATGCATCCAACTGTCATAATTCGAGATTATAAACGCGCTCTAGATGATATGATCTCGCTACTTGAAGGACCATTGAGTGTTCCAATTGATAGAAATGACAAGGCTGCATTGGCAAATGTGGTAAGTGCTTTTGCACTGTCACTTCCTACAGTCTTTGAATCTGGAGCTTTAACAGCATGTTCTCATGATAATTGAAAAAGTTTACGGAATCAATATTGTTTTACTCACTATATTCTTCAATATTCATATTGTGGAAGCAGAATTTAGGGAATTATGAGTGGTTTGGTTTCTCAAAAAAATACCAGAACCTCCAAATAATTCAGTTGCGTCATTTTTGTATAGTTTCATAAGTTTTAGAATAAGAATACATAAGGGTGGGGTGTTCTTAATAGGAATAAAATATAATTTCGCTAGTTTGAGATCGAAAGTTTGACCAAGATGTGTAAGATTAAATGGTTGAGCCATGTAAAAAATAGATGCTTGCAAGCCTTGAACAATCGAAAGTATTATGTAGTATGTACCTATTATTATGATACTAAGATATCTCACGCTCATTTTCATAAACTTTGATCAATATTAATTGAAGGATACACATTGACCACTTTTTGATCAATATTCACTCGTAAGCATTTGTTATATATCAAGATATAATCCGCATACATGCATTTAATAATTTTCAATTGCAACTCCTTCAACATATTCAGGTATTAAAAAGAGATTTCATTTTGGAAATCAGGTGAATCATTGAGATCTATTTTGATTGTTTCATCTTATTGGTGAGGAAAACTATTCTTCAGAAATGTAACATTCTGCTTTTTGAAGTGACTGGAAAGATTTTTGTTTGTGGTGAATTTACTAATCAAATACAGCTAACATATTCATTAGGTTCAATAAAGTAGTGGAGTCTCATTATTCATTGTAGGTAAAAGGCTGTGTCGGCACAAAATTCATAAAACGTTGGGAGGAATTGGCAGTCAACATAGCTTTAGACGCTGTCCAAACAGTATTAATTGAAGAAAACGGACATACAGAGATTGATATTAAACGATATGCAAAAATAGAGAAAATACCCGGGGGTACAATTGACGATTCTATGATTCTCAAAGGAGTAATGTTGAACAAAGATGTCACCCATCCTAAAATGAGGAGGTACATCAAAAATCCAAGAATTATATTATTGGATTGTCCATTAGAATATAAGAAAGGAGAATCTCAAACTAACGTGGAAATCACAAATGAGGCAGATTTCACGAAGCTTTTAGAATTGGAAGAAGAACACGTCAAACGTCAGTGTGAGGAGATCATCGCTCTGAAACCAGATTTAGTATTTACAGAGAAAGGAGTGTCTGACTTGGCTCAGCATTTCCTTCTGAAAGCCAATATAACTGTCATCAGACGACTTCGCAAGACTGATAACAATAGGGTCGCTAGGGCTTGCGGTGCAACCATCGTTAGTAGAACAGATGAATTACAGGAGTCTGATGTTGGACTTGGAGCTGGTCTCTTTGAAATTAAGAAAATAGGAGATGAATATTTCTGTTTCATCACTGAATGTAAAGACCCCAAGGTGAGGAAACAATTTATCCTATATTAATTGTGAATTTAATTTGAATATGGCCTATGGTACAAAAATTTTCATTATGCCCATATGTCTTGTATTTTTTCAAATCTGTTTGAAAACTCAGTTACAATTGAACCATTTGTGTGAGACTATTCTGAATAAATCTAAACTTTATACCCCTAGGCTTGTACCATTCTGTTGAGAGGAGCTAGCAAAGATATTTTGAATGAAATTGAGAGGAATCTACAAGATGCTCTACAAGTAGCTAGAAATATTCTATTGAATCCAAGGTTAGTACCTGGCGGTGGTGCTATTGAGATGGCTGTTGCTCAGCGTTTAATCCAGAAGGCAACTCATGGTCCTTATAGAGCCCTAGCACATGCGCTTGGTGAGTTGATTTATTTCTTCTTTTTTAAAGTTCATTATCACTAAACTAACTGTGTATGTTTCGCAATCATAAGATCTTTTGGAAATCTGCAAAACCAGTAGTACAGCAGTAATATAGCATCTGATGCTTGCCTGAAAACTTTCATAAATATTGTCTTTTTTGTTTGTGAATGATTTACCTTTCTTTATAGAAATCATACCAAAAACCATTGCTCAGAATTGTGGAGCAAACACAATCAGAACACTTACTGCTTTGAGAGCAAAGCATGCCAATCACACAGATGAGAACACCCCTTGCTCTTGGGGAATCAATGGTGAAACCGGGGAATTGGTTGAACAAACCAAGAACAACTTGTGGGAACCACTGGCAGTTAAACTTCAAACTTACAAGACTGCTGTGGAAACCGCTGTGCTTCTTCTGAGAATCGACGATATCGTATCTGGATCCAAAAAGAAGGGGGCTGATGGACAACCTGCTCAGCCAGCGCAGCAGGAATAAACCAATCGAAATTGTGTTAATTTTAATTATTGTTCATCATTTGGCATTTATGTTGTCAATTCCTCACATCTAAATATAATTTAATAAACCAAACTGTATTTTCATGCTTTTTGCTAATAAAAACGTTTTAATCACTATTTTTTGTCTATAGGTATCTAAATTTAATTATTTTTCAAATATATTTTCTGCTCATGCGAAAAAAACACGTGCCAACATTGTGGTGATCAAAGATTACCATCATATGCTTCAAATGGCGGCCACATATTTCAACCCTCCAACTTTTTGCTCACAACAATTTAAGAGAGTAAGGAAAAAAGTTAAGGCATTAGTGTGTCAGATTTCGATAGAGATCGAATGGGTTTGAGAAATTTCCTTTTTGGCTTATTGAACTAATAATTATGATGTGCAGAACAAGATCTAAAGCAGATCTACCTTTGAAGTGGTTCAGAAGACCGAATGGCTTTGATTCAGAGGATTTACAAGCTCTTTATGAGTTCATGAAAACTCTTATTGAAACAATAAAGATTTCTTCGTTTCTCGGTGTAAACAAAGTTTGGTACTTTTTTGAACTAAAGTTTTAGTACAAAAATTGACACCGAGTAGCGCACTCGAAAATTTAAGAAATCTACCTATTTCAGCATCTTGAAAGAAGAAATCTACCAAAGAAATAACTAGTTTTTCATAGAATAAAAAAATAAGTAAATATAAAATAAAAACGGACTGCCTTTCTTTTTTTTGATCAAACATATATCTGCGTTTCTCATTGTTGAAAAAGTATCATCCCATAACTAATGATTTGAGTTAACACAATATGAATTGAATAATCTATGATTAATCAGAAAATACAGTGCTCAACAAAATTTATAGGTACTTTCCATCGATTTATTTCAGGAGTATTCGCTTCAAGATGTTTGTTTTGATTAGATACCAGAGTATGTTTAGATCATATTCTTGTTATTTTTTCAAAGAAGTGTGAAAGAATGAAGAATTGCATGAAAAAAATTACAATTGAAAATATGAGAAATTCTACATTTGAATAACAGAGAAAAATTGGTCCATATATCCAGCAAAGCGCAAGGAATCTACTCCAGATTGTTAATCATTTATTTGTTTAGGGGGAGGATAGTTGTCTAAGATTATAGAGTTATGTAACTTTATAATCTCTATAAAACTCAATAATCTAAGAAGTCTATAATCTTTGGACTAGCTAGACATTTCTGCCCAGACTTGCCCCATGCAATTCGTATTTGGAGAGCGCGCTGGCTAGTTCATCTTTCCAAAATAGCATCGGTTCATTAACCAGGCGACTACGGTTACGACGGATATTATCGTCAATTAAAATGAAATTTTCACCAAAAGCTGCCGAAAGTGGAAAATTGGTTCATTTATCATATCGCGTTGTCTTTGGCTGATCATACCAGCGTTCTGCAAAACAACTCCAAAAGGAGTTGTGAAGGAGTTGTGGGAATATCTTCCACCTCCTACCCTCCAAACAAGGGTGCGTTCATCGGAATTGACCAAATGAAATATTGACTCATTCGTTCATAAACACCGACCCAAATTTTCAAGTGATGTTCAATTTCAGTGATCCTCGGTCCACTGAAATGGTTATAGAATACATTTTACTGCATGACTTTACCTAATTGAAAATGCGCAATGGGTGTCCCACATTTGTTTGTTACGCCACTGCTCTTTCGAATTCTTTGTTTATACAGTCCGCTATATATTACAATTATATCATCAAACTCCCGTTTCGTTAATTATGTCACCTATTACACATACTCTATTTTCGTTAAGCGAAATGATTTTGCGACTCCCACCATGAAGAGCTTCCAATAATAAAACGCATTGGAGGTCAACATGGGTTCAACCGCGGGTACCTTCGGAACCCATCGCGAAGGGGGAACAACCTGTAGATGCAAATTCACTAAAATCGGAGAAGTGGAACGTATGGTTCGGATCCCCAGTGGTCTTACGTGGTGTGGATTTCAACCGAACAATGGGACACATCCAAGGCTCTCTGCGCTAATAATAAAACGACCAACAAACGAAGTCAACTTATCAATAAAATGAATGTGCAAGCTTTCGTAAATGAAAACGTTCTCTGAATTGGTGCAGCAGAAGTGAGTAGCGGCGGCAATTGGTTCTCGTTATATAACTACCAGAATTGATCACAATTTCTTCGCTTTATAAACATCTCGAGCTTTATCAATGCCAATGTAAACAATCTAATCATTATCTCATCCCGAGGGGTCATAAAAAATATTCGGTGCGGGTCATTACCCAGAGAGTGCTGAGTGAGCTGAACTCCATGTGTGATTATGCTAGAATTTGCCGGTTTTTCTTTGTTTTAGAAGGGTGAAAATGTTGGTTCTGTGTTTGCTTATGTTTGCACTGATTTTTGCGAGAGACAACGTTGGTGGCACCCAGCTGACTTACATAGTGAGGAAGGAGGGGCAGAGGTTATTCCCCATCTGTGTTGGGGAGGGAGAGGACCGATATGAAGGTATTGGGTGGACTTACCCCTTGACAAGGGATGGAGTATTGCCTAAAGAAGGTAAGACCAACCTGTTGATAGATTTACTTGCGTGGATCTTTAGAATCTAAGCAAGCTTAATCTAAGTCACTGCTTTGATACTTCCATGCTGTTCTGCAGAAGACATCAGTCTCGAACTTCAGGGGGCTTCGCAAAAATTTAGCAAGAATTTTGGTTATTCTTCCCATTGTTCTTTTCGAAGATAGTATGCGACCTGCTGATGCTCAATTTTTGATAGATATAGAGTTGAAGATCAATACATCAGGCACTGCCCTGACACAATTTAGAAAGGTTCTATGACAAAAATCACACAAATCCCAGTCTCATGAACTGTATTAATTTTGATTCAATACATTGTTGCGTCTTCTTCCTACTTTAAATCTTAAATTCCGAAATTGAATAAAGTGTCGAATCATTTGGGATTACTTACGACATCAATTATTTGAAAAAAAAACTTTTGGGACATTCTAATGAGTTGAGAGCAATAAACTTCGGCATGGTAGAAACAGTGCTACGAAGTATGTTGAAAATTTCAACTTTCAACATACGAATCATCATGCCAAACAATTTTTTGAGAGCAATTAATCATTTCAGACAATAAATTAGAAACATGTATATCGAAATGTTTACCCAACAGTTAGAATTATGCTTACAGTTCCTGTCAGTACAGAGTACAGCTCCTGCTGAAAGAAGGGATGATCCAAGATAATCTGCGTCATCATTTTTATTATATGAACACATAAAAGCTACTTTGCTTTATAGTCAATTCAATTGTTTACTTACTTTCGCTTTAGTCCATTATTGATCTCATTATCCTTTAACGTTTTATTGGCTCTGATTGGAAAATGTAAACGTGCTGGTCTACTGCTGCAACTGACCAAATGATATTCTGCACCACTTATTTATCGACACTTACCTTGTCTCTTTACTAACCATGCATACTCAAAACTCTTCCTGAATCTGCATTTAAAAACCTATCCTTATGAATCATCACAAACCTTGGGTTGAAACCAATAAGGCAAATATTCGACTGCACCAAGTCCTTTATCGGCTTTGTGAATAAAAGTATAAAAATAATTTGGATTGAGTTACTCGGGGCCATTCGATTAAAATTAAGACAACTTTCAATTATCGTATGTAAAACTGAAATATGTATATAATAAGGACAGAAGGTAGAGGTTCCATCAAAATAATGAAAGTTTATTTTTTTCTCGACAAATAAGAGTTGCAAGGTTAAGTCAAAAAGGTTTCATTTGAGTAGAAAGCGAAAACTGTGCTGCTCAAAAATTGAAGTGGATATTCGAGAGAAAACTTGAAGAAAATATCCAGTATTGCTGTACATGAATGTGGAGAGACGTATGTTTGCATATTACACACACAAAGGCACAAAATATGGACATAATGGCTTAATTAAACAAATGACGAGAAACCTGAAGATGTATGATATTTTTTTGCAGTCCGTATGTGCGATAATGGGCTATTGCAACTCAAAAAGTGTGGATTAATTGTCACGCGTTCAACACGCTTTTCGAAGCTGTCCAACTGTCGTGGTGGTTGAATGAAGGCTCAAATCAACAAAAAGTTGCTCACCGCCTCTGGGTTTCGCAAAGTGTAGTTAGTAGAGCGTGGAATCGCTATAGTACAAATGAAAGGGCTGCATATACACTCTTGGGGTGGAAGAGCACAGCTACAACCGTCGCACAAGATCGGCTAATACCAGTGACAGAGATCATGTCTAGTCTGCCATGTCACAGCTTACCTGACCCACCGCAGTCATTAAAGGAGCTCTCCAATGTTTTGACGGACATTTGATAAAACATTCCTGAAAATTTCATTGATAACTTCATTGACATAATTCCGAATAAAGTAAGAGCACTACGAATAGCTGCTGCAGGAGGCCCCACCAGATATTAAACCTTTCCAAATGTTTGTAACAGAAGGAACTTTTTTTAAGCCTATAAACTCCACCAGGTAGAGTCTTCATTTTGTCCATTCCTCTTCTATTCAGGCAGGTTATCCGTAATGAAACATCTAACATAAGTTTTATCATGGATTTAAAGGTTTTTATTTCTTTTTATATATTATTATACCATAGTAGGATACTACTGAAGAACTTATTTTTGCAATAAGTTATGTAGAATCAGAATTTTTCAGATATAGATATGAGTAATGGTTTTCTGGTAAAACTTAAACAAAAGCTCACATCAGTATGATAACTAAATTCTGAACTAATATTTAACGATAAGGAGTATGTAGCAGCACAAAGGTATCCAAAAAATTTCTCACTAATCTAAAATTAGAAATAAATATTCATTTTAAGCAATTGCGGAGATAAAACGCAATTCATGCCATTGTCTTTGAACCATATGTTGCAGAATATTTAATTCATCCTAGATTATATTGAAAACTTTGAATATTAAAGGGTCCCTGTACTGCAGTTTAGTAGAATTTCCCCACTAAATTAGTTAAATATTTATTTCGAGGATGTTAGTGAAAATAATACCTATTTTTAACCACAATTGTCAGACTACGACAATGAATATTGAATAGATAATGTAGGTGTATTAGTAAGCTATACATTATATTTAATCGTTCTTCAATGTCTTTTCTACGGGCGAGACATCCTCTATCTGGGTAATTGCTGTTTTTTTCAACACTTATTCATTTTCCTTTTGCATACAATGTATAGATTCGGAGCCATTGAAAATAATCAACAGTAATCCTTTTTCAGAACACTATTATCTACCAACGATCAAAAACGACTATAACTGCAAGTTCTCAAACAATGAACATTGTTCCAAAGTGTGGGCCATGAAGAACTGGGAAATAGATACCAATACAACCAGAAGATTCGATTTTATCTCCGATGAGAGGTGGCAAGGTAATCAATACATTTTGATAAATTTTTAGTTATTGAATATCCCAAAATATTGCTTTTAAATTTCATTTTACAGACGAAAAATCCACGAATACTCATCAAACGAAAATGATGCTCTGGACGTGTGGAAATGCCAAAAATTATAAATCGAAATTTCAGAAGAAACTCTAATAAACGTTTTCAAGTAGCATACGAAACTTTTCGTATTGCCCGTTTTGTAATTTTTATGACAAACTATAACTATTCAAATTGTCTCACAGTGGTATGATAGTATACTATCGTATCATCATATAAATAAGTCGCTTCCTTTGCGTTTTCGCATGAAATCACTGAGCAATGTGGATCAAGTTTCGTTTTCGGATAGCAATATATCTTCAATTCGAAGATTGTATTTTGGAAGCAGTTGAGTAATCATCCTTTACTTTCATTATATCCTGTATTTTAAATGCCATCGCAGATGCACAGTTCCTCTTGTGTTCATTGCTATTAATAACTCTTATTTCAATTGGAAAGCGCGAAATTTATGAACGATCAAGTTCTTTGGTAAACAACTGAAATCACTTATAGCTGAACGAAAGCTGAAATATTTACAGCTGAAGATTTCAACCAATATGCGTCGGCAAAATATTATATTAGTGTTCTGTGGGCAAAATTCAGGACACGCATACGTATATGCTAATCAAATAGAGAAATAAATATCTACTTCTATTGAATTGAAACTGCCAGAGGAATTCATGAACAACTGTTCAAGAAGGTTAATGGAAATTATTTGTATTCTGACCACATTTGATAGTGCATCCTAGAACCAATTTGTTTATGCGCCAAGAATAATTCTTGATACGTTTAAATTAATAAAAAATGGGTTTAACGCCGGTATGCAAAATAGCTCTATCTAATCAGGCTCTGCTAAAAAATATGATTTGGAAGATCCACACTATCTTTTGACTAGGAATCACCCTTTGAATAAATAAAAATGTAAATCATTCATTTACACCCTGTATAGTTCATAGTAAGCAGTTCACGAAGTTACATTTTTTATTGAAACTTTTTATTACCCATCCAAGACTATATGAAGTTGGATAAATACGTGATATAATTTATTGTTTTTTCAGATTTTCCAATATACTATGTGTCAAACTCAACAAAAGATTTCAAAGAAAAAATTGAGATACCAAAAATTTTCAAGTTGGGGTTCTCCGTCAGAGCATCGGAAGAAATAGAGCTTCTAGTATGTGAAGGATGGAATCCTAAGCAGTATTCTTGTTATCATTTCAACATAACAACGAAGGAGATTCAGACCAGCAAACGAACGACCATGTCGGAAAACGATATAGCTAATGGCCAAGTTTTGGAATCTTACAAGGTACCGAAACAAGTCCAATCTGTATACCCATCATTTTTAATTTTTTTATTATTTCCGAATTTCTTGATGATCTTGATGTATCCTTAACAAATATTCATAAAAAAATTAGGATAACCCTTTCAAAAATGATCGATGACGTAATATCTTAAATTGAGGACACGCTGTATATTTTCTCACATAAAAAAGTGCAATTTAAAACACTATGTACTGTATACTGTGTAATATTGTATTCCAGGCTTTCTCCAATATTATTTCAAGAGACGAATGGAGGAACTTCGAAATTGGTATGGATGGTGACAAACAGCTAAAACTGAAAGATATGAATCTCAATCGGACCCTTATCGAGAAGAAAGATGATTATCCTTTGAAGCCAGCCTATCTCTTCTTCAAGAGCAAAGGACCATCTTTGTGGAAAATTCACCAAAGTAAGAAACATTTCACAGATCCCAAATTTTTCTACTTTGCATTATATTGAGAGATTCGAAAAATTATATGAATAGAAGAACAAGAAGAGAATGAAAAATGTTTACAAAATAATGTATATTATCTAGAATCTAATACATCTAGATCTACAGGGTGAGTTTTTGAGTGGTACGGGTACGTATATTTTAACAGATGGCAAAGTGCTTCTTTTGAACCCAAGCATCTTGAATCTACTGTTATAATATATGTACAAGTCAAAGACTCATCTTGTATATAATTTAAGATGATTTCGGAAAAACGGTTGTGATCTAAGTCCCCTTTAAAACTACTCATATTGGTTATGCCCCCTTTAAGTATACCCATACAGCTGTTTTCAGATTCAACTTTAAATTCTAGATGAATTCTTCTACACAAGAACCTCCCAAATATCTAGATTAGGTCCAAGCCTCAAGCTCAACTCAAATGATCTTTGTGTGAATCTATACGTTAGCTCTTGTGATAATTGCACCACCATGTTTTTTATGATTCAAAACGGTACCAAGACTGTTATTGATCAGAAGGAATTGAGGAAGGTATGGTTACACTGAAGATGGTTTTTTGCATGTTTATATATTCAAAATATTTTTAGAGTGGAGAATGGTCTCTCATCAGACTGAGTAAGGAAAATGTGGCATCGGATTATGTTAGCCTTTTCATACAAACGTCATACAAAGATAAGGTTGAACGAAAAAATGGATTTTGGGCTATCGATGATATTAGGGTGTGTCATAAGAACGGTGAGTTATTGTCATAAAATCGGATTTGATCGGATTATGAATCCAATACTTTTTTAGAGGTTAAAATTAACAGTCTGCAGTCACTCCAAGACTTGAAACAAGGGGATACAGAAGTATCGTGTCAAATATTGGAAAAACCCAACTTGAGGCCTACAAAAAAGATACTTGATAGCATCGAAGGTAAATTGAGTAGTTGCAATCTTCACCGCTAGTCCCCTGAGTGACCTTTACTTTTATTGAAAAATTTTTTTGTGTAACCGAGTTATATATTTACCAATTGAAATTAATTCAATTTAATTTTTTTCAGAATTTCCAGCTATAGAGAGCGAAAGTGATTCCAAATCCATCAATCTCACGTGGAACAGGGAAACTAAAGATGGATTGGATTATTTCATAAGTTATCAGGTAAACAGGTAATAGGTCCCTCAGAAATGTGGAAGAATATTCATTTAAAGTGAGATTATTTATACAGGAGGAATAAGCTTTTAGTAGACAAACAATAGCATTTGATTGATCATGCACTTTCAAGGGAAGGTGTACTTATTCATATTTTGTTTCGTTAGTTACCTAAATGTACAGGGTGGGCAAAATTCAAGGTCTACTGAGGGAATCTCGTGAACTGTAAGAGCTACAAAAAAACGGATGACACTTTTCTAGTTCTTTTTGAGAAAAATAAAGAATGGTGAAAACCGTAGTCTCCTACGATTCCTCGTTTTTGAGTTATTAGCAAAAATTGAGATTTTGACGATTTCGAAAAATTCTCTCATATTTTTGTCCTACAGTTACAGATCTGAAACCTGAACCTTCTGCAATCAATTTTTTACGTAGCATCTACTGACAAAAGATTTGTTTTCCAACTCAAAAATAACGAATTCAATTAAAGTTTGTACTTAAAATAACGAAAATTCGCCTAATGATTCGAAATGAAAAAATATTTTGAGCTCGACAGCGGATTCTAAGTGAAAAAGTGTCTGTAGAAGGTTTAAGTTTTTGATCTGTAACTTCAAAGACAAAAAAGTTATGAGAACTTTTCGAAATCGTCGAAATTTCATTTTTTTTTTTCTAATAACTCAAAAACGAAGAATCGTAGGAGGCTACGGTTTTTACCATTCTTTGTTTCTCCGAAAAATAGCTAGAAAATGTAACATCCGGTTTCTTCTAACTCTTATAGTTCTCGAGATCCCCTCAGTAGACAACGAATTTTGCCCACCCTGTACACGGTGTCCCAAATTCGACGCTCACTGGAGTCACTGAAAACTGAAAGCATCAACTATAAGACTTGGAGAGAACATCATCTAAACTCCGTGATCTCTTTTTTCGAAATAACAAGATATCAGAAAGCAGATCATAGATATCTTACGTGCTTTTCAAACCCTTGATAAGTAAATTACAAACGATTCAGACAATTCTTGAAAGTTTTGACTACGTGTTTGCTCTGTTAAAATATTCAGCATGAACTCTCTTTCAAAATACGATGACTTTCAGCAACACTTTTTGGGTGAAACTTCCCACAAAAATAATTTATTTGGCAGTATTCGAATAGCTTAAGCATTTATTCATTTTTAGCCAATATAATGTGCCCTGCGGCTCTAATCGAATAATTTCCAGGCTAACGACATCTGCACAGACCATCCACTACCAACGAAAAGGGCAAAATCGAACGGTTTCATGGTCACCAAATCCAACGTTCTCTCGTTGAAAGATCTAGTCCCTTACACCACTTACAACGTGTCATTTTCCTCGATGCTGCATCTTGAGAAAAAGTTTGTAACGGTGAGCACCAAAGAATCATCCTACATCGGTTTGGAGGAGTTGCCTAAAAGTGTACGAGTGGAAGATGTCACGGAGACCACAGCCAGAGTGTCGTGGAATGAGGTGGACTGCGAGGATATACGCGGTCGTATAATTTACACGCTGGAGTTGACTGACGAAAAAACTAAAAAAGCGACGGATTTCGGACCCCAGAGCGAGACTTCGAGAGTTTTGACTGGCCTACGACCTTATACCGATTACACTTTGGTCATTGCCACTTCCAGAGGTGTTGCCAAATCTGTAAAGAAGAACGGGAATCTGGCGACAACAATGTTTTTCAGAACGAAACCTGGACGTGAGTGTACTCAGATATCTTCTTGTTAATTTAGTGAAGGAAAGAACATACATAATGCTCGAAAATTGAGGATATTGTTGGGCTCTTTAACCCGCATAGAAGAAGATTCTACCTCTTCAAGGGTGATTGATGACTTAATACATCAGTACAAATACAATATCCTTTTTTCATTTCATTTATAAAATATTTTTACCCAAGGGCGGATCCAGGATTTCTTTCTGGGGGGGGGCACAACGGGCAGACGAGCAAAAAAATCAACAGTTTCTGTGAGAAATGTGAATGAATGAGAAAGTATGTATAGAAAGATCCGTCCGTCTCGGGGGGCACGTACCCCCGTGCCCTCCCCCCCCCTAAATCCGCCCTTGTTTTTACATATGGATCATTTGCGTAGATCCACAATTTTTGAGCAGTGTATTTCATTTTAAATTTACATTTCGATCACCCTTTGTTATAAAATAGTAGTTGGGGATCCGACGAAGTCAAATCGGGACGTCGTGAAGACCTAGTGCATTTTAAAGATTAGATGGTAGAAAGAAAAAAAAATTCTATGATGTATGCACTTTCAGCGGTGGGGTTGCAGGTTCTCAAAGATGTAAAAAAAATCGTCAGGTATACATACTCGAGCGTGTCAGAATAAGATACTGTATATGCCCTACGTGTCTCTGATAATAAATTCATGTTAATCTGACAATTTACGTGGTGGGGCTGGCCGTACGGTTGAAGAGAAGTTGAAAATGGTAAAAAAAAATTTCGAACGTGTTAGACTTTAAGAGGATGTTAATTGGATCCAAAGGAAGCTACTTTTCAAGAGACTAAAAATTCGTCAGTCGACGCAAGGTCACAGCGGTCCTTTGAAAATGCAAAAAAAATCGTTACAGGGTGGGCAAATTTCGATGTTTTAGCACTACAGTTTTTAAACCAGAGGTGATACACAAAATCTGATACCCCATTCTCGTTCTCTTTTTCTGAGAAACTAACAATAGTAGTAGACATTTTTGGCCATTTTCTTTTGTTTTCGAGTTATAAGCAAAAATTGGAAAAATGGCGATAGCGAAATAAATTTATATCTCCGCTAATAATGATGATAGAGCTCTAAAATTGAAACATTATACAGGCACTTTTTTACGTAGAATCCAGTGGCGTGCTCGCCTTTTTATCAGGATTTTTAATTACGAAGCTATGACCCAAAGTTATGTTTTTTTAAATGGGAACAATAGTTTTCTGTGCAATTTTCTGAAAGCTTAATTTTACTGATTTCAAAAATATATAACATCATATGGTTTGTATCAACATAAATAATAGCAAATGATCAAAAACCTCTTTTCTCAATATTTCTGTTTCAACTTTTGATGAGCATAGAAAAATATAGCATCGTATGATTACCATACTGTCTCCTTCTATAAGTATTTTCATTATTATGAAAATTTATGAAATATATCTTGATTCAAATTTTGTGAAAATTGGTAACGAGCATAGAAATAATGACATTGCCGGAAGGAGACTGCTTTTTTTATAGGAAACTCCATTTCTCTGTGCTCGTCAAAAGTTGAAACCATAGAAATATTGGGAAAAAGTGTTTTTGACCATTTTCTATTATTTATATTGATAAAAACCATATAATGTTATATATTTTTGAAATCAGTAAAAATTAAGCTTTCAAAAAATTGCACAGAAACCTAATGTTCCCATTTAAAAAAACATAACTTTGGGTCATAGCTTCGTAATTAAAAATCCCGCTAAAAAGGGGGGCACGCCACTGGATTCTACGTAAAAAAGTGCCTGTATAATGATTCAATTTCAGAGCTCTATCATCAGTATTAGCGGAGATATAAATTCATTTCGATATCGCCATTTTTCCAATTTTTGCTTATAACTCGAAAACAAAAGAAAGTGGCCAAAAATCACTACTACTATTGTAAGTTTCCCAGAAAAAGAGAACGAGAATGGGGTATCAGATTTTGTCTATCTCCTCTGGTTTAAAAGCTGTAGTGCTAAAACATCGAAATTTGCCCACCCTGTACATACTCGAGCGTGTCAGATTTTCATACAGATGGTTAATCTCGGTGCTGCAGACGTCTTGACCTATTAATCTGACACTAATCAGGGGGGTTTTCTTAATCTGACTGTTTCAAGATGATAACAAGGATTTTTTTTTAATATCTCTCTTCCTGCACCACTAACCGTTTCTGTATTCATAACGAAAGTTGTGGATAATAAAATTCATACAACTTTTGTCTGAAGCAATTTTTCATACCCTTATCCGTTTTTGAGCTAGAGGGCGATGAGCATGTGAAAGGCCAAAATCAATGTAGAAATTGTAAATTCATCGCCATATATCTCAAAAACGTTCAAACGTAGAAAAATTGCTTCAGACAAAATTTGTAGAAAATGTTATTCTCTACAAATAAATTTGTAGAAAATGTTATTCTCTACAAATTTTTTCAATGAATTTTGAAGCCCAGGAGAGCAGATAATTCAAAAAAACTGGTTTTTATGACCTTTATGGCCAATTTTTATTGTTTCGGCGAGCTGAAACTGTCAGATTATATTTTTTCCGTTATTAATGAATCATTAGCTTCAAATTAAGAAAAAATCCACCGCGCTCAAGAACGTACATGTACACTTTTTTTTGCAAGTTTGGCGCCCACCCACACATTTTCGTCACGCTTAAAATGTCAGGTTAAGAGAATATATACTTTTCAACATATAATTAACCACATATATCTTAATCTGACCCACTTGAGTATGTACAATGATTTTTTTACTATTCTCACAGGCCGTCCTAGACAATTTCGAATGTCTAATTTTTGGTAGATGTACTCTCCTTATATTAATCTGACACGCTCGAGTAAATCCCGAATATTCCTCTTGGGCTCCCCAACTATAACGTTTAATGAGATATTATAACTGAAAAAAGTGTAAACCTACCACAATATTGAATTGATGTCAAGCGACATATGTTTCACGTGGAAAACCATCTTGTGTAAAGCATTAGCAACTCATTTAATTTGAGTTCCGAAAGCGAAAATGGACATTCTCTACATATTTAATCACCACATTTTCCCTTCATTTCAGTGGCACCTCCACCCAAGAACCTCGAGGTATATGCAACCTCCACATCCACTATCTCCCTAAGATACAATTTACCAGATCAATCCACGGGACACCCTGTAGAAGTGCACGTGACGAGATGCAATCCTCTTACCCTGAAG
Organism: Coccinella septempunctata; assembly: GCF_907165205.1. NCBI lineage: Eukaryota > Metazoa > Arthropoda > Insecta > Coleoptera > Coccinellidae > Coccinella > Coccinella septempunctata. The sequence continues at coordinate 40,193,985 of NC_058190.1, read as the reverse complement.
AAGTGCAAAACGTTGTTACTGCCTGTAACTCCTTGCAAACTCTTCGTCGGAAAATATTGTTTGAATATTGAGAATATGATTCCTAACCAGAGGCAGGTATTGAAGATAAGTCTGAAGAACGAAGGATCTCACACGTTTGGCAAAGAATCTATTACTGAAGCTTACACAGAAGAAAGAGGTGAGTTGTGTGTTTAATTGATTGTGATAAGAAAGATTCAGACGCATGCTACCCTTCGATTTGAATATCAACGAATGTTACAATGTGAATCGAACTAGCCACACACTATCATTCAGGGTGCCAACAGAAAGACCATTCAACCGGGGAAGGTTAGATGCTAAATCTTACTTGACCTTATCCTAGACACAAAACTCCCACCTGCATGGAAAAGGGAAAGAATTGACGAAATACATTTACAGTTATATGAGCTAGGAAATTCTAATAATCTGCTAGAGCCACACTATTTTTTGACAAGGAACTATCCCTTCACAATTTTCGCAATTGTCTTGACCAATGGTATACGTCTGAATTACCAATACTGTAAAAATACGATCTCCTCTTTCAATAAGGTAATGTTTCTTTCAGTTCCTGGACAACCAACCAATATTACTTACAGAATAGTAGATTGCTCAGTAACATTCGAGTTTTGCAATTTGAATATAAGTTGGCTTCATCCATACGACCAGAATGGTACCATCCAGGGTTTCAATATTGTTCTGAATAGTACCGATCTAACAGGTAGTAATGAATCGTTCAATGAAGAAATGAAGATAAGCGACAAAAATTATTCTCCAAGGTACACTTATCAGGTAAGGACTCGTAACACCATAGCCATTTATATCTTCATAACGTTCTCGTTGAACATTCCAGATAAGGAAAATTCCATACAGCAAGAAGTATAACCTTTATATTCGATCATTGAACGAGCAATATCAAAGTCAGTTCACCACTCTAACTGTCGTCCAAACTGCAGACCTCGGTGATCAAATCGATCAAACTCCCACCTTGGTGAAAACTCTCGAGGACTCTGTTGAATTCGAGCTCAAACCAACAGATCGACGATTGTCGACTACCATCACCGTCATCGTGCAAGATTTTGACGAGAGCAAAGAAATCGATGAGAAAATAGCGGAACAAGAGAAGCTGGCAGACAATTTGTGCATCGAAAATGGGGAAACTTGGATTTCACAGATCGTGAAGGTAAACAAAGTTCTTCGGCGTATAAATCTCGGTTCGAATTTCAACCACTTCAACTCAATGGCTAGTCCAAAAAAGTGGGTCAAGCTATGTACATTCAACTATAAAACAACCTGTATACACGTCAAGATATCTAACCACTACTCTTTCAAATTTTTGAGGCAACCTCCCTTCACATCTAATGACCATTTCTTTCAGATTTCAGAAGAAACTAAGAAATTAACTGTTGGAAAAACAGATCCGTCCGGAAAACCTCTGAAAGCAGCTACAGAGTATTGTATAACGTTCTTGGTGGAGAATGTTTACAAGAATTCAACGCATATGAATGTATACCGCGAGAAGTTAACCACTCCACCACATACAGAAATTCAACCACCCCAATCTGCTTCATCAGGACCTCACTTGTTCATCATAGTCATAATAGTTATAATCGTGCTCATCGTGATAGGATTTTTGATAGTTTGGTAGGTATCTCAGGTGAACGTTGTCGTTTTCGATGTTGCCATCAGATTATAGCTTATTAGATAGTTTTTAACTTAAGATTGTGTTAGGATTTTGACTAATGTATTGTATGGGAATATTTCTGAGATATATTGAAGCTAATGAATCGTTTCAGGTTCTTCAGAAGAAGCAAAACGTCAAGAAAACCAAGAACGAACAATTTGAATTCAGAAGAACACGCTTACGAATCTCTGCCATTTGAAGACACTATCGCAAACAATAATATGTACGATCACTTGGAGCACAAATAACTAATGGTACTTACATGGACGAAACGACCAATCAATTGTCAAGAAAAAGTTTGGAATGATTATGCAAAAAAGCTTATAGACAATGACTATATAAACTATATTCATTTGAAGGTGGTCCATTTTCTAGGCTAGGTGACCCATTCTCAGAAAAGAACTGATTATTTTATTTCGTACTCGCTGAATTATAACAACTATTTCAGGTTTGGTTACCCTACCATCTATTTCTATAAATGGTTTCCATTATTTCAAATGCTTTTCCGATATTGTAAGTTTTTAAAACGCTTTTTCATTTGATAACTATCATCTATGACGAATTATTACTGTTTGTTTTCATGATATACACGGTGTAAATTCTGAATAGTTGCATAAAAACTTAAGGAGGTTGACTTTTCAGATGCCATCTTTAGACTGTATATCAAAGCAGGGGCTGCTCAAAAAAATCATTTGAAAGGCCTCCACTAGTTTTTGACAAGGAATCATCCCTTAAATTTTTTCACAACTATTCATTTACACCCTATATAAAGATTATATCTCATTGTTTGAAACAAATAAACCAAATATACAAATAATCTCATATGTAATGAAAAACTGTTCTCCAGAGCACAACAATTACCATAATTTTCGAGAAATGTTCATGTCATTGTATATTCAACTTGACAACATTCGAAGCATAAAACAGTGGACTAGGACTAATATAACCAAAGAATAATAATAATATTACCGATAATGTTAAAAAGAGACTCCCCCATCATTTTTGATAACATGCTTATACATTTGTTAATGATACCCTGTATTGATGTACTTCATTTTTGTGTATTTATAGACTTAAATAATATCATTATTGTGATTGTGTTCAATTTCGATCTTTTTTTTAATTTGATTTTTTTAGAATTTTTATACGAGACAGTGAAAAGTCTAACCAGGATGCAATTTTTGATAGAAACAATCGAATTTTTCTTTTTTTTTTAATTTTCATGTAATATTTTATGTTGAAATAAATGTTGTATATAGAATGCATTTTTGGAAGAAAGTAAATGAAATGGTATTGGGTAATATTCAAAACTAATGGGGTTTCAGTTAATGAATAAGCATAGCTTTGAGAAATTAGGATCAGCAGAAACAAAGGTAGGTTCTTTATGGTACACCACACAATTGAAGGCTTGTTTTGAAAGCCATTTCTAAGTATGAAATAAGAATAACTTGTTCATTATAACCAATTCGCTTAACAGGGTTGAAGGTCAGGTTGTTGGAATAAAAACCACTTCTCAGACCATTGCCGACATGTTTCGATTTTATTCTAAAATCTTCTTCAGGGCTCTAAAATGATTACAAGATTTTTCAATTAATAACACTTATAAATAAAATGTGTTGGAACATACAATGGGACAATACATCAGTACAGCAAATGAATAAAAATCACATTAATGTCTGCATATTACAATGCATAGACAAATTCCAAATTGAAAATACGAAAATTGAGAGAAACTTGTTCATTATATTCAATTTTCAAAACTTTGGCTTCGAAAAAAAAAGATTTATCTGAAATTTTCACGATTAACTTTTTACGAGATATTATGTGAAGTCGAAAAAAAAAAACGACTGAAGGGGGTGACTCGACCAAAAATATAATTCCAGCTCTGTCTCTGATAAGCTCATTTTAAGAGTTGAAAATGAAAAGAATGGAATAAGATATAAAAATATTTACATATTTCGAGAATATTCATGCTAGTCCCACCAAACTCGAAATATGTATTACTTCGAAAATTGTGAAGTTTAGCGGAAAATTTTCTCCTAATTTGACGGAAAATAGTATAAATCAATTTCATCTAAGGTTCCTAATGAGCAAAAGTCACACTTTATTGAAGATTGGTTCTGGGAGTGCAAAAAATAAATTAAATCTTCATTCGAAGAGTTCTCTATGAATAAATAACCGAAAATCCATTCAAGCTTTTCGTGCACCGACATTTGGCGGCATTTCCCTAGATGCACGAAATGCGCAAGTGCGCTAGCGATAGAATGAAAATAGGAAAATCAATATTTTCACAATGTATCTTTCAGGGCAAGGTTAAAGAAGCGATACACGAAATATATAGCAATTGAAGCAAGCTCATTATTGAATCACACGTCCAATAATGAGAATCATATGAGAAATGCCAAGAAAAATAGAATTTTCCGTAATATACGCAACTAGTAAGATCTATATATTTTTTCTCTCCAATGAAATCTCCGAAATTTTATTCATTTTCAGGTGAAGATTGTAAATACCGCTCATCAGAATTAAACACACATGGGTCAACTGTGAAGGGATGGCAGTCGGAAAAAAACTGCAGCTACCCTCAAGAAATCATACTGCAATTGGCGAAACGTTGTTCTTTGAGAAAAATTCAACTTTTAACTCATCAGTATTTGATCCGTAAATGAAAACACTAATTCTGATGACCATAATTTGATGTAATTATCTTTTTCAGCATCAAGAGTCGAGCTGTATTCGAGTAATGAAGAAATTAGTACGGTGAACAATGATAACGTTTTGGATATTAGATGGGATTACTTAGGTTATATCACGCTTTCTGATAATCAAAGTACAGGGTTTAAAAGCAGAGAGTTGAAGAGTGCAAATGTGCCTGCTTCCGATGCGACTTTCGTCAAAGTAAGACTAGGCAAAAATCATCAAAATTCGCACAACAACAACAATCAAGTAAGGCATTGAACATGAAGTATAACACCAAACTTTTCGAATTTGGCGCGTTTTGCAATGAATAAAACGCATTGATCTCCAAAAATTGTGTGGATAGGCAGATAATTGAAATATATGTTATGAAATTCGAACATGGGAAACATTATCTACTGAAAGAAACCCCCTTTTACTAAACACCTCAGTCCAGGAATGAATTGTGTGTTTTTATATAATAATGTTGACACAACCCCAAAGAAAATAATAAAAAGTTGTCGAATCACTTTATTTTGGTAGCATATCATCATTGCACACAAAAACATTCCAATTTCAAGAGTCCTTTTCGTTTTGTTTCAGGTCAGTCTAATCGCAGTTAACATACTAGGAATAGAAAATACTGGACGGGATGGAGAAGTATCACAAAATATTTTCGACGATCCCGATTACATGTCTCCATATGACGATTTAGCCTTTGAAATGTACGTGGATTCAGAAGTTGCCAAAATAATAAAGGAGATGGAGGTCAAGAAACATTTAGCTGTGATGAGTAAGTGTGAAAAATAATCTACCGTCACCGTTGTTAAACTTCCTGTTTTTTTAGACGAGAGATTTGAATACGCTAGGAAATTAAAGGAAGCCATGGAGGCGCTTAGGGAAGCGGGGGAGAAGTTGGGGAAATACGAATTGGAGAAGAGACACGCTATCGAGCAGGAAGACTATGAGAAGGCGAGGCACAAGAAAAATCAAATAGAAGAGTTCAGGAGTAACGCCTATAGGGAGATTCATTTGGATCAGCTCATGGAAACAAATGGGGTGAGAATGATATTTGGATTATCTATTGAATAAGGAAGAAATAAGGTCGTTTGCTCCAGACAGAGACATCTAAGATGAACCACATTAGCACTATGACCATTTCTAACTGCATCCTTAACAAGATCTTCTAACTTAAGAATACAAGGTGACAATTTGAAAACTTGCCAGTCACGACAAGGATAATTTCAGAGAAAATGTCGCAACTGGTCAATTTCTATTCGTAGGGGGACATATTTTGAGCAGAATTGTAAGCCGAAATCTCCTCAACCCTAGGTGTAAGGTCTATCACCCGTAAATTCTTAAGAGGGAATAGGGGGTGAGATTCACCTTAACTGAAAGATCACTTGTCCTTCCACATGAATACTATGGTTAGCAAATTTTTATTGATTCCTTGAAGTAGTTACAGGAGGTGACAATTTGAAACCTTGCCAGGCCAATTATGTCTCGACAAGGATGTTTTGAAAGAAAAAGCCGGAACATGTCAAATTTTAAAAGGAGGGACATAATTGGCCTGGCAAGTTTTCAAATTGTCAGCCCCTGTAACTTCAAAAACTCGATAAAAATTTGCAAACCATAGTTTTCATGTAGAGGGTCAAGTGATCTTTCATTTGAGGTATAGCTCACCCCCTATTCCCTATTGAGAATTTAGGGGTGATAGCTCCTACATCTAGGGTTGAGGAGATTTCGGCTTACAATTCTGCTCAAAATATCTCCTCCTACGAATAGAAATTGACCTGAAATCATCCTTGTCGCGACATAATTGGACTGGAAAGTTTTTAAATTGTCACCCTGTATAGATCCAACTTCTTTTTTTCACCCGGTACTGTTCAAGTGAATTGAATTTGTTCCTCATTTTCAGGTTTGCCCAAAAAACGATGAACCTACTACAATAGCCTCGTCTCCAACCTCCCTCAAATTACCAGAGGGCAAAAGATCCCCTTCCCCTCTAATCAGCACCCATTCTAATATGTCTCCCCTACATAGGGCACGACAGCTGAGCCCCAAATGGGGTTCCCCAAACACCGGAAGCCCTACGAATTTTCAAAATAAGGGCTCTTTTAGGAGAAGGAACAAATCTGCTGGTTCCATCGGTAAAACTACCTACGAAATGTACGAGGAGAAGCCTCTTCCAGCTTTGAGGCAGTGAGTAATTCCCCGTGAGAGTGAAAAGTTATTCCTTCCTCAATTTCTTTTCAGTAGTCACACCAACGAGTTCCTAAGGGAATGCCAGTTAGAACCAGATATCAAATCTTCGTCTAAATTGACTGAGAGGGAAAAAAAGCAAGCGTCCTTGCCAATTTTAGTATTCGGCAACGATATAGTCGAAAAAATATATTCTAAACATTACTGTGATAAAGAAGATGGCCTGCATAAGTTGAAGGAGGAGCTCCTTTCCTATGACAGCACGAAGATGCACACGGCAAACAAAACGGCAAGAGCGGCCATATTTTTGTTGCACCGAGCACTCAGGGATAAAGTCTTTTCCGTCTATAGTCTATCGAATGAAGTGATAAGGCTGTTTTTTGTTCAGTTTGTGCCATCCAGGTAAAAATATTGACATAAAGAACATTCTTGCATGTCTTTCTTTTATCGACACGCGACTAACTAACACATTGTGTTATCAAAATCTTGGAGGTTTATCTGTAATTAAAATGATAAATTCCAAAAGGGGTCACTACTCCTTCTGGCACCCCAGTGGCAAGCACTCATATATATCGAAAGTATGGAAAATTGACAATTTTTCGGTCACCTACACTGTTGTTTCATTATCTCTAGTAACTCCATTTTTGCTTTTGGATTGGAAATGCAGCATATATTCAAATATGAAGTGAAATTTGGTAGAGTAACTAGAGCATTATATAGATTCTCGGTTATTTTCTTCTAAAAGATCTCGATACGATTTCAAAATTCGGATTGCTTTTTTGTAATAGGTAAATCGGTATCATGTTGAAATTTTCAAGGGTTTCTTCTGCTGAGGTCGAAAGAAGCGTTGACAAATTACTGCCAGAATTATTGACAAAATCTGGGGACTCCAGTGCTCGAATACATCATATGGCTGTACATACAATTTTAACAATGGCCGATTGTAAGAGTGTAAGGTACGTATTGAATAATATACGAATCCATTACTGTTTTTCGTTCATAAGCTTTAGCATTATTCAATTTTAATTATACCCGTAGTTTAGCTCATACTGAGAGAGCATACGGTCATTTTGTATTTGACCATTCATACTCCCGAGTGTGTTAAATATAGCATTGTTGATACGAAAATAAACTGCTAGTCAAAAGTTAAGGATATCGAAACTTTCAGTAAATGCATATGTTCCGTATCATCTTAATTCAATATCTTTAACTTTTGATGAGCATGCCATCCCTCATTCCCGATACGTTTATTCAAAAAATCATTTTCATTGATATTCTTCAATCATATTATAGTCAGTTGAATCAAACATGATAACCTTTCCGTTCCCGCATGATACAATAGAATCAAAATTGTTATCGTTCATTTTAGTCCTTTTCAATTTTAGAGATCTACACATTATTCCCGTCCATTTGAGTAGAACCTTAAATAGCAGCACTCATCCTAGGTTAGCGCTAAGTAGAGCGGAAATGGTTGAGCAGCTCATCCTGAGTCATGGCATCTCTACAGAGAAGCAGAGGTTAGTTCAGTAGATGAGCTTATCACGATAAATTCATCTAAATTAAAAAAAAAATAGGAGTCCCAATTCAAAGTTGGAGGGTGGAATTTGATCTGATTCGTGAAATTTATTCTCGGTTATTTGTTTTCTTTCGTTATAGTGAAAAAATTCACATATATGTACTAAGTCGCACAGAAAAGAGACACCCAGTATTAACGATTTGATTACAACAAATGTGCCTTAATGTTAAATGAGTAATCAATCAAAATTTGAGAAAAATCCAACCGTAGGAAAAAAAGGAAACATTAATTTTTTATTGAAATTACGATTGAAGCTAGAAAACAAAATTATCGCATACTAATTTTTTTTGAGAACACACGATAACACAAATACCACTCTGTCTGTAGATATGGTTGAATAACTGACTTAAACAAATATGTTCCAAGAAATTCTTTTTAATGAATTCGTTAATATTGGGTGTTCAATTTCATATAGTATAAAGGGTGGCAAAATTCATTTGTCTACTGAGAGGATCTCGAGAACTATAGCAGCTAGAAGAAAACGGATGACACATGATGACAGCTCTTTTTTCATGAATAATCCAAATCTGAAAACAGAATCAGCCTATCATTTTTAGATTTCGAGTTATAAACAAAAATTGAGATAATGACGATTCCGAAGTTCTCATAACTTTTTTGTCTTTGAAGTTACAGATCTAAAACTTGAACCTTCTTAGACACTTTCATACGTAGAATCTACTGACAAAATATTTTTTCCGATTCAAAAATAACAAATTCAATAAAAGTTTGCATTTAAAAAAAATATAGTTCACTTAATGATTCGAAATGAAAAATTTTGAGCTCATCAGTGAATTCTACGTAAAAAAGTGCCTGTAGAAAGTTCAAGTTTCAGATTTGTAACTTCAAAGACAAAAAAGTTATGAAAACTTTAGGAAATTGACAAACCCAAAAACGAAGTATCGTAGGAGGCTGCGGTTTTCACCATTCTTTGTTTCTCAGAAAAAGAGCTCGGAAATGTGTCATCCATTTTCTTCTAGCTGCTATAGTTCTCGAGATCCTGTCAGTAGACAACGAATTTTTCCCAGCCTGTACATGGTGAGTCTTCGACTTGTACTTATATTTCAGCAAAGGATTTCTGAGACCAAAAGTAACACTTTTTCCTTTTACCATTTTTTCCAATTCTGCTCCGCTTTTCACCTCATGAATCTTTTGAATAATTGTGCAAGTCAAAGACTCACCCTGTATACAGAATTATAAAACAAAGAAACTGCCCTTAATTTAACTTTATAATAAATTTTGTATGCGGAAGCAATGAAAATGTTACATAACGCGTTATTTTCCCTCTATAAAAAAGGATACTACTTCAAAATAGTTTTCGTACTTTCAACGCCTAACATTAAAGGATTCCTTTTACGAGATACTAAAAATGATCGGGTAATTTGAATTCGATGTTATCCTGACTCAACCCGTAATATTCGCCGAAAACGCGACCAAAATTCAGTAGTAGAACCCACAACCTTCCACTTGTATGAAATGAATAAAGGTCCTCTCAATTACAGTGGATTAACTTGTAGAACCCTATCCGAGTTTGGAACGAGCGGCCTTCACCATCCAGCAGAATCGGTAAGGAAAGTTGCCGAAAGAATACTAGTCCTAGTGTACAAAGTCAATCCAAGAATGGTGAGGAAGCAGCTACCGCCTGATGATGACATCACTAGGCGGAATCTCCTCTATCGACAGTTGTTCCACGAGTTCGACAAGATTGATTTACAGGTAAGAAATGTTCACACTGCGGAGTCGTCTTTAATCAAGCTCCAATACCGCTTGACGACAAAATAACGGTTTGTTCAGGATACGTCAAAATACGGATGTCCTGATACTATGTGACTATAGCAAATATGGTCCTCATGACACCTGGCTTAAGGGCTTAATGACTTCCTTTCTCCTTTGAATTTTTCAGCGTAAAAAGGACCTCCTGTTGGAAAAGAGCAAAATGCCCAACCTCACAAACACAAACCAATGTTTCAGTCCTGAATTTACCAACGAAGAAACCCAACGAGAATTGAACAAATACCCCAGTGCCTCAAATATACATACAATGGCTAATTTATTCACATATGACCACCAGCACGTTAAAGGATTCACTCTATCGAAAAGTATCAGTGGCGGAAATATTACTCAGCAAACAAATGGAAATCACAATGAAAACGAAAAACAGAGTTCGGGTTCTGCCAGTGGGATATCGAGTCCAAGCAATGATTCATTAAGGGATGAAAAGTAAGAGATTAAACCTCTTCTCACCACCTTGTTTTTAATCCCCGTAACTAATTGTTATGAAAGATTCGAGTTTTTTTCATACATTTCCTATAACACAAAAAAAATTCAAATCATTACCTATTGGTTAGCTCGCTCCCACTTAGAACCAAGTTTTTCAATCTTAAGCGGTGAACAATAAGCTTCTTCACTCTCTGGAATTTTTCCAGGAGATGATTCAAAATCATGCACTTTTTCATGTTAAAGATTATATCTAACTGAGCCAAATGATCTACTGAATACAAAATTATTTGAGTTGATAACATTTATTCCTGGTATTCTTACAGATTATTATCCACAGTATAAAAAGTGTATGTTTTGCAGAAAATGTATTTTTTGCAACCAACCTGAAAGGAGCATTTTGGCGGTAAGCAATTCCATGAATTCCCATTATTGGAGAACCTGTCCAATGTTGGTGAGATGCAAAGAGTGCAGCCAAGTTGTGGAAGTATCCTCCCTCATTGAGCATCTGATACTTGAATGTGAACAGAGGGAATACTACACCCAATGCCCTCAATGTTCGGAGGCTGTGAAAATGAAAGACATAGAATTACACAATACTTGCTGCAAAGGTGAGTGAAAAGATAGCAGAAAAAGAAAATGAAATGAAATGGAATAATATTCGATGAACAAAACTAACGATTAAGTTTTTCAGAACTTACACCTGGCCACACAAGATGCCCCCTGTGTCACGCAAATTTAGAAGATGAAGAATTTTGTTGGAAAAAACATCTCATGGGTGATCATCCTTGTCCGAACAATAACAAACCGACTAAACACCAAATTCCCAAGCAAGTAAAAATACAAATTTAGTGCGTGATTTTAAATGATCAAAAAAAACTTTTGAATAATATTAGGCGAAGTTAAAAAGTGATCCAATGGAAAACAATTTTTCAGAATCTTTTTTGAATGAATTTGAGCTTCTTTGATCTTGCAAATTAAAAATGAATGAGAGAAGTGAGCTCTATTTTTTACCGTCCCAAGTGTGCATCCAAGATTTTTGGCGATTAATGGTGGGTTTATCGACACTTGTTCAATTAAGCATTTTCATTCGATAGAATTGGATTAACTGATATTTAGGTATTCAAAACTGCATATTCCATTGAAATCGATATGGATCTGTCAATAATGTGGTTAATAGCACGAACAAGTTTTGTGAAACAAGCCATTAGTCTTTCAATTCGTCCAGGTTGAGCTTAAAATACATTTTTGATGCAGAAACTAGGTCTCAATATTGTTAAATCTGTGCAATCTTCAAAAGTTAGAATAATTAGATAGAGTGTCAAACTACTTAGAACAATATTGTTATGAAGGTTACTTTTTATCACATGTTGATGATTTTTCTGTTTAGATATTCTTCAATTTATAACTAAGTTTCTATTTCAATTTATAAATTGTTTAGTTGTTGTTAGTTTTACTACTTTTACACATGAAATGTTGGGATAAATTTTATTTACAAATCAAGAAATGGTTGTAACAGTATGCACAATTTTAAGTAAACTCACTTTCAGGAATATTTATTCTGTGGTATCATCATTTTTCTCCACTACCTCCTCCTCATCTTCCTTGTCTTCCTGTTCATTCATTTCTGGTTTTTTAAATTTGTTGATATCTGAAAGAAACATTTGGTGATGTGAATAGAACAAAATTTTTCATGAAACTCTATATATTGACATCAAACAATAAATAAGAAAAATCATACGTTGATGTTCTTGATGAAAATCCATGATTAAACCAGAAACTGAAATGAATAGTACTAACCATATTTGGAAATGTCGCCTCCCAACAGTCTGAGAAGATGAACTGTACTGTGTTGCGTTGTATAACACCGTAATGAAGTGGTACCCCTCCATCCACTTAAATGAAGAACGAAAGGTTCTTTGGCCTCATCTTTATTTTCAGTGTATACCAAGACGCAGCTTCCAGGACCTAAAACAAAATATCAATCTCAAATCTGAACAGAGAAAAAATTACAAAGTAAAATCACTCACTCAAATCAGCCACCTGCTTTTGAATGCTTTCAGATAAAGTGTGTATAGGAGGTGAATTCATTGGGTCATTATTCATGAGAAGTGTTATCAGATCTTCCCTTGGAATATCGACTTTCCGATCTTCTCCAATGAAGGGATATATACTCTCCAGACCATCATTTGCTATTCTATAATGATTATCAAATTATAAATCTCAATTTATGGTAAATGTGAAAATAATCTTACCTAAAGGCACATTTCATATTCTTGTTATCACATCGAACAAATGCCTTCACTCCAGTGTTGATGAACTTAATACTACCCTGGTTTTGTAATACCAAATCCCTTACACCATTGGACGTCAAATAAATATTTTTCTTCTTCCCAACATGACATCTTGTTAATAAACATTTCGAATCAAAAGATGGATCAATCTGATAAAAGGTTTTTATATCGTCCCAAACTTTCTCATCGTCATTGAAGAAAACGAAGGGATCTTCCCTATATCCATCTTTCCTACGTCTTTTCCTTTGATTTTCTGGTAATTTATCTTCGTTTATACTCCTTTTATTGTCATCTTGGCTCTCTTCTTGCGGTTTCTGTTCAACTTTCGGAGACCGCTCTTTCACATTCAACGGAGCAATTTTCTCGAGAACGGCAACGAAGAATGCGCCAGTATTCTGTTGATGAGGCAAAATTCGAACACTGAAACAAGGCATAACAGAAGCTAAATTGTGAGCGATTATTATAGCACCAATGTAGTGTTAGCGAAGTGGAGACATATAAACATGACTGGAATTTTATTTATTCTATTAGCAACACACCTTTCTTGGAAGAATGAGATTTCAGATTAAGTAGACACTTTTTAAACAAATTCTTGTATCAAAGTGGATAGAATAAAGTGGGCTATAATGCAGTATGGAGATCTAGCAGGTTTGACTGTACAATCAACACGCAATAACAATCTGTGAATCTATAACACTCACCATCGATTCAAATTATATTTAGGTAAGTCTTCCTCTTTGGGTGGAAACATCTGGGGCCTAATTGTTGTCCTCCATTTCTCGTCAACTTCATCAAAAGATTCATAAAATTCCAAATTCCTACTACCAACCAGCCATTTTTCCATTCCTGCAAAAAGGTATATGTATAATACCACATTTAATAAGAAAGTCATTGAATTGAGCAAGATTAAGAGTAGATCTATCTCTAAGGTGGATAAGATCTCTAATTAAAACACCAAAAAAATCCATTCTGATCAAAATCAATTGCAAACTATTGCATGTCCACAACAATTATTTTATTTATACCAAAATAAAAAATAGGTTTCCTAACACCCTGTATTTCCATAATCCTGCAGAAATTGAACTCTATAGCTACGAAATTGCCACTTGTAGCGGGATAACAAATGATTACACACACAATAAAAGACAACGACAATAAAAGACTACGTTTTCTGAAACGGATTTCGTGAATTTTTTTCCGAAATATAAGGCAGGGGCAAGGGATAATTCTAAATTAAAATAAATTCATAAGGCACTTACCTTGAGAATATTTCAATCCAGGTAACATATCCTTAGGATCAACAAGTTTCACGGAACCATTTGCTTCTGCCAAAAGCCTATGGATAACTGACTCATTCTCAATAGGATTTATAGAACATGTCGAATACACAATCCTTCCACCAGTTTTCAGAAGCTCAACGCCCCTTTTGAGAATTCTATACTGAATTCTGAAACAAACAAAAACATATATTTGAACTTGAGAAAATTGTAATATCCAATTTTTCTAACAAAATAAGTGATGGAAAAATTACCCATGAAGATTCAAAGCATTTGCTGGGGTCCACTTTAACCAAATATCTGGATTTTTTCTCAAGGTTCCATCACCTGAACAGGGTACATCACATAGAATCCTATCAAATAAAACCTGTGGAAAATAAATCCAAAGGTTATAAAAACACTTGTATTGAAAATGCAGGTCTAAGAAGCCTAGATTTAATCAGGACTATTTCCAAAAATTGCATCTACTTATAGCTTATTATTATAAAAACTATTATATATCTTACCTGTTGTGTCGATCCATCAGGCAGTGATTCAAGCATATTTGGCAAAACAGCACTATCATGATTTATAACAGCAACACATGGAGAATTCAGCCTTTTAGCTTGATGAACTAGCATATAACACCTCTTATTATCCACATCATTTGCTACTACATATCCTTGTGGAATAGGATCATCTTTAGCATGTAATAGCTCTAATAATTGTGCTGTCTTAGAGCCAGGAGCTGCACACATATCTAAAATCTTAAAAACCACTCGCTTTGAAGCCCAGTCTCAATTCATCTTTATTCTTACAAAAACTGCTCTTGAATATATTGGATAATAATTCAAGAGTGATAGACAAATGAGCATTGTTTTAAGCTTTCATTTTATGAATATTTTTATATTATATTTACTTCATTTTTTTATATTTTGATTACAATGATTCAAGTTACCTTGTGGTGTGGCTGAACATCCAAAACTAGGGGAGGAATCATACTAACAGTTTCTTGTCTAGAAATAGTACCATGCTCAGTTTCAGAAATTAAAAAGTTATGAAGTTTATAATAGGTTTCACATCTTCTGATATCTTTTCTAGTCAACTCCATTTGCCAGGCAAGCTTGTCGGGATACCTAAAATCTAGGCATTAATAATTGAATTGTTTATGCTGATAATACATTACCAGGGTAATGGAAATATTTCCAGAGGCTTTTGATCTGGACCATTCTGTTCTGTACAACTTTTTATAAACTGCCCCTGAACAATTTCTAACATTTTTTTCGCTTCCCCTTTAGATCCTGTTATCCTGAATGTTGCTGGCAAGTCAGTTTTCATATATTCTATGAATGTATCGAACTCCTCATCTTTGCACACTTTCTGAGTCTAAAATAGAGCTCAATAAGGAAAATAAAGTCGCTGACAATGCTTTATGATACATACCTTGTAATATGTAACGAATTTGTCATTTTCTTTGATAATATCGTTATAAGGTTTCCTTTCATCAGGGTTTAAAGCCTGAAATCAAAATAATAAAATAATAAATATTTCCAATGGATTCTTTTTCTTTATACTTGTTTTTTAAATTTATGCATTCCTTTGCGGAAACCAGTTTTCCTTTTTCCCATTCTAACGATATATTTAACAAAAATTAAAGTCAAATTTCTTTACACTTTCGCTATGTATATTTTGAGGTTAAATATTATTGTTCTATGCATGGAACGTTCTTCTATGTCTACGAACCAACGAGGAATGCATAGAGCATATCTCAGTGAACTAATAATCCATGGGTTATTAGTTCACTGGCATATCTCTTGAGGAATCTGTGATCTCTTTGAAAAAGAAACATGTGATTCATTTTCAAATTTACCATCAGAACACATATATTTTTTGTTTTGTTATGATAAAACAATTGTAAATAATATACGGCAATTTTAAAACTTCTCATATTAGTGGTAGGAAACGAAATCTAATTGAAAAATGACGAAAACTAAAAAGCCATTAGTTTTTTCATTTCTGCGCAATAATGCAGATCACAGAGTATAATTCAGGACAATCAATAGTGCGGAGACGTAAGGCGCAATTTGAAATTTTTGCGACGTGCTAAATTTGCTTGTGAAAACTTATTCTTCCATGTAAGTTATTTTTATTATGTTTTAAATTCGTTATCGAATAACTAATGAACACAATTAAAATATTGGATACATCATATTCTTAAATTTGTTGTTTAGTTACAATAAAACGAATTCCAAAGAATTATAAACAATAGTATCGGAGCCGGCAGACGTTGTCTCGTCATGTAACAATAACGCTTTTTCAAACATCAACAAGCTGAAAATCCAAAATCATCGGCAATAACAATTTCGAAATTAATATTTTGAGATTGCGAAAAAGCAATCTGAGGTTGGTCTGACCGTATACATTCGTAAACTCACCCAAAAATCATTAAACTATTGTTTTTCTGCATGAATTTTAAGGCCGTTTTTTCCCCTTACACAGTTAAAAAATCGGCCTTACAATATTTTTAGAAGACGCGTAGTTAAATTTTAGTTTCTACGGTGGCTCAATGCGGTGTCCAGGTGTCCTATTGGCATTTTAATGATTGGTTAGTTAAATTTGATCTATTGAAATGTTAATCGCAGTCATTTTACTCTGTGAAAATTACCTAATAAAATGAATTGAAAGTTTTTCTCATTCACAAAGTATTGAGGTAGAGGAGCAAATTAATTCAATCCGGCCCTGCTTACACTACTACGGTTTATTTTTATTTGGATAATGAATGATGCAGAACAACACATGAATAGTAAAAATATTTTTACTGTTGTTGAAAAAAACCAAACCCATTCGACACCTATGAATGAAATATCAACTTTAGCAACGAAATATCTCTGACCTTTCAGTTTTATTAACGAAAATATAAGAAAAGTTTCCATGTCTATCAATAAACTATTTTCCAAAGAGTCTTTTTTGCTGTTTTGGATCCGCCGCCTTGCGCCCCTTGCGCCTGCGCTGCGGCGAGGCCCTAAACCTACCTCACTGCGTTTGTTTGTAACGTAGGTCGTAAGGTCATAGAAACAAACTAGGCTTGTTTCTAGGCGTAGGTTTTTCAATTTCCTGCTGAGTGGATCTGAGTCTGCCAACTTCCTTTCGAAGGTTTGAGAATTATTGATCTTTGATTAAATTTTTAATTTCAGAGACTTGCATTATAATATATGTGTGTACATATTAGGTGTTATCAGAATGAGGTTGTTTTCCCACGTAAACGTAATAACAAAATTTTCCTTCTATTCCTTTGCATTTGTTTCATAACCGGCATTTTTTACCTCATTTTATACATACCTGAATTTATGAATATTAAAAATTTTCAATTATATCTATTTTAAAATTTCAGGATATCTGGTCAAACTTGAATTATTTACACCGGTTCGGAAAATAGGAGCTTCCCCCTAAACTTTGAGCGATAACAACAGAGATAATCTGATTTCATCATGTCATATGCCAAGATGCATCGCCCTCCAAGTCCCATGTCTCGTAATGAGAGCGAATTAGCTGATAGAAGTGGTAGACAACTCCAGACTATGGGGTCCGAAGATAACCCTGTCAAGAAACTTCAGTTATTGTGTCTATCCACTGGAGCAACTGGCATTTTGGTCTTAGGCAGGATGCTCAGAAAGAGAGATGAGGATGGAAACAAAAACTTGAATTTGGATAAATTCATTGAAAGCATCAGAGATACTGGAATGGATATAAGTGTTTCTGATGCCACAAAAGTCTTTGAGTATTTTGACCCAAACGGCGAGGGTACTATCAATATTGACGAATTGCTTGACCATGTAAGACCAGTTATGTCTGACTCTCGAATTAAAGTCGTAGAAAATTGCTTCAAGAAGTTGGATAAGAATAATGATGGACATGTGACTGTAAAAAACCTGAGGAGTGTTTTCAGCATCAAAAATAGTTCGAGGTATATTTCTGGAGAGGACGATGAAGAGGCTATGTTCCAGAAATTTTTGGCTCACTTTGATGAAGATCAAACAGAAGATGGAATTGTAACGAGAGAAGAATTTCTCAATTATTATGCAGGAGTCAGTGCATCAATTGATAATGATTGTTACTTTGACTTGATGATGCGTAATGCTTACAAATTGTAAATGCAAAAGTATTCTTTTACTAACTAGTTCACCATTCATATACAAAATTTGTAATTCAAATTTTTGGATGTCTTCTCTTAATATGAGTAGGTAGTGAATAACAGATGAAGTCAGCACATGGTGAAAAATAAAAAAAGAATTAATGCAGCAAGCTTTAACTGGACTTATCATTCCAAAATTCAATGTGAGGCAGTACTAGATTAACTCTAAAATACTTAAGACTGTAAATCAAATGTATTTCTGTTTAATAAACTATATCCATATCTAAAATTTTGGTACTTTTTATGGCTAATAAATTCAATTTTATCAGGACTATAGTCAAAGATTCCTCTTTGCTATAGTCTTTGACTTATATAAAGAGCAGTAGATTCTATGGATGTCACCATAGGAAAAAGATTCCTTTTAGAAAATAGTCTGTGTCTATGCTTCAGCTAAATCTATGGACACTACATATCTACGAATCTTGGAACATAAATAATATGACTATACTTCATTCACTTTTATTTTAGCAGTCGGTTGGCCATGGAAATTTGACACATTTCACTCTGTATAGTACGAAAATGTGGGGTTATGAAGCTTGTCAAAACATTTTTGGGTTTTAAATCAACGCTATGTTGCCCGTTCTACGTAAAAGTTTCTGTTATTACGTATTTTATGACAATGTCGAATCGCTTCGGAAAATATGTGACGAACATAATTGAAGTTTATAGTAAGTTTACAAATGCATGGATTTACCGGCGCCAGTCTTAACGCCAGTTCAACTTTCACGCCAATAAGCGTTTACACGGTTTCCAGTGTTTTGCACGAAAGTTGCTAGTAACGATACACTCGTTATAGTAGGTACCTACATCATCTCACGAAAGGAGCTTGTAAAAAATTGTCGAAAAATTGCAAAATCGATAATTCCGAAATTGGATATAACTTATCAAGTTTGTCGGCATTTTCTTTTATGAGTGTTATTACCGATCGTTTTTTGGTTTCGAGGGGGTTCTTTGATATTTCAGAAAGGATTTTTATTTTCCCCTAACCTTAAAAGTGATTTGCCACTGTATAAACAATATTCATTGGCGTGCACGGAATGTGTTTACATTTGCAAGTTGTAATTTCACTGGCGCAACAAAAGATACTGGCGCATAAATTTTGGAAGCGACCAAAATTTTTAATCCATGCATGCCTGGATAACGTTTGCACGCCAGTAAGTGTTTACATATGCATTTTAAAGTTACTGGCGCGCCAGAAGTCACCGGCGCCAGTAAATCATTGCATGTGTAAACCTACTATTATATAAACTGATTGAAGGCATACCAAATCCAGTTATTTGCATGGAAAATACAAGAGATCAGTATATCATAATATGCACTAGCTTGAGGAGAGTTAATGTTCGTTATCTTCTTTGGCTTACATCATTTGTAGATTTTAAAAATAATAACTCGAAGATGAAATGTATATGATGCAGTGGTTGGGAATGGGTATCTCCCGAAGGAATTAACAGATAATTACAAGAATGTTAAATTCTTCAACAAAAATCATCTTGCATCAATGGAAGTAAAAGGAATTGAAGGAAGTTTCAAGTTAAGATGAACTTCACCTTTGAACAAAAATTTCACATGAATAAACAAGTGACAGGGCAACTTGCGCGTATTTGTGGCTATTCATCTTAATACATTGATGTAATAATAATAATTATAGGTATTTATTAGTACCTTAAGACATTTACATTGTATAGGACAAGTCAAATGGAAAATAGAAAAATCCATTTTAGGGAACTTATTCTCCGATGACATTTATCGAAAATCGAAAGTAAACTTTTCGCATTAATTCACTCAAACATAAAATTCTCAAATGCCACCACTTTTTTGGGTCTCCCAATAGAAGGAAATTCTTTGTCAACCTCTTCATTCACAATCTTTCTGATTGTGGAAATATCCAGCTGAAATATATGTCGTCTACATTCAGATGAAACATTATATAAATTCTCTTACATTGAATATGTTCGCTACCGTCTGACGTATTGTGGATTTTAGAATATCAGGGTATGACTATTTCAATGAGCGGACCTGAATTCTAAATAGCACTTCCTGAAATCCTGTCTCTTTTTTCAATCACTTTCGGCATTTTCGTAATAAAAATTGATATTAGTTGTGGCAACGGCGTTATGACATTAACGACATTTCATTTGTGCCAACCTAACTTCGTTCTAGTTACAAAAACTTGAGAAAATTATTTCATGGCCAACCGACTGCTAAAATAAATTTGAATGAAGTATATGTTCCAAGTTTTAAACAGAGTTGTATTCAGCCAAAGTAACCAATTTTTCAAAAGTTGTGAATGAATATTTTTCACATTTCAATAAATTTACCCGCTCGAAAGAAAAATTGGTTCGGCGCCATTTATATAAACTAAAGAAGGTATTGAGAAAAAATTCGTGGAAACTGAAAATATCAATTATTTTATTGATAATAATCTACTTTACAGAGAATGAACAACCTATATACAATACAAAAAATGCTAATATTTTTCCATTATAAAAATACAGTCTTAATAATAAAAAATTATAACTGAAAGGTGATAACCCAATAATTTAATTCTAAGAATAACAGTTGTTTAATCATTATCTTGCCCAGGGCTAGTTGGAGAATAATTTGGAGATGATGGAGAATATCTGGGAGGTTGTGGAGAAAATGAAGGTGAAGCAGGAGAGTAACTAGGAGATGTGGGAGTATAGGTTGGAGAAGTGGGTGAATACTTAGTACTATGAGGAGAATACTGGGGAGATGTTGGGGAATAACCAGGTGAACTTGGGGAGTAACTTGGAGATGAAGGGGAATAGCGTGAGCTTGCAGTAGGTGTGTGCTGAGGACTGGATGGAGAATAACCTCGGGATGTTGGTGAATAATTTGGTGAAGTTGGGGAATATTGATGGCTTTCACCAGAGAATGACGGCGATGTTGGGGAATAGTTTGGTGATGAAGGAGAATATTTGGAAGAAGTAATGGAGTAATTTGGGGATGCTGGTGAATAATTGGGAGATGAAGGGGAATAATTTTGTGAAGCAGGAGTGTACCTTGGTGATGAGGGAGAATAACTTGGTGAAGTAGGTGAATAGTTTGGAGATGTCGGAGAATATGTGGGGGAAGTACCAGAGTACGACGGGGAAGTAGCGGAGTAAGAAGGAGAAGTAGGGGAATAGGAAGGAGATGCTGGGGAATAATTTGGAGTTGTGGGTGAGTAACGTGGAGAAGTTGGGGAATAATTTTGTGAAGTTGGAGAATATGAAGGGGATGTCGGAGAATATGAAGGGGACGTTGGAGAATACGATGGGGATGTTGGAGAATATGA
Organism: Coccinella septempunctata; assembly: GCF_907165205.1. NCBI lineage: Eukaryota > Metazoa > Arthropoda > Insecta > Coleoptera > Coccinellidae > Coccinella > Coccinella septempunctata. The sequence goes on along the minus strand of NC_058190.1, from coordinate 40,172,578 downwards.
TGGGGAAGCTGCAGAAAAATTGGGAGAAGTTGGTGAATAAGATGGTGAAGTTGGTGAGTAACTGGGAGAGGAAGGCGAGTAACTGCTGGGAGATGTTGGAGAATAATTCGGAGAGGTGGGCGAGTAATTTGGACTAGTTGGACTGTAATTCGGACTAGTTGGTGAATAGGAATTAGGTGAATACCCTGGCGAAGCGACAGTTAATGACGGTGACATAGGTTGATATGCAGGGCTTGAAGGACTGTAAGATGGCGACTGGCCTCGAGGAGAGGTCAAATAAGGAGACATTGCTGGTGATTGACCACCAGACGGAGACCATGATCCATAACCCGGGGACATGCCAGAAGCATCAGATGCAGCTGATGGGGAGAATGATGGTCCTCCAGGTGTCATTCCACTTCCCATGAGGTCTGAAACAAAGCATTCAATTAGTAGTAGGTCATCAATAGATAGAGTTACTGAAAAAACAGGTCACACTGAGAAATAACAGATATTCTTTCATTTCAACTCCCCGATTACTTAATGAGAGATACTTACTGTGAGGCGACCAATTGCTACCACTGTAGGGTGTTGCTCCCTGATTCCATGGAGTCATAGCCACACCAGGACTCATGCTGGGTGTTGCGGCAGAATCAAAGAACATAGAGGAAGCCAATACATCTCCTCCTTGAGCCTGCGGAATCGGTATTCCATATTTACATTTCTCAGCGTCTAGCAATAGATCGAAACAACCAGTACCCATTCTGGGTAGCTGACCCAAAATTATATTTTCAGATACGCCTCTCATTGGATCTACCTCGGCATGTGATGCTGCGTCCATCAACACGTCCACTGTTTCTTCGAAGGAACATCTCATCAGAGCTCCTGTATCCTGTCTATTGATACCGTGACGTGTAATAGCCATGAGATGACCTTTGGCCGTCATAACGTCGCAAAGTAAGGCAAGATGGCGGTAATTTACGTAAAGACCATAGAACTGAAGTACAGCGTTCATTTCTTTTTCCACAGACTTTCTTACGGCTTCTATTCCAAGTACTGAGAATATTTCACAAATATCGTTCGAGTAAGTTCTTACAGGATCCACATCTCTTTCAGATAATACTTTCATCATACTAGTACCGTCAGTTTCTAACAACCATTCAGCAATAGCCTTAAATTCTCCCGTTTCTGTGATTACGATCCTTTTCTTTGCGTCTGTCTGTGGAAGATGCATGTACACCTTAGATATAGCTTCAATACCTTGCAACGTCATATCACTCAACATGTTGGCTTCGATACACCTCAAAAACATATCATCGTCCATTTTATCAACCTCTTCGTCTGCTGCTTCTCCGAACTTGCCATCATCACTATTCATAATACGTATACGCAAGACCAACTTTTCGGCGTTATCGTCGTTGAAAATACAGTTCAAATCGTCGCCGAAGCCTGCGTTGATCTTTTCAGCGATTTGCTCCATGGTTAACTTCTTGTCCGTCATCCTTTTTCTATCCAACTCTATACGTAGAAGCCACGGTGAGATCCTAGTCGGATCAAAGTCGGGCATTTCGTAGTAAACGTTCACGAATTCTTGATCCTCCGGAATTACCGTATTTTGGGGATCCGGATCGTAGTAGATCGCGGTGTTTGCTGTGACTTTTCTGAGGGTGGTATGTTCCAGTCTACATAGAACATTCTTGGCCTTTTCGGCATCTCTTGCAGCCGCTCCGGTTAAGAAGACGGTTAGAGAAGGAGCTTTCGGTTTTTTAGATATATTTATAATTTCCTTCAGACGAGGTACACCAAGCGTTACGTTTTTAGATGACACACCAGCAAAATGGAAAGTGTTTAGGGTCATCTGTGTGGCAGGTTCTCCCAGAGACTGGGCTGCCAAAGCTCCCACCATCTCTCCCGGATTTGCCTGAAAATTGAGAACAATAACAGTGACTTTCTACACTTAAGTGTGAATAATTTTGATAAAAATAAAAGCTGTGTGCTTTGCTCACCTGTGCCTGCTGGAACCTAGTTTCGATTTCTCCTATAAGCCACTCGAAGGCCTCTGTGCTAAGCCTGAATTCTTCAGATACGCATTTTGTACACAGAGTGGACCTAACAAGACATTGGAACAACAATGTGGCATTCTCGTTAGCCTGTACTGACAGCCTATCCTCACCAGCCACTATAACACATTTCTGAAGTAATTTTCTCACTCCTTGAATCACCTTCAACGGAGATAAGTCTGTCGGTGCTCTCTTATTTATGTGGAAAATTTTTTGTACATTCCAAATCATTCTTTGGAGATTGCATGGCAATACCACATTCGAATCACCGTTGGGGAAAATCTGTCTTAGCGCTTCTCGATCCTTTTGAAGTTGTTCCCATTCCAATTCGAGTTCTGCAATTACTTCTCCGGATCCCATGAGCTGTTTGATGACGTCTTCATTGAAAACCCTCCTGAGGTATCTTTCATTACTCGGATCAAACCTGTATTTCTTCTCGAAGGCCTGAAAAATATCATTTTATTTTCTCCACCCCAAAATCAATGAGATCAAAATATTTACCCTATTACTCAATTTGATAGTTGGAAGATTCTGAAACTCGACCATCTCACCGCATAAACCATCCTCTCCATAACGTAACTGAATGAGCTGTCCAACCGAATTTCTGACAGTACCGTCGTAATTCACCATGACGGACTCCATAGCCTTGATGAGACGTCTCTGGATGTAACCAGTTTCTGCGGTTTTTACGGCTGTATCGATAAGACCTTCACGACCACCCATGGCGTGGAAATAGAATTCTGACGGCGTGAGACCGGCAAGATACGAATTCTCGACGAATCCTCTGGATTCTGGACCGTAATCGTCTTTGATGAAATGCGGCAGGGTCCTTTTCCTGAAGCCAAAGGGTATACGTTTACCTTCTACGTTTTGTTGTCCTACACAGGCGATAACCTAGAAAAGAACAAGGATTAAAATTTGCTGACCAATTCATTTCAGGAATATTCGGTTCAAGATGTTTATTTTTACCAGATAGCAGAGTATGTTTAGTTGATATTCTTGTTTCTTTCAGAAAAGTATGAAAGAATGAAGAGTTTCATAGAAAAAAATGTCTTACCTGAGAAATGTTAATGTTTGAACCTTTGGAACCTGAGACGACCATAGCCTTCAAGTTGTTGTATTCTGTCAGAGATTTCTTGGCTGAACCTCCAGTTTTATCACGAGCGTCGTTCAGGATTCTGTTCACCTGATTTTCGAAAGTTTGCCTCAGCGTGTTACCCGGAGTGGGCTCCAACTCCATATTGTGAGCCTTTTGAATGACTTCTATGACATCCTCTTTGGCTTTTTTAATTGCCTTCTGGATTTCCAAATAGGTTTGAGGATCGGCAATTGTGTCACCGATACCGATACTGTGACCTAAAAGAAAATATCAAACGGTAACTTCAGACTATCAACACCAACAAAAATTTTAGCCTACCTTCCAAAAGCAGCCAATTGTTGACCACTGTCTGGATGTTACCGTAAAATCTTCCGCACACCTGATGCCCCAATTCCAACATACAGATGTGCAACAGTGAACCAGCGGAAGCTCCCAGAGTTTTCTTACATAAGATACCCATGATTAATTCCCCGTGCTCTACCATTACTTTGGTATCTCCGGGTGAAATCCACTTATAGGGACCATCGTCCTCGTCATCGGGGTGAGTGGAATGTGTTCGTATCATGTTGACATTGCCGGGAATGATGAGGGAGAAAATTTGTTTACCGGTCCATAGCGGTTTAGGTTTCAGAATGGCCGGTTTTGGCATTTTACCATCCCAAATAGGTAAAAACATGAGGATGTTCATCATCTGATCTAGTTCGATGAAAACGTCCCTTTTTGTCATTTTTCTGACGGCACATAAGGTATCTTGCACAATACCCATGACAGGTTTGTTACACTGAAATATGATTAATTGTCAATTTGGATACTACCATCTAACACTCTCGAGTTAATTCAAATTTCCATATTGGCTCCCCCACTATATCATATCCCTCCACCAGATGAAAATTTTAGGGTTATTACCTGAGGTGTGATGATCTGTCTGGGCGTAATATGCAAATTCTCAACTTCTGCTCTTGTTTCCATACTTTGCGGCACGTGCAGGTTCATTTCATCGCCGTCGAAATCGGCATTGTAGGGCGAGGTACAGGACAGGTTCATTCGAAACGTGGACCAGGGTAAGACTTTGACCCTGTGACCCATCATACTCATCTTGTGAAGGGTGGGCTGACGATTGAAAATGACCAAGTCACCGTCACGAATATGTCTTTCGACTCTGCAAAAAACGGACATTAGTTTCGATATAAAAATTTTAAAAAAATATTCAATTCTTGATCTACTCACTTATAGCCACACTGCAAATGGAGATCTGAAGATTTTGGGTGGAATCTAAGATCTATTCTCTCGCCATTATCTCTTATAATATATTTAGCGCCAGGGTATTGAGAGTTACCCCTATGGACAAGCTCCTGCATTCTGTGGAAAAAAATTTATTGGATGAGAAGCTTATAAACTCAGTTACAAAAAATTTGTCCAAATCAATGAAATCAGCATTGAAATATGGTCGAAAAAACTCACTGTTCAAAGTTGAAGGGTGTCACAAGTTCTGGAAACGTTAAATTTTGTGCTATACTTCTGGGCACACCTACTTGGTCGATTCTCAAGTTTGGATCTGGGGTGATAACAGTTCTGGCGGAGAAGTCCACTCGCTTACCCATAAGATTACCTCTAATTCTGCCTTCTTTTCCCTTTAATCTTGCCTTTACTGCCTTTAGGGGTTTACCTGACTTTTGCATAGCCCTGAAAATATCATCAATTGACCAACACGAAATTTTATTTTAGGAGAGCAGTTGACCAAAAGCCTTCACAGCTGACACCAAAAAAGTACTTTCATGGAATGAAATTTTCAACTTCAAGAATTTGAAAACACAAATGGTGTTGCTAATGTATTGTTTCGTAGAACAATGCAGAAATTTTGGTAGATTCCGTAAATTTTCGGTAAAAAACTTGAAACAGCCAAATAAATTCGGACTAAAATCAATATCCTGCATCAACCTTCAGAGGAGCGTGAATGTGTAAGATTTCACATTGATAGCTTAAAAGTTGAGCACAATCATTTTCCAACAAATTTTTTCTTCTTACCTTGGCATTCCAGGCATGTCATTATCTACAAACGTGGCAACATGAAACTGAAGCATTTTTATGTTTTCACTGATAACATGAGCAGCTGTACCAGCAGCTTCATTCTTCATAAGTTCGTTGTTTGCCTTGATAATATCGGCCAGTTTATGCGTCAAGTCATCTTGATTTCTTGCAGAACCATGCATAACAACAGCAGGTCTCACTGAAAGAGGCGGTACAGGTAAGCAAGTAACTATCATCCAATCTGGACGCGCAAATTTAGGATCCATTCCCAGTATGAAACATTCTTCATCTGAAAAAAAAAAAAGGATTTATATAAGAGTTGTTCTAAAATTACAATGCAAGTGTATAAAAAAGTGCAGCTCAACCTACCTGTAATATGTTTCAATATTTCCCATGCCCTCTCAGCTGTTAGTGGTTGCTTTTTTTCTTGGGAATCTTCATTGCCGTGTTTCCATTCGACAGTGAGATCAAGCCCTTGTCTTCTGATCATAGGTTGATATCTACCACACCCACCATGACCTTGTTTCTTATCTAAAAATTAACCAGACTAGTTTATTTTATGAAATCGTTTCTAAATTCAGAAAATTTGTCATTCTCAATATAACTTTTCTGAAAAAAATAACTCTTCAGTTTTCTCCTACTTTTAAAATTATTCAAAATGCTTCAATAAATTAGCTAGTCTAGCATCCTAGAATTACTATATTATTTTATACATTATATGATTTTCAAACTTTCATTACACCAAAGCTAAATCCTCCTAATTCTGAATGTCCCTGCCATGATGATATATGATTAAAGCAAAAATATTGCGAATTTCCTAATTTCAGTTTCAATAGTTTAGTGAATACTGGTAGATCTACCGTAGCAGTAGATATTTTTTATTGACATTGTTTAGTGGGGCAACAGCAAATCTCAGATCAAAATATATCAAACATGAAATAGAGCAATCACAGTTATGTGTTGAATGAAAAACAGGGAGACATCCAGAGGTATTTTCAAAAGAAATAAAATGTTTACAGCAATATATGTGCTGAGGTGGGTCATCTTTCTGCAAACCAACAGTAAACTGTTTGAACGATTTCTAAATAAAAACCACAGGAAAATCGATCCCTATATAAATCCCAGGCAACAATCAACACTGACAGAATTATGCAAAATATATGTGCCCAAAGATCTTCAATGTGTTACCCAGAAGGTTTCATTCTATAGGAAATATCAAAATATTGAAGAAAGAATTATTTCAATTTTTAGTGTATGATGAACCGTTTGATTCAGTAGAATATTAGGAATATATATTATGAATCTAAATCAGCATTAACTTCTTAATCTCAAGAATACGTATTTCCCATTATTGTAACACAATAGTTATAGGAATTAAATAAAAATTATTATTTTGCCCTTCAGTAGACACTTTCACAGGTAGGTAACTACATATTAGGAAGATTAGAATGTAGGATTACAAAATTAGTATATACTGATAATTTTCTTTATGTATTTTTCATCAATTTTAGACCTACAAAATGGGTCTATTGAATTATTGTTTTAAGTATTTTCTTTGGCTCCAATTTCTGTATCAAATTTCACAAATTCCTCACCAGTAATTTCTTGGAATAAACCTTTACATGTGAAATTTTCAGGGTGTGTTTTTTTTTAGAATTTAATTCAATATATTCTTACTTGGATTCTGCTCATCTCCTTCTTTGCCAACATCCATTTCATCACCTCCATCACAAATATTTTTACCCTTACAAAGGTCATAAACAAAAGCTAATCTCTTTCTAGGTTGTCCCTTTGATTTCATAACAACTTCTTTGATTTTTGGATTATTCTAAAATATCATTGAAATATTTACAATCAGGAAACTAGGTCAACAAATTCTGCAGACAGAAGCAGCTGACAGAATAAATGAATATGGTTTAAATTTAAACTTAAAAAATGTTATAATAAGAAAAAAACGATATACTTACTGGACTGACTAATAATTTACTGCAATAAAAACAAACACATCTTAAGATTTTAATCGTTTTTGTGAGAAATCCAACATGAAAAACAGGTTTTGCCAAATCTATATGCCCAAAGTGACCGGGACACTGAGTCTGATTCCCAGCACAAGTTTGACATCTGGACATCCTATCTATAACACCCTGTCGGGGATCCATAAGTCCCCCCAGTTTAGGGCGACCCGCTTCCATTGTTTCGGGGAAGCGGATGCCCCCTTCTGTAACTGACATACGACGCTGAAATAAAGAACTCAGATTAATGAACTATAAATGAAGTTAACAGAAAAATTTCAGCAACCCTCTGATTGAGGATAATAACTTACTCCATTTTATGAGAAATTTCTTTTAAAACTCTATAGGTAAATATCCATATCACCGAGTCAATGATGTGCTTTTAGTCGAAATACTAGAGTTTATTTCATCCAAAAATTATGCAGTGACCCAATATATTTATGCCATGACCCAGAATTGATTTTGGAGCCATTAAAATTTGATCACATTTTTATTTTCCAAAGTACCCTGTTTATGGGATTAGATTTTCAAATCTATTGGTTTTCAAATAAACATAAATACAAAATTTGAGAATTTGTCTCGATTTACGCAGAAGCAATGCGATTTGTTTGCAACAGCCATGAACGCTGTTGTGAAATGCGAGTAAAATTTTCACCACTCGCACACATTGTGATGGATATTAAAATTACATAAAATAAACACCGATATCCCAAATGTGATACTTACGATTTCATCTGGACTTAATATACTAAACTGCACTCTTTTAACCAATCTATGTGGAGCTTTACTATCGTTAGTATCGTTCGACATTTTGCCCCTAACGTAATGATTTCTTTCGACATTTGTCAATCTGAATGTCAAATGTCAAATTTTGGAAACATTTTAGCGGTTAAGAACATAGAAAGATGAGAGCACAGAGTAATAATGTTATTTTTCATTTCACATATTTCCACCAAAAAGTTTTCTTGATCCAAACTGAGCGCCACGTTCAGATTTTTCTTAAATGCATTCTTCGGTATTCATCACCGTTGATTGAAGTGTTGTGTATGTACTTCAATCAACGGCATCACCAACTGTTAAATCGTTGACGAGATCGCGGCGATAAAAAGATAAAAACAAATAACAAAGAGTTCCGTTCAATCTCTACGACGTGTTTTTGTAATTAATACATATTTGTTCCTCACCTGTAACCAAAATGAAGTTTTGTCAAGAGTAGTTTTTTCTTTTCTTCATTCTGCATTAATAAGGAAATCATAAAATATATACCTACTCATTGAAGATTTTTTCTCCACCGGTTTTATTGGCAAATCTTACACAAGTGCAAAAATATGTAAAACTCAGTTATATAGGACCAAAAAGTGATCTAAATAGAGATAAAATCCAAGCAATAGATATAAAATTATTATCTCAGTCCAGCTGCCTTAAGTTCCATCAAAGCACTTTGGCTTATTATACCATGGCTTCTGTTGTAACTGTTGAATCCATTATAAAGATGTTTGGTAGAGTCTACTTTCTTGTTTTTGCTCATCAGCTCACTTCTCGATTTAAGTTTTACCCTTGCGTTGCAGTCTCCTCCAGCCTGCATCTTAGATAGTTCTCTTGGAAAACTAATATTGCACTTCGTTAGAACTTTAGAATCTGACCTTATATTTCCTATGATGGGTTCTTTGGGAAAATTAGACATCTTTGGTTCAGATTGCGAAACGTACGACTTGTGCACTTCCTTGTAAAGATACCCTTTCAGATACCTTTCTGTACTCTTTGCCAACCTATAATTGACGTCGTTGCGATGCGCTGGTGGTGTCGTTAGGCGGGAAACTTTTATATTTTTCTGTCTCGGAGACGACATGAGTTCATACAGTTTATTCCTGTAGTCATCAACAGACAACCTTACGTCGTCATTGAAAGGGATCACTGCATTGGACTTCATGGATATTTCCTCAGAGGGGTCGTGGAATTTGGCCAAATAAGGGTGTTCTAGGGCTTCTCTGGCAGTCAGGCGGTTGTGTGGGTTGAAAACTAGAAGTTGCGATACGAGGTCCAGTGCGTTAGGATCGACGTTTGGTCCCACTATGGTTTCTAAGGGTGTTTTTTGGACAGAGGATGCGTTTTTGATCATTGATGAACCCACACCTGAGATGCACACAGCGTTGATGTCTGAAAAAAAGCGGTTGTCATAATGCGCTAAAGATTGATTCGTTTTTGGACGAGGCAGCAGCAAAGACTGTAACAACAATATTTCCTTGAAGTAATGAAGTGAAACATAGATAAAAAGTAAGGACTGAGCTAAAAAAATTGACAACTTCCAAAAATGATATGAAGATAAGCTACAAGGGCATTGCCTTTTTTTGTAGGTTTCGAAATCGAATATTTAGACGGAATTGGATTATTAGAAGAAAATGAGAATAATTGGAAATATTCATTTCTCTGTTCAATCATAGAGATACGCACCTCTCTGTGATGGGGTAGGAATGATCGCCATAATTTTTTCCACTTGATTCACCGTTGAGGTACCAGGAAATATTGGTTTTCCAGCTAGAATTTCCGCAAGGATACATCCCAAACTCCACATGTCGATACCCTTCGTATATCTGAAATCATTGCAATATGGGAGAAAATATTCACTGTATTGATGAGGATTTCCAAGATCGTAGACGACCTAGGGTTGTATTCAGAGATATATCTCTGGTTGTATTACATAAGATCTAATTTATCGATGGTTTGGTTAACTATTATGACCGATGTAATGTTCTTCCTAAGTGACTTAAGTTTTCTTGTATCTCACCTTCTGTTAGCAATGAGTATTTCAGGTGCCCTATACCACCTAGTCGCCACGTAGTCAGTCAGTGTTGGATCTCCAGCGCCACCCATATGCCCATCACCGTTATGTGTGATTGATCGAGCCAACCCAAAATCGGCAATCTTACATCTGAAAGAAAATTTATTTTTCTACTTCGGTGCGTTTTCAACTACTTCCCCACACTCATTCCAGTCTCGATTTTTCCGCACTAATTAATTAATGAAGGTGAAACGCTGATTTAGAAGATTGGGAGCTTAGGCAGTACCATATTTCGGGCAAATGAATTTCTGCTTTGTATTTCAGATTCAGATGAACTTACCTGCAAGAACTGTCCAGCAGAATATTACTCGGTTTCAAATCTCGATGAATAACGTTGCCGGAATGAATGTATTTGATGGCTTTCAACAGCTGATACATTATGTACTTCTTGTGAATATCCTTCAAAATGTTTCCCTTTTTGATTATATTATGCAAGTCGGTTTCCATATATTCAAAACCCAAATATATGTCCCGATCATTGGCAGCTCTGGAAAAAATCGATGCCCCATGTATATATATCGTATCTTTTGCTCAAAATATTTCTCACTCACCTATGTATGCTATGTAAATCTATAATGTTGGGATGTCCCCTAAAAGTCCTCAAAAAAATTATTTCCCTGAAAGTGCGCTGGGCATCAGTCTGATTCCTGAAAGCATCAAAGATTTTTTTCACAGCGACTATTTCCTTCGTCTTCCTGTTCTTTGCCTTCCATACTATTCCGTAGGCCCCCTTTCCGAGACCCTTCTGAATCTCATAAACTCTCGAAATGTGGTCATCTATTTCTGACATTTTGTCACAATCTTTCATGCTCTCTTTTCCTTGTGGCATTTTGAGAAAGTTGTTATAAAATTACAGATGAGGGGTAAACTTCTTATCTACATTGAAAATACATATTTTCAAGAATCGATAGGGTGTCACTGTGACAAATAAACTGTCCTTAATGATCATAGGATATCCTTGATCTAGTTCTTTTTAGTTCATTGTCGTCTACTGCATTCTTCACCTACTTACTCGGTTCTTAATTTTAAAATTTTGTCCCTCATTCCCGTTCACGAACTCAAACAGTGTGATTGTCGAGGGCTGATTCCTTCCGCGTTACCATGCATTGATTTGTAGTAGAAAAAACATCGTTTGTTTGGTCATTAGAAGGGCGAATTCACCCGGTATTATGTTTTTGTTTATCGAGAACATTTCTTGCGTGTGTCACCATGGGAACCTTCGATAACTGATCATATTGGTTCCCTTAAATGTCGATTTCCTGTCCCCTTTCGTATTTTGAATTTTCCCCTTGAAGCGCCATCTGATGCTCACTAATAGAAATACTGAATTAATCCATTCAGACATCTAGGAGCGATAGCGGCAAGCTCTGGATCTTTAAGAAGCAGAATTATTTTTTCCGGAGCTGACATGAACAGAAATCTGTATCGTTATTTAGAAATTATATCCTTAACTACATAGATGGCGCTGCAATATTTGAAACAGTAAGCTTCAACTGATTGAATATATAAGAAATAGTTACAATTCTTCCTTATAGATGGCGACGCAATATGCGTTTCAATCATTAAACGTAGTTTTTTCATTGAAACCTGCATCAATGAAGGTGCGTGACCTGTTCACAACAATTTCTATTTTTCCTGAAACCCCTTGACAATTTCGGAAAGCGTCTTTCAGAGTCCATTCATTGCTAGAAAGAAATAGCCTCTCTAAAATTTTGAAAGGAACAATTAAGAAACTAATGGGTCGAACTAGAATCAGAAGAATCCTTTCCACGTTTTAAAATTCCTATGACTTTTGCCTTCGGGACTCGACCTGAAAATTGCCAGAATTTAGAATGTTATTATAAAAAGATAACAACCTAGACAAAGCCCTTTTGCCTAAATGCTTGAATAACCCAGGATTTATTTTTATTTCAATAACGTGTTTTAATCAAAACGATTAATTCAAATACTTATTACTACCCAAACCTAATTATATCTATAAGTATAGTTGAGTATCATATATTTGATAATATTACTATTATAACCCACTGATCCTACGTTGTAAACCCATAGACCTCTGTCTGGTACAATTTGACAAATGGCTTTAACCTGGTGATGACAGATTTACAGTTGTAGGTCTCGGTGTCGGCAGGTTGAAACATTTCTCGACAAAAAGAGGTCTACGAGAGACCCCACTGGCATCTTTTTAAAATCGAACTGGAAAATCAAGATTCGTTACAGTAGCTACTCATTCGGTGCTTCGGATTGATTTTTCCAGAAGCAATAAACATTCGTAAACTAAATATTTGTATTGGACAGTAGGGCGAGACGAAATCATGATTTCATACTGAACGACGTTAACTGACTTGTTTGCAATTTGCACAGCGGGGCAGACCGCTATTGGTACAATAAACAGAAAACAGAAGAACTGAATAGGCAGATGAAAGTATTGGTCGAGACTGGGAAGCTGCAGTCTATACAGTCAATAGAGTGTAAGCACAGTAGTACCAGTACCTACCTACATCTACAATTTTTATAGAGTGTCAGGATTTAACATTTAACATAGATTTATTTTAGGGGGTGATTCTATAGGTTAAAATATGAAGAACTTCATATCAACTAGGTCCCAAAATGCATTCTACCTTCGATAGAGCCTTTGCAACAAGACCTCGAAAATCCAGTAAATCTGCGATAGCCTTTTTTTCTTCGGTTTTGAGTTATTAGCAAAAAATGAGATTTTGACGATTTCGAAAAGTTCTCAGAACATTTTTGTCTTTGAAGTTACAGATCTGAAACATACACCTTCTACAGGCACTTTTTTACGTAGAATTCAATGAAGAGCTCGAAAATTTTTTTAATTTCGAATCATTTGGCACTTTCGTTCTTTTATTTAAACGCAAACTTTTATTGAAACTGTTATTTTTGAATTGGAAAAAATTATTTTGTCAGTATATTCTACGTATAAAAGTGCCTAAGGAGGTTCAAGTTTCAGATCTTTAACTTCAAAGACGAAAAAGTTATGAGAACTTTTCGAAATCGTCAAAATCCCATTTTTTGCTAATAACTCAATAATGAAGATTCGTAGAAGGCTACTTTTCACCAATCTTTTTTCCTCTGAAAATGAGCTAGAGAATGTGTCATCTGTTTTCCTTAAGCGCTCATAGTTCTCGAGATCCCCTCAGTAGACAACGAATTTTGCCCACAAAACTCCCACACAATTTTTGTCCTTTATTGATATCATCTAAACTCCTATTATATTTTTCAAGGTAAACGATGGCTTGGTTAGAATGCATATCATCGAAAAAATCACATAGTTCCCCGAGAAATAGGCTCCGTTATTTAGAAGTTCTTAAAAGTTGGTGGAAATAAAATCTGGCATTTTACGCCCATTTAACTGAAAATTCTCATAAATTCTGAAAAACTGTTATGTACATCAGAAAGTATCACTACTCATCAGTTATCTTCAGCAGTTAATTTCTTGACATGGCTCTCAAAAATCCAAGGAGAGTTTCCAGAAAAAATGAATACCTGCCTAACCAAACAGAGAGATTTTTGCTGGGGTTGAATTCAGACATTCGGAACAGTCCTGACCTGGTCTTTCACCAGTATAATCTATAATTAAACCAAGTTATCATGATAGTTTTGGGTACTATGAAAAAATATCTACAGTGTGTCAATTGAGAAGGTATACCATCCTTTATATTTTGGCCTCCAAGCTAAATCAGAAAAAAAACAAAGAGAAGTAAAGTTTGGTCGTAGGAGGACACGGAACAGAATACGTATCACGTTTCTATCTATGGTTATTTTTATTGAGAGAAAAACGACTGACTATCGAAAAATTTCCAAAAAGATGGAATCAATTAAATAATCGTCAAGATCGAACGGCTGCATCGAGCTCCATAAATTCTTCAGATTTATAACTAAGTAGAAGAGATGCTCTTTCAAAGCAACGTGCTCCAATCAATTTGTATCAACTCTGTAAGCGTGCGATGAGAGCAGCTCCTAAAATCTTAAATGGGAAGGGGGGTTGAGTGATACCTTGTTTTAAAGGATCTTCGATTGCCTTTTCAGAAATACCATATACTTGATTTTTTTTGTTAGTGATTCAGGAAAAAAAAGGAGTTAGCATTAGTTACGATAGCAAGAGTTGCAATGAAACATGGAAATAATGAAAAATTTCTTAATATAATTTTCAAAATGTTCATTATTCTGTAAACAAAAATATAACCTATTTCTAAATTCGGCTCCTACGTTTTGAGAAATTTTAACTAGAACTTTTCGGCCTTCTGTGCGTATTCTTACTTTCAATTCTTCTATATCTCGGGGATGTGGTTTATAAGCATAACCGACTTTAAATGCCCCCAGAGGAAGACATCTAAAGATGTCAAGTTTGGAAAACGAGGTGGCCATTCATACCATTTCTCTTGGAAATGATCTGTGAGAGATAACCTCACTAAATTTAAAATCATATTTCACTCCATTCAGTGAGTCAATGTTTCACAGATTATTTCCAAGAGAAATGAGAGGCTCCGCACACTTGACACATTTACCTTTGAAGCAAGGTCTCTTTGCTATTATCATATTTAATATTTTACAGGTTGCTATCATCACGCTCATGCACAGGTTAGATACAAATTGATTGGAATGTCCCCCTACAAACCAAACTTTTTGCATATTTTCTGATTTTGCATGGGAGCTGAGATACTAAGGCTGGTACCTTTTCGAATTGACACACTGTACAGGGTGGGCAAAATTCGTTGTCTACTGAGGAGATTTCGAGAACTATAGCAGCTACAAGAAAACGGCTGACACATTCTCTAGCTCTTTTTTCATGACTAATCCAAATCTGAATACAGAATCGGCCTATCAATTTTAGATTTCGAGTTATAAACGAAAATTGAGATTTTGACGATTTCGAAAAGTCCTCATAACTTTTTTGTCTTTGAAGTTACAGATCTGAAACTTGTACCTTCTTAGGCAATTTCATACGTAGAATCTACTGACAAAAGATGTTTTTCCAATTTAAAAATAACAAATTCAATGAAAGTTTGCCATTTAAAAAAATGAAAGTTCACCTAATGATTCGAAATGAAAAAATATTTTGAGCTCTTCATTGGATTCTACGTAAAAAAGTGCCTGTAGAAGGTTCAAGTTTCAGATTTGTAACTGCAAAGACAAAAAAGTTATGAGAACTTTACGAAATTGCAAACTCGAAAACGAAGTACCGTAGGAGGCTGCGGTTTTCACCATTCTTTGTTTCTCCGAAAATGAGCTCAGACATGTGTCATCCGTTTTCTTCTAGCTGTTATAGTTCTCGAGATCTTCTCAGTAGACAACGAATTTAGCCAACCCTGTATACTTTTATGCGAATATGTTTATTCTTACTCCTTACTGGGTAAAGGTAAATATTCACTGAATTTCGAGGATATCCTCAGAAATTTCATCACCCTTCAATCTCCCAGTCGGGGTGTTACAACTGGCAAAAACTCCAACCCCCAGAGCTTATTCCGGATGCGATGACGTCCTCGTTACTGAACCTGGAAATTCCGTGGGAGGAAGCGTCTCCCCCATTCTCTCCAAACTGTCGACGTCCCGGCTTTTTGCGGGAAAATTACAGACGCGTTACCACGGCAACCCCGTCTGCTGATAGACTTATTGGCCGTTACTTTAGACCCAATAAATCGGACCATCAGCTAATTTAGCAAGTCGCTGGCAGAACGATCTGCCTTATTGAGCTGTAAATAACTCTCATGCTGGCCAGTTTATATTGAGAAAACTGCCGAAGACCGAAGCCGAATGCGAACTTTCAGCACGACAATGATGTATCTACGACATCGATTTCCAGGGCTAATGGCCTGGAAATGGGATTTTCCGCCTTCTTTTTCTCCGATCATTAATATCAGGTAGCAACATATTTATTAGCATTTGAAGTATGGGCGTTATTTATAAACGTACCCCGCAAAAATTACCACGTTCACCCTACTGTACAGGGTGGGCAAACTTCGATGTTTTAGCACTGCAGCTTTTAAACCAGTGGAGATAGACAAAATCTGATACCCCATTCTTGTTCTCTTTTTCTGAGAAACTAACAAAAGTAGTAGTCATTTTTGGCCACCTTCTTTTCTTTTCGAGTTATAAGCGAAAATTGGAAAAATGGCGATTTCGAAATAAATTTATATCTTTGGTAATACTGATGATAGAGCTCTGAAATTAAAACATTATACAGGCACTTTTTAAGTAGAATCCAGCGGCGAGCTTGCCTTTTAGCAGGATTTTTAATTACGAAGCTATGACCCAAAGTTATGTTTTTTTAAATAGGAACACTAGATTTCTGTGCAATTTTTTGAAAGATTAATTTTTACTGATTTCAAAAATATATAACTTCATATGGTTTGTATCAATATAAATACATAATAGAAAATGGTCAAAAACTTTTTTTCTCAATAGGTACATATTTCTATGGTTTCAACTTTTGACGAGCACAGAAAAATAGAGCTTCCTATAACAAGAGCAGTCTCCTTCCAGCAATGTCATTTTTTCTATGCTTTTTACCAATTTTCACAAAATTTGAATCTTGGAGAAATTGAGTAAGAAGCATAGAAATGAAAGGACTAATAGAAGGAGACTGTGGTAATCATAAGATGCTACATTTTTCTATTCTCATCAAAAGTAAAAACCATTTGATAAACATGGATGCAAATATTAATAATAAGGTACATCGAGAAAAAAGTTTTTTGGCCATTTTCTATTATTTATATTGATACAAACCATATGATGTTATATATTTTTGAAATCAGTAAAGAGTAAGCTTTCAAAAAATTTCACAGAGATCTAGTGTTCCTATTTAAATAAACATAACTTTGGGTCATAGCTTCGTAATTAAAAATCCTGCTAAATAGGCAAGTACGCCACTGGATTCTACTTAAAAATTGCCTGTGTAATGCCTTTATTTCAGAGCTCTATCATCAGTATCAGCAGAGATATAAATTTATTTCGATATCGCCATTTTTCCAATCTTCGCTTATAACTCGAAAACAAAAGAAGGTGGCCAAAAATTAATACTACTCTTGTTAGTTTCTCAGAAATAGCGAACGAGAATGGGGTATCGAATTTTGTCTATCTCCTCTGGTTTAAAAGCAGTAGTGCTAAAACATCGAAATTTGCCCACCCGTTAGGTACAGAGTATCCCAAATTGCTTAATTTTGGCTGTTTCTGGTATCTAGACTATTAATAGAGAAAAACGTTGGGAGATGAAAAGTTCATTAGTGGAAACCGTTTCACGATATCTTCATTTATCATTATAACCGAATTTCGATATTTTGTGGATTTTGAAAATGTGCCATAACTTCCTTATTTTCGAAAATATCCAAAAACGATAAAAACCCTCTACAAGCACTTCTTCAATGGAAATAGTACCCTACATAATTTTCTTTAAATCTCTTGTACTTGTCCTTATTTTGAATACGATTGAGTCTTTTTTTGATCTCACATCATACAAAAAAATAGTTTTTCAAAAACATATATATGTCGATATATTAATCACATCTTCGAGGCAAAATCAGCATAAAACTGAACTAATCACTCTCTCGTACACTATTCTATGAATGAAGTGGACATAGCATATACATTATAATACTGAAGTTGAATGAGATTAATTTTTTGCTCTAAAATATTTCCAAAAAAGAATTGCAAAATCAAATTTCATATCAGAAGTTATCTTATTTCCACCCTTAGTAAAGGATATAAAATTTTTTTTAATGAAGTGTCGTATTCCCAATGAAAAGGTGCCTGTAGGAAGTTTTTATGGTTTCTAGATATTTTAGATAATAAAAAAATTATGGCACATTTTCTGAATAAAAAAAAAATATCGAAATTTGGTTATATCTTCAAGAAGAATGAAGTCACGAAAATCGAGCCCATTACCCCATTCAACGTTTCTATAGCTTATCCAGTCTAGAAGTACCAAAAACCGTCGAAACCAAGCAATTTAGAATACCCCGTATATCATCAGGTGAGTGTGACTTGAAATATATTTCAAAAGATTTTATTCATGAGATCAAAACACATTTTCCTCCTACCATTTTTTCCAATTCAGCTAGGGTGAAAAGATACAGGCTGTTGGGAATCCATAAAAAAATGTAATTTTTCATAGTTACCTATATAAAGTTTTTCGTTGATGTGAACACAAAATTTCACCCACGTTTTCCAGTTTTCTCATTATGACCATTATGTAGCATGAAAATACCAAAAATTCAAAGAACCCAACTCTTGAAATTAATTTGGAAGCTTTCTAATGAATATTTGAAAGTTTTGTAAAATAAAAGTATTTTTCATATTTTCTTGTATACCTAATGCTCAGTTTTCGAGTAATTTGATGTTCGAAAATTAAAAGGTGTGGAATTTGAAAAATTGGGTACTTTGGCTGAATACAACTCTGTTTAAAAGATCCGCAGATGTGTAGTGTCACAGATTTAACTAGTTATTCTGAAGGTAATTTTATTTTTCCAGGGTTGGCACAGCTCATTATTTTATCAGGACTGAATCGGAAAAAATGGTATATATAGAAAAAAAGTGTTTCTTTTGACCTCAAGAATCTACTGTTGAAATATTTCACGAGTTAAAGACTCACCCTGTATATATCAATGTTAAAATGTCTGAAACTTCGGGAAGTTCCGAAATATCTTTTTCCTTTGCAGTTTGATCAAAAATTTTTTAAAAAGCATTTGCGAAAAATCATAGTGACTTTCAGACCACCTCTGAAATGATCCGAAAAACTGCAGAAGACTTGAAAATTCTTCGGGAATTCATTTGAAAAAACGTACAATTATCTCGAACGGTTTTCGAGATATGATCTCTGGTTGAAACCAACATAAAACATAACCACATGAAACTTTTCGAAAAAAGTGGCCTACGTCAAAAAGGCCACAGAAATGATGAGAATTGGGGTAGTTCAAGATCAGAAATTTATGTATATTCAGAATATGATATAAAAATTGAGGTTTATCACCACCCTGTGAGGTCAAAAATAATATTAGTTAAGTGCAGTGCAGTCGATTCCGCTTAACTTCAAATCATTCTCCTAGCCCAAATTTTATTCAAAGAGCTATCGACCAGTGGAGTACTGTTCCCTATATCACAAAATATATTTTGTTTTTCGTATTTTGGGTAAACGGCAAATAATAATACTTTGAAATTTGTATTTTACAAGGCGAAGAATATATGTATTTGGGCCATCAGCTCTGCATGTATCCCACTGAGTCGACTATTCGGTTCTCATCATCCTATTCAGACCTAATTTGAAAGCGCAATATTTATATAAAAATAAGGCGAAGCTCAACATCATAAATTCCTTATGAAAATTCCATTTTCCAGTTGTAGAAAGAAAAAATCGGGTTGTAAAATCCCTATTCACCGATTAAGAATCGGTTCAGAAATGACTAAGCTAATCTCATAGGAAATTTTTATTTTTGATCGTGATTGTGCGGTTCGGGATTAATAGTTTTCTCTCAGTCAAAACTGAAGGATTATCTTCGAAAATCATGTCCCAAGAGAACCCTCAAAAATCTCAAAGAAAGTTGCGGTACAAAAAGGTGCACTACAATGCTCTGCTGATGAATCTGCACGTCACAGATCGTACACTAGGTAGTTATGAATTAGTTCTACCATAAAAATGGTGGACCCGAATGCTCAACTAGAAATGATTTTATATTTTTACGATGCACTCTCGTTTTATAGCTCAATAATTCCTTTGCTACTTTCGGGGACCGTAAACTTTTGTCAGGCCGTAAAATGTTTAACTTTTGCTACTTTATAATCATTCGTCAACCAGAACAACTGAGGCAAATTTCGGAAAAATGGAAAATTAAACTCGGACTTTAGCGTAACTGATGAGCGTGTCTAACAAGTCTGGGGTTGTGCCGAAAGAGAAGGATTCCGCGAAATAGATACATCAAGAGAGGCGTGAAATATTTAGGGACGGTAAGCTCAGAGTCGACAAATTCAATGTACTCAATTCTGAAGTGAAGATATAATATATCTATATGTAGAGATATATAGATATATACAGGGTGTATTTGAAGGTGAGGTTTTTTTTCAACAGAAGGTAGAACTGGTCAAAATGAAGCGTTTCACCAAAAATCACCTATACAAAACTTTCAAAATGACAAAGTTGAAAAAAAAAACTGAAAATGATTATATACTGAAATAGACTTAGAACGTAAATACATGGAATGGACATTGACGTGCTATGAATGTATTTGTTGTGGTTAAGATGTCTAATGTTTTTAGACATCTTAGTTGTGGTACAAACATTCGATGCTTCTCTGTCTAAGGCAGTGGCGTAAACTAAATAAATTTATATAGCTCCTACCTTTTTGTAAGGAAAATTGACGTGATTGGCGACAGTGGCGACACTAAGCAACTATCTCACTCCAGGCTTTGGACAACAACAAATGTTTATTTTCCATTCCTTGTATCTATGTTCCAAAAGGAAATAGATCCTAATACGACCCTTGAGCGTTTGTTAGCTGAATTATCGCAAATCAGTGGGAAAAAACTCATCTCCGGATTCGACCATGTGGTTAAGTTTAGGATATTGGCTCGTTCGATATGTACGTGGTAATGAAAATGGAAACTTAGGATTGCCGAATTGTTCTCATTTTTTTTTTGTAACTTACACGATTTTATGAAATGGCTCATTTCGATACCAACTGACAGAAGAGACTTAGGACACAAGTGTAAAAAATAGAATAACCCTTCAAAATCTCACCAATAAAATTCGTCTGAATTATTCACGAACTTTTCAACAATGGGCATCACAATCTTCTTGTTCGTACATTCCAACAATCGTCGTAAAAATGAGATGAAATGGGGAAACATCATAGCACTTTTTCAACATAACTAACATAAGCACTTTCAAGAAACTGCCTCGATTTTCTATATTCTTTTTTTCACCCTAAACTGCACGATACAACAATTATGATTGATGGTATTAATGTATCTACTTATTATTGTTAGACATTTTAAGTAGGTCTCTCAGAGAACATAATCTTTTCTTCTTACTACCTCATACCCTCAATAATTGTCACTTATAGTCAATAATAAAGTATTTTTTCTAGAACCTCATGGTCATCTCATTCAGTTTCCATTTACACCATAATCACCTTCATAGGTACAAACACTTTCTTTCAACAAAGAATTGGGCCAGAGTCTCGCATCATTGTAATTGGAACGTGGCCCAATTTCTCAAATGGCCGTGAAGGTCCACCAGGGAATGTTTTAAAATATTTTGACAGAAGAGTCACTTCATCATCCTGACAGAAGAGGAATAATGACCCAATAAAGTTAACAGCTTCGGTAGCGTGCGGATCCATTTTCAGGGAATTTGTGAAAACAAGAATGGGGCCTTGTGCAGAAGTCGAAAAAAAAAGTGTGTCATAAACGGTAGTTACTGGTCAAGGAGATATGGGCGAGCGTCAAGTATAGGGGAAGAGAAGCAAACGTTTTCTTATGACAGTATAACACGCAGTTTCATAATACATTTTGAAATTTCTTTGATTTATAAGCTTCTTTTAGTATTTCCGAGATCTTTTCCAAATATATCTATACATATTGGGATTATATACTGGGTGATTATTTCTAAAATAATATCAATATGCCATATGCCACATAAAGTATACGGGTGTCCCAACACTAGTGAATCAAACATTGATTCAGCGAAAATGTAGGTACCGTTTCCAAAAAAACTAGAATTTTATGAAAATACCTAAAGTGGCCTAGATTTGAACTATTTTTTTCAATCACAGGGCTAATTTGTGATGATGGAGAGCTTCGCCCATATCAATCCTAGGTGATCGTATTATCACCCCTAATTAAAATTATTCAAAGTAATTAATCGAAAACCTCAGTAAATGTAAATTAAAACAATTTTTTTCAACATAATTTTCATTACACAAAATGAACCCCCTTTCAGTTTCAAAAACTTTCCCATTTTCTGGATATTGGAAATTAGTAAATAACATTAATATAAATAATACAACAATCTGGGATTAATATAAGCTAAAATCGCTATATCCTTAATCACAAACTGGCCCTGTGATTGAAAAAAATAGTTCGAAAATCGGCAATTTTATGTATTTTCATAAAACTCTAGCTATGTGAAGCTGGCACCCCCAAATGAAAATTTTTGAACCAAAATTTCAGGATCGTTTGTCCATCGTAGGTCCATGTTTATCCACCTTTTATTTTCATTTGTCCCGGTTTGAGAGATATGGAAAAAGAAGTTGTATCGGTGCATTTTCTGAGCAGCACCCCCAAATTGCAGAAACGTACTTTTAATGGTATAGATCGTTTGTCCAACCTAAGTCCACTTTTGTCCACCCAATTTTTTAGTTTGTCCATCCACGCAAGGGCGGATTTAGGGGGGGGCACGTGCCCCCGTGCCCCCCCCCAGACGGACGGTTCTTTCTATACATACTTGAACTCTTTAAAATAAAAATTAAGTTCATTTCTTACATTTACTGTTAATTTTTTTGCTCGCCTGCCCGTTGTGCCCCCCCCCAGAAAAAAATCCTGGATCCGCCCTTGCCACAGAACCATAGAAATCCATCTATGCAAATTTGGAGAGTGTGAAGTTAGCACACCCCAAATGAAAATTTTTAAACCAAAATTTCAGGATCGTTTGTCCATCGTAGGTGTTTGTCCACCTTTTTTTTTCATTTGTCCAGGCACCGTTGGAGAGATATAGAAAAATAAGTTTTTTCGGTGTATTTTCTGAGCAGGTCACCCAAATTGCGAAAACGATGGTAAATATCGTTTGTCCAACATTAGTCCACTTCTGTCCACCCATCTACGGTTACTTTTATTGACCTTAGCTGACCTTAGAAAAATCCTAAAAAAGATGAGTTCAGTTAACAATTCGTCAAGACCGAACGGTTGTGCCGAGATGAATGAAATTCTCAGATTCATTACTAGAAAAGTTGCTCTTTCAGAATATGTATCACATTTCCATTCACGGTTACTTTTAATGAGAGATAAACTACTTGAAAGCTGACCTTTAAAAAATCCTGAAAAAGCTGGGTTCAGTTAAAAATTCGTCAAGACCGAACGGTTGCGCCGAGATGGATGAAATTCTCAGATTTATTACTAGAAGAGTTGCTATTCCAGAATATGTATCACATTTCCATTCACGGTTAATTTTATTGAGAGATAAACTACTTGAAAGCTGACCTTTAAAAAATCCTGAAAAAGCTGAGTTCAGTTAAAAATTCGTCAAGACCGAACGGTTGCGCCGAGATGGATGAAATTCTCAGATTTATTACTAGAAGAGTTGCTATTCCAGAATATGTATCACATTTCCATTCACGGTTAATTTTATTGAGAGATAAACTACTTGAAAGCTGACCTTTAAAAAATCCTGAAAAAGCTGGGTTCAGTTAAAAATTCGTCAAGACCGAACGGTTGCGCCGAGATGGATGAAATTCTCAGATTTATTACTAGAAGAGTTGCTATTTCAGAATATGTATCACATTTCCATTCACGGTTAATTTTATTGAGAGATAAACTACTTGAAAGCTGACCTTTAAAAAATCCTGAAAAAGCTGGGTTCAGTTAAAAATTCGTCAAGACCGAACGGTTGCGCCGAGATGGATGAAATTCTCAGATTTATTACTAGAAGAGTTGCTATTCCAGAATATGTATCACATTTCCATTCACGGTTAATTTTATTGAGAGATAAACTACTTGAAAGCTGACCTTTAAAAAATCCTGAAAAAGCTGGGTTCAGTTAAAAATTCGTCAAGACCGAACGGATGCGCCGAGATGGATGAAATTCTCAGATTTATCATTAGAACAGTTGTTCTTTTAGAATATATATCACATTTCCATCTACGGTAACTTTTATTGAGAGATAAACGATTCGAAAGCTGACCTTTGAAAAATCCTGAAAAAGATGGGTTCAGTTAAAAAGACATATACAGGGTTTACGACAGTGGACAGCTCATTAGACGTTTATGGAGAACTAATCACAATTTTGTGCTGGAAATTTGTATCTATGACTATTAACATTCTACCTAAAATATTTTCCAGACTTCTACAACTTCCGGTTATTCTGGAAACAGCCTACTGCTTTCTTTTTTCAAATGGCACACCCAGTAAATCTTTGCATTTTTAGATAGTTTTTAATGGTTATTTTTACCAACGGTAAAAAGTAAAAATATTAAAAAAAAACTTCCGTTTTCATCATTATCTTCATAAAAATCCTTCTTACCCCAACCAGATATAGCAAACTGTTGAAATTGCCATTAAACTTTTACTACACTTCATCAAAATCGATTCAATGATTTAGAAATTATAGGCGTTTGAATATTTTATGATTTTCAGGAAATAACCAGTATCATCAGTTTTCATAGAAGGAGTCAGAAATGGGCACTCATTTCTGACACCCCCCATGGTCCCCTATATTTACCTCCCTCCCGATAGGTGAGAAATCACCCTGTATGGGTGTTGTTGTTTGTGTGTACTGTGTATTCGTATTTATATGGCACAAAAACGAAGCTGTTAGCCTTCTAGTTATTTAAATTCCCCCAGACTCCAACCCCTAATGAAAAACTCGATTGCCTCCTGTTTCACACCCCCGAATTTTCATTCGTTCAAACGGTCGATGGAGTGCGGCAATTTATTACAGCTATTTATTTCATGAACTAGATTACATGCATATAAACGCTGCCTAGCGATTTTCATCCCCCTGTTCCCAGCCATTTTCTCCGCTGTTTCCGTGGAATTGTTATACAACGTTCAGCATTTTCCCGCTTCCATTGCTGAGCGCACAAAATCTAAGCCTGAGAAAGGTATGATTTTCATTTGGGAGGAAAATTTAAACGTGAAAATCAGAGCTTCCTGAAGAGGATGATGGAACCGAAAAGGAGTCCACTAATAATGGAAAATTCGAAGAGGTTTCGAATCACAATAGGTCCTTTCGTTTGCATAAAAAGTGTAGCACTTTTCTACACTCGATTTGATTTACAGCAGTGTAGAGGAAGTGTAGTTTATCTACACATAGTCAAAAGGAGATGTAGATAAACTACACAACTACTAAGAATACTTTTATCTTACAAAACGTTCAAAAATTTCATTCGATAGCGTCCAACTTAGTTTCAAGAGTTGGGTTCTTTGAATTTTTGGTATTTTTACGGTAGGTAGGTACAATGCAAATATTGTACGTGAGACAAAAATTGATTAATCATGCATTCACCACAATTAGATGTGTTATTATATATATAATATAAGATTGTTTCCATTTTAAAGGCTTCCTTTTCATATTTATTCTGACCTTTTTTATCATTATCAAATTACCGATTTTTTTTTTAAAGAATTTCGATATTTCAGCCACTGTGTTCTCCGATATTCTACATTTCGGTAAATCACCAGAAAGATCACGTTCTCAGACACCAATCCGGAATTTTATTAACCGTTTAAATCGATTACGATATTATATGTACATACTTCGACATCTGAATCTCGAGAAATGCGGATAAAATTTTCAGTGTAATATGGGAATAATCTACCCTTCACGTTGGCAAACTAATATAATGCACGAAATATGCCCCGTTTCCAAGGGTTACCGAAGGGGAAGAAAGATATGAACGACAGGTCTGTAGTCAGGGCAGATCTGTGCGACTCGCATTTAAGGGTGGGGTACCTTACCTTCGGATATGAGAAAGTCGATTGAAACATTTTTTGCTTACAATGAAATCTGCAAAGCTTTTGTATAGGCCTTTCATGTACTAACTTTGATCTGCTT
The DNA here is from genome assembly GCF_907165205.1 of Coccinella septempunctata. Taxonomy (NCBI): domain Eukaryota; kingdom Metazoa; phylum Arthropoda; class Insecta; order Coleoptera; family Coccinellidae; genus Coccinella; species Coccinella septempunctata. Next base: position 40,146,783 of record NC_058190.1, on the reverse strand, counting down.
CAATCGAATTTTTGTTGACTGAAAATTTTCGTCTTTAAATTCTTGATGGAGCTTTGTTTTATTTCTCAATTTTTATCTTTATCTTCTTGATTACAACCCAAGGTTTAGAAGAGCGTTCTTGATGCTACTCTATTTTTTCTCTTTTATGTCATTTGAATAAGCTTAGAATATTATTTGTATTTTGTATTCAACCAAAGTACCCAATTTTTCAAATTTCACAAATATTTTTTGATTACCATCAAATTACTCAATTATAACGTCCAGTTTCATAATAGAATTAAAAGTCACTTTAAGCTTAAAGCTTCCTTCACTGTCATTTTTAGTAGGGTTAAAGGAAGCTTTAAAATTAAAGCGACTTTAGGTTTGATTATAAAACCGGCCGTAAGGAAAATATGAAAATAACTAATGAAAAAATATTATAAGCGAAGACCAAAATTTTTACAGTCTATAGGTTCGATGATACGTAAATAATAAAAAATTTCAAGACCGCTGCAAACTTTATATATAAAGTGATATTACGAAACAAAAGAAAACAAAGAACAAATCTCGCTGATAGGCGGGCTAGGCGGCTATGCAACTTCGACACAGTGCTTGTGTTCCTAATTCCTACTTTCTACTTGTTTTGTAGTTGACTCTAAAATTTGTTGAAGCTACATATTAAGTTTATGTTGCAGATTTCGCTAGAATATTGGATAATTTTAACAGGGGCTTAAAATTATTTGAAAAAAAAAGTCAAATGGACGAATTCAAACGTGTTACATTTTGTATCCGTTTATACACCCCACATATCTCTGAGAGTCACTTAAATGAACAAACCATAGAATATGTCATAGAACTGCATGAGCCATTGTTCTTTCACTGTGTCATGTATAGCTGAACACCTCGCCTCGCACTCATCGCAAAGATTATTAGATTATTAATTTGTTGTAAGTCGATGTTTTGTTCATTTTTTATTGAGATTATTCAAAATTGCTATTCTTCTGGCGTATGAAGGCATAGACATAGAGTCCTTATGTCTTTGTATGAAGGTGATGACATTACATGCATGACTTTCACAACTTGTCATCATCGACCCATTGAAATTATCGTGATAGTTCTGTCGTCATTCGGATACCAGTCCGTCTCTGAACCACAGAGCTCCTCCGCATCCCGGATCGTTTGGTATTTTATCGCTGTTTTTCCCCTGGCAATTTACGTGAGCCAATGGGAGAGTAGTACGCTCCCTCGACCGGCCAATAAGCGAAGTGGAAACGTCGATAAAAATACTCCGGCTCCATTATCAGCCATGATAGCGGCGCTGGCTGCTCAGACTGATTCCTTTCATAAATCCAAGTGATCGCATCTTTCCTGGCTCTATGTTCTTCTCTGTCAGTTATTAATAGGCAGTAGCGTAGCCGGACTTTGTAATGAGGAGCTTGGAAGATGATGAATTGGGGGCTGGGGAGCAGGAAACGTTATCAATATTTTGGCGAACTTCTATCTGGCGATGATTTGGGAATTCCAGAAATACAGTTTCGTTTCGTATAGCCAATTTAAGTTCACCGTGCGTGAGCTTCTAAACGCAGGCTGGGTTTTTGAAAAGAAAAGGCGCAATGAATTTTTTTAGACACTTAGATTTTTTATTCTTTTCAAGACTAAAATCACGATCATATCTCTTCAACCCTTATAATATTACAACCCCAACCACTATATTTTGAATAGGAAAGATGGGTTGAGTGTCGTAAGTAATACCTCATACCTCTATAGAAAGTCTTTTTATTCTGGGTTCAGCATTTTTAATTTTTTTTTCGTTCAATCCATTAGTTTTCGAGATATTCAAATTTAAATTTTTTACAGTAGATACTACCATCTTGTTAAACATGATGCGTGAATCAGTGGCGGTTCCAGGAGTGATTTTTGAGTGGGGGGGCAATAATTTTATACAGGACAATAATTTTATACGAATCTTTGACTCGTACAAATATTTTAACAGTAGAATCTTGAGGTCAAGAGAAACAATTTTTTCCTTAACAATATTTTCCTTTACCTTTCTCGGTTTAAAAGATACTGGCTGTTGAAAAACCGTAAAGAAATGTTATTTTTAGTACTATCTCACAAACGGTTTTATCGAATGGAATGAATTTCGGAATATAGTTTTTCATTTATTTGATGAATCTTTTTCGAACACAATATATCATCCACATCTTCCATTTTCTCAATTATGTCCGTTAAGTACGAAAAAAATATCAAAAATTCAGAGAACCCAACACTTGAAATTAAGTTGGACGCCATCTAATGAGTATATGAACAATTAAGGTAAAAATGATGCATTCATTGGCAGAAGGAAATTCTTAGTCATCCTGTTCATTCACCTTATTTCTGATGATTGTGGAAACATTCAGCTATACAGGGTGTATTTGAAGGTGAGGTTTTTTTTCAACAGAAGGTAGAACTGCTCCAAATGAAGCGTTTCACCAAAAATCATCTAAGTATACAAAACTTTCAAAATGAAAAAGTTGAAAAAAAATTTAAAATGATTAAGGAAATAGATCCTAATACGACCCTAGACCGTTTGTTAGCTGAATTATCAAAATTCAATTCAATTATAAAAAATTGGCTCGTTCGATATTTACGTGCTAATGAAAATGGAAACTAAGGATTGCCGAATAGTTCCCATTATTTTTTAGTAACTTACAGGATTTTATGAAATGGCTCATTTCGATACCAACTGACAGAAGAGACTTGGACACAAGTTAAAAATACAGAATAATACTTCAAAATCTTACCAATAAAGTTCGTCTGAATTATTCACGAATTTTTTCACAATGGGCATCACAATCTTCTGTTCAAACATTCCAACAATCGTCGTAAAAATGGGATGAAATGGGGAAACATCATAGCACTTTTTCAACATAACTAACATAAGCACTTTCAAGAAACTGCCTCGATTTTCTAAATTTTTTTCACCCTAAATGGTACGATACAACAGTTATGATTGTCTCAAAAGTGACCTGATGCATCTAATCCGATGAACTTGGTACTGAACCATCCATTGTCCAGTCATATATTTATGTTTTGAAATTCAATGGAACTTTGTCGAACTTCTAGGGGTTGTATCTCAGCCATCTTGGATATTTTATATATAGACAACATTAAATTAAACGACTTATTTTGATGAGATCTACCTTCTGTCGAAATAAAGCATCACCTTTGAAAACACCCTGTATAATATAAGTTGATTGAGATGAAACATAATATAAATTTACTTACATTGATACCGTCGGATATATTGTATACATTTTAGAATATCAGGGTTACTATTTGAATGAGCGGTCCTCAATTCTAAATAGCACTTCCTGAAACCTTGTCTTCTCTCTTTTTCAATCACGGTATTTTTGTAATATTAATCCTAACATCGTTAGAACATTAACGACATTTCATGAGTGCCAACCTTACTCTAGAAACTAGAAGACTATTTCATGGCCAACCGAGTGCTTTTATGAAAGCGAATGGAGTACATGAATGTTGCGAAGAATATGTAATATTACGTGGCCCTTCTACACCTTCGTACTTTCTCGTGACTTTTCGGAAAACCTCCAAAAAATAAGAATCATTCAATGAAAAAAGTAGGTAGGTATAGGTACTCAGAAAATTAGGTATATTTCATTCAGAAAATCTTTTTTCTTCCCAAGTACCTGAATAAAAACCGTTCATTCATCATTTCATAATTGAATTCTTATATTCTCGCTTACTAGTGAATAGAGCTAGAGAGAGCATTATTATTGTTATTGCTTGTAAGGAAAGATTAAAAGATACCCTTTCAGTACCAATTAACACCATTATATTGGTTGAACCGCAATAAATAAATCAAACAATTCCTAATGTTTGTTTACGTAACATTCAGCCGGTTCAACTTTGTCGGACCCTTTGAGACCCATCTCCTAATCCTCAGCGAAGATTTGTTAACAAATTCTATTAGAAAGAGGAAGACTGGTAGCTGAAAAGTAATACAGTAGTTAAACCTTCAGCAAATGGGGGGGGGGGGGGGCGTTTTAAGGTGTCTTAAAACGTTAGGAAACTATTCGAAGCTTTGACAAACCTTTCGCCATTTGTCAATATAATCACTATTTTATGAATACCTTAAAAGCTTATAATTATTTAATGTTGGTCCCATTGACTCCCACTGTGTCGGAACTCGTATACCTCTTGGCCACAGACGGATGTGTATTCGCCGCAATAATCACAATTCTATGGATACTTTGAAAGCTTGAAATTATTTTGTTGGTCTATATTGACTTATTCATACTTGATGGGTAAGTACTCACTAACCGTTTGTGAAAAGACACTGATGTGAGTCATGCAGAAGCTTTTGCATGCTTGTTCGTCATAACCAGGACGGGCAGCAATTCAAATACTGAACTCAGCCAAAGCTGCTTGGTAATCAAAAATTCAATTTTCATTTTTGATTGGGAATGGTCATGTTTGAGTCGAGTATATACAGGGTGTTTCCGAGGTGAGGTTTTTTTTTGACCGAAGGTAGAGCTCATCAAAATAAGTCGTTTAACCAAAAATTGCCTATATAAAATATCCAAGATGGCTGAGATACAACCCTTTGAAGTTCGACAAAATTACGGGACTGTGGGTGTGGAGGGTGACTCCGACATCGCAAAAACGAAACAAAACAAACATATGGCTGGACAATTAATGGTTCAGTACCAAGTTCATCCGATTAGATGCATCCGGTCACTTTTGAGAGAATCATAATTGTTGTATCGTGCAATTTAGGGTGAAAAAAAATGTTAGAAAATCGAGGCAGTTTCTTTAAAGTGCTTATCTTAGTTATGTCGAAAAAGGTGCTATGATGTTTTCCCATTTCATCCCATTTTTAAGACTATTGTTGTTGTTCGAACAAGAAGATTGTGATGCCCATTGTGAAAAAATTGGTGAATAATTTAGACGAATTTTATTGGAGAGATTTTATTCTGTTTTTTACACTTGTGTCCTGAGTCTTTTCTGTCAGTTGGTATCAAAATAAGCCAATTCATAAAATCGTGTATCTAAGTTAGTAAAGAATAATGAGAACAATTCAGAAATCCTAAGTTTCCATTTTCATTACCACGTAAATATCGAACGAGCCAATATCCCAAACGAAACCACATGGTCGAATCAGGAGAAAAGTTTTTTCCCTCTGCTTTGAGATAATTCAGCTAACAAACGGTCTAGGTCGTATATTAGGATTTATTTCAGTAATCATTTTAAATTTTTTTTCAACTTTATCATTTTGAAAGCGTTGTATTCTTAGGTGATTCTTGGTGAAATGCTTCATTTTGACCAGTTCTACCTTCTGTTAAAAAAAAGCATCACCTCGAAATACACCCCACATGACATTGAGTAAAACTAATACTCAATTAAATTTAATACTCAATGGTAATGATGAACTTTTGGTGAACTTTGTCGATTGTCGCTGGTAGTCGGATCAATTCACTATTCTCCACTACCGTCACAATCTAAATCATAGATAAACTAATCCCTCTAGATGGCCAACGTACGTACTAAAGCCTGGTCGCGCTAACACCAGCGCCTCTTGTGTTTGTATGCTGAACTAATCGTTATTTGGCGGGAATTCAAATCATTGTCGACGGCATGATGAATTTTATTTTATTTTATTGGGCTATTTCCATCATTTTGGATTATTCTCTCTAGAAAATAATTCAAATGATGGAATTAGCCCGACAAATTATTCTAGAATTCATACAAAACGTATTTTGGGTGAAGAAATAGAGCATATTGAATATAATAAAAGATTTATTTACCACAATAAGGTACAGAAAAATGTATTATGGAAAAAAGTGAAATAATTATGAAAATAAATTCAGTTTCGCATTCAACATTGGACAGACAAATTGAAATCTATATACTTTCACACAATATTTTCTATAGACATAATTGAAGAAGTAGCAATCCAAATTTTTATCAATTATAATTGGTGAAAATTTCTTTGAACATTGTAATTATAGCAGAAAATGGACAAATTCATTTTCATATCCTCAAACCAGGAATCGGCAAAATGATGGTGTTCAAAGCTTTACCACAAAATAGTTAATGAGATCCCAGCAACACTAACATTAACGTCGTAACATTAAGCATTAATAAGTAATGGGGCATCATTCATTTTGTCGAAATCAGATAGATACATTTGGTTGACATCGGAAACATTTGGTTAAAATCTGTTATACAGTGGCATGGTTTCTGCATAAGTACCTAAAAATATTACACTCCAATAATAATAATTTTTCAAGGATACGGATTGAATTATTCATATTTCAAACACTTCGAGAGTTCAATTTCGGAATGAGCATAAACTATCAACTATTAATAAATACATTAGGTACTCACCTAGCTCATTCATTTACATATTATCTAATCCCCTACTTTTATCGGTTTCAGTATTAGTCATAATGAAAACAATTACTAACCCCAAAAATATTCAATTTTCTTTTATCGATTCATCAGGCAGGAATTGTCGAAGATGAAAATTCTATTTTATGTACGTCAAAATGGCCTCAAAAGTAAACATCCATGGAAACCTCCATGTAAACATCAAATATGAGAGAAAAACAACGATCGACCTGCCAAATTATATCCTGGCGTTTGTATGCCAAACTACAAAACCGAAACCAGAAATTCACCGCTAGTTGGCGGTCTAGAGGAATTATTTGTCTATGATCTAAATGCCAATTTACACGTTCTTTAGACAAGGAACATCTTTCAAACTGTTTGCTTTCACCTGTCAACGTCCGGTCGATCCCGACTGCACAGACGTAAATGATGAAGTCTCAACATTTCGAATCTCGAAACGAATGAGTGAGAACAACAGGCAGGTTTTTTGTTTCGGAAGTCAAAATATTGTTCAGTGTTTGTGCTTGCTTTATCCACCGTGTAGAACTAACGCGTTGCCGTTCAGTTCGATTCAATTCACTGATGATGGATGGGATGAGTATCTGTGTGCTTGAAACGCATGTCGGTTTGCCTTTATTGAGATGTTTCGATTGTACTACATTCTTCTTGTGACGAATTTGTGGTTGGTTCCACAGATTCGGGTAAATCAGGGAACAAAATATTAAGTTTAAATGGCACGGGTGAAAAACTTAGGTATTCTTCTGTGAGTTTCACGAAATTCACGAAATATATACTCCATTCACTTTTATTTTAGCTCTCGGTTGGCCATGGAAATTTGACACAATTCCACTCAGTATAGTACGAAAATGTGGGGTTATGAATCAAAACATTTTTGGGTTTTTAATCAACGCTATGTTGCCCGTCCTACGTAGAAGTTTCTGTTATTACGTATTTTATCACAATGTCGAATCTCTTCGGAAAATATGTGACGAACATAATTGAAGTTTATACAAACTGATTGAAGGCATACCAAATCCAGTTATTTGCATGGAAAATACAAGAGATCAGTATAATATCATAATATGCACTAGCTTGAGGAGAGTTAATGTTCGTTATCTTCTTTGGCTTAAGTTTGAATACGTTACATCAGTTGTAGATTTCAAAAATATTAAGCCGAAGATGAAATGCATATGATGCAGTGGTTGGGAATGGGTATCTCCCGAAGGAATTAATAGATGAATTCAAGAATGTTAAACTCTTCAACAAAAATCATCTTGCATCAATATAAGTAAAAGGAATCAAAGTTTCAAGTCAAGATGAACTCCACCTATGAACAAAATTTTCACATGAATAAACAATTAACAGGACAACTGGCGCGTATTTTTGGCTATGCAGTGATATAATAATAATAATAATTAGGTATTTATTGGTACCTTAAGACAATTACAATGTATAGGATGAGTCAAATAAAAAATGGAAGAATCAATTTTCAGGAACTTATTCTACGATGACATTCATCGAAAATCCTGTAGTAAACTTTTCGCATTAATTCACTCAAAAAAGATTCAGATGAAACATTAGGTATATAAATTTTCTTACATTGAATATGTTCGCTACCGTCTGACGTATCGTGGATTTTAGAATATCAGGGTATAAGTATTTGAATGAGCGGACCTGAATTCTAAATAGCACTTCTTAAAACCCTGTCTCTTTTTTCAATCACTTTCGGCATTTTCGTAATAAAAATTGATATTAGTTGTGGCAACGGCGTTTTGACATTAACGACATTTCATGAGTGCCAACCTTACTCCGTTCTAGTTACAAAAACTTGAGAAAATTATTTCATGGCCAACCGACAGCTAAAATAAATGTGAATGGAGTATAGAAATAAGTATTCACGAAATGTTCAAAACATTATATTCCTTATATATCGAAATATTGAAATAAGTATTCAAGATGGCGCTTCCTCTTCATCCCCCTTCTTTCGTCTCCCGTTTCTCCTGCAAACGCCACTCAAAATACACTGAATATTTGATTGTCCCAACCAACAGGAGGGTCGTGAAATAATTATGGCTTCTCAGGGTGCAACATATAAAAACATAGTGATTGCGACGATTCTGGCACACGTATTGGGACAGCAACTTTAAAATTTAACACTATGCTCCAGTCGGCCAGATCAGTTTTCTTGACAGAGATAAGAAATATAAGAATACTAGGAAGTGAAAAACTATACAAGTTCTCACGATTCTGTTTGTTTTGGATTTCGTTCGATAAAGAAAGTCAAAATATCAGCCAATCAATAAAGTTTTTACATTTTATTTTCCCTCGAGTTCCAAGAGTAGTTTCAGTGCGCATTTCAAGGTGAATTTTGACCTTATTCAGGCGTTTTTTTGTGTTTCGTGCATTACATTTATGCAAGGATCTCTATATCTCCTTGCATTTATGGTTCCATCATTAGACTATGGTTTCATCACAGAACTCCTCAAAGAGTCTCTATGTCTATGTACTATATAATGTGTTCTGTGATGAAACCATAGTCTAATGATGAATGAATTATTCGTCTATGGATGAAACCATAAACATAAAGCGTGAAACACAAAAAAAAACGCCTGAATAATGCCAAAACTCACCTTGAAAATACAACATGAATTTTTGATTTGAGAGCCGAGATTCCAAGGATTGCTTGAAGCAACAGAAAGGTACAAATATAATTAAGAAAAAATACGTTTCCATTGTATGATTGTATTCGAATATTTAGCAAACGTTTCTGAACTCGTCCATTTGAAAATACGGATTCTCTGTGTTCCGAAAAATGTTCTGATTGAATACGGCTTCGATATCTGCGAAGAATGAACTGTTCAACCCGGCGGAAATCGTCGCCCTGCTCGATCCGTTTTTAAATCGAACTTTATGAAGCCGCTGGGAAATCAGGAAGGCTTTGACACCGGCTCCGAGCGGAGCACAGAAGACCTCCGCTATCAGGCCAACGTGATCCTTATGTGCGACCGGAAGGAAATATTTATAATCAGCGAGGAATAATGGCGGCACCTTCGCTCGGAACGAATAAAACTGCTGAAATGTGGTTTATCGCAGGATACGGTTCAAATTGGATTAGAGGAGTGAATTACGATGTCAACTGCGAATTGTTGGGCTGATCCACAATTATTCGATCTTTCTTCAGTAATTAGGATAAATTGACTTTTTTAATGAAAAAAGTTTATTAGAAGTGAAGACGTAAATCTATGACTCCAAACTCTGAAGAAGCAGTACAAAGAAAAGAACTATCTTCAATTAGTTCCTAAATTGAAAAAGAGTTCAGTGTTCACAACTGATAACAGGAACACCAGAATAAGAAAAAAAAGTTAAATTAATCATCATAGACATCTATGTCTACGTCGCGTCGATGTCTCTATGTCTATGGCAATCATAGATATACTTACTAACCAAAGTTATAATTTCTAATATTTCCTTGGAAGCAATGCTCATTGAGTGAAATTTGCAACGTTTTTTCGTTCGTTTGGGTACATTACTTGCAATTATTATCGATAGTAAACAAATCGGTGGTTATCCGTCAATTCGCGAATCCAATTACCGTTGAGGGCGCTGCGAAATGAAAACAGACTTTGACGTTTGTCAGTACTCTTTCGAGATTTGTACGGCCTAACAGAGTTTTTCTAGAAAACCAAGATATTTATCGGAAGTGAATTGATTGATTTAGTTTCGTAAAGAAAGATCAACATTCTTTGGAAATATTTCATTTGAAAAGGATGAATTGTCGAATAAAATCGAGCGATGATATTGGTGATCCACTGTACCTAGACACAAAATCCCATTATTTCACAGATTCTTTCTTGAATTAAACCTAGCTAATAATATTGAGGCAGCATATACTGACTTTGTGAAGTTTCTATTTAAAGTATTTCAATTCCATGTTATGATATAGGTATTCCTCATACTGAAATCTCAAGAGACATAAATATGATGGAACAAGTTCTAGAGATGAGAAAAAGCATTCATTTGGAAGTATGAAAATTGTATGTATTTCTAAATCGTCAATTGAATTTAGCAGAAAACTCTCGCAGAGAAAAATCGTTCAACATAACTCCTGCCAGTTAAAAGCACTGGTATAAATACCTTTTCCAATATTTTTTCGGAATCAATATTTCTAGTCAGAAACCCAGACAATAATCCCAATATAACATCTCCAAATAATAATTATAATACTTTGTTGGACAACGTGAGATAAGAAGAAACATAAGGAACTAAACTTGTTTTGACTTTGCAGTACTGACAAAGTAGTTTCGTAATTCAGTCAGCAGAGGGCGTCTAGATTTTTGGATTCGCCAATCAAGCGTTAACTCCCCGATCAATCCTTGTATTTTATATTTCTATGGTGGAACCATATGAAATAATTATCAAAATACATGACAAATTGTTTCTGTAAATATAAATCCTTTGGTCGATGATTGGAGGAGGTTTAAGGAGTCAATAGACAAGTTAATCTTTTCAACCAACTACATATTTCGTTAACGACGTAGCCATTATGGGAGTAATATTCCCCGACGTGAATGAGCGTCTTCTGGAAGCATAGAGCCATCATTACTATTCTGTGAGTCGGTCACGGTATAATAAGGTTAAATCGAGAAGATACCTAGCTTGTAAATTATACAACCCCACAACCGTTTAGCACAGGCAAATAACTGAAGCGAAAATCATAAATTCATAAAAATAGTTCAACGAACCCGTTTCCACGGGCAACTTTTATAGATTTATAAGGGTACGGACAATGCAGAGATGAGTTCTACGTTGGCTACCGTACCCTTAAATTTGTCTCGGAAGTGGCGGTGCGTTTGACGGGGATCTTTGCCCATGCCATGGATTTTTGGGCGAACAATCGTATCGAATTGAAGGGCAAAAAAATATCGGTAACGTGGCATACTCGATTTTGAAGAATTCGTGATCGGACGACGAAGATTACTGTGTGAGTGAAAAAAGCAATTCCTCTTCACTATACAGAGTGAGTCTTCGACTCGTACGAATATTTCAACAGTAGTTTCTTGAGGTCAAAAGAAACACTTTTTTTCTTACCATTTTTTCCGCATCGAATCGGGTTAAGATACAGACTGTTGAGAAACCATAAAAATATGTTATTTTCAGCTATATCTCACAAAAGATTTTATCGAATTGAATGAAATTCAGGATATAGTTTTTCATTTATTTTATGAATCTTTTTCGAACACAAGATATCACCCACGTCTTTCAGTTTTCTCATTATGACCATTAGGTACCATAAAAATACCAAAAATTCAAAGAAGCCAACTCTTGAAACTGAGTTGGACGCTATCTAATGAATATTTGAACGTTCTGTGAAATAAAAGTATTTTTTATATTTTCTCGTATAATGCGCTGTTTTCGAGTGATTTGATGTTCAATAATTAAAAATTATCTGTGATATTGAAAATTTGTGTACTTTAGCTGAATACAGGTCCACAAAAGTGCAGTGTCACAGATTTAGCTAGTTATTCTGAAGGTAAATTTGTTATTCCAGGTGTGGCACAGCTTATTATGAAAACTTAAAATGGCTATATCTTTGAATCAGGGCCGAATCGGAAAGGTAAAAGTTTAGATTAGTGCCCACCTCCGATTTAGACGTCAATTTTTTCTTAGATAAAGTCTTGTATGAAAAATCGATTGGTATATGTCGCAATTTCGGGATACTTGTAGTTTGGGAGATATGATATTTTAAAATTTTCATGAAAATTGCGAATATTCGGTATAACTCAGTCGAACTGTAATATTTTCCCTGTTCAGCGCTTGAATAACTAAATCCAATCGTTTATTCCATTAATCAATATCTTAAAATGGTATTTTCATGTACAAATATGATTTTTTTACTGTCCCAACCTAACCTAACCTAACCTAACCTCAAAAACATTATTTATATTTTCATCGAAAATTGAAAAATTTCCCACATTTTTCAGAATAAACTAGCTGAAAACATTAACTCATCGAGTTCACTTAATGCTAACATTCGAATTAATTGAAATTGATGAAAAAATCGAAGACAAAAATCCAAGGTGGGCGATAAAGTAAACAGGAGCCACTTACCCTGTATAATATATATTTGACTTGAGATCTAGGTAATTTTGACTCTAATACACCATAGGAGTTACACAGAAATGTTTCTTGATCAAAAGTCAGTTTTCTTTGGTCTTTGATGGACAAAATGGTATTTTCGTTTGTGGAAACTTTAACTCAATTTTCCTATTTCTATTTATTGATAATACATATTTTTCTATTTGAGATATTCTCTGTGGTTTTGACTGAGAACTAAGGGTTAACGATTCTACATTTTCAGGCTAATTTCTTAGTAATTAATTGTTAGGTTAAGGTTCTTTCAAAACCGCCAACTATACCGAAATTGACGAGTTACCCAAACCATACCAAACAAAAGGTATCTACACGTTTAATGGCATCAATTCGACCGTTTGATTTGGCACCTTGACCATCGAAATGACCATTTGGACAATCGAGCATTTCAATCAAACCGCCGCAAACTAAACAATTGCCGATAATGGAGGGATAACAGATGCGGCGGCATTTCCACAGCCACCCACTATACTGATGCGATAAATTGCCCCCATTAAGCCCGTTCCGAACTGCGTGCATCTCCATGTGATGTGTTACTCATGCCCAATTTACCTTATTTGACAGCTATTCGGTCGGTTTAATTCCCCCCGGCTTTTCCATTTATTGGATTTGATTGATTTCCGGTCATTTAGCTGGCGATTTCGGGCTGGTTTTGCAAGTAACACCGTTCTGCGAATGCTAGACGCGGATTAAGATGTGAAACGGTATGAAATTGCCCCTTTAATTGGTGGTGAAAAATGGTAGGTTAGGGTATCTTTCGCGTCACTCACTGGAGGTTAAAAATAGTTTAAGGTTGGTAAATTTAGGAATATAAGGCACATGAAATAGTCACGTAGGTGGGTACACAAATATTTCATTAATTTAGTATAGAGTATATTTTTTAATCTAACCTCAATTTTTTTTTTATATTCATCTCAAATAGGTGAAGAGTATTATTTCAAATCACCAAACCCTGCAAATGACCAATAAAAAAGGTCGAAATTTCGACCTATTCTTTTTGTGATCATAGGTACTTATACAAGGTGAGTCTTTGACTCGTGCAAATATTTTATTCTCGAGGTCAAAAGAAACATGTTTTTTCCTTTGCCATTTTTTTCCGAATTGGCTCGGTTTAAAAGATACAGGCTGTTGAAAAACCAAGTTGTTTTCAGTTGAATCTCAGTTCAGTTTCAGTTTTATCGAATTGAATGAATTTCGGTATATGTATATTGATTTTCAATTATTTGATGAATCTTTTTCGAACATTAGATATCACCCACGTCTTCCAGTTCTCTCATTATTCATTATTAATTTAAAGAACCCAACTCTTGAAACTAAGTTGGTCGCTAACTTATGAATATTTGAACCACAGATGTCTAGTGTCACAGATTTATCTAGGTATTTTGAAGGTTACTTTGTTTTTCCTTGGTGGCACAGCTAATTATGAAAACTCAAAATGGCTACATCTTTTTATCAGGTTCGAATCGGAAAAAATAGTTTAGGAAAAAAGTGTTTCTTTTGATCTCAAGAATTTACTGTTAAAATATTTGTATGAGTTTAAGACTCACCATTTTTCAAATAGGTACCTACCTATGAAAATTGAAAGGTATTTAAAATTTTACCCTTGAATGCCAAAGAAAATCGACTCTAGACACCTCTAAAACCAAGATCCTTTAAATTTAAAACTTCCTTTAGTGCCATTTTCAATAGAGTTGAAGGCAGTTTCAAAAATAAAGTTTGATTATGAAACGTAAATGATGAAATTTCAATACATCATTCGAGCCAGGATCATGTTCTTCATGGGGAATGTACAAAGGGTTCATGAATGGGTAATTACAAACAAACTTTATAGAGTTCTCACTCTGTGGTTATGACCACCAAAAGATTTTGTCCTCATGAAAAAAAAGCAGAATATAAATCCATAAACATTCTGTATGAATAAACCATCATTATCCTGGCTTTTTGGAGGGACCTGCAAAATCAGAGTTGTTTAATCCCTACTTGCTCGAAAATTTACATATGAAAAACAAGTTTTTTCATGAAACATAATAAAAGATCCAAGTCTTCATTCAAAACCCTGTGAAACGTTGTCATATCTATGGCCTCTTATAGATGAAAACTCAAATTATATCAAAGAACACCCTGCGTATATAATCATCCATTTACCATCAATGTGGTAACACGCAGTATTACACCACTTCAAATAGAACACCCCGTAGAAAGGTGGTCTCAAAACTCAAAATTACGAGTTTGGAGACTGAATTTACTTAATTTCCGAGTTGAAGTTCTAAGCATTCGTACATTTCACTATTTGCCATCAATAAATTTTATTCAGTTCTGAAATATTTTTGATATCTTTCCATTAGTTTATATAAAATCATTGAAACTGAATAATATCGAGATTTGGCTGTAATTAGGTATATATACATATTATTAAACACAAATCTGTGGTTTGGAATATATAAAGTATTTATGACTCAGCAGGTAAAATTGAAGACCTCATATACAGGATCTCATTGAAAATATTTTGACCATAATGGGGTGGCAATGCTCTCAAATATAATATTAATATAAAGTTCTAAAAACACAAAAATTATCAAGTGTATCTACCAAGCGAACAGAGCCGGTGTACCTACTGGAATAAAAATAAAAACTAATTATTGATATATAACATAACCAACAAATTACAAAAATACTAGAACAATATTCAATTCACTAAATGATAAAAATATCGAAAAGCATTGAAATTTGCGAAAACATGTAGGTATTGACAACAGAAGTGTTGATGATTCGGATTCAAAAATAAACAATCATTAATTACCACTATCTAATCCTCTTTACATTCATGAAAAAAATAAGGAAACGTGTTTTCTTTCCGGTCAGAATCGCTTGAAGAACCTTGCAGAAAAAATTCCCGAAATAAAATCAATTTATGACACCAGCCATCCGAAGGGTTGTATCCCCATCATAACAAGTGGTCGTAAAGAGCGCCGCAAGAGTGACTTCAATGAATTTTACACCAAAATTTCAGGCTTATTTTCAATTTTATTTGGACTTTACGATATGGTCAAAATTCCCGAACTGCAATACGTGGTAAGAACCGCTGTAAAACCATATTTTTCGGCCTTGGAATCAAACTTTGCGGTAATGTCTAATGATGACGGCAGGTTCGGCACCTTTGAACAAGCTGTAGTAATAATCGTAAAACGTTAAAATTCAAGGTTTGGTAATGGCAACGGACAGAGACGATAATATGGTCATTAATTCCCTTCAAGTGAATGTTTATCATTTCCATCATGCTTTTATTGCGTAATTATAAATGTAAATATCGGAAAAAGTGTGAAAGCGCCTTGGCAAGACGGACAAGAGTAATGATGATATTGAACAGACGTCTGTGGCACTATAGCGCTATAAAATGTTGTTATTTTCTGATTTGTTACTATGAATACAAATGATTTGATTTTCCTAGAATAAAACGCAGTATTTTTCTGCTTTTTTCTAGATATATGGCGGAAAGGGATTATTTTAAATCAAAAAACTACAGGGTGGGCAAGATTCATTTCCTACTGAGGGGATTTCGAGAACTATACAGGCTGTCCCAAAACTAGTGAATCAAACGTCACACCACGATAGAGTAGATCAAATACTATCGAATGACACCAAAATTAGTTGAGCGAAAATGTAGGTACCGTTTCTGAAAAAACCTAACCTAAAGTTGCCGATTTTCGAACTATTTTTTCAATCACAAGGCCAATTTGTGATTTAGGATAGCGTTTTTCTCCCATATTATCACCCCTATAGAGGGGGTTTATTCGGAGTAATAAGAATCATGTAGAAAAAACAATTGTTTTAATTCACATTTACTTAGGTTATCGATTAACTACACAGTATAAAATTTGCCGGTGTAAACTTTTACACCCTGATGTGATTCAAACATTCTTCACTGAATGGTGTTAACTCTTACACCATTGACTGTGGTCAATCTGAAAAACTCCGTTTTATATGGTTCCACAATTGCCCAAAGACATATTCAATATTGTACCCCGTTTGGTGTTCAATATTGAATCCGCAAGTGGTTAAGACAACACCGTACTACCCTGTACCAGTCACCAGAGCGTATTAAAACAAAGACGCCATATTGGCCATATATAGTAACGCGTCGTGCGTCGTTCCAGATCTTTGGTTCCAGTTTCCAGTCCTGCCAAAAGTCTTTTTGGAGTCGGAAGTCAAGAGGTCGCATCCAGACCTTTAGAAGCCTATTAGATATGTACTTAAATTATCGGACATCAGGGAACCGCCAATATCTCTGGTAACAGGATAGTGTGTTATTGATTGAATAGTGAAGTGTGAAGTGTGATACAAAGTAGGTATGTTCATCAAAATAGAATACAAAAACATTGAAAAATGGATGTTGGTAGATAAAAATATCAATTACACGGATGTTATTCTGATCAGTGAGTATAACAATAGTTTTGTTGCTTTCCGTAGTCCTTGTAAGTTGTAATTATCTCATAGGAATTCAGACAGGAATTCAGACATTAAACTATCATCCAAATTATCTAATAGGTATATAGGTAGAACCAGAACCTTTATGCTTCTACTCTTTCTACATTTCTACATTGATACAAATGTGTTTCAGGCCTCAACAAATTCACATCACAACAGTTCTACTGGATTGGAAAAGGACGATTTCAAACTGGCAGATGAAAGCGGCTTCCTGATTGATCAGGGAGAATTCTCAAACTTTCTGGAACTGGTTTCAGTAAGTTGTTTGTAATATTTTATTTTTGCTATGTTCATATACTATTTTCTGTATTGTTTCAAGAAGTGTTTTGAGTAATTATATACCTCTATGTCTGTTTTAAGGGTACATAATAGTAGCATACATTTGAATATGAATATTTTATGATTATCATCCAGAGTCTTTTTGTTGTTTTTCATTGGAAAATAAAGAATTTCATATAATCACCATGTTTTTTTCACCTCTTTGATTCACCATTTTTATTGCTTCCATACACTCTTTAGTGTCAAAAATTGATACTCTGTATGGTGAATTTAAACATTACCAGGTGAAGAAATTACACCACTAGGTGCTCTTTATACACCGTAAAGAGTGATTTTTTACACCTCTCGGAAGACATATAGACACCATCGGTAGATAAATATCAACAACTACCGGTGTAAAATATATTCACCAACACAGTGTTAATTTTACACTGCACCTACGTTGTTAAATCAACACAAAAATGGTGTGTATGGATATAGACACCGCCGGGTGTTATTTCGGTGTTAAAAATCTCCTCGATTTTCTACTGTGTACTTGAAATAATTTCAATTAGGGGAGATAAAACAATAATCTTAATTCAATAAAATTCAAAATCGATATCTTTTTTCACAAACTGGCCCTGTGATTAAGGAAAATAGTTCGAAAATCGGCAACTTTAGGTATTTTAATAAAATTCTGATTATTTTGGAAACGGTACATTTTCGTTGAACTAATGTTGGTGTCATTCGATAATATTTGGTCTACTCTATCGTGGTGTGACGTTTGATTAACTAGTTTTGGGACACCTCGTATAAGCTAGAAGAAAACGGATGACACATTCCCGAGTTCTTTTTTTCCTGACTAATTCAAATCTGAAAACAGAATGGGTCTATCATTTCTAGATTTTCAGTTTCTGCCATTTTCAATAATGCTGAATTAATGGCTTGTTTCAACTCGAATTCGAGAATCATTAGGACATTCTACATGCACTCTTTTATGAGTAATTCGAATATGATTTTATAAAATTTTTCGATTCGGTCATTTTCAAGTTATGAGGGGGATTTCTGATTGTTTTAATGTAAACTAAAGTTGAAAGTCCTTTCACCTTGCTGCAAATTTCTTGCTGATTTGAAAAATGTATCATATCAACTTGAGCTTTTTCCTGTTTTTTGTTTCACTATTGAATATTAATTGAAAATTTATTCCAAAAAACAAGAGATTTTCCAAGCCACTCTGAACCCTGAAATTTCGATAAATAAACTTTATCGTTTATTTTTGCAATCCCTCGTGCAAAAATTTTTAGTGTCACAATTATTATTCTGTGAGCTAACATAATAAAACCATTCAAGGTAAAGTCGAAAAGCGCACGTCTTCAAAAGATATAATTTCACGAAAAAACTCCCTAAAATATGCAAATTTTTATGGGAGTACAGGCCCCTTACCTGATATTGGCGCAATATAGATCATATTCAATGACGGCATATTTTTCCGCAATTCTCCTTGTTACTAGCATGAAGTCGGGTTTTTTAGTACCTATGTCATTAAGCTATAAACATTGGTAAAAAAACTAGAGCGAATTCCTCTACCTTTCGTGGAATTTGCAGGGATATCTAGTATAAAATGAAGACTTGGCTTATTGCCTGTTTGTGTAAAGTTTTACCGACAAAGCTTTGGGTTTTATTATTTGCAATAATGATAAAAATTTCAAATCATAACCTTCGGGATCCAGAAATTTCACACTCTCTGAAAAATCATGCTGGTTCGGCACATGAAGAGTCAGAAAAAAAATGGAAAAACGAGAGAAAATTTCGTACACTGGTTCATACCTCAGAATTTTTCTTTCATATTTCACTTCGACCAATTAATAAGGTTTTTTTACCACATCTAGTTCAAATATCTCAAGCCGTTTCGAAAGTATCGAGAAATTCGTTATTTATTTGGAATAATATTCAACACCCTGTATCTTGGAAACGAAGCATTTTCGGGCAAAGACATGATGAGGAGCTTTGCGACTTCAAATATCTCAGAGAATAATATCCTGAATTTGTTCACAATGGTTATAAAACAACCTATGCACACATAGACATAGAGACATGGACTGAGCAATGTCAGCATGAAATTGGCTTTTTTTATAGAAAGAGAGAAACGCACGTCGGGAATGCAGTTGTCTCTTTTTTGTTCACATAGAGGTGAGTGTAGACCAATCAAAATTCTAGAAAGAAACAACTGCATTCCCGACGTGCGTTTCTCTCTGTCACTTTTTTTGACCGTATTTCATGCATAGATAGAAAGGAAGGCACAGTCCATGTCTATATGTCTATGTATGCACACATAAGTCAACATTATAGGAGAATAATACTTTCCTCTGTCATAAACTTCGTAAAATATTTCTCATTACATATACTTTTATTGCGATACACAAGGTTTTGAAATTTATTCCGAGAAATAAAGTTTTCATTCATTATCACAATAAAAAATGTAAAAAGTCCTATAGCTGATGCCTACGAAAAAACATCATTTGTTTCCTCATTGTACATTTAGTTCTTTGAATACTGAAATTCACTTCTTTTTCTACATGGAGGAAGTTCAAAATGAGGAAGTACCTAACTCAAGAAAACTTATTTATGATGAAATGAAGAACCATTGACACAATATTTTTCTTTGGAAAAAACAGTTTCGTAATTATCAATTATTCAATTGCGAATACATATTCTATGTAATGTTACACATGATAACACTTAAAAAAAAAACTGAAAACTAATTGTCTTCACCTCATATGCATCTGTATACATATATTTTTATGAAAATATGTCAAATAGTTTAAAAGTTATTGGAAATGAACCAATTTTCAGGATGAATTCCAACACTTTGAATCTGAAATATTGTTAAATTAAATTTTTCTCTCAAAATTATGCTTAAATAATTTTTCCCAAATGGTGGAATTCAAATAGAAAATACCCTGACACCCTGTTCAATAATAAATCCATGTGTAAACTTTACTGCGATTTTCTAATGGTGTGTCATAAGAATATGAAATAATCAATCAGTTATGATTACACATATACCTATGCTACTTGTACAGGGTATCCCAAATTGCTTCATTTTGGCTGTTTCTATGGAGTACCATAGAAACAGTCTGGAAGTATCCAGACTAGATAAGTAAAAACGTTGAAAGTTTGGATCCTGACTGTCCTGGGCTCGATTTTCGTGAAAAGTCTATTACTGAAAACCGTTTCACGATATCTTCATTTGTCTTGAAGATATAACTGAATTTTGATATTTTGTCGATTTCGAAAATGTGCCATGACTACTTTATTTCCGAAAATATCTGAAAACGATAAAAACTTTCTATAGGGACAATTTTTCACTGGGAATACGACACTATATTCAAATTTTTTTTATCCCCTCTGCTAAGAGTGGAAAAAAAGGAACTTCCTTTTCAAAAACATATATGTCGATATATTACTTTTGAAAATCCACTATAAAAAACTCTGGGACGTAGTAAAATACTCAAACCTCATAAAAAGTCATAATATCAAGAAAAATATGCAAATTATCAAGGGCGTTTAGAGAAAGTCCGCAAGACTTTATTACATAGTAGGTACTATGTACCTTGTTTGGAATCAGAGCACAGTTTTTGGCAGTATCTATTATAGTCATGCAAAATAAGTTACGTTTTCATGTAATTAAATCATAAATACCTACCTGCAACATCTTGAGCAAATCATGTTTGCCTTTTGCCTTTCGAGGAATCGACGAATAATTTGGGCTATAAAATCATAAAATTAGAGTTCGAGATAGTTCTGTCAAAGGACTTTCAGTACGTGCTTATATTCAGAATCAGGGTATTATCATTGAGTATTAATTTAAGTGCTACGTCATTCTGGATTTCGAATGTACAAAAAATGTTTAAGCTGAAAATTTTTCTCCTCGCAAACACTTAAATAAGAATAATGTAGTTATTTATTTTTCGATCGAAACAGCCTGGAAGACTGGATATTGAATGGAATTTTATATTCTCACATTCCTCGCCAATTGTTATATATATTTATCTCAATTATTCCAGACATATTTCTCCGTCCAGTAACTTTTCAAGATGGAGTACATATATTGATTTTTTTCAAATTTGACTATTTTCTCTTAGATTTTGTAAATTATGGACTTCTATGGGAAATAGGTTGCAGCATTTTTGTTTCGCCTATTCAACAGAGAACCCACTTTCTAATAGTATAGAATTGGGATTTCCGCACTCCAAGGTTTTTTCACTACAATGTACCTTCAGTATTCGCATATTTTTGGACGCAATAAAATGTCCCAATATTGCGACATTTTCAACCGAAATCGGAGCAGTCAGAAAGTCGCAAAAAAGCCCTAAAAAATAATTGGTGACCATAAAACGGAGGCAGGTACTTGTTGAAAAAAGTAAAGGTTTTTTGGGTCCTTCGGGATATCGCTTTAAATTCGTAAAATTTTGCCGATTTTCAGCTGTTGGATCGAATTTTTGTGGTGGGTTCTCGTTTATTGGCGTGATGCACAATGATACTTAGGGGTCGGTGCTTTTTGAACTGAAATCATCTGAAGGTTGCAAAAATTAAAGTTTTTAGTGGCTTCGGCATCATTTGCCAATTTTTAGGGTTGTCCACTAATCTACGTTGGCCGACAAGGTTATCGAAGGGTTTTCTACGAAATACTGCGTTAATAAATAAATAAAAAGTATGAAATAGGAGTGGGGTGTTCATCTTCAGAAACTTTGTGGAACATTTCCTGTAATAAGCATTCGAAAACGAAGAGGAAATTGTGAATTTTACAGCTCTCGTTTCGAGAGTTAGCTTATGGATGAAAAAAAAATCTCTGCATCCACCATTCATTCTCAGAAACGACTGTAAATTTGATCCATAAAAATGGAAATTTTATACAAAAAGTCATTATTTCCTAAGATTTCTCTCGAAGCAATTACATACCTAATAAGTTTTTCTACACTCCATTATTCACATACTGCTAAAAATTATTTACCTATTGACACAAATGTTTGAATTTTATTCCCCTTACATCTAAAGCTACCTCTTAGAGTTTTTGAACATGTTATCGAAGAAAAAATTTTGATAGAACGCATGAAATCCATAATACGAATCTCGAAAGACATTCAATAACAATTTTAGATTCTTCTCAATACAGTTTTCAAGGAATTCCAATATGCGGTTTAGTGGTTCCAAAAACATTGTATCCCAGTAAAAAAAATTTCAATCGTTTTCGTCATTTCGTCAAATATGCTACTTGAAATAATCAAATTTTCACTAGTTTATTATTTTTTTGACGACAAATGTTGACTTCCATACATCAGACATCGAAACACATATTACTGTTTGCTTCATTCATTAACAATTAAGGTAAAAATACACTCCTGGACTACTGGACAAAAAACCAGACGAACAAAATTCATTTTAAAATAACTTTTTGGTGTGTATCAATTTTTGTTGTCCATTTGTTGCCTATTTCGTCTAGTTTGTCACCTGATGTCGAGTTTGCACAAATTTCAATTGAATTTGATGGTATACAGGGTAGAACTGAAACTTGCAATTTCCTCTAAATAACACACCCTGTATAAGTAAGTAGTGACGCAATGATGGGTCTTCAAATTAGTTTTTGAAGCCTGATCTTCTCTTAACATTTTCCTGTTAAATTCTGGTCTATAGCTCCTTCCTGAAAGGAAATACGATTTGTCAAACGAAACTATGCAATTTATAACATTAACGATAACAAATTGAGAATATACGATAAAATTATGAAAAATAAACAGACTCTTATATTCTGATATATAAGCATGTATAATTGCATATATACAGTTGGCAATTGCCTGTTGTGGAATGTTTTCCCATTCTCAAGAAGAGCTGTTCTGAGATCTGAAATGGTTTCCGGTTGCAAATAAGCCTCCCTGACATGTCCCACACATGCTCAATTGGGTTTAGATCGGGGCTACGTGGAGGACAGTCTAATCGATGGATGTCCATCTCATCGAGATAATCTGTTACAATTCTCGCCTCGCCACTAGAGCAACTGCTTGCGTAACTTTTTCTGACCGCATAATACAAAAAAACGTTTGCTAAATGCAATGCAAAATTCCAGTCAAAATAAATTACATAAACAATAATCATAACGTCAATATGAAACAGGTTAACCGTGTTCCTTCATCAAAAAGTAGGTATTGATATGTTATTAATTGCATAGTTCCCTTTGAAAAATCGCTATTGATGTGAATTGAACAAGAAAATGTTAGGAAAAGATCAGGCTTCAAAACCTCATTTAAAGACCCATCATTGCGTAACTAATCACTTCCACAGGGTCTTCAGAAATTTAGAGGAAATTGCAACTTTCAGTTCTACCCCGTATACCATCAATTGAAATTTCTGCAGACTCGACATCAGGTGATAAACTAGATGAAATAGGCTACAAATAGACAATAAAATGGTCAAAATCGATGCACACCTCAAAAAGTTATTTCAAAATGAAATTGGTGAAAAAAAATTTCTGTCCGGTTTTTTTGTCCAGGAGTGTATTTTTAGGGGCCAAAGTTAGGGCACTCAGAAAGGAGGGGTCCTCCTAGCCCAAATTTGTCTCGAGAATCTGTAACTAAATAATTTCGGACATCTTGTAATTCCTGTATTATGTTCAACTTTCAACAAAAAACCATCTTGAAACATCGCTGTAGGTATATGTTCAAAGAGTGCGAGAATCGTAAAGTAGATTTGTCATCAAAATTGCAGAAGAAATGAGTGAAAATTCGATTGATTTAGGTACACAGCATTATCGAAAGGAAAACGTTGTTTGAAATTTAAATGTAGATATTTCGAAAACGAATGGATTGGATGAAAAAAAAAAATATGTTGAACTAAGAAAGTCTTTGGATTGAGGTATCACTTACCCCATATCTCTATTAATGAAAGAGTTGGGATTGCAAGCGATTTTTGAATTTGATCTTAGAAGTTCTCCTCTATTATCAAAAATCGACGTGTCGAGTTTATATAACTTGGTCCTATAGCTACCTACAGAGATGCTGTTTCATTTTCAACGCCGCAGATATATAGAAAATCAAGATTTTCTATACGAAGGACCAAGTAGCAGTAGATAGATCTTCAATCTAATTTAGTTCTATTCGATGATATGTCCACCACCTATAATAAAACCCGAACAATAGAGATGCCAGACCGATAATTTAAAACCAGGAAGAAGGGTTCCAATTTATATTTATTGGTGGTTTATAAACGGACCAAATTGTCTAACGCAGGGCAATTTTTCTTCCGCTGACCATGGGGACATTCACGGGAACACAATGGTGTTGACGGTCTGCAAACCACATTTCTGGTCAGTTTGGGGTACAAATATTGGCGTCGGAACCAATCGCTTGGCTACGGGGTGTTCAGTTTACATATTTAGCTTTGTTTGGCCCCTGGAAGTGGAGACATAATATATTGGATTATTTTTCGCTGAATGGTCGGTAACTGTGCTAAGTGAAGAAGCTAATTTGTCTCAGAAATAGATACGCTCTGTTCACTGAGGTTTAGTTCTGCTTCCAATTTGATTCCCAGAATTTTTTTTTTTTGTGTTTGGGCTCCTTTGTCAGCATGCAGAGGAATGGGTTTGAAAGGAATAGAAAACGCAAAGTTTTGGGGAGTGAAGTTTGTTCGTTTGACTTGCTTTTAAATATAAAATCATGAGTATAATCCAGGAAAACACTCTTTGATAAATATTCTCAACCAGAATGAAGAATTTAATTATGAATTCTTATGTGGTTTAAGGTTTGAATGATAAATGAAACACAGTATTTTTAAAATACAATATAATTTAATAGAAGATATAAGTATAAATTCTCTTCATGAGAATATATAAATGAGATTACATATAGTGCCCCATTTTGAAAGATCCACGGAAATAACTCGTTGAAGAGAGCCCAGATCAAAAAATGTTTAAGTAGAAGTTTCTTAGTCTTCAGGGGACATCGAATGCAGATATTCAATCTGTCCTTGAAGTTGAATTTTTAATAGGGAATATACCTACTTTTTTTTTGATATTTTTTATCGTAAGAAACTGGAAACATTGAGTCTCTTCCGTTTTTGCCATAAAATGAAACCTTGTGAAGATATGAAGTGATTTATGTTCCGAATGGTTATGATGAAAATATTCTACACTCTACTACACACAAACTACTGAGTATATTTGAAGAAGTCAGTATTCATGGAGAGACAGATAACAAATCAAAATTAAAAAACAAAGCGAAATAAACAAATAAGAAAACTGTCTGAAATTATGCATAATCTGAAATTCACAATTATGATCCAATGCCTAAAAGCAGTATTTTTCAATTTTTTCCATGAAACGACCTGCATAGTAAAAAAAACAATATATGGTGGCACCCCAAACCTTCCATTTTCTTTATTGCACCTCGTGGGAATCATTTATTGAGTTTATCTCGGATAAAACATCTTTTTCGAAGATCGTGACTTGAAAGTATTGTACTTGCCTCAAATTATCAAAGAAAACTCCTGTTACTCTCAAACATTACAAAAAAAACCTAATTTTTGACGATTCCTATTACGATGAAGCTTTTTTCTAGAAGCTACCGTCAGCCCTTAAACCTTATCTAACATTTGGAAGAATCAGTTCATCAGTTCCTAGGAAACTTTTTTTCAAACATTTTTTCATCCAAGCTTTTCCCAATGAGTTATTTCAGTGGATCTTTTAAGAAGGACTACACCATATACTTATAGATTCTTAATAGCCCTACAACTTTTATAGGAGACATCTTTCCATAAACCCTATATACTTCAAAAAAAATTCATCATTCGGATAACTTTTCTTCACCCTGTATATGTACTCAATCTCTTGCACGAGAAATATCCTCGTAGTAGATATTCCCAATAAATTTCATTTTTGACAACTTCGGTGCATTTAGGGTTGACCTGGTTCTAAAGAACAAATTTTTTGCGATATTGACCCTAAAACTTTTTCTTAAGGTCGCAAGCCTTTCCGAAAGAGTTGCTGAAAGGTTCGATGGCACAAAAATAATCATAAACCTTCCCTACGGTACCTGTGCCAAAATTCGGGTCTAACTGTTTCGTAATATTGGTGCACTCATTCCGTTATTACACGAAATAAAAATATTAGAGAAGGGTGACTATAATCCAGGCATGACAGCAATATTAGTTAACTCTCTCATTTCGCAGGTGGTAAAAGTCAGTTTGGAATTTGGTGCCATTATTACCAGCATTACCAGAGAACTGGTTTAGTCCAATGCAATTTTTGGTTGTTTCGTTGTTACACTTTTTTCAATGATGGAGTCCTTATTGAAAAGTTACAACAAATCAAAAATTATCATCAACTTGGAATGAATTCAGTCTTTGACTCGTTCAAATATCCAAACAGTAGATTCTTGAGGTCAAAAGAAACACTTTTTTCACATGCCATTTTTTCCGATTCGGCCCTGATAAAAAGATATAGCCATTTTAAATTTTCTTGATGAGCTGTGCCACCCCTGGAAAAACAAAATTACGTTCAGAATAACTAGCTACACTACATATCTCTGCGAGTTGCATTCGGTCAAAGCACCAAAGTTTTGAATTTTGCAGATATCTTTTATTTTTGAACATCAAATTACTCAAAAACAGTAGATACATTGTACGAGAAAATATGAAGAATACTTTTATTTTACAAAACGTTCAAATATTCATTAGATAGCGTCCAACTTAGTTTAAAGAGTTATGTTCTTTGAATTTTTGGTATTTTTGTGTTGCGTAATGTGATAATGAGAAAACTAAAAGACGTAGGTGATACCTTCGAAAAAGGTTCATCAAGTAAATGAAAAACTATATTCCAAAATTCATTTTGTTCGATAAAACCGTTTGTGAGTGAAAGAATATTTTTTTATGGTTTTTCAATAGCCTGCCTGCATCTTTCAAACCGAGGTGATTCGGAAAAAATGAAATAGGAAAAAAGTGTTTCTTTTGACCTCACGAATTTACAGTTAAAATATTTGTAAGAGTCAAAGACTCACCCTGTATATACTCGGCCTGGTCGATTAGTACAATTATTTTGAATTTCGCTTTTTCTGATGCGAGAAAATGTTACAGCGTATCCCAAATTTGAGATATGACGTCATCGATTACTTTTTTAAATAGCATTCCTTATTTTTTATGACTACTCTTGGAGAATATATCAGTTACACATGCTTTTAAATGTCTTTCTCCCAACACAATCTCCTTAGGTCCAGAATAATCCATTCCGACGTAAGTGAATGGACAAATCAGGAAGCTGCCTTATCATTGGATTCAGTAAAATCTAAATCCAACAATATTTAGATTGAAAATATGTGAACAGTCTGTAACCTTTTTTTTGACGTTTTAAGGAAATTTACTTGTAGATTCCAAATTTTTTCATTTCTTAACAATTTTTGCACTAAAGATCAAATTTATTCCGAGCACCTGCATAAATCATATGCAGCACAGACTTTTCTAATAGGCTAATCGAAGAAACTTTCAGAAAGAGGGGATAGAGGAGAAAATATATCATGGAAGTACAAAATATCTCTTGAACAGTGACTCAAGCCAACTGGACATACATCTGAATTCCTCTTCTTCAGATATTTCTAGAAAAATCGGGAATTATTTTTCCCGCCAATGAACAGTGTGCATATTAGGTAGGTTTATTATGTGGAATTCAATGGTGAGAGTAAACTGGTTAATTCTAGTTAAAAAGGAGGAAATCAACGGATGACTCCTTTCATTTAATGCACGTGCAGATCATAAATCGTCGAGGTTAATAAAATATGTCAGGCAACTGCGGGGATTATGCGCAATTCACTCTATCCACCTGCGCATGCTCCAGACGTTTAGGTTATAAATCATCGGAAAATCCTATCCAACGGACTGAAGCTCGCAGCTGCGACTTGCTGGAAGCTCATGTGTAAATAGATCTCACGACCTACTTAAACCAATATGTGAAATAAATTTCAACGAAAGAGAACACCTGCAAGTTGTACTGACTCCAAAACCTAGCACACTAGCAGGGCATCTCAACTGATATTTCCCATATCATTCGAAGAAAGCTCTTGTTCTGATCCGCATTGCCCACTTGACGAGTTTTCGAAAAAAAATTTTTGTCTCACTCTAGAGAGTGAGATATCTACGTATTGCTCTCATTTCACTATTTTCAAATCTGCTGCTACTTTTTTTCTACGAATTACCG
Source organism: Coccinella septempunctata (assembly GCF_907165205.1). Classification (NCBI taxonomy): domain Eukaryota; kingdom Metazoa; phylum Arthropoda; class Insecta; order Coleoptera; family Coccinellidae; genus Coccinella; species Coccinella septempunctata. The sequence goes on along the minus strand of NC_058190.1, from coordinate 40,118,276 downwards.
TTACTGATCTATAATAGGTACCTATACAATCGAAATTAAACAGATTTAGAAGATATATTGGTGTCACTTCAAAGCTATCCTTTTGCTCATTAGATCTTATACTTCAAGAGTTTTTGATAGCATTTTTCCCCTTAGAAAGAGAAGGTGACTATTGGCTATTTGTAGCAGAAACTTCGTTATTACTAGACCACAAGGCTTTTCTTTTGATATATCTTTGAGCTTCTTTCTGCAACTGGCTCAACTGGCTGTTAGGGCATCCTTGGGTGGATTGTGTTGATTTCTAGAAATTTTTAGGTTTCATCATCTTTGAAGCACCGGATGACATTTCCACCTATGTCTGCCCTCCTATTCTGAGATGTAAAACAACACATTATCATTTTCAACCATGACGAGAATAGCAGGACTGCATCACATGAGCTTCGTTTCAAAAGATTTTCCCTTACCCATCGATTCTTCAGCTCCTAATGGCCAAGGGTAATAGAATTTATCTGAATATCAGCGAAAAGGGTCAAAATTTTCAACGCAAGGCATCGGACCACGTCTGACCCCCGAATTTACGTAGGTAATGCAGATAAATGTGTTATCATGAAAGGGGACAGCGAACAACAATGGGACCCGTGACAAATTGTTTGTATTCCCCATCGTATTAATCCGGACCAGTCAACATTGTAATAGATATAAGATTAGACGGGATTACAAGGATTGTCTGTTTGGCAGGGAGCAAAATATTGCCACACGCCGATCTGGGATGCTGTATGTTGCCACGTATACAATGCGGGGGTTGGTGCGGAATGGGGTGGTTTCATATAGTATTGAATGCATGGGGCTTTGGTAAGGAAATTGGTCATTGCTTCCTCAAGAAGTAGTCATCGGTTTGAAAGGAGGAAAATTATATGAGTTTTTAATAAAGTGGATTCAGGATAGATATGAAATTATTTCACAACTGTTACCTGTAACCTAACCTTGTAATTAGCAAAAAGCCGAGCAATTTCTTTCAGTTTGTGTTGTCAACACTATGCTACGTTGCCGGTGCCCTAGTGATTTATTTCAACCGTTTTTGGTTTAACTTCATAAATTTTTTCTGGCTGTTTTCGATTGATTCTCATCTGTTATACTCATATTTCATTTCTTTATTTTTTCAGAAGCAGTAGTTTCGAGAACTACCAAACTCTTCATATTGAAAAGTCTCGTTCTAATTCTTGAAAGCAGGCTCGAAATATAATGATATATGAAAGTTTTGTTATTGAATTATGTTTAAGATGAACGTGATAATGCAGGGGGCCAGTTTGATCTCTTGCAGCTCTAAGTTTCAAGGTTCAAAAAATGATTACCGAAGACTACACTGAATTTTCAAAATTTTTGATGATTATTCAAATGGAAACACGAACCCTCGGTTTTATTTGGGTTTGGACGCCAACGTCACTCGAAAAAGTAATTTCTCAACATTTTCAAATATGTAAATAGATCATTCTCTATGCATCTAAAATCAGAATGATGGAATGTGAGGGCAATATCATCAGCGTATATACTCAGTAGAAGTAGTGGGGATACACACAGAGATAAATTGAAAAGAGAAGGTGTTAAAACTGATCCTTGTGGAAGACCGTTATTCAAAGTTTAGAAATTACTACTATTATCATCAACAAGGCTACGAAACCTTCTATCTGACAGCATGTTGTCTAGTAAGCAACCATCTTTCAGATGTGTAGAGTTTGAATCAAACCATTCTTCCATGCATACTTTATCATATAATGAAGATAAATCCCCAAATACTGTTCTTGTTTTTCGTTTATCATTGAAACCTGCTTCAATGAAAGTGGTGAGGCTCAGAACGATAACAATAATTTCTATTTTTCCTAAAATGCCCTGGACAATTTTGGAAAGCGTCTTTTAGGGTTGATTCAATGCTAAAAATAGCCTCTCTGAAATTTTGAAAGAAACACTCGATAAACTAATGGGTCGATAACTACTAGGATCAGAAGAATTCTTTCCACGTTTTGAAATTTCTATACCTTTTGCCAGAATTCAGTTATTATAAATAGATAATAACCAAGACTTCTGCCTAAATGCTTGATGAACTCAGGATAAATTTCGTCGAAACAAGAAGCTTTCCAAGATTCAGTGGATTTAATTGCTGATTTTAATTTATCCACATGGAATTGGTTAGAGATGACATCCAGAGCTGGAGTTGTGAATTTTCAACCTAATTAGAAACATCAATGAGTCGACGAGCAATGAGTTTATTACCGATTTTGGTAGATGACATCGCTAGCAGAGTTTATCCTCACCTACTTTCCTCAAAACAGCCCATGAACCCCAACTAGAATGTGTAAAGTTCTTGTTTATAACTATACACTACCCCATTTCTCCTTACGACCGGTATTCGTTAAGTTCATAAGCTTTTCGCATTTTAATTGAGATGAGGAATTTTCATAATCCTTATACAAATTTTGGGTTTCATCTGACCAACCAGGAATGTATTCTTTACGGAAACCTCTAGGAATGAACTTTTTAGCTGCGGCACTACACCTACAAATCTGGAGTTATTGCCATATGAAGGACGGAACCATCTTCAAGATGGAGCAGGCATATCTCGATATGACATTAACTTCTAGCGTTTTTTTCGATATATGCAACATTTCAAAAAAATTTCAGCAGATTCTCTAAAAATCATATTTGAAAGATAACCACAGATGGAGAAGTCAAGCATCCATCAAACACAGTTGGTACATCACCCTCAATATTCCATAGCCTACTTGATTACGATTTTTTTTTTGAAGGAACTTTATAACGAGAAGTGGCAACGCCGCAAACCTATCCTATTTTCTCTTTCCCTGATACCATGCTCCTGTAGAAATAGGGGGTCATGTTATATAGTAGCCTAATAGAAAATCGATACCAATTATACCCTGATTTATTGTTGATTTATTAATAATTTCAGATTGCAGGGATTTGTCGAACGATTTCTGTATCTGTATTCTGTATCAATATGTCATTAAGATCGAGTGGGGATAAGGTTAATATATGATGTATGAAAAATGCATGTATGTACTACGAAGAGGGAAATATTTTGTTGTTCGAGATCATGTTTATTAATTGTATCGATAAGGCGTTGGGGGAATATTAGAAAAAATTATTCAGAACTCAGCTATTATCATGAAATTCATTTTTGAATTCAGTGATTCAGTCCGACGGGGAATACAAAAATTTAATAATTAAATTATTTATCGCGTATGCTATTCGATAAAACGAAGTTGATAGCTATAGTCCATTCAATTTTGTGAAAGCAGTCGGTTGGCCTTGGAAATTTCTCCGCAATGTATAGCACGTAAATGTGAGGTTATGATGCTTTTCAAAACATTTTTGTGTTTTGATTTTCCAAATGAGTGCTATGCTGTAAGTCCTACATAATCAGAGCCTTTTTGCGGTATAGGAAAATGCACCTAAGAAAGAGTTTCTGGAGTTGGAAGAAACCAATGCCTCGCCTTTGCAAGCCTGCGCAAAGAATGCTTTGAACGAGAAAATTATGGGAGGAATGAGGACTCAGCCAGCTCAGCCTTCTTGAAGCTCTCTTAGAAGTTTTTTGAATTTCTTTCAATTTTATACTGAATAACCACTAGTATATCTATGGGAGATGATTCCCCAACATAAGGGTCCTGAAGCGTTCCTCGAACAACTGAAGAATTGAAGAATCATCACTTGGAAGACTGAACCTGGTCGAAAGACCCTCTCAGTCAAAAGCAAGATTTGGCTATTATTAATTTAAGTACTGAAGGCATTTCTAACAACGAGGGTAATCCTCCACCAAGATCAACAGAATGTTTTTGACGCAGAGATGATATTCCTCGCAGTGCAATTGAAGATCAAGTTATGTAGCTATGATTATTTATTTTTTTCTTCAGTAATCATCAAGTCTTAAAATAAATTTGGATGAAAGCTTTATTATTCACTTTTTTTCTCGTTTTCTGCTCTGTTTCTTTGTTTCAGATATTATTTCGAAATGGAAAGAGGATAAAGAAATTTTATGTCAATGGAGAAGAAGCCCTTCTGTATTAAAAGCTTATTCTGTAAACAAATTTGTCACTACACTATTCACGGGGAGACAGGGTTTTTTTACTGAGGTTTTTCCCCAAGCTCTTGTTTCATACTCCAAATTGTATGGTTACACACTAACCTTCGCTAAAACTCATGCATATGCTATATTGTTTGATAACTACAAATATATTGCCGACATTCAAAAGAATATACTCATATACATATATTGGAAATCTGAGCTGGAGACCCTAATGTTGCAATTATAACAAACTATAAACTATACAGGGTGTATTTGATGGTGAGGCTTTATTTACAACAGAAGGTAGAACTGGTCAGAATGAAGCGTTTCACCAAAAATCACCTTTACAAAAATTTTTAAAAGATTACTGAAATAGATCCTAATACAACCCTAGACCGTTTGTTAGCTGAATTATCGCAAAACAGTGGGAAAAAACTTATCTCCTGATTAGACCATGTGGTTTCGTTTAGGATATTGGCTCCCTCGATATTTAAGTGGTAATGAAAATGAATACTTAGAATTGCTGAATTGTTGTCATTATTTTTTAGTAACTTACACGATTTTATGAAATGGCTCATGTCTTTATCAACTGAGAGAAGGGACTTAGGACACAAGAGTAAAAAAAAAGGATAATACTTCAAAATCTCACCAATAAATTCGTCTAAATTATTCACGAATTTTTTCACAATCTTCTTGTTCGAACATTCCAACAATCGTCGTAAAAATGGGATGAAATGGGGAACATCATAGCACTTTTTCAACACAACTTACATAAGCACTTTCAAGAAACTGCCTCGATTTTTTACATTCTTTTTTCACCCTAAATTGCACGTTACAACAATAATTATGATTCTGTCAAAAGTGACCTGATACATCTAATCCGATGAACTTGGTACTGAGCTATTCATTGTCCAGCCATATATTTATGTTTCGTTTTTGCGATGCCGTCACCTTCCACAATCCCTTATTTGAAATTCAATGAAATTTTGTCGAACTTCTAGGGGTTGTATGACAGCCATCTTGGATATTTTATACAGACAATTTTTGGTTAAACGAATTATTTTGATGAGTTCTACTTTCTGTCAAAAAAAAGCCTCACCTTTGAAAATACCCTGTAAACTCACATCGAAAATTTTCGATATCGTCTGATAAATAAATTGTCGATTTCAAAACATATATCAAATTGATATCAGAATGAGCAGATTTCAATTCCAAATAGCAGCTCGTGATACTATTTCTTTGCTATTTATCGAACAATTATAAATTAAAATAGGGGTTGGTAAATGGTTGTGACACCTTTTCCGTTGTAGTTACATAAACTTGAGGAAATTATTCCATGGAGCATTGCTAACCGACTGCTTTTATAAAACTGAATGGACTATACTTTAGGTTATGCCTACAAAAACAATAAAAATATTGTAGATTTTCTAGGCATCCTGAAACCGGCACCAAAAATATATTTCATAAAAATATCTGGAATAGTATAAAATCTCATCACACCCAATCCAAAAGATTTGGAGGGAAGACGCTTAATGAAAGAAAGACCGACAAACAAGTGATCTACAACAGAGGAACGAAGCCTTAAAAATAAATAATAAAATTCCAATATATAATTATCCATTCTGTCCCTGGTGCCAGACATCCATTATTACTGACTCCGTTGAAAAATGCTAATCAGTTCGCTTAAATTTTGATTTACAACATTGCGTATTCTTCGCAACTTTCTAACTTTATCTGCAGTCAACATGGTTCAAGATGTGCGGCAGTGCTCTATATTTACCACCCTTTTAGGCAAAATTGTAGCAGTTCACCTTGGGACCCTTTCAGTCACCCTTTCAATCCATGCAATTTTTGAAATAACAGCAACCAATATTGCAAAAGAGTTCTGTGTGAACGCAATATTGCAAGGGTACCGCAATGGGTTTTATGATGGTATATTTCGGCGTTTATTATTTTATTTCGGTTTAGCGATTCGTTTCGAGTTTAGATTGGAGCCAGGCAGGTTGTCTGGGAAAATGAAAAAAGTCCGCCAAATAGCCAACATTATATAGAAAATATAATAAATCTAATATCCTAAAGTTCTTTATGAATATTGTTAGTGGTGGAGCAAGAAAACATTTTTTTTTCAATTCAATATTTTCCTCAGTGTTACACAAACCACATCTTGCCATTGAAACTCTTGGTGTATACTCCCTATTGTACAGGATGTGCAAAATTGGTGATATCTGAACTACAACTTTTTAACCCAACGAGGTAGAGGAAAATGAATGGCACATTACGTTCATCTTTTTTCGAGAAGTTTATAAGGCCATCAACTGCATTCCTCTATCTTCTTTTGTTTTTGAGTTATAGGTCGAGATTAAAATTTCAACTTTGGTCATTATCTCCGTTTCTGTTTAAGCTAAGATGTTGAAATGAAAATATTATACAGACACTTTTTTGATAGCTAATTATTTGCTTACTATGATTTTTTCCTACAGTTTTATTTGCTGAGCTATAACATAAAGTTGTGTTTTTTCTTATGAAAACAGTAGTTTGAAATATCTTAGAAAGAATCGCCATTTTTTCCGTTTCAGAAATATATCCTACATCACCCTCTGCCTTTCTGAGTCATTTCAAACTACTGTCTTCAAAAGAGAAAACATATCTTTATGTTGTAGCTCAGCAAATATACCTGTTAGGAAAAATCATAGTACGCCACTGGATTGCTATAAAAAAAGTGTCTGTATAATGTTTTTATTTTAACATTCTAGCACAAACAGAAACGGAGATAATGACCAAAGTTGACATTTTAATTTTGGCCTATAACTCGAAAACAACAGAAGATAGAGGAATGCAGTTGATGGCATTATTAGTTTCTCGAAAAAAGACCACCGTAATGTGCCATGCATTTTCCTCTATCTCGTTGGGTTGAAAAAGTTGTAGTTCAGGTATCACCAATTTTGCCCACCCTGTACATATAATTATGCAAATTCACAACTAGAAATTTAAAATCAGAATACATTGAAAATTTTATTTTTCCGGTTAATATTACCGCCTCTGTGATAACACTTGGTATTAATGAAAAATTGTTGGAAATTTCATGATACATAATTGAGAAACACATACATACATTATAATTATCCTTTCTCATTGAAATTTCACGATTTAATTTACTCTATAATATTTGCGTGCGGGAAAAACCCCTGCTAATCCATTCCCGCACGCAAATATTATAGAGTAAATTAAATTCTATCATGTTTCTATGCACAGAACGTCAACGATGAGAAACCCGTAGAAATGACATGCAGAATTAACTGCTTACCCGAACTCTGCTTCGCATCGTTCGGGCAACGGCAGTTTCGTGCGGGCAAGTATCACTTTCCGCACTTGATAGGAAAATAACTATTTTCTACAAGCGTGCGCGTTCAACCTTTTTCCCGCACGCATTTGCGTGCGGGAATGGATTAGCAGGGGTTTTTCCCGCACGCAAATCTTATAGAATAAATTAAATTCTATCATGTCTCTATGCACCGAACGTCAACGATGAGTAACCCATGGTAACGACATGCAGAATTACGTCTGTCATTTTATATGAATTAATCAAATGAGATATGATCTGTATCGTGCAATTGATATATTTATATATTTCAAGCGCTTGTAGAAAAAATATCGTTCCTAACTCTTGCGGAAAGTGTCTTGCCCGCACTCAACTGCTTACCCGAACTCTGCTTCGCATCGTTCGGGCAACGGCAGTTTCGTGCGGGCAAGTATCACTTTCCGCACTTGATAGGAAAATAACTATTTCCTAGTTTCCAAGTGTGGAAAGTGATACTTTTCCGCAAGAGACTGCAATTGACCAGTCAAGCTGTCGAGTGCACTCAGCCTCATAGAGAAACGTTTGAATATTATGATTGACGCATAGAGACATTCCAAAATTTCATGATTGATGCGACTCTTTAATATTTGCGTGCGATTTTGGAAAAGTAACACTTTCCGAACGCCAATGCGTGTGGAAAGTAATATTTTCGAAACGCTGGTAGGAAAACTATATTCCGAAATTTATTTATTCGATAAAACCGTTTGTGAGAACTAAAAATACTCTTTTTATGGTTTTTCAACAGCCTGTATCTTTCAGACAGAGCGAATCGGAAAAAATGGTATGAGAAAAAAAGTATTTCTTTTGGCCTCAAGAATCTACTGTTGAAATATTTGTACGAGTCAAAGACTCACCCTGTATAGAGGGTGCGGGCAAAATTCGATGGGATTGAATGGTAGCTCTGTAACCGTAAGAGTTAGGGAAAACTAATTTTTCGTCTATTTGACATCTTAAAAGCACAATTCACAAAGTTCTATTGTAACAAGTTATAAGAATGATGCAACTTTTCAGTGTAATTTTTTTTAGCTTGAAGTCTTGAAGATGATAAAGTCTGATCAACCGTTCTATCTGATATTAGCTCAAATATGTTTCTTCAATAAATGCTGAAAATGTTGTCCTTCATCTAACTGACAATATCCTACAGATCTAAACGGAACCCTTGGAACATTTATAATATAATCCACTCTCCACTTCAGCAGAGTACCTATACGCTCTTGTAAATCTTGTGTTATTATTTTCTGTAACTGCTCAATGTTTCCCGGTTTGATCTCAAAACATTGTTTTTCAGGTATCCTCATGGGAAATTGTCCATTTGTGTTGAATCTGGAGACCTGGGTCTCTTGGGAGGCCATACAAAACGTCCTCTTTCACCAATCCGTCGGACAGAATTATTTCACTGAATTGAATCTGATTCCTTCATTTTCGAATTAGAGTTGATGTTGGATAAATATATTTTTACCTTGGAACAGACATATCTATGTTTTCACCGACAACAACATAAAAAACTAGGATTGTCATTATAAAATTATCGAAAACACTAAAACGTCATATTTCAAATTTTGGACACGCTGTATAATTTTTTTGCATCAATTTAAAGAATCTAATCGACCCATACGAAGCTATTTACGACAAAATAGTTATTTTCCTAACAAGTGCGCAAAGTGATACTTTCCCGCACGGAACTGCAGCTTACGCGTGCGGGAAAGAAATAGCAGGCGCATTTTCCTGCACCGTTTACGAAAACTGTTCTCTATTTGCTGAGTTTAGACTCGAATACTGAATAAATACCATTGATTGAGTATCAAAGTATTAGTTAATACTCAACGATAGCACCTATGAAGAGTAGGAGCATGATGAAGAGGTAGGTAGGTATGGGTCGTTCCGGATTTTCAATATTGGAACAAGGGGGCCTTCAAGCTTTACAGTGGGGCCCTAAGCTCTAGCTGTATATAGCTTAAACGTGCAATTATATAGTGTTACTAGTACCATTCTATACAGACATTCTGAGAAGTTGGAGTCACCAAAGGTTAAGGTTCTCATTTTAATAGTAAAATAAAATTTTATAACATGACAAATTAACCCTTCATTATATCCATTATGGCGAAGTTTTGAAAAGTACAACAGAATATTCACCTCGAAGTTTCACTTTTCTCAAACCTTGTCCCTTTTTAGGAACACTGTAAATATTCCTTAGATGCCTAGTTAAAACTACCTTTTTCTTCTAGGGGGGCTTCAGGAACAAACTTTTGGTCACTCCATACTGACTACGTCAATGAGCACTTATTAAGAGGATTACAATAATCCTTGGGTTTCACAGACCCGTATAATCTGAAAATAATTTTTAATACTCCTATGTTGAAAATTTTGCCGCCAACTCATGGACGTTCATACCAACATTCCCAAACAAAATCTCAGTAATAAGGATTCTAATTTATATTTTTGCCTTCAAAATGAATCCTTCCAGAAGAAATTGGGTGTAATGCTGTAGATACCAATTAAGAGTTGTCAACGAGGAAATAAAATTCAGTATAAGGTACTATTGCTTTTATTGAAAACAGAAAAAAAAACGAGTAATAAAATTATCACAACATAACGCCACATTTACAATAGGTATAACAGAAATAGTGGTGTAAGGATCATGAAACAGGAAATTTGTACTATGTTTTAAATTTAATATGTTTCTCTTGTATATTTACAATATGCCAAACTATTTTTACACTTTATATCAATATTTATAACACGACGATCCAAAATCATTTTTGCAGGGCGAACTGACATAGTATCAAGTTATGATCCTTACACCACCAGTCCATTTCTGATATTATTTCGGATTACCACTCCATGTGATTTACAATATATACAGGATGAAATTTGTACAAGGAGATCTCAAAATACACAGTATCAATAAATTACACTCCTATATATATATTTATATACATACGTCGCGATATCGAAGGTTCAACTAGAATTCGAACATCATCTAAAACTTCCGGTTGGTCCAACATAATATATCTATTATACACAGGCCAATTTCGTTGTGCTTTTCGCACATCAACAATTACCCGTATTATAGACTGATGCTCTCCGAAAACTACCGAAATATTATTGTACTTTACACGGAACTGAAGAGCTAAACATAATATTTACATTAAAAAAAAAAAAAAGAAAAATTAAACTTCAGATTTGTAGGGTTGGAACAATTTCGGTTTTTCGAATGTCGTCTGAGATGAAACAATGGCCGGCGATGTGGATTGGGTCGGTGAAATTTTGGCTGGCATCAAGAGACTATCGTGTAAAGGTGGCGTTGAGCTGAGATCTGAATGTACAGGTGAGACGTTGGGGGAAACTCTCTGGGGCCTCAGAGGGAACAAAGGGAACTCTGATCCTAGGTTGAAGTTGAAATTTGGTGGTACTGGAGGTACGGCAACGTTCTGAGGCATGCTTGGAACTCCCTGGCTCAAACCTAGGCTTGGTGGGAAGTTGTAGTTGGGGCTCTGCATGGGTACGCTTGGATGAAGACGTATGGAGTAAGGGTTGTACCTTTGGTACTGGCTATATACTGGAGGTGGTGACATGTAGTGTAGAGGTAGAGTATTGGCGGCAGCTTGAAGGATTGTAGCAGCAAACGTGGGGTCAGTACACAGAGCGGCATAAGGCCAAGAAGCCGCTATCCTATTCCTCTTATCCTTCATTCGTCTGTTTTGGAACCACACCTGCAACAAAAATAAACTTAGACGATTGAACGTTATGACAGAGTCCATCTGAAGGAATAATCCAGACAATTAACACCTGCGAAAGCGCTAATTGTGCTTTTAAACGATCAAAGCAGCCGCTGTTAGACTATATCGGGAAAAAGCCAAGAGAGATGGTAGCTAATGACTCAAAATTATCCATTTTATGACTCGCTAACTATCCAAGGCTTCCTCCATCCTGAGCAGTATTCGAAAATTAATACAGAGTAGTATTCCAAAGAATTGTTGCTCACCTTAATCGTGCTTTCTGGAAGGTTTAATTCAGATGCTAATTCGCATCTTCTAGGTCTGGATACGTAACTCTCTCTGCTGAATTCTCTTTCAAGCCTCGCCAGTTGTTCCCTGGTGAAGGCAGTCCTGTAACGTCTCACATTTGGATCGTTGTTGTTGAGTGGCGAGTTGTTGTTGATCTTGTTATCGTTGTGTATCGTCGTTAAACATTCTGCAAAAGAAGGAAAACTCAGTTATGGCCAGGTGAAATATACCAGATGTTTCTAATTTTCAATTATTGTTTAGGGAAGTACCTCATACGTTCTCTCATTCCAGGAAATGAGGGTCTAGACGAGTCAAGTGGGGAAGTATTTTAAGGACATGTGTTGTGTCGAGTACTTGTCCGTCGGAAGATACATAAAGGGAATGGTCACTAATTGCCACTTGAAACTGGGGAGACTTATTTCCGCCACTACTATATGAATAGGCGAAAACAACTTAAAATGTATCCGAATGAACTTTGAACTACTAAAAGTTGAAAATTTTCTTCTAAACCCGAAATGAATTCATAATTGCAAACGGGACAGAGAAAATAATATCTTTAGATAGGAAATAGTGAACTCGAACTAAAAGAATTTCTTTTAGAGTTCACTGATAGAAAATTATCTGGGTTTGGTGCAATTTGCAATAAAACTGTACAAAACAATCAGTTTGTAAATATTCACAGGATTCAAAACATGAAACAGATGTATTAAAAACAAAAAAGATAACAAACAGAGCCGATAAAAACGTTTCCTCTCCATCGACACTAATTTAATTCGGTAAAAACCCACCTTTTGAATACTGGGTGCTGTTCGGCGACTGTGGAGGGCTAGGCTGCCCGTGTGATCCTAAATTATAGTGAGAGGGCGACATTACATCCACCACGATCTGTCCACGATCACCTTGATTGTAAATATCCCGTGAGTGCATCTTCAAACTCACTGAACTATTTCACTTAACACACATTAACTTGAATCGATTCGACCAGCGTACGAAATTCTTACGAGCTACAACTTGAAGTGATCCTTTTTCGGACGGAAAGGACCTTTTAAGTGCTGATGTGGTAGGGGCGCGGCTTTGACGCTATTGGCTGCGGTGCTGTAGTGATGGTAGGGGAAACGCCTCGACACCTTACGTGTTCTTGCGCTAAGGACGATTTTCTACACTGAGTCCTTATAGGCGCTTATTAGATGTCGGAGTGTATTAGGGGGATATATAGCCTATTACTATTCTAAACCTTAATAAAGGTTTCTGCGTTCATCTTGGCCATACAGCTTATTTAGTATTGATTATATTTTTATGACGCAATAAACGTTGCTTTAGCGCTTTAGTTATTTTGTGCGCTGGCTATATTGTAGTTTTAGGGATTAAGGGGATAAGCTAGTTACTTACACCTATATTGTTTGGGATACTCATTAATTCAATTAATGAGGTTTTCCAAGAAAAGGATTGAAGGATTCAATAATGGAGTCTAGAATATTCGTGAATGAAAGCTAAATAAAATGGATAAGTATATTTCGTTCGTTTTCTGAAGATATATTTCATAGAAATGTATCTATTACGTAACAACTTTTTGAAATAGGTAGGGGAGACTGGGGGAATCCCGGCCGTCGGGGTAATACCGGCCATCGAGATTCCCCTACCCCAATAGGAATTTTCCATAGATTTGTATTCAACGGCCAAGCACATCGAGAAATCTAACCTCAGTATCATTTGGGCAGCTCGGAGGTGATGATTGTTCCTAGTGTTGATCATTTGGTGAAATAGACGTGTTGCTTACAAGAAAACTGTGACTTCGAGACGCCATAACTTCAAAACGGTAAGTGGCAAATATAGTTAGCGCATATCAAAATGAACTGAATACTCTTGGTGATCATCCACTTCACCCAAAAAAGGTATTCCTCCACACATTTTTTCATATCGTGATTATTGTTGAATGACTGTTTTGCGGGTAATTCCGGCCCTTGCCTTGCGGGTTTTACCGGCCCGGCCGGTATTACCCCATAGATAGATTTTGAATTTTTTCCCAACTTTCAGATGCCGAGGACATACAAAAGGAAGACCGAAAAAGCTTCTTGGACTTCGGAGACTCTGAGGGAAGCTTTGTCAGCTATACAAAATGGGCGTGCTGTTCGGGAAGTGTCAAGAAGTTTTGGGATTCCGAGAGCGACTCTCCAAGACCGTCTTAGAAATGACAATGTTTCGAATCCTCGATTGGGACGATGCCCTATATTTAACCAAGAGCTAGAAAATGAATTAGCAAATCAAATAATTAATCTCTCTAAGCTATTTTTTGGAATAACGCCCGGCCGATATTACCCCCACGGTGCGGGTAATGCCGGCCACTTAGTAATTTTTTGAAAATTCATTATGTTGCTACTACTTATTTGTACCCTTCTGTTTTTTTTCATAAATTTTGTTTCTGAATGTCTTATCTTTGATTTACACCAACCCGTTTCCTTCTGAATCAATAAACCTTCATGAAATTCCAAATTTTCCTTAGGGGGCCGGTAATCCCCCACTCTCCCCTATTTACTGTCCGTGAGTTTTAACTGCTGGTAGTGCAGGTTTAATATTTCTTATGTGCTATAGCTATACAGTCTTTTATAACCAATTTTTGATGTACCCAGCTATAGGGTAGATTCGGTCAATCGTTTATACAGTAGATAGCCAAATGCCATCTATATATTCTTTATACTTTGTTTACTTGTTGTATTTATAATATCATCATGAATTGATAAACATGAACGACAATGGTTAACTTTAACTATACAGATGATGTAAGGTTATACAGGCCTTGCCTTCTCACTTATGAAAATATACAGGTTGGTACCTACATACTACACATTATTCAATACAAAAATTTACTAATTTCGTAATCTCTAACGTCTCCTTTTTCATTGTGTTTATCTTTGTAGAGTTAGGAAGTTCATATCTGTTTGATATTGACAATCTTTTGGGAATGAAAATATCTCTATCTATGAAATAATGAAAAGGGGGGTTGATAAAAAACCTTACAATGACAAAGTTATCCTATGAGCATCAAAAGGTTTATATCAATTTTTTTTTAAATTAGGGTTTCCATTAAAAAAATCTTAACTACCCACATTTATACATAAAAAGTTGCATAATCTGAAATGACAATTAACCTGTTCCAATGCAGTAGTTTTCTAAAAACATTAGGTAGGTACTTAGACTACTTAGGTACCTAAATATCGAAGTTATGAATTTTGTGCGATTCTTTTTGGTCACTCTATATACAGGGTGTCCCAAAACTAGTGAATCAAACGTCACACCACGATAGAGTAGACTAAATACTATCCAATGACACCAATATCAGTACAGCGAAAATGTACCGTTTCCGAAATAATTAGAATTTTATGAAAATACCTAAACTTGCCAATTTTTGGACTATTTTTCTCAATCACAGGCCCTTATTAGGTAATTGTAGATTATTGTATTATCACCCTTAATTGAAACTTTTCTAAGTAATTAATCGAAAACCTCAGTAAATGTAAAATAAAACATTTGAAACTAGAGGGAGTTTATTCTGAGTATGTATTAAGAATTATGTGAAAAATTTTTTTTCAATTTACGCACTTACTGAGGTTTTTGATTAACTACTTAGAAGAATTTTAATTAGGGGTGATACAATACAATAATCTAAGATTAATATACCTAAGCTAAAATCACTATCTTTTCACAAACCGGCCCTGTGATTGAAAATCGGAAATTTTAGGTATTTTCATAAAGTTCTAATTATTTTGAAAACGGTACATTTTCGCTGAATTAATGTTGATGTCACTCGATAGTATTTGGTGTACCCTATCGTGCTGTGAAGTGTAATTCACTATGTACACAGGGTGTCAAGAATTAATGGGAATGAATTCGGATATGTGTAGGTTCAGTACTTCAAAATAAGATGAAAAGATCTGTCCGTTATTGGGACAAATTATTATTAACACCAACTGAGTCCCAAACACCCCGTATACGTAAGAAAATTACACTGATCGACAAAATTATAGCTTTGTGCTCCCACCTAAGGAAAATATATATATTTTTAATCTCCGTAGCCAAGGTATAAACGCACGATAAATAAAAAGTGGAAGTAAGCTCTTGTTTTTTTTTAATAATTATATTCATGATTTTTAACAAAAACAATGCATTATAATATTTGCAATGGTGTAAAAGATTCCGATCGCTTAGATCTTTTGTCTGATGTAGGACGACTCCAGTATTTCTCTAACGATGGATCATTAATAATTTATTTTGTTAAAAATCATGAATATAATTATTAAAAAACAACAAGAGCTAACTTCCACTTTTTATTTATCGTAGGTTTATACTTTGGCTACGGAGATTAAAAATATATATATTTTCCTTAGGTGGGAGAACAAAGCTATAATTTTGTCGATCAGTGTAATCAGCAAGAATAGAGGGTTCCCCTTTGCCTTGGTAGCGTTTTTCGAATGACGCGATGTCTTGATGGAATCGCTCTCCACTTTCGGTAGAATTCTGTGTTCACTTGCATACAAAATAATCTCTGCCGTTTTCTTGCGAGAATTTTGTAGAGAATTCTCCAGAGAATTCTCGGCTGTTGCAAACGGGCTTTAAGGACATGTTGCATCCCATTTTTTGATGAGCCTGGAACATCGTTTTGACGATATTTACATATTGCGGAGATTTGTGATTGCCAAGAAAATTTTTGATCACTTCTACAAAAGACAACCAGGCTTCTTTTTCAAAGTCATTCAATGCTGCCAGAAACTGAACTTGTTTCAATAGTTTGTTTATTTTATAAAGTATCGTAGGGTACAGAAGTACGAACATGGACAATTCACGCATGTCTTTTATTTTGATAACGGGAGCTAAACAAACGTAAGTACTATTATTTTTGTAATAAGGTGAGGGATACCTAACAAAAAAAAATATAAATCTCTTAGGTGGGAGAACCCTTGTTGAATAGTGTTATCAATGGGTATCACATTCATTCCGAAGGAATCATAAATTTATTTCATACAAGAATATAGCGTTGGAACAAATCTACATTTCAAAGTTTGAACAAAACGGAACTCAAAAAACTTGTATTAATTCAGTTCTAATACATCAGAATAGTTGAGAGATGATTCTACCTAAACAATGTTAAGATGTTGGACCTTTAAAATTCGAAGTGTTGTTTTGCAATATTATTCTTGTTTAAAATAAAGCTATGTTTCCTTCAAAATGAGCATTACTTTAAATTTTTTTACTATAGGGCGCAATCTGATGAACAATTTACCTATTATCTACTTACGCATAAAAGTTGTTTGATAGTTAGTCATTTATTAGGATTATACGAGAAAATATGTTGAATACTTTTATTTTTCAAAACTTTCGAATATTCATTAGATAGCGTCCAACTTAGTTTCAAGAGTTGGGTTCTTTGAATTTTTGGTATTTTTAGGGTACGTAATGTTCATTATGAGAAATCTGGAAGACGTGGGTGATATCTTGTGTTGCCAAA
This sequence comes from Coccinella septempunctata, assembly GCF_907165205.1. NCBI lineage: Eukaryota > Metazoa > Arthropoda > Insecta > Coleoptera > Coccinellidae > Coccinella > Coccinella septempunctata. The sequence continues at coordinate 40,101,357 of NC_058190.1, read as the reverse complement.
TAAATGAAAAACTATATTCCGAAACTCATTCCGATAAAAGCGTGGTTGGTTTTTCAACAGCCTGTATCATTTAAACCGAGCTGATTCGGAAACAAAGGGAAAGGAAAAAAGTGTTTCTTTTGACCTCAAGAATCTACCGTTGAAATATTTTTACGAGTCAAATACTCACCCTGTATAGGAAATTAGCAGTGATACTCAAGTTATCAAAAGGGTTTCGTTATAATGCTTATTTCTTATCTGATTACTACATTCAGTTTAGAAATTACTGAAGAAATATCCAAATATATTCGTTTTCGTTTCATGCCAGTATGTTTTTTACTTTAATAGATAGGTATACATAATAGTATATTGCTACTTGCCCAAAGAATTGTTGATGAATGCACGTTTATTTCAACTAAAAAGTACCTACTCCAGATTTTCCTGAACATGCCAGATTTCGATTGCAGTCTTCATCAATATTCTCATTTCAAATAGAAACCCTTTTTTTTCTTATCGAAACATGAGTTTATTTCTGTTCATTTCCGAGATATTCAATAATTTTCTTACGAAAATCCGAACCTAGCTCGATATCAATAATTTTTTCAATACCTATACCTAGATATCCTAAGTTTGTTTCGTTATCAGGTATTAATAAGTCTATGGTATTTCCATCTCCTTTATTTTCTACACAAATAAATACACAAAAGTCCGTTTTAATTCACAAGAACAGCCATTGGAAGAATTAGAAGGAACGTTATAGTTGTAGATATAGATTCTTCTCCGTCTAGGTCATCAGTTTCGATAACCAATTTCGGTAAATTCACATTATTATACCTTAGGAGTTAATTGAATGAATAGGTCTTCAAATTTGCCTGTTTAATCTCATCGTCCTTTCAAGGAACCGAACCGAACCCTCCTTCCACAGAAAACCCCCAAACTGTCACTTTCAGTATTTGACATGCGTCTTTTATACACCGCCTTTTTACAATGTTGTATTTTATATCACTCATCAATATTAATAACACCCAAATGTTTGGCAAAAGCCGAAAGTGATGACCGAACAGGGCACGAAGCCATCCCTAATAAAGTGAGACGGGATTGTCACACAAATCCCCCATCTTTCGAAATAAGGGCCTTATTGATACCTTGTTCCGTCAGTTACTGTCCTTGCTCCATCCCAGGTCAGCCTGCTACACCAAGGCCGCCAGATTTTGAATGCCAGGCCGACGAAGGCAATGGAAGATTATCGAACTGCACTAAAAAATTGATAATAACGGTAAGGATGACGAACGTTGGCAGAACCCACTGTAAGAACCAGTACGTTGTAGTGGACCACGTTTACGATCCTACCTCCGAGCACAAACAGCGTCTCCTGTACCCTTACGTGCTCAAAATCAACCAGAGACCCATAATGCAAACTTACAGTTTGGAGAAAGAAAGCAGTGTCAACGAAAAATCGACGGAGTTGGTTATTAATAAAAACAATAAGAACTACAAGGGTTGTAAGACGACAGGGGAAGATACGACCTGTGAGAGGGTCATGTACAAAGATAAACCTATACCGTACAGCACGGGTTTCTGCTGTTCCTGTGATGACGATAAGGAGATGCAGAGAGAGGTGTCAAGGTTGGAAGAAGAACAGAAAATGCTGGACAGAGCTTACAAACGACAGAATGACGAAGATGATATGGAAGAAATAGGGGATGAACATAAAGTTAGAAGACGCGAAGCATCGATTGAGACAACCGGTATAAGTGACATGTTATCCTTATCAACCGAGAGTCATCAGGGGTCTCTGACGAATTCCAGAGACAGTTCTAGAAGAGATGAAATGCTGGACTTGGAAAAAACCCTGAATTCTTTCGATGTTAATGATTTGCCTTCAGCTGAGGATAGTCCAATACATATAAGAAGTGAGTGTTACCAGTTCAATTTCAAAATTGTATGTTACGAAAATAAGATATAACACCTATAACAGTGAGACATGATGCAACAATAAGAATTGATTCATATGCATATCACTCGCTGATATTAATATCAACAGGTGTTTCGGTCTGAATCGAACTAGCCAACTTGTCATCGTTCTGAAAGAAGATCCAAACCAATCATCCCCCAGATCAGAACATAAACGAAGGGTAGCAACGGCATTTGCCCATATGCTCGGACAAATCGATTAATATTTTAAATTGTGCTTTTTTATGTGGAACATTCTTGTTTTAATTAATTTTTTAAATGGCGATCCCAATTTTTGATATCTGTTCTTTATTCTTGAAGGCTATATCAAGTTACACATGTAATAGTTAGATACTTGTACGTACTTGATCGTGTCAGATTTTCATATGAATGGTTAATCTCGGTGTTGCAGACGTGTTGGTCCATTAATCTAATACCAATCAGGAAGGGTTTTCTTAATCTGAAAGTCGGAAGATGATAACAAGGCATTTTGTAAAAATATCTCCCTTCCTGTACCTCTAATCGTTTCTGTATTCATCATGAATGTTGTTGATAATAAAATACGATACAACTTTTGTCTGAAGCAATTTTACATACTCTCAACCGTTTTCGAGTTAGAGGGCGATAAGTGCGAAGAGCTTAGCCACACATGCGAAAGGCCAAGGTCAATGTAGAAACCCAGTCTAATGTACATTCATCGCCATATATCTCAAAAACGTTCAAACGTAGAAAAAATTGCTTCGGACAAAATTTGTAGAAAAAGTTATGCTCTACAACTTTTATAATAAGTGCGAAAACAATTTGAAGCCCAGGAGAGGAGATAATTTTAAAAAAACTGATTTTTGTGACCTTTATTGCTAATTCTTATTGTTTCGGCTTGCTGACACTGTCAAATTAAGAGAATACATATAATTAAACACATATATCTTAATCTGACACGAGTATATACAATGATCGTTTTTTCTTTTACTATTCTGACAGGCTCTCCTAGACAATTCTCCCTATATACAGGTCTAATTTTTGGTAGAGTTACTCTACGGGGTCCAAGGTTATGGTTATGCGAATGATTTTAGGTGGCAAAACTGGCAAGTTTGTTGCTGGTGTTGGTGTGAACTCTCTATGGTAATGTTGATTTTGTTTTGTTTTGTGATGAATCTTTTGTTGAGTTTTTTTTGAATTCTTATATTTGCCGATATTCCCAAAAATATGAACAAGTTGGCTTTAAAACTTAAGTAACAAAAATTCCTCTCAACTTTTGCCATCCGACATGTGGTCATTTTGATAAAATTTCTTATGCATTCGTATTCTACCCTCCTAGAAGCAGTTGTTGTCGTACCTACCTACAAGAATTCAGTTTTTGATATTTTTGTCTTATTGAATTTCTGGCAGAGCTGTTAATCTTTTTTTAGCCGAAGGCTGTGGAAAAAACCTTGAGATGAATTTTCTCGTTAAGACAGCATCTGATGTTAGGAGGATAGTTTAGGTCTCAAGCATATATGAGCCGTTATCTAGCATTATTACTCAACTTCAAATTTACAGGAAAAGAAGAGAGCATCGATAGTTCCGAGGATTGTGCCCAATTGAGCAGCGACTCCGAGGAATGTGAAAAAAATAAGAAGAAACCACAGAAGAAAAATCCGAAGGAAGAAACATTCGCGCAAAAACTGGCTAAAGAATGCGAGAAGATAGCGAAAAACGTAACAGAAATACTGAAAAATGGCGGATGCGACAACAAACTGACGAAAATCGATTCTGACGCCGAAAATCCGAAGCCGTTCATACACCCCCGTGGTGGACAGGACTGTAGCAATAAGACATGCCCGACAGACGTAAACCCAGAAACCTTCCACCAGAGCACCCATTGTCTGGTCTTTTCTAAACTGTGGTACACGGTATTCAAGATGTCAAAACCCACGGTTTATCACGAATTGTCCCTGGAAATATTCGAGAAACACGAGGATCTACTGGGACATGTCATCTGGCACGACATAACCAAAGGTAAACCTTTAACCATTGGAACCACCAAAACGGAAGATACGGACGATGATGAGGAGGTGTGGGCAGGGTATGTTGGAGAAGATCCACCTCCACATTCCTTTGGACTTGACCCAGATATCCATAGACTGCTAGTTCCAGAACCAATTGAACCATGCGCCTTACTGAAATACCCAGAGCTGAAGGGAGGACCCTACGAATGGCTTGTTGTACCAAACTACATGATAACTTACGATGGAGACAGATGTGACAAGGTTGGTGTTGGATTCGAAGCGTTCGTCAAACAACCCAACAGGTGTAGTATGCCTAGAGGAACTTGTTTGAAGAACCAACCAAAAGACCTTTGGTGTCACGATCATCGTTTGGAAGAAGTGGGACAGTCAGGGTCTTATTTCTTGAAGTATTTTGGATTTTTACCCAGGTGCCCCATACGAAACACTACAGAGCAAGGAGGGCAAAATTTGAGTATGTACTTTCGCAGTGCTTACATCAGCACCATCAATATAGAATTGAAAACGGATTACAACTTGGTATTGAGACCACACGCTGCAGCAGTTATAACAGAAGTATACGTTGACAGCACAAACTACATCAAATCTACCGTAACAGTAAAAATCACTAACACTGGTTTAGTCTATGGCATCTTCTACGTAGCACTAACTGATTGTCCCTTAGATATGCCTGCAAGTTTCAACAACATCCAAACCAAATCCGCTGTTATACAACCACAACATCAGCACATCTTCGTGATAGAAATAATGTGCACATTGCCAGAAAAAAAGTTTCACTGTTCGATTGAAGCGAAGAACGTTAAACACGAACTGTTGGCTTTTAGAAGGATCAGGTTCCAAAAGCAAGACAGGTGTCTTTGCATATGGCACTGTGTGTGTACGTGTATTGAAACTGATGGAGGGCTAGCTTGTCAACCTCTACCTTTTGACCATTACAACGCTGCTGGTTTTCACGGAGGTCTTCCTATGGCTGCTGACTACGTTCAGTTCACTTTACTGGAAGAACTTACTAATATCTTGTACCACCTCTTCCTCACCATGACACTCCTCCTGATCCTTATGGGGGTTATGAAAGGGGTCATAGGTTTCTTCTACAAGCCAATAGGGGAATGGGGTCTATGCTCCATGCTTGGTTTACCGAAACCCATGAAGAACTACCACGAAAAGAGCTTGAAAGGTAGAGAAGTGATTTATGATAAGGGTGGTTGGCCAATTCATCCCGATACCAAGAAGAGGGTGAGGAATGCTTCAATGGTTGTGGAGTTCTCAATAAACGCTATATTTTTCCTGATTTATCCTTTGGTGATGATCAATGTGATAGTGAAGAGGATGTGCTTCGTTGATGCAACTGACGAGTCGGATAAACAACCGTGTTGTTTGTGTGGACAAAGACACCAAACTGGGGAGTGTCCTTCCTTAGGTATACTTAAAGGTTTGGCGTTTTTTAAAAAAGTGAATAAAAGGTCGGAGGATGGTTCAAGGCGTCCTAGAAGGGATGCTTCTATTCAATATTCATCTCGAGAAAGTGTGGAATGCTCTTGTTTTTGACGACTCCATTTAAGTTGTATATTTTTTAACATTATAATGTATCTACTCTGTAAGTCATAAAAAAACATCGATATACCTTGTGTGATTTTTCTCTATTCATGGCCATTTTTCCTCCTTCCTCCTCATGAGATTAGCAGAGCAAGGCATGAAGACTTTATGAGCAGTCAGATCTTTCGTCAAATCAATATATTTGAAAACTGATCTCTTCTCCTTTCCATGCATTTGCATAACTAGATTAGAAATCACTTCACTCAGTTTGTTTTGTATGAAAGTTGTTTATGTTCATTACAGTCTTTCAAATTCATTTATTTTCTGAGGTAAATTCACATTGTGAAAACTACGTATACTCCATTCACATTTATTTTAGCTGTCGGTTGGCCATGAAATAATTTTCTCAAGTTTTTGTAACTAGAACGGAGTAAGGTTGGCACTGATGAAATGTCGTTAATGTCATAACGCCGTTGCCACTAATATCAATTTTTATTATGAAAATACCGTAGGTGATTGAAAAAAAGAGACAGGGTTTTAGGAAGTGCTATTTAGAATTCAAGTCCGTTCATTCAAATAGTTATACCCTGATATTCTAAAATCCACAATACGTCAGACGGTAGCGAACATATTCAATGTAAGAGAATTTATATACTCATGTTTCATCTGAATCTAAACGACTTATATTTCAGCTGAATATTTCCACAATCAGAAAGATTGTGAATGAAGGGGATGACAAAGAATTTCCTTCTATTGGGAGACCCAAAAAAGTGGTGGCAGTTGAGAATTTTATGTTTGAGTGAATTAATGCGAAAAGTTTACTACAGGATTTTCGATGAATGGCATTGTAGAATAAGTTCCCGAAAATTGATTTTTCTATTTTTCATTTGTCTTGTCCTATACTTTGTAAATGTCTTAAGGTGCCAATAAATACCTAATTATTATTATTATATCAATGCATTAAGATGAACAACGACAAATACGCGCCAGTTGTCCTGCTAATTGTTTATTCATGTGAAATTTTTGTTCAAAGGTGAAGTTCATCTTGAATTGAAACTTCCTTCAATTCCTTTTACTTATATTGATGCAAGATGATTTTTGTTGAAGAATTTACATTCTTATAATTATCTGTTAATTCCTTCGGGAGATACCCATTCCTAACCACTGCTTCATATGCATTTTATCTTCGGGTTAATATTTTTAAAATCTACAACTGATGTAACGTATTCAAACTTAAGCCAAAGAAGATAACGAACATTAACTCTCCTCAAGCTTGTGCATATTATGATATTATACTGATCTCTTGTATTTTCCATGCAAATAACTGGATTTGGTATGCCTTCAATCAGTTTGTATAAACTTCAATTATGTTCGTCACATATTTTCTGAAGAGATCCGACATTGTGATTGAATACATAATAACAGAAACTTTTACGTAGAACGGGCAACACAGGGTTGATTTAAAACCCAAAAATGTTTTGACAAGCTTCATAACCCCACATTTTCGTACTATAAAGTGTGGAATATGTCAAATTGGCCAACCGAGTGCTGTTATAATAGTGGATGGAGTATAGTTTGAATCAAAAACTCGTTCTCTACCGAATGCCAACACATCTATTGGCTAAAACATGAACTATCTGCATAATTCAGGGGACAATTTATCTGTGGTCTTCAACAAGTATAGCGATCGATTTCCATTTCGTTTGGTATTTCTATGATTTCCATCTCTCTACTGTCCATACTTGTACGGACCAATTTTTTGTTTATAAAAGGCAATTCATTTCATAAGATTGATAAGAAAAGTCAGCTGATCCCAAATGCCCCATAACACTGGAAAGTTGGCAGCCCTCCCTTGCAGAACGCGAAATAATCATGAAATAATGGCGAAATACGTCAACTGTCAACAGTATCGACAATGAACGTTTTTTCCCAGAATGACAACAACGTCGGTTTTGTTCCTTTTTCTCTCGTTCCACGTCGTCGCCCCTTACTCATTCCCCTTCGAACTGTTCAACACAGACGAAAGATCATGCTACACCAAACCCTCCAACTACGAAGTGAGAGCAGTTCTGATACCCTGTCATCCACACCCCCACCAGCGTCGTCGGTATTGCGGTCAAGCCGGGAAATTGCAAGGGTTTGACTCCAACGTGTGCGAACAGGGCAAGCTGAAGAACTGCGTTAAAAAAGTGGCGATCACCGTTAGAATGACCAATGTGGGTCACACGAATTGCGAGAGCCAGTACGTGGTGGTGGATGAAGTGTACGATTGTCAGACTGACACCAAGCAGAAATTGCTGTACCCGTATGTATTGAAGATAAAGCAAGAGCCTCTGCTTCAGACTTATAGGTTGGACTGCGAGAGCAGCGTTAAAGAGAGGTGCAGAGCTATGGAAGGCATGGACGATGGTGGTAGGAAGTATTCCAGACGTAGAAAGAAGCCATGGATGCAGAAGATACCGTGGGTTGAGTGCGACAATAGATTCACTTACACCATACAGAAAGTTAAGAGAAGCGCTAGATCTTATGGGGATATGAATAATTATTATCAAAGGCAGATGGCTAACACCAACCCATACCTTTCTGGAGGTTATCCGAGAAGTTATTACGAAAACGAACCAAATCATCAAGATAAGGTCCCTCAATATAACTACGGCAAATTCTCCAATTATTTAAAGGATTATGGAAATGCAAATAGAAGAATCTGTCCTGTAGATGAGGTGAATGATAGACAGAAAAGGATTCTTCCTGGTGGAAACGTCAATAGTGCCCCTTTTGGTATAGAAGGAGAAAAAGATGTTCTCAGTAGCATTGAGCTTCCCATCAAATCGCCGACGAATACAGGGTGTGACAGTTTGGGTAGGTCCATTTAATAGTTTCTACAAAGAAGAGAAAGATATGCAGTCTTCCATGCACAGTCTTCATTTCAAATGACGAATATCTTTCAAATAATACAAGTAGATTGGGGAAAAAGAATAGTATATATTTTACCGGGTGGGAAAAGCCTAACATTGATAATTGATGAATTTTACATTTATGGGACTCCTTCAGAGTTGGTTGAGTCAGTGAATACTGCTTCATTAGAATTATTGCCAAAAAAATCAAGAGAAACCTACGAATATACATATAAACATTTTATGGACTACCGCAAGAGTAAAAACACGAGTTCTTTCTCGGAAAATGTCGTAATGACATACTTCTTGTCAAATAACTCGTAATAAAACAAACTGATTTTAAAATGTAATCTGCAATGCATCGAGATTTTCAATCATTTATCTAGAACACTAACAACTGTACGGAAATATTATTTCCTTATGATTTTTGAAAAACATTTTCCTCAAGTTATAATGCTTCTATCATATAATCGTGAAAAACTCTTATAATCGATTTTCACATTCTGCTCTTGATGTAAATTTTCCATCACTAAGGAATTTTTACAATAAATTCGTTATTTTTATCGAAAATTAAATACCAATTGTCCAATCGAGAGAGGAATATTCAATATTTATTGCCAACGAAATTGCAGTAGCAGTAACTCATTTATTGTATTATAAAAACTACTTCGTTGACCCAATGGAATTGAAAAAGTGAGTTTCGGCTTGTTTTTCTAATATACAGGGTGAGCCCTTGACTCGTACAAATATTTAAACAGAAGATTCTTGAGGTCAAAAGAAACACAAAAACTTCAGTGTCAGATGTCAGGTTTCAAGGAGTCAAAGAATCACCCTGTATAGTATGTGAACGGATCACCCACATAACGCACATTTGATTTTATTCGTTGCAGAATTTAGTGCTCTACAAGTACTATAATAGTTGCTTAATCGATATTCAGATTTCCTGTCGAGATATACCGGAAACACCACAAAATTACTACCCCTGAGGGCACTTTTGTGGCCACCTAAAGTTAAGCTCCCCTCCCCAGAAGGGGAAAATCTAGGATAGGTCACTTAGAAACGGAGAAGCCACTAACACAATGAAATTTGTTGTAGGAATTAAACCCTTATTGAATCTCTTTGGGGGAAACACTGGACTTGACCTGAATTAGTTCATTTAATTATTTAATCAAGCTCTAACAAACACCTCTAAACCAGTAACAATATGCGTGAGTTCTTGGCTGTAATACGAGTACTGACAAAAAAACAACATAAAAAAACGACCAGTACAACTTAAACCACATTAGCCAAAAAGTAACTATTGATGACCTTGTTTGCCCAAGTAAACAAATCTACAAGGATGTATTGATATCTAGTTAGCCTAGACTAGTTCCATGCATAAAAAAAAATATTGCGTTACCATAGCAACGAACAATAACTCATTAGAACTGTCAGTGGTTGTCAGAAGTTCAAGGTCGAAAAAGTAAACCAGAAAAACGCAATAAATTAAAAGAAAGAAGATGTCCACCGAAATTGTGGAAATCGAAATCGAGCCATTATTAAGTACCTGTATTTAAAAGGGTTAAGAGGTAAGCAGATTTACGAAGATATGCTTAATACCCTTGGTGATCAATGTCCTTGGTATGTGACCGTGAAAAATTGGACTGCAATCTTCAAAAGAGGTAAATTTTCCATTGAAGATGATGACCGATCGGGAAGACCAGTTTCTGTGTCAGTCCCCGAAAATATCGATGCAGTTCATGACATGATTTCATCAGACCGTCGAATTGGGCTGAAACGGATATCTGAAGCACCGAATATTTCATACGAATGCGTTCATCATATAGTTCACGTCAATTTGGACAATTGTTGCAAAATGAATCCTCAAATGTTTGAATGTTAACCAAAATTGGGCAAGGGTAGAAGCATCGCGTTCAATCTGTGCTCGATTTGAAAACGATGCAAACTTCTTAAACCGAATTGTTGCTATGGGTACATTTCTACGATCCAGAAACAAAGCAACAATCGATGGAATGGCGACACTCTGGTTCTCCAAGACCTAAGAAGTTTCGTGTAAAAAAATCTGCTGGAAAAGTTCTTGCTTCAGTTTTTTGGGATTGCCATGGATTGATTTTTTGGATAAGGGTAGAACAATAATCGGAAATTACTATTCGACATTACTAACCACTGTACGGGAAAAAATTCAAGAGAAAAGACGCGGAACGATATCCAAAGGTGTTTTGTTTTTGCAGGACAACGCCCCTGCACACAAATCTCATGTTGCCATGCAAAAAATTCGTGATATAGGGTTACAGAACACCCCCCTTATTCACCAGATTTGGCTCCATCGGACCATAATCTCTTTCCTCAACTGAAAAAAAGTTTAAAAGGTCGTAAATTTTCTTCCAATGAGGAAGTTATAAGAGCTGTGGAGGTCTGGTTTGCAGAGCAAGAAGAAACATTTCTTTTTAAAGGTCTAGAGACGTTGCAGGTTCGCTGTAATGAATGTATCCAATCAAGAGGAGAATATGTCGAGTAATAAAATATTTTGACATTGAAAGTTTGTTTGGTTCTATAGTAGGCTGAGAATTTTTCATTATATCCTCGTAATTTATTGGAGAAGCATCAAAAGGACTAGTAAAGAAGACATCAATATCACAGTTGACAATTCTCAAATTTATCTTTAGCACACTTTAACTAGAACTATCACTGTCTTAAGTTATGACCTGAAACCTTGAATCTTCCTGTATTTAGTCAATTAAAATTGAATTGAAACGATAAATTCACAAATTTGACACTGGGATTTTTTTCCAGCTGGTTATTCCTCCCCCAACTACCCCATGGTACCAGTACCAAAGTCGAATTGCTACGAAAACTGCGCCTTATGCAACATGAGATACTACATATACAAACTTCAAGAACCAATAGTGAAACACCACTTTTCCTTAGAAATCTTCGAAAAACACCACGACATCACCGGCGGCGTGCAGTGGAACATGGTGACGGACGACAAACCACTCTTCCTAGGCACTTACGACACCGAATTCTGGGGAGGAAACGACACTTTCGTGGCCGGCTACAGCTCCAAGGAACCGCCGCTGAGAAACTTCGCGCTCCCCTTCGATTGCGTCAGGTTGCTGATACCGCAGTTCCCGTACCTCAGAGGCGGAGCCGGACGCTTCCTGCTGATCCCCGAAGGAATGTTCATCAGGAAACAGGAATGCTTCGATTCGTCCGGCGTGCATTACGGCGCGCATGAAAAATACGTGACCAAGAGCAGCGCCCTGAAGTACCCCCCCAAGTGGTTCTGGTGTCAGGATTACAAACGCGAGCGGCGTGGATACAGGGGCAACTTCTTCCTGAAGAACTTCGCGAAGCTGCCGCCGGTACCGCTGCATAACACCACCGATTGTTTCCAGAACTTGACGTTTTACTACGAGGGGCCGCATCAGAGTTTCATAAGCATCGAGATCAAGGCCGATTTCAATATGATGTTGAAGCCTCATAGTTCTGCCGTCATTACCGAAGTGTACGTGGATGCCACGCATTGTGAGAAGACTGACATCACGGTGAAAGTGACGAATACGGGGTTGGTCTACGCGGCTTTTTACGTGTTTTTGACCGACTGCCCTTTGCGTCTTCCAGCTGGATTCAGCAATATAGCCACCAGTTCCGCCGTCATTCCACCGCAACAACAGCATATTTTCGCGATAACAGTGTTGTTCCCGTTGCCTCAAAAGAAGTTTTACTGCTCGGTGGACGTGAAGAATTACAGACACGACGTTTTGGCGTTCAGGAGGATACGTTTTCAGAAGAGCGACAGGTGCATTTGTATATGGCACTGTTGCTGCACATGTTTAGAGGCTGATAAAGGTCTGAAATGTCATCCACTTCCCATTGATCATTACAACGCCGCTGGTTTTTACGGCGGTTTACCCATAGCCTCCAAATACATAATGTCGACATCCTTCGTCGAGGAATACCTGGTTCTGATGTTCAATCTATGCTTAACTATGACGCTCTTGTTGTTGATCTTGGGTGTCCTAAAAGCGGTTATAGGTTTGTGTTATCCACCGATCGGAAGGTTCGGAATGGAGTGGTATTTGGGGCTGCCAAAGTCGATCGATAGGTACTACGAGTCCAATTTGACGATGACGCCGGCGCAGTACGATAAGTTAGGTTGGCCGATAAACCCGGACGCGAAGAAACGTTGTAGGCCGACTTCGATATCGGTGGAGTTTACCATAAATGTTTTCTTTTTTCTGTTGTATCCGTTGGTTTTGTTGCACGCGGTCGTGGTTAAGGTTTTCACGCCGGAATATTCTAACGAGAATCTCGATAGTAAGGTTAGGAACGCGAAATTTCAGCAGTATAAGAAGAAGCCTTGTCCATGTCCGATGATCACTCCTCCAAAGAGTCCTAAATCGTGTATGAAGAAGTGTAAGAAATAAATATTGACGAGTTTTCTGGTCCGATTCTGAATTTTGAAACATTGTTGCTTTCAGTATAAGTATTTTGAATTGTATTTTGCATTATTAACTCTAGTAAAACTGGAATATGATCATTTTTCAATAGTTGTTTCAATGAAATAGCTAATATCAGGGTGTATTTGAAGGTGAGGCTTTTTTTTTAACAGAAGTTAGAACTGGTCAAAATGAAGAGTTTCACCAAAAATCACTTATACAAAACTTTCAAAATGACAAAGTTGAAAAAAAAAAATTAAAATTACGAACAATTAGTCAGAGATGACCATGCAAGCTATCTGACTTTCCTTACCTTTTCCTTGGTAAATAGAAAGGGTTATTCAGTTATATTTTTTCTTAAATTCATAGTTTTTAAATGTTCTGAACTCATTCGACTCCTGATGTTAGCTTCAGTGGTGATATACCCTTCCTGACTTCTCTCAAGATTTATTCTTCTACTACGAGGATGTAATGATATCTTGTCAGCCTAGACCAGTTCCATGCATAAAAAAAAATTGCGTTACCATAGCAACGAACAATAACTCATTAGAAGTGTCAGTGTGAAGTTTGAGGTCAAAAAAGTAAACCAGAGTTACGCAATAAATTAAAAGAAAGAAGATGTCCACCGAAATTGTGAAAAATTTGAGTTTCGAGCAATCATCAAGTACCTGTATTTAAAAGGGTTAAGAGGTAAGCAGATTTACGAAGATATTCTTAATACCCTTGGTGATCAATGTCCTTCGTATGCGACCGTGAAAAATTGGACTGCAAGCTTCAAAAGAGGTCAATTTTCCATTGAAGATGATGACCGATCGGGAAGGCCAGTTTCTGTGTCAGTCCCCGAAAATATCGATGCAGTTCATGATATGATTTTATCAGACCGTCGAATTGGGCTAAAACGGATATCTGAAGCATTGAATATTTCATACGAACGAGTTCATCATATGGTTCACGTCAATTTGGACATGAGAAAAATTGCTGCAAATTGGATCCCTAAATGTTTGAATGTTGACAAAAAAGCGTGCAAGGGTAGAAGCATCGCGTTCGATCTGTGCTCTATTTGAAAACGATGTAGACTTCTTTAACCGAATTGTTACTATGGATGAGACTTGGGTATATTTCTACGATACAGAAACAAAGCAACAACCGATGGAATGGCGACACTCTGGTTCTCCAAGACCTAAGAAAAAAATCCAAAAATCTGCTGGAAAAGTTCTTACTTCGGTTTTTTGGGATTGCCATGGTGTAATCATGATTGATTTTTTGGATAAGCGTAGAACATAATAACCGGAGATTACTATTCGACATTACTGACCATTCTACGGGAAAAAATTGAAGAGAAAAGACGCGGAAAACTATCCAAAGGTGTTTTGTTTTTGCAGGACAACGCCCCTGCACACAAATCTCATGTTGCCATGCAAAAAATTCGTGATTTAGGGTTAGAAAACCCACCTTATTCACCCAGATTTGGTTCCATCCGACTATCATCTCTTTCCTCAAGTGAAATAAGTTTAAGAGGTCGTAAATTTTCTTCCAACGAAGAAGTTATAAAAGCTGTGGAGGTCTGGTTTGCAGAGCAAGAAGAAACATTTTTTTTTGAAAGGTCTAGAGTTGCAGGTGGGCTGTAATAAATGTATCCAATTAAGAGGAGTATGTTGAGTAATGAAATATTTTGACATTGAAATTTTGTTTGGTTCCATAGTAGGCTAAGAATTTTTCAATATATGCTCGTACACAGGAATAAGGAAGTTGAGCATTCTCTATAATCTATATGGTGTAAAAAATGTAACAACGCCAGAATGTCAGTTGTGTTCTCACTATTAACTTATTTTTCCACTTGAAAACTCCTTTCGTACTTGAACCAGATGTTATAACCTCTCATCACTCTTTTTCTGATATTTCTTCCGTCATTAATGCCGTAAAGCAACGGAGTAACACATCGTTATTGAAAATTAACGACCAATATCGAGATAATCGCGTATTGCTAGCTGTCGTTCCTCTACCAGATGCTATTCTAAAAACCGAATCACGTCACTTCAACGGCTATTATAAATGAGATAATATTTAAAACGCCGTCCTAAGTGGCTAGTGCGTATGGGAGAAATCGTCATATTAAAAACCAATCTCAACAGTAGTCAAAACATGAGGAGGGTGAATCCGTAGCGCCAGGTTGGTGCAGAGCTGTACTATCGAGATTTCTGTGAGAGCTGAAGACGATGAACCCAAGACCAAGGTGATGAATACGAAGTGTTTCGTTTCTTCTGCATAGCTTTCAACTTCGTTATTTTAAATGGAACACCCTATATATTTTTACATTTTTGAATTCCTTGTTAAATTTGAATATGAGTTTGATATCACAACTATGTCTGAATTTCCAACAGTTTTCGAGAAATTTGACTTTTTATTAATATTTTGACAGTTTGAGGTACTTATATAAAGGACTATAGCTCCGTCCCTATTCTATGTTATTGATTCAAATTTGGACTTGAAATATTGATTCAAGTTTCTGTGTCTAGTCAATAAATAATACACTAAAAATCTTCTTTTTAAATAACCATATTATATAAAGTGCGTTCGAAAAACTTCGTCGTCAAGTAGGCTATGAAATTTTGAAGGCTGATGTTCGGTGGCTGAACGTATGTCTTTCCTTGAATTACTTCATCTTCCCAAAATGTAAACAATGATGACATCAACCTATATATCGTAATTTTGTGCGGAAAGGCACTTTTTAGAAAATGTTACAGGTTAATTTCACCCAACGTTCGCAAACTATTTCTTTCATTGAGTAAGATGACAAGAATCCAAACAATCTGAGGCGGTTAGAAAAATTTTTCGTAAAAATTTTAACCGTCCACTATTTTCAAAGAGACATGAGTCTTGAATCGATCGTGGTATTATGTTTTTTTTGTAAGAAGGTTCTAGCTACTTCAGTCATATGAATAAATCACAGTAAGAATCTCAATAATATGTTTATTAATTCTTTATAAATATTGAATTGATTCAGTCATTACTGAAAATCCATGACTAAACTAAAAGAACTGAATTACATGAAAATAGCTATTGGACAATTTATTAAAATTCAATTCAGCAATAAAAAGGCATGATGCTTTCTCCTACATAACGTTCTGCTATTAAAGTTCCATAAAAGAAAGTAGGTCCACATTTTGCCTTTGACTGATGCATACTGAATTCCAATTTTTCTTGGATGCTACAAGGTTAGGTAATCACAACCTTTTTAGTTTTCTGATAACATGTCAATCCTCATGGAAACAAATGGATATCTTTTTTTCAAAATCGGGTGGCATATGCCAACGGATGCTCCAGCTACTTGAGATAAAACCTGAACAGAGGTTTGTCGAGCTTCTGTCATCATGTTTTCATTATTGCTGAACTCTGGAGTTTTCTTCTTTGGTCGACCACTTCCTTTTTTGTTTGAACATACCTGTTTCGTCAACACATCGCAAAACAGTACAATGGAAAAATTCATACTCAATAATCTACAGCAACATAGGCTTCTATGAAGTCGCCGGAACAGAATATTTCAATCTTCTTCAATTTTCTTTCCAATTTTGAAGTAGGATTCGATAGTAAAAGCCTTTTACACGTCCTTAAAAACCATCTTTATAATTTGCTGATAATTTTAATTGAACAACAATCCAGAATGCTAAAATGACAGTTCACCTGGAAAATAGTACAGCACGAGCTAAGAATTACTTTTAGACACGAAATATCGACGTTCAAAATTCCATAGCCTACTTGACGACGAATTTTTTTGAACGCACGTTACAAAGTCCACGAAAACGTAGATCCATTATCAAAACGGAAATTCATCAAAATCTTCATTCTTTCAAATGGCAACCCATATTTTTTTCTGTTCATTATCTCAAACAACTAGGAGCGAACAAAAATTAAGATTTTAATGAAATTCTGTTTTGATAATGGATCTACGTTTTCGTGGACCCTATATATAGTATGGTTATTGACAAAGAAAATTTTTAGTACCTATATCATTTATTGGCTAGACACAGTCCAAATTAGAATCAATTACATAGAATAGGGACGAAGCTATAGTCCTTTATGTAAGTACCTCGAACTGTCAAAATATTAATAAAAAGTCAAATTTCTCGAAAACCGTTGAGAATTCAGACATAGTTGTGTTATCAAACTCATATTCAAATTTTACAAGGAATTCAAAAATGTAAAAATATATATAGGGTGTTCTTTTTAAAATAACGAAGTTGATAGCTGCGCAGAAGAAACGAAACACTTTGTTTAGTTCTAAATAATTTAAGGAGATGCTCTACTCAAAAAGGGGAAAGTTTCATTTGAAACTCTTTTTTGCAAAGTCAATAGAATTAGGGTAATTGACCGCTGCCCTACGGCGCGGACATCCTGTATGAGCGTCAACGATGAACATAAAAATCTTGATTGCATCTCAAAAAATCCACAATAATTAGTTGACTCCTCTAATCAACCAAATTTCATTTGACTATTCCGACCGGTTTCAGAGCAATAAATAAAAATCAATTTTCAAGAAAATTTTTAACAAAAATATAATTTGGCGTGAAATCAGGAAAAAAATCAGTTTCAAAGGCTAGGAGAGAAAATTTAAGGCCTTGGTCTGTTTCCTAGCTCGACAAATAAATATTTTAACGACTTCGTAGCGTTTTATTCCCTTCCTTGCTATTTTCTTCTATACATGAATGCTCTGAATACGTCCCTGTGCGTCCATTCCTAATAGGGTGAATCCATACCGAATTGGATCCGAATATAGCGGGTGTGATTTTATCTGTTTTATGCGGGGTTTGTCTTTAGATGTGTGTTTATTATGACTTTATAGCGGAAGACTTAGCTTGTTTTGTCGTTGAGCTTAATTGGATTTTTATTCGTCGGATCGCTGAGAGGAAAAAGGAGCATTAAGGGAGTCCCGAAAAACGTTAGATAGTAGATAAAAATGTTCGTTCCGGAATGGTTTGTACTGAGGGCTGACTCGTTCCCATAAAATTTCTTCCGGACGGCGTTGGATCAACATTTTGGGATAAGGACGAATGGCTTTTATTATTTCATATTCATTGTTTGTTCCATTTTTCTTTCATTTGTATTTATGAGGGGGCCTTCTCCATACCAGGGATAACGATATTTTTATTGCAAATATGCTCGGGCAGGTTGATTAGTATTTCAAATTGCCCAAGTTTTGATGGGAGAAAAGATTATACAATACAGCGTGATTCAAATTTGGGATATGACGGCATCGATATGGCAATCCTAATTTTTTTATGAAAGTTGATATAAAATAGGATTCAACCTCGGAATGGGAGATAAGCTGGAAACTTGTATACACCTTCATTGTGGCATTCTAAAAGTTGCCTCAAAATCATAAAATCTCCGTGTGCGTCGTAAGTAAGGTCAAAGGTCGAAAAAATTGTTTTTTTCAAATATCTCTGTTTCTGTGGCTCCAACGATGTTAACGAATATTATCAAAGTTGTAGAACATGAAATTTGCGACAAATTTTGTTCGAGACTTTTTTGATACGGTCAACCGTTTTTGAGATACTTCGTGTAAAATTAGAAACTCATTAACTGCGAGACATATCATATATTTATCTCTATTTTGTTTTGATTTATTTTATAACAATAAAAATCTACAGATTGATTTTTTTTCTAGTGTCGTTCACCTATTATCTCCCCCGGT
Source organism: Coccinella septempunctata (assembly GCF_907165205.1). Lineage (NCBI taxonomy): Eukaryota > Metazoa > Arthropoda > Insecta > Coleoptera > Coccinellidae > Coccinella > Coccinella septempunctata. The sequence continues at coordinate 40,082,855 of NC_058190.1, read as the reverse complement.
CATTTTCGACATGATCTATATATAATTATATAGTTAAAATAAGTTTTTTGTGTAAAAATTCATATTAATATGATTTCAATTTGCAAATTAATTTTAGCCTGTAGGTCTGCAGCGTGAACAGGGTGGTTAAGAAAAATCGAGTGAAATAACGAAATTTTATTCCCAGAGAATTCAAGCATTTTAAGACCATCAATACAATGTATGGCCTCCACGGGCATCAATAACAGCTTGACATCTTCTTTGCATACTACACACGAGGTTGTTGAACATTTCTTGAGGAATTTGGTTCCATAAACGGGGCAGAAGATCTCTCAGATCATTTAAGGATTCTGGGGTAGGTTGATGATTATCTAATCTTCTTTGGAGCATATCCCATGCATGTTATATGCAATTCAAATCTGATGAGTACGGAGGTATTGGTAAATGTGGAATACCAAGCTCCTCGCGCGCATTCTCAACTATGGCTGCACGGTGCGGTCTAGCGTATCGTCTAGAAATTGAAAAGTTTCACCAATAGCAGCGTGACAATTTGGCACAACATTGTCAATGACATGCTCCCTATAGTTTAAGGCGGTCATATTCCCAGGACAAATGTGTAGATCTGTGCGCCCGTTGAAACATATCCCGGCCCATACCATAACACTACCCCCTCGGAATGGATGGACTTTTGGACATAGCGACGATTACGGGATATGCGTGGGATTGTCCATACCCTTATTCTTCGAAAATCTGAAAATCGTCCCTATCTGGATTCATCAGTGGAAAGGACACTACGCCATTGATCGTTCCAATTGATATGTTGCCTTGACCATTCCAGTCTTTGACGCTTATGGTCACGTGTGAATGGAATTTCTCTTAATGGACGTCTAGAACCTAGATTCACCTCTCTCAAACGTCGTCTGATGGTTTCGATGCAAACTTGGACCCCATCTGCATTTTGAAGAGTATTCCGTAGCATTCTACACGTAGATGTAGGGTTTTTTCTCGCCGAAACGGTGATGAAACGATCCTGAGCAGGTGTTGTTTTTCGTCGCCCACCAAGCCTTGGTCTTTCCAACACGGAACCTGTCTCCCTGAACCTATTCCAAAGTCGAGATACCACACTTTGGCTGACTTGGAGCTTTTCCGCTACAACAACCTGAGTTAGGCCACCCTGTAGCATTCCGATAGCCCTATTAGCCTATGCGTTTGTTAATTTACGTCTTGGCATTTTCAGAAAACTCATTTCAAATCGAAGCCGTTGATAAACTGACTTCATTTCAAAATAAGAACATTCATGAAGCATATGCAAAGAAGCAAACTTCAGAAAAAAGGCGACCAGATTGACGAAATGTCTCATACTGATTTTTATTGGATCGATTCAAGTTGTTATTGATAGTTTCAAATGATTTTACAGAGATTTTCTCGAAGATTACATACTTTTAAAAACGATTGAATACGATATCCCTAATTTGTGGAGCAGTATATTTGTTGTTTGCTCCGTGTGCCAATATGTTACAGATAAAACCATAGACTCATCTATCGTTACATAAAATTCTGATTTCCATAATCGAGGGATTAAACATATCAATTGAAAAGCACACCCTTCATTCTGTGGACCGTGAAACAATTTTACATAATATAAACATGTGTTCAACCAATTTACTAACAGCGACAATATTTCAATATATAATAAGGGGACGATAAAGCTCAAGGATTAATCAGATCATCGCTCCTCCAACGGATCATTTCATGAACTCAAAATTCGATAAGACCCCTGCTATATCACCAACCCCCTTCATTCACCGAAGGATTGACTAACCTTCTGAAGCACCGCATCAAAAACAATCGGAAAACAGTCTCGGATAATTCCATTTATGAAATCCGATCGTATAATTCAACCCCTACAGATACGGGCAGGTTCATCTGGGGTGACGGAGCTAATAGTCCGACTGGGAATACACCCCGATAAAATTCTAAATCCGCGCACGACAGGAATTGCCTGGAAAGAATAAACAATTTGTCATCCGGCTTATAATTGATAAAAATCGAGCTGCGAATATCTATCTGGTGCCGCTTGAGATCTCAGCTGGAGACTATGCTGTGTCTATTAAAATTCATGAACGCCATCACCCTACAGTATGGTCCTGATGCGAGGGGCTGATGATCGATGTTAGATGGATCTATCAATATCTAAACTGCACCATTATATAAGTACAATATTATCCTTAAACACTTATGAAAAGAAGTTGATAAAACTAGATGTATCCTGAACCATACCAATACGTACAAGTAAAATTAGAAAACTGTATTTTGTACAGGTGGGCAAAATTGGTGATATCTGAACTACAACTACAACTATCCCAACAGATATAGGAAAATGCATAACACATTACGGTCGTCATTTTTCGAGTAACTAATAATACCATCAACTGCATTACTCTATCTTCTTTTGTTTTCGAGTTATAGGCCAAAATTTATAAATTTCAACTTTTGGTATTACATATCTCTCTTTCTGTTTGTGCTAGGATGTTGAAATGAAAACATTATTCAGACACATTTGAGATAGCAATCCAGTGGCGTACTATTATTTTTTTCAACAGGTCCATCGTCGCTCAGATGTGAAAACCATGTATCTCAAAAAAGCACAATTTTCAGGAAATGAAGAAAACTTCTCATATCTTAATCAAATATCTGTTTTAGTTCAAATTTTGATAAGTGGTTTAATACTGTCTGTCACTAAATCGATATACATACAAGGTTTTGGAATCGATGGAAAATTAATTAATAGTCAGAATTATACTCGTATCTCAAAATCAGTGAATTTTGAGATACGAGGTTTTGACATCTGGGCGACGATATAACATGAAGATGTGTCTTTTCTTATGAGAACAGTAGTTTAAAATTACATAAAAAAATTGAGGTCTATGTATGATATATTTCTGAATCGGGAAAAATGGCGTTTGTTTCAAAGTAATTTTTACTTCTATAACACAGCTTTGTGCTATAGCTCAGCAAATAAACCTGTTGAATAAAATCATAGTACACCACTGGATTGCTATCAAAAACGTGTCCCTATAATGATTTCATTTCAACATCCTAGCACAAAGAGAAACGGAGGTAATGACCAAAGTTGAAATCGCTAAAATTTCAATTTTGCCCTATAACTCGAGAACAAAAGAAGATAGAGGAATGTAGTTGATGGCCTTAATAGTTTCTCGAAAAAAGACGAAGGTTATATGCGATTCCTTTTCTTCTATCTCGTTGGGTTAAAAAGTTGTAGTTCAGGTATCACCAATTTTGCCCACCCTCTACATATATGGTGACCCAGAAGACAGGAGTCCATAAATTCGTTTCTTTCCAAGCTATCAACTTTTTTTCCAACCATAAGCCAGACAATAAGTATACCTTGAAAATATTTATACAGGGTGAGTCTTTTACTCATATGAATATTTTAACAGTAGATTTTTGAGTTCAAAGAAAGCACTTTCTTCCCTTACCATTTTTTCCGAATCGCCTCGGTTTGAGAGATACATGCTGTTGAAAAACCGTCAAAAAATGTTATTTTTAGTTTTATCTCACAAACAGTTTTATCGAATGAATATAGTTTTTCATTTGTTTGATTAATCTTTTTCGAACACAAGATATCACCCACGTCTTCCAGTTTTCTCATTATGACCATGGACTCAAGGACCTACCATGAAAATAGCAAAAATTCAAAGAACCCAACTCTTGAAACTAAGTTGAACCTATGAGTATTCAACTGAGTTAATACTCAAGGGTTGGGCGCTATCTAATGAATATTTGAACGTTTTGTAAAATAAAAGTATTCTTCATATTTTCCTTTATGGTGCGCCGTTTTCGAGTAATTTGATGTTCAAAAATAAAAATTATCTGTGGAATTCGAAAAATTGGAAACCTTCACCTAATGAAACTCTTTTCAAAATATTCACTGCATCTAGGTACCTACATAAGTACCTCATAAGAGTTTAATTCCATACGAATCTCGTTCTGTACATCTTTTTTTATGGAGTATACTTTTTTTTGCAGATTTAGGATAAAAAACATAAATGGAAGAATTTCACCGATATCTTTAACCAAAACAAAAAAAAATCTGTGTGTTATGTGCTCAAGCAATTTGTTCCAGGCGGTCCTGAAATCTTATGGGATAGGTGTTGGAAAAAAATCATCATGATAAAACTCAAATTTTATGGCTTTCACTGAATAATATCGATTCAGAAGCGGTTTGGTGAATGGTTTTAGCACAAAATCACTTCAGATTTTACACAGCAACTTCACAAATTTCTTCAACTATAACAAGAAACAATAAAATCAATAGAAATCTTTCTTTTCTTTTCATTTCCAAAGAGGAAATCATTCAAAACACGTATCATTCGACGAATCCGATCAAGAATCCTGCAAAAAGAGAATGGACCTTCATTTTCACACGTTTCCTGAAAATCGATTTCCCGAGTTAGAGTCCCCGTTAAGAACATTACAAGTCTCGTGAAAGTTCGTATAAAAGGCCTGGATTCAAGAAATTAATGATCAAGCAGCGCCGCGAGAGGTAAAATTTTGATTACAGTGTAAACCTTAGCCGGCATCCTCCACGATTATGCTCAATAATTAAACAATTATGCAGCGTTTACTCCTCTCGTGGGAGGCTCGAGGAAAATTGCTTTGGGCTGCGCAATGAAAGCAGCTTATTCCCTTATGATATTAATAACGTGAAGATACTGGGGCAAAGTTGTATGGCGACAAAATTGGTCGATATGGGAAATTCCGAAAAACTACTGGTGCCTCCATCTATCATTGATGCTCTCTACTAAAAATAGTTGATTAAATATATTTTGTAGATTTCTGTAACATCATTAAAAACAGATTACTTTTTGAAGAGGAAAATTTGAAAGGAACCTATTTCGTTAGGTTCAATAGATTTTTTCCTTCTGAATGAGAGCTTTTTTGAAAGTGAGCGGAAACTCTATAACTTTAATCATATTATATAACTACAAAATGGCAAAAAGTTGAAGTGGTGCAACTTTCAAGTTTGACGATTGGTCAATAGATGGCAATAGATGGTTGATTTAAATCAAAAAGTTTTCTGTTATTCCATAATTTTCGAAATTCAGAAGTACTAAAAAAACAGACACAAAAGCAAATTTTCAATAAATGAATTGATGAGTAGAGAAAACAAATCATTATTCAGTTATTCACTAGAAGTGTAAAATGGAAGTAGGTAAATTAGCAACAAAAGTTTAATGAAAATGCTGTTTTCTATGAAGCAAAAGTTTTATTCAATACGACCAATACAAAATCTTCAGGGTCAAATCACACAATGATTTGTCGTTCCAGGTGATATGTAGTTCATTTCCTCAAATTTCCTTACCTTTCTGATTGTAGGAAATAAGAGATGAGTAACGTATGTTGTAAAAGAATAACTTTGTGTCCAAAGGAAGACATTACATTAGAGGTACCTACTTGAAGGGAAATTATCTAAAAATGATCTGAAATTCATCAAAATTTGAAAAATAAATATTTCTTCTCTATGACTCATGAAAATCCTGGGTTTCTTGGTGTTTTTGAAATAATTTCGACTCTCCCACAGTGAGCACTAGGAACAAATGATTGAGATGAATTCAAAATTTCGAATTCATTAGTCAAACATTTTCTGAAAGAAACAATTGGTACAATTTTTCATCCCAATGATATAAATTAGGCTACATCACATTCCAATAGTAACTTATATTCTCCTGTTCTCTTCCTCCTATCTTATATTCACAACCATGATTATTTTAGGGATTGAAACTATTTTTTTTCACTTATTCCCAGCACTCAAAGTTCTGATCCAGCATTCGGAAAGAAATATCCAGATGTACTGTTGTACTAGTTCAGGTGATATAATAAAGTTTCAATGATTCAACATATAAACAGGTCATGAATCCTGATAATGCTTATTGCTTCTATACATTGATCAAATATGAATTTCGATTGTTCCTCGAAATTTTGCTTTTCGGCATCATTGATATGTAGATCTTTCCTCACAAAATTCTCGTATACAGAAAACCAATGGATGATGGACATGTTTCAGCCGAAAAAACATGCACTTTGGGGGTTTGCTTGTTAAAGCATGCATGGCTGTTACGTTACAGAAATCCTTTCTAAAGTTATGAATGTCCAACTTCGTTGTAAGTTAAATCAAAGTAGGGTCTTGCTGTTGTCTTGGATTTTGGTGGATAGAAAAGTAGCTGCAAAAAGCACGATGACTGTAATGATCGTTGGAAATAGCAGGATAACATTTATCAGAGATCCGTAGACATTTATTGCACACAGAGAGGCTATGTGGTACAAGCACCGCATGAATCCATGAGCTGTGCATCTGCAAAAAAATTTATATGTTAACGTTATAAATGAATATGTACCTATGACACCTTTGATTTATAAAAGTAGAAAAAATGGACAATTTGCTGTGGAAGCTGCAAATCAAGGAGAACTCAAATTAATGTATTTCGCTCTAACAATTTCACATAATTATTTTCGAAATATTGTACGTGCCAAGAGAATTATCAATATTGATTGGCCGGTTTTAAAGATGCGATTTGTGAAATTGGCAAAGAAAATATGTGTTATAGCAGATATTAACTTGAATAATGAACATAGCAAGAAACTTGTCTATTGTGCACGTTAAAAATAGGTAGTTAAGGAGTAAATTTCAAGAGCATGGCAAATCAGGAATAATTTAGAATTTATTTAAAAAAAAATGCCATTGGAAGAAGTTTATTTTCTCTGTCAGGGATTTTTTGGCTGTAGAAATTAGTTTGGCGGGAAATAGTGTCCCAAATTTCATAATTTTTTGTAATATTTCGAGAAAAACGTTTTTGTGAGGTTATCTGAGGGAAAAGTAATGACTTCGGTAGAGCAGGGTATGTAAGCATATATCGATTGAAATTTATTTTGGGAGGATTTTGCATCTCTTCATAAACTTTTTAGGGTTTTCACTCCCAATCTCTGAAACAAAATCAATTAAAAATGAAATCAACGATTTGCTCCTGCGTAAATTCTTGCACTAATTTGTCAGGAGCAAATTAACTAGAAAAAATTGTTGCCTGACAATGAACTCAAAATAAATAACGTTGAAATTATAATTCTTCGTAACGTTTCGGAGTCTATATCAGACTCCTTCATCAGACGGAAAAATCTACTCTTGAAAATCTTCTGAATTGTCGCTTTTTGTCTGACATTAATTGTCAACACACAGAAACAGAGACTGCACAGAAACGTTGATTCATTTAATTTTGAAATTACCGTATTTACAACATACCCTGTATTTGTGGTAAAACTTATACAGGTGAAACGTCCAGACCTCTAGAAATAAGAAAACGCGAACATAAAAATAATATTAAAAATAGAGAAATTAATCGATCACAAATCGCAGATCACATTTGTTCTAATACGGGAGACCACATGATGGATTGGGACAACACTAAAATTTTAATGACAGAACCAGACCATTTTAAACGAAAAATTAAAGAGTCTACGTGTATTCTATTAGATCAAGATAATAATTTCGCAAATTGTTCGATAGGAATAGATCATATTTGGATCAATTTACTAAAGAAGGAGCTGCCATCCGGTAATTTCAAAATTAAATGAATCAACGTTTCTGTGCAGTCTCTGTTTCTGTGTGTTGACAATTAATGTCAGACAAAAAGCGACAATTCAGAAGATTTTCAAGAGTAGATTTTTCCGTCTGATGAAGGAGTCTGATATAGACTCCGAAACGTTACGAAGAATTATAATTTCAACGTTATTTATTTTGAGTTCATTGTCAGGCAACAATTTTTTCTAGTTAATTTGCTCCTGACAAATTAGTGCAAGAATTTACGCAGGAGCAAATCGTTGATTTCATTTTCAATTGATTTTGTTTCAGAGATTGGGAGTGAAAACCGTAAAAAGTTTATGAAGAGATGTAAGCATATGTCTACAAAATTTCCTCACCTAACGTGACATGGATAAGTTTCGATGACGACAACTGTGAGAGCATTCACAGCGCACATCAGCAAAATCTTCAAGATGAACTCCAACATCTCCACTGCAAAGGTGTTAGTCATATAAAACATCCCCACGCTGCTGAAGCTAGCCAAGGCCGTTAGGCCCAGGATAATCTTCGATCTTTGAGTTGCTTCCATCACGAAACCCATGAGGAACAGCGCCAAAAACATGGGATCGGCCCAGTCTAGGGTGTTGTAGTAGATGTCTGGTAAAAAAGTGTTGTAGTCGAAGTCTACTGGACACTCGAAAATTAATGATATGAAGGTGTTGTTCCTCATTGTACTCTCTAGAAAATGATGGTCTGTTATATCCGTATCTACGAATCTGAAAAGAGGAGAGCAGGCTCAAAATATGAAGGCGTTTTCACTGAGGCTATATATGCATGGTACAAGGTACATGATCATAGTATTGCTACAAGTTTTGTCAGATTCTCCTCTGAAGAAGAATACTTGAGATTAAATTAAACTGCTCCATAAGAGTTAGGGATATCGTATTCAATCGTTTTTAAAAGTAAGTAATCTTCGAGAAAATCGCTGTTAAATATTTAAAACTCAATAACAACTTGAACCGATCCGATAAAAATCAGTATGAGACATTTCGTCAATATGGTCGCCTTTTTTCTGAAGTTTGGTTCTTTGCATACGCTTCATGAATGTTCTTATTTTGAAATGAAGTCAGTTTATCAATGGCTTATATTTGAAACGAGTTTTCTGAAAATGCCAAGACGTAAATTAACAAACGCTGAGGCTAATGAGGCTATCGGAATGCTACAGGATGTCCTTACTCAGGTTGTTGTAGCGGAAGGCTCCAAGTCAGCCAAACTGTGATATCTATACTTTGGAATAGGTTCAGGGAGACAGATTCCGTGTTAGAAAGACCAAGGCTTGGTGGGCGATGAAAAACAACACCTGCTCAGGATCGTTTCATCACCGTTTCGGCGAGAAGAAACCCTACATCTACGTGTAGAATGCTACGGAATACTCTTCAAAATGCAGATGGGGTCCAAGTTTCCATCGAAACCATCAGACGACGTTTGAGAGAGGTGAATCTAGGTTCCAGACGTCCATTAAGAGAAGTTCCATTAACACGTGACCATAAGCGTCAAAGACTGGAATGGGCAAGGCAACATATCAATTGAAACGATCAATGGCGTAGTGTCCTTTTCACTGATGAATCCAGATATGGACGATTTTCAGATTCTCGAAGAATAAGGGTATGGACAATCCCACGCATACCCCGTAATCGTCGCTATGTCCAAGAAGTCCATCCATTCCGTGGGGGTAGTGTTATGGTATGGGCCGGGATATGTTTCAACGGGCGCACAGATCTACACATTTGTCCTGGGAATATGATCGCCTTACACTATAGGGAGCATGTCATTGACAATATTGTGCCAAATTTTCACGCTGCTATTGGGGAAACTTTTCAATTTCTAGACGATAACGCTAGACCGCACCGTGCAGCCATAGTTGAGAATGCGCGCGAGGAGCTTGGTATTCCACATTTACCAATACCTCCGCACTCACCAGATTTGAATTGCATAGAACATGCATGGGATATGCTCCAAAGAAGATTAGATAATCATCAACCTACCCCAGAATCCTTAAATGATCTGAGAGAGCTTCTGCCCCGTTTATGGAACCAAATTCCTCAAGAAATGTTCAACAACCTCGTGTGTAGTATGCAAAGAAGATGTCAAGCTGTCATTGATGCCCATGGAGGTCATACATTGTATTGATGATCTTAAAATGCTTGAATTCTCTGGGAATAAAATTTCGTTATTTTACTCTATTTTTCTCAACCACCCTGTATACGCTGCATACCTACAGGCTAAAATTAATTTGAAACTTGAAATCATATTAGATGAATTTTCATCACAAAAATCTTATTTTAACTATATTTTTTCGCAGTTTATCTAGAATCTGGGTTCCCTAAACTCTTCGTCAATATGTCATGAAACATTTTCACTATACTACCCTTTGAGGGTAAGCACACGCTGATGCTTCAGAATATCTCTATCTCAGAGGAAAGTTATCTTTCCTCTGGTCTCTGGTCCCCTGACCAAAGAAGAATACCCATTACACCCCGAACAATCCACAAAAAAACCGATCTCACCTGCAATTCTGAACTGTCACATGCTCGAAATACGTCTTGGAGGTCTTGACGTTAACGAACTCTGAATCATCGAAGATGCAGCTGGTGAACAGAACATGATTGAGATTGATGTGGCTGAAACTGACGTTCTTGAATGTGGTGAATTTGTACTCCACGTTCTCTATCGATCGATTGAAAGCCGTGTCCGTGAAAAACTCGTGTTGTACGTACGTCCTGCTGGAGAAAAACTCCTGATTTTTGTATTCTTTCAACAGCGACACCGAGAAGCTGGAAATGCCTACGTAGACGAATCCGTATATGAGATGGAGGATTGCCAGGAGGAGGGTCACTCGAAAGTGGGTTGGTGTTGATATTTTTCGGATGATTTCCTGGAACTAGAAACAATTTATCAAATATCGGGTTGGATCATAGACAGAGACATGGACTGAGCAATGCCAGCATGAAATTGGCTTTTTTATAGAAAGAGGGAAATATACGTCGGGCCATTACCTGTCTCTTTTGTGTTTACATAGAGGTGAGTCCGGAACAATCAAAATTCTAGAAAAAAAAACAACTGCATGGCCGATGTTCAGTTTCTCTCTGTCACTTTTTTTGACCGTATTTCATGCATAGATAGAAAGGGAAGGCACAGTCCATGTGTTTATATCTATGGGTTGAATAGACTTATTTACATATCCTATTTTAGAGGGAATTATCAAAAACTGAAATTCACTACACGTGTTTCGCTATCACAGTATCATTTTCATGTGCACCTATAAGATTCTTCATTCAATTTTAAAGTTCATTCGGAAAGTTTACGTTTAAAATTAAAATCGAGGGACAATATACTTCAGAAATTAGTTGTTTCTTCATGGGGAGCTGCTGCTGATGCTATCACACTTCGTAAGGCAGCTTTGGACTTAGTTTTTTCTGCTTCTGAGTAGGTACTGTTGCTATGTTCGGTTCAACAGTGCTCACGTCAATAAAATCGTTATCCTACTCAATGATTATATGAGGATTGTTACTGGAACCATCAAATATACACCTCTACATTGGTTACCCGTTCTTTCAAACATCGTACCACGTACCACCTCATATTCTCCTACAGGTGGCAGTCTCGAAATAAATTCCATTACTTCCCAATTTTATTCCCAATGTTACCATATATTATACCAGATGCTAGAAGTACCAGATTGAAATCTCGTAAGCCTTTCCCTAATGATTCTCTTTATTCGACTAATAGCCATAAAGAAGTTTGGCAATCATAACGGAATTTATGTACCTAATCTCTTCAATAAAGGTTCGATCCTTCAAAAAAAGTCCCTGGATTTGATCTTCCTAGAAGAATTCTGAATCGACTTAGGACTGGCCATGGTCGGAGTAATTGTAATAGCATGATTTTAGATGGAATGCTGTTGATAGTCCAAGATGTGAGTGTGGCGCAGAAGAAGTGACTATAGACCACTTGGTGAAGAGTTAAAGAAAGTATAAATTTGAGGTTGGTTTCGAAGTCATTCATTCGGTATCCGAATATTTTTTGAGAGGGGCTAAAAATTTCTAAATTATTTAATGAGAAATATAAAATTCAATACCCCTCTCGTTTTTCTTTCTTTTTTGTTTTCAGATTATTCTCACTTCGTCAACCTTCATGGAAGAAAGAGAGGGATAGAAGTTTTTTTGGATTTCGTCCTATGAAGAAGATGTCCTTCAATATAATAATTTCAGTTTATTCTTTATACAAATTCATTATCAATACACTTATACGGGCAGACAGGGGGAGTTTTTTCTGGGGTTTTCATCTCTGTTTTCATGTATCATAATATGAAGATATGTATGGCCCCCTGTTGACATTTTTCCCCTGCTTACACTGAGATGTATAACGGGGAATAGGTTCTAGGATCTGTATCTTGTTGCCATTTCTTTAAACCCGCTTCGTTGTTTTTTGATTGTAAAAGTTTGTATAACTCTATTTTGAAAGAATATATACAGGGTGAGTCTTTGGGTCGTACAAACGCTTTATCAGTAGATTCTTGAGGTCAAAAGAAACGCTTTTTTCCCATACCATTTTTTCCTATTCAGAATGCTGATAAAAAGATATAGCCATTTTAAGTTTTCATGATGAGCTGTGCCACCCCTGAAAAAACAAATTCACCTTACGAATAATTAGCTAAATCTGTGGCACTACACATCTGTGGATCTCAAAAAGAGTTGCATTCACCCAAAGTAGGGGAGACTGGGGAGGGTTGATACGTTTTTTGGAATTTTTATTCTGGAAACTGAATTATATGAAGAAACAGGACTTTTCTTATATTATATAATTCTTCAATTAATCGTTCAACAAAATAAATATAGAAGTCTCAAAACATAAACTTCTTATTCTGTACAGAACGTTGAACACAAAAACATGCAAACTGTCTCAAGCCTCCCCACTTATGGGAGGATTGATACGATGCACTGGGAGAGTAATCGAGAGGATTATTTAGATCAGAAGGTAGGTCAGCAATGATACTGGCTTGCTTTGGTCCCATAGGTGTAGAAAAATCAGGAAATGGTCTAACCGACCACTTCCGCACACGAAAAGTCGGCCTCGTTAATACATGGGGATTGTACGGATAAATTCCAGTTGTTAAAAATCCCTTTGATATGTTGGTGGTGAAAACGCCTTCATGTAGGCCTATCCAACTAGCTACGGAATATTTTCTGAAGATGATACATGTATCAGGCCTCCCCACGACAAATGTCTCAAACCTCCCTGAAAGCAATTTTTAAAGTGATTTATGTTTTCATCTTATACTCATATATTTTGATATGCGAATAAAACTATAAATTGAGTAGTTTTATGCATATTTCCCAGTGAAATGTTTGTTTATGCAGAAGAATTAATGCATGATCATAAAACCCTTAGGTAACTTGAGTAAAAACAATTTCTCACCTCGAAACACTCTTCGTTGAATATTTCACAAACAAACTACTGTTAGCCTTACAGATTAACGTCACGCAATGCCCTCTGCCAAAGAATAGTGTTCACTAGTATAATACTTTTGAAAACGGCTACAGATCGCGGATATAAGCCTGTATCAAGCCTCCCCATGTATCAATGCTCCCTAATCTCCCCTACTCAATTTTTCAAATTTCACAGATACTTTTTAATTTTTGAACATCAGATTATTCGAAAACGGAGCATTATACGAAAAAAAATGAAGAATACTTTTATTTTACAAAACGCTCAAATATTCATTACATAGCGTCCAACTTAGTTTCAAGAGTTGGGTTCTTTGAATTTTTGGTATTTTTATGGTACGTAATTGTCATATAGAGTAAACTGGAAGACGTGGGTGATATCTTGTGTTTGAAAAGATTCCTCAAATACTTAAATGAAAAACTATATTCCGAAACTGTTTTCATTCGATAAAACCGTTCGTGAGATAGAACTGAAAATAAAGTTTTCATGCTTTTTCGACACCCTGTATCTCGTAAACCTAGCCGATTCGGAAAAAATGGCAAAGGAAAAAAGTGTTTCTTTTGACCTCAAGAATCTATTGTTGAAATATTTGTACGAGTCAAAGACTCGTATCATGGTTTGGCAATTTCTACGTCCATGAGTAATTTCTATTCTTTGTTACAATTAGAGCCCAATTAGGTTTTGTATACCTACCGAAGTCAAATGATGTTTAAATATATTCCTCCCAGGACTGCTCGATCTTTCTCTGTAAGCACCACGTCCTGGCAACTCCAATTCCGTCATGCCATATTGCGTCCTGGTATTGTTCAATTTGTGCAACCTCTGATACACAGCCAAAGCCTCGACCTCCCTAGACGCCTCCAGGAGATACCTGGGCGACTCCGACGTCCAAATGAGACCGAACAAACTAGCTAATGTGGGTATAATACTCAATATCAAAAATCTATGCCAAGAGCTCCAATGTTCCTGATTGTCTTGTACGATATCAACGCCCTTCATGGGGAGTATGACGTCGGCTAGAATTGATATGTAGATTGCGCCGATAGGCCAGAAGGAGTGGAGGAAGCCAGCGTATCTACATCTAGTGGCCCGGGAGCAGGTTTCTGCCAGATAACTGAAGCTGAGGGGGAATATGCCTGATACTCCTAGTGAAGCGCAAAACCTGAAAAAGAACGTGACTACTGGATAAACCTTCCTTATAAACTGCTCCACGTGAGTTAGGGATATTGACTTAAATTGCGAAAAAATATAGTTAAAATAAGATTTTTGTGATGAAAATTCATATTAATATGATTTCGAGTTGCAAATTAATTTTATTCCCAGAGAGTTCAAGCATTTTAAGACTATCAATACAATGTATGGCCTCCACGGGCATCAATAACAGGTTTACATCTTCTTTGCATACTACACACGAGGTTGTTGAACATTTCTTGAGGAATTTGGTTCCATAAACGGGGAAGAAGATCTCTCAGATCATTTAAGGATTCTGGGGTAGGTTGATGATTATCTAATCTTCTTTGGAGCATATCCCATGCATGTTATATGCAATTCAAATCTGATGAGTGCGGAGGTATTGGTAAATGTGGAATACCAAGCTCCTCGCGCGCATTCTCAACTATGGCTGCACGGTGCGGTCTAGCGTTATCGTCTAGAAATTGAAAAGTTTCACCAATAGCAGCGTGAAAATGTGGCACAACATTGCCAATGACATGGTCCCTATAGTGTAAGGCGGTCATATTCCCAGGACAAATGTGTAGATCTGTGCGCCCGTTGAAACATATCCCGGCCCGTACCATAACACTACCCCCTCGGAATGGATGGACTTCTTGGACATAGCGACGATTACGGGGTATGCGTGGGATTGTCCATACCCTTATTCTTCGAGAATCTGAAAATCGTCCATATCTGGATTCATCAGTGAAAAGGACACTACGCCATTGATCGTTTCAATTGATATGTCACCTTGCCCATTCCAGTCTTTGACGCTTATGGTCACGTGTTAATGGAACTCCTCTTAATGGACGTCTAGAACCTAGATTCACCTCTCTCAAACGTCGTCTGATGGTTTCGATGGAAACTTGGACCCCATCTGCATTTTGAAGAGTATTCTGTAGCATTCTACACGTAGATGTAGGGTTTCTTCTCGCCGAAACGGTGATGAAACGATCCTGAGCAGGTGTTGGTTTTCGTCGCCCACCAAGCCTTGTTCTTTCCAACACGAAATCTGTCTCCCTGAATCTATTCCAAAGTCGAGATATCACACTTTGGCTGACTTGGAGCCTTTCCGCTACAACAACCTGAGTTAGGCCACCCTGTAGCATTCCGATAGCCCTATTAGCCTCATCGTTTGTTAATTTACGTCTTGGCATTTTCAGAAAACTCGTTTCAAATCGAAGCCGTTGATAAACTGACTTCATTTCAAAATAAGAACTTTCATGAAGCATATGCAAAGAACCAAACTTCAGAAAAAAGGCGACCAGATTGACGAAATGTCATACTGATTTTTATTGGACCGATTCAAGTTGTTATTGAGTTTTAAATGATTTTACAGGGATTTTTTCGAAGATTACATACTTTTAAAAACGATTGAATGAGATAGCCCTAACTCTTGTGGAGCAGTTTATTTTATTTTTCATTTCGTACCAGGCTGTGATGAATGTGCCATAGGTGGGCATGACTGTGGCAACTCCGGAGAAAAGAACCGCCACGAACAGCGCACTTATCAGGGCTCTTCTCCTCCCAAGATGATCCCCAAGAATGCCCCAAGAAAAGGAACCCCCAGCCAGGACTAAGAATGTCACTGAAACTGAAAATAAATTAAATGAATTCCGAATCGATCCCTTGGATGATTTATTTGATCTCACCTAGCCATTTCTTCTCGTTCTCCCCCAGACATAGATGGACTTCTGCTAAAGGTAAAATATAATCTAAAATTGACACAAATCCACAGTCGGCCGCTAAGCCTAGGCCTAAAACGATGGCTAGGATCACCTGGGCTCTTCCGACTGTGGCTTGAGATAAAGCATCTTCGTGAAAGCCAACTAGGATATCTCCAGTCCTGTTTGTGCCGATTGTGCCGAATGACACTGAAACAAGAAATTTTTTCATTATATAGATACAGTAGCCAGTAAGTCTTTTTCTCGAGAATGATGCTACATAACGCTTTCAATGAAAGATACCTATTATGTACCTACAAAAATGAATAATCAATTTTTGTATTGAAACTTCAATAAGAAAGATCACTGAATCAAAAACTATAAGTAATTTTATGAGATCCCCCTATCTCTGCCTCTGATGAGAATCAGTCATTTTTTTTACAGTTTATCCAAAAACTTCAATGTACCAGAACTATACTACGCCAAATTTTGAGAAAGCTATATAGCCAATTCGCTGAATTTTGGAGGGCTTGTTGAAGAGGGTCTAGCGCCCGTGGGGTGCATTTTAGCAACTGAGTTGATATAAAGTTTTCTTTATATTTTGACCTAGAATCACCCCCTGAAATATATTTATATTAAATTCGGACTCCCTGTACAATCAAACCAGTATAACCTATCCATAGCCTGTTATAAAATGAAAATTATGAATACAGCTTAGTTCGAGTTGAAAGTCCTTTTTTCTCCTCAGAGAAAATAATTCATCAATAAGATTCAAATCACCATGAATGCTAAACGAAGTTTGGCTAGAGCAAGAAAGTGGTTCACTACAGCTTAACTAGAACATCAAAATAAGTTTCATATTCGTTCTAAGGATTTTGGGGATACATGACCATGTGGCTATTCTATCTCGTCTTGGTCAATATTGCCCTGTTTATTTCTTTTAAAAAGCAACTTCAAGAGTTATTTAGTGCTAATAGTAGGTATGGTTATTCCTTAGTTCGGCACAATTCAAGTACTTATTGTATTCTAACAATTTTGCTAAATCTATGACTCACGTCTTCTTGTTTCATCTGGAATGCTGTTTCTTGCACTCTCCAATGGAGAAACCAAGTATGCCGAATCCTCACACATTTTTCGCCTAACATATCGATTTTTTTCTGCGGCACTTCATTAATTCTTCCTGGAAAAATTTAAATTGAAGCTGTAATAAATCTTTAACTATAACATGAACGATACAACATTTTACAGTCATTTCTGGTCCACTCAATGAACAAGGAACAGAAGGGGACCCAGAATAGATCCTTGGTAGTATTTGTACATAAAGTAAATTCTTGATAACCTATTCCCAGGCTGGTTACATGTGTTTCAGAGATCTAATGAAGGCTTTTTATCGAGCCCAACTAAAAAATATCACTCTATGCGTATCCTAAAGTAAAACAGCCTCCCAGGAGGCTTAAAATGGAAAAAAAAATAGAAAATACAAGCCACAGGCTCAACATTTGAAGAAGAAGGTCATTGGGGTCAAAGGATTCACTTTTTTCCTTTACCATTTTTTCGGCCTAGATAAAAAGTTGTAGGTATTATACCCACATTTTCTTTTTTCATAATGAGCTGTGCCACCCCTGGAAGAACAAAATTCCCTAGTTGGTCGAATAATACTTCAATTAACCGCCAAAGTATCCAATTTTAGGAATTTCACAGATATTTTTTATTTTTGAAAATCAAAGTACCTCCTCGAAAACAGAGCATTAGATATACGAGAAAATATGAAGAATACTTTTATTTTCCAAAATGCTCATCAGTGAGCTTTCAACTTAATTTCAGGTGTTGCGTTCTTTGAATTCGTGGTATTTTTATGGTATTTACCTAATGGTAATGAAAAAACTGGAAGATGTGGATGGAAGAATCATCATATCAATGAAAAACTATACATATAGGTAACTCAAAATTACATTTATCAATGGATTTTCAACAGCCTGTATGTTTTCAACCGAGCCGAAATGGAAAAAATGGTAAAGAGAAAAAGTGTTTCTTATGATCTCAGGAATCTTGTGTTGAAATATATGTACCAGTCAAAGAGTCACCCTTGAGTTTCAGATTTTCAGAGAGAAAACTCACAATACGTCTGAAGAAAAATACAAGTACCTTCGAAAATTCAAATTATCCTTCAGTAAACGGTCAGTCAATGTTTACATCTAAAACCTGTGAAGGAACATATTCATATTCAAATGCCATTCAATATCTTCAACTTTTTCATATAATCTCAAGATCATTATTTGAAATTTTTTTTTATTTAATATTAAAAGTTGAGTATGTTCATCGATATCGCCTGGGAAGAATAAATATCACTTTTACACGAAAACCAATAACCAATAGGTACGTTTTTTTTGCTTGAATTCTATTGAACCATTCTAAATGTCAGAGTTGAAAAAGGAATGTTTTCGAGGTAAAACATTTGTCTACATCTTCAATCCTTAAATCTTACATGTACGAGACATCTATAGGCTTCGACGAAAAAAAGATCAAAAAAACAGCCTAAAATTTTCTACAGTCACTTAATATAAGGAAGAACTGTCAGGGAGTATATTTAACTCAATGGTATGTAAAAGGTGAACATTTATACTGTGAATACTTTTACATAAAAACAACAATATTATTCCTGATGATGAGTTGTTTTAGCTCGAAACATGTTGAGTACTAATAAAAATCACAAGTATTTATATCTGGAATAGTGTTTTCATTCCACTACTGTAGATTCTATATGGAACCAACATGTTACAGTTGAATACGTAATAATTTCGAGATTTGTAAATTAGGATCCACAACGCCTGACTTTCAAGTATAAAATAAAGCTATCCTATCAGTGTTTCAATTACTCGTTTGAGGACACAGACATTCACACAACAATGACTTTTACACAGAAAACACAACTTCTCCCCTGTACAATTTACAATTTCATCAAATCTAAACATAGTTAAGAACAAACCCATTACCTTAACCGCCTAAATGTCAGGGTTGAATTCCAGACACTGACAGCGTGACTTTGTTTACATATACAACCCCAAATAAACGAAAAACATCTCATTCGATTGAAAAAGTCAGAAACTCACCTTTGAGGACTGGAAAAACTGAAGCACATTAGGGGCGATATTTTGTGTTTCGAATTTCAAGGGCAGGCACGGGGTAATTCGATCAGGGATGAATGAGGGTTTTTACGTTGTGGACGGAACAAGTCAGGCAAGACTGAGAGGCGGCAGCGGTGGCGGTGCAAGCTACCGTGTAGGCAGCAAGACCGAGATATCGATTTTAGGAAAAGGGGGATACGATTCATTCTTGCCCGGCATAATCGTTTTGGAGATGAGGGATGACAGGCCCAGGTGTTAGGGTGGGATAACTCCCCGGTCTGCAGCTCGGGAGAAATGAAAAAGGACATCTGTAAACCCTAAGGTTTCAGTCAACCGGAAGAGAATTACTCTGGAGAACTCTCCCCAGACTGAAACATTCTAAAAAGTTCCTTGGGAACTCTAATCCTGCGAGATCTAAGAAGATCTAGAAATAAGAATGTGCTTCACCTAATTACTGGATTCCTTCAAGGACATTGACGGTACCTAACTTGAATGAGTTTAGCGAGCATTCAACTGCCATCCCAGATACTGAAGTTGGTTGGTTTCCTCTTGGATATCTATATGGGGTGGATTATTTGCAATAATTGATGTGATATTTAATCGTGGTCATATGTCCCTAATTTTCTTACGGTTTCACTCGATTTCCTCAACTTCTTATATCACAGTCACAATACATATTTAAAATGTATGTGTTTAATCTCAATGAATACTAAATCCGATCCTGGTTAATTGGCCTGGCCTTTTTAAAGAAATTGAGAAATAATTTTAAATTATCAACAATCCGGTATGGTCTAGTGGCTAGGATACCTGGCTCTCACCCAGGAGGCTCGGGTTCGATTCCCGGTACCGGAAATAACTTTTTAAAATTTTCTACTGATTCTTTATTCAATCCAATTCCCTGTTTGTATAGTTATCATCATCATTATGCTTTTTTTAGCTTTTTAACATAATATATGATCACCTTTCTTGTTCTACAAAATGATAATGAATCTATTGTGAAAATTTTATTATACAGAACAAAATGAAAAATATTTCTTGGAAAATCTTTATCCAATATCACTATCCTCTTCTACTTTTTGGCCATTGACATATAGTTCATGTATCACTCCTTCTCTTTTATGGGTATAGGATGCTTTTATTACTGCAAATACTCCATTTATTTCAAATTTCATTTCTGTACCTTCCTCTACGAATGTATTTTCAGTCTCGATCAGTTTGGCATCAACAAAAACATCGAGGGAATGCCTTTCTACGAAAAAAAAAAATAACCATAAATAAGTTAATGGAAGGTCAAAAACATTTACATTCTTATTATTTTACAATACATTAAAAAACTTATATGTAATATACCTATTCAATTCGATCTCGAAATTTAAATTCATTTTTTCTTACGGTATAAAATTTCTTCGTTTTTCAATAATTTTTATTTATTGTAACTGACCTAGTACAACTTTATGGGTCCCGGCTTCCGTGATGACTGACCAATATCGATTTGTCGCTTCTTGTTTTTCGGTGAATTTTTCGAGCGGTTTTCCATCCACCAGGAGGCCATAGGAGAATGCGAATAATGGCAGTGGATCAACCCTCAGGACACACTTGGCTTTCTGAGCGCCTAAAGTGAAGACTTCTTCCCCAACCAATTTGAACATCCATTCTCTTCGAAGTATTTCCTGAAGAAAAATGTTATCGATAGTCAACATTGTTTCTAGAGAACATGATCCGATCATAAGTTTATTTCATTTCACAAAAATACCTCTTCAAGTTTTTCAATAGGGATGTTGTTCCTTCATTTAAAAAAATTTTTTCCTGCACGTGTTTCAAGAAAACAACGAAATTAGATGAGGAAACTTATGAGAAATGCTATATTCCAGGGATTTCCTGAAATTGACTGGTCTGCTAGAGGTCACTGACCTTCCAAAGATTTATTTCAAGAATATTCTCTTCAAGTATACGAGGATGTATTGATATCTAGTTAGCCTAGACCAGTTCCATGCATAAAAAAAATATTGCGTTACCATAGCAAAGAACAATAACTCATTAGAAATGCCAGTGTGAAGTTTGGGATCAAAAAATTAAACCAGAGTTACACAATAATTTAAAAGAAAGAACGTGTCCAACGAAATTGTGAATATCGAAAAATTGGATTATCAAGCCATCATCAAATACCTGTATTTAAAAGAGTTAAGAGGTAAGCAGATTTACGAAAATATGCTTAATACTCCTGGTGATCAATGTCCTTCGTATGCGACCGTGAAAAATTGGACTGCAAGCTTCAAAAGAGGTAAATTTTCCATTGAAGATCATGACCGATCGGAAAGGCCAGTTTCTGTCTCAGTCCCCGAAAATATCGATGCAGTTCATGACATGTTTTTATCAGTCTGTCGAATAGGGCTAAAACGGATATCTGAAGCATTGAATATTTCATACGAACGCGTTTATCATATAGTTCAAGTCAATTTGGACATGAGAAAAATTGCTGCAAAATGGATCCCCGAATGTTTGAACTTTGAATGATGACCAAAAGCGTGCAAGAGTAGAAACATCTCGTTCGATCTGTGCTCGATTTAAAAACGATGTAGACTTCTTGAACCGAATTGTTACTATGGACAATACTTGGGTACATTTCTACGATCTGGAAACAAAGCAACAATCGATGGAATGGCGACACTCTGGTTCTCCTGGAAAAGTTCTTGCTTCAGTTTTTTGGGATTGCCATGGAGTAATCATGATTGATTTTTTTGGATAAGGGTAGAACAATAACCGGAGATTACCATTCGACATTACTGACCACTCTACGGGAAAAAATTAAAGATAAAAGACGCGGAAAGCTATTAAAATGTGTTTTGTTTTTGCAGGACAACGCCCCTGCACACATATCTCATGTTGCCATGCAAAAAATTCGTGATTTAGGATTTGTATTACTAGAACACCCCCCTTATTCACCAGATTTGGCTCCATCCGACTATAATCTCATTCCTCAACAGAAAAAAAAGTTTAAAAGCTCGTAAATTTTCTTCCAACGAGGAGATAATAAAAGCTGTGGAGGTCTGGTTTGCAGAGCAAGAAGAAACTTTTTTTTTCAAAGTTCTAGAGACGTTGCAGCTTCGCTCCTTAAGAGGAGAATATGCTGAGTAATAAAATATTTTGACATTGAAATTTTGTTAGGTTCTATAGTAGGCTACGAATTTTTTAATATATCCTCGTATTTCGCATTTCATGAGAGGAAGTATTGCACATTTTGTATTTCAATATATTTTGCCTAGCTCTCATTATCGTCAATGAAGAACAGTTTGTCATATTACCATTTTTATTCTTAGGAATCAAGAAAGGTTGTCCCATATATGTAAATGTTTCTTTCCAACTTTCACTTAGGGATGAAGTTATCTACTGCGTTCTAGTTCAATCGAACTTGTTACAGCGTAGTAAAAAATTCTGCCATCATATCTATTATTAGAATGTGTTCAGGTGCAACCTAACCGATTCCGGTGTGCGTCAAAAAGGTGAACTACATCATTACCAACCTTTCCGTCAACCCTTATAACCCTCTTTCCGCTGGTGGTACCGTGTTCGAACTCGATGACGTGCACCCCGTCCAAGAGGGGCACAGTCCAGGTGGCCACTAGGTCACTCTTATCGTTACGTCTTGTGGCTTTCGTGCTGTCCGACATTGTGGACTGGAATATCGATACAATCAGGTGAACGTGGCATGTTTGTAATGGAAGACATTGATCGTTTTCTGGCTTTGAAAATATTGTCAGCGACCGCGCACTTTCAAAAGAGAAATATGGACGAGGGAAATTTTATACGTTCACGAGCACTGCTTCAAGATTTCCTTCGAATTTAGGGAGCCTTCTAATAGGGCTATTGGTATGATTGAGGAGAAGGTAATCAGGGGGTTGTTGCGAATTTTTTTTAGGTTAGTGAAAGCGTAGTTTATGGTCCATCGGCAAACTGGAAACTTGAGCGAAAGACCGAGAAGTAGACGCCCAAGATCTACTACTCCTGTACAGGATCTGTTTTTGACTGTGTCTATCCATAGGGAGCTTATGAGAACTTGTCGAAT
This sequence comes from Coccinella septempunctata, assembly GCF_907165205.1. Classification (NCBI taxonomy): domain Eukaryota; kingdom Metazoa; phylum Arthropoda; class Insecta; order Coleoptera; family Coccinellidae; genus Coccinella; species Coccinella septempunctata. Next base: position 40,059,707 of record NC_058190.1, on the reverse strand, counting down.
CATGCAATAGCGGCTAATGGGCCAAATTTTTGGACGATAATGCTCCACCCCGTGGGGGAATTGTCTATGAAGCTCTGGAAATTCTGAACTTCCTTCTGTTGAGTAGTCATTTTGTATCAACAAAAGTCAATCAGTTAACGATTTCTCAGCTGAATATCTCTTCAAACATTTCATACGACAATCTTTCACATAAACTTATACACAGTTTACTGTAAGGAAGGCGAAATAAAGCAGCCAAAACGTTGTTCTAGGGATCAGAAGTGTTTAGTGTTTCATTCAATTTCTTCAACCGGAATATTTCGTTTCTTATGTTATGAAGTCCAGAAATGTTCTTCCAGAGGTGCCCTGGTATTGGTGAATTTCATCATGAGCCACAGACTTTGTAGCACCAAAAAATATTTTCTCTTGTTCAAAAACCATAGACACAGAGAATGGACTGAGCATTCCCTATTGGGCTCTACAGAAAAATGTGAAAGAGACTATATTAAACATGTGGCCAGATGTTTTTTTTTTCTAGAATTTTGATTGGTCCACACTCCACTCTCACGTTTCTATGTCCATAGAAAAGAGACAAGTATTGGCCGCATCATAGATTCCTCTTTCTACAGAGCTGACCCTTTCATTCGGGTATTGCTCAGTCCATTCTCTATGTCAATGGTATTATATCGAATTAATCAGTGTTCTAGCCCTGCTGGAAAGGCAAAGTCAAAGGAGTTTTCATAAACTCAGTGAACATTTGTACTATTGCTCGATTTATAAATTGTATATTCGATAGGTTTATGTGGGTTGAGACTATTTAACCTTATAGAATATACGATTCTTTTAGTATGGTAATGATTATCTAGCAAATATGTAATCACATATTCCCAATGGAATTTGGCAATTAATCACAAATTGCGTATATTTGCTCATTTCCTTTTCTTGTGGTAATAGAAAATTAATTTTTTCACCTACCTTTTGTTTTTACCTACTTTTCTGTGATTTTTTCCGAGATCAACGACTTTTTATTCCTATAAAAATCATGCATCGAATCTGACAGTTCTCACACGAGCTACCAATTTTACTCCAAGAGTTTTTACACTTTACACTTTCAGTAATTCAAAGACAGCTTTTTTTTGTATAATCTTATATTTTGAATTGCACGGCCTTATATGTAAAATTGTTATACAGCCTGTCGCAAATTTAAGATATGATATCATCGATAATTCATCTAGATCTCACTCGATACGATGCTACTCTCCTAACTTGTTTCATCTAACTTTTTTGTTCGACAAAAACGATTAAAAGTAAGAAAAACATATTGACCTGACATTTTTGAACTGCCTGAATTATTTCAATGTGTTGAATCACAGCCAGTCTATACAGGGTGAGTCTTCGAGTCGTACAAATTTTTGAGGTCATAAGAAACACTTTTTTCCCATACCATTTTTTCCGATTCGGGTCTGATAAGAGGATATAGCCATTTTAAGTTTTCATAATGAGATATGCTACCTCTAGAGAAAAAAATTCCCTTCAGAATAACAAGCCGAATCTATGACATATCTGTGGATCTTTAAAACAGGGTTGTATTCAACTCAACCCAATTTTTCGAATTTCACACATACTTTTCAATTTTTGAACATCAAATTACTTAAAAACGACGCATTAAGAGGAAATATTTTTATTTTAAAAAACGCTCAAATATTCATTAAATAACGTCCAACTCAGTTTAAAGAGTTGGGTTCTTCGAACTCTTGGTATTTTTAAAGTACGTAATGTAATGGTCATCATGAGAAGACTGCAAGTCGTCAGTGATATCTTGTCTTCGAAAAAGATCAATCAAATAAATGAAAAACTATATTCCGAAATTCATTTCATTCGATACAAACGTTTGTTAGATAAAACTAAAAATAACATTTTTCGTGGGTTTTCAACAACCTGTATTTTTTAAACCGAGCTGATTCGGAAAAAATGGTTAGGGAAAAAAGTGTTTCTTTAGACCTCAAGAATCTACTGTGAAAATATTCGTACAAGTCAAGGACTCAACCTGTAGAGAAGGCTGTGGTTGAATCACTTTCGTTAAAAAATTATTGAACAAATATCATCTAATTAGATGATATTTGTTCAATAGAACGAATTTTTTAACGACAAGAAATAAGAATTTGATATTTGGTAAGCATATGTAACTTCATATACCCTTCAAGAATACCTAGTCATAAAAAATTAGTATTTCCATTTGAAAGAATATCTAAAATTTGGGACACGCTGTATATTTTCTCACAGCAAAAAAATACTTATGGACTTGTCCCAGTATATTTTAGAAAAAAATCTTTCATTTACTGAATTTCTTAGAAGTCAGTGACTATCTCTGTTAGAGCTCATTATTTTCAACTTATCGACCCATGATTCACTCCATTTCCATTTCCCTCAGCCCCATTAATTTCAATCCGACCCAGTTCCGATGTAGGTACCTATGTTACGACAGCAAATGTATACGAGGTCAAGCTCGCTCCTCTGAAAGACCTAGGAATTTCTGTTGAAAATTTAATGAGATCCTGATGGTAATTGCAGAAGTTCAATTCGGAAAACGGAAAGTTGACGTGAACAGTTTCCAATTAGAATGACGTCGAATTGAAGTAGATTTACCCGTTGAATTCAACCTGGGCGAAAATTTAATTTCAGTTCAAAATTTGCTCAGATTGACAGATTCAATTTCGAGCACTTGTTAGTGTTGAATCTGGTACAATCATTTCAGATGCGGAATTTGCTCCGCAGTATACTTTTTTTCAGTTTTTTCCTCTCTGAACCGTTATCTTTTGAACGAAAACCCTCGGGTTCGCTTAAAGAGAATAGGAAAAATTGAAAAAATTTATATTTCACGAGTTTCTTAAAGTATGTTCATAATTTGGAGGTACAAACGGAAGGAGGAGATTCTTTGAGTAATTTCAAGATAAAAAAAGTGTCATAAACATGGGATGGCAAACGATTCGTTTTCGAGATACAGGGTGTTAAATTTAGAATTTTTTTCAAAGTTTTCTCTAACAGTACCTAGACTTTACAAGATATTCAACTAAAATTTGGCATAAATATTATAATTGATAGTTCTCACCATGTGACATGCCAATTTCGATAGCAGATCAACATGGTATTTTTCTGGAACTCCAGAACATTTTTTTTTGGTGGAACAATGTTAATTTTAAAAAATGTAAAAAGAATCTAAACCTTATGGTCTCTTGTTGTTTTGTCGTATCTGCAAATTGTCATAAAAATCCAGTTATTAAGCTGTGGTGCATAAATTCATTATTAGCTTTTATAGTAATTTACCCGATCTGTAGCAATGATTCATAAAGAGTCCATAAACTCGTATAATCGTTACAAAAAATGTATTACTACAAGAAAACTTAAACTCCTTGTATCGAAAACCAAACCTACTCAATCACGCAAAAAAATTACTTTCCTCTTCATTTGTATCTCCAATTTAGAAACACCCTGTATATCATGTGAACATACTCAAAAACTCAATTTTGCTTGAAAGGAAAATGCTGACATTTATTGTTAATCCAAGATGTAAATCCTGAGATGTTTCTTTTCACGGATCATAATTGAATTCTTTCACTGTCTCACTCAATATCAAATGGGAAGCAATGAATAAAAACTAAAATATCTGTGCATATATTATTTATATTCTCTATAATTGAATGGCAGGTAATAATTTCCCTTCACAAGTACCAAATCCAATAATGTAGTCATCTCCTTCACATTTTCCTTTCATTATGACTGTGTCACCATCCTGAAGAAATTTTCTTTGGCTGCCGTCGTTCAGTTTTATCGGTTTAGTACCTTTCCATGATAATTCAAGAAGAGATCCAAAAGAGTCTGATTCCTAAAACAAATTTCCAAGTTCAGAATGAGGACAGTGAATCATTGGTTCATTGGTAGGATGGTAGGACCTGGTTTCAAATGCCAACAGATTCTATGTAGAAAGCATAATATACATCATTTGAATATTTCAGCCTTACTCAAAGTGTAGGTACATTCTACTCATATATTTAAATTATTAATTTATAAATAATTATCATTTAAGTGCTTATTCAGTAATAAAAATAATTAATTAATAGACACTTCATTAGGTCTATAATTCCATTACATATATTTTAAGATATCCAAAGATATCACATATTATGTGTAATATCTTTGATATCATCCACCCCAAAGATTATAGATCCTTGATTCACCCTTCGACTGTTATTGTAGCCATTCGATATCCCATGAGTGAGTGAGAAAACCTTATCCTGACTGTTGCTTTCCAACAGTACCAAACCTAACTCCATAATATTTGGTGTAATTATTATTGATCTTTGTAGAATGTATATTCTTAATCTGTTTCAGATGGCTCTGGTATTATTCTTGTTTATATAATATAAACAAGGAACAAGGATACCTATTATCAGATACACACCGACTAGATCTCCGAAACGAAACGGGGCAATTGTATTTCACAGGGAGTTTTTTAAACAGTAAGTCATTTTATAATTAATTATAAATACGTCTTTTTTATCAATCATGGACATTGCAAAATTCAACGAAAGATTCGAAAAATAAAAATTAAACAATCTTCAATATTATTTGGAAATTAATATCAACATGACATCTTCCAATCATCAAAGGAATCTCTGAGCATAAGTTGAGGAATTCAATCTAACTTATACTTCTTCTCCGAGAGGACGACACTGGTTACGGTATACTCAGAAGATCTAAATCTAAAACTATTTACACTATTCCGAACGTACAAAGTATAAGATTAAGTTTACTTAATTATTAAGGAAGAATTTATCGCGTGGCGGAAGATTTGTTAATCTTCCGCACTTAACGCAATTAAAAATAACTACCAGTCAAGATGACGCATGACGCTTACAGCTTAAACAACCGATCTATGTATAGTCTATTCTACAATTTCTTGGCAAATGTTTGATAAAGACACGCTGTATTCAATGCCACTATGGAGGGTAGCTAATCTCCATGAGTTAACTACAAAATTTCTTTTAGAGTGAACTCTGAGAGTTCTTTTAGAGTTCACAGCCCTCCATAAATGCCACCATAACCCACAACCCGTCGTAGATATCTACGCAACCCGTAGATAGAGATATCTACGCAATAACCAGAGAGTTAACAGAATTCTGCCGGAGAAACATTTCACAGATTTCTGTAATATGAATTACAAAAGAGATGGCGCCACAGTTTTGTATAGTACTCATAATATGTGAACGTGAGGTCTTAAGACACGCGGAAATAATCAGGCAATCAGTGAAAATCATAAGCGTAATTTTTTTAGAATTTCTCTTGTAACGGAAGAAGGTTTCTTCTTCCGACTAATAAACAAAACATAAGGCGTCGTCGTTTTAATTCATTAAAATTGAGAAGTTACGCGCGTTCCCACTCATAATGCGAGTGTTATGAACTATGAACTAAAACATGCATGATATGCTCTATAAATAAAGGAAGTTATAGAGAGTTTAAGTTATGCGTTCCTGAGTAACAACATTCAACAGATGAGCTTTCCTAACTTCCAATTGAATTTTTTACCTGAAGCAATTTAAAATTAAAATAAAATTGGAGTGTAATTTAGGAGTGGATTTTCTTGGTATCCTAAAAACAATGGAATTATGCAATCTACTGATTTCATAAATTGCAATTTGAATGAAAGTCATAAATTTTAGAATTCACACCGAGACTCACTCATTCATCTCGTACTACTAATTTCGTAATTCATGTTACTAATTTTTCAACTCACTTCTCCACTGATCGTGCCGCTAGCAAGAAGATCACCAGGGTTCATGTTACAACCTGTAATTGTATGTTGGGCTAATTGTTGCTTGGACGTCCAATATAAGTATTTGTAATTAGACCTGCATATGGTTGTGCTCGTTTTTGAACCATCCGCTGAAAAAATCGATTTTATGATCAAGGGACATTGAAACAATTCAAACACTGCCATCATTCATAACTTATTACATATTATAAGTGATCGATTGATGCTAATATTGCATATACCAAATAATAGCTAGTAGCATTGAGTATTAAACTCAATGGTTGGGTGTAATACTCAATGTAGTAGGTACTCTCAATAGAATGATTCTGATTCAAGTAATGAAAAACACTGTGAAAAGCCCACATTTCTAAACTATGACTAACTGTGCGTTTTTCATTACTATAAAAAAATATCTATTTATAATGGATGGTATTCAAGCGAAGAAATGGTCATTATTTCTCTTCGGATAATTTCATTATTTCCAGATTGAAAAGACCTAGAAACGTTGAAGAATTGTTGGTGGAAGAAATTAAATGAAAAGATGCTTACGTTTCAAGTCAACCTCCAGATTGATGTTGAAGTTGAACTTGTCCTCATGCGTTAAGTAAGGGAAAGGTTTTGGATCTTGGGGATAATTATCGACGATGAAAGGTTCTAGGGCAAATGTCGTAACAACCCAAGGGGATATACTTGTTCCAACGTTCTTTGCCGTGAATGGACCTAGGGGTACGTATTCCCATTTTTGTATGTCCCTGGCTGAAAAAAATTCAATGCTTTCAAGATTTCCAGCTGCTAATTAAAAAAGGAAAAGGCCCTTTCTCGAAAAACAGGTCTATTTTTCACAACGTGATTCATCGAAATAACTTACCACTCCAATCGTTCATTAGAACAAATCCAAAAATATTTTCGTGTGCGTTCTTGACCGATATGGGTTCGCCAAGTTTATTGGTTTTTCCGCCCACGAAGAAAGCTACTTCCAGCTCGAAATCCATTAGTTTTGAGGTACCGAACACGGGCGGGGCCCCATCAGCAACTAAAGTCTGTCCATGAGGCCTACGAATTGGTGTTCCAGAAACCACTACAGAGCTTGCCCTGCCGTGGTATCCTATTGGAATATATTTCCTGAAAAAAATTCAGGAAAACTGTCAAATTTTCAAACCTAAGTAAGAGATATTAACTGATTCTAAAGCCTGAGCTTGGGAACTATTTTTAGTAGAGTCAGCACCTACCAATTCGCTGAAAGTGCATTTTCCTTGCTTCTGAACATGGTACCAACATTGGTTGCATGGTGAATAGAGGAATAGAAGTCAGTGTAGTCCCCAATGGTAGCAGGTAAATGCATCCTAGCCTCGTTTTGTCTTACGAAAGCTCTGAAAAAAAAAAGATTCTGGAATCTAACCATTGAGCTGAGTTGAGTACTCAAAGCTCAAATATGAAACTTAAAGTCTTAAATATGTAGCTTTAATAATATGACTATTCTTTTCTGCGTTTTCAGCTGAATAACAGAGTATTGAGAATTTGAATTTTTAATTATTATGTTTATTTACTATATAAAATGTGAATGTTATGAAATCTCTTCATATAGGTAACACTCATACATAAATTTATTTAGAGTGGAATATGTGAAGGGGATGCACTTATTTCCTTATTGGTTAATCTTAGAAATTGAATACCAAAAGGGTGTAATATTTGTAGGTGAAACTAAAACGTTATTCTTTACCTTGCTTTCAACTCTGTGTTGTCTCTCAGAGTTGGATTGTCTGAAGACAAAAGATCTTGAAGTGTTTTTCTAGCTTCAATCCAACATTCTCTGTTGAGGGCCATAAACTTATTGAGAGTTGGCTAAAAAGTGATTCTATTTATTATCTGTTGTGCAATTTTTGAGTATTTGGAAAGTATACCTCTTTGAAAACATCCTGATGACTTTTTAAGAGTGGTCCGTTGAAGAGATGCGATATTTCTTTCAGATCTAATATAAAATCTCCAATAGCTACCCCTATTCGGTGACAAATCTGTAATATATCGATCGTTTCGGGTGTAAAATAGTTTCATATTATATCTTTATTTTTTTAAACGTTCTGCATGTAGTATATGTATAATTATTGACACTTTTAATACCGAATGTTATAGTGATAATGCAATGTTTATAATTTTTTTGGTTTTACGCCCTCTAACAATTACTCTTTTAACTATGGCATCCTGAAGTTTCCGTTATCATAAGTTAATGAAGAAGCCTGTAAAGTGTAAATTAAACATAAAGATTTCTGTCAGACAAAGAGGAAACCATTACATCAGTACTAAATGCTTCCAATAGATGGAAAGGTAGCAGTGCAAGTCGAAAATAAAAAATATTGCCTTATTAGCTCATTTTGAATTTTGAATTTTCATTTACTCTTTATATTGACAATTCTACAATAAGGATTGATAGTACGCTAAATGTACCTCTATATTTATTGAATAGGAACTTTTATCTATATAGGTGTTATTTCGAAATGCCATTATACTGAATTAAAGCTTAATATCAAAGTATCTACTCACGTCATTATTCGTAGAAAATACACCGTACGGTAAATTTTCTATTGGAAAATCACAGTTTTTTTCGTAATTCACAAAACACTTCATTTCTGACTCCTTTTCTGTCCAACTGTTGGAACCGATGATAAGACAAGAATGGAGTTTTCAGAATTCTAAAATAACGATTCTTGAAGCAAGATAGTGAATGCTGATTGAGAAATATTCTACTTTATGACGAATGTGTTTATTTGTTAGTTGCACTGGATTTATATTCTGGAAATAATACTAAGCCGATTTCGACAAATTTTAGGTTAGGAAATGGGATGTTGAAGGTCAAGTGCAAAGGTTAATTCCAAGAAAAACATTCCCAATGAGCTCTCATTAGTTTATATTGATCCCTAAAATAATAAGTTTCAAAGCCTCGTCAAAAAATCATCGGAAAAATTTCAATAAGGTAATTTTTTTAAAAGGCATACTATGTACTATGTACTTACTTTTAATACTATAACTATAGATTATCCAACAGACGAAAGATCGAAGGTTCTGGGCATGCCATTCAAAAAACTGGACATTTTTGGAAAATTGCAGTGCCTTTCGGACCAACTCTAGAGGGAAACAAATTGAACAAAATTTGTTTTTGCTTGCCACCATTAAATTTAGCTGATTTTGAGAAGAGAGGACTTCATATGAAAGGATATTTGTCAATTTCCTTATTTTACATTGTAGCTTGTTTCTTTTATAACTTGAAAATGAGTCTGTTTTAAAAATTCTCGAAACGCCTATTTAAGATTGTGCGATAAAAAGACTTTTCCTCCTGGTTCACAACTGATTTTTCTTAATAGTTTTTCTCATTCCTGATTACGTAAACAGTAGGTATTATAATTTTCTATTTCAATTGAAAAAAAATAACTAAATTGGAAATTGGGTTATAACCCAATTTCATAGGAAAATGATTTATAGGGAATCGAAATCGAATAAAACTCCTCTTTTCAACTATAGCTTTTATGTACATTTATTTTTACAATTATTATTTTTTCGATGCTCGAATCAACCGACTATTCACTCAAAATACATATACATCTAGATTATGACTACAAGTGTCATTAATTATCTCGAATGGAAGACATGGATTTTGTTAGAAGACCTTGATGACAGTCTTTTTTTTCTTTTGTACATTATGATATAATGTTAACAAGTTCAACAATATTATTAATTTACATTGAAAGCGTATTTTGGCATCTGACCAAAATTCAGAAAAAAGTTTAATAACAGTGGATAACATCGAAAATAACGGGAAATATATTTTCCATAAAATCCATAGTAACAAACATAATTCTTCGAGTTCGAAAACTTCAAACCATATAATTTTCAAGAATGAGTAACAATTTGTATGTGAGTAAATTTCTCTATAATATAATCAATAAAAACAGCAACGAAGAATTATCAAAAAATCAATAAAAATATTTCAATAAGCTGCAACAATAAACTTTCCATTATAATATTCCTGTTCATCGATTCAATTTTTTATTCGATATTAATAAATATATTTATTGAAATCAATATAATTTCCTATACAAATTTATTGCATCAGCTACACATTTCATAACGTATGATAATGATACGCTACTTTTTTTTTAATTTGTGAAGTATTTTATATAACGGTACTTTTTATATATGTATAGAACACATAGAGCAGATTATTCACAGCTATCACAAAATTTAACCACAATTTGACGTCTCCAAACAAACAGTTTTGGCATTCACGAAATTCTCTAAATTATTTCGAGTGAAAATTTTCAGCAAATATTATTGATTTTCTACCGATAAAAATACTAAGCGTTGATGAAGTTACTCAAAAAATTAAATTGATGTTATCACTCATCAAGAATTAATCAATGGGAACTGAATAAATGGACAGAAACAAAGCATTTTCTTTCTTAAATTTTCCTAAGTTATAATAAAACTGAACAGCTTCGGCAGAAATTATTCAGAAGCATTTGAAGCCGTTTCATCTAACCTATTCAACAGTTGTTTGATTTGATATGTTTCGATTTTGATATTGTTGGTTTCCTTTTTCAATATTGGCTCGGTCTAACGAATCAGATCATCGTTTTTTTTATTTTAACGATATCTGCTTATTTCAAGTTGATTTACATGCACTTGATAAAGATTCATTTCCTCTCAGGAAGCAGTCATCAATTCAATATCCATAAAAGATTAAATTTTGTGATGTACTAACAATACAACAGAAAAACTGACAGGAATGACACTTTTCTAATAACGACTGATAAAATTGACTTTTTTCTAGAAGGCGTTTACAAATCGTGGCCAAGTCTGTCCATTTCTGATAAGAGGAAGTCGACATCCTGCTCGGTGACTGCAGCCGATGAGATTATGTTCCTGAAGAAGTTTGGTCTTCTATCATCTGGCTGATAGCCAACCATCAGAGTACCACTCTGCATCATCCTGGCTTTTAGCACGGGACATAGCTATGGGAAATATAAGTGTCAACAGAAATTTAAAAAAAAATTGGACTGGCATGAATCTACATCCAGAGTTTCGCTCTCATTTGAGCCCATCAGCACCGCGTGGAAGGGTTACGGAGTATTATTCTTGATAATTGATTTCTAACTAAGCCACGGACTGCTTATCTCAAAAAACATAATAGGCGTTTTGGTAATAAAGATCAAGATTCAAAAACACTAAGTCTATTGAGTAGGTAATGTGGATCTTCAATGAAATATTCAATCAGAAATATTTTGAACGAATCTGAAGTAAATAATCAAGAAATACATCCTTCTTTTTTTCTTACCTTCCCAAGCTCTTGTTCCCTTGCAGGAGAATGAGCAACTTTACGAAGTCTGGTTGGAATATACCAAAAGCTGACATTCACCAATTCAGGTTCCATAATGAGATGGAATTTGTCTGGTTGCTCCTTGATTTTTTTCACCATGTACTCGGTGAGCTCCATCAAACGGTCCATGTGTTTCTCGAAGCCTTCGTCGCCCTGCAAAGAAATGAAATCTCATGATGAATTTAAGGGAAAGATGCAAAATTACACTATTGGTGGTTCGACCTCTTTGAGCTCTTTTCTACGAAATAGTAAATTCCGAAGATATGAATGTTGTGCGTTACTTTTACTCACTTATATTAGTTATATTTGTATTCTTTAACTTCAGATGAGTCGATTTAGGGAAAAGGTCCAAATAAGAGGGATATTATTAGGTACTGGAATTTCATAAATCCATCATTTTTGATATTTTTTGGGAAAACCTTGGAAGGGCTGAAGGCGTTACTGTAAAGTTTTCAGAAGAGTTTGAAGTTTTTTCGTGTTATCTTCAAAAAAATACATTCGGCGAATAAAAAAGGTAAGGAGTCCAATTCGAAGATCAGACATTGCACATTGCACCATTTGTCTGTAACATTTCTATTCGGTGCATACGGACTCTATTCGATCTGAAGTCCGACAATAGGGCCGGTTATCCGAAATAATGAATCAAAAATGATAAATGTTAATTTGCAGATATAAAAATGTTCCCCAGGTGAGGCTCGAACTCACAACCCCGGCATGGCTCACAACTACTGTCTTATAAGTACCGTGCGCTAACCAATTGCGCCACTGGGGATCTGGGAAATGGTGTAGGAATAGACGTATATCACAATGCGGGTTAGATATAGAATAGAAATTAATATGGTGTAATCATTATGACTCAAAAAAACATTCATTCTAATTAATGAAGGCAAATTTCGATCATCCTTGATAAGAGTGCTGAAATTCAATACGAGAGCTTCGCTTAATTATCGATTATCTTGACAACAATTTACCAAGAATTAAGCGAATAAGAAGGAGTGATAAATGTTTATCGCAAATGAATTCCTAATTAATTTAAACAACAACATCGAAGTTATTGCTCAGATTGTGTTTGTATCATTCAATTTCAATACTTCAATACGTGTGATTTTTGAATATTTATCGAAATGTGAGTAGATATTTCTTTTAATAAGAGTATTTGAGGAATATTCGAATATATCTATGTATGGGTAACAGTGGTAAAACAAACAATTTCTGCAATAAAACAACGAAAAAATTTTATTGGAAAATATTCTGCAACTCAAAGTATAATCCATCAAGACAAAAACCTCTGAGTAGCAGCGCTTCCTCCTTAACTTTTCAGTTTTCGTTTTGGGTTTGCATGGATCAAATTGCATCAAATTTATAATTGAAAAAATTCTAAAAATGCGTTATAAATATAATCTTGATGTTCCATATTCAGCACAGCCTATTTAAGGAAAAATATATACGGTGCATGGCTCATTACGGAGAACGGATCATCAGAAAATTTGGGTATAACATTTTTTGCTCTTCTATCCCCATCAGAGTTTTACAGTTTCTGTTTCGAGTGACAGAACGAAAAATTTTTGGAACACCCTGTATATTTAATTTCAGCTTCCTAAAGCGTGAAACTTCTTTTCTGTACCTACCTATTTCATTGGGTCCATTTTTTCTTAAATTTTTCGTGGAATATATCCGAAAGAAACCGATAAAGGGATAAGGAAGTACCAGACAAAAATACTCAGATGAGGATAAAGAAGCGACAAAAGTTAAAATAAATAGGGTGTCCCATTTGAAATAACGAAATTGAAAACATAAGATATCACCCACGTCTTCCAGTTTTCTCATTATGACCATTACGCACCATGAAAATACTAAAAATTCAAAGAACCCCGCTCTTGAATCTAACTGGACGTTATCTAATGAATATTTGAACTTTTTGTAAAATAAAAAATGTATTCTTTATATTTTCTCGTATGATGCGCTGTTTTCGAGTAATTTGATGTTTGAAAATTAAAAAGTATCTGGGAAATTTGAAAAATTGGGTACTTTGGCTGAATACAATTCTGTTTAGAAGATCCACAGATGTGTAGTGTCACTGATTAAGCTAGTTTTTCTGAAGGAAAATTTGTTTTTCCAGGGGAGGCACAGCTCATTATGAAAACTTTAAATGGCCATATCTTCTTATCAGGGCCGAATCGGAAAAAATGCTATAGGAAAAAAGTGTTTCTTTTGACCCCAAGAATCTAGTGTTAAAATATTTGTGCCAGTGAAAGACTCAGCCTCTGTACATAGTTTCGGGACATCAGATATAATTATAGGAAATATTGATTTCATTACGCACTTTTGGCTAGCATTCTACATTCAATTACTTTTCAGGAAAATCCTATCGATCATCTCGATAGTTCTATCCTATCTGGCAGTCTCAACACTCGGTGTAAGTTCAGTGGAGGAAAATGAAGAAATTACACTTTTTCGCAAATCAGGCACACTCGCCCCCTCCACCCTCCTCGCACAAAACACCCACGCTAAAGGACTGAAGCTAAAGCAGTGCAATTACGACAAAATCTCCGCGAACAGCTTCACTTCCGTACAGACCCTGAAGAAAATCGAGATCGACAAAAGCACCATCGGTGAATTATCCCAAGGAGCCTTCAACGGATGCAACAACCTCAAGGAAATAATCATAAGAAACTCCAAGATCGACAATCTAAACCCGAAGGCGTTCAACAATCTGCTCAACGTCAAGAAGCTCAAGATCAAGACCACCAAGATCGGAGATCTCAAAACCAACATGTTCTCCGGTTGCTCAAACATGGAGGAGTTCGTATGCGAAGAGTGTAACATTGAAAATGTCGAACAGGATTCCATGAACGGACTGAGCAATCTTAGAGAGCTGGACTTGCAGAAGAACGCCATCAAGAAATTTACGTTCGCGAATATGCCAGTCATGCCGAATTTGAAGAAGATCAATTTGAGCAACAACCCTCTGACTGATCTGGATGTGACAGACATAAAGACGAAATGTCCCAGTTTGGAGTCGATCAAACTGAAGGGAGTCAACTTGGCTCAACCGGTCAAGCAACAACTCGAAACTTTCAAAATAAAAATAAAGAAGAATTAAGTAGATAAACTGCTCTTATTAAATTCAAATTCTGTACAGAATAAATAGGAATTTTTGTAATAATGTAGGATTTTTTAAAACCTTGAGAGTACTAAGGCTGAATTTATTGTCAAAATTTTCAAATGATTACCTACTCATCACAGTCGATGCATTTTTACATGCGTGAAAATTAAGATTTTAGTTTGTTTAATTCATTTTTAAACACCTTCTCTTCGGCTGTTGTGAACCTCTTTATTTATTTTTGAGCCTGAGGATAATTATCTGACCTTTACTGCTGGTATCATAACAGATTCATCACCAGTTATGATGTACAAATGCCAATTTTGGCTTAAATTGTCATGTATTTAAATGCATGTAACTTAATCTGACACGTTCTAGTATGTACGTTGATTTTTTGTTTTGTTTATTCACAGTTATGATTTACAGATTCCCGAATATACAAGGCTAATTTCTGGTATAGTCCATTCACCTTTATGAAAGCAGTCGGTTGTCCTTGAAAATTTGATACATTCCACACTTTATAGTACGAATATGTGAGGTTTGACAATTGTAATAACATTTTTGGGTTTTAAATCAGAGCTATTTTGTCCGTTCTACAAAATTCTACAAATCTAGTAATCACGTATTTCTCATAATTTGAATTCAATAAATTCAAATAAATGAATTCGAAAAGATGTGATGAACATAATTAACGTTTATGTAAACTGATTGAAACTATAATAGTTTTTATTTCCATGGAAATAAAATATATTTTTTCACTCTGAAATAAAATTCAATTATTGTCACATATGTTGGTTATATTCTCTTGGACTAAAAGTTGAAAACGACCAAACGAGTATATTATAGTAGAAGACGTTGCTCCATTTTATAATCTGTTATCTTACTTCGATTTTGCCAAGGAGAAGGAAAGATAAATATTTATCGCCAAAGAATTCGAAAACAAACATTCTGGCAACAACAAATTTTTATTCAGTTTGTTGTTTTATTATTCGATTTGAATACCTAGGTGTGATTTTTGAGCTACTATCAAAATGTAAGTATTGATTTCAATTAATCGTTCAAGGAATAAAAAAAGGGTTGTGAATTGCTCATAACAAGAACGCATTCAAAAAATACCTTACGGAAACAATACTGGTTTATACTTCATGAATGAATTCAGTAATCATTTCGTTGAGTTGAAAAAGATACCTCCATGTTTGTCGATTTTTTTAAGGGGAAAGAATTCTATATTTAGTCCGCATCAAAAAGAGCGCAATTCAAATAATTCACATATTAAAAAAAAGAAAAAACTTTCCTTGATTTACTGAATTCATTCCAAGTTAGACATTCCTCTTTCACCTTGTATTTGAGTGAAGACTGCAACAGACTCCATTCGATGCCTTTTTTTACACTTTTCGACTGGTAAAAAAGTAAAAATTCAAGTAATACAGGGTGTCCCAAAACTAGTGAATCAAACGTCACATCACGATAGAGTAGACCAAATATTATTATCGAATGACACCAACATTAGTTCAACGAAAATGTACCGTTTCCAAAATAATCAGAATTTTATTAAAATACCTAAAGTTGCCGATTTCCGAACTATTTTTCTTAATCACAGGCCCAGTTTGTGAAAAAGGATATCGATTTTGAATTGTATTGAACTAAGATTATTGTTTAATCTCCCCTAATGGAAATTATTTTAAGTAGTTAATCGATAACCTAAGTAAATGTAAATTAAAACAATTGTTTTTTCTACATGATTTTTATTACTGAGAATAAACCCCCTCTATAGGGGTGATAATTTGGGAGAAAAACGCTATCCTTAATCACAAATTGGCCTTGTGATTGAAAAAATAGTTCGAAAATCGGCAACTTTAGGTTAGGTTTTTTCAGAAACGGTACATTTTCGATCAACTAATGTTGGTGTCATTCGATAGTATTTGATCTACTCTAGCGTGGTGTGACGTTTGATTCACTAGTTTTGGGACACCCTGTATACAGGGTGAATCTTTGTCTTGTACAAATATTTCAACAGTAGATTCTTGAATTCAAAAGGAACATTTTTTCCTACACCATTTTTTCCGATTCGGACCTAATAAAAAGATAGAGTTATTTTAAGTTTTCATAATGAGCTATGCCACCCCTGGAAAAACAAAATTACCTTCAGAATAACTAGATGAATCTGTGATACTAAAGGTCTGTGGATCTTTTAAACAGAGTTGTATTCAGCCGAAGTACCCAATTTTTCAAATTTCACAGATGCTTTTTAATTTTTGAACAAATTACTCGAGAACTGTGCATTATACGAGAAAATATGAAGAATACTTTTATTTCACAAACCATTCAAATATTCATTAGATAGCTTCCAACTTATTTTCAAGAGTTAGGTTCTCTGCATTTTTGGTATTTTTATGGTACGTATAATAGTCATAATGAGAAATTTGGAAGACGTGGGTGATATCTTGTATTCGAAAAAGATTAATCAAATAAATGATAAACTATATTCCAAAATTCATTTCATTTGATAAAACCGTTAGTGAGATAAAAACTAAAAATAACATTTTTTCATGGCTTTTCAACAGCCTCTATTTTTTGAACCGAACCGCTTCGGAAAAAATCGTACAGAAAAAAAGTGTGTCTTTTGACCTCAAGAATCTACTGGTAAAATATTTGTACGAGCCAAAGACTCACCCTGTATATACCTATATCATATTGCGTTTCAGGAAATACCCACTGGTCATCAGCATAATCCTATCCTATTTGGCCGTTTCAACATTCTGTGGTTATGACAGTTCAGAGGAGGATGTTGAGGAACTGACACTTTTTCGCAAATCAGGTACACTCTCGCCCTCAACCTTCTATTTCGAAAACAACCAGGCAAGAGAACTGAAGTTGAAAGAGTGCAATTATGACAAAATCTTGGTGAACAGTTTCATGTATATACGGAACCTGAAAGAAATCGAGATTGACAGAAGTACTATTGGGGAAATCACCGAAGGATCCTTCAGCGGATGCGACCACCTCAAGGAAATTACCATAAAAAACTCCAAAATCGACATTTTAAATCCGAGAACTTTCAGTGGCCTATCCAAAATAAAAAAACTCAAGATCAAAACCACGAATATCGGAGATATCAAAGCGAAAATGTTTTCTAATTGCTCAAGTCTGGAAGAATTGGTGTGTGAAGAATGTAACATAGAGAATATCGAACCCGATTCTATGGTTGGACTGAACAAACTCCGAGAACTGGACTTGCAGAAGAACGCCATCAAAAAATTTTCCTTCGCGAAGCTGCCGAACATGCCGAATTTGAAAAAGATCAATTTGAGCAACAACCCTTTGACTGATCTGGATGTGACAGACATAAAGACGAAGTGTCCCAGTTTGGAGTCGATCAAACTCAAGGGAGTCAACCTGGCTCAATCAGTGAAACAACAGCTCGAAAGTTTGAACATCAAAATAAAGAAAAGTTAGATCTTATACTTCTTTTATTAAATTTGATTTTGAATATAGGTATAGATTAGAGTATGTTTATAGATGTCATAATATTTCACTATTGTATACGGTGTCAGTTTTTGACTCGCACAAATATTTCAACAGTAGATTCTTGAGGTTAAAAGAAACACTTTTTTCCTATGCCATTTTTTCTGATTCGGCCCTGATAAGGAGATATAGCCATTTTCCAGGCTGAAAAAACAAAATTATCTTCAGAATAACTAGCTAAATCTGTGACACTACACATCTGTCGATATTTTACACAGAGTTGTATTCAGTCAAAGTACCCAATTTTTCAAATTTCCCAGATACTTTTTATTATTTGAATATCAAATAACTCGAAAACGGCGTATTATACCAGAATATATGAAAAATACTATTATTTTACAAAACGTTCAAATATTCATTAGATAGCGTGGAACTAAGTACAAAAGTTTGGTTCTTTGCATTTTTGGTATTTTTATGGTACGTAAAGGTCATAATGAAAAAACTGGAAGACGTGAGTGATATTTTGCGTTCGAAAAACATCCATAAAATAAATGAAAAACTATATTCTGCAATTTTTTTCATTCGATAAAATCGTTTGTGATATAGAACTGAAAATAAAATTTTTTTATAGTTTTTCAACAGCCTGTATCTTTTAAACCGAGCCTATTCGGAAAAAATAGTGAAGGAAAAAGAGTATTTCTTTTGACCTGAAGTATCTACTGTATTTGTACGAGTCAATGACTCAACCGGTATAGATTTTTTCAAATTACTTATAATTATGTTTCAATAATAATTTTCTCTACTGTAGTGAAGCCATTTCTGTAAAAAGAAAATCCAAGAAGGATGCTTGTATTTGTATTTGTTGAGTCAATGACTCAACCGGTATAGATTTTTTCAAATTACTTATAATTATGTTTCAATAATAATTTTCTCTACTGTAGCGAAGCCATTTCTGTAAAAAGAAAATCCAAGAAGGATGCTTGTATTTGTATGTATGTTCTATCTATAGTCTGGTCTGGTTTGTTTGTGTGTTATGTGTTACGCATGACGTAATAAGAACTTCACTCAATCCTGTATATTTCAACTTCCAACCCATATTTTGGGGTTTGTTTTATCGCTATTGTTTGAATAAAGCCTTCATAAAAAATTGCAGGTCATAGAATAATATTCAATCAATTTTTATTCCGATGTTGTCTTTGCCATTCTTGAGAATATTTTACTCCGGACTCCAAAAATACAGGGTGTTTTTAGAGGTGACAACAAAACATAAACATATGTCTGGTCAATGAATGGTTTAGGACTTGCGAGTCTATCTTATTAGTTGCATCAGGTCACTTGAAAAAATTGTTGTATCGTGTGATTTAGAGTGAAGAAAATTGAGACAGTTTATTTAAAGTGCTTATGTTGACAAAGTGCTACTATTGTTACCCTATTTCAACCCATTTTTACGACGATTGTTCGAATAAGAAGAAGATTGTGATGACCATTGAGAAAAAAATTGTGAATAATTTGGACGAATTTTAATATTAATGAGATTCTGAACTAATATTCTATTTTTTTACCCTTGGTTCTAATTATTTTTCTGTCATTTGGTATCGAAATGAGTCATTTTTTTCATAAAATCGTTTAAAGTAACTAATAAATGAGAAAACTTCAAGTTTTAATTTCTATTCCCACGCAAAAATCGAACGGGCCAATATCCTAAACGAAACTATATGGTTGAGTCAGTCATCACGAGATGAGTTTTTTCAATTGCTTTGCGATAATTCAGATAACAAATGATCTAATAGGAAATTTTTGTATTGGTGATTTTTGGTGAAACGCTTTATTTCGACCATTTCCACCTTATGCTAAAAAAAGGGCCACATCTTTAAATACAGCCTGTATTATTTTCCGGAGCATCAAAAATATGACTGGACGGAAAATGATAATCTTTCACAAAAATTTTTTTTTATACATTTTGATGTATACTTCAGGAGTTGCTTGATTTTTTTCTTTAATTTATTGTGGCATCTCCCTAAATACAAAATACCTATTTATTATAACTCCTTCTATTGTTCTATTGTAGGTATTGGGGAAAAAACCCATAAAAGTTTCAGGAACACTCCAAATATTATAGTTTGAGTAAAAAAAATCAAACAATGAAAATGAAAGCATTTTTTTCGTAAATATGTATATTCTTTCAAAGTGGGTCCCTGGACCAATAGTGTTGAATAATCAGATTCTTTTGAAGCTGAAACTTCAACTTTCAGCAAGAATAAATACAGGGTGATTCATTGATTCATAACTATTGGGAAATAAACTAAGGGCAGATTAATTGGATCAAATATACCTCAATAAAATATTGCTGTATTTTGCTTGAATTTTTTATAAGGGGACAGAATAATATTTTCTTCGAAGTTCGAAAGTCCTATACTAAAAGAATTAGAAAAGGCATGGAAGTCGGAGGAGGCCACGTAGAACATTTAATTTAAGTTTATTCTTTTTATGTTACATTGTTTTTAATTATGCTTTATCGTCGAAATAAATGAATGAAATAAATAACTCGTTACTTCAAATCCCCTGCCGATGCTCTGAACTGTTCAATTGTGTTTTTCTTAAAAACGGATGAAAAAATATACAGTGAAATTATTAGCAAAAAACGAAAAAAAAAATTCAACTTTAACGCACCCTTTTTCCACAGCAATATTTCATTGAAGTATATTTGGTCCTATCGCCATATTTTTGTCCAAACAATCTGCCCTTAGCCTATGTCCCAATAGTTATGAATCACCCTGTATAAGCTGTAATTTTTTCCTTACCTTAGCCCGCCATTGAAGCCACAGCTTGAAGATGTCGTTATGTCTACCACATTGAATGACCTTATCTCCAGTGTCGTAACGGATATCGTACAGCTTGTCCTGCATGAAGAGGTAATCAGCAGACATCTGATTACAGCTCATCAATAAGCCCTAGAAGATAACCAAAAATTAAGGGAAAATTCGGAGGCTAACTTTCAAACATCTTACGTCTTCTTTGAAGTGGATTGTAGAACATTGGAGAAGGGCACCCATTAATTTATGGGGATTCCAAGTTACCGAATCGGCCCTGGAAAAGACGCATCGAATTATGTACAGGGTGATTGATGATAAATGCCTCCGCACCCATAAATTATTTGTGCCACTTGGGCGAAAAAAGTTTCGCACTAAAGTCTTACTTATTCAGAATGAATTCTGTAGAAATCATTCAATGTTTATTTATAAAAAAACATTTTTCAATTTATACATGGTGTTTTAAAAAGCCTGAGCGTGATCCTACTTATTGCTCGCTTTGTATTTTTTCATTTTATTATTTTTGTTAATATATGAATAAAATGGCGACGCCACTGGTCTAAATATCAGTGCGGAGCCTGAAAAGGTATTCTCCAAATTTGTTGATCATACCTCAAAATGTTTTCCAAATATTAAACAAACTTACCAATTAAAAAAATAAGGAAGAACTGATCTTCAAAAAACCTGAACATTTTAGGTAATAGGTTTGTATGAACTTTTTTTGATGAAACGAAATCCTTCAGCAATTCCTATTGAAATCTTTTGAACCCATTTACTAACAATTTATTTGTTTAAAAGTCAAGTTGCGTATGTCATGTTCAACTCCTGATATCTTTCAATAATTATTCTTTAGGGTTCTATATTCTGTAAAATCCAAATGAATTTTCTACAACCATCAACCCCACCTCTACCGTAAAATCAATATACCGCTCCCCCTCTAAAGGTCCCCATAAACAGCCGATAATCTCTAAAGTGTGCCTTAATTTGCATCAAAACTACTTATGGTGAGAAAACACTTTGCCACAAAAGCCCTTGGGGTGGAGGGTTTCAATTGACTTTATATTATGGAAAGCCGAGATAACTTCCTAATAAAACAAACATTCATTCCAGAGGAAAAGATTTGGGAAAGAAGAATGTGGAATATTAGACTAGCATTTGTTCAGTATGAAGGCATTAGGGGAAACATTTTTGAGTTTCATTTCTAATGATGAACACAGGAATTTACAAGGTGAGTCTTTGGCCAGTAAAAATATTTGAACAGTAGATTCTTGAGGTCAAAAGAAACACTTTTTTCCTTTACCATTTTTACCGATTCGGCCCTGATAAAGAGATATAGTCATTTTTAGTTTTCATAATGAGCTGTGCCACCACTGGAAAAACAGAATTCCCTTCAGAATAACTAACTCAATATGTGACAGTGACACTACACATCTGAGGATCTTTTAAACAGAGTTGTATTGTTTAAAATTTTGCAGATACTCATTAATTTTTTAAAATCAAATTACTCGAAAACGGCTCATTATACGAGAAAATATGAAGAATACTGTTATTCTGCAAAACTTTCCTATATTCATCAGATAGCGCCCAACTTAGTTTAAAGAGTTGGGTTCCTTGAGTTTTTGGTATTTTTATGGTACGTAATGGTGATAATAAGAAAACTGGAAGACGTGGATGATATCTTGTTTTCGAGAAAAATTCATCAAATAAATTTAAAACTATATTCCGAAATTCATTCCATTTGATGAAATCGTTTGTGAGATAGAACTGAAAATAACATTTTTTAAATGATTTTTCAACAGCCTGTTTCCTTTTGACTTTAATAATCTATACTGTTAAAATGCTCACACTGTATAAAATAATTTCTCTCCATAATTAGAATTTTCGCAATTTTCGGCACTAGATTTAAGTAAGTCATTAGAAATAAAAAAAATTCTAGATGGATCATCGTTTGGGAGAAAACTTTTTGTTCCAATTATATAGCATATTATATCTTTGCTGTCTAAAATTTTTTCAATTATGTACTAAAGTTACAGAAGAGTCAAAGAACTAATGCAAAAATATATACAGAGTTGCTGGAAAAAATAACCCACAAAATCTAGATCTCCTCAGCAACCCAAGGTCTATGAATTTCTGGCACAAAAAGTTTTATTTACTACTCTAGTATAGAGAAAGCCATCATTGAAAATTGACTTTTTTCCCTATAAAAGGGTAGGTAACTGCTTATCAAAGATATTAATTTTCGAATGGCTTAGATATCGACTATTTTTAAATTTGTTCGCTATTTTTAACTCACTTTGTATTTATCAGGCAATTATTGACAAATGTTATCGTATTCGATTTTGAACAGGCAGCAATAACTGTGGAGACTCAGTTCGTGATAGAAAAAAATTGAGTGTTTTCTATTTTATTGAATTTTGAAGACCTATTCCTGAGTAACTGTTTACAATCAATAAATAATCAACTGAAGTAATTCCAACAATTTAGGAGGCTGCTTATCGAGTTTATCTGAAACTGAGGGGGAAAAAGAGATAGTCTCCAGTTTGGAAAATATCCAAGGAACAATGAGCTGCTCTTCCGACAGTTGAACATCATTGATTAAACGTTCTAGCAGAATTAGGACAGGATTTAGATCAATCCACCGTCTTGTATCTCCGAGTGACATACAGCTGCCAGATTCCCATGTAATCGGGGATTAGGCCCTCTGAAGAGGCTAGACAGAAGTCTGCACTTTGAGCACTTTAGAACTTGCACATTACCTACTCATGGAGAGTTCAGAAAAATGGGAATTTGAGAGAAAAGTTCATAGAACATTTTATTAGTTCGGAAGTTTCTTGAAGCGTTACTTCGAAGATAAGAAATGATGGAAAATTGGGAAGAAAAAATTACCCGACAAAATAGAAATTTTCCATATGTTCTTAATTCTAACAGGAATATTAAATATTATGTGCAACTAGTTTTCTACTATGAATGGGAGAATATTAGTTAGTTACTTGAAGTTTCACCAGCCAAACCAACCTGCCAAAATAAAAAGCATAGTGCAATTTGTTATATACTGCTCCCCAGAAGTTGAGGAAGTTCAGAAATACGAGGATATATTGAAAAATTCTTAGCCTACTATAGAACCAAACAAAATTTCAATGTCAAAATATTTTATTACTCAACATATTCTCCTCTTAATTGGATACATTTATTACAGCGAACCTGCAACGTCTCTAGACCTTTCAAAAAAAAAGTTTCTTCTTGCCCTGCAAAACAGACATGCACAGCTTTTATTACCTCCTCGTTGGAAGAAAATTAACGAACTTTTAAACTTTTTTTCAGTTGAGGAAAGAGATGATAGTCGGATGGAGCCAAATCTGGTGAATAAGGGGGGTGTTCTAGTAATTCAAACCCTAAATCACGAATTTTTTGCATGGCAACATGAGATTTGTGTGCAGGGGCGTTGTCCTGCAAAAACAAACCACCTTTGGATAGCTTTCCGCGTCATTTCTCTTCAATTTTTCCCATAGAGTGGTCAGTAATGTCGAATAGTAACCTCCGGTTATTGTTCTACCCATATCCAAAAAATCAACCATGATTATTCCATGGCAATCCTAAAAAACTGAAGCAAAAACTTTTCCAGCAGATTTTTGGACACGAAACTTCTTAGGTCTTGGAGAACCAGAGTGTTGCCATTCCCAAGTCTCATTCATAGTAACAATTCTGTTTAAGAAATCTACATCGTTTTCAAATCGAGCACAGATCGAATGCGATGCTTCTACTCTTGCACGCTTTTGGTCCACATTCAAACATTTGGGGATCCATTTTGCAGCAATTTTTCTCATGTCCAAATTGAGGTGAACAATATGATGAACTCGCTCGTATGAAATATGTAGTGCTTCAGATATCCGTTTCAGCGTAATTCGACGGTTTGATAAAATCATGTCATGAACTGCATCCATATTTTCCGGGACTGACACAGAAACTGGCTTTTCCGATCGGTCATCATCTTGTCATGTCAAATTTACCTCTTTTAAAGCTTGCAGTCCAATTTTTCACTGTCGCATACGAAGGACTTTGATCACCAAGGTATTAAGCATATCTTCCTAAATATGCTTTCCTCTTAACCCTTTTAAATACAGGTACTTGATGATGGCTCGATACTTCAATTTTTCGATTTTCACAATTTCGGTAGACATCTTCTTTCTTTTAATTTATTTTTTAATGAGCTATTGTTCGCTGCTATGGTAATGCAAAATTTTTTTTATGCATGGAACTGGTCTAGGCTTACAACACATGTTGAATTTCCTCGTATTGTGACCTGTGCAAAAGTTGTCGAATTTGTCCAGCAAATGTTAATTTATGGGAAATCAAATGTTTACTCTTTATATCTGAATGATTTTTATTATGCTCCTCGTTTGATAAAATTTTTTCAGTTTCAGGCAAGTTATTGTCGTCTGAATTTCTAACAATTTTGGATCAGTTATTCGTTTTGCAATAATGCCGAGACTTAAATTGAGTGTAGATGACGCCAATAGGACTATTAGTATGATCGAGGCCTGATGTTGCGAATTTCTTTCAAGTTTGCGAATCTAGTTAAATTCCTATTTCAGGGTCAATATAATAAAATACTCTTATTTTATGAAGAATACGACCTTAATTGAACTAATAACCAATTAATCTCCTATGAAACGTTCTCACAAGCGAAGTTACAAAGTTAATTTGCATTGTACGGAACCATATAGGCGCTAGCTAGCAAGCCCATAAATCAAAGTGTCAAGTACACCACACAATTAGTCAAACCGCAAAGCCCGAGAACAAAAGCGCCCAACATTATAAATCAGGCACAGGCCACTAGGAGAGCAGCTCTTAGCAGCTTCGAACTGACGAGATTAAAAAAGTTTCGAAATATATTAATATCTTACCTCTCAACCCCAGTGAGACGTGGATGACGATACTTTTTGGAAAGAAGAAGACCTCCACCCCAGGCAGCCTGTAAAATACATTAATTTGCATAGTATTGACAAAGCAAAATTCATTTACAATCAATATCTCCATGATTATTTTTTTTCCGCCGACCTCTTAATAATAGCACTGTTTAACGTACACGAAATTAGCTGTTAATGAACCCTTTTATTGGTTTATTTCCTATTAATGCATTATTGTCACGGGTAATCGAACATAGAAGTATTCAGCAGCTTCTCAAATAATTATTTCATTTTTATGTAGCATTGATTTTCGTGTGAATTGCGAAGAGATGAATTGTGGAGGTTGCAGAAAAATTGTGATGGTTAGACAGTAATCAATATATCTATGTACTACAACTCCAGCTGCCACCAGCTCCACATATTCTTTAACATATATTATAGGCAACGATATCAATGTGATTTACTCAAAATGTCACAACTCGAATATGCCTTCTATGGACTTCTCGAATTGTTCGATCGGCCGCATAAATATCTTAGAACATAGATAAATATCAACATATGAACATAGACAAATTTGACTAGGTATTGATAGGAAATTTTTGCAATCAAGAATTCACATTCAATTCAAAATGTGGTAGACGGAAAAATCTTGTAATCAACTCGTTTATTAATTGAGCGATTAATGATCTGAATCATTAATCGCTTTCATTAATTGAATTAAATAACTATTATATTCGTAAAATATGCGATGAATAAAGAATACATAATAACTTCTGACGTGCAGTTTATTACTTACGTCGACATGTAGCCATAGACCATATTTGTGGCAGATATCTGCGATTTCATTGATGGGGTCAAAAGCGCCGAGGACTGTGGTTCCAGAGGTACAGCATACGAAGAAGGGAATGTGACCACGATTGCGTCTCTCGATGATCAAACGTTCAAGTTCAGATGGGATCATGCGACCATAGATATCGGATGGTACCATTAGGCAGTTGTCGGTACCCAGACCGCAAACGGAGGCACAAGATTTCACGGAGTAATGACTCTGAAAAAAAAAGGGCAGTGTGAGGAAAATCACACTTCCTTTCGAACTCCGCCATCAAAAGAATAGAAGGAAGAAAGGTATATTTAATTAGAAAATTGTTCGATTGTTTCCGAATTATTCCTTGAAAAAATTTAATTTTCATTTTCAAAACACATAAGGTTATACAAAAATTCTTATTGTACAGGATGGGCAAACTTCGATGGGTTTGAATGATAGCTCTGTAACCGTAAGAGCTAGGAAAAAGAATGGCACGTGTCCATTGTAAGATTGTGGGTGAAGTGTTTTTTCTGCCATCTCTCCATTGTTTTTATTCCTAAATTGAAGATAAAACGGCAGTTGACAGATCACAGAAAAACCTAGAATTCTAGAATATTTCATTAATTTACAAGCATCCGCAGCTTGTGAGAAAAAAACCTATATTATATTTAGATAGAGTCTGCCAAAGTCAGATGGACTGACTTTTTGTTGTGGAGGGTAAGGATTTATGTCTCGGGAAGTGGCTGGTAGAAGAGTATCGATTTCGATTTCCCAATCGGAGGACAATTTCCGTGTAAAACTCCACCGTGTTATCCACAGCGGCGTAAAAAAATTGATTTCACGCATTCTGCTATGGCTGTTATTTCTTTCAGATGTAATATCTTGTGAAATTGCTTCCTCAGCTTTCATTGTCGAAATGCAATCGAATTCTTAAACGAAAGAATCTACTATACGGACTAGATTCTAGTGGGTTGGAATTCAGGAATGAAATTTATAGCTTGGCCTTCATTTGAAATATGTAGAAGTCATTGGGTGGAAAGAATTAGAATTCATAATATTAGATAAAATAGGATTCATTCCAGGAACCTAAACCCGAAAAGGATTTCTGAAATTGAAAAGTTCTGACAAAAACACGGAATATTGCTTGCAAATTTGTTATTTATATGTACTTTGAAACAAGGAATTTTTCTTGGTATAGTTTTATTCCTATTTTTTTTTTACTTGGAACTTCTTATGAATTTTCCTTCCCAATATCTGACACTGAAACACTTACGGCGGGTTTAATGAAACTTTGATTGCCCGATCAACGATTTGAAAGTCGATGACTGGAACCTTTTCATTTCCGAATATATATAAGAACGTCCATTTAATTACTCTCTATAGGAATTGAGATGTAGATCATAAGTCTCATTTGATGAGAGAATGATATTGTGAGTGTTCATGACTGAATTATCGATTGAAAACAAATTGACGTCTATTCGTCAATCAAGCGTTGATTCCCCGATCAAGCTTTATAAAACCCGGGGTGAATGTTCAATTTTTCTCACTTCTATAACGCCGTTCATGTTTGTTACTCTGTATAGGGTTTTCCATTAATTCGGGGAATATTATTTAATTCCTTGTATTAAGTATTAAGTTTGAAGAAAAATATGTATTTCTCCGATAGTATCCTTTTCAATATTCAATTTTTGTATTTGAAATAGTTCGTTCTTCTCATTAAACGGACTATGCGGTGGGCAAAATTCGTTGTAAACTGAGAGGATCACGAAAACTATAATAGTAGAAGAAAATGGATGGAATAGGAAAATGGATGACACATTTCCGAGCTCTTTTTCAAAGGAACACAGAATGGTGAAAACTGTAGCCTCTACGATTCTTCATTTCTGAATTATAAGCAAAAAATGAGCTTTTTACGATTTAGAAAAGTTCTCAAAACATTTTTGGCTTTAAAGGTACAGATATGAAACTTGAACCTTCGTATAGGCACTCTGACAAAAGTTTTTTTTCCAATTCAAAAATAACAAATTCAATAAAAGTTTACATATAAAAAAAGAAAAATCGCCAAATGATTCGAAATGAAAAAATATTTTGAGCTCATCATTGAATTCTACGTAAAAAAGTGAAGGTTCAAGTTTCAGATCTGTAACTTCAAATGCAAAAAAATTATGAGAAATTTTCGAAATCGTCAAAATCTCATTTTTTGCTGATAACTCAAAAACGAACAAACGAAGAATCGTAGGAGGCTACGGTTTTCACCATTCTTTGTTTATCTGAAAAAGAACTAGGAAATGTGTCATTCGTTTTTTTTTAGCTCTTCTAGTTCTCTAGATCCTCTCGACAACGAATTTTGCCCACCCTGTACAATTATTATTTTAGCGTTACCAGATACTGGGCTTAGAAAAGACGAATTATTCACACAGTATATAAAAGTGTGTACAAGGCAGGAGGATCTAGATCGTTAGCCCTTTGAAACATTATTTCAATGAAGTTTATTATTACTAGATACCAATAGTAAAATACAGGTAGAAAAAGTTCTTTCCAGCAAATACAAATGAAATATTTTTGTACCAACCTGATCTGACGTGAACATGACAAGCTGTCCTTGGATAGTTGCTATTCCTTTTTCTTTGTAGTTAGGGAACATTTTATGTCTCGCAGCTAAGAAGGCATAAAGATTTGAAATTGAACCACCTGGAAAAAAAGGAAAAGAAAATCAATATAATATTAGATAGAACAGTCGAAGAAAGCAATTATCAGTTTTTGACCAGATCTTTCTACTCTAGCGAATGTAAATGAATTTTCATTGTAGATATTATTTTATTTTTCCCCCTTTTCACATCTGGAATTTATGCAAAAACAAGACAATTTTTTGGTCGAATATACGCCCACATCTTGCTTGCTTCCCTTCATTCTCACTTCTGGTTCCCAGTCCATGGGAAAGAACAGATTGCTGCTCTGGTGAACCCCTTTCAATTTGCATTTTGAATCCCTCACCTATTGACATTAGAATTAAGGGATTAACTTGAATTACATGCTCCGATGATTTCTGTATCCCGCATTTTAGTAGCTGAACATTTGAACGTATGGAAAAACGATTTTAGAAACATCGATCGAACATTGAAAAAATGCGAATGAAATTCTGAGGAGAGAATATGAAATCAAATATTCAATGGCAATATTTTCCAAAATTCTTCACCTGGAGCTAAGATGGAATCCCCCTTCTTCCAGTTGGGACCGATGATTTCTCTCATATGTGTCATTACGACGTTCTCCATGAGAATGAACACTGGAGCTATCTCGTAAGTGAACATGTTGGTATTGGCAGTGGCAGTCAACCATTCTCCAGCCATGGAAATGATGTCCAAACCGCATGATAACTGGTTGAAGAAACGGGGATGACCTGAAAAGAAAGCCATCATATAAAACAACATAAACCTGGATTACAAATATTCATTGTTAAGGGGTCAGTAGTCAGGTGGAAACTACAGAGAGTGAAATGATAAAAGCAAAGACTTTGGGTGTTTAATGAAAATTTTACATATTGAGGCTGAAAGTAAAAAATAAAGTAATTAATAAGTTCAATACGCCAGATTTACGGAACAATCAGTTTGACTTCAACAACATCATTTTTATAAATAGCTTATTTGATTATCTACTTATTGAATTTCTGTTTCATTTGCTTAAAACACAAATCCATATCGAAAATACGAGTGAAACTAATAAAATTTAAAATATTGAAGAGAAAAATTTAATACATTTCTAAACGAATATGAAAATATGTGGTCTTATATGGTTTGATGGTTCATGATGCTTAAATAGACTGTTTTGTTTCCTAAATTTCAAAAACAAACATTCCCCTTTTACTTGAGGCATAATTGGTAATTTATAAAAAAAATTCATAATGATAATAGATAATGAGTTCATTCATAATGAAATATTTTCAATCCCACAGAAAAAAAGAGGAAAAAGATCCACTAAAAGTAGGTACCTACACTACGAAATCTCAGTGAAAAGATATAGATAGGAAACATTGAATTATTATTAAGAGATCCGCATAACAGATTACAAAACAACCTGTAGATTATAATAGATTCTTTGCCAGTTATCAACAAAAGAACATCTTCCGATACCGGGAATCGAACCCGAGCCTCCTGGGTGAAAGCCAGGTATCCTAGCCACTAGACCATATCGGATTGTTGAGTATGATGTAGATTTATAACATGATTACGCAAAGGTGGCCAGATTGCAGTACTCTAAAATCACAAATTTTTAATTTTTTCACAATGTTTCAATTAAAAACGGCATAACCAATTTTCCTTACAGTTACACCGCTAAATAGGTAATAGAATATCCTTCCATTTGATATATCAAAATCCATATATTAAATACCATTTGAAGAAACATGTTGGGTGCGATGGGCGTTGGGCGTATACAAGGGAGTGAGAAATGCCTATCAAATTCAAAAAGGCACTGGGTAACTTACTCTTGAAATTAAAATTGACGAATGCGAGTATTTTCTTCAATAATTTTTCGCACAAGAAGTATGAGCTTGTTTTGTTATTTTTCTGGTACGCTTTATAGAAAAAGCACGAAAAAGTCCAATGAACCAACAACCAACCAACGTGGGGAGGAAAAGGAAAAAGGAAATAATGTGGTATAACTAAAACAAATCTGAATTTACATTGTGGCTATAAACGTCGAGTGGTATTAAGTGTGGTATAAATTGGTCTCCACATTGGGAAGCTTAGGAAGCCTGACAGGGTAATCTGGGTAATCCGGGACTACTGCATCCCCTTCCGAGGGAGGAAAAACATTCCATTTTCCAAGACTACTCCGGTATATTCAGGGGGAAAAATGCAGCAGAAAAATTTCATTGATTTCAGTTAAGAAAATACAGATAGAACCTATCTGATAGGTAATACACAGGGTGAGTCTTTGTACATAAATTTCGACATAAGATTCCCGTGGTCACAAGACATAATTTTTTTTTTCAATATTTTCCAATACGATTGAAAAGATACATGTTGTTGAAAATCCCTGAAAAAATGCAATTTTGAGTTACCCAAATAATTGAGAATTAATTCAGTTTTTTGAATACTCAAGACTTAGAGGTTAGGTTAGGTTTTGGATACGTTAGGTTAGGTTAGATTAGGTATATCTCACAAACGATTCTGTCGAATGGTATGATTTTTAGAATAAAGTGTTACATTAATGATGTGATAAATAGAATTCCAACCACATCCTTCAGTTTTTTCATTATGACCATTTGATACCATGAAATGCCAGAAATCAAAGAATCCAATTCTTGAAATTAAATTGAAGGCTCACATGAATATTTGACCATTTTGAAAAATAAAATTATTCTTCGTATTTTCTCGTATAATGCGCCTAATAATTTGATATTCAAAAATAAAAAATATGAAATACGAAAAATTGGGTACTTTTTAAACTCTGTTTAAAAGATTCACAGATGTGTAGTGTCACAGCTTCAGTTAGTTATTCTGAAAGTTTTTGCAGGGATGTCACAGCTCATACTTAAAATGTGAGTGGAGTATTCTTTTACTTTCTTCGATTGAAGGTTAAGAAATAATTACACCTTACTCCATCTTCATTATCACCCTAAAACCGTGAGTCAAGATTGATAATTTCACAGAATTTGAAACAACTGTCTGATGAGAGCTCACTTACAGAAGGTCCTGTTTGAAAATTTCGTGAACCTCAGATGATGTTGAAAAGTTATAGTACAGATTTTTCTAAACCTTTATACAATTTATATCGTTGGGCAGCAACAACCTAAAGGGAAGAGGCTGATTGGTGAAATTAACCCTTCACGCTAGGGGCAATCAACCTGTTACACCCAGTATACAACATGTATCGCACCGCTGCCCAAATACTTCCAAACTGAAAGTTCTCCCCGGCAAAGTGCAGTAATTAAGGGCACTCAAAGCCACCCTACCGCTTTACCCCGTCAGAAGACCACGTTGGATTAAATTTTACCCTAAACTATACTGCAGGAATTCCGTAGGAATTTCTAGTATGCAATTATGAAATTAAAATTGGAATACTTTTCGACATGCTGATTTTGCGAGTGGATACATGGGCAACATTCTTCGAGTTCAGTTATAAAGAATTCAAAAACACAGTTTTTTCCGGTATCGAGAGAAATATATCATTACTGAATCCAGCATTCCGGCTCCTTAATAAATGGACAAAACCATCAGTTTCATGCCATTCCCCCCTACCCCAGCCCCTTCAGCTTTTTTTGACACTGCGAAGAAAAAAGTTTTGTAAATAAGGTCGCTTGACGAATTGTTACATTCGTTGAAATATCTATCACTACACAGTACTGATGAGGGACAATGATCCCAAAACAGGTCTGCAGCTGCGTTAAGATGTTTTCAATTTCTCTGCTGGGATTTTCCTACGCTTGTTCATGACTAGCTCGGGAATTGGAGCGACAATTCTACGGGATTGTCGAAAATATTATTTTCAATTTTTTTTCCAAGAGACTTTTGTGTTTATACTGATAACTACAAAAAAAACAAAGATTATGCTGAAATATCGAATAACCCACTTGATGTGTTCAGCATTATAATATTCATTGCCTCTTCTTTTACTTTAGTCAATGTCTTTTTGGGCTTGAAACTCAGGTGGTATGTCAGATAAAAAAAATTCTTAGCAGAATCATGCCCCAGGCTCTCTGAAATACACGGTTTAGATGGAAAGACGATTTTCGGAGGATTTATTTCGAATCATACAGTCTTGTACGAAACTTTTTTCTACACAATAGCACATTAGTAATCAGCCACCCTGTACAGGGTGGGCAAAATTCGTTGTCTGCTGAGAGGATCTCGAGAACTATAGCAGCTAGAAGAAAACAGATGACACATTTCCGGCTCTTCTACGGAAAAACAAAGAATGGTGAAAACCGCAGCCTCCTACGATACTTCGTTTTCAAGTTTGACAATTTCCTAAAGTTCTCACAACTTTATTGTCTTTGAAGTTACAAATCTGAAACTTGAACCTTCTACAGGCACTTTTTTACCTAGAAATCACTGACGAGCCAAAATATTCTTTCACTTTGAATCATTAGGTGAACTTTAATTTTTTTTTTTAAATGCAAACTTTTATTGAATTTCTTATTTTTGAATTGGAAAAAAATCTTTTTGTCAGTAGATTCTACGTATAAAAATTCCTGAGAAAGTTCAAGTTTCAGATCTGTAACTTCAAAGACAAACAAGTTATGAGAACTTTTCGGAATCGTCAAAATCTTATTAATAAGTCAAGAAAAAAGAGCTCGAGATTGTGTCATCCGTTTCTTTCTAGCTGCTATAGTTCTCGAGATCTCCTCAGTAGACAACGAATTTTGCCCACACTGTACTTATTTATCTGTATTTGTTATTATCATCTCATATGTACCAGAGATATTCTTTGTTTGGAATTTCGAAAATTAATTTTTTTCTAACAATAGCTAATTTTAATATTATAATTACTGACATTGTCAGTAATTATTAATATTAGCCGAAACCTTGTCAGTCTGACAAGGTTTCTTCTGTAAATTTTAGGCTTTATCAGGTCCACGGATGAGAAACAAGCTAAGGCAATCCGAGAAGTATAAGGCATAAACTAGTCTAGCGTATTGAAAATTTCACTTCAATACATCGTATCTTTTCCTTCCATCATTCAAAGTCCCCTTCATGTCGCCAATTCGATACATCAGTCTTCCTTCATTTCGGGCTATTGCCCAGAATAATTGAATGTCAGTGGACTTGAAACAAAGACATTACCTTCGGCTCTTGATCTCCCTCCATGAAACGACACGTGACCCATTGGATTATGGTTAATCCTCTATTGGGATAAACAGCGAGTGGCAATTTCCGTACACAGGCCTTTGAGGAGGACGCAGTATTGGGGTTGAAAAAATCGAGATAACGTCCAGCCGACTTCGAAGAGGAAAATTGTGAAAGAATCTGGATCCTAGGTCTGCTTCATGTGTGTCAGAAATTTTAATGATTTTTGTCTTCGGTCTGTATTTCATTTTCAAAGGGACAAACCGTTCTTTCTATTCTTAAAAATAGAATTTTTATCATTCCAAGTTTTATCAGATGATGATGCCATCAGAGCCCTTGGTATACTTCAAGATCAGGATAGTGGTCAATTCATTCAATGCTATACACTACTATACAAAGTGTGATATGTGATATCCTATTTACTCTCAGTTCTCACGATACTTTGCCACTGGAACAGTTCGTCAAAGACACATAAGTGGTATAGATAGTAGACCACATAATAAAAAAAGAAGAATGGTTTACACTTTTTCGGTAAGAAGACAGAGAAGACAGCACTTGTAGAATAGTCTTCGAGATGACACAGATACAATTTCCTTGAGCACAGACTGAAGACCACTCGTGAACACAAGCGTCAAAGATAAGAGTGAGCAATGGGCCCATGGGGCGGCTGCATTGACGTGATGCGAGATGAATGCATAAATTAATTTTTCGTCGACCTGAACAAAAAATGACATTTTACGTACTAATTACCGAACGAAAAGTCGACTACTTTTGAAGGCGAGTAATTTTCGTCCTGATTCACTTTTTGTACTGATTTACTTTTCGTCCGGTTGTCACTAGGCAATATATTAGATCCCGGCGAGATTGAATCAATTTTGTGAATACAGAATTTGATGAAAACATGTGCCTGTGACAATAACTGTCATTTGATGTTGTCAAATTAATTCTTTACGAGAACGGCTAGATTTTACCAGTGAATTAGGGACGTGGTCTGAATGTTAGGGTTCAGTATAATCAAGACTGGATATTGAAAGGGATGTGGATAACAGTTACACTTCAACAGACCTCAGGAACCTGGCATTTACGGACACCTAGATGAGGCCATAAAACAGGGAAACTTCTAACTTTCATAAAGGCATGTGAGGTCGACGAAAAAATGTAATATGCACCCCTGGAAAAGCTGTCTATATTGTCTCGCCTGCTTGCTATCCTCGGCTGCGCCTCGGCTATCAATTTGCAGGCTCTGCTGTAAAGTAGTTTTTCGTCCTTGGTACATAAATAACTGTTCTATGTACACTGAGAAAAATGATACGGGTTACATTTAATAAATATTTATTTGATCCGAATTTATTCACTATAAATTTAATAAGCCAATAAAAAATAAACGTGATTTCCCTCAAAGAAATTCAGGAATTTCAGTTATTTATAGTTAATGAGAAATTTATTAAAGCCTAATTTATTTGGTCCAAATATTGTTTATTTGGTAGAAATGAATATCGTTTTGTTATCTTAGTCTAAACCTTTATTTCTCAGAAATATATAGTTTATAAATAATCTATTTATTTTTGTTAACATCAAAAAAAAATTATTTACCAGCTATGAAATCATTCTCGACTTGTCGAATCTTGTCGACCAATAGATGGCAAGCGTCTCTAATGGTCAAGCAAAGCGTCGGTTCTTGTATTCAGTCTACTATCAAAATTTGATGCAATACAGGGAGATTTCCAGATTAATCTGAATATTATAGATCCCTGATTTTTTTTCTTGTGGCTTGAGAGTTTGAACAAGCTTATTAGAGCGGTTTCTACAAATAATTTCTTGTCTATGGTGTTAAAAAGAGTGAGTGGAGACAGTGGAGTGAAGTGAAGTGAAGTGGGTTCAGTGAGTGTTTTTAATTATAAGGAGAACATTCTAGAGGAGGAAGGATTACCCCATTCGAAAAAGGTCAATTTTTTGAGGATTCAATCAGACGCAGGAGAAGGTTGGTTATTTTTTATGGTGCTGATGATATGTCTATGACTTATTTTATATTTTTTTGTTATTTTTTTTCAAATTGAGTGATAATGATAATGATACATGTCAAGCTTTTACGAATTTGTCATCTTTAATATTAAATTGAAAATAAATGTATTTTATTTTCATTGGAGAGTTTTGATTATCCTTTTATTGAGGGACTGAATTCAATAGGTTCATCTCTCAACAAACCTGATAATAACTATTAAGAAAGTTCATTATTACTAATAACGAAGCTTATTATATATTAACGAAGAACTCAATTCATTAGTAATAAATATATTTCAATATATTAATAAATAAGAAATATTTATTTGAGGATATCCAATAAAGCATTTATTTCTGGGAAATAAAGATTCATTACGCCATGTTCGAATAAAGCCCATATTACGT
The DNA here is from genome assembly GCF_907165205.1 of Coccinella septempunctata. Classification (NCBI taxonomy): domain Eukaryota; kingdom Metazoa; phylum Arthropoda; class Insecta; order Coleoptera; family Coccinellidae; genus Coccinella; species Coccinella septempunctata. The sequence continues at coordinate 40,023,265 of NC_058190.1, read as the reverse complement.
ATTAATAAATATGCATTATAGTTGATAAATTGTTTTCTCAGTGTATGTGTTCTGTGGATGAATGGGAATACGTACCTTCTCTTTACTGACGAGTTCAGATGTAGCAGCTTTATTATCCTTATTATTGTTACTAAGAGCAGAGACAATGTCGCTCACGTTATAAAATGTTACAAAAAGAAAACTTTGGCAACAAATTGAGAAGGGATTTCTCAATAAATTTGTGGAGAGCATGCAGAAAAATACCAAGCAGGTTTTGATGCACCTGGAGATCATACTTTTCATTAAGAGTGAATAGAAGTATGAAACTAAGGTATTTTATACCTTTTCAAATAGTATATTTTTGTTAGTGCTAATAAGTGCACTATTTCTTTGAAATCTTATTATTCTGATTCAAAAGACCATAAGTATTACAAAAGGAAATTACATCTTTCTGAATAGAAAACACAAAGTAATTCAATATCGTTGATTTCAACTATCATTAATACTATTAGCATTGAGTATTATACTCAATGCTATTAGTGAAAAACATTCAATGATTCAAAGGAATTAAGGTGTGAGGGTAAAAAGGCCTAGCTAACATCCAGAATCATAATCAAATTCAAAGTCACCTCAAGCCTAAAGTTTCCTTTACTGTAATTTTTAGTAGGATTAAAATTAAAGGGAGTAAGGATGATTTGGAATGAATCGAAAATTATGAACCAGTGGCGCATCAAGATCCTGAGTTTGAGAGGGGGGGGGGGGAGTTTTAGGGTGCTGACCTAAACTATCTTTTTATCAAATATTTCAACAGTAGATTCTTGAGGTCAAAAGAAACACTTTTTTTCTTGTTATTTTTTCCGATTCGGCACTGATAAAAAGATAGAGCCATTTTATGCTTTCTACGATTATTTCTGTTACTTAGGTCTTACTGTCCGACAGGCCTTATTACCCTTATCTACCTCACCAATTTAAGATAAAAAATGAATAACAATAATAAAATTATAAGAATAAAAAACTATCAAGTGTAAAGATTTAAAGATTTGTATTTTAAAAGATATTCACACACGTCACGATTCATTCTGTGAACTCAACGGTAAAAAATTTTATACTCCTGCTTTCCCTGCCGACGTTGCCTTACTTCGAACGTCTGCAAAAGTGAGCATTAATCGGTATATATCCCGGCCCCATCTGTCAGCCGGGATATCCTGCTGGAAATGATTTGCTCCGAATAGACATACGTCTCTGAAAGGATTTGGGAGTAGATGCGAGAGTGAATGCCAGACAGCAGCCCCGGGATATTTGCGAAGGGGCGATTCGAGTGGCAGGAATCGCGCCCTCCTGCCGCGCTAATCTCCCCCTGAATGGGGCAGGAATTATGTCCATCGGTTTGGAAAATGACAAGGCACAGACATTCCTACACGGGATGAAATCGAGGAAGCGCCTAATGGGTCGCCGGTTGTTTTTAAGAGGATTGAAAAAGTGGAAAAAAAAGCTTGTACGAAAAATTATGCGAACCGGGAAAATATATGAAAACAATACAGGGTGAGTCTTTGACTCCCACAAATAATTCAACAGTAGATTCTTGAGGTCGAAAGAAACACTCTTTTCCTATGCCATTTTTTCCGAATAGGCTTGGTTTAAAAGATTCAGGCTGTTGAAAAATCATAAAAAAATGTTATTTTTCAGTTCTCACAAACGATTTTATCGAATGAAACGAATTTCGGAATATTATTTTTCATGTATTTGATGAATCTTTTTCGAACAAAAGATATCACCCACGTCTTCCAGTTTTCTCATTATGACCATGACTTGCCATAAAAATACCGAAAATTAAAAGAACCCAACTCTTGCAACTAAGTTGGACGATAACCAATGAATATTTGGACGTTTTGTAAAATAAAAGTATTATCCATATTTTCTCGTATAATGCGCCGTTTTCGAGTAATTTAATGTTCAATAATAAAAAGTATCTGTGATATTCGGAAAATTGGACAATTTCGCTGAATGCAACTCTGTTTGAAAGATCCAGAGATGTGTAGTGTCACAGATTTAGCTAGTTATTCTGAAGGTAATTTTGTTTTTCCAGGGGTGGTACGGCTCATTATGTAAACTCAAAATGGGTATATCTTCTTATAAGGGCCGAATCGGAAAAATGGTATAGAAAAAGAGTGTTTCTTTTGACCTCAAAAATCTACTGTTAAAATATTTCTACGGGTAAAGACACACCCCGTATACAGGGTGTGAATGAATAGTTGCGAAAAAATTTGGGTGTTCCATTCCTTTTTGAAAAATATTGTGGGGCTTTATACGAATTTTTTTTTGAGCAGCCCCTGCAATTTCATATTTTCTTCTTAGAAACAAGAAAACTGATAGAAATGATATTGAGCAGAATAAAAGAAGCCACCCCTAAAATTTCTTCCACAAGAAACTTTTTTCCTTATTAATATTATACCATTCAAAAGTTGATTTTTGAAAGCATGATTCACTTTGTACAAATCAATTTGCAGACTCGACTCTAATAGACAGTTTTTCGTCCTTGGCCTTGGTACATAAATAACTATTTGGTGAAACTCAATGCCTACTTTAAGTTTCAAAGTTTCTATCTATAATATCCTCTACTGAACCGGAAAAACTACGAATCTGATCTGTGATGGCATAGCCACCCCTAAAATTTCTTCCACAAGAAACTTTTTTCCTTATTAATATTAGAGTCATTCGGGGTAACTGAGCGCAGTGGGTAAGTGTGCGCAATGCGTATATCTCGACTATGCAAAGTATGAAAGAGGGGTTCATTTGGGTGAAGCAAGGGCGCAGAATCGCCATATTAGTTTTTCATAGGACTGCGCCGAGCCATGTTCCTTTAACTTTTTATTTGCAATCAATCAAATTCCCTAGTTTTCTTGATAATTTTTAGCTTCTCTGCACATTCTGCCAGGTCCAAGTTCCGAGTCCCTCAGTGTTAAACAATACTTTATTCGATCATGGGCATATTAATCTAAATATATAATAAAAAATTTTAGGTTCTCTTAGTTCAACTCTATAAGAACGTCAATTCAAATTTTGGCTTACTGGGGAAAGTGTGCGCATAGATTCATTATATGGGCATTAGTTCAGTAAGGAATAAATTATGACATTGTTGATTTTCTTGGTTAAGACTCGATCAATATTGTCCTATTTGTTCGGAAAAATATGAAGAGCCACCAACAGGGGAATGTATCAAGTGTTGTGTTCACCAAGAATTGTGGCACGAAGAATAATGCACTGCTTGTAAAAAGGCGCTTCTGTATTGACAATAAACAGCATTTCTCTAATATTGTAACATTTTGATGACATTATTTTGTAATTTGTTTTGATTGTGTGGTTCATTAAGAACTGCGTTCACTTACCCCGTGAGAGTGCGCACACTTACCCGCAATACGGGGCATGTGAACGCACTCCGACTTTCTCTATTAAATTCTTTTTTGCGGAAAGAAAACGTTTTTGTATGTTTGCTTTTTGATGTTTTCTTATAGATTAGAAAATTCTCTATCTTATGAATATGTTTTAATGTTCCTAGCTTCAACATTTGAAACAGGGTATGGCTTGAAAGGCAAAAGTGCGCAAAGTTGCCCCGAATGACTCTATACCATTCAAAAGTTGATTTTTGAAAGCATGATTCATTTTGTACAAATCAATTTGCAGACTCGACTCTAATAGACAGTTTTTCGTCCTTGGCCTTGGTGCATAAATAACTATTTGGTGAAACTCAATACCTACTATCTATAATATCCTCTACTGAACCGGCAAAACAACGAATCTGATCTGTGATGGGATAGCCAAAATTTCCCGCCCCCAACGCCGAAGTTTCCCTCGAACGGAAATAGCTCCATAGTTATCTGGGTCGGTGGCACAGGAAATGGCCCTTGGCGTAACACACAAAGTATATATCTCATTTCGCCCCCAGCAGGGCGCGACAACCCCGCCACTCGATGAATAGCTTGTTAACACTGCGATACCACAAATTCTGCCACTGATTCAATTACATCTCTTTTCCGGACGTTTTCGAATGTCTACCAAGTTATGATGAATGTCTGATGCAATTTAGATAGCGAAACTCCGTATTGGCGGGGGTGGGATACTAAGTTTGGGGTTGAAATTTAATTAAAACCAGGGTTGGAGTGGTTGGACTTTTTTTTGTTGGATTATTAGTCCAACACATACACAGGCAGTTCCGGGAGTAACTGTACATGCAGGGTGAGTCTTTGAGTCGTACAAATATTTTAACAGTAGATTCTTGAGATCAAAAGAAACACTTTTTTTCTATACCATTTTTTCCGATTCGGCCCTGATAAAAAGATATAGCCATTTTAAGTTTTTATAATGAGCTGTGCCACTCCTGGAAAAACAAAATTACCTTCAGATTAACTAGCTGAATCTGAGACAGAACACATCTGTGGATCTTTTAAACAGAGTTGTATTCAGCCAAAGTACCCAATCTTTCAAATTTCACAGATGCTTTTTAATTTTTGGAGAAATTACTCGAAAGCGGAGCATTATACGAGAAAATATGAAGAAAACTTTTATTTCACAAAAGATTCAAATATTCATTAGATGCCATACAACTTAGTTTCAAGAGTTTGGTATTTTTATGGTACTTAATGTTCATAATGAGAAAACTGGAAGACGTGAGTGATATCTTGTATTTGAAAAAGATTCATCAAATAAATGAAAAACTATATTCCGAAATTCATTTCATTCGATTAAACGGTTTATGAGTTGTGGATTTTTTTATGTTTTTTAAACAGCCTCTATATTTCAAACCGAGCCGATTCGGAAAAAAATGTAAAGGAGAGAAGTGTTTCTTTTGACCTCAAGAATCTACTGTTGAGATATTTGTTTGAGTCAAAAATTCATCCTGAATGATAGCTACCGGGTAATTTTCGAAATTCATAGGAATACTAAGACCATCAGTATAGAAAATGTAAATACAGAACATATATGTGCATTACTAACTCATGGCTCTCAGAGAATATTGATATCTTGTGTTTATTTTCCTCCAGGTTGTAATCTATCAGTCTATGAAAATTACTGTGAAGACTTAGAATTGTTAGTTGATGAGTTACCTGAACTAGATCTTATATGCTTAGGAGACTTTAATATTCCGGATACATGTTGGCATGATTATAATGAGTTAAGAGTTTGCTCGAACAAAGCACAAACAATAATCTTGAATACCTCACTGCTATTGAATATGACACAAAAGAATAAAATAAGGAATACCAATAATGTTATATTAGATTTAATATTTTCAACGTTTATAGATCTTGATATTTTGATTTCCAGAGATGAATTGGTGGGTTGCGATACACATCACCCTGCTTTATATTTCGAAGTTACCATCGAAACCGGTATTACTGATCGTTCCTCAAGATCAACTTATTTTGACTTCAAAATGGCTGATTTCATAACTATAAATGATTTATTACAGAGCCTTAATTGGGATCCTTTAATTGGTATGAATGTTAATATAAGCGTTTCCAACTTTAACGAAACAATAAAAAATATCATTGATAAACATGTACCAAAGAGAACTGCATTACGTCATACTTATCCTCCTTGGTTTTCTGCAGAACTGAAACAGTTAATATCGGCCAAAAAAAGAGCTCATAAAATGTACAAAAAAAATCAATCAACCTCAAATTATCTGGATTTTGCTGAATTGAGGAAAAAATGCAAGGTAGAATTGGAGAGCTGTCATAAGTCATACATAGACTCAATAGAAGAGTCCTTAAACGTGAATCCAAAGTATTTTTGGAAATATATAAATGATCTGAAAACGTCTAAAGACCTTCCCAACACAATGTACCTTAAATCCGAAATATCGAGTGAACCTGCCGGAATAGCTAAATTGTTCAGAAGTAATTTTTTAAAGATATTTCAGAAATCCAACCCTAAAGAAACAAACATAGTATACGAAAATTCAGTAGATATATCAACATGCACTTTTTCTGATGAGGAGATTCTCAATGAGCTAGAGGCATTACCGGATAGAAACGATGCAGGACCTGATGACGTTTCTGCTATGTTTTTGAAGCGATGCAGTGGAAACTTAACAACACCAATACGTAAAATCTTCAATATGTCAATACAGACAGGAACTTACCCTGAGTGTTGGAAAATAAGTTATATAACGCCAGTGTTCAAGAGCGGGGACAGGAGTGATATTGAAAATTACAGACCAGTTTGTAAACTGTCATATATTCCTAAGATTTTGGATTCATTATTGGCCAAACGACTTACACCTCTTTTCAAACATATCTTTATAGAAGAACAACACGGGTTTATTTCCAAGAGGTCGGTGACAACTAATTTAACAATATATGCAGATCATGTGATAAAATCCATGACAAGTAGAGCACAAACAGATTGTGTGTATACAGACTTTTCGAAAGCCTATGATAAAGTTGCTCATTGGTTACTTATAATTAAGTTAAAGAAACTAGGAGTGAGATCCCCACTAATTGATTGGATAGCAAATCGAATGCATCAAGGAAAATTAAGGGTCAAAATTTTGGACATATTATCTGAAGAAATATTAGTAGAATCAGGAGTACCGCAAGGTTCTCCCTTGTCTTCCTTACTGTTTCTGTGCTTCATTAACGACATCAAAGGTTTCATCCGATTCGGGGCATTTCTATTGTTTGCAGACGATTTGAAAATATTCAAGATGATTAGAAATCTTGAAGACTGTAAATTGTTACAACAAGATTTAGACAGTTTACTGGACTGGTGTAATAAAAATGAGATGTCACTTAATGTGGCAAAATGCCGGACAATGAGATTGCACAGACTACAGGTTCCAATAGTTTTTGACTACAAAATAGGAGAAGAAATTCTAGAAAGCGTAACTTTAATAAAAGATTTAGGAATTTACATCGATCAAAAGTTCAATTTCATAGCTCATGCTCAATTTGTAGCCAGTAAAGCGCTTAAAATGTTAGGATTCATAAAAAGGAACATGAAAGATTTTAGAGACACACGAGCAATGACAACTGTGTATACCACTAATGTTAGAAGCATTTTAGAATACACTACAGTGGTATGGTCGCCTTTTTATGAAGTACACGTCAAAAACATCGAAATGGTACAAAGAAAATTCATACGCTGGATAGCTTTCAAGAAAAATATTCCTCTTTGTAGTTTAAATTATTCAAGTTTACAGCAGGAGCTAGGATTAAACTCATTAGAAAACAGAAGGAGAAATTTTGATTTAATGTTTATATATAAAATTTTGAATAATTACACAGATTGTAAATATCTCTTAGAGAGGATAAGATTGAATTGTTGCACTATAAATTTCAGGAACCGAGAACTGTTCAAAATACGATTTTGTCCAACCAATTATAGTTTTAATAATCCGATAGATAGAGCATTAAGAGAGGCGAATTCTAGAGATGTTGATTTGTTTTCACTATCTATTTTTTCAATGAAAAGATACTTGGAAAGGAATCAAGTTTATTAATGTGCATATAATAAGATTTGAGTAATGTAAACCTTTTTTTTTTTTTGGAGCAGATATTGTATAATTTATTTTGTAAAATGGCAAGGCCGTATGAATAAATAAATAAATAAATAAATAAATAAATCAGCAAAGCCAAACTTATCGGCGGGATTTATTGAAACTTGGGAGGTTACTGATACGACCTTGGAACAGTGAAATAATTGATATCTAACTGATAAGATCTCAGCATATTTCAAAAAATTCCTTCCATAATTTTTGCTTTGATGATGGTCTCTACTTTACACAGTTTTGGAAAATCACCCTGTAGCTTCCTGGGGAAAGCCAGAAATTGAATTCTAATAGTCAATTTGCACTCAGCTCTGATAAGAGTATGTACCTACACTTAATCCCTGGACACCCTGTATAATTACAAAATACTCTGTAAGAAAGAGAATTGATCAAAAAGCAATTTGAGTTTTGGAAGAAACACAAACAGATATTTTGGCTATGAAAGCTGAAAACGTTATATTGAAAGAAGATCGGATATTTAATCCTAGCTCAGGTCACAGTTGTACCTACACGTATGAGTAACATCATAAGTGAATAAAGACCTGTTTCCAACACCAGAAATTTTCCTTAACATCCTGCAGGAATGCTGAGAAAAAATTCTCAGCTTTCTTAGCATACTGTAAAGGCCACAACTGCTTCAACCTAACACTACGCCCTCGAAGAACAGGACATCCAAGTTGATGAAGAAATCAATCTTCTGGAATCTGTATTAGGGACATATTAAGACATCTCTGAAGAGGAGGTTGACGAAGAAACCACTCTTGTCCTAAAATTCAGTCAGATGCAATCGATAAAAACCTGTTTTTATTGGAAGTTGGAAGTTCAAATTATGTGGTTGCAGGGGAGTCCATTGCAATTTTCATTTCCATTATTTCCTCCAAAAATGACAGTTTTACATCTTAATGGACTTTTCTGTTATTAATGGGCCCTTGACTGTTATTAATGTCTTATTGTCTTATAGTGGTTTAGGTGTTTTAAGAGAGGTTAAACATTAGCCCATAAAATATTCAGTTCATAGCGCTTTGAATTTCGAAGAAAAAACTTGTTTTCACTGTGTTGAATATGTTAGATTATGTGCTGACCCAACAACATTTGAGGGAAGTTTTAGTTTTCTGCTAATTTGAAGAATAATACAGCTGAAATTCATCCAATGCTTGTGGCAGTTTATGGTGGCAATGCTCCAAGTGATAAATCATATAGGGAATGCTTTGGCTGTTTCAAGAAAGGTGATTTCAGCGTTAAAGAGAAGCCTCTTTATGGACAGCCAAAAAAACTCGAAGACAAATAATGATAAAGATCCGAGAAACGTAGTTTCTCGAGGCATTTTTTTTAAAATGTTATTCGAAAATTTGTTGAAAGATGGAAAAAGTTCAACGATGGAGAATACTTCAATGATCTCATAATCTGTTCATTGATTTTTTCTTATATGAATGCATTTTTAGTGGTGAATAACTGACTGAACTAATTAGTACTCCCAATATTATAAATACACAGAAATACTGATCCTTTCGTTTTATTCACAGCTTCTGAACACAAGTTGAAGAATATTCTGTCTGAATGCATGCATATTAACTTCGAACCATATTGATCGAACAGTCTGTATATTTTCACCCTTGCAAACCAAGTTAATCGAAAAAACTGTATGGAAATTAGGTGAAGCCCGTTGCATAAATTTTCGTCGCCCTAGTATATTTCTGGTCGATTATTATGGCACCCACAATCTGTTCAGGGGTAGATAACATATTATCATTGAATTACAAGCTTTTCACCGATATTTAGGCAAACAAAGATCTCATCACAACCAGGCGCTGGGGCCTGCAGACACGCGTCCTGTCTGGTCCCCAAGGATCGACATTATCACCCCTGTATGCCGCAGTATCTTTCAGAAGACCGCAGATAACTCGATACCTCTCCAGGCAATATCGAGGGTAGAAATCAATAGTCTATTCAATATTGTATCTTTCTTTTTTCGTGACAGAATAACAAAGTAATGTAATAAATTTCATTGCATTTTATTGAACATTTTCCTAGGTCAGTATAAATCAGAAATTCAAGGTTTGGTTATAGTTTTACTCAGTTATCTTCTACCTCATATTCGAGTTAGTTTTTCTTTCCTTTCTTTTATTATGCGAGGATGTATTGATATCTAGTTAGCCTAGTCCAGTTCCACGCATAGAAAAAATATTGCCTTACCATAGCAACGAACAATAACTCATCAGAAGTGCCAGTGTGAAGCATAGATGTGTGAAGTTTGAGGTCAAAAAAGTAAACCAGAGTTACACAATGAATTAAAAGAGAGAAGATTTCCATCGAAATTGTGAAAATCGAAAAATTGGAGTAACGAGCCATCATCAAGTACCTGTATTTAAAAGGGTTAAGAGGTAAGCAGATTTACAAATATATCCTTAAAACCCTTGGTGTCCTTCGTATGCTAGGATGAAAAATTGGACTGCAAGCTTCAAAAGAGGCAAATTTTCCATTGAAGATGATGACCTATCGAAAAGGCCAGTTTCTGTGTCACTCCCCGAAAATATCGATGCAGTTCATGACATGATTTTATCAGAGCGTCGAATTGGGCTAAAACAGATAACTGAAGCACTGAATATTTCATACGAACACGTTCATCATATAATTCACGTCAATTTGGACATGATAAAAACTGCTGCAAAATGGATCTCCAAATGTTTGAAAGTTGACCAAACGCGTGCAAGGGTAGAAGCATCGCGTTAGATTTGTGCTCGATTTGAAAACGATGTAGACATCTTAAACCGAATTGTTACTATGAATGAGACTTGGGTACATTTCTACGATCTAGAAACAAAGCAACAATCGATGGAATGGCAACACTCTGGTTCTCCAAGATCTGAGAAGTTTCGTGTCCAAAAATCTGCCCTGCATACAAATCTCATGTTGCCATGCAAAAAATTCATGATTTAGGGTTTGAATTACTAGAACACTCCTCTTATTCACCACATTTGGCTCCATCCGACTATCATCTCTTTCCTCAACTGAAAAAAAGTTTAAAAGGTCGTAAATTTCTTCCTTCTCAAAATTGCCAAAAAGATGGGGTCAGTTAAAAATCCGGTGAAATCTCGAGATTAATACCTAGTAGTGTTGCTCTTTTAGAATATGTATAAAATTTAGATCTACGATGATGCGTAGATCATGATGGGAGATATCTTCATAAATAAGTACTCATAATTCATCCAGAATTTCTACAGTACAACATCATTATCGAATTTTTCCGTGAAAATTTTGGGAGGAACTTACCGGTCTTCACTTGGTACTTCAATGTGGTTGCGCAATCATGTATCAGTTGCTGCAAGGAGAGTCCCTGATCAGGTATGCTGAAATCGAACAGTTTCTGCATCTCTTCTGGGTGGTGGAAATCCAGAATTTTCTCGTTGCGGTTGTTGGTCGATCGTACGAAATCCAACAGAACTTCCACCACCTTCTTGAGGAATTCGCATGTTGCTTCGGTGTTCTCCAACTTATAAGGCAAGATATCTGCAAAAAATAGCGAAAATATTCAATGTGGGACCAATAGTCTATTGAATACATAGTATATACATAATAGTTGGGGAGCCCAAGAGAGAAATTCGGGATATACTCCACTGTGTCAGATTAATATAAGAGGAGATACCTTGGACCCCTTAGAGTACCTCTAAAAAATTGAACCTGTATATAGGGGAATTGTCTAGGACAGCCTGTCAGAATAGTAAAAAAAACGATTATTGTACATACTCAGATTGAGATATATGTGGTTAATGTTGAAAATTATACAATCTCTTAATCTGACAATTCAAGTTTGAAGAAAATGCGTGGGAGGACGCCAAACTTGCAAAAAAAAGCAAAAACGCAAAAAAAACGTCACGTGTACATTCTCGAGTGCATAGGCTTCTTTCCTCATATTGAAGCCAATTATTCAAGAATAACGGAAAAAATATAATCTGACAGTTTCAGCAAGCCGAAACAATAAAAATTGGCCATAAAGGTCTCAAAAATCGTTTTTTTTGAATTATCTCCTCTCCTGGGCTTCAAATCTTTTTCGCACTCATTATAAAAGTTGTAGGGCATAACATTTTCTACAATTTTTGTTCTAAGCAATTTTTTCTTCCTTCAAACGTTTTCGAGATATATGGCGATGAATGTACATTAGACTGGGTTTCTACATTGACCTTAGTCAATCGCATGTGTGGCTGACCTCCTCACCCTTATCGCCCTCTAATTCGAAAACGGTTAAGAGTAGGCAAAATTGTTTCAGACAAAAGTTGTATAAAATTTTATTATCTACGACTTTCATAATGAATACAGAAACAATTAGAGGTACAGGAAGGGAGATATTAAAAAATATGCCGTTTTATTATCTTCAAACTGTCAGATTAAGAAAACCCCTCAGAATTAGTTTAAGATTAATGGATCAACACGTCTGCAACACCGAGATTAACCATCTGTATAAAAATCTGACACGATCGAATATGAACAAGTAACAATTTTTTTTTGCTTTTTCAAAGGACCGTTCTGACCTTGCGTCACTTCCGAATTGTCAGTCCCTTGAAGAGTAGCTTCCTTCGGGTCCAATTGACATATCCTCTAAAAATCTGACGCGCTCGAAAAATTTTTTTTTTACCATTTTCAACTCTTCCGTACGACCAGCGCCACCACGCAAACTATCAGATTAACATGAATTTATTATCAGAGACACGTAGGGCATATACAGTATCTTGATCTGACACGCTCGAGTATGTACTCCTGACGATTTCTTTTTACATCTTTGAAAACCTGCAGACGCTTTCCCCACCGCTGAAAGTTCATACATCATGAAACCTTTTTTTCTGTTTACCTTCTAATCCTCAAAATCCACGAGATCTCCACGACGCTCGAGTAAATCCCGATTTAACATCGTCGGCTCCCCAACTATAAGGTAAAAAATTTTTCCCATGTTTATATATGATATAACATATTCCGAAATATACCTAATAGATAGTGAATTTTAAATATTTTAGTTATTGTTTTATCGCTTTTTTATTGATCTTCGATATGACACTCTGGTGATAATGCTTTTTTTTCTCAAATTATTGTTCAATAGACCAAAGTCATTTTGAACTCACCAAGATATCAAGCTGTCGTTCTTACCCCATCGATATTTTTGTGTCAGACTTAAAATCTTCCCCAACAGCTCGGAGTGCTTTTAATTCCGATCAGCAACTTTTCTTTCTAGTGTCGCTTCAAGGAAATACTTTACAAAAGCGGTATCATGTGGTATCTGGTAAATTTATAAATTCTTCATCTGAGTACAGGGAGATTGATTATTGAGAATGAGAATATCGAATAAAAAATTGGGCATCCATTCGGAATAAGAAAGTAGGATTATGCACCGGCTTTCCGAAACACCCTGAGCATATGAAATGAGATTTTTTCAAAAATTCGTTAGTCGCGTAAGCATTTGTAACCTACTTGTAAAATACTTATATGAGAAAATGTCAAACAAAATATCAGAGAAGAATGAACCACTCAACTTTGAATGTTTTTGGGTTCTTTCTTTTTTCTCATTAATTTCTTCAGTAGGTTCTCTGACTAGTTTCCATTTACAGTTACTGCAATTTATAATAACTGGACCTCGTCCTCGACTGATTTATACCTATTTACATTGGCATAACTGCAGATAAGATAATAAGAATTTCAGAGACGCCGAAAAAAGTCCTGTAATCCCGCGAGTTTCCCCCTCCATCTCTGGGGGGTATTTTCGAGGTCCCAGTAGGCCTTCCTTGTGGCGGATTTAGTCTTTTACAGCCCTCCTTAATAGCCCATCCGTCAGCCGCTCAATCCAGGGATTAATCGCACCTCTTATTTATCGATGCTGCTTTATATTGAAAAATGGATAGGCTCCACTGATGATCATAATTTATGAGGGATCGGATCCAGATACGGCGTAAAAGTGAAGTTCGAAGCGGAGCGAGTAGATACACCGAGTGGGAGATGATCGATTTTTTCCTCGGGTCTTATCAGCACTTTTCAATCTTCCATAAAATTCTATCATCCACACACTCCATCATTTCGATGGGAAGTTTTTTATGCTCCGTTCGTATAAAACTGTATTTGTAAAACTATACATAGACTTTATATCTCTGCACAGAATCCTATCAAACAATTAACTTCTATAGCAATATTATATACTGGTGGATAAATACCAAACTTAAATTTTTCGGCCGAATATTTTGAATATACAGGTAACTATATTTGTTCAAGGAAGCTCTCTGTGATAGGTAAGTAGAAAGCTTCCATCAGCCTGATGGAGAAACAATTACATATTATTTTTACTGCATTATAAATCACTCATATTGCGGGAAATCAAATATTATTCCTTATTTATGCGGTAATCCGATGAATATATTCAAATTTATAATTGGGGAAAATTGTCCCATGGTTGTTCGAATAATAAAAGTATAAATAAAGAAAATGTTGTTCTTTAAACCATGTAATTAATGGTTCAAATTACAACATCACAAGTGTTGTTTGAAATTTAAATTTAAATATTGTTTTATTCTATAGTTTCGACGATAATCGTTAACAGATTTATCATAAAAATTACAGAATAAATTAGCAAAATTTCGATTGATTTACATAGCTCAAAGGACAAAACCAATGTTGTTTAAAATTCAAATGTGAATATTTCGAAAACAAACAGATAAAATATCTCCTTATTATAATTCTACAACCATACGGAGAAAATATTGATTGGGAGTATTTTCGAAAGCTTTTAATGAAAGTTCTTCTGAAAATTCTGGAGATGACACAAAAAAAAATTACAATTAATTGAAAATAATTTCTTAGGTTATATTTTTCGGAAAATATCTGACGCTAAAAGCGCAAAAGCATTTTCTACGAACCTTTTTTTTTCTGTTTTTCTATATGTTTCAGATATAGGGAAAGAAAATGATGTTTTCAAGAAGAAATCAGAGTAGATGAGGCGAATGTCAGAAAACATTTAATATTCTAAAAACAAAGGTATCATGTTATTAACAAAAAGAGTTCAGTGATGAAAGATTAACCATAATAATATAAACAGTCATTGAGGTATAGCGACGGAAGTGAAAAATTTATATTATGCTTCTTACTTCACAAGTCTACTGATTGAAATTTCATGTTTTTTTTGATTTATTCAAAATATATGAAGTGTAAGTCTACTATAAAAAGAAAACTCAATTCAATTAATATGATTAACTTTAATAAGTAATATTATATTTTGGGTGCATTACTAGTTGAGCTAGTAAGTGCTCTGGAATGAAATTTATAATACGCTAATATTGTAACAGAAGATTCTTGAGGTCAAAAGAAACATCCCTGGAAAAACAAAATTACCTGCACTCTGCAGAATAACTATAGCTAAATCTGTGACACTTCACATTTGTGGATCTTTTAATCAGAGTTGTATTCAGCCAAATTACTCAACTTTTCAAATTTCATTGGTACCTTTTAATATTTGAACATCAAATAACTCGAAAACGGCGTATTATATAACAAAATATGAAGAATACATTTATTTTTCAAAACGTTCAAATATTCCTTAGATAGCGTCCAACTTAGTTTCATGAGTTGGTTTCTTTGAATTTTGGTATTTTTATGGTACGTAATGGTTATAATGAGAAAACTGGAAGACGTGGGTAATATCTTGTGTTCGAAAAAGATTCATCAAATAAATGAAAAATTATATTCATTTCATTCGATAAAACAGTTTGTGAGATAGAACTAAAAATAACATTTTTTTTTTACGATTTCTGTTACACTACATAGAGGTTCTGTATATACCACAATCACAACTAAATTTAATTAATTGGTTTTTCCGTGGTAAAACCTTATTCATGAAATATGTTCATTGGTAGATATGCAGCAAATCTTAGGAATAGCTATTGTCAGGTTTGGAAAAACTATCTCTCCAATTTTCAACGTAGAGAATTATTCATTTTAATTTAATTTGTATCTTAATTAAAGCGAAGGTATACCCTTCATAATCTGGAAGAAAATAAAAAAATTGAATAATTTTTCAAGATGGCATTGGGGAAACCAAGAAAATTCCCAATATTTTGATTGTTATAAATGTAATTGATGAAATGGCAGATGCAAAATACGCCTCTATTTAGTTTTCATATAAAATCAATGCCTCCTTTTCATCACTAATCTAAAATAGGTTTCCAACTACAATTATTCTCGAACTCCCCTTCAGTAACAATATTAGCTAAAGAAAACTTTTTCAGTTCTCTCTGGGATAACAAATAAATCTTTGGACAATGACAAAACAGACACGAGAGGTATTTCAATTACGTATCGGAGGCAGTGAATAATTTTCAATCGGGGTAACTTCAACCCGCTTTTCCAGGCTGACTGACAGGGGATGTGGAACAACATCTGCTCCGAGATGGGCACAGCTTGTACCGCCATAGGGGTGGAGATATTGCGAAAATCGGCGAGAAGCAGCGGCGGGGGCTGTTTTCAACCACGCCAGGACAAGGAACAAAATTCGCTAGTTATTGTCCATAGTAGAGGAGCTTGCAAACCTTGTTAATACTCAGAGAAAATCATTTTAAGGATTCTGAATCTAAATCCTTTGATTTGGTGATGGTTTTGTCGAAAATGTTTGTTTCCAAGTATAAGCGGTTGTTCACAATTTGACACGATAGAAAAGATATTGGGACAGCGCTTAATGAAAGTCATAATCAAATCAATTTCCCATCCAAGGGATGAACTCCCTATTATATTTGCATTTGACGATGGATTATTTATCAATGAGTCCAACTAGTTCATTTCAAAAAATTCTAAAATAACAGTCATTTGGTCAAAATCATAAGAATTACTCGCGCAAAAGAGAAAACCAAAACCATCAATACAGAAATTGCGTTGGGGTCAATCAAGAACTGGCCGCACTGAAGAGACGACCCTGGTATTCCCCTCCTTGTAATAGAAATTCTAACCACGGAGGGAAGTTTAGCTTTAATTAAAAGTCCCACGGGCCCTTTTCAAGCTATTTATTATCCCATAGTATGCACTTGTGCTCTTCAGGAATTTAAAAATCGAAACGATCTATATGGGGATGTGTTAGTTATATTGATCTATTGAAGTTGAATTTTCTTTCTCGATTCATAACGTTGAATACCAACAGTGTTACAATATCAGAACCCACTAGTACTCGTTCTTTAATTTTAATAAGATATTACCGGTAGATTCGAGTGACTTGGGACAGTCCTGTTACTTGGGACAATTACCCCCCTTGCAGATTTCCTAGTTTCTTACCATTTATGAGTGAAGGGACAAACTTATAAGATTGTGTAGCGTCTTTTCGGTTAGTTTAACAATTAATTCCTGTTGAGTTTGCTGTGACTAGAGCTTTTGAATTGACAGGAAAAATTAACGAATTCAGGAGAGTATAAGCGCGTTATTTTATGGCCCTTATACATACATTCTAGTATCCTGTACATGTGTTTCACTTTGTGCATGTGTCATTTTTTTTCTGGATATGTGGGATATTGGGATATTAGATATGTTATGAAACAAGGTTGTTCACAAATCAAACGGCAAGACGGATCTCATTCATTTATTTGGTTGTTTCATAGGGTGACTTGGGACAATGCCGAATAGATACAAGCGACGCATTGGTAGCAGGAAATATGACGATTTTTCGCAGGATATTATTATTTACATTATTGCCACAAAGAAATCAACAAAAAATGAAAGAAATCAAAGTTCTCTTGTTTTGTTTAGTTTTTTTATAATACATTTGAGTTGCAATATACTTACTTTAGCTGTAATATGGGTTTATCATTTAATTTCCTTACCGAATTTCAACTAAATAATCACAAATTCTAATTTTTCAAAACTATACACCGTCCCAAGTCACCTATTTCATTTGAGAGTTGAGAAATCAATTGATTTTAACTTGTGTTTCATGCCCCCCAAATCGGTGGGTGACTTGAGACAAGTATATTTTATTTTTTTCAAAATTTATATCCGAATTCTGAAGCATGGTATATATCCTAATCAATAGTCTGAGTCATTGAGCATACTCGAACCTCATTTGCAAATAAAAATAGGTCACCGTTTTGAAAATATGACAAGTTGAATGCAACAATCGTCCCAAGTTACCCGAATCTACGATAATGATAAGAATGGCTATTGGAAGACGTTTCCCCTGTATCATGTAACTATGACGCCAATTTTGTTTGTTTTTTGGGTAAGTATTGCAGTGATAATAACAAAAAAATAAGAAACAATGGTTAGAATCTTGTCTTCTTTTATGAGGGTGATCTTTCTGCTGATTTCCATGAATAATAGGAGGCTAGACTAGCAACATATTTCTAATGCAGCTACGATCGACTCAGTTGTTAGTGAAGCTAATTTCCATGACTAACTCACTCATGGTTTCAATTCAGACGCCACTATTGAGAACTAACCTTGTACCGACAGAAACTGCACAAGATAGTGCCTACTTTCAACATCCCAGAAGAAACAGGTTCAGAAACAAACAACTCTACTTAGAGTGACGTTACTATTTCACCAATGGCTTCAAAACAAAGCAATGTTTTGAAGCTGGGTATCCACGACTAAGCTACAAGTTTGTCTAGGAATAAGTTTATGACTAAAACACCTCCAAAGAAGGAACAGGACTGTCAATAAAATAAAATCACTGAGTTCTCCATTTGGGACAGGGCAATAGATTATAACTGATTTGGGTACCTCAGTACCTGGGCACTCTGGCTTCAGGGACAATCGAAATGATTCTGACCACCAAAGGCTAGAGTGAAATACAAATTGACCTACAATCAGATACTGGAGTTTCCAACACCTTGGTGAAAGATTGTATGAGCAGATGGACAAAACTCAAGATCTGGACTCATCTGGGTTCTCAACAAATGTTTCGAATCATGGATGGATCTCTCTAAGCTGTCTTTACTGCACACTGCAGATTCTAAATACACCAGTCTAAACTTCGAATTGCATCGTTGATTGAACTTTACGCAGACGTCCTCTGCTAAAGTCCTCGGCAGAGTTGGACCTCTTGATTCATTTGGTGGTTCGAATCTTGACCTCAAAGAATACCTTCTTTCTAGAAGTGACAGTTGCGAATGGAGGGTGAAATTTAGCTCAAAGATGTTGTTGGTAAGTCAAAATAGACAGAATTGATCAATGTGGTATGTTAGGCATTTTCAGCGATTCTATTAATTTGTGTTCTTATCAATGTTTGAGATAAAATATGTAGATCAACTACTGTCTCTTGATATTGGATATTTTCAGGATGTACAAGATAATCTGTTGTACAAGGTGTCCCAGGATCAACCCTACATACTAACAACAGAGGTAAAGTAGGACTTGGTGAATAGGGATTGATAGTGAAAAATAATCTCTGGCTTTTCTCAGAGATCAACAGGATGATCTTCAAAATTCATGGAAATACATACTTTGATTATTATCAAAAGTAAACTAATCGGCGTAATTTGTTGAAACAGCAAAAAAATGGCGAGTCATTTTAAACTACTGTTTTCATAAGAAAAACCACAACTTTATGTTATAGCTCAGCAAATAAACCTGTAGGAGAAATCATAGTACGCCAATGGATAGCTATCAAAAAAGTGCCTGTATAATGTGTTCATTTCAACATCCTAGCACAAACAGAAACGGAGATAATGACCAATGTTGAAATCGCCCAAATTTAAATTTTGACCCATTACTCAAAAACAAAAGAAGATAGAGGAATGCAGTTGATGGCATTATTAGATTCTCGAAAAAAGACGACATGAATAGTACATTCATTTTCCTCCATCTCGTGGGGTTAAAAAGTTGTAATTCAGGTATCACCAATGTACAGTTATTCCTTGGACACTTTGTATCAGAGAAAACTCAGTGTTCATGAACAAGCGGAATTATTTAATTTCTTTCTTTTTTCAGGTGAAGAGTGAAATTCTACACCGCTTCAATCTCGTTTCCTTACAGATTTGTCTGCTCTGCCTTTCATTATGTAACTTTGGGTTAGATAACAATACACTCTGAAAATAGAATAAATTTATGACTCCCCTCTTTTAAAACATTAAAACTTCTAAACTCCTATCTATGTTTATTCAGTCCATGCTAAACCTTAATCTACCCGTGGACATCAACCTGAAAATTTCCGTTAGTCACGTTAATTTTGTTTTAATTGTCTTTATCAGCCAGCAAGCAGTTGCAAAAGTCATATTAATGTTATTGGATTCAATGGATGAGCAATAGCGCGCAAGTTTTCATTGAAAAACTTTAATATCCTTATATTATCAATTAATTTTCGATGAAGAAACTTCGTTGTATTCACTGAGATTCTGAAATGATACAACTCGATGTATTTCCAGCATTAAATACAAAATAAATTTCTATTACAATGAGTCAAGGTCTAGTTTAATGTAAAGCATTTTTTTTATTTTTAGAAACTGAGATGGAAATGCAAGCAGAATAAAGCAATCATTTATTAGAAGGTGTAGAGCATCTAGTAGAGCTCCTATGATGGCCACTTTTGCAAAACTTAATTCAATGAAATGATATTTAAAATTTCCGTGTTATTTCATCATTCAGCCCCATAGTTATGAAATAAATATTTTTAAGTGAATTTCAAGTGATGAAATAAATTTCAACACTTTTGTAATTAAGAAAAAAAGCTAAAAATAAATTCGTATTCCATTGAGTCGAGACCTTTTTTTTAATTACAAAAATGCTGAACCTTACCTTACTTGAGATTAACTGAAAAGTATTGATTCAACAACTATGCAGTTTAGTAATGAAAGAAAACGAGACAAAATAACAATTTTAAATTATAGTTTTATTAAATTAAATCATACAAAGTGTAAAGTGGCCATCATGAGCTCTCATACATGCTCTACACCTTCTAATAAATGATTGCATTATTCTGCTTGCCTATCGACAATTCTAAAATAAGTATCGTTTACTGAATAAAATTTCGCAAAAGATGCTCAAAGTGGCCACCATAAGCTCTAATATATCTACGTGTTCTACACCTTCTGATGAATGATTGCTTTATTTTGGTTGCATTTCTCAATTTTAAAAATAAGGTTAACATTAAACTATCATCAACAGATTGTAAGAGGAATATATTTTGTATTAAATACTGGAAATACAGAGAGTTACACCTTTTCGGAATCTCAATGAAACAGACATGTTTTTTCTTGCTTTGGCATTCAGGTAACCACTCGGGTAACCATATTATTTTTACACTGACGCTATAGGTTAAACTGAGGATAATATAAAATTTCAGTTAGATCTGATGTTTGAAAACTAAAACTGTACATGAGCCCTAAAAATCATTCAAGGCTATTCACTATAATTGAAGAGAAGCGACTGTAGCAATGGTATAAATTTCAACTCAGAGAGATGGTTGCAATTCAAAAAAATTAAATTTTCCATAATATTCCTCGAAGATTTTGTACGAACAAACCTTTCAATTCTAGAATTGATCTCCTTTCACCATCCATGTACCTATACTTTTTCATTTTCTGATTGAGAGAAAAAACAAACTAAACACTGAATCTTAGAACGACTCCACTGATAACTCACTCTTAATGAACATTTTTTAATCATGGACTTGAATCTAGAAAGGAGAGAATTATTACTGGTCCAGCGATTCCTTTCGCCAACATGCAGCCATTGTTTTCGAATGATTCATGAAGCTTTTTCCAGTTTGCCAAGGAAGTGTGGGAAGGCTTTTAATAAATCTCAATGCGTAAAACTTCTAAATGGATCATTCGAAGAGACTGCCCTGTGAATGTCAGAATATTGTTTTTTTGTGTTTAAATCTTAAAAACTTTTTAATGAGAGAAAGGATTGTCTTAATCTTTTGCAAATAGGAGAAAGATTCAATCCTTTATATACTCTGGGAGAACAAGGGGAGGGTGAATATTCGAATGTTCAGAAAATTGCTAGAAAAGATCAATCAAATTCCACTGTAGACCCTGGCATCCGGAACAGTATTATTTTATTATTTTATCTTTCATTTCCCCAACTAATTCCCCATAATTATTACTCCCATACGTTTTACTACATCCCCAGTACAAGGCCTAATTTTAGTGATTCAGCTTCGACATAAATGCCAGCACATAATTCAAATCCAACTGCCGAATCCACTCAATTCTTCAACAAGCACAGGTGTGGTTCTAGCAGATTTTATCCCCCAATTACCGCTTAGGCCCCAATTAATCATTGACGTATCCCAAAGGTCCGATATTTCACGAGAAGCGTATTAAAACAATTTGAAACAGCTCTTATAGGGGTAAATTGGGCCAACTATACTCGTTTCGTGAAATGCTAGTCTCCAAGTTTGTAGGATTCAAAGGGCTAGGAGTAGGAAATACGAATTTCCTCAATTAATAACCGTCGTAAAGTTATAATTGATAGAACACCACTTGATTCAATTAGTTTCGACCACTAACTCAAATCTACACATAAATTTCGTGAAATTACGATCGTCAGACTTGATTCGTAATCATTTTATACCAGTCATGGACACTTCAAGCATATACCACTGCATTTTATGGCACTCCAGACAGTTTTATGTTCATGTTCAGTTAAATGTTGACGGACATAACGAATGACAGATCAATACTGAGCTCCAATATGGCGACTCAAAATGGCGGAGATATTAATCACCTTCTGACATCGATCAGATCTGATTTTCAGTCCAAGCTTGCTCATGGTTCATTTTCAACAATAAATCTTCGAAATAGATCACGAAGATTGAAATAACCCTACAGGCTGATTTCAAAGCCATATATACTTTCCTCCTAAGCTACTATGGATAAATCAGCTTGAAACCTCAGTTGAGCTATACATGGCACACATATTGTAGACCTGTCATAATTCATTTCTGGAATGGTGAAAGAATTCTTTTTGTGGTTTCTTAACTTGTTTGAATTGGGATACACTGTAGTGTTTGACTATTCTTAGGGAAAACACTACAATATTCCAAGCAGAAATGCACGTACTATATGGATATTTCAATAAGGAATGAGAATCCGATGAATCTGGATAGAGGCATAAGAATACTGATGGACTATGATGTCCAGTTAGCTATAAATGCAAATACTGGATCTGTAATTCCTATAAAGCAAACTGCCCAGGTTTTAAGGTACCAATAGGGATTGAGAAAAGGGTCCAGCGAATATTTGCAGACCTGGAAATTTTCATGATAGCCAAAGCTTCTCTGGAAACGCGGCCAGACTGAATAAAAAAAAGATATCTAATAATAAAAAAACTTCCAATATACAGGCTAAGTCTTTGATTCGTACAAATATTTTAACAGTAGATTGCTGAGGTCAAAAGGAACACTTTTTTCCGAATCGGCTAGGCTTAAAAGATACAGGCTGTTGAGAAACCATATAACACCATAAAAAAATATTTTTAG
Organism: Coccinella septempunctata; assembly: GCF_907165205.1. Lineage (NCBI taxonomy): Eukaryota > Metazoa > Arthropoda > Insecta > Coleoptera > Coccinellidae > Coccinella > Coccinella septempunctata. The sequence goes on along the minus strand of NC_058190.1, from coordinate 40,000,307 downwards.
TTCTTTCTCACAAACGGTTTTATCGAATGAAATTAATTTCAGAATATAGTTTTCCATTTATTTGATGAATCTTTTTCGAACATAAAGCCCGTTTGCAACAGGCGAGAATTCTCTAGAAAATTTACTCGAGATTTCATGCGCCGTGAATTATGTACCGTTACATACGCACTTTCGGTAGAATTCTCTGTTCAGTTGCGTACTAAATAGTCTCCGCCCCTTTCTTGCGAGAATTTTGTAGAGAATTCTCCAGAGAATTCTCGGCTGTTGCAAACGGGCTTAAGATATCATCCACGTCTTCCAGTTTTCTCATTATGATCATACGTACCATAAAAATACCAAAAATTCAAAGAACACAACTCTTGAAACTAAGTTGGACGCTATTCAATGTATATTTGAACACTTTGTAAAATAAAAGTATTCTTCATATTTTCTCGTATGATGCGCCGTTTTCGAGTAATTTGCTGTTCAAAAATTAAAAAGTATTTGTAAAATTTGGAAAATTGGGTACTTAGGCTGAATACAACTCTTCTTAAAAGATCTTCTTAAAAGATCCACATATGTGTAGTGTCATGGATTTAGGTGGTTATTCTGAGGGTAATTTTGTTTTTCTAGGGGAGGCAGAGATCATTATGGAAACTTTTAAAATGGCTATATCTTTTCATCAGGGCCGAATTGGAAAAAATGGTTTAGAAAAAAAGTGTTTCTTTAAACCTGGAGAATCTACTGTTAAAATATTTTTACGAGTCAAAGACCCACCCTGTAGATAGGAGTAGAACAAAGTTATACTGATGGACAAGACAAATTCTTCGAAGGTCTAAACAAAATTAGTAAACGCAGAAGGAGATCTCCCTCTGAAACAACTTATCACTGTGTAGTGGAAAATGGTTCTCTATTATCCTTATATTTATGAGTTATTATTTGGCAGAATATACGAAGCTGCTCGCCACATAAGCCGTATATGAGAGGCTTCATCCCTAAACGAAACTCTTCAAAGCCATCCAAACCTGAGGAGACTTCAAGGTAACACAATATAATACAGTGAGTCTGGAAATGAACAAACTACTATTTAGAGTTCAATACTCCAGACGATTTTATGTTTATGTGCAGTCACATGTTGACTGACTTCACAAATTAAGAATCAATACCGAGCAGGAGCATCCAAGATGGCGTCTAAAAATGGCGGAAATTTTTCGATTTCATTAGCCCATGACAGTATCTTTCTTAATTTTCGTTCTGATCTCGAGGTTCATAATTTGTATAGTTCACCAGATGAAGGTTCAAGTCATTCATGAATTGAAGCATCATTGTATCATAGAGGGCATATCGATATGGTATGATATAATGAAACGTTAGAATTTCTGCATTATGCTGGATATTCTCCATTCTAAATGATCTTGTAGGAGACGTTTAAAAACGGTTTGGGGCCAATACCAGCCTACTTTGAATCAGTTCAATTTGGAGAAGAACTCGACGGCCAGAAAACATCGCGGAGATAAATAGGAGAAACTAACAACTCACCTGTGCACGAAAGCTTTTCTATGGCAGCGTTCAGCTTGTAGTTGCTGCTGTTGGAGGAAGCCATGGCGGAAGACTCTGCAGGACTGTCACTTCGGTCTCTTCTGGATGAGGACTCCGCGTTCGTCCTGAAAGGTCAAATTGATGGTGACCCAGTTGGAGGCGCTGCGCGGGAGCACCACCCGTGACGTCAGAGCGTCGGAGGCCGTCCGACGGGGGTGGAGCAACCACAAGAGCGAACACAGAGGGTTGCGTCTAAGCAAGTATGGATTTTTGGCGGGCGTGAAGTTTTTGGAATTCGCGAACTCGTCGGAATCCTACGCTTTCAATTGTTTCGGTTCCCGATGCCCTCCACGTGCTTCTAATGGGTTATGGACGATCTGGGGAGGAAATTGGGATCGATATGGGGGAGCGCTTCTGGGATCGGAGTTGTTGGAGGGAGGTTTTGAACCGTTAGAAAGTATTTCATGAATAGTATATTTCATCTTTGAATCAACGCTCGATAGTCCAGTCATATATTAGAACAAAAAATCGCCCAATAAGGATTGAATTCTTACACGTACGGTTATATTGTTTTAATCGTTTCATTAGGGACCCAGTAGATTGTAGATTTTAAAGGGAATCTCAAGAAGGGTAAGGATTGCGATCTTAAAATCTTTTGTACCCTCCATCAGAGCTTTTCTCGCCACTACTTCGTCTCTATCTAGCCCCTCTACTTCTAGAATTTTAATGAACTTCAGTACCTGGATGGCCTCAAAGAGTTCCAGTGCCTAACAAATTTCTTGTCCAAAGCTGTTTTTGCGTTGGCTAGCAATACCGAGGTATTCCATCACCAGGTGCTCAAGAGTTTCCTCCTTCCCTACATACAGAATCTGCGTAGGTGCTTCCTGAGGGGATATTTCTTGTGAGGAATGCAGTAAGAAATAGCATATTCTGCCTAAAATCCAGATACTTCTTACATCTTGAAGTGTTGAAGTTCCAGGGAACTTTATGAATGATCAACCCACGAGGATTTTGCCAGAGGTATTCTTTTCGTTAGAAAAGAGTTTTTTGACAGTCTGTCAAAAAACTCTGAGAGACGACTTCGTGGTCGTGGTTCTTATAGTGATGCACAGAGCCTTCAATGTTCTTTTCAATTTCAGCCTTGGATCGCTTTTTACGCTCAACATTGATGTTTGTCTAAGTGTCCATAGAGTTAGGCTGCAAAAAGAAGACTATTCAAAGAGAGTACTTTCTGAGCAAAGTAGTGTGTTTGCCATTTGGAATCGCTTACCACCTCATGTGGTTGGTACTTGTTCGATGAATGTTTATAAGAACCGTTAATGATTTTTAGTGCTCCAGTTGGTCACGTTCTCATAGCTCCAGCAACAACAGTCCAGCCTTTGTATTATATCGAGGTAGGTACTGTTTTCACTTGCCCTGGCAGGCCAGACTATTGCACCTAAGTCATTATTGGTCGCACAATCTTGTCGCACATCCATCGCAGTATTTTTGGGTTACATCAAAGCTATCTAGGGTTATTCTCCTATATTTAACTTCAGTTAAGAAACTAAAACGAAGGATAAATAAGCCCCTGGGACAAAAGCCTTCTATTTCACAGACAAGATGAAGCAAAACGTGGCTCATAACCAAATGAAACTTGAACCTACTCAGAAGCGAGGAACTGAGACAGATGAAAGGAGCTTTGTTAGGCCTATATCTAGAAGTGGACAGGCAGTGGCTGATGAAGAAAAACACTAGCTTTCTACACTTGTGCTCCTGAGTGTCTCAAAAGGGACCTTTAAGAGGCGCATATTTACATTACAATGAAAAACCAGGCCACTCTAGTAAAAGCTCTGGAATCACAAGCCAGGGTTCTCTGCTGATGTGTGAATGCCGTAAAACCATTAAGCTACTTGCTGGGGAAAATTCTTTCTATCGGTAGCAGCTCATTATGGTATGGAAACGAGCGAAAAGACATCAGTTGAGGGGTTCATAGCTGAAGGGAACCAAGTCCATGCAGCCTAGTTTTGAGATAAATGGCTTAGAAGTTGTTTATCACCAATCCATTCAAAAGTGACTTCTTTAGATTTTAAGTTTAGAATGTCAGCATATGCTTACATAAGAATAATAATAAATAAAGAAGTCACTTTTGAATTAATTGGTGATAAACAACTTCTAAGCCATTTATCTCAAAACTAGGCTGCATGGACTTGGTTCAATTCAGCTCTGAACCCCTTAGTTAACACCTGTTATACTTAAAGCTGCACTCTAATTGTGGCTTGGAAAAGGCCCATTTAAGGCAATTATCCAACAATTATTAGAGGTACAAAATATAATAACGCTATAGAACAACACTCTTGCACTCTAAGAGGCAGAAATACTTATGTTACTTTTATTGGCCTGCCCCAGAAAGCTGGCTGTAGCTGCTGTCGTTATCTTGTGTACCGTATGGGGAAGTCAGCAGATGCTCATGAGACATACAAGGTCTTTGGATAGGAAAAAGAAACAGCTGAAAACATAGGATCTGAGTGTCCAGAACTATCGGTTAAAGGAGTTCAATATCAACACCAAAACATTATACCCAACTATGTCACAATTTTGGTTGGAATGGAAACCTTTAAATCAATCGACCAATTTTTTTTCAGTTTCCCAGTAATGATAATTTCAGTCTTCTTTAAGACATTATTACAAATTTGAGCAACCTAGCCCACTGGTTGGAGTTTCTTCTGTAAATTCTACTGGTCCTGGTTCGAAGCTTGCCATGAACTCAAAATTTTTCGATTTTGATCAACAAGAAACCTGAAGAAATGAACTTGAGTGTCATGTGTGGAATTCGCAAAGTCTTCTTGAAGCAACTTGAACTATACAATTAATACTCACACGAAACAACAATTAATAATTGATGGCAAAGAATTTGGGGAATTTCAACATAATTTATAGAATCATATGAAAGTTGGCTTGAGATAATAGTTTGAACACTATTATCAATTTGAGAAGGCTTTCAATATTATATGTGACAGCAACTTATATGAAAACCAACCAGTTAACCGATGTAGATAGTTACAAGAACCTCTAACTTACCCAAAACTTCCACTAAGCACCAACTTTAACGACTTCCCTTTTTACAATGAGGATTATCTGATTATTTTGATGACCATTTTTACAAGAAATTATATTCGTGGAAATAGCATTCGTCGTGATAACAACTTAGGTTAATTTTATACCAGTACCGATATAAGTGCTAGTAAATGAAGGTATTTTGTTTGAAAACCTTACTATTTCATGAACAGGCATCCATTTTCAAATTTAGGATCAAAATTAGCCCTATGCCAATGTTGTCTTTTTTTAGGGGCTCAAACGACCTGTAGGTAACTATAAAAAATGAGAAAAGTGAGGATTAGAGAATTTAATAGATTGAAAATCTAACGCAATATGTCAGTTTAATTTATTCGGTGTTGTAGGAGGTTTCAACCCTTGAAAATTTACCCCTGGAGTGCTGCTTATAACTGAATTCGAAAAAATAGCTCAAAAGTCATAAAATGGGCTTATATAAATAAGGTATTGTACTTTTATCAGATCTGAGAAGCACTCTTCTTTGGAAATATTCGAAATAAAATGTTGGTTCATTATTTCTTCAAGAATTTTAATTAGTCCAATCACTGAAAATCTAGGAAAACATGCAGGATCAGGTTGAAAACACCTTTAAAATAATGCAGCGACTTCCAGTTCTAAACCCTACGATAATGAAGTTTTGGACAAGAAGAAGTCGGTCGAATTACAAAACGTGAAAAAAACAAAATCAAACTCACTGAGAAAAAAATTTTGTGTTAAAATTGGTGTCGTGATCTGGTTGGGATATTTTTGTCATGAAACAAAATCAGAAGCTTGATAATTTTTTTCAAAGGAGCCACCTTCAATGGAAGAATATGTTTTACATACAACCCCATGCAATGCAAAAAAAAATATCCTCGTAATATTCTTACCTCCAACTAATAACACCACCGACCAATACTAATAAAGTTTGGTTTGAGTACAAGCTCAGCTTTTTAAGTCAGGTCACTTATTTCTGTCCTAGTTAGGCACTTATTTATCTAATCTTATTTGAATACTCAAAGATATTCAAAAACTGATAAAAAAATTATAATTTTCTGCAAATTCGCGCTTTCGATTTTAATTTCAATGATTATTATTCATCCTCCTATCCTAAAATTAGAATAACTGAGGGGACATTAGTTTGGAGCACGAGTAATGTCATTATTCTGGATAAATAAGCACATTCACTCTTCGAAGTGGGATTCAAGGTGAAAAATAAATGGCCATAAACGAAAATTACGTCTATTTGGCACAGATTCATTACAAACAATCCAGTGATTTCCTTACTTAACTTAAGTTTTGATAATACGATATATCTACTGTGATATCTATACAAATTTGAGCAATAGATATTTGTTAAAAGTTAAAAGTCTGATTAATCATGACTTTCGACGTGGATAAATTAAAAATAATCTTATTTCAACTTTTGGAGATGAAGCACCATCCAAGACCATTTTATATTGGTGATACCGATAATGAATTCAAACTTGACCGTAGTAGGCTCACTGACTAAACTGAGAAAAGAGTTATTTATGCTACTACAGAGCATGGTATGTCCGAAGAAGCAATTGTCCGTTGCATAGATAGTGATTTAGAGATCATAGAGTTAGGTATTTTTATATTAATGCTTGCTCCTTCTACGCTAATATCTACGAGGATATATTGAAAAATTGTTAGCCTACTATGGAACCAAACAAAATTCCTATGTCACAATATTTTATAACCTCAACATATTCTCCTCTTAATTGGATACATTTATTACAGCGAACCTACAACGTCGCTAGATCTTTCAAAAAAAGTTTTTCTTCTTGCTCTGCGAACCAGACCTCCACAGCTTTTATTACCTCCTCGTTGAAAGAAAATTTACGACCTTTTAAACTTTTTTTCAGTTGAGGAAAGAGATGATAGTCAGATGGAGCCAAAACTGGTGAATAAGGGGAGTGTTCTAGTAATTCAAACCCTAAATCACGAATTTTTTGCATGGCAACATGAGATTTGTGTGCAGGGGCGTTGTCATGCAAAAACAAAACACCTTTAGATAGCTTTCCGCTTCTTTTTTCTTTAATTGTTTCCAGTAGAGTGGTCAGTAAGGTCAAATAGTAATCTCCGCTTATTGTGCTACCCTTATAAAAAAAACAATCATGATTACTCCATGGCAATCCCAAAAAACTGAAGCAAGAACTTTTCCAGCAGATTCTTGGACACGAAACTTCTTAGGTCTTGGAGAACCAGAGTGTCGCCATTCCATCGACTGTTGCTTTGTTTCTGGATCGTAGAAATGTACCCAAGTCTCATCCATACTAACAATTCGGTTTAAGAAGTCTACATCGTTTTCAAATCGAGCACAGATCGAACGCGATGCTTCTACCCTTGCACGCTTTTGGCAACATTCAAACCAAAGAATATAACTGACTTTATAATCTTTGATTCAAACATTTGGGGATCCATTTTACAGCAATTTTTCTCATGTCCAAATTGACGTGAACTATATGATGAAAGCGTTCGTATGAAATATTCAGTGCTTCAGATATCCCTTTTAGCCCAATTCGACGGTCTGATAAAATCATGTCAAGAACTGCATCGATATTATTAAAATTAGTTAAGATGGCGTCCGATGAAGACGATTTGTCGGATGCTCTCAGCGAAAGTGTGGAAAACATTTCAAACAAAGCCAACTATACGACAAATTTCAAGTGCTGTGCAAAAAAACCATGCAAAACAGTAGTTTGCATCAACTGCATGGCAATGTACCACTCAAGTTGTGCCAAAGTTTCAAATAACCTAAAAATACTAGATGGCAACAAAATAATGTGCTGCAAAGAAACCAACTTAATGGAAAGAACCCGAGCAGAGATCAAGGCACTGCATGTGTTAAACACTACATTAATAAACAAGAACAAAAACCTAGAAAACAAAGTTGAGAATCTCGAGAAAGAGATCTCTCATCTCAAGAACCAATTGCTCAATAAAGCCGAACCAACCACAGCTGGAAGAATATCAATAGAAGACACTTACCTTCGTTCAGAGATGGTCGAATTTCCACAAAAGTATTTAGACAAAAACTTCCAATACTTGTCGAATGAAATTCAAAAATTAAAGACAGAAATTAACACAGGAGGAATCTCAAGCGAATCCAAGCTAAGCAACAGCGGAACCAGTGAAATACCACTAAACCAAGTTCAGTACAGGAAGGCACAATCAAAGGGAATCAAAACGAACGTTACTCAAAATTAAGACAACCGAAAAAATGAGATCAACAACTTAACCGTATCAAATGTCACACAAAAACTTACAAAACAAATCACAAATGCAGATGGGAATTCCCTTGATAAGGAAACAGCTGACAAGGAATCAACAAGTGTGAATAATACAATAAACATTCACCATTCACCCCATAAAGATGTTAACAATGCGGACATTACAGATAATGATAATTTTCAGATGGTGCAGAGGAGAAAGCAAAAGCGCCAGAATCGCAAGAAAACAATCGGACAAGGAGAGATAAACAGTCACGGTTTCCGAGGAAGCCTACCTAGAGTATGGATGTATGTATACAGGGTATTACCCGATGTAGAACATACACACATAAAAAACTACCTAGAGGAGAAACTAAACAAGGAAGAAGAATAAACGGTGAAAGAACTACCCTCCAAAACCCCCCACAAGAAATGTTTTATGGTGGGAGCACCTTTCTCCTTTAAAGATCAATTATATCAACCAAACTTCTGGCCTAAAGGAGTAGGCTTTCGACGTTTTGACTTTGCTAAATTCAACACTCTTAACCAGCAGAATTCTCCACAATATTTTATGTGAAGAATAATGGAGTAACTTCCAAAAAATCAATTAGTTCCTCTATAATAATGATGAATTTAACTGACCAGAACCTTCAGTCCATAGGAAAATAGGAAAAATTTAGTATATTACACCAAAATGCACGCTCAATAGGGAATGCTAGAGAGTATGTAGAAGATCTTCTGTCGGAACATGAAGATGTAAAAATTTTATGTATAACTGAGCATTGGAAAACGGAAGAACAATTAAAGTATAATGCAATTGAAAACTTTGCATTGAAAACTTGTTTCTGTAGGAACAAAAAGGAATATGGTGGGGTTGCCATCTATGTAAAAAAGAATATACAGGTCAAAGAAAGAGAAGATATAAAAAGACTTTCAGAAAAGAAAATTTTCGAGTGTGTCGGTGTAGAGTACAACCTTGATGGTGATAAATTCGTTTGCATAGCAATATACAACAATGGCAATATAGGACTTTTAACAGAAGCATTGGAACCACTGTTACAAAAACTTTTCACTGAAAATATCAATATCACTCTGATTGGGGATTTCAACTTAAACCTCATTGAAGATTCAAATAAAAAAAAGGGAATTTATGAGCATGCTTGAAACATATAATATACAGCAGACTATTTACCAGCCGACTAGAATAAAACCGAAAACGGCTACCTGCATTGACAATATCTTCACTAATATTGAAAGAGCATATGAATCCTCTGTTATACAGACACATATATCAGATCATACAGCTCAAAAAATAAGTATTCAAATGAAGAAAAGCAAAGATAAATTTGTAGATCACCGAGTATTCTCACAAAAAAACATCCAAGATTTGAAACAATCACTAAATAAACAAGACTGGACATCTTGCTTCGAATTACCACAAAATGAAGTAAATAGACAATTTAACTTATTTCACTCTATATACCTACAACACTTCAACAGAGCTTTTCCAAAGAAGAAAAAAATTACAAATAGAAAGAAAAAAAGACATAACACGGATCCAAATATTGAAGAAATTAAAAATAAATTAGACATATTGCTAGTCCTGAGTACTCATGATGAAACTTTCAAAGAAAGATATAAACAACCAAAAATAAAATATGACCAACCATTAGCTAGACAAAAATCGAAAAATTACGAAGCTTTGATTGAAAAATCAGACAACAAAAATAAAACAGTATGGTCAGTAATAAATGGTTTGAAAAATTCGAATAGGAAAGAGATAATAACTGATGATCCTCACCAAATGAGATAAACAACTTTTTCACAAGAGCTGGAGTAACTTTAACCAGAAACATGGCAGGAACAGATAGTGTTAACAAAATAGAGGAACAGTAAGTCACTTCGCCTAAAAAAGATCACTAGTGCAGAAACGAAAGAAATAATAAAAGAATTAAAGAACAAACATACATATGGTTATGATGAAGTGTCGAATTATATCATTAAACAAACAGCAGAAGAAATAATTGTACCTTTAATATACATTATCAACAACTCTTTGAAATATGGCATCTTTCCAGACAGTCTCAAGAAAGCAATTGTCAAACCTGTCTATAAAAAAGGTGATGTAAAGGACTATAACAATTATAGACCTATCAGCATTTCACCGAGCTTCTCAAAAATAATAGAAATGGCTTACTGTAGGCAAATAATGGAATACTTTATAGAAAACAATATATTAAAAGAAAATCAACATGGATATTTGAAGGAAAGATCTATAAAGACTGCAACCTATGAATTTATTACCAGAATAGTGGAAGCTTTCGAAAACAAGAAACTAGCTATGGGAATATTCCTGGATTTAACTAAGGCCTATGACTGTTTAGACAGTGACAAGCTAATCAAAAAGTTGGAATTTTATGGTATAAGAGGTCCAGTGCTTCAGTGGGTAAAATCTTACTTCACATGTAGGACACAAATGGTGGAGTTTCAAATAGATGGAGAGACAATAAGATCTGGAATAGAGATGCTTCTTCTGGGCATACCACAAGGAAGCATCGCTGGTCCATTATTCTTCATAATTTATATAAATGATTATGAAACAGACACAGAGCCTGGGAGTGAAGAAATAACAGAAGCAGAAGAAAAGAGGATAACTACAGTTAATTATGCGGATGATAAAAACATACTCATTGCTGGTAGATCGTATTCGGAAATTGAAAGATTGGGCGAAATTACTATGGATCAGACAAACAAATGGTTCAAAAACAACAATTTATTGTTGAACAAAGAGAAAACTAAATTGATACTCTTCACACCATCAAGTATTGAAGAAAGGGAGAGCATGGAATTAAATCAAGAACAATATACATTTGTCGATTCAACAAAGTTTTTATGATAGAGGCAAAGATAAGATTTGGAATTACAGGAATTGGAGTGGAGCAGGAGACATAAAACCGCTATTTATATTACAGAAAAAAAGTGTCCGAATCATTAACAACATGGGATATAATGAAACATGCAGAGGCATATTCAAGAAGATGGGGATATTGACAATATATGCTATATATGTCCAGGAATGTGTACTGTTTGTTATGGGTAATAGAGAACTCTTCAAGAAATATGAAAATAAGAAAGCTTTCTATGAAACGAGGAATATAGATTACATCTACCCAAGGTATAGATTGACAACTTCTCAGAGACAGATGGAATATAGATGCATAAAGATTTATAATTCACTACCAATTAGAATAAAAACTTTGAATAATATAAAAACATTCAAAAAGGAATTATTTAAATATCTTATAAATTTGGAGCCCTACAGTTTGGAAGACTTTTTGAATTGTAGATAGACCTATTGTTTTGTTTTGACGTTGTTTCTTTTCACTTGTGTACACTATGTATGTAAGGTGATTATGAAATAAAAGGCTGTTATTATTATTATTATTATTTTCGGGGACTGACACAGAAACTGGCCTTCCCGATCGGTTATCATCTTCAATGGAAAATTTACCTCTTTTGAAGCTTGCAGTCCAATTTTTCACGGTCGCATACGAAGGATATTGATCACCAAGGCTATTAAGCATATCTTCGTAGATCTGCTTACCTCTTAACCCTTTTACTTTACTTTTTACTTTTACTCGATGATGGCTCGATACTCCAATTTTTCGATTTTCACAATTTCGGTGGACATCTTCATTCTTTTAATGTATTGCGTAACTCGGGTTTGCTTTTTTGACCTCAAACTTCACACTGACACTTTTAATGAGTTATTGTTCTTTGCTCTGGTAACGCAATATTTTTTTATGCCTGGAACTGGTCTAGACTAACTAGATATGAATACATCCTCGTATGGATGTACAGAGCAACGATTAACGACTGTACTTGGAATAGCACTGTGAGAGGACAAAGTTTTCATTTTTGGATTGAGTAGAAAAAGCATAAAAAAAGCTGAATAATCGGCATGAGAATTACCCCAAAAGATGGGAAAAAGCTGAATTTTTCTTCATACCTCTAAAACCACCCCCTGAAATATATGAACGTTAAATCCGAATCGCTGACATCAAAAAAACTTTTTCCATCGAAAAACGAAATCGAAAAAACTACCATGGATTCAAGAACATTCTGTAGATATAGACAATAAGGAGAATTTGTAGAAATTAGCGGCTTTAATTATCGATAAAAATCTTGATGGCGTTCCAATTAAAGAGACTCTTCATCTCTGTCGATGCTGATTTTCTTGGAAAACCTCTTTCAGTTTCATCGTCTTTAAGGGCGTTGATTTCTTCATGCGCATGTTCTGGGTGTACTTCTCTAGCCCCCAGATCAATATGCATAATACTCACTTCTCCAAATTACAAAATTCCTGGGCGACACCAATCCAGAAGAAAATTGTGAAAATTACGCTAACAGTTTCCCGATGAAAATGATCATCTTTCGATATTTGTCTCTGAATTTTTTTTCGGAATTATATTCCATTATTACTCGAACTCTGGAAAAAATTACTGATAAAAAGGTTTATTGTTGAGGTTTCTGTATCATTGAAACTCATCAGTAGTGCATCATAATCCTTCCAAAAATGACGTCGTGATGTTATTCACCCTATACATATTTATTTATTTATGGTTTGACATATTTATTCACCTTTCCATGTTATTAAACGCATACTTAGGAAGTTCAATATCAATTAATATTATCAGATAGGGTAAATGTACCTAAAGCTTTATAAAGAGTCGATGATATTTATTGTGTGATAGGTAAGGTGCATAAAAAGATCGAAAACATTGGGTCCTGGCTAATTTTTATGAAGTAAGTAGAAGTCTCTGAAAAGGGATAGTATGTACTTATTGATCTGTTTCTGTTGATCCTTTCTTTCCCAAAAATATTGCACCTTCGTGGGCAGAAAATGGTTTATATTTTTGTTTATATAACGAGTATATTATTCCCTGTTTCTGTGTATTTTTGATGTTTATGACTTCTTCTATAAAAAGTGGTTAAGGATTTTGAATCAACAAAAGCAACTGATTCAGTTTTAATAAAATTTATCTTCTCTTAGAAATTATTACTTTATTTTATTTTAGGACTATGTACCTATTTGAATACTGATTATCTTTAATAATTGGCAGAATATGACTAGTTCCTGTTATTATTATTTATTATTATTCGGACCGGGGTTTTTGTGGCTCAGTTAGCCTTTCAGTAACTGCGACCATGTGGATCTTTTGCTCTCTACCCTACTCATTCATAGAAAGCCAAGGAGGTTGTCAATGCTGTTGATGAAACCTACACAACATCCTTAGTAGCCTTGGCTTACGTTACCTCGTGAGTATCCAGGACCGGTTTCCCTAATGAATGGTTCTTAGGCCATCAGCCAACTCTGGACACTTGCATACTATGTGTTCAGCTGTTTCTGCTTCTGAGCCACACTACAAATCTCATCTACTGACTTTCCCATACGGTATAAATGATATTTGTACCACAGTACCTCGTACCAGCCTCGTCAGCAGTTCCACCAACACCCGAAGCTCACCTCGTGACAGCTTCAGCAGCTTTCTGGTAAAGGTCAGTAAAATCGTCACGAATTTCCTTGACTGAGTAAGTCGAGAAATGTTTCTCCAGAGAGTTATTCTATTGCTCAACACCCATTGTTGGACCGCTGTCTTATGTTGGTCTTTTCCAAGCCCACAAAGGCTAAGGTCCAGCAGGTTGATCTTGATGCTTTTTTTCATCGGCTTTTTCATTTCCTCCAACACCACAATGCCCTGGTACCCATAGTAGAGTCACTTCATTGTTTGTGGCCAGTTGCTTTATGGTATGACGGCATTCCCATGTCAGCAGAGATTCCTGGCAGTGTGATCCCAGGGACCTCAGCGTAGCCAGACTGTCCGTGGTCATATAGAGATAGGCACCCCTTTGAGGTTCATTTTATAAGACAATTCTAAGCGCATACGTAAACAGCCAATGCCTCGGACTACAAAATAGAGGTTTTTAGAGATAGGTACTCAGTTTAGCTCCTTATACGCCAATGCCGATGTCTCTCTATGATTTTGATCCAACAGTAAATCATGTGGATGACTATGACCGTTATGAAGGTTGTTTCGAAGTCGAAGGTGATTAGCATGAATAGTTCCTAAATCCATACGAAAAATAATAGTGGGTAGATCTTCAACTTCTCATTGGAACAGGTAGTGTTCAAAGATAAAGAATGAAGTGTTAAATGTTGAAATGTGATGATAGAAACTCCACGAACCTCCATTCGTGTTTTATCTGAACTGGCTTGATTCTCTGTTGAAAGAAGAAATCAATTAGTTCCCATATAACTTGATTGATGCAAGATGTTGAATACTCTCGAAGGATGGCCTTCAGCCAGTGGTTTTCCAACCAATTCATTGATAACCTGAATCAATTCTTTTTTCTGATCAAGTCTCTTATAGGCTTCAACTTTCTGAATATGTCAACTCTCAAAATATGAGGATCAGGAGCAGCTAAAACCAAAAATTTTCCAAATCGCCTCAAATATTCTTTTGATACTTAAAATCTAACTCAGTGATAGAAGACGTTGGAAGAAAACATTTTTGAATCTGCTAGTACCTAACTCTCTTTGAAAAAGTGCCTTTCCATACAAAATTACCATATATGAATATTATCAATGTTTACGTGTTTATTTTCCTTATGGAAATATGAAGTGATTAAAGAAAAGAATTACATTCAACCAGGGAACATCAACCTTCAATTATTCATTGAACGCACCATAATAATGATCCAATTCCACTCAAATCTGATACATGCCAGTGGATCTAACCGAAGAACTAAAGCATATTGCTTTATCTTCTTGGATATAACAACTACACAAAAGAAAATTGGGCCCATTAATATCGAGCGGTCGATTTGAATCATCATTTCCCAGTATACTTTCAAATTGAAGCAAAAGAACGAGAAAGTCAGATCTAAACCAAAGATATAGAGTAGTAATCTTTGATCTAAACTGAAGCCAGATCCAGACGTGGATACAACACGGTGCAAACACAGTGCTTGTTGAGTCTGGACGGCATCTACAAGGGTTCGATATTTAATTTACAGTGATTTTAAACAGGGAACAATTACGTTACTCATGAGAACTGTTCCGGCATTACCCAGTTTTTGTTCAAAATGGAAAACTCTGATTTTCCCTGACCTCAAAAGTCTATAACTGGCACAAATTCAATAAACCTATCAAGGCATTTCGCGATTCTTTTCAAAAAACAATTCCTGAACTTTTCCAATAACAAATTCATCCACAATCAGCCCAAATACTGCAGAACTAATAACACCGGAGGCGACATTGACTGCGAGCATTAGTGGAGCAAACGATTTAATAAGTGTCATCATCCAAACAAATATATCACGGCCCCCTTAGACGTCATAAATCGGAGTCAGGCGCAGCAGCCTACCCCTCGCCCGTCGCCAAACAAACGTGCATCGGATGTCATCGCCAGGCCTGCTGCTATTTTCTACATGGTTACACAATCAGCAGACCTTTGGAATGAGGGATTACTCTTTTCATTTCTGCCAGATAATCGGGTTGTTGGTTTTCGGATCTTTTATGGGGGATGATGCCGGCTCCCTTATCGGAAGGAATGCGGACTGGAAATCTGTAAGAATCGTTTTGTTCGTGTACAAAGGACGTTTGTAGTGTGGGGGATCCAGGAATATTATTTTGGAAGACGACAGTGAATGACACAGTCGATGGTTCGAAAAAAAATGTCTCAACTGAAGTTAGATGAAGGTTATATTGATTTCGAAGAATTGTCGTTAAATTAATGCGAGCTAATCATGAATCAGCGCAGGAATTGCCAAAGAGGCTGAAACAAACCGGTTTCGGGATTATTGTCCCTCACCAGTACAGTGCAGTGTAACACATTTAAATCGCAGGATGGCACCTTTAAGTAAAACTATCTCCCTGGTACCCGCGGCACTTGACGGCGAGTACTGAGTGCTCCAGGTCTTTATTTGTTTACTTTCCAATTCAAAAAAATCTGGAAATGGGGCGCTTGTAGAAGTTAATTTTGATAATTAGAACAGTGATTGCAGGAATTTGGACAATTATGTTCCTTTCAAATCTTTATTTCAAACTAGCCGACGTTTCGGAGACAAATTTTTCCTTTTTCAAGGCTTATTCTAATTTAAAGATGAAACTTTGTGAAATCGTTGAAAATAAGACATTTGGAAAATGGAAATGGACGTTTTGATGTTCGTGGAAGGTTTCAAAAGTTGAAAAAAGGGAGTTCCTTATGTAGGAAAACATTAAATTAGAGGTAGACATTATTATTATTGAAGAATTATTCGCGCATAAGGCTAAAACTTGCACCTACAACTACAAAAACTGAGTCAACAAGCAGTTCCGCTTCGTTATAGAATTCAGACACAAGTAAACTAATTTCTGCTTCAAAGGAACTGGAAGATGGTAATTGCGGATTTGGATTTGTGTAAAAGGCTGTTTATGAGAAATCGAACGAAAGGTTTTTATCGTCGCATAGTCTCTGGTGATCTACCCCAACTATACCATCATATATAACCCATCATGCCGATACTCTCTTACATTGAGGATTACCCCAATGAAGAAACGTAAATAGAAAATAGAACCATTTTGCTCAAAAATAATATGAATTATTTTGCTTGATTGCTGTGTATAATTTGTTTATTGTATTTTGTGTATGAATTTATTTTATCTTGGAAATGCCACCACTGGGAAATTCGCTGGTGGAAATATTTTGTCGAAAAAAATCGTCTTATATGCTATATACAGGATGAGTCTTCGACTTTTTTCCCAAAACATTTTCTCCGATTCGTCGCTGATATAGATAATATAGATATAGCCATTTTGATTTTTCATGATGAGCTGTGCCACCCCTAGGAAAACAAAATTACCTTCAGAATAACTAGCTAAATATGTGACACTATACATCTGTGGATCTTTTGAACAGAGTTGTACTCAGCCAAAGTGCCCATTGGTTCAACTTTCACAGATACTTTTTATTTTTTGGACATAAAATTACTCGAAAACGGCGCATTATACAAGAAAACATGAAGAATACTTTCATTTTGAAAAACGTTCAAATATTCATTATATGGCGTCCAACTTAGTTTCAAGAATTGGGTTCTTTGAATTTTTGTTATTTTTATGGTACGCAATGGTTATAATGGGAAAACTGGAAAACGTGGGTGATATCTTGAGTTCGAAAAAGAGTCATCAAATAAATGGATTAGTGTATTCCGAAATTCGTTTCATTCGATAAAACCCTTCATGAGTCTATGGTTTTTCAACAGCCCGTATCTTTTAAACCGAGGCGATTCCGAAAAAATAGTAAAGGATGAAAGTTTTTGTTTTGACCTCGAAAATATAGCTAGGTTCTGTTTAAATATACGTACAAGTCAAAAGACTCTTGCACCCTGTATGTACGTACATATATGTGGTTTTCATATTGAGCTATCTATAAAAACAAAATATTTCCTTGTATCTATGTTCCAAGGTTTTAAGAAGGTATAAACCATAGACATAGAGACATACTGAACAATACCAGCATGAAATTTTCTATTTTATAAAAAGAGAGAAATGATCTTCGGGCCAACACCTGTCTCTTTTCTGTTGACATAGAGGTGAGTGTGGACCAATCAAAATTCTAGAAAACGACAACTAGCAGGCTCAATGTTCAGTTTCTTTTTCTGGTCGTATTTCATGCAAGATAGAAAGGGAAGGCACAGACCTTTCTCTATGTCTATGGTATAGACACAGATTACAGAAACAAATTTTGTAGTCTGTGGATATAGAATTCTATATCTTCTTGATAGGTTCCACTGTTGTCGACTTAACAAAGATTACTTGACTTAGGTAAAGGCATTCTACGTCACAAGCTTTTGAATATTCGAATATTTACTAAGTTTCGAAGAGTGTATTTCTGAAATTTCTCAATTTTGAAGCGAATCTTTTACGTGTTGGATAACGATGAATGGAAAAAGGTTTTTCATAAATAATCTCGAATACGATTTTGGAGCTTTAGGAAACTTGCCAATTCCAGAACTCAATGAAACAAAAGACCAAAATTTAACGTCAACATTTCACAAACGGAAAAATGAACATCAGACCATAACCGGAAAAACTAACGATGGCACCAGTCACATTTCCCGTCCATATAAGCTAATTACCCTGCCATGCAAAACCCCGCTCGGAGCTCACAAAAGCCCGAATTTCCGAACAAAACCGGAGCATTACGCAACCCACCCCCACGTCCACCCTTCCCGCCATATTGCCACCCGTAACTCAATTTAATTTCTGGACTTTCCACGCAGCATGCCGATATCGATATTTCCGCTTTTCCTGGTTGTGGGCGTCGCCTGGACCTTCCCGTGGAAATTCCCCACGCGTAGCCATGGAAACGACGCCTTCTTCGAGCCAATAATGAGCCGGTCTGAGATCAAGAGGGTCTGCGTGGAGCTGTGCATGTCCGGGCTGGGTGGAGAAGCCTGCGGAGACGACTGCGTGGACCTGTCGCCACTGACTGTCACTTTCCAGTCAGATCCTGCAGGCGATGCGGTGCGGAACAGGAGCGTGCCGGTCGGCAGCCCGCGCTCGGACTCGTGCCCTGTTCTGTGTGCGAACGGCCTAGGTTATCCTCTGTGCAGCTGCAGGAACTCCAAGAGCAAACCTGCGAATTTCGTGCAAGTCTGTGGTCATTTCTGCCTGAGCTACGACTATCAAGTTTTCGGCTGTCAACCCTGTGACGTCTACAGAAACCTGCAGAAAGTCAAGGACATGTCTTACCTGTTGCCCAGCAATGTCTCGTCCGGTTACCTGATGGTGGGGATGGTCCACGAGATGAGTCCGTACTGGATCCAGTGGTGCATCGATAAATGTTCTGAGGGTGAAGGTGGATCGGCCTGCAATTGTGATAAACCCATAATGGCCACCATGACCAAATAACATCGCTTGTTCTGGCTCACATGAGTAAGAAAGTTTCAACCATTTTAAATGTATGATACAATCAATGCAATTTCAATAATGTCAAAGAGCACCTATTTTTGGAGCAGCACAATACCTGCTTTAGCAAATTTGAAAGCAGGTCCATGTGAGATATACTAAATATTCTTTTTATTCCATGATGTTTAACAGCTAGGTTGAGATATGCTTCATACATAGCATAAATGAGTGAAAATATAGGGGGTTTATAAAGGTACAGATGTAATGACTTAGCCTTAGCCAATAATTCATGTTCATTCGGTGTTAGAAAGCTCTGTGTTTAGTTAAGAATATTAGGCACTTTTATTGATGTTGATTAAACATAGATGGTACGACAATTTTATTACTATTAAGTTTAAATATTCCTCTATATGAAATTGCTTTTCGAGAGTTATCACAATAAGTAAGGCACATTGTTCAATAAATTCGTGAAATATTATTTTGTTTTTTTTTTTCGTTTGTTTGTCCTAAGTGTTTGAAGTAATGATGTCAATATAACATTCAAACGTTGTTTGAAAAAATCTTTGTCAAGAAGCCTTTGGAATTTGGTTGACATTCTGACCATTCTGTGGATATAGACGTAGACTTAGCTACCAGTGCTACCACATTATTTCAGAGTTCAGAGGAAAAATAAGTAAACATCTAAATCACTTGAATTCTGACGTAATTTCTTGAGAAAACAGACTGAAACGTTAACTTGACTTTTATCAAATTGGAAAGAAGTAGCAAAAGCTTAGAGTTACGTTCCAACATAGAATATCAACCTTCAAAATTCCATAGTCTACTTGAAGGCGAAGTTTTCTGGACGCAAGTTACAAATTTTATTTCCAGAAAAAGCGAAAATCGTTGGCAAAGAAGAATTTTTTGCAGAATTCAAGTTTAGAAATGTAAAACAATTATGTATTTATGTATCAACGACGTGGCTTGAAAGAAGACAGTATTCTGCCAAGATGCATATCACATTTTTTCGTCGACTTCAAAAAATTTCATGTTATGTTCTTATTATCGAATTTTGCTTTAATTAAAATACAAATATAGAGTGAATTCCAATACATAGTCAGATTTTTCCAACTGAGGTAGCCAGCAAGCTGATCAGCTACATGGTATGAAGAAATGGAACAGTAAATTTCTTTTATATACTGTCGGACTTGTAGTATAGCGATGGGTTTTGTAGCGTGGTCAGTGCTAATGCCCTACCTACCAAAAATAAAAATAAAAACGATAAAATAATAAGTTCTCTTTTTTCCTTATTTGAGCAATTCAAAGACAAAATCCAGTCTTCCAGAAAAGTATAGATATATAAAATCAAGGTGCCCTGACCTTGGTGGAAAATGAGATGTTTCTGTTGAGAGGAACGTAGGCAATTGAAAATTTTAGCTCTATCCGTATGCTCTATCATTCCTCTTTTGAAGAACAAATGATTTAGTTTTTCATCATTCATACTATATATTCTATTGAAGTCTGATGCTCTATAGAGTCTGGACTAACTTTTCGTTTAAATACTGATAGTTCTAGGCGCCAAATTTGGATGTTTAATGATTAATTCTGGAGAGAGTGTGTATTCCATGTATCTATACTCAAATATTTAGGGCTAGCTCCAACTATAACAACTTCATCCATAAAAACAACATGTGGTCTTTATTCAATGCCCTCGATCCTCGATCTTAACCCATTTTACGAAAATATGCACCAATCTCTGAAAAGCTGTTTAGTGAAGATATTTCAACTAGCCTTCATCTGTAGACATATTGCATATCTAAAAAACCGAGGTTAGAATTTTCTAGAACAATAATTGTAACGGTCAAATACTTTGAACAGAGAAACTACAATACATCTATCAAGTCGAAAATTAACAAATGATAAATACAAATTCCTTCCGAACTACTTAAAATATTTGCAGATGATAGATCATATGGTATCAACCTAAAGCAAAAATTTTTACACTTCCTTTCTCCAGCAGAAACAACTCCCTGTATTTAAATTGAGGTACGGCATACCTATGTATAGTATTTATAGGTGAATTATTGTGGAAATATTGTTATATATTGAGTAGGTACATATGTAGGATCCAAAAAGGATCAAGGTGTGTTTGAAAAGAAGGAATATTCCTTCTTTATATCTAATAGGTATTGATTCTTCGACGTCTAGATGAAAAATTGCAACAAATTCCCTCATGATTTTTGTTAGCATTTGATGTTTCATTCGTTAGAAATCGTTGGCTGTGTAACTCATTTAAATGTAATTCATAAAAATCATGAAAAACATGTTGCTCAACTCGACACAATCGTTACTTGTTTACTTAAAAGTTAAAAGGAACAACAACGATGGAAGAAGGGGCAAAAATTACTTTTGGCCAATTTGGTCCACTCCAAACAATTGCACCAGTGTTACTAAAGATGGCGAATTTCGGAGCATTGGAAAAACTCGAAATAGAATAGCTGTGCCAAAATTTTGTATATCTATGAGTATAAGGTCACTTTTGCTAAGATTATTCCAAAAAATGATTACTAATCTTGATAGACATGAAACATCGTAAAACAAAATACACAACTGATACTCTATAATGAAAGCCTAGACATTTTTTTCAGAGTGCTACTAAAGTAAGTAAGTAAATTTAAAAAAGTGTAAAAGATTAATAACGAAAAAAAACTTCATTCAAAAGTAACATACATATAGCACGTAAATGAAAATAAGAAATTCCATCTTCCAAAAATGAAAAAATGTGAAATAAAATATTCAAATGCAATCAACAAAAAAATGGAACCTCATTGCTTAAAGCGTAGCAATGTTTGAATCAATAAGTATAAATAACTAAACCACTAATACATCAGCCAGTCTCATGATCACTTTGGAAGTCTCATAAAATTTAAAACTTGTTTTAGTTTCTCGTTACAGTAGAGCTAAAAAAAGATTCAAAATTGGGACTTGTTCTATTTTCTCCTGAACTCTCTTTTACTCATCTTAACTGATAGAATACGATCTTTTGAGAAAAATAAGAACACATAGTATTTTAAAGTGTAATTGAAAATAAATTTTTCTTTCAATACAAAAGAGTTATCTTCTATTGTGCAGAAAATCCAATCGAGATAAAGTATTGTTTAGTATGACATTTAGAGAAGCTGTGTAATAAATACATATTATGCATATTTGTATCTTCGTGTTGTTAATTGTTATTCTTATCTTATTGTATTTCTCAGTATAACGTCGCTTCTTCATGCTTGTTATTATTTCTCCACTATTTCGTATAGATTTAGAATGATCATATCATGAGATTTTCTGAACTGTACATACTGGTATGTTCAACTTTCACCTTCCTACTTATGGTCAATATTTTAGTTTACTTCTAAATCCTTCTGCTTCGATACTATATGTATCAGATTTTATGCGTAAATATGTGAATGTATATATCTATTGATTGTAAATACCAATGTTATTCATTTTCACGTTTCCAGATTTGTTGAAATTTGAAATGTTGTGTAAAGACAATAATTATACCTTAGGAATTGTACAGATTATAAGAAATAACTGTTAAGATGGTTAGGAATAATTGTACAGATTATTTTGTAGATCTACGTTACGAATAGCAGCAATTGAATAAATGTATCATCGAAAGGAAAATTTCATTTTATCCCCAATCTAATTTAAGCTTGAATATACGTATCTCCTGCATCCTACAAATAGCCCATCAGGCTTATTTAGGCTTCCCAGTCACTTATCGCTATATACTTTTGTAGCATGTTGTGTGAAAACCCTTGAATTATTATGAAATTTTCTTCGAAATATAGGACAAAGATAGTTTCACTGTTTTGTTCTGAGAGGTCAGCAATTTTATGTAGGAAAATTTATATCGCCTTCTGAAAATAATGCTCGAAGCTCAGGTAGAAGAAACAGCTTACCAATGCATACATAAATTAAACAAATTCATTGAACTGAGGATTTTTTCAAAATAAAATACAACAAAATCAGGTTCAAAATATAGAACAAAGCCTTCAGAAAGAAAATTAAAGATTATTCTAGATTACTTGAGGGGGAGGAGACAAACATCATGAAAAGAAATTTTCCCGCACCAAAAATTGCCTATCTTTAATATTCAAGATGGCGGTGATATCATCCCTCTATGTCCAATGCAATTCCATGAAATTTTAAGTACGGATCTGGCGGCCGGCCGTAAAACGCTGACCACGCCGTAAATCTGATTAATCACGCGTGCAAAGATTATAGACTACTCTATAATCTTTGCACGCGTGCTGTATGAAATGTTTCAGACTTTTTTGTCAATGAATCCTCATTCACTTGAAAAAACGAGGGCAAAATCAATCTATACGCATGACCATAACCACAACGCTCATCAAGGTCAAAATGAACGCAATAGGTTCACCCATTGAACTCTAAAAGAAATTCTTTTAGAGTTTGAACTCTGAAAGAAATTCTTTTAGAGTTTGAACTCTAAAAGAAATTCTTTTAGAGTTTGAACTCTGAAAGAAATTCTTTTAGAGTTTGAACTCTAAAAGAAATTCTTTTAGAGTTCAATGTTTTCACCATCCTATCAGCAATGTATCCTCTCGCTTATGCAACACATATTACAAAAGAAAATCTTCTTTGGTTGAGGGTACAAACCGTTGGAGGGAGCCAGTGGACATTGTAAAGGAAATATTCCAATACAAACATAATATTGAATTATTGATATAGATTTTATAATATGTAGCTTATTGTACCGAATTCGATATTCATTTCAAATCGGGATTTAAATAATCGGTAGGTATATAAAGTGTGAACATTATTTTTCCAAGGACGACAAATATAACATTAGTGTATTTGTATGATTTCCATTTTCAATAAGCTATTATTTACATTTATATCAATTTTATGTCTCGAGGAGATTGATCTTTATAAGCATATTTCAAAACTACTCTACAGATAGAGTTGTGCTAATGATCCATAGCGGTCTAAGCATAAGAATTTTCTAAATGAAAAAAAATTTTATCCTGATTCTCCTTATAGGTGTACCAATGTAGTACCTCTGTACCTCTCAAAAGTCTTTTGATTGCACGAGTTTGAAGAACCAGCTTATCATATTACTTTTACCTTCGCTATCGCTCTATCTTCAAGTGTTTTTCTAGCTCTTTGATTGAAGATTTGAAGAAACAGCGTATTACGATATTATACTCACCTTAGTTATAGCTCTGTTGTTGTCATTAGTAAATGTTTTTCTAGTTCTGCAGACAACGGAAATAGATATGCGCAAAATCAAGAATTCAACTCTAGATACATATCTAGCAAATATTAGACTTAATCTTTGATATCTAGAGGTTTTGTTTCAGTCCAGCTCTACCGGACTCAAAAATCCTGACCACTGTACAACCACTTGGGCTGAAGAAAATAGATTTCTTCTACCCCATAACTTCTCGACAGACTCAGCAACATATACTTTTGTTGATGTACAATAGGCACCGCCACTTTACGGCAGTAAGTTTCGGCTTCAATCTGTTGCACTGGGTTGTTCCTCTAGTAGGGGTTAATACTCAATGGATTAACTGAATTTTTACTAGACGAACAGTTTTGAATCAAAGAGATGACTCTTATTTGGTTGAATATTCATTATCACTCATGGCCGTCTTACTTCTCTGATTTCCATTGTAGTCGGAATGACTGAAATAAGTATGAAGTTAAGCCACCCTTCAAATTTGTGGGTGAAAACACCGTTTGCCGAAAACGGACAGTAATGAAATGTATTTTCCGTAATAACTTGAAGTAAACATGGAATAAAGTTGACACTTTTCAAAAATATCCAATTGGCAAGTTAAAAAGGAAAGTAGGTCCTGATCAAAATACAAAACCAACTACTAAAAACAAAGCATGACCATTTTCAGCACATGGGAGACATTCCTTTCCCTCCCTCCTCAAATGGGATATAAAAGAGGATCTTAGCTTGCCCGGGTTACCTGAGTTATTGCGAACAGCATTTCAAATATGATTGCGAGTGTAAGTAGCGCCTATTATAAATATTTCAATTTGTGCAAAAGGCTAAAAACAATTTCGTAGAACTTCGTAAGAATCGGTGCTCTGAGTTTAGATCTAAGCCGCCTTCCCCCGTTAAATTGAACTGGTGGTGCGAAAGCCCCTGGAAAGACGAAAAGGATAGGAGAACCGAATCCTGCCGTTGTGCTTTCTCCCGACCTGAATTTGGTCCTCATTTTCCGATAAGTGAGAGTTGTTTTTTATTTTTCAGTTATACGATCACCACTTCAAGTGTTCATAACATTATTTTGCCACTAGTTCCTGTATTTTCAATTCAATCCGTTCGAAGGAAAAAATATTTTACTTATTTCAGATGTCTGTAACTCTGATAATTTATACAGAAAGATGAATGAAACAACTCATACCATTAATGTTTTAATGACAACCTATGAATTTCATGATTATTAATAAGACAAATTAGACTGAAAATATGTCCTTGAACAAAGTTCTATTAGAATATTCATCAACAAGTGACTATATTCCAACTAACATTTCGAATATTTAAACAATTTCAGTAATAAAATATAAAACATACAACACTTATCTTATATTGGGTATGAAAATTTCAAAATATAACAACAAAATAAACTTCGTTGGGATAATTCATAGATTTGATAGAACATTTTGTTATCCAATCTCAAATATTTGTTTCATTATTATTGGCCAGTTTATGAAAATGGAACATATAGAAGAAGGAAATAAGTCTATTGAAATCTAGACATGAAAAAACTAATTCAGAACTGCACTGGACACAAGCATGGTTCCCCCCATTCTTTTTAAGTAGATATGCCTTAATTTCTTCATCATTTCCTATAATATTTGCTATATTCTCCTAATCAAATATTTCTATGATTCCTAATCAATATATATCATCAAAATGGATTTATTTTATGTGCACATTATCATTGAAATAAATTTCAAAAAGATCAAGCCACTTATTTACAGCACTTCTTGAAAAAAAAAAATAATTTGTATCCTATGAATGGAGAAATACATAAGGGAAAAATCTTTGTGGTGAAAATAAAAATTTGAACATCTAGTTATTTAAGCTCTTGTTATATCGAGTCTATTCTACTCAAGTTGAAACATATATAAACTCTCAGAATTGAGAGAAACCATGCTATTTATACCTTCTAATAGGTGTGGCATAAACAATATATGAAATTGGTTACATTTCATCCCCCATTGCCTTCAATTGAATACTGACGAAAAAATCGAAGAAACTGTCCCAAATCTTAAAACATTGGATAATGATGAACATTTAAAGTTCTAGTTTATGAGTATTGCACAAAATTTTACAGAATCAAAATAAAATAATTCAAAAACTAAAAAGGACAAAATTACAAAATGCACAAATAAGCAAGAAAATATTTTCAACATAAATATATTCACATTTGAAAAAATTATACGATATATCCCTACTTTTCTGTATCAACATAACCACTTCAATAGAACTTGTAACAATTAACCAGTAATCATCTCCACCTCCCTTTCATTGTGATATTGCTACTTAAATAATTACATTGGAATAATTGAGATGTATATTCTGATCATTAAATTGGCTTAGGAATAACTTTATAATTTTTTTAAAATCTGTAAGTACTCATCTCAACTAAACTTCGAACAGTGAAGACTGATGAATAATGATATTATTTTCTCACTTTCTCAAAGATTAAAAATATTCATAACTAAAAATTTGAAAATAAACTTTAAAATATTACTTGAAATTTGGTGATACGGTGTTATTACAGTTTAAAACGTAGGTAACCTCATTACCTCTGTTTTGTACCATTCTTATCAGCTAAAACAGTAATAAAGTTTTAGATTTTATACATATATAAATATTTGACCATATTTCTACTCTCAAAATAATATTACTTTGTAAAAATACATTATCTTTTCAAGACGGAATATTAAGATTCTTATCACTCATTTCATAAGTAATCAAAATCAATCTACCTATCACTGGGGTTATTACCCCCCCCCCCCCCCCCCCACAAGTTCATTTTAAATCTGAATGAAACCATAAAAACATTAACAACTGTTGTTCAATAGACAGGACATAGCTTTCATTATAGATAGATCATTTGAATGAAATACTTTGCAAATTGCACAAAAAACCATAGCTAATTTGTGAATTAAACGCCTCATTGAAACATAACCAAAAGATTCCGATTTTCAAACAATACCCTGTATTATATCATTTCTCATCACCTATCCATGATTATTTTCACCTAAAAATATCACCGTATCAACAAGTTTTCAGGATCTACGACCTTTACAACTTCTTTACTGCTCGATAAAATTTGGACTTACTCTTAACTATTGGTCCGTAAGAATACATATCAGAGAAATTTTTCAACAATGCCAACTGCTTAGAATAAATCATCACTGTGATATTAATTTTGCAAACATTTCACACGCGATTCAACAAATCCCAAGAAGGCACACTGTTCTATTTAATAATTTTTTTTTTTAGTTTGGTAAAATACCAAGATTAGTATGAGCTTATACTTTACCAGAGATGAATCAAAAAGTGTGAACTTATGAAGGAAATATTTTTCTACATCTCAATCTGGAGGAAGATAACTAAACAGTTTGAACTTATTCCGGATATGGGGTCTAACATCTTCGTTCTGCAATATACCAAAAATTAAGAATTAGATATGTGCTATTTATTGGGAACATTTCGATTTAATATTTAGTAATGATATTTATACTCACACTTGTCACCAATTTCTCCAAGAATGGAATCAATTTCATCAATTCCGAATCACTCTGATCAACAAACCAGCTTTCAATGGGTATTCCGTTATTCAACTAGAAAACAAGTTAAATATTAAAATTAATTGAGAACAAGTAGGTCCCAACTATTGAGAATTGAAATTTTAGTTCAGTTTCAAACTCCAATAATAATCCAAGGAACTAAAATTTTTAATTGGAGTTGATACAGATTTTTTTACCAGGTTTTTTCAAATCTTGGTTACGCCATGGTAATTGGAGAAAAATCATGAGAATACTCACATGATATCCAAAAGCCTGGGGTGAATTGTCGATGATGATGGTTTTGGACAAGTCTCTGCCCAGAATAGTCAAATCCTTTATGTAATTACCATTAACACAAACACAATGCTCTCTGAATAATCTATACTTGATCCATTTTCGTTCAGGATCTAATAGGTTCAGCAATTTGTCAGCATAAATTCTCTTAGATGCAGTAAATAAGATTACTTCAAACATCTGCGATACTTTCTCCATAAATTCTCTGAAAAAGGGCCTTGTCCTCACATAAACTGTATACGAGCAATCTTGGAAGAGAACTGGGAAGCTGAAACTAGCGTCCGATAATTCTTGGAGACTGCAATGGACCAGGGTCTCATCCAAATCCAAAACCTTAAATATAAAATTTCTTCCTAAGCATTCAATGTATTTTTAATATTAACTAGTACTTATAGATCCTTATTTATTGGTAGACAATGAAACAAGTTCAAATTTCAACTTACCAAACTGAATTCGGGACTTGATCTAGTTTTCAATGGCAATGCAGGGCACTTAGATCGCATTTCAAACGTAAGTGGGGGTAAATGCTTGATGAATAGATATGGATCAAAAGCTTCCCAGGTATCTTCAATTTCAACATGTTCTGGTTGGCAATTCAATCTCTCCTCACAAGCTGGCACCACACTAGCTATCATTTCCGTAGAGTACCTTCCAGCATACATATTGGAATAATCATAAACATTTTCCACTATCATATTCTTAGTTAGCTCTTCATCCAACAAATTAGAGAAATCATGAGTAGACACATTGCTCAGGTCCGTCATATCCTGCCTTAATTCTCCACAATCATAATACATACTATCACAAATTTTGTCTGAAAACTCGGGAAATCCATATTTATCGAATTCATTCCTGTCTACCATGTCCACTTCTGAACATTTTAAAGTTTCTTCGCAGACAATTTCCAATGTATTGCCTAGATTAATCGTAGAGTATTCAATATCTTTAGGTAGGTCTGGATTTACTACTTCAGCAGCTCCATTATTATAGCTATAAGTATAAAACTTTTCCGGATTAACTTCAACTGCTGTATTGTTATTCAGCGGTAATTCAGCATTTGCTAAATTCACAATTGTCTCTTCTCCTTCAACTTTTATATTTTCTTGAGTATTCAATTCTGGTACAATTTGCTCAGTCAAGATTTCCGTACTATTTTCTGTAAATTTTGGGGGTGATTCTAATTCAAGTGGTTTTGAGTTTTTAATAGTAGCTTTCTTTGCTTTTCCATTATAACAATAATTCGGCTTTTCTACCCATTTGTTTTTCCTTATTAGTTTACGGATTCTTGAAATTTTGCATGATGAAAACAATCTCAGTCTTCGACTTCTTATTTCACTCCTTAGCCACATCTTGACATCTCTTCATACCTAAAATAAGAAGCAATTTCCATTTGATTTGGAACCAAATTTGAATGCGCCAAGGAAGAATAAGCGGTAAAATAGTTTTTGGCTTTTCCCTTTTGAAACTACTGTAAATAAATTCTTTCAAGGACTTTTGGATCTCATAAACACGAATCTCATCTATAATTTAATGTTATTATATTTAGCAGTAATGAAATAACTTTTTCTCAATTAATTTATATGAAAAAGACCGACAAATGGCTTTAGTATTTGTTTACAAATAATTAGCGGCAAAAGCTGACCTGATGAATAATTCGGAATGCTACAGAAATATCCCATAAACTCATGTTGAATAATTGGCATTCTTACCTCGAGTTTGCAGGGAATTCATCAACTCTATCACTGTTAAAACAACTGCAGCATCATTTTTATTAAAAATTTCATAAAATAAGAACGCTCAAAAATGGCGTCCCACGCTAGATGTCATTTCACTTTTTATGTTCTTAAAGTAGGATTCGCTATCGCGCATGTTTGATTGCGTTTGCTGCGTATACGTCGAATCAAATTATTTCCCTGGATTTTGCGTATTATCCTCAAACAAATTATCAAAAATCTTGAGGACTAATCGACTATTGAAAAGATCTAATCTTTGTTAATGAATGAAAACAAACAGCACTCTCAGCAAACTGGTAAAATGTTTGTTTTATAATCAGTAGTTACAGAAGACCTCTTAATAAAAGTTATCTCGCATATTTATTTATTAACTTCATAAAACTTAAAAGGAGACATGGAAAGTAAAGGAACACCAGAAAGTGATTTCAGTATTGAATGTTTTCAAAACTACACAGCCCCAGAGGTATTCATTCAAGGATTAGCTGGTATAATCGATCAGCAAGATGTGAAATCAATGATAATAGCCCAAAAACAAATGTAAATTGGGAAATTTTCATGTTCAAATCATATTTAATACTGTGAATTCTAGGTTACAAAGATTTGAGAAAACTAACGAAATGTTAACCAATTGCAATGCGCTAAGCGCTTCTAGGTTGAAATCAGTAGGTCCAGAATTCAAAAAACACTGTCAAACATTTCTAGAGATGAAAAAAGATTTGGATTACATCTTCAAAAAAATCAGAGCAATCAAAACCAAAATATCAGCTCAATACCCAGAAGCTTATGCAGAGGCTTATTCAAATAACAACCCTTTAGAGAACTCTGATATGCAGGATAGTGATGAAAATATATTTCAACCAAAGGAAGATTGAAAACATTTTATTTATTCAGAATTACATTTTATTTAATTTCATAATGAGTTCAAATTCTTAAAATTCATATATACACATGGAAATATAATCAGATAAATAAAGAACCATCTGCTGGACCTAGATAATGTAAAGAAATGAGTATAACGTCTATTAATGTCCATACGCCAAGGCCTCCAAAACTGAAAAGTTTACCTATTCCTTCTTGCCAGTGACCTAGGTAAAACCTATCTGCCCCAAACCCCCCAAGTGTTACGCTGAGAGCTAAAGCTGTTAACCAACGATACCCTCCAGTCCAATTGCATGGTAATCGTTTATCAAATAAACGATTTCCTGAAAAATTAAAACATAGAATTTATGTTTCTCACCTATATAGTGACTTTACCTAGGCAAATTATATCTTTATGTACTGTACAATTGGTAGTATAATAAACTTTAGGAGAAGCTACTGAATTACAATTGGCTTTTAATTCACAACTATGTTCCCAATGATCTGTTTGATAACAATATCTGCAAATATATGGTCTTTGGAATTTTCTTTCTCCCTACAATATATGAACATTAATATTTTATCAACTTACAATAGTTGATATTACTCACTATACATTTAACAACAGGTTTAGCTGTACATGTAGCATTCAATAAACTTCCATATTCACAATTATATTTAACATAGCAGTCTAAACATGGTACTTCAAGATCTTTACATGCAACATCTGAAGGGCATGTTAATACTAAATCTTCCTGTAATTAAAAAATAATATTATTCTTGGTGATGTAAATTTTTCTTCATTACCTGAACAGGCTTTGGAATAAATATTTCCTGCTTTTTATACGTATTATTTTTCACTTGATTTTTAAAGTCGGATTCCATAAAATTTTCAGCTGAAACAGAGCTTAGAAGTCAAATATCAAATATGTATGTTGAATTTTCACCTACCCATTTGTATATTATTTACATAATTAATCATAACTGAAAGCAATATGAATGTTGCTTTTCGAATATTTATATGCATACATTGCATTTTCTAATATCCTTCATCAATAAGAAAATAATCAAGAAAGCTTTGGTTTGCTTTGCACTTGAATAAGGTTAGGTAAACCTAACCTAACTGTCAAAAACAGTTGTTTTGGCCCAACTTTTAAAATACCAAAAATAAATAGGTAAGATGAAAAATTTACAATTAAAATGGAGATTGAAATGTTTAATCACGTTTTCAATTATTATATTTACTAATAATTATAACTACATTCTTAAACTATAAATTAACTTATTCTTCTGAGAACTTTCCATTATAATATGGTAAATATTGTAAAACTAATTTCCAATCAGTTGCATAAGTAATTCCAATCCCAGCAGTTGCTCCGAATAACATTGCTGAAGAAACCCTGCAATCAAGATCTCAAATTACATAACTCAGCTCAGCTACGGGAAAAATGAATAGCCTACCACTGAGATCCTTGTTCGATTTGTTTTTTGCCTATCATCCTCAATAAAGGTAGTTTAAGTGGCATCTTGAGTAATCAATTTACGTGGCCTCAGAGTAAAAGAAATGTTTTAATACAAGAGCAATCAATTCAACAAATCAAGAAATTTCTTTTAATTTTGCATAGAACTCTGGCCGAGATAGATTCCTTCCGAAAATTCGGAACAGAGAACAAATGAAAAATGAAGTTTGGTCAGAGATCTTTGGTTTGGTATCCTTACAGAGATTGTTTTGTCAAATATAAAGAAAAACCAGTATAAATAATTACCGAACCAAGTGAAATGAGCCACTTGAAATTTATTCTTATTCAGTAATTTTTTGTCTCTTCAACATTATACCCTCAGATCAATATAAAACTGAGATTATACCAAAGAGGAAGTTAATCTTTGATTTTACTCTGTAGTTTCCACATGTTCTATGGTACAGATCGCTCAAGTTTGTCTCTGGTTTGTCTGTTTGTTACAATGTTCAATGGTTTGTTATGACACTGTCATCTGTGGTTGTGATAAGAAATTTGAAATTTTGCAAAATCAAAATATTTCATTTGAGTAATTATTTTATGAAAAGTGTGAATTTAAATAGAATATATTAATTCTATTCTAGCTTGTATGTAACATAACAATACGACAGATAAATAATGGAAGAACTCAATAATAAATTACTTTCTAAGGATCAAACTGTAATATCTTCGTTAATATCGAAATTAGTTGAGAATATAGCGAAAAACTATGAGGGAAGGAGAGTTGAATCTGCACAATTTTGTTTCTTACAAAGTAAAGTTGTGAGTATGGACAGCAAAGTCAATGAAGTAGCTGCAGAAGGTATCTTGAAGCTCTTGAAGGAAGGAATACTGGATTCGAATAAGCTACTAGAAGATTTCATAACCCTCATTCCTAATAATAAGTAATATTTATATGATAGTATAATTAGTAAAATACTGATAACTTTTCTCATTTCAGAATAAGTAAAGGAGTGGTTAAAATAATTTGTGGAGTCTTATACTATGAGTTTTTGAAAAACGGAAAAAATTCCCCACAGAAATTTAACATGTATCAACCTCAACATCCCTTTATTACTATACTCGTAAATAATTCAGAGTGCTTTACGCATATTTATAAAGAATTAAGGTTTGCTTCAAAGGAGTAAGTATTAAGGGAATAATATTTGGTATATATAACTCGGTTCATTCCAATATTCAGCTTTTCTCATTAATATATGATTTTCAATGAAGAATAATTTACCCTTTGGATTGTGGCTAGCTTCACAAGTATTTTTGTTGTTTTCTCTTGAAAAGTATTATCTTTAAATAATAGGGTAGTACTCCAGAAAATCCAAAGTTTCAAAATATTCCCTTTATGTACTGTATATGTGAAATGATTAAATATTTTTATTTTTCAGCCCATCCTGGAACATGTGGAATTATTCATTTTATCAATATTGTTTTTGTAATCCCATAAACAAGAAACCTAAGTTTCATAAAATGAAACTATGGATTAATCTTTTGTTGTCGAGTCAAGATGATGAATTGATTATCAAATTGATTAATTGGTTACCTGTGAGTAAAAAAAAACTAATATTTATATTATTTTTTCACATAAATGCATTTGAGAACTTGTAATATTCACATTCAAGAATAACAATTTTTCGAAGCTCCATAATAAAATTCCACTTGCTTCCATGCATGCATAAGTATGAAATGCAGTAACTGAAAAAAAAATAAAGGAAACAACTGCGTGGATTACAAACAAAACATTGAATTTGGATAGTTGGTGTTAATTATAACACTTCATTATTATTACCAATATTTGAATGAAGCCCTAAAATTTTGTGTTTCAGCTCGATCCAGCAGGCTCCCTGCTAGTTTCTGCTGAGTTGCTGAATGAACTATCACATTTTAGCAGCAGGAGCAAAATTGACACAGAAATCATTCTGATGTTGCAAGTGAGTGCCTTATTCAAATTAGTTTCGAAGAATCATGATCCCAGGGACACAATTTCAGCTATTCGACTTTTATTGGATCAAATAGAGCAAATTAATTGTATAGATCCCATACTTCTTATTTTGGTTAAGGCTGTAACAAGAGCTTTATCAACTCACTCTTTGGATATTTTACAAATCTGTAAGTGGGAATAATAATATCGTTATCATAAAATTTCAGGGTCTTTATGAATGATTGTAACATTGTCATAGGCGTTAAAATATTCTCAGTTCAATTTCAATCATTTAAACAATTTTTGAAGCAGAATGTTCACTAGATTTCCATAAGAATTGATAATACAACAGTGCACTTCCATGTTAAAATAATTTATAAACACCCTGTACAAACATGTATCACAATTGTTATAAAAGCCATAATGGTACAATCAAAGTCTTGCTAGAGTAAACACCTAACTGCTCACCCTTGCACCAACCTTGAAAGTTGGTCATCATGGCCGGTAAACAAAACAACTATAGCATTTGCATATGCTTGGATGTAATCAAGTGAGCTGATGGTGGCTATCACAGAACACAACTAATGGCTATTAGATTGCCTACCAAGAGGGACCACAGTTGACAGAATGCTGTCTTGAAGGTACCCTCTGTTGACTTTGAATTTATCAGTCTTATTGCAAGCATGGTTATGATGTTTCTTGATCTCAGCATACAGCTGATCCACCTCCTTATCATATGAGGAATGCCTTTAACCTTAGCAGCCCATATCAGGGATATAGTGCTGTCAGAATTAAAGGCACCTTTGTTTAGAAAACAATAATTTTTTTGAGTTCATTTTCAGGTAAATATTTGACTTTCAATCTTATTTTAGGTGAACTCTTAATTAATCGACCAAACGTGAATTATTTTGTTTTACAATCCATCAAAGTTGCTATCCTCCACTGGATTGGAAATCCGTCAAGTTTGAGTGCAGATGTTTGTTCCAAAGCAGATGAAATCTACATAAACATCGATAATCTCTTGAGAATGAAACGAACTGTAGAATCTTCTAATCTCAGACAAATTCACGAGAGATATCACGACATTATTTCAACAAACCAAGAGTTGTGTACTGCATTTGAAGTGATGGCTGTATGCGAGTCGTGGAAGACTAAAGAATCCATTTTAGAGTTTTTAAAAAAAGTTGAGGTTTCGGGAGATCAATTCATCCGAAAAGTAATCCATGTAGTTTTTGGGTTATTCATTTGTGACTTGAACGATTGTGACATTACCTTGGCAGCTTTCAAGATCATATGTACTTACCTAGAAAATTTTAAGAAGTTCAGTCATTTAGTACTTACTTTGACATTGTACAATTTATCGAATACCTCTAATCCTAAGGTTCATTTTGAACTATTTAAGTATTTAACTAAATTAGCTAATATGAGGGAAAATTATCGGAAAGTTGTGACAACCATAAAAGTAGTACACAGCAGTTCAGATAATGCATTAAAAACATTCGGAATGAGACTCATGTTTGATTTATGGAAGACTGACAAAACTGCTTATCCTTTGCTGGAAGAAATGCTTACCGAGGAGGAACCAACTGAACATAAATGGGAATATTATGTCAATAAGGCACTTATAATAAAACAAATTTGTGAGATCAAGTAAGCATCTCATACAATAGATATGAATTGTTAAAAAACTTTAGAATTTCAGCTCTAAGCTTTATGGGGAGGAAATGGTAGCGCATTTGTCGAGAATATTGAATAAGTGTTCCGAAGCAGAGGGTGAATTGGCATCTTCAATTGCTATAGATGCCATATCTGTCCTATGCAGTGAAGGTATTATAGATATCAAAACTACCTGGATGACATTAGCGCCAAAATATTTGACTGACAAAAGAACAAAAACGGTAAAAAGGTGAGATTTTTTCTGTTATTTTTACCAGATAAAAAAATTCATGTTTCTGAAAATTGAAGTTGAAGGTTAACATGTGAGAAACACTCAATCTCAACAAGATCCAAGCATAGTTTCGAAAAATTATAATTAAAAAAAAAAATCAATTGATAACCATCGGATACCATTTGTTTTACCAAGTGAATTAGGTAATTTTCAAAACATATTTTTAGTATGTGCGGTCTGGCCTCTGCCATATCCAGTTTAATGCACCCAGAACACCATAAGGATTTACAGAAGGAGGTTATCTGCACAATTTGGGATTATGCAGTTAATAATGCAGATATCGAGGTGAAAAAAGCTGCTCTCAATTCCTTGGCTGAATTCGGTCTGGAGAACATTTCTCCTCATTTTCCAGAGCAATATCTGAATGAAGATTCTGCCTCCAAGTCTGATATTGTACCTCAACTTGTTCCAGGTAAATGCAAATTGCTTGTAATAAACTGTTTTCAAATTGAAAACCCAATAAATCATTCTAGAGACTTATCAATGTGCTTCTTGAAAATGTTTACAGGTATTTGTTGGATTAATTTCCTGAAGGATCAGACCGATTTATCTGTAGTTGGCGATTTCCTAATAAAAATGATCAAAAGAGAGGTGGACGAATATCCAAAATACGTATATCATATCGCTTCCAAAAAAGAGCCTATCGATTATTCACTTTTACCAAGTCATAGCTTAGTTAGAGGTGTTGTCATGTATTGTACTACACAGGTAATAGTTCGATACTAATGAACCTGACTAACAGTATCAATATTTGAGTGCACCAAATTAACTATTGTATTATTCTTAGATGAACAAATGGAATGGACTATACAAACACGTCTTCATTGAATGCATGAGAATACTAAGTCAGGAATACAGTAAACCTTTACCTCCTTATAACTGGGCGTTTCTTCATCAGCTCTTCAATGAGCCAGAATTGAAAAGTTATTGCATAACAATCGCTTCACATCAGGTCATGATATCAGGTACTGCCAGACGATTTGTAGAAAATTATATTGAAACATTGATTGGAGATTATGAGGATGTAAGTATTTTTATAATTAGAATTAAAAAATCCAAACACTCAAAAAGAGTAAACCACTTACCCTGTTTCTTCACAAATAAGAAGCTCAAGATAAATATTCACATTCTCAATTTTGTTAAAAAGTTAAGGAGTATTACAAATTTTCTTTTAAGTCTGAAAGAAAGATCCATGTAGGTTACTTCTAAATACAGAGAGTAGTTCAAAAGTCTTCATGCCAAGGGTGAATAATAAACTAAATCAATTCACATACATGACACCTGCTGATATCAAATCGACAAATGTTACAATCTAAATCGCAAAGTTCCAAAAAAAATTTCATTTTGTTTAGAAAGAATAGATGGTGTTGGTCTCATTGGACCTTGTCAGGGCAACGCAATTTCCACTTCTACGAAAGTCAAAGTCAGGCAAAGTCCGAAATTTCTGAAATTTGGCACTTAGTGTGATTCGCCTAGGAAGACCTAAATTTAATCACTCCGGACATTGCCGATAGCATAACATATTCATTTTGTTTTACAGCTTGAAGGAGCGTTACTTATCTATGGAAACTTGAAATTCTTAGCGAATAGTATACAACCCACGATATTCGAAAGATTTTTTAACAGCACCTTGAACTATGCGCAACATTTGAAGACTGATAAAAAAAACGAAGAATTCATCATTTCGCTAATCGATGCTCTCAAAGATGTATTGGCCAATCCTGCTGTTCAAGATATTAGTAAAAAGGTCATAGTGTCTTATATAGATGCTACATTAGAATCGTTTAATGAATCAGATGAGGTAAGAGAAAATTCTGTTTCTCCAATAAATACAACTGAATTTAAATTTTTACAGATCTTTGATATATTCTTGAATTGTGTTCCTTGTTACCCTCCCGATTTACTGAAAAACGTCACTGCATTACCCATACCAGAAAAAATGACTGATGAACTCTATCAGAAAGCAGTAAAAATAAGATGCAAACTTGCTCTTAACACTAAGGAAAAATTGAAATGGTTGGACGATTTGGTTGATAGAGACAGAGTGAACACAAAGTGAGTAGAGAATAAAAGCTTCCGACAGGTTCAAATAATATTCTTCTGGCTTCAGTTATTGCCACATCAGAAATCTCTCTGAATTCAGTGACAATATTGAAACATCTTAAATTTCTGATCAGATTTAGTTGAAACTTATTGATTGAGCCGATTCAGATGTCTATTTGTTTCCTTGTATATAACTTTGGCTAATTAAAATGGAGCAATTTCAGGTGCAATTACCCCTTAGAGGAATTCCTCAAAATATTCATACAACAGAAAAATCTTGGAGAATGCATTCAATGGACGATAGATCTGATAGGTAGGATCGAGGTTGCTGTTGCAGATAATTCTGCTCAATCATACATAATATTCCTTATGGAGGTACTTGTAATTGTGATAGTAGCCTTTTCTGGTTTCCACATTTTCACTTGTTCACATTTGGACATAAATCAGTATTTGAAATTGTTACCCCCGGCAGCTGATATTCTGTTGGAGATGAAGGAATGGGCTCATGATAGTTCGAAGGTAGGGAACTGAATTGAATAGTTTATATAAAAAAAAATTTTGCTGCTTTGGTGCTTTCCCCTGAATTCTGAAAATATTCATTTTGAACATACTTTTTTCACTGAAACAATGTCCTAATTCCATTGTTTCATCCATAATCAATAAACCCCTTTTTTCAGGTACTAGAATGCTTCTACTATTTAAGTTCCAATAAAGGAGGGTCAATTCCAGAGAATTTTCAGACTGCATTCAGACAAACGTTGCAAGCTCTCAGACATCATGTAGAATTCAAAAGAGAACATAAATGGATGAAATACCTTAATGCTGATATCAATCTTAGGACTATCCAATAAAGATTCCTTTCAAACATTTCTTTTATGTGCCCTAAACTAATAATCAATATCGTCCTCTGCCATCATCGAAAGTGATTTTTTCAAAATTCAACATAAATTCTTGAAACCAGCATCACATCTGGACTCATTAGTTGCTTAGGTTGTTTTAGGATTTAGTTTATCATTAATTATTTCAACTGTATTTTATTGAGATCATAATCAGAAATTAGGTGTTCAAGGGTAATGTCTGACATTATTATATATAAAATTCATAGGCACTATATAGGGATTTATTTGAAAATGAACAATTCATCAACTCAATTTCAAAGTAAAGAATTGACTATGTTTCTCTTATAAGGCCTTGTCAATTAGAAAGTGGAGACAGTTTTCAATTCCTTCTCCTTCTGCAACATACGAAGTAAAAACGTTTCATTGACCTTTTTATGAGGCCCCCAATGAATATTGTTACATTAAGTTTTTATATTCTCAACTTTTTTTGATGAGAAACATCCACGTTTTCTTAAATTGTTTAGTCAATTCATTGATAGCAATATTGTAATTGGTGAATATAATCTTTTATTATACAAAAGAGCTCATTTGTTGTATATCTTTGAATATAAATTTTCAAATTTATTCCTTCAAAGGCCTATCCAGTTAGTCGCGAAAACTTCTTTATTTTTTGGTATGCTCAATCATTTACATTATTGAGGAACCACCAACTTGATTCAGTAGGTCCACATGTCAAACATAAAGTTGAAGTTGAAGAACTTCACGATAAGTCCTACTGTTTCACATAAATGCAGAATCATTTGACATCTATCAGGTTCGTTGAGATATATGAATTTAAACTGAAGTTTCATTATCTGATGATAAAACTGGTATTGCTAGAGATGTAGGTCTTGAATCTACGCTTATTATTTCATCCTCTTGATTGGTGAAATTCGGAGGTAATGGATGTAACCTTGTTGGATCTAATAGATTACGATTTTTTTCATGTTTTTGTTTCTTTGGTGGCCGATTAGGAGTTCTGGTATTGTTAAACTTGATTAATTTTGCACTGTGAAAGAAGAAGATAACAATTTTAGTTTCTATTGAAATGTCCTTTCATTTTATAGTAGAATAAAGTGTCCAAGAAAAGATTTTGCAAATTTAAGAATTTCTGTGAAACATATCTCAGTTTTAATTGTATACTAAAATGGCTTTATAATAACTAATAATTTTTTTTTGCACTTTTGATTCACTATAACCCATGAAACGAAGTAGAGAAGCAGGGAAATGAAAAAAGTTGAAGGTGTTTGGATAAAAATTGTACATTCTAAAAAAATTGATCGGCAAGGAATAACCACTATAGATTTTTGAATTGAATAACAGACAAAATGAAGGAGCACTCACGCATCAATGAGTTTCATCAATAATCTGTTATACTGTTGATATTCCTCATCCCCAAAATGGTTGGGATCATGTCTAGCATGCTCATATAAGTCACAGAATTGGTGTATCAATCTTTGACCACTGCCATTCAAAGGGGCTGCAAGTGTAGTCAGTAAATAGGCTCTCAAATTCTCACTTGGATGCCTCTTTGCATTTATAGCTTCCTCTTAAATAGAAGTTATTAAATAACGCAAGACTTTAGCCCAAATATCATTACCTAGTGTTTTCACATCATCTACAGCTTTCAATCTATAATAATGTATTGGTATTTGCTGCCCAGGAGTGACTATGTACCTTGGATCTTCTTTAGTTATTAGTTTCGGTTCACATATAATTTTCGGTATGGCTGCAATTCTTCGCTCGATTTCTAGTTTTAGTGCCTACAATTAGATAATAACAATATATATTTCATTACATCACAAATATATTACTTTAGGCCCTCCGTATCCTATGGGAACGTGAGGAGATCTTCTTGATCTAAGAGCAAATCTCATGATTTGGCGTTTACCAAACAGGAAAAGGAGAATTAAAGTAAGAACCCCTAGTCCAATAATTATAACATAGGTCACTCCGGATAACTCCTCCGTCATTCTTATAGATCCTAATTTTTCAGCTCTAGCCTGCATCTAAAATATCTTACTATCGAGGCAAAAATATTTAAAAATCAAACTAGACTTTGTTCGAGTTTGTTCTCCAAGACTCGTTTGTTTTTGTTGTCTTTGCCGATTACAGATCTGTAACAAAGTCCTCCTTGTCTGTAATCTGTAATCGTTTCTGACACTCCATCAGTTTTGAGGCTACAAAACTAGATGACGCCCCTGGATAATGCAAGAAGATTTTTTTTTTACTAATAATACTTCAAACAATGAACTCGGTAAATTGTAAATTTGAGTTTCCCTTTTTTTTGTTCATAGATCTGCTAATAACTAATATATAATTATAAGCTATAATGTGTCCTTAGGTTTATTCAATTAAAGAAGAACACTAATAAATTACCAAAAGGTCTATGATATAACCTAACCGTCCTAACTCCTAACCTCAAACTCTCAAACCTGTTGAAAATGTTCTACAGCATGTCCTAATGTTTTTAATTATTTAATTAGAGAAGAGAATTGAAAAATTTCATCATGTCCAAATTATTTGAAGACTCAGATAGTGAAATTGAAATAAAAACAGAAAATGAGTATGCGAAATCATACGATACTTGGAGAAAAAAGGAAGAACTCAATAAGTGTAAGTTTCATGAATCTTTAGAATTCTGTAGTGAAATCATTCCATATATTTGTATTTCAGTTAAAGCACGTCATGGAGAACATGCACTAGATTTTGATAATGATGAGGACGATGAAGATACTTCAGATGACGATGAAAATGCAGTTGAACTCACACAGGAAGTCGAAAAGGATTTTTACAAAACCTTAGCTTTACTGAAGACCGAAGATCCTTCAATCTATGATGATAAAGTTGTGTTTTTCAATAGTTCAAACAAAAAAGAAACTGCCCCTAAAACAAAGAAAGAAAAGAAAATGTTTCTTAGAGATTATGAGAGAGAACTTTTACTAGAAAAAGGGGGCATTGCCAGTGATAGTGATGATGAAAATAGAAACAGCACTCACAGCTTTGGAGTACGGGATGAGAACAAATTGAAAGAAAGTTTTAAAGTTCTTGATGAGGATAGTGATGAAGACATAGGAAGTTTTCTAAAAGCTAGGGAACAAACAAAGGAAGAAGAAGTAAAGAAAGAAGAGGACTATAAAGCCTGGTTAATTGGACAAGAGAAAAAATTGAAGGATAAGGAGACTGCTTCATCTTTGAAACCATTGAAAGATTATTGGAACAATGATAAACTTGATGAAGGGGAAAAGTTCCTTAGAGATTATTTGTTAAATAACAGGTAATTATGACGTTATGTAATTTATCTATTAGGTTATTTCTATGTATATTTTAATGTTTTCTTTTTCTAGATACTTAGAAGAAGGAAACAAGAACTACATCCCAACATACAATGAAATTGTTCAAGATCTATCAGAAGATGAAAATGAAATTCAGAAGCAAGAAGAATTTGAGCATAAGTACAATTTTCGATTTGAAGAACCTGATCATGAATTTGTGAGTAAATATTATTTGATATGTTGATTATTAAAAAGTATTGTTACATTAGAGAAATTTCAAATGACGATTAATTATTTCCTATTATTTTATTTTTTAGATCAAAAGGTACCCAAGAACAATTGAAGGATCTTTAAGAAGAGAAGATAATAGGAGAAAAGTGAAAAGACAAGAGATTAAGGAAAGGAAGGCCAGGGAAAAAGAAGAAAAGATGGAACAATTTAGGAAATTGAGGGATCTGAAGCAAAAGGAAATCGAAGAGAAAATTGAGAAATTAAAGGAGATTACAGGAAACAAAGAGATTGCTTTCAATGTAATATATTTTTTATTATTTTATAAAATTTTGTAATTCCTATATCTTCTGGATGATATTTAATTTACGGCTAAATGAAAAATATTATCAAATTCTCAGAAAACTTGAAATCTTACTGAAAAATAAATTTGAATTGAGAATAAAATTCTTTCATTTTTTAGGATGAAGATATAGAGGGTGATTTTGACCCAGAAGAACATGACAAGAGGATGC
Source organism: Coccinella septempunctata (assembly GCF_907165205.1). Taxonomy (NCBI): domain Eukaryota; kingdom Metazoa; phylum Arthropoda; class Insecta; order Coleoptera; family Coccinellidae; genus Coccinella; species Coccinella septempunctata. Next base: position 39,957,506 of record NC_058190.1, on the reverse strand, counting down.
AAGCTTTGTTTAACGATGAATATTATGACAATGGCCCAGAGGAAGATATAAAACCGCCAATTGACTTGGATGATGAAGATGCTTTAGAATTACAACCAGGTTAGATTTGAAAAATTGAATTAATTGGTTTTCTCTGAATATCTTGAAATGGCATCTGCCCAATTTGCACAACTTATCAAATCAATGCCTTTGTTGGTCTCATCTCATAAATCAACAAATTTTTCAGAAAATTATGATGACTTTACTGGACCTACCGAAGAGGAAGAAGCTGATGGTCCTCATTGTGAAGATGATGATTTCATTGTAAGTATATGTTAGGGTGAGGAATAAGAAGATTACTTCAACTTATTAACCTTTGTTCTTCTTGATGAATATTTAACGTTTCAATTTTCTTAATAAAATTTTTTTTAATTGCATTGTGACTCTATGTTACATTACCAAAATTTTGCATTGCTATATTAGTCTGGTTTGAGGTATCCTGTAATATCTCATTTCAAAATTAATCGTTTTTGAAGATTTTTTTCTATAAAAATGTAAATTTTTTTTTCATAAATATTCAATAATATTAACTGATGAAGATATACATACTTACTTTTTTACCAGATGGATGCTGATTATGACCCCAAAGCAACACAGAAAGAGCTTGTAGAAAATTCAAGAAGGAAAAAGAAGCGCAAGAGGAAATCGAAGTTTGTTGAAATGCTGGCCAAGGAACGGCCAAAATTCGATCCTATGGATAAGAGCTACGAGAAATACATTGATGAATATTACAAATTTGATTGTGAAGATATCATAGATGACATACCATTTAAATTCAAATACAGGAAGGTGGTACCAAATAGTTTTGGTCTAAGTGTTGAGGAAGTAAGAAGAATATTTTTAGTTAACATGCAGTTTTTAATTGAGTTTTTTATTTTAGATTCTATTAGCAAAGGATAGAGAATTGAATAAATGGTGTTCCTTGAAAAAGGCCGTGGCTTTGAGAGATGAACAGGTAGAAAAATATGAACAAACTGCGTATGAGAGAAAAGGGCAGAATATTGTATTGAAAAAAAAAATTTTGCCCAGTTTATTTGTGGAAGCAGAAAACAATGATTCCAAATCTGTTGAAGTTGATGAGAAAAAAGAAGATGCAAGTCAGGAAGTTGAGAAATCTGTGGCCCATCAAGAAAATAATATGGTCAACAACAAATCACCTAGCAAGGGAAAAAAACTTAGCAAGGAGAACGTCCTTGAAACCCAAAATCCTAGTGAAATAAAAGGTGAATCCATCAAAAAGAAAAAGAAGAAAAAAAGTTCTCTACCTCTAGAAGAAAATGAGAAAGTGGAAGATAGAAAAGAAGGCAAAACCAAAAAAAGAAAATTAAAAACTGAAAAACAAGATAATTTGGGAGATTTAAATACCAAGGAAACTGTCACAGAAGAGAAAGATGCAATTTCATCATCTGCTGTTAATAAGGAGAAAAATGAGGGAACTCAAGACAGTCCTTTAGAAAATGTTGAAATCAGTTCAAAGAAGAAAAAGAAGAAACCGAAAAAAGATCGTACAGATGCGGTTATCAGTGAGGGGAATGAGAAAGAAACTCCTACAACACCAAAAGTGGAAAAAAAGAAGAAGAATCATGATCAGATAGACAGAAAATCAGCTGTTAAAAGGAAATTATCTGAAACATCTGATAATCAGAAACCAGCAAAAAAATCCAAGAAAAATAAATTGAAGAATTTGGACATTGGAATTTCAGATTCAAGAATTGCTTGCTTTGGATGGAATCCTAAAAAATTCAAAAATAAATTGATTTATGGTAATAAGGATCAATAAAAATTCAAAATAGATGAATATTCATTTATTTGGTTGATTTAGGATTATGTGATTTCACATTATATTTGAGGAATTTTGTACAGGCATATATTGTTGTATTAATATATTTTGTAAAGTTCTTTGTTACTTTCTCAATGGTTTTCGCAGAAGCACAAAAACCCATTCATCTTATTAAATTTATTATTTATTTAAATGGTGGTACATTGCAGTAATGAAATCAGAAATTATGGTGGGTTTATGCAGCCTTCTGAAAATTAAAGAACAAATCTTCTTGAAGTGCGAAGTCATTGTAAACTTTCTAAATAATAAAAAATCCGAGCACTGCGACCTCTCAGTAAGTGGATACAATAATGTAACTTCATTTCTATACATGAGACCATGTCCAAAAACTTTGTGCTACACAGCAAAACGCAGAATAAAGTTACTAGATTGATCATACATTATATTTATCATGTGACATTTGAAAAAAAATAACCAATAGCTACATAGGCTTATCCAAGTAAGGAGAGTTTTGAAAAACTGTACTTTATTTTAGAATTTTCAAATTGAAGATTTTTAATTACATGCTATAATGACCATATGAATGAAAGCAGGGTTCTTCAGTATGGAAATAACAGTTTTGTCAACATTTTTCTGAGTCTTCAAACCTGAACGAATCTAGCGAATTTATTTCTTATTAAAATAAACCCTAGTCCACTAATTGACTATATAAAATCATTTTTATTCCAATTCAACTAATACACATACACAACTGAAACAAGTTGTTCGGAGAATCAACAAAATATATCTTAAAAAGTTTGATTCTGCACAAATGACATCAGAAAATTACAAAGGACAATCAAAAAGAAACAACTGTTACTATTCCCTAAATAGTATTAATTTATTTCTTAAGGCTTAACTTATATTAAAACCATTCATAATTCTCAAATAATATACATATGAACTATGGAGAATTAGAAATATCCATATTATCTGACTTTTCAGAAGACTCCTTCTCAGTCACAATTTCAGTTTCTGTCAAATATTTCTCCTTTTCTGTTCTTTCGAAACCCTTCTCTTCTTCATCGTAATTTCTAGGTATTTTAGAGCGAGATCTAGATCTATCCTTTATTCTTTCTCGGTCTCTATCTTTTTTACTTTCTTTTTTATCATATTTGTCCCTTTTTCTGTCCCGACTACGAGACCTGCTTCTTCTTTTCTTTTTAGGGGAAGGTGACCTTCTTCGACTTCCTCTTGACCTAGACCTCTTTCTTTCTTTCTTCTTCCGATCACGTGATCTTGAACGATATTTGCTCCTTGATCGGGACCTGTCACGTGTCTTCTTTTCCACAGCAGTATCAACACTGCTTTCTTTGTCTAGTTTCTTCTCCTTTGATTCCCGGGGTTTTGAATCTCTTCCTTTAGATTTCTCAACTTCTCTTTCCTTGGATTTTTCCTTAGACTTTGGTCTTTCTTTATCCTTCGATTTCTCCCTTTCTTTGGATTTATCTCGTGCTCTGGATTTTTCTCTGTCTTCATCTCTGGGTTTTCGATCTCGTGAGCGTTTCCTATCCCTTGATCGATCTCTTGATCTTCTATCTTTTGACTTTGCCCTTGAAATAGAATCTCGATCTCGGGATTTTTTTCTCCATGAAGACGATTTCGATCTAGATCTCCTAGAACGTGAGGTTCGAGATCTTGACCTAGATCTTGTTCTTCTAGGTCTAGATGAGCTGCGTTTTCTTGATCGAGATCTTCTTTTTCTATCTCTAGACCTGGTTCTACGAGATCTAGAGCCAGACCTCCTCCTGCGAGATCGTGACCTCCTCCTAGATCTTGATCTTGATCTGCGTCTTCTACCCCGAGATCGAGATCGTGATCTTCTAGAGCTCCTCTTATCCTTGGTAAGCATTCCTATAACCGGTTCAATTGAAGCACTTATCATATTTTGAGCTTCCTTGAACCTAGACATGGCTTCCTCTATTTCTCTTTGAGCAGCCTCATTACTTTTAGCTTGTGGTTTAACAATAGCCTGAGTAGAGTGTTGAACTTCTATTATATTACCGTTGAAATCTGTACCGCTCATTTTCAGTGCATTAAGCACACTTGGTTGATCAGTAAATTCAATCAAGTATAATGGAGTCTCTGTTGAAGTTCTGGTTGCAGTTCTCAGATATTTGACTTCACCAGCACTTGTAAAATGGCTGATAATATCTTGTGAACTTGTAGAAGGATCTATATTTAACACACAAATAGTTCTTCTAGTCTCTTCTATCTTGGTACTATCATATGTTACAGGTAAAGGTGGATAACGAGATAAGCCATTGGCTTCCAACTGAGGATCTGAAGTAACTATGACTTGGTCGTTTCCTGTTCCTTGTACTGAGTTAACTACATGTGGTGGCAACTTAGGTTCATTCACATGAAGTCCTGGAACAATAGTCCCATTCCTAGTCATTTCTAATGCATAGTATTCATCTGGAATCTCTCCATTTTGGACAGGAATCACAATGAGGGCCCTATCAATGAAAACTGTATTTGTCATATGCTGAGCAATTCCTACCGTGCCTGAATCTACGAATTTGATATAACATATTCTAGACTGAACTGGACAGGATACATCTCTGATAGTAGGATACAAACGAATATCTTCGATTTTACCAAGATAACCAAATAATGTTTGCATCTGATCCTTCGTCGCTTGTGGTGCAATATTGGTCACTTGTATTATTTTCGTATTTCCGACAGCCATCTCTTTTATTTGATTTTTGCACGGATATTAATGAAAATAGTCAATTTTTCTCATAACGGCATTATCGAATGCGCTATTATAACCTATTTGAAACCATATTTGGAGCTTGACCTAACGCTGAGAAAGGAACTTCACTCACAGTTGATACACAATGAAAATGAAATGAAATTTGTTACTATAACTTTAAAGATATTCCCATTCTTCAAACTTAGAAATTGTTATTTTAATAGGATTTTTGTCAATAACACGAAAGTACGCTGATTTTTGAACCACAGAATATTAATAATCCAATATTCCAATCTATCTATCTATATTAGTGTTCTGTGATTCCAATATTAGGTCTATGTTCACCAGAGACAAACTTGTCATCTTCTCTATAGTCTTCGGTCTTTGATATTAATTTATTTAACGGTTTAACAAGGTTGCCAATAAATAGGTTTTCGTATACGGTGTTGCAGCCCTATTATTTTACAAAATAAATAAAAAAATTTTTTTTAGGCATCAATTTTCAATTCGATTTAGAATTAATTCGAAACGGAATTGAATTTCCGAGTTCACATTTCTATTTCATTCTCCTCACACAATTTTCCTTCTTTAATACTACGCTATGATTATTTTGATTTGATAAAAAATCAGATTTCAATAATTCGACACTAAGTTTTGACTAGAATCGAGTTTATGCAGTATCTATTGGAATCCAAATCAATCTTAAGTGCTTTGAAGATTTTCTCCATATAAATCGTCTGATGTTCATGTCCGATAAATTATAAATTTTAAAATACAGATAGTAAAAGCGCAAAAAAAATCTGTACTTTGGAAATGAATCATGTTTGAAACCCCCAAATTGGAGTCAATTTTTGGTACAATATTCAGATACTTCAGTTATAAATCAGATATAGTTTCGAATAATAATCTTTTATTCAGCATTATATACGACCATTATCACATATCGGTAGAAAAGAGTCATTACATCACAATAAATAAAATCAGCGTTAATTTTAGAATGATTATCTTGATACATTCATATCGATATCTACCTTATAGTAGGTTTTCGTCGGTGATTTCCATTTGAGATTGCTTCTATATATGCATTGTTACAGAAGCAGTTTTGTTGATTTTCCTCTTGATATTCTTCTTATCTCAAACTCATATTCGAACCAAACCAAACATTCTATTCGAACGTCTATCGCAACAATTTTTAAAAGTAGCTCCAAATTTTTAATTTGTTCATGCTGCTGAAGTGGAAATTATTGATGAAAGGAAAGTCATATTGCACGTGAGACCTCCTGCGTACAAATTATGTACTTTTTGTTAATGAAATGGATGTTAAACTTCGGTTTCTCAGATTTTCCAAGCAAAACTTTGGGACATGTTTAGATGGGCAGCAATGAGTGTAGTACGAATTTTTTCTTCCTTCATAACACCATAATATATGTTACTATTTCGGTTAAGAACCAGGGTGGCCAATTCCAAAAAGTCGCGCGTAGCCTTTGATAAGTGCGGAAAACACCCGGCCAGATAGTTTTCTTCATCTATCCCCCTGTTGTACGCCTGACAAGCTTTTAATGCGTTGCAATAAGAAAAACCGCACCCAAAAATAACATCTGCCTATTCTTCGTTAGAAATCTGCATGTTAGATGTTTAACAAAAGAACTAAACCAAGAGACAAGCAAAGCAACTTTTGTTTGCACAAATTTTGTTCATTCACCAAATGACAATCCACTCATTTTATTCAAAGCTTACTCTGCAATTTATGAAATTGAATTGGTCGCATACAGAAGTCCAATAACTCGGAAACAAACCTCATCGGAAAAAAATCTTCTAAGTTTTATCAAGAATATCCTATCAAGTCTCTATTTGCAACCCATATTTCTTCGCCACTAGTTTTGAATATTAACGTTAAATCTACAAATTCTGTATTTGCGAAGTTCCTTGCTTTTCGTACATTCCCTCAATTCTAGTGGACTTCTAATTATCTACGTTTTGTGATATTTTGATGAGACACTTGGAACGAAAAAGATGTTATCGAAAAAAATTACCTCATTTTCATACAAATAGATGTTTATTACAGATTAATAGATTAGGCGAAAGCAATATAAGACTAATTTTTCATCAAGCGGCGACAAATTTCGCAATGATTTTCCATTTCCTGTGTTTACTTTCAATTGGGCTTGCAGCTGCAAGCCCTGTAGTGTCTGATCTTACGATTGATGAAGATGTCTTGAAACAATTAAAAATTCGTCTCAAAGAAGCAACGAAGTGAGTACATATATACTCATTAAAAAAAAGTTTTGAATTTTTCCATTTGGAATTATGAAACTTTTTGAGGAATCAATTTATCCTTCAATATCTCGGAAATTATTGATTGTTATTAATTCCCCGATATGAAACGATGCAAATTCCACACAACAAAATGTTCCTTATTCTTATTAGTGTCGCTATTAGATAGGATGAGTATTCCTTGTCAAAAATTAGTGTGCGGGCCTTTCATCATGTCATATCTTTTTTTTTGAGCATCCCCTGCTTAGATGGAGAGTAGTTTACCCTCCATAGTGTTTCTTAGAAATAAAAAAACTGTCAAAGATTAAATTGAGCAGACATTCTATGGGGGTCAGCGGCAATTAACAAAATTTTGATGGTGTTCCCCTGAAGGTAGAAAAAGCCTCCCGCAAACAAGTTTCGTGAGAAACTTTGTTCTTATTTTTATATATTATACCTACCGTTGAAAAATTAATTTTTCATAGCTTGATTCATATTGAACAAATAATAAGGTCTCTTGATTTTGTTTTTCTAAAATTTTTTTGAGAAAAAAAATATTTCATCAAGTGTGAGTTGTATAGTCGACCTTAAATTTACCTAGTTGGCGGATATCAAGCTGACATTATAGGGGAAGACCACCAAAATTTTTTTGATTGCCTTTTCACTTCCAGAGAATGTCTGCTCAATTTCATTTCTGTCAGTTTTCTGGTATCTGAGTAAAAATAGCTTTTCATGAAAAGCTATGAGACCTGCAGCCTGCAGGTGTCATTTTTCTGGTTTCTGAGAAAAAATAGCTTTTCAGGTGTCATTTTTAGGGAGCTGTATTTATGTTTGAGAAATTATTTATATTAAAGTTTCACAATTTTGTCGCAACTATTCGTTAACACCCTATATAATGCATAATATAAGATGAGAGATGTGTAAAGAAAGGAACTCCATCTAGATAACTGAATGAAAATATAATTGGTAGAATTCGCACCGTTTTGATTTTATTTCATTTATTTGTTCCTCACCTCCATGCAAAATTAGCGCTTTTCGAGTTCTTTATCAGCCAAATTTCAATAGTTGATAATATAGCAGAGACAGCCTCTGCTATATAGGTAAATTTCTGGATATGTCTTGCTCAGAATACATATTTTTCAGAATCAGTGACGAAGGGGATGATATAGTTATAACAGCCATCGTCAACAGTTATGCCGATAAAATACTCAGAAATATTGACCAATACATGGCAATACAAAAATTTGATCCCATGGCCATGCCAGATATTTCCGAAAAATTTGAAAAGGTTTGTTATAATGAGCTATTCAAATATGGTATCAACTGCATATAGACTACTGTACCAGCCTTTATACACTGCTCAAAAATTGGAGTGAATATTCACCAGAAAACTTACTTTTGGCACTTGAATCAAATTTTCATTATATATCATTTGAAGAGGTGTATTTTTTGCGTAATACATATACAAAAAATATGGTCGTCTTTACACTTGATGGTTTAATAAAAAAAAAAAATTACAAGAAACTTATTTCTTGTAGGTGTAAGATATTTTTTGTAGTTGTTTGTAAGTGCTGTAATGGGCTATTGCAACAAATCTGTTGTGTGTAATATATATCAATTGTAGATTAATTCTCACGTGTTTAACATGCTTAACTTAAACAATTATTGTCTTGGTTAAACAAAGGTTTAACTCAACAATATAAGCCTGACAGAACACAAACTCTCTTGAAAATGTGCTTCTGTTCTAAAAGAATCTAATTCATCTATTCAATAGCTATGTGCTATTTTATATGGCTGGAGCACTCTTATCAGAGAGACTCCTCAATTTTTGAATTTTCAGTTCTTTGTGAGTGGTGAATTCACATTGAATCAAGGAGTTATGACAGATGCTTCAACCCTACACAGAGATGGAGCCTGTACAGTATCATACAACAAAAGTTCAGAGATTTTGGTAGTGGATATTCCTTTGGCTTTCACAGATTTGAAGGTAAATCCATTAAACCCAAAAACATTTGACATTAAAATTTCACATTAATTCACCATATCCCTTACAGTTTAAATACAGCTACAGGGTGAAATACATGAAAATCGGGCCCACAGGCACTGCTGACGGACAAGTGACTAATTTGAGAATGAGAGTTGTTTTATCTGCAGATTTGAACACTTTTTTGATGAAACTGAACAAATATGATATTGTTAATGCTGGGTAAATATTTGATATTTTTTATGAAAGAGAATCCTTAAAATTATAAAATATGATTTTCGGGATTTAATAGAAATCACCAGGCAGATTAACATGTTTTTTTTACAGAAAAATGTCATTGAAATTCCATGGTAACTTAGTTTACGATTGGCTCCTCAACCTGATGACCAGTGCAAGTACGATTGCCGTTAAACCTATCATTTTAACACTGGTAGAAGTAATTGTTAAAGGAACATTAAAAAGCCTCATCACAACCATCAATAATCTTGTCCAGGAAATATTAGGCCCAGATGGGTTATTCCAGTTGTTGATTTGATCAAAAGTAATATAAACAATTATCTACATATATTGTAATAAAAGTATTACTAGTTTTGTGGAGTTTGGATTGTAGTAGTATTCTGTGAATTATCTAATTTTTTCCAATGATAATCATTAAATAAGAATATATAGGTGACAACATAGAGAAACTCCCTGGTGACAATAACGTCCCAATTCACATGACGAGGCGCAGACCTTTGTCCCTTCCGCATCTATCCTAAGAAGTAATTTAGATTGAAAACAACTATAAAATATATGGAATATAAAAAGGATTTAGATGTTAGAATATTTGAGTAATCAAGAATTAAATCAAATAATCAATAATTCAATTCCATACAGGGACACTTGAAATTATGAGTATGTGAAAAAAAATATCATTTATTCAAAATAAGTCTAGCATCCCCATATAATACAACCTTATCTGCATCCATAACAACACACTTGAACATCACTTCTATAATCTTCCTCAATTTCACAACTTCAACAGTGGTGGTGACAATTTCATCACAATAGCACTTATTTGGAAAGTTCAAAGTTTGTTTCACAACTAGCGTTCCATCTCCTGGAAGTTCAGTGCCAATAATACCTGACACTAATGCATTAAGAAAGGCGCCATGCACAACAGGTTTATTATTGTGTGTTGAATGAATAACATTATGATCACCCGATATTTTGGAGAATTGTTCAATGTCATTTTTTGTTATTTTTCTTGTTTTAGTTATCGTATCACCTACCTGAAGAATGTCAACTTTCGAAAAATATCTGCAGAAGAAATGGCACCTTAATTTTGTATGAAAATTTTTCAAATTGCAAGCCATTTTTTTAAGCAGACGTTACTTATGTTTCGTAATCTGCTATCATCATGCTCTTGATATTGTTTTATTTCATTGATGATTGTTTGGTTGATCAATTCTTTCCAATTCAATTCTTCAGTTAAAAAATATAATGAAGTTATGGCATCTAATACAATCTCCTCCTTCTGATGATTGAGTAAATTTGATATTAAGCAAATGCCATTCAGAGAAATGATATAGTCACGAAATTCTGGGTCTGAAAATGATATCATCGGTCAAGTCTTTATTTGATGCTTCTAAAATTAACAGCGTAGTACCTGGACTTATATTACAGATACCAGCTAATCCAAAATGGAGCAGATCCTCATCGCTTTCTGATAACTGGGCTAAGAATAGATCCACTACATGCAACTGTTTAAAATATTCGTAATTAATGGGATCATAAGCAAAATTGGCAAGATTCGCTAAGGTTTGCTTTTTAGCCTCTATATGAAAAGAATAGTAGAAGTTACCAAGTCGAGACTCTTCATCAAACAATACATACCCAAAGACCTAGTAGTAGTGTATTCGGTAATTAATTCTTTCAAGAATTCATAACGTCCTACTCCATCAGGTCCAGTTTTTTTCAGGAGGTGTTCTTTGGTACTGAACATAATCCTATTTTGGATTTTGATGAGTTTAGTTTGGTTCATCCATTAACTAGAATAGAATTTTTTGTGTTTTTTTTTAATAACTGATCGAAATCAAAAATATATATAGATTTAACTTGTCTCTGGATTTAACCTCATAGATAAACACTATAGATGGGAAACTCTCAGATAAAATTTTGTTACGAAGAAAAGCGCCATCTCTTAAACGTCAGCAAAATAATCTCGATTAAAATTTGTCGAGAGCGCTCTTTACGCTTTGATAAGGTAATTTTATTTTATTTTATTTGGAGACAACTATGTAACAAATAATACTCTGAGTTCATACATACAATTTATTAGATGAAATGTTCACATATGATAATTGAAAAACAATAGAATATATGATTGACAAACAAACAAAAATCAGTTAAATGAAACTTATCCATCTTTTATGAGCTGAAATACCTCAAATTTGGACAAGATTTCAAGCGCTTCATGAGAAAATCATACCTCTTCTTTGGTACTACATCCTACGTAATCAGAAAAGATTTATTCCTCGAATTCCTAATAGTCCGGCTTCTGAAGAATTATGCCAACCATAACTCTATAAGGAACCAAAAGAACAGGAAATTTTTTCTCTCTTCTTTCACTTTTACTCGTTGCTCTTGAATTTAGGTACACAACAATATTTCTTTCCAACGAAAACTTGTAATAAAACGAACAAACAAACTTGAAATCGGATGTTGATCATTTGACATATTTCACACACAAGCGCAGAATCAAAGATTAACTTAGTCTATGCTACAAAGTCACTCTAGTTTATGCGCAGAATTATCAACGTAGGAAACTAACATTTTTTCATATTAATTCGCTGACCTTTCAGAGATGGCAGCAGCTCATTCGGTTCACGCATAGACATAGAGACATGGACTGTGCCTTCCCTTTATATCTATGTGTTACGGCCATTGAACTCTATGGGAACCATAGAGTTCAATGGTTACGGCTAAAGATAGGTGTGAACATAAACTTAAGATTAGCCGGCTAAACTTAGGTTTAGCTTCGGGTATTTGCTAATGTTCGTTTCTTCTATCTTTAGCCGGCTAAACTTAAGTGTAACCACATCCCATCGGCTAAAAATGTAGAAGGCTTGAGGGGCGCAAATTTTCGGCAATTAAAAGAATGTAAAGAAACAGTAATACGAGTATAATCAAACCATTAATGCAATGCATTTTCTGTATCAATTTCACATATTTTAATAGCAGAAAAGCATTCTGTTAAGCAGTTGAGAAATTATAGAATGAACATATATTTGTTTCAACTGTGTCTCAACGAATTCTTATTGACGAATCTAAAAATCTAAACGCCTGATGACAAAATTCATGACATGCTATTTTGAGTGTGGGGGAAAACTGTAGTGTTTGATTATTTTTCATCTTGTAATTATTCATAATTTAAGGGGAATTGAATGGGCAAAAGGAGTGAATGAAGACAAGAATGATTCCGCGAATTTCTTCATCAAAATACCAAAAGTCAAATTCTAGAAAAATATAAGTAGAAGTACCCAATCTTGTTTGTAGTTAACCGGACTATTTGGCTGATAAGCTTTACGATGAATGCACTTGTATCCCCCGGGATTATTCATCAAGGGTGGCGACAGGCCATATTTTGGAACGCGTATGTTCAATGACTCGTGGAGAAATTTTTAACAAAATCAGCTAGAGAAAGTGTTTTCAACTTTGTTCATGTTCATAGTTTTTTTTTTGTTCTTTTTTGCGAAAGAATTGGTTGGAAAGAAATTGCAACGTTAGAAACTATAGTTTCTATTTCGTAATTTTTCCATAAACCCAATTATTGAATGGTAGAAAAAATATACTTTTGTTTGCAGAAAAAATTTTCTATGTCTAATATCTCATTTTCTTGTGGGGTCATATTATGATTTTTTACAAATTGGGCTTGGTTTGAAGAGCATTAATCTCCTAAACAGATGGAAATAACTCGTTAAATGTTGAATTGAAAACCCATGGGCGTTATGTAATACAACCCCAATACATTCGTTGCTCTTTTGAATATTTCAATTCTAAAAATTTAAACAAAAGAGTGGCAGTGTGCGTTCGTCCTATCCCATCCGACCATTCATGAGACATCACCTTCTCGCGTGTCCATAGAATACATTTTTAGCCGTTTCGTTTTGGGTAATGTGCACATTAGCCGGCTAAAGATAAAATGCCCTGACGCAGATGAATATTTTATCGAACTTTAGCCGATCCTCGAATATAAACCTAAGTTTAGCCGGCTAATCTTAAGTTTATGCTCACACCTATCTTTAGCCGTAACATATGCATGAAATACGGTCAAAAAAAGTGACAGAGAGAAAAACACGTCGGGAATGCAGTTGTCTTTTTCTAGAATTTTGATTGGTCTACACTCACCTCTATGTGAACAAATAAAAGAAAGGTATATCCCGACGAGCTTTTCTCTCTTTCTAATAAATAGCCAATTTCATGCTGGCATTGCTCAGTCCATGTCTCTATGTCTATGGGTTCACGTCATTACTGAGGGAGTTTCACCCCCCTGTTTAACCTAACCTCTCTTAGTTTTACTTAAACTTCACGTCATTTACTAGATGGCGCCACATGCATTCGCACGATATCAGCAGAGTTGTTACTCTTTGATATAAGAAAATACACGGAAATTCGCAATTTTTTTCCGAGACTGGTCAGCTTACACTTTAACAACCAGTAATGGCGTACTATTCATTAAGTTTCAGTAGAAGAATTTACACTTAAAATCATAAAATTACGATCTCAGCTTGAAGAAAAAGGGATCAACTTTCTATAACAAGATTATCAATATCAATTGACCTTTAAATTATATTAAGTTGTTCAATCAAGCCTTCTAATAACTTTAATGTGATCATCCATAAATATAAGATCAATGATAGGAAGGATGAAAAGAAATGAAAAAAAAGATCTTGATGTTCCATTATTATTATCACAAACATATCCACATATTTCTATTTAGCATGGGCCTGGGCTTTCCTCATTTGGGTAAGGATATTCGAAAGTTCTTCACGTTTCCTTTTAGCCCTGATATGAGTTCCCAAGCGTCGCTTCAAGAATTTTAGTGCTCTTTTATCTTTCGAAACCTTCAACAATTCCATAGCCCTTTTTTCATAAGGAGCATGTCCTACTACTTCACGAACAAGATCCCTTACAAACTTGGAATGTTTAGTTAAACGTCCTTTCAACCTAGATGGTCGTATTTTATCAGATTTGGTTTTATCCGCTGTGATTCTTGTTGTTTTATGACCCCTATGAAGTCCAACTGCTAACTCATATTTAGGTGCCATGTCTGAAAGTGACAAAAATCTCAATTTAAACAATAGTTTTTATACAAAATATTTACCTTTATAAAATCTAACAGGAAGTTAAAGTTAACTGTCTCACTATCTGTTCCGTCAAAGAATGTATTTAAATTTAAAAATTTTTCGTTTCTGTTTAGCAGATCATGAGCAGATTTGTGCATAGAAAATTTTGACAGAAGACCGAGAAGTAACCTCTCTGATATAATCACAGATTACAGAGTAGATACAATCAAAGAGTTGAGAAGACGGAATCGTACACCTAGGATTTTCCAAAAAAATTGGAGAAAATGGATGGAGGGTAGATATAAAAAATAATATGATCTGACAATCATCAGTTATTAAACTGATCAAGTTTTTTCAACCGTCTAAATATTTACGAAGTTCCACGTGAAAAAGAAAAGAAGAAAACGAATCATCGTAAAGCACATTTCTATGTCGATAATGACATATCTCACAGTATTTTCGTTTTGTCAACATTACAGTAGAAATGGAAAAGTTAGAAACTGGATTGAATACAGAAAATTTGGAACAAGTGCTATATTTTAGAAGTTCTTTTCTGAAATTGAGAAAAATCAAACGTGTTGTTTGATAATCCTTCTTTCCAAGATTTTTTTGTCAAAATTTCAACCCAGTGTGTCATTCAGCATCGACGCAGGTGTGTCCTCTGGTGGTGCCGTTGAAAGGTTTCATTCCTTTACACGTGAATTTCAATCATCTTTTTTTTTGACCCAGTATTAAATTTTTTTCAATTATGGAGTCGTGGGGTAAGTAACTTAACACTATGTATGTTTAGAAAATTGAAATTGGATATTTTTCAGACGACGATAATTTCGAACCTCCTGTAATAGCACCTGAAAACCCAGTTGTGAATAAATGGGCTGGAGAAGATGAGGAAGAAGAAATTAAAGTAAGTGTACTTACGTATGCACTAGAAGTAAATTTTGTACTTTATAGCATATTCTTTTACTGTAGGGATGGAAAACTTCTTATTTCAATCTAACCTAGATTCTAGAATATTCCTCTTTTCCTAACATATGTGAACTAGAAGTGTAAAATATTAATTGTTCTTGCTTATATTTTACTTACATTTGCTTTCAGCTCTTTAGGAATATTTTATTTCATGGAATAACCGACTTGTTCAAAAATTTTATTCATTTTTTCAGGATAATTGGGAGGATGAAGATGAGGACAAAAAGGAAGAGGAAATTAAAGTAGTTGAACCTGTCAAGAAATCTAAAAAGAAAATTCTTAGTGAAAAAATTGCTGAAAAAGAGGTATGTTACTTCTATCTTTCATATTACTTGCTTTTAGTCACAAAATGATATGCTATATGAAACTCGCATACAATTTAAACTGCATATTTTCTAACATATCTCAGATATAGAAAATTTCTTCTTCTATTACAGTTTTCATTATCAAACAAATCATGCAGTCTTTTTTTAAATGTTATTATTGATAGCCATTCATCTGATAGATTGTTCAGGTGAAATTAATTATCATAAGCAATCATAAAACACTTCATTGCAAATAGCGTTTCTTTCAGAATATTTATGCGATATTACATTTATCAAGATTTAGTTACCACTGCTAGTATTGAACAATTTATCTTATAGCCACATTTTCGAGCTTTTTGAATTATGCATTATCTTACTTTTCATTATTATGAAAATAGTAATTTTTTGATGAATCATTATTCTTTTTATCAGCGGATGAAAAAGGATGATGATAAAAGAATAAAAGAATATGAAGACGAGGAGGAAATAAGTCCAGAGGAGAGGTTGCGCAGACAGAAGGAGTCAGATTTAAAATTAGCTCTTGAAACTACATTCTCCACAGGAGATTCTTTGGGTGATTTACCTACAAGTAAAGATGAAATTCAAGAATTTGGAGATAACCTCTGCAAGAAACTTTTATCGATGTCAAAGAATGCTGAATTTGTAAATTTCGCAGAAAGTCTTGTGAGGAATTTATGTGCAGGATGTGAGTTCTTTAGCCCTGATTTTTATGATCACAGTACTAAACTTGTTGATTTCAGTGCCTTCTCATGATATTAGAAAGATTAAAAATAGTTTAGATAATTTATATCTAGAGAAACAGAAAATCGAAAAAGGAGATAAGGCGAAGAAAAATAAAGGAAAAGGAAAGGTGAAACTGAAAGTAGATGATCCAAATGTAAGTATTGATACTCTGATATATGTGAATTGAACTGAAATTGTGTTACATTTTCTTGCTTTCTTAACTTTAATTTTTGTTTTCAGCCTCTGTCCGCCTATGTCAACGATTATGATGATTTTAATGATTTTATGTAGCGAACAAAATGCGTAGTTAGGTTTTCAAATGATTTGAATAAATTGTTATATTGTTCAAGGATGTTTGATTCCTGGTATATTGTGGAAGAAATTTGGGATTTTTTACTATCCTTAGTTTTAGGTCACTTTTATTTTATCATTTGATTTGAAGCCCTTCATATTTTTTCAATTGGAATTTACAATTACAGCTGATGAATTTTATGCTGGCATTAACAAACTGCCCAAAGTGTACTGAAATTATTTTCGAATTTTTAATGAGAAAGTGTTTGTACATAAGCAAATGTCGATTTAAACATTATTGTTGTGAATAAAAAGAATTTGTAAGATGCACACGACTTTTATTTGAGAAACTGCAGAAATATTACAATAGGCTGCACACTAATTGTGTACCTCAAGGTTAATTCTGTAAAAATTAATAGTACTGTTGAAATTTTCAATAGAAATGGCAATTTGGAATATACAGGGTGAAGATATTTTTAACTGGAATTTAAGATATACTAGCTGTATTCGGGTTCGGCTTTCGGACAGTCCGAGAATGGTTCTAGATTCTAGAACTGCGCAGAGGATTTTATAATAGGGCGCAACAGTTTTGCGCAGTTTGAGAACAATTCTCGGACCGTCCAAAAGCCGAACCCGAATACAACCCCTGTAGAATGCAGCAACTAAAACGGGGTATCAACTAGTCACAAAATGAAGCCTCATACTTTATGTCCGTTTGCCGAGAATTTATCCGTCGTGAATTCTTTACCGTTACATTCGGTAGGATCAAGTAGGATTCACTGTTCAGTTGCATATAAAATAATCTCTGCGGTTTTCTTACCAAAACTTGGTAGAGAATTCTCGGCTGTTACAAACGGGCTTTATTTAGGATTTTCATTCGAGTTATCTTTAGAAATTATTTATATTAGAAAATTCACTAATATTTCGTAAGATATGAATGCCATACAAAATTTAAATAAAGGACTGATTTTTAGAAAAATTTTTGAATATTGCCTACAATTTTTCGTGAGCTGCTGTGAAATATCAGCGAAAAATTTGACATATCAACGAAAGATATGGGACTTCGCAGTTTTAGCGTTTTTTCATAAATCTCTCAAACCAATATCCAGATGGGAAATTTAAAACCATAATCCTCATTCAGTTTGAGGACCTTTATATCCTTTGAGCCGTTGTCTTTTGTGTTGTCTAGTGACCCTGTATATGTGGTCAATGCCAACCTTTTTCCCTTTTACAAGTCACCAATGCTAGATTTAAGGAGAATATGGTCAATATATGGTTCCACAGACCAATACACAATATTCGAATTGGTAGTAGATCATATACGAACGTATATTCCCCATAAGTAAACGAAATTTTAAATGCTTTTATATAATGCGCAATTTAATTGTTGGGTATTGTAGACTTCTTCCATTTATCACGAAATACTGGCTATAATCACTCTACAATTTGGATAATATCTCTCGAAACATTGTCCGCATAATTATACATCGAAAAATAAATATTGATACCGGAGTTTTTCGCTCCAGAAGATTATGTTTTATGATGCTGAAGATAAGAGATAGTATCTTCTCATTAAGGTTTCAGCATTAGTTATAGGGTAATCAGGAGAGAGAAAATATGTGCGACAGATCGAATATCATAGAGGGATTACCTCCAATTATTCCCTTGCCAGAGGTCTCTTTTGGTGAAGTTATTCACCAAAGTTTTTTGCAACATGAAGACGAGGATGTAGCTTTGGTGAGTCAATTTTGTGTGTTTGCACAGTCTTCAAATACCTCAGAGGTTTTTACAGATCATCTTAGGACTCTCAAACTTAACATCTAAAAGTTTGACAATCCTTTACCATATGCCCGTTTCAAGTCAGCCTGAAATTCGTAGACTTGAAGAAAGAGATATTTCCTCTTTGCCAAAATATCCAAACCTGGCATGCAGATACATGTTTGAGAAAATCTTTCAGGACTGTTGAATGGTTGTTCTTTCAAAAAACGTAAATGATTCACAGTCCCCAGGCGTTTTTTATTTTGATTAGCAAAGTATTCTCTTCTTCATTAGTCAGTAGGTATTTAGGTTCACAAAATAAAATTGATACTTATTTTGTTTATTGTCTGTTTGCTGCCATCATTGGAATTGTCTGAGAAATTGAGTGGAGTTTTCAGTCTCTTGTGAGACCGATTATTTACGCAAATTATGCCTTATTTGAAATGAGCCTTATGATATCTGGTACTATATTCAAGGTGAAACAAAAGTACGATAGGAATAGGTTGTCGCATGAATATTTGGACTCAACTTCGGCCAACCTATTAACTCAAATGCAGTGTAGGACAATTTTCGATTTCTTTCTAGTATTTCGTTTCTGAAGCGAGTGTATTGTAATCACAGCTACGTCTTTCTTTATTCGACTTTGATGATCATAGCTCATACTAATCACTATTTTATTATTTTCAGTATGATGGATACTCTAAGAGGAAGGTGACTTACTATGAGCTCATTAGGCAGACTTGTTCACTAGCAGAAGCTCTGCGCATCAATAGATATGATGAAAATTCTGTTATTGCCATCTGCAGTCAAAACAATCTGCAATATTTTTTCCCAATTATATCAGCCATGTACATCGGAGCAACAGTAGCTTTAGTTAATTTCGATTACACAGTCGAAGAACTTGAGGGTAGCTTGGGCATTTCCAAACCAAAAGTTGTCTTTTGCTCCGAAGCCTTAGTTGAAAAGTTCTACGAGTTAAAGAAGAAATTGATATTTATCGAAAAAATCATCGTTATTGACTCGGGTGATAGTACTGCTAAAGCTGTATGTTTAAGAGATTTTATAGAAGAAAGTTTGGATGGGGCTTGGACCTCCACTATAGCTACAACGCCAGTGGACATAAGGGAACATGTAGCGTTTATTATGAACTCTTCCGGTACAACTGGATTGCCTAAAGGTGTTATGTTGACCCATAATAATATGAACACCTTATATGCACACTTCAAGTAAGTCAAAGAATATAACCGAAAATTGTGAACTGTACAATAATCAGTATTACAAATTTTATAAAAGCTGGGGACTCTAATTCACTCAGTTTCTCAGATTTCTTTATTTAGTGAAGTTTCTTGAATAAATATGGTTTCCATGCCTTTTCCAGAGATCCTAGAATACATGACCAAGAGAGTGTTACCTTGTGCGTAGCTCCATTTTTTCACGCCTATGGATTATGTACCACTATAACAGGCTTGATGATTTATGGTTCCGTGGTCGTTTTCAAGGAATTCGAGGTCCAAACATTCTTGAAGGCTGTCGAAACCTATAAAATCAAGAGGTTGTTCGTGGTACCACCATTGGTAGTTTTTCTATCAAAAAGCGAATTGGTGGAAGAATATAACTTATCTTCCATCAAGGAAATAATATCTGCTGCTGCACCTTTGAAGGAATCAACAGAAAGAGAGATCAAGAAGAGGTCAGAGAGAAAACAAACCTTTTTCTATTTGAATATCGTTTAACTCTTATTCTAAGACCACTATGCTTACTACAAATTATTTCAACCTGTGCCTACTGTGCATCATTTTGATAGGCGATAGGAGGCTGTGCTTTTCCCCATGTGATTCCGCATCAAAAAGTTGTTATTTTATAAATGCTACTTTTTTAGGCTGAATTTGAATCTGATAAGACAAGCGTACGGACTGACCGAAACGACTTTCGCTGTAGTGTACAGTGGCAGGGAAGAGGAAAAATGGAAACCAGGTTCTTCAGGAAAAGTTACCCCTTACATGAAATTTGCCATTAGGGATATAGACACCGGCGAGTTTTTGGGTCCATATGAAAGTGGAGAAGTGTGCATAAAGGGGGAGATGGTGATGAAAGGTTACTACAACAACCCAGAAGCTACAAAACATACTTTCACCGATGATGGCTGGTTCTTGACAGGAGACGTTGGATATTACGACAACGAGTACAATTTTTATATAACTGACCGTATAAAGGAGTTGATCAAGTTTAACGGATTTCAGGTGAATATAAGATTGAAGATTTCGGAGCTATTTCTGAAATTTATAAAATTTCGAATACAGAAAGATTTGTTCTTTAGGTCCCACCAGCAGAACTGGAAGCTTTACTGTTATCTCACACAGAAATTCGGGACTGTGGAGTTGTTGGACTGCCAGACGAAAGATCTGGTGAACTACCTGTTGCATTCGTAGTTCGAAAAGATGGATCTTCATTGAAGGAAATCGAAGTACAAGATTTTGTAAGAAGTATGTGTGCCATATAGGTCTCCTCTTTTGGGTACTCGACAATTGGAATGAGAGTAGCGTCATTCCATTTGTCAAATCCAAAAACTTATTTTTTATAAAATTGTTAACTTAACAATAAGTTATTAATTTGAGAATAGAAGATCTTCGATTTCATTTAAGTACACTACATGTTTCAGAAGTGTGAAAAAGCCAGGGAGTATTGAATCAGATCAACTAAACTGCTCGTCAATATTGAGGGTGAAAAATGATTCAACTTGAATCATTATAAATTTATGTAATTGAAAAAAAAAAATTAAGATGGTACGGATAATATGAATATTCGGAAACCATCAATATTCTCAACAATAGAGGAGCAGCTTATTTCTCCATGAGCGATGAGCGAATGGAATTTGCCATTTTCACTTTAACAGATAATTTCACATTTGAGAGAAATTTTTGAATATATTTCAATAATAGTATTGTACCTAAATGATATTTCTTCCAGGACGAATATCCCAAAACAAATGGTTGAGAGGAGGTGTTATATTCGTTGATGAAATACCGAAAACAGCTAGTGGGAAAATTTTGAGAAGAAAACTCAGAATTCTGGCGCAAGAAGTTTTAATGGGAAAAAAGTAATTCATTCGTTGTAAGAACTATTAAAAATACAAGCGTGTACATTATTCATCGGAAAACATTCTCGAATAACTAAGTATAAGCAATTTTATGTTACTTTTATGTTTTTTGAGATTCCAAACATATAAAAACAGACATAAAAAGCGTAACCATAATACTTAATTATGTTTTTCGCATTGCGATTGAATTAATTCAATGCTACAGAGTGAATATTCGAAGAGGTAGATAGTGACTCGCTAAATGGTCATCTGTCACATCTTATTTATTCATTCATTTCGTTCAAATCTATAAGGTAAGTATGAACAGTTATATCGTTATACGTAGTGAATAAACGAATTATGATTGGGAGGGTTAACACTAGGTAGTGAACAATAAAATAAATACTATAAATACGAATTACTGACGCGAAGGTGCTTTTGGGGGCTTGTTCAAATTCATAAGAAAGGCGGTCACACATTCAGATACTGAACCCACCCAACGATGCTTGACACAGATTTTGTTTAATTTCCGAATTATTCTGAAAAATGCAGATCCTATCCAGCTGAAAAAAGGCACCATCTAAAATATTCTTCAATCAAATCTCTACAGCTAGTTACCAGATTTCCCGAAAATTTCAAATCCGTTTTCCTTTTCCTTTTGGATGCTCACAGAAATTCTGAAGTTATAAGGCGGGCAATTACCAATATCATTGAAATGGCAAAAAAGTGTGTTGAATGTTATCTTGGAATGTGGCTTCAGGACTGAGTTACCCATAGAAAGACAATTTATTCAGAAATAATTAAATCATTAATCTGTTCCATAATTTCCTTATTTCTTTCAAAATTTCGGTGAAATTTGGGATACAGGGTGAAATTGAAAGGTATCACTTTTCAGGCACCCCTCATCATATCTCAGTTATCTATCTCGAAAACCAAAAGGGCTATCAAAATTCTGCTTGCGCCATTTTGAATTTCATGAAAAAGTAGCACACTATCGTTAAAATCTTCAAAGATAAGGGAAATACATCGCTAAAGTGCCCAAAAAATAAGATACCCTGTACATCGGCAACGAGTTACCCAAATTGGGTTCTTTTGAAATAAGCTCGATATAATCTATTTTTCGTTTGTCCTTTTGTTCGGGAAACACCCTGTATACATAGCTACCTACATGCTCCGATTCCATGGGTCGTGGAGTAATTTTTTTAGAAGCAAAAAATCACCTGCTACATGATATTCTCTGCGTTTGAATTCGCCTTTTGTCCCACGGTTTACTTTCATTAGTAATTAATTCAGAAGCGTTTCCCAAGATGAACTCAATTTTATAATTAAATTTAATTTGTTTTCGAGACTTCGATATAAAAAACTGCACCAATAATTACTTCATTAGTGAAATTGTTCTATTTGTGATTCGAAATAGGTGAATTCAGCAGGGTAATTTGTTGCTCTAGTGATTTGAGATCTCATCTACTTTCGCATAATAAGCGGTCGCTTTATTGACTCAAGAAATTATATCTAATTCAGCCATCAAAGGTAAGATGCTAAAATACAAATTTTGTACCTACTTCTTCATCATATCTTCCTCATAATTCTTGTTTTATCAACCAAAAAACGAACAAAATCTCAAGTTTAAAACCCAGTGTGTTTCAAAGATTGCTTGGCAGCAAATGCAAGTATAAATTCTTCATTTTTGTGCAAATTATTTGGAAAAATATAAAACAGATACTTAGTTGAAAATAAAATTAATAGTTTCTCAACCAATCCCTTAAAATTATGATGTGAACAATCCTTTTATAATTATTCATTATTGAGGCGGAATTCACATGGATTCAAATAAGTTAAAAGGTAACATAAAGTGGAATGAAACGATCGAAATCGAACTAATCCTTAAGTTAGAGGAAGAAGTAGATCCTGACCATGGTTTCGACCTTATTTGTTCTCGTCAGAGCAACACAACTCCCATCTTGATAAGAACAGATACGGAATTTCCTGAGCATATTTAATATTTTGATTTCTCAAAATATCATTTTGATCATCTTTTTTAGAAAGAGCAGAAGGGTGAAAATATGGGCGATAGGAAATATGTTATTGAAGGATTATCTCCAATGGTGCCCTTGCCAAAGGAGTCTTTTGGTGAAGTGATTTACCGGAATTTCTTGAAACATGAAGAGGATGATGTAGCTCTGGTGAGTAAAACTCTGGTCCATATTATTGAAGGGTATTCTATCTTTAATAAAAACTTTGCGGCTTCATTGGAGCCAAATATGCAGCCTTCCTTTGAGATATGGGGTGACAAAAATGGGAATTTCCTCACTTTTTCATTGATAAAATTAAAAGAGCAACAGGATATTTCGTTATGCTAATAGAATTGCAAATGCAAATTATTCCCTGAAACCTTTCAATGAAATATTTCTTGCCTTCCTCTTGTTTTATTAACAAAAAGGCGAAAAAAGTTCCCATTTTTAACACCCCATATCACAGAAAAGTACTATATTTGACCTACGATATTTTCGGACTAGGTCAAAGGTCACCTCTTGCATCGCTCGTTGATAAAAACACCTTCAATTCTTCTTTTGTTGTGGATGATTGCTCCAACCGATTTTTTTTTTTTGCGTTTTCAGTACGATGGATATTCTAAGAGGAAGGTGACGTACTATGAGCTCATCATGCAGACCTGTTCATTAGGAGAAGCTTTGCGAATCAATGGATATGCTGAGAATACCGTCATTGCCATTTGCAGTGAAAATAATCTGCAGTATTTTTTTCCAGTTATATCTGCCATGTACATCGGGGCAACCGTAGCTTTAATTAATTTCGATTATACTATTGAAGAACTTGAGGGTAACTTGGGCATTTCCAAACCGAAAGTTGTCTTTTGCTCCGAAGCCTTAGTTGAAAAGTTCTACGAGTTAAAGAAGAAATTGATATTTATTGAAAAAATCATCGTTATTGACTCGGGTGATAGTACAAGTAAAGCTATGTGTTTGAAAGATTTTATAGAAGAAAGTTTGGATGGAGCTTGGACCACCACTATAGCTACAACGCAAGTGGACATAAGGGAACATGTAGCGTTTATTATGAACTCTTCCGGTACAACTGGATTGCCTAAAGGGGTTATGTTGACCCATAATAATATGAACACCTTATATGTACATTTCAAGTAAGTCAAATGAAAAAATTATACATATAATAATGATAAACGAAAATTGTGAACTGTAAAATCATTATAATCAATTTTATGTTCCTCTGGAACATTTGGATGAATATGGTTTTTATACTTTTCCAGAGATCCTAGAATACACGATCAAGAGAGTGTTACCTTGTGCGTAGCTCCATTTTTTCACGCGTATGGATTATGTACCACTATAACAGGCTTGATGATTTATGGGTCCGTGGTTGTTTTCAAGGAATTCGAAGTGCAAACATTCTTGAAGGCTGTCGAAACCTATAAAGTCAAGAGGTTGTTCGTGGTACCTCCATTGGTAGTTTTTCTATCAAAAAGCGAATTGGTGGAAGAATATAACTTATCTTCCATCAAAGAAATAATATCTGCTGCTGCACCTTTGAAGGAATCAACAGAAAGAGAGATCAAGAAGAGGTCAGGAGAAACCTTTTTTCCTAGAATAATTACATTGCAGTTTATCCTCTCTGTATTCCAAAACATACTTTTTCAGGCTGAATTTAAATCTGATAAGACAAGCATACGGACTGACTGAAACGACTTTCGCAGTGGTGTTCAGTGACAGGAAGGAGGAAAAATGGAAACCAGGTTCTTCAGGAAAAGTTACCCCTTACATGAAATTTGCCATTAGGGATATAGACACCGGCGAGTTTTTGGGTCCATATGAAAGTGGAGAAGTGTGCATAAAGGGGGAGACGGTGATGAAAGGTTACTACAACAACCCAGAAGCTACAAAAGAAACTTTCACCGATGATGGCTGGTTCTTAACAGGAGACGTTGGATATTACGACAACGAGTATAATTTTTATATAACTGACCGTATAAAGGAGTTGATAAAGTACAACGGATTCCAGGTTAGTTTAGTTCGAGATTTCTGTTTTTTCATTGTCATACAGCTCAGGACAAAAAATATACTCATAGATTGGTCTACGAGTATACCTGCTCTTATATTAATATTAAAAAAACTTTTATTTTTATTAAAAGCCACGCTTACAATTGAATGCACTCGAAAAGGGAAGATATTTTTCCTGGATATTAAAAAATGACGCTTTTACTCAAACTCTTAATTTCTGGATAACCATGAATGAAATTATCTTCCTTGTGCATTTGAATATAAGTGTACCTTTAAAAAAACAATTTTTCTCATATTCTTGATTTTTGGCATTCACCGTTCATAACTTGAATATTTTTTACACTATCCTTCTTTCGATTCTACGGGATAGACACGGTTGAAATTCGTGAGGTACTTATATATCAGAGAAAGATAGTGTAAAGGATTTTGAGAATAAGTTTTATATTTAATTTACTAGGTTGCTCCAGCAGAATTGGAAGCTCTTCTGTTATCACACAAGGATATTCAAGATTGTGGAGTTGTCGGCATCCCCAATGAAAGATCTGGTGAACTACCTGTTGCGTTCGTAGTAAAAAAAGACGGATCATCATTGAGAGAAACTGAAGTACAAGATTATGTAAAAAGTACGTAATTTGTTACTTCCTACATAATACTGTATACAAGGTTGAGATGAAGTAGCTTCAAATCTTTAAAACTAAAAGCGGAATACTTATGAAACTAAGCAGGCAAGTTCATTGGTACATAACGCATCTAATGCCATATTTCTTGTTATTCCTGTGCTTTCCAGTGTATTTTTGCAGATTTTGAAACACTTTAGTTTGAATTTGTACATACAAAGCTTAGTGGAAACAGATATAACTGTTCCCTATACACACTTATAATATGATTGAGTGCCAAATTTATTGAAAAGTTTTATGTTGGTTCCTTCCAATTATAATTGCACTGTGTATATTGCATATATGCCTGAAAAGTTTCATAAATATCGCCCTTTTCATTCTAACATTTACTTGGTTCCATACTTCATCCTGATTTCGAATGATACACATTTTGGAAGAAGGTTAACCATGACACTTTCAGGGAGCCTATCTCAACAGAAGTGGCTGAGAGGAGGCGTTATATTCGTCGATGAAATACCAAAAACTGCGAGTGGAAAAATTTTAAGGAGAAAACTACGAATTTTGGCACAAGAAATTTCGAGAAAAATCTCATGACATTAAAATTTGATTCATTATTAATCTAAGTAGCAGCTAACGTGCTTTTGTATGATGAAAATATGACTTTTATATGTGATCCAATTTGTGAGAAAATAATTGAACAAGGTTATACAAGGAAGAGTTTCGAGAAGCTGTGCACGATTGGAACAATAATCCATAATATAATACAATAAAAAGTGTTTTCTCGAATGAATTTTCTCATTTCAAATGATTTTTTGTTTCCTTTGTCTTCGCTTTTTTCAGCATAAACTGAAATATATTCTGTGTTGTAGATCAATAATTAAGATAACGATTAGTGAACAATAGATGAATATGTATGTATAAGAAATTTCCAGGCTTTTTAGTCCTAGCACTCAGCTATGGAGTCATTAAACAAATACGATGAATATGCCTGGCAAAAAAACAACTACCTACTATCTTACCCATTCATACATCCAAACCCATTTTTATTATTTATTAGGAAATGTTCAGGAATTATAATCAATAAATAAGTGGAACATGAATAATTTGTATTTTGGCCAACAGAAGATTTTCTTAGTTCATATTCTTACATCTATTGTGCGTGATTTTTGAAGGATAAGTTTTACATTCATTACATGAACAAATTCATTAGAATGAAAGAGAAATTAATATTTTCATACATATAGAACAGCAAACTGAAAATATTTAGGACACTCAAACTTATATAGTGTTGCTTAATTTCAAATGCCTGATAGTTTGTGGAATGTTTAATAATATATTGCAGAAAAAGTCTGCACGAGATGCTTGAATGGACTCTAAGACTCGCATAGGTTTCAATAAAAAATTAATTTTCCATTTAGGATAAAGCGTTCAACACTTCTTCAGGAATTTTTTTCACCAAACTCCCGTGATCGATACCTTTAGCTGTGGCAAAGACCCCCTTCTTGTTCGGATATTCGACATCTTTACTATAATCATAATTCTCTCCAAATATGTTAGTCAATTTTCCACCACAAGCAGTCAAAACGGCTTCAGGGGCGCAAGTATCCCATTTTTTACAACCTTTACTTGCGAAAACGTATGCATGAGCTTTGCCTTCGATGAGCAACATAACCTGAAAAATTTATCGAGAAATAACTAGGGGGCGAAGAGACTTCTGAGATGGACTATGACTATGGATGGTTTCAAATGGATTCTTTACAAATGATGAAGAGAGACATGACAGATGCTGAAAGACCCTTGCAAGATTCCATTGGTAATGTGATAAAAATGAAAGCTTTGAGATATTGAATACCAATACATAAGGGAAATTAGTAAAAGTAGAAGCTGAATAAATTGAAGGATAAGTGGAAGAATAGGTTTGAAGCTACCCAAAAAATTCTCCTACCATGTGAAAGAGAATATTTTATTTCGATTTATAACCGCAGACAAAAAATTTCCCCATGAATACGCCATAGTTTTAGATGATGCTTAAGTACCAGTAGTAAAGTAAAGATTTCAGAGAAATTTGCAAAGCCATTTTGAATGGATTTTTCACCTTAAAAAAAACCCACTTCATCCAAAGAAATTTTGCTTTGTGATTTTATTTTGTTTGTAGATAAAATGAAATGCAACCTTTTCTTCCCAATTTCAGAAACTTGCAAACAAAGACCCGAAATACTTCTTTCTCACCTTATGGCCTGCTCCTCCAACTCTCAAAATTTCATCTGGATTAAGTGCATCTAGTGCCTTCTGCACAATTCCATCTGAATGTGACCTAGTTGTTGTTACTATGAACTTGTTTGAAGGTGGTGAAGCTGGTTCGAAACCTCCAACACCCAAACCAACTAATCCCCAGATAGTTCGTCCATTTGTATCTTTCTGAATTTGGTAATTATGGTATGGTTGATGAATAACACCCCCAACTGCTTTACCCTTAACACTCACACCAACAAGGACAGTAACATGGTCCAAAAGACCCTACCAAGGATAAAACAAACAAAATGAGGATGTCAAGTATTTTCAATATAACCAGATAGAAGTTATAAATAAAATAGCCAAAAACAATATGTTTTTGATTCCGCTTTAAATACTTAGTAACTCATCCTAAACCTGCATTATTCTCAATTCCTCATGTTGCAAATAACATGAAGTGCCTTATTTCGGAGAGTCTGAACTTAAGATAAGAAACTCAATTATTTTGGTAATTATTTAGAACTGAAAGAACTGTGCTAGGCAAGTGAAAAAAATCGTATTCACCAATTTTGGGTCCCAGATTACAAAAATGATAACAAGAAGTCAGTCCTCTTAGTTTTTTCTAAAAAATAATGAGAAAGTTTCCTTCTGAAACAACTTTGTAAACTATCAGGCATAAAATTCCTATCAAAACATGATTAAAATTTTTACCTGTGCATATTCAGATGTCCCATCTAGGGGATCAACCCAAACAACGACATCTTTATCAGAAACTTCCAAATATTCATTCGGGCACCTCTTGGACAATATTTCCTGATCAAGATCAGTCACAATCCAATCACTAGGCACCTAAAATTATATTCTCTCTCATAAATGTTAGAGAAAAATGATACCCCTTTTACCTCACAATGACTTGGCTCTTCTTCACCAATTATTGTTAAACTTGGAAATTGTTGTGATAATGATGCTATTATACATCTTTGAGCTGAACGATCAGCTTCTGTTTGTAAGTCATTTTTTCCCTTGAAAAAAGAAATGATTTTAAAGTTGTTTAGTCAAATTGGAAAATTTTACCACCCTACTTTTTCAACAATTCCTAGTTCACCTCTGCTCATAATATCCCTAATAATTTTACCAGCTCTTCCAGCTGCTACAGCGGAAGAGGCAAGCAATCGTAATATTAGAGGATGACTTTGTGCCATTTGGAGCCTGAAAAGAAATTACCGAAATCTCAATAAGTAATTGTAATGAGAAATATTCTATTGATTCACTTAATTTATGTAATCTAGAAGTCCTTGATCTTTTAATTGCAAAGATAAATATTTAAAATTTGATTAAACGACTACGTATATCGAAACGTACCTGAAGATAAATAAAATTAATAACTTAATTTTTGAATTTTCCTACGCTGATAAAGACGGAACTGTTTGAGGAAATTCACATTTTTTTCCTCATTGTTCGAATGTCTCCATATCAGCATATCAGCAGAGAGCAGTCTCTGTTATCAGCAAAAAAAATCAGAATGTTTGATCAAAGAGTAACAACTCTTTGCTTTGATTTTGATTATAGCGATCACCCATCAGCGGATAAAAAGGTTGGTGTCATTGTTATTGGTGATGGTGATGATTCCAGTGTTGCCAACCTGAAAATCACGAATTTGGTATTTTTAGAGGTTGTTGACACTGAATAGTTTCGCAAACTTTCGTTTTTCGTTACTTTTAGATTTTTAGGTTATGATTGAACATAATTTTCCCGAAATTTACAAAATCAATTATCTTTACACTAATTCAATAGAAATTTGAAATGTTTCTCAGAAAATTCAGACGACATACTAATATCCTTCGAATCACTAAAGATAGTAATTCCTTTCGTTTCTTTGCTGGCAGTTCATCTTCGGCAGAAGTTGATGTCTCTTTTTCGAACGGGTTTGTGTGAAATGATATTTCCTATAATTGAGTGAGTAATCGTTCTGATTTTCAGAAAAAATATAAGAATTTCAACTGGTCAATATGCTAGATTAGCAGACGGTTGTGCTGTTGCCACTCTTGGTGATACATCAGTGATGGTAACGGCAGTGTCCAAATCCAAACCATCTCAAAGTAATTTTCTTCCACTAGTCGTAGATTACCGACAAAAGTCTGCTGCTGCTGGAAGAATACCAACAAACTTTTTTCGCAGAGAATTAGGACCTTCTGAAAAAGAAATATTAACCTCAAGGCTCATAGATAGGAGTTTGAGGCCACTGTTTCCTGAAAATTTTAATTGTGAAACACAAATCATTTGCAATATGCTTGCAATTGATGGAGTGAATAACCCTGATATTCTGTCAATTAATGCTGCTTCAGCTGCACTGGCTATAAGTGACATACCTTGGAATGGGCCTATCGGGGCTGTTAGGTTAGGTTTTTTAGATAATGAGATATTAGTTAATCCTACGAGAAAACAGTTACAACATTCTGATTTAAATTTGATTGTATCTGCTACAAAGAGGAATTTAGTGGTAATGTTAGAAGGCAATGCAAACAATATTTTGATGCAGGATTTATTAAAAGCTATAAAGACTGGTACTAAAGAAGCCCAGCATGTTGTTAATTCTATTGAGAAGCTGCAAAAACAATATGGTAAACCTAAAAGAGAGTTAGAAGCAAAGCCAGGAGTATCTGAAGAAGTTGTAGAAGCTCTTCAGTCATTATCAGAAATGAGAGTAAAAGAAGTGTTACAAAATTTTTCTTTAGATAAACTACAAAGAGATGTAGCTCTAACAGAGATCAGGCAGGACGTTCTGGAGAAAGTCAAGGTCAATTTTCCTGATCTTGATCCTTCTTTAATAGGGGATGCATATAATAATCTAATAGTCAAGAAAATGTTTCGTGACTTGATATTCAAAACTGATATCAGGTGTGATGGTAGAAAATTGGATGAATTACGAAAAATTGAGTGTCAGGTGGATTTATATAAACCATTACATGGAAGTGCAATGTTTAGAAGAGGACAAACACAAGTATTTTGCACAGTTACCCTTGATTCTTCAGATAGCGCTCTTAAACTGGATACTCTATCAATGTTAACTAGGTAAGACCATGTAAGTATATTTCCAGTGTTGTATTGAAACAAATATGATTCAGATAACTGATGTTCACATCAACTTCTGAAACTGTTTTTAGGTTACATATTTATTCACAACCTTATCAATAATCAATATATTTGGTATTAACAGCTGTTCGTATCAAAGTTTTTCCTTAGAGTTCCCTTATTTTCAGCGGAGTGAAGGAAAAAAATTTCTTTCTTCATTATGAATTTCCTCCATTTGCCACCAATGAAGTTGGAAGGGTAGGACCTATAGGACGAAGGGAAATGGGACACGGTGCTTTGGCTGAAAAAGGACTTGCACCAATTTTACCAGATGATTTTCCTTTCACTGTCAGACTCACCTCTGAAGTTCTTGAGTCAAATGGTAAGAATAATTGAATATTTCACTGAGATTACCAATGATTTTCTTGTGGGTGTATCGATAATAACTTCATTGAAGGACTATATGATTTCAGGATCTAGCTCCATGGCTAGTGTTTGTGGTGGAAGCTTAGCACTTATGGATGCTGGAGTACCAGTAACGACTCCTGCAGCTGGTGTAGCTATTGGATTAGTGACAAAGTACAATAAAGATAATAAGGAAATTGAGGATTATCGCTTACTCACTGATTTACTAGTAAGTATCTTTTTTTACTGCAGTATTCTTTTGAAAAGATAAGAATATACTGAATCTCAACTGTATTAAGTCATTCTAGGGTATTGAGGATTACATGGGAGATATGGATTTCAAAATAGCTGGAACAAAAAAAGGAATTACTGCCCTTCAAGCTGACATTAAAATACCGGGCCTTCCTCTAAAAATTGTTATGGAATCGATACAAAAAGCTACAGATGCTAAGACGAAAATATTACAAATTATGAATGACACTATGGCTGCCCCAAGGTATGTGTTTGACATGAAGCAGGGGTTGTGTTTATTGAGATTCTCCTTTTCATTTCAGATCAGAAAAAAAAGGGAATTGGCCTGTTTCTGAACAGATGGAGGTTGAGCCACATAAGAGAGCGAAATTAATTGGAGTAGGAGGAGTGAACATGAAGAAATTGTTTGTAGAAACAGGTGTTCAGGTATGAGTATATTTAGTTTCTATAAGTTTTGATCTTATTCAAGAATACTCTTTTCAGGTGAATTACTTAGAGGATAACAAATTTGAAATTTTTGCGCCTAGTGAAAGCGCGATGGAAGAGGCCAAAGAAATAATCACGAAACTTCTGAATACAGAAAAAGCACCAGAATTAGAATTTGGTGGAATTTATCCAGCTACGATAGTTGAAATCAGGGATATTGGGGTAATGGTGAAGTTATACCCTGAAATGCCTCCTGCACTTTTACATAATTCACAGCTCGATCAGAGAAAGGTAACGGATGTATTTCATTTCTTCACATTTGAATGTGCAAAGAAGTTTTTGTAAAGAAATTAATCAAATCTGTTCAAAATTCTGTTCATAAATATTAGTCCAATAACCTTTTTTTACTTTTTATTGAAAATCTTAGTTGGATATCCTGTATAAGATTTGTTACTGCTTGTATGGTGAAAGTATATCTTTGCTTTTATTCACGTTTCAGGTCGCCCATCCTACAGCTCTAGATTTGAAAGTTGGGCAGGAGATACAGGTCAAATACTTTGGAAGAGATCCGGTGTCTGGCCTTATGAGACTGTCGAGAAAAGTTCTACAAGCTACACCCAAATAAAAATCGGTTGTTATTTATTGTATATACTATGTTCTTATTTGTATACACTATTAAATTTACTATAATATTTTTGCTTCTTTATTTTCCTTTCTCAACAAAATGTAGTATCTATCAAAGTGCAATAAATAAAGTCTACAGAAAAATTCGGACAATTTGAGTTCAATTTGACTAATTTTCAACTCTTTTTTTGACTCTTTTCCGAGATTTTTTGAAGGTAATCTTACGACACGCGTATCGATGAAATATCATCGTGTATCAATGTGATTCTAAAAGAACAAAAGTGAAAAATAAAATTGTAGAAAAAATGAAAAAACCCTCTTCAATAGTTATTGGTGAAACAAGTAGGGAGAAGCATTATTTTTCGTAATTAGCGTATTTTCTTCGCAAGCGAAGCGAGTTGCACAAAAGTACTCAAAATACGAAAAATAGTGTTTCCAAACGTGTTCACACGGTATTTTTTCTAATTTTGAATAGGAAGTGGCTATGAATGAATTCAAATTAAAAGTACCAAAAACTTCTTTACAAACGTCCCTCGCAGTTTCGTTTTCAATCGTCTAGTGACGGAAATTATTTACTTTTTAACTCCGTTGCTATGGAATGAAAGCAAGTATCGTTTCATATCAGTTGCGAAATATTTTACTTTTCGTAACTGGTTACGAAAAGTAAAACGTTTCAAAACGTCAATGATGAGTGTCACTCATATGATGTCAAAATTGGAAAAAGCAAATTTGAAATTTTCGGCAGGTTTGGCTTTTTATGGAAGCGTGCTTGTTGAAGTTTTTTGAACGATAATTTATCTTCTCCTCTATTTGCCCTAGGAAGAGGCAAAGGTGGAATTAAAGAGCTGGATCTATAATGCATCAAGTTTTAAATTTTCTGTTTCCGAGTTACGTGTTCCACATATCCGGAATTTCATGAATTTTCCAAGCCATCGGGAAATTCAACTGAACACATCGATTTAACTTTCGAGTAATTCCAGTAGATCGAAATATTTCACGGTAATCAAGTGTAATCATCCAATTTTCCGTTACGATGTAAAATTCCTTGCTCATAAATCTCGAGTCAACGAAATTAAAGTGTTCTTACCGTTGGTGGACCACACACGGGGAAAATGTAATTTTAGGGGCTTCACGTACTTTCATAAAAATGCCTGGAGGTGTCGTTACATTAGATAGCTACCTGCGCGATATCATAACGTATCTATATTGTTATTCCGGCACATTTTTCCTGTTATTACCTACATCGATCATCATCATCATCATCATCATTCAGCCATTCGCGTCCACTGCTGAACATAGGCCTCCCTCATCACTGCCCAGCCTCTCCTATCCTGAGCTTCCCTCATCCAGTTTCCAGCCATTCTTCTAATGTCGTCGGTCCATCGCGTAGGTGGCCTTCCTCTACTACGTTTATCGGCTCTGGGTCTCCACTCAATCAGGCGTTTGGTCCACCTATCATCTGACAAACGGGCAACATGTCCTGCCCAATTCCACTTAAGCCTAGCAGTGTGTTCCACAACGTCAGTCACACCCGTTCTTCGGCGGATAACCTCGTTCCTGACACGGTCACGTAGGGACAAACCGAGCATGGATCTTTCCATCTTCCTCTGGGTGATCTTGAGATGCCTTGCGGACGTTGCCGTCAGTGTAACCGTTTCGGCACCATACGTCATCACTGGTAGGATGCATTGGTCGAACACCTTTCTCTTGAGACATATCGGAAAATCGCCCCTGAAAACGTGTCTCAGTTTTCCGAAAGCCGCCCAAGCAAGCGTTTTTCTCCTCTGCAGTTCACACGTTTGATTGTCTCTGGAGATACGAATTTCATGGCCCAAATAGACATAATTGTGTGTCAACTCCACTACCTTGCCGTCGATATGGATCGCCTCGCCTGGAACCATATTTGTCATATATTTCGTCTTAGTTGCATTGATTTTAAGTCCTACGCTGGAGCAAACTTCCTCAAGTTCCTTGAGCATGCTTATTAAATCTCCAAGATTGTCGGCCAGTATGACTATGTCATCTGCGTAGCGTAAGTTCGTGAGGTATGAACCATCGACCTTAATACCCTTTCCTTCCCAATTCAATTTCTTCATCGCATATTCCAGAACCGTAATGAAGAGTTTAGGTGACATCGTGTCTCCTTGTCTTACACCTCTGCTAAGTGGCACTGATCTGGTGTTTTTGTGTAGTTTTACTGTCATGGTAGCTTTCTTATATATGTTGTAAATTAACCTGGAATAGCGGTAGTCGACTCGGCATTCTTGAAGGGCCTCTAAAACTGAATCGAGTTCTATCGTATCAAATGCTTTCTGGAAGTCTATGAAAGCCAAAGCTAGTGGTCTGTTGTACTCCACAGTTTTCTCAATAACGGTCTTTAAACTTTGAAGATGGTCATTTGTTCCAAAACGAGAACGAAAGCCGGCTTGCTCTTTAGGTTGGTAGAAGTCAAGTTTCTTTTCTAATCTAGTTGTTATGATTCTTGTGAACAATTTATATAAATGGCTGAGGAGGCTAATTGGTCTGTAGTTCTCCAACTCTGATAAATCCCCCTTCTTATGAATGAGTACAGTGATAGCGTTATTCCAAGTTTCAGGTATCGTGCTATCAAACAGGCAGAGGTTGAAAAGTGCTTTTATTTTTTCGAGTAGTAGGGTTCCACCTATCTTCATAGCATCCGCAATCACATGGTCTTCTCCTGGTGCCTTGTTATTTTTGGTTTTCCGCAAGGCTAGTATTATCTCATCGATGGTGATATCAGGCAGCGATTCTGAGCCCTGGTTGACAATACCTCTCTTTTGTTTAACTTGCTCAGGTTCCATATTTGAATGTACCGCTTTCTGACTTTTATACAGTATTCCGTAGAAGTCCTCGACTACTTTCAAAAGTTCATCTCTGTTCTGTACCAAAATTCCATCCTTGTTCCTCAACTTATTGATATATCTCCTCCCATTTTCTTGTCTCCTACGCAACACTTTCATGCTTTTGTTCTCCTCTATTGTTTTCTGTATCTGACTGGTATTATACGATCTGATGTCTCTTCTTATGGCCTTGGATATTTCCCTATTGATTTCTTTTAGTTCTTGGTAAGAGGTTGACTCTTCACCTCTCATCTCTCTTCTCCTTCTCATAAGTTCCCTCGTGTGGTTGCTGAGCTTCTCTTCCCTTGTCGTCCGAACACACATTTCATTCTGGCTCTCGACCAGAGCTTTAGTTATTACATCGTTCAGAAAATCGATATCAGTGCCGAGTTTAGTTGGTGAGTCCTACATCGATATATGATGTTATATGTCATAATGTTATACCACAGCCGTCTATATAGGGAAGAAGGGCAAGAAGGCTGTGGTAACACCTACACTACACACTCAAACATACAGGGTGTTTCCAAAGATGAACCTTCCTGTTTGTGACAAGGTCAAGATAGAACTGATCAAAGTCGATCATTTCACCGAAAATCCCCTAAATAGGATATTTAAGATGACGGAGTTATTATCTCCTTCACTCCTTCAGGAGATTCCTTAAGTGATTTTAAGAAAAAAAGTCTCATAAACATATGGGACCGCAAACGATTCGTTTTGTTAAAGTTAGAAGTTTTTTCAAGTTTTTCTCTTATAGTATCTACACTTCACAAGATATTCAACTGAAATTTGCCATAAATATTATAATTCATAGTTCACACCATGCGACATGCCAATTTCGATAGCAAATATGTACAGGGTGATATTTTTTATGGAACACTGTCCCTCTGTTTTTCTCTAGAACTTGTTTTTGGTGAGCCACTGTTTATTAGACAAAAATATAAAAAGAAGCCATGTTGTTATACTAAACTTAATGATCTCTTGTAGTTTTGTGGTATCTATACCGATTTCGAGAAAAATTTTTTTGACCTATATATACTGGGTGTACCAAGTTCGAGGGCCTATTAGACGTTCCTTGAGAACTGGACCTATTTGAAATCTGAAAATTGGGAATATGATATTGTTCGACATTATCTACTGAGCTAAAATACTCTTGAAGCGTGAGCACTTTCAGATATACAGGGAATGGAAATAAAATTTTCAAATTTTTTTTTTCTATTTTATTGTTTCTGGTATGATAGAGTATTCAATTTCGAATATTTTTCTGTTCAAATCATATCAGAAAAGAAACTGTAAAAAAAATTTTTTTTTGAAAAATTTAGGTACTTTCATTCCCTGTATTACTAAAAGTGCTTAGGCTTCAAGAATATTTTAGCCTCGATTTTAGCTCAGTAGATAATGTCGAACAATATCATAATCCAAATTTTCAATTTCAAATAGGTCCAGTTTTCCAGAAACGTCTAATAGGCCCTCGAACTTTTGGTACACCTTGTATATATATTCTTTTGATATAGAGCATTACAATTTTTAACAGCAAACAATAATTATAGCATGTGTATGAGATACAGTTTTAGCAGAGGTTAGCTTAAACGGGGTACCATACAAATTGGTGTATGATACAAGAGCTTAGGGAAAAGCCTCAGTAAAAAAACCCTTTCTCCCCGTGAGTGTAGTGGATTGTAATTGTTCACGAAATATGCTGAAATATTCCATATTGAAGGGCATCTCGCACTGCAAAAATGGATTCTTTCTCCAACAAAACGGAAAATCCAGAAAGTCTTCTCCAAGATACCAGGAACTTTTATCTGAAATAGAGAGAAAACAAAAGCAGAAAAAGGTAAAATAATAAAATTAGATTCAATATGTCAGATTGACCTAAAATTGACAACCCAATTCAAAAAAGATTCGGAAACTACATGTATAGCTCTAAAACCATCCTGAAATTTATAAATCGGACAATGATTAACCAGATGATTTATGGTTTCTTCTGGTTCCCCGCATTCACAACTTGGGCTTTCAACTGAATTCCACCTGAAAAGTATACTATTGCAACGTCCGTGACCTGTTCTTATACGATTCAGAATACACCATATTTTCCTGGGAAGATCAAAACCAGGAACTCTATTCAAGAGATCAGTAACTAATTCTTTGTTGAAAATAGTGCATCTATTCCATTCAGACTGCCAAAGGTTTTTGTCCCTTATATTCGAATTAAGAAAAGAGTTGGACCATAAGGGTTTACGCGACTTCAGTCTTGGAATCGTATTTTCGGGAATATAGGATAGAATTGGAAACGAGTCGGGATAGGATTGGAATTTTTTCCAGGAATTCATAACCGCAGTTCTACTTGGCCTTAAGGCAAATCCGCCACTGTAAACATACCAATAAATTCTCTGTGAAAAATTTTGTCCGATGAGCGTTACTATGTCCCTGATTAAGGGAATTAAAAAAAAATGATAAAAATAGTTACACTATAAATAAATTTATAATGAGCAATAAATTAACTCGGTCAAGTCAATGGAACCATTTTTGATCCAAATATATTACAAGACAGCATGTTTCAAGACATGGCACTGGTCAAAACAATGTTTCATTTATCCTGTTTTCCACCATGCTCCAGGAAGTATACAAACTCTGTGATGCAGAAATGATAATGAAGACTAATATGAAGTGGATAAATGCCCTTTGAGTTACTTTTTCATTCATTGGTTTGAATTTGAATTCCCACATGCTCTTAATCACTCAAAATTTTTGCCTAGTTTCTTGAAAACAGACTGATTTTTCTAAGTTTATATTTATTCTTATAGATTTTTTTTGCAACTCTGCTTTGAAAAGCGCCACGTTCATTCACATCGGATTCGCAAGGAATGTGGAATTTATTTCCTGAATAAAAGTGGCTATTTATTACCTTCGATATATTCTCTTTTATTAACTTCCATCAATCATATCCAATTTGGAATATATAATGTTGCATCACAAACATATCAATCATCTGAGTCCGCCATCAATTTTTCATCACGTGTGTCAGATTCTCACTGCGGCACGACAAAGTGACGAGCCATTTGATATAAATGACCGATTAACACCCCTATGTATTCACTAGAGGGAGGTTCGCGATAATCACCAGACCAAGTAAAATGTTTGTTTTTATTTGAACCCTCCATTCAATTGGATGAGTTGAATGATATTGCATGAAATATTAATGCCGGGTTTTACAAAGCTTGATCGGGCAATTAACTCTTGATAGACGGATCAACGTTGATTTCATTTAGGCTAGAATTATCTTCGTACTTAGGTAGATTTACCATCAAGTGTTTTTTGATTGCCTTCTCACTCCTATAGAATGTCTGTCGAATTTTATTTCTGTCACTTATCTGGTCACTATGAAGAAAGTCAAAAATTTCTTTTCAGGTGCCATCTTTAAGGGGCTGTATCTAAGCAAGGGCTGTCCAAAAAAAATTATATATGAGACCCACACAATTTTTTTACAAGGAATCACCCCTTAAATATTATGACAACTATGCATTCACACCCTGTATATGATTCAATTCTCAAGTCGGTCGGACACAAAACTAAATTCCATACAGTGTGTTAACTAAACAGCAGCACACAAAGAAAACTGAAGGAATGTGTCATCCTTCAACATGCATCTCGTAAAAAAACGGTCTATTGTCAGGAAATGTTGCATTTTGTAAGCTCGACTATAATAGACAGTTTTTCGTCCTTGGTACTTGAAAACTATTGTAATGCTTAACGCCCAGTTTCGCAGGAGAGTCCATTACTACTTGATGCCCCATTAAAATTCTAATCCTCTATTATTCCCTTCACAAATGACAGTTTTTATAGGGCATTATTAAATCTTAATGGACGGATCAATAATAATCTAGTATTATTGGTACTTCGGAATCTACAATAGGTTCGGGTGACTTGGGACGATTGTTGCATTCGACTTGTCATATTTTCAAAACGGTTACCTATTTTATCTGAAAAAGAGGTTCGAATATGCATAATGACCCAGACTATTGATTAGGATATATACCATGCTTCAGAATTCGGATATAAATTCTGAAAAAATAAAACATACTTGTCCCAAATCACCCACCGGTTTGGGAGGCTTGGGCAAATTAGAATTTGTGATTTTATAGTGGAAATTAAATGATAAACCGCTATTACAGCGAAAGTAAATATATTGCACCTCAAATGTAAAAAAACTAAACAAAACAAGGGAAAGGCTTTCTTTCATTCTTTGGTGATTTCTTTGTGGAGATAACGTAAATAATAATATCTTGCGAAATATCGGCATATTTCCTGCTGCTAATGCGCCGCTTGTATCTATTCGGCATTGTCCCAAGTCACCCTATGAAACAACAAAATGAATGAATGAGATCTGTGTTGCCGTTTGATTTGTAAACAACCTTGTTTCATGACATATCTAATATCCCAATATCCCACGAATCCAGAAAAAAAATTACATATGTACAAAGTGAAACACATGTACAGGACACTAGAAAGTATAAGGGCAATAAAAAAACGCGCTTTTACTCTCCTGAATTCCTTAATTTTTCCTGTCAATTCAAACTCTCTGGCCACGGCAAACTCAACAGGAATTATTCAAATTTGCAAGGGGGGTAATTGTCCCAAGTTACAGGACTGTCCCAAGTCACCCAAAATTACCGTAGGTAGGTACGTAAAAAGGAAAGAAAAGTGGGCAAATAATTATTTCAGCTGGTTTTAGAACGTTTATTGAAGGAAATAAAAATTAAAAAATATTCCCATCTCAAACTGAAAACCATAGATTCAATTTTTTTCATTCAATTACTTTTATCATCTTTTAAGTAAACTATTTTTGGGTCATCCTGCAGCTGAAAGCTTTTCAAGTGAGTATTCATTCTAGATTGTTCGACAACATTTATGTAACGATCTCTTCGATTTTTTCATAAGAGATTTCATGATAAACTTCCATCCCTCAATTTCTCAAGGACTTGTTTGTGGGTGTGGTGGTCTTCTTGAAAGCGTCGGGAACAACAACTAGACACGAGGTGCGTGGCTGTAAACGGCGTCCGAGCGTCGCGGCGCATTATTGTCATGGACGTCGGTCGTGGCGCCCAAGATCACAAGGCTCACTGGGCAATTCTGGTTTTGGATATTCTGTAAGGGAACGTCTCAGGGTCTCCTACGATATTCGTCTTAACGAAAAAACATGCAACAAAACGCGAATTCTTCCTTTCAAACAGAACAATAAACGAAATTAATTCAGATGCATAGCACACGCTGATTAAATCAACATTTGTTACGATCTAAATCGAATCAAAGAGCTACCATCAATTATTGGTATCAACAGAAATACCATTTCGTCGAGAAAGAGCAACTTCTCAACTTGTTGAGAAATATCCTTTTTCAAATCCTAGAAGGAAATTTCAAATCCAAGGATATGCCATCTCTGTAATTGCATATAAATGGATATCCTCAGGATATCCAGTGGTATCTGAGAGATTATGACGTAGAGATGATACCATTTCAAGAAACTAACATTGGAGTTAAAATAACAATAATAAGGATTAATTACGATCCATACCACCTGGGGATAAGAATATCAACAAATATTACGATCTGAATTGAACTTGCCAATTTGTCATCGTCAGGGCCATAAATGGAGTACGCTCCATCGAAAAAAACAGATGTCGACCATGGTTGCGGTCACATTTGACCTCGTCAGAGCAACACAACTCCTTCCTCAACGAAACTGGAATGAATTGTCGTTACCAATCAAAAATAATCCATGAATGCATTCGAATTTGACCATATCTATATGTCAAGAAACCGGACAGTTCAAGAGAATTTTCCCCAAGGCTTCAATTTCTCCTCTGATAAGGTATGTGATTTAAGCCGCGAAATGTTTCTTTGAATTATTGAATTATTCACAATGTCGTAGCCAGAGGGGTTCCAAAAACTAACAGATCGAGTCTTGCTAAGACCTTAATATAATGCTTGCAGAGTTCCTTTTTTAGGCATGCCCCCCCATAATATTATTCTGCATGGGCGGGCTACTGATTATTCATACAGGGATGTTTTCAGAGAAGATGCCGAAACAGGTCAATTTTTATTCGTAGGGGGACATGTTTCTAGCAGAATTATAAGCCAAAATCTCCTCAATCTTAAGTGTAGGGGTTGTCACCCCTAAATTCTTAATAGGGAATAGAGAGTGTGCTATACCTCACAAGACAATACTAGGTACTGGAACTTAAAATTGAGGAGATTTTGGCTTACAATTCTGCTAGAAACATGTCCCTCTCCGAATAAAAATTGACCTGTTCCGGCATTGTCTCTGAAAACATCCTTGTCGAGACATAATTGGCCTGGCAAATATTCAAATTGTCACCCCCTGTAACTACTTCAAGGACTCAATAAAAATATACAAACCATAGTATTCATGTAGAGGGGCAAGTGATCTTTCAATTGAGGTATAGCTCACCCCTTATTCCCTATTGGGAATTTAGGGGTGATAGCTCCTACACCTAGGGTTGAGGATATTTCGGCTTACAATTCTGCTCAAAATAAGTCCCCATACTAATTAGAAATTGACCTGTTCCGGCATTTCTCTGAAATCATCCTTGTTGCGACATAATTGGCCGGGCAAGTTTTTAAATTGTCACCCTGTATAGTGGTTGTCCCAAATTCGATGTTCAGTGAGGGGATCTCTGAAACAAGGAGAGCTAGAGAAAAAAGAACGATGAGGACCGCACCTTACTACAATATGCTTCGGTTTTGATAAATACGAGCAAAAATTGGGATTTTCACAATTTCGAAAAGTTCACATAACTTTTTGTCTTAGGTGCTTAACTAATTTGTGTCAGTTTTGTATAGGAGGTATAAGTGATTAGACAAATTAATTCCTAGCTCTTCAGAAGTATCGTATTGAGGGATTTAGTACCCCTTAAAACCACCATAAATTGTTTTATAGATTTTAAGTGAGGGTTACGAGGAGGCAATGACTTGGAAAGGAGGTGTAGCTCTTGCTCAGATTATTCTTAAATATTGCAGTGTTGAAGTTCCGAAGGTACTTTTTGAAATGATTCAGCTCTTTGGGTTTTTTCCTTCTACTGAAACTCTTTTTTGTGGGTAAGGGTACCACATAAAGATTCCGGGACTATGATAGGAGTTTAGGCTCCTCTCCTGGCAAGTTTGTTGGCCTCTTCCTTTTATTCCCGAGTGACCGGAAACCCAGACTAAACAGACCTTTATATTTTTGCTTATTTCGATAAGATATCACTTCTTCATAAACTTTTTAGGGTTTTCACTCCCAATCTCTGAAACAAAATCAATTAAAAATGAAATCAACGATTTGCTCCTGCGTAAATTCTTGCACTAATTTGTCAGGAGCAAATTAACTAGAAAAAATTGTTGCCTGACAATGAACTGATATAGACTCCGAAACGTTACGAAGAATTATAATTTCAACGTTATTTATTTTGAGTTCATTGTCAGCCAACAATTTTTTCTAGTTAATTTGCTCCTGACAAATTAGTGCAAGAATTTACGCAGGAGCAAATCGTTGATTTCATTTTTAATTGATTTTGTTTCAGAGATTGGGAGTGAAAACCCTAAAAAGTTTATGAAGAGATGCAAAATCCTCCCAAAATAAATTTCAATCGATATCTGAAAGATATCACTTATATAATATATTATATATCATATTTCTGATTTTTAAGGTTCATTTTCACACATCTTTCGAATGCAATATTGCAACTACTCATCTCTAAGGCGCTTGGACAGCGGCCTAACGATTATGTGCATTTGGTGGCAGTCCCGAATACTCCCGCGCCAGTTACTGTTGTGGTTTTAGGACCATCTGTATACTATTTGATATTTATTTTGAGGATTTGAGTGATTGGTTACCTCTCCAAATGTTTTCTTGATTCTGATTTTGTTTATCATCTCATCAGTGGGAAGATTCGCTGATGGTATTTGGTCCTATTTCCCGTATATTCCCTGGAGATTCTTCGAATGACATATTAGATTAATCTGCTAATCTATCTATTACAAGATGAGGAGTTGTGAGATCTGTAATGATCTCAATAGAATAGACAAGGTCTCTTTAGTCTGGATTCCAGATCACTCTGGAATCAAAGGAAATGATGAGGCAGCCAACACACACCCGAGAAAGGAAGCACAAACGGCACTTGCTGGCCCAGAGCCTTTCTGTGGTAGAGGAAAATGCACCTATAGAAAAGTGTTTCTGGAGAAGGAAGAAACCAGAAGACAAACACTCTGGAGAAACCTCCCAGGAATGAATGATTCCAAAAAAATACTCCGGAATTAGAAGTATTTGCATCTGAGCAAGATTAACTTACGCCTCCTCATAGTGCATTAGAAAGCATATGATGAACATAGGCTTATCAGAAATTGACGAGTGTAAATTCTGTGGGGAAGAGAAGAAAACTTCTGTTCTCCTGGTTACAGAATGCCTCAACATTGCAAACCAGCGTAAGGAATGTCTTGGAAAAGAAAATTATAGGAAGAATGAGGACGTAGCCTCCTTGAAGCCCTCTCATCATATACTGGAGTTCCTTAGAACTCTGGAGCTGGAGAGCGAGCTGTAGAGCCAGTAGAGCACGCAGTTGTGAGAACAGCTCTGATGGGGCCACAATAGACCTTAAGGTAGCAGTGACATGTAACCATCTTACCAAACTATAAACTATCTTATATAATCTCCAGTGCCTTAGATGGGCAC
Organism: Coccinella septempunctata; assembly: GCF_907165205.1. Classification (NCBI taxonomy): domain Eukaryota; kingdom Metazoa; phylum Arthropoda; class Insecta; order Coleoptera; family Coccinellidae; genus Coccinella; species Coccinella septempunctata. The sequence goes on along the minus strand of NC_058190.1, from coordinate 39,912,998 downwards.
GTTTTATCATAGCTTCAGTGATGCAAACACTTTCTATCAACGGTTTTCCTGGTACTGTTCTGTTTTGCCTGCGCATGCATGCCAGTCTTCTGCCCCATAAGTGATTATTAGTATTGGTCTTAAAAAAAAATAACTTTTCAGCTAATCTCTTGCAAAAAGCAAATTTGCATCTGAAGAACTAATTTCCTGAAACTTTGGAGAATGTTTGTTAAAAAAAAGATGATCTTGGTTGCTCCTAACCCAACTCTTTCCAAGGAAAAGAGCCTGAAAGAGAAGGGATCACGCAACGCATCTGCATCTTCAATTCATTATGTGAATGTTATATGAAAACCTGGAAAAAGATCAGGACATAAGAAGTGGTGCATGTTTGGCCTCATCTTTCTGCACGAAATATTAATGTTTCCGATCAAGGGACCAACTCCTACATTTTTGCCGCATCTTCAGTAAACACCCTTACTGCGACTGCATTTACCTCACCCTTGTAGTGAAACCCTACAAAGTATTGAAGGGTATTGAATAACAGACAGTTTTCTCTCACGCACCTGTCGACTGAGCTCTCGTTTATATAGTTCACCCCCAAGGAGCAGCGTTTGCAACCGGCGCAAATCCCCAAGCCGAGGGGGTTTGCCGTTCCTGCTCCAGACGGAATTCAGTTTCGACCTGACCGCTCGTCCAGTGCGTGGCATGCGGAACCCTCTCCCTTCGCGCGACTCTCGGTGAACGCAATGACGGGAGGCACCAGCAACTCCACGATCCACTGCGAGGATGGGTTGCTGTTGCCTTGCTGGCGGCCCCTCGACGAGGTGCTACTTCTGGATAGGGTAGGGCGAGGGTTTGTTTACTTCTTCATCCTGGCCTATCTCTTCATCGGCGTGTCTATCATCTCCGATCGCTTCATGGCAGCTATCGAGGTTAGTAGTGAGGGGGGGTGGGGAAGGGGGATGTTTTTCTGGACCGACAGTTTGGGTTTTCTTAGGTTTGAAAAGTATGGCCAAAGCACTGATATGAGTCAGGGGTTTTTGAGGACTTGGAAGACTTCATAACCTGAGCGGTCACCCATTTAGATAATTAACTCGCTATTGCTTATTGCTGCTTGGTTCGCTGAAAAAAATTATTGTCCCAATACGTAGGTAGATTGAGTTGACAACAAGTGCTTGGTTTTAAAATAACGTTACCGAGGCTCGTGCAAAACTTGAGTGTATCTAGAGAAAATTTTCTCACTCTAACACACAATTTTTTTTGAAATTTCTCTTAAAAATATGAAGAATTCAATGAATCAATTATTTATGATGTAAATGAATAGTCCCAAGCGATGATTCCTCGTCAAAAAATAGTGTGGGTCTTTCATATAATATAATTTTTCTTGAGCTGACTCTGCAGATGCATCAATTTTTCCTTTTTTTCCTAGAAACCAGATGAATGACAGAAATTCAGCATACATTCTCTGGGAGCTAGAAGGCCAGTAAAATTTTTGGAGGTGTTCCCTTATAATTGTAAAGGGGTAGAAAAAGTCATCCCGAAAATTTATTCCGCAAAAAACTTTCTTCTTATTCATACTGTACTATTCAAAATAATCTGATAGCTTGTTTCATTTTGAACAAATGAAGGTTTTTTGTAATTTCTTACTTGAAGTAACGGTTTTTGAGAAAAAAATATCAACAGGTACGTGGTCTGAGACTTAAGTAGGGACTGCTGAAAAAAATTGTATGGAAGGCACACACAAGATTTTTGTCAAAAGGAATCATCTTTCAATTTCTTCACAACTATTCATTTACATCCTGTATGTATATCATGAACACACAGAAAGTTATAAATATTTAACAAAATAGAAATTCAAGGATGGAATACAAAAGACGTTATTTAGGTACTATAGCATTGTAGTGTCTTATGTAGGAATATTGAAAATGGGCTAAGTGGCCACTAAAAATATTGAAAAGTTTCTCAAGTTTCGATTCGATTGATCAAATATTCATAGATTACTCTATTTTCGATGGGAAAATGTGTAGGATGTTTTTCAAGTTTTCACATTTTACTTTGGAATGTTATTTTGAACTTCTGAATATTTTCTTGTAAATTAGTAATTACATTTACCTACGTTCCTCCTACCTACACCCTGTAGTGTGCACCATAACTATCTTTTTTACGCTTGGGAGATACATTTCGGTCATACTTCATGACAACATATAGGGTGAGTCTTTGACTCGTACAAATATTTTAACAGTAGATTCTTGAGGTCAAAAGAAACACTTTGTTTTTCATCATTTTTTCCTAATGGGCTCGGTTTAAAAGATATAGTCTGTTGAAAAACCATAACGAAATGTTATTTTTTGTTCTCACAAACAGTTTTATCGAATGAAATGAATTTCGGAATATAGTATCTCATTTATTTGATGAATCTATTTTTAACACAAGATACCACCCACGTTTTCCAGTTTTCTTATTACGACCATTACGTATCATAAAAATACCAAAAATTCAAAGAACCCAACTCTTGAAACTAAGTTGGACGCCATCTAATCAATATTTGTCATTTTTGTACATGAAAGTATTCTTCATATTTTGTCGTATAATGCGCCGTTTTTGAGTTTTTTGTGTTATTTGATGTTCAAAAATCAAAAAGTATCTGTGAAATTTGAAAAATTGGTTACTTTGGCTGAATACAACTCTGTTTGAAAGATCCACAGATGTGTATTGTCACAGATTTAGCTAGTTATTCTAAAGATAATTTTGTTTTTCCAGGGGTGGCACAGCTCATTATGAAAACTTAAAATGGCTATACATACCTTTTTATCAGGGCCAAAACGAAAAAAATGGCATGAGAAAAAAAGTGCTTCTTTGACCTCAAGAATCTTCTGTTAAAATCTCTGTACGTGTCAAAGACTCACCCTGTATACCTTCGAGCAAAAATTTATTATTATACAGGGTACAGAGAGTTATCATCAATGCCAATTGTAATTTAGATAATTTTTGCACTTCGCAATCAATCCTTCTCATCATCAGAGTTTTCCCTACACTCCATTAATGTTTTGCACAACTGATCCTGAATTAAATTTTGAACCAAAAATAGTTTTCGAATTAAGAAGATTATTACTGGGAATAATAAAATACTTATATCGAATAAGCAATGTGGAGGCATGTATATACTTATCATTCCGAAAGTTATTTGACAAACCTATATATCAGACAACACAGAAAATCGATGTTAGAACCATTATTGTAATTTTCAAGAAGGATATTGTAGTCTCATCTCTCCATTATAAGAGGGCAATTTATACATAATTTAATTGGTTATTTTTGGCACATTGTATTTGGAATGAAAATCGATTGTCCCGGAATATCAAGATCATTTATCAATATCATATATCATGCATTCAGATTCCACTACATCTACTCTAGATATTCCATTTATATTCCGAATGGATAATAGCCATTTTTGTTGTCTATCTGATTAATTAATGTTCACGACTCTCAGTGAAAAAAAATGGATATTTTTAACTGAAATATACAAACAGGTATATAATATAATGAATTCATTTCCTTCAAATCTATTGAGTTTTGTGAACAATCTTAAAAGTTGTAAATCTTTGATTTTTATCAAACTTATGATGAAAATAAAGTCGTGAATGCTTCTTCAGATATAATTAAGTCGTATTACACCTCCTCATTGAGTATTAAACTTAATGACTTCATTCAAAATATATTTCAGCCTCTCATCATACGTTCATTTTGAAACTCAACTCAAAATAAGGCCAAACCGTACTCAAGACTGAATAGCAAAAAGGCGTGCAAAAACAGGGAAATAACGAACCTCTATAAGAAATAGTTGGGATAAAGGAAAACCTACTAGGAAGGATAAATTGAACAATTAATGAAAAAACTGACTTGATACGAATGAAATTTACGTTTACGTCATAGCTGACAATGATTTGATATGTTCTTGATTACCAAACAATAATTTCAAAACTAACAATTCGACAAGCTATCACTCACCAACTAAATAATGCAACGAAAATTAATTAGATTTTGAATCATTGTTAGCAACGACTCCAACTTTAGTTGAAGTTTCCAATTATTTTATGCGTTTTAATACACGTTTGGAATAGAAGTTCTTCTGATTGAGTTTTTATTTGTTACTTTCCTACGACCTACGATTAACGAACATTGAAGGTTAGATTAGTTAGGTCCATCCAAAGTCATTCCAACACACTTGTTGTGATGATCATCAGTATCACCACACATACGAGGATATATTGAAAAATTCTTAGCCTACTGTAGAACCAAACAAAATTTCAATGTCAAAATATTTTAGTACTCAACATATTTTCCTCTTAATTGGATACATTTATTACAGCGAACCTGCAATGTCTCTAGACCTTTGAAAAAAATGTTGCTTCTTGCTCTGCAAACCAGACCTCCACAGCTTTCATTACCTCCTCGTTGGAAGAGGTTTTTCTCTTTAATTTTTTCCCATAGAGTGGTCAGTAATATCGAATAGTAATCTCCGGTTATTTTTCTACCCTTATCCAAAAAATCAATCATGATTACTCCATGGCAATCCCAAAAATCTGAAGCAAGAACTTTTCCAGCAAATTTTTGGACACGAAACTTCTTAGGTCTTGGAGAACCTGAGTGTCACCATTCCATCGATTGATGCTTTGTTTCTGGATCGTTGAAATATATCCAAGTCTCATCTATAGTAACAATTTGGTTTAAGAAGTCTACATCGTTTTAAAATAGAGCACAGATCGAACGCGATGCTTCTACCCTTGTACGATTTTGCGTGCATTCAAACATTTGGGGATCCATTTTGCAGCAATTTTTCTCATGTCAAAATTGAAGTGAACTATATGATGCACGCGTTCGAATGAAATATTCAGTGTTTCAGATATCCGTTTTAGCCCAATTCGACGGTCTGATAAAATCATTTCATGAACTGCATCGATATTTTCGGGGACTGACACAGAAACTGGCCTTCCCGATCTATCATCATCTTCAATGGAACATTTACCTCTTTTGAAGCTTGCAGTCCAATTTTTCACGGTCGCATACGAAAGACAATTGATCACCAAGGGTATTTAGCATATCTTCGTAAATCTGCTTACCTCTTAACCCTTTTAAATACAAGTACTTGAAGATGACTCGATACCCCAATTTTTCGATTTTCACAATATCGGTGGACATCTTCTATCTTTCAATTTATTGCGTAACTCTGGTTTACATTTTTGACCTCAAATTTCACACTGAAACTTCTAATGAGTTATTATTCGTTACTATGGTTACGCAATATTTTTTTTATGCATGGAACTGGTCTAGGCTAACTAGATATCAATACATCCTAGTAATTCCGGATAAATATTATAACGCTTTGTTGCGGAAAACTAGGTTTCATCGAAACTTTGAATCTTACACAGAAATTTTTTTTTATCAGAAATTCAAGTGGCTAACTTCTATAAATTTCCAGGTCATAACTTCCCAAGAACGAGAAGTGTCCGTCCGTAAACCGAATGGTGATACCCAAATCGTAGTCGTCCGTGTTTGGAACGAAACGGTGGCCAATTTGACCTTGATGGCACTTGGTTCCTCCGCGCCAGAAATCCTCCTCTCAATCATCGAAATCTGGGCCAAGAAATTCCAAGCTGGCGACTTAGGACCAAGCACCATAGTAGGCTCAGCCGCCTATAATCTACTAGTCATTATAGCCATATGTGTGAGTGTCATACCCAACGGTGAAGTAAGAAAGATCAAACATTTGGGAGTGTTCATCGTCACTGCCACTTGGTCAGTCTTTGCGTACGTCTGGTTGTACCTCATACTAGCCGTTTTCTCCCCTTCTGTTGTGGAAATATGGGAAGGGCTGTTGACTTTCTGCTTCTTTCCCGCGACGGTTCTAACAGCCTACATGGCCGACAGAAAGCTGTACAAGTACATCAAAAGAGACTATAGAATGAACAGAAGGGGCGTTATAGTACAAGCTGAGGGGGATAATCTGGAGCTGGCAAACCCTGATTTCTCAGGTCTAGATGGAGACCACGATGACTTGAAGCACGAGTATATCATAACCTTGAAAGAACTGAGACAACAGCATCCCCAAGCAGACTTGGGAGCCTTGGAAAGGATGGCCCATGAGATGGTGCTCAATAGAGGACCCAAATCAAGAGCTTTCTACAGAATTCAGGCAACGAGGAAGCTCATGGGCAGCGGTGATCTCCTTCGTAGAATCTCAGAGCGAGCTCAGAGCGACTTGAGCGAAGTAAAGGCGGAATTACAGAGAGAATCCGGAAACGCTGAGTACAACCCTACAGGTTGCAAAGTATTCTTCGAACCAGCCAAATACACAGTGTTGGAGAACTGCGGACAGTTCGAAGTCACTGTGGCGAGGGAGGGAGATCTGGACACAGCTGTTAGGGTGGAATACACGACAGAAGATGGTACAGCGACAGCCTACAGCGATTACATCCCAGCCAAAGGTTCCCTTCACTTCGAGCCTGGGGACAAGGAGAAACGGCTGACCCTGGAGGTGATTGATGACGATGTCTTCGAGGCTGATGAACATTTTTACGTGAGGCTATGTAGTGCGAAGCCTGCTGGTGCGTTGGGGTCTCCGAACCTGGCAACCGTGGTCATCCTGGACGATGACCATGGTGGGCTCTTTCGTTTCGACCAGCAGAACCACGAGTTGGTCGAGAGTGTTGGGACTTACGAATTGAAGGTGGTGAGGTGTTCTGGAGCCAGAGGCAGGGTGATCCTTCCCTATTGGACGGAGGATGGTACAGCTAAAGCCGGCAAGGATTACGAGAAGATCGAGGGACAGGTCATATTCGAGAACAACGAGTCAGAGTGAGTACCATATTTTGATCAGTTTCGACATAAAGAAGACTTTTTTGATGCAACTTGGCCGTAATGCAACTATACTGAAAAAAGAACCAAGTAATTGATCTTACGGATCGAGTATACAATGCTGTTTACCGTGTTCTCTAACGGTTAAAAAGGTTCAAAGAAGATATCTTCAAAAATACCAAATTCTTTCGAATTCTAAATTTATACTTGGACAAATAGAAATGAAACGAGAAATAAATTGCGTCTTGAATAACATTTACCTATTGAATTAATTAGAAAACTGATTCATTCTCAACATAAAAGGCCAGACTACAAATAAGTACAAAAGAATTTGAAAATATATGAAAATTTAAAACAAAGAAAAAACCTTTTTACGGAGTTATTTTTAATAGAAATTAGAGGAAGTATGGGACATATGCTATTGTCTTCGTCTGGGTTTCTATCTGGAGGGGATTGAATCGGATATCGTTTCATACTGGGTGGCGCCCTTTGTTATTGGATAGTAGTCAGAAGCGCTTGCCAGTATTGAATATAAGACCATCAATTTCAAACGTTCTCTATCGGAGAAGAAGCTATGTTGCTCTGACGAGGTCAAATGAGACCGAAACCATGGTCAACATCTGCTTTTCTTCGATGGAGCGTACTCCATTTATGGCCCTGACGATGGCAATTCAGATCGTAACACTTGTTGATATTCTTATCAGCAGGTGGTATGCATCATAATCAATCCTTATGATTGTTATTTTTAACTCCGCTTTTAGTTTCTTGAAATGGCATCATCTCTATGTCATAATCTCTCAGGTACCACTGGATATCCTCAGGATATCCATTTTATTAGCAATTAGGGATGACATATCCTTAGATTTGAAATCGACATCTATGAGATTTCCTTCTAGGATTTGAAAAAGGATATCTCCCAACAAGTTAAGTCGTTTAAGGACTACTTTGTTCACTTTTGTGTGAACTTCATCAACATTTTTTTTTTGGTGAATGAAGATGTATTTAAATCATTCAATATAATGAAACTGTTGTTTAGTGTTTGAAAAACACTTCTGGAATGTGCTGTTAATCACGTCGCGAAGATCTATGGGTTATTTTTCCAACATCTGACAAATTATTGACAATTTCATGAATCGAAGAAGAGGTTTTGAAAATATTCTCTATGATATATGCTCTACATTTCTCTGTAGACTTTTTCTGATTCCGGTCAAAATCGAGCAATCACAAGTCAATATTATTTATTATCAAAATATCAAAAGTTTTAATTTGATTTTCCTCTTCATTTTCAACAATTTTTGAGATGGAAAACATAACGAAGTTGTTTAAACATTGTCTTAACGACCCAAAGAGCTTGCTGAGGCTTGATAGGGTTGTAATAGCTTCCAGCATTACAAGCTCCATTTTGTTCTTGGGGACTGCTATTGGATTGGGAGCTACATATTTTGGAGATCAAGACGTTCTGTTTGGATACTCAAAGAAGAAGAGAAGTGAAGAGGAAAAATATTTCTGATGATATAAATATATACTGTCTGTACTCTATTTATTTTTAAGCTCTAACAAGATTTATATCTAATGAGTTGTTTTTTGGAGCTTTATGAGGTTAGTTGCAATTTTTTCATATTCTAATAGAAACGGGAAACACATATAGTCAAGGAATAAGAATCAGGACAATAATTTTATTCAAATTTCAGCGTCAGAAGTTATGCAATATTTTATGTATATACGTACATTAACAAGCATAATAAGCAAACATTCCTTATTCCGAAAAAAGTCGAATTGACTGACGTTTCTACAGGATTCTGCAACAATAGGCGCTTTTTTGTTGGTAGAGCAGCATTCCATATCTCGATTCAGGAAATAAATGTAGGCATCTCTAATGAAACCTGATTAAAGCGTGTCATGAATAATTGAGGGTTACACGTAAGATGTCTAAAACACAGTTTTAGACATCTTAGTTACACGGGATGTTCTGTGACTTTTCAAATGGCCACTCATGAAGGATGTGCAAGCTATCTCTGGCCAAATTCAACAGAGGTATTCTACATTCAATTTTCAACAAAAAAGTTATTGTGAAGTACAGTCTGAATATTTTCCGTTCTAAGGTTGATATTTTGTATCGTTTCACAATTTTTTCACTCAAAACAAGCACTTTTGGGGGGTATCACCCTTATTGAGGATTGTGATTTTTCCGATAGCTTGCTACTTTTTTATGAAATTAAAATTTTTTTGATTTCGAAGTGCCTTCATATAAGTACATACTTCAGTTGTACAAAATCCACTATAACTCTAACAACAGAAGCCTTCTCACGAAATAAATCATGAATTATAATTCTTCAACTTTCCATAATCATCATTTAACTACTTTTACATCATATCATAAATCTAGGACAGGAGAATATTGAATAATTTCTCCACTTTGCGACTATGCTCATCGTGAAGGAACCATTCTATACTTCCCCAAGATTTTATGAGAAATTCCTAACCTCCCCATCTTTATGGAAATATTTCTCTCATTATCCGCATATTGAAAAGGGAATTTGGGGACTATTAAATTTATTATATTTGGAACCTGAAACTGGTGGATGTTAGAGCTTCGAAACTTGAGATTGTAGGACGTTTTACCTATGGGGAAATTTGATAAATTCTCTTCTAATAAGACCTTAACATCACTTATGTCATTCATATTCAAAGACTCATCGAACACTGAGATAAATAATCTTCACAGGGATTTTTAATAGTTGATATTTTGAAACATTTCGAAAAGCATAACGAATACAAGGATTTTTCTGGAAATTTATTGGTAGCTTCAATTAGTTGTTTTTCTAATTGGAGGAAAAGGGTGTTTTCCTATTGGCTTTGAACATACATATTCGTTATTTCAAAGCAATATCTTTGGATTAACTCCAACCAATTGCATTCTGACCAAACTTCCTAACGTTATGTAGTCATTGTCGATATTCTCACTCAGTTTCAAACTTCAAACTTTCGAATTTATGTGATATGAGCCAAATGGGAATATCGGGTTGTGGATCATGTTTTTTGGCACTGTTATTTCAGTCCACTATTATCTTATCACTTTATCACTGCTTCATGTATGTAGTAGTGGCCGAATGCTATTAGAAAGTTAGTTACATTGAAATTCTCATGAGAATAGTTCGGGAAATTGAAATCAGCTCTGGAATATTCATCGTGGGTCAGTAGATAATAATGCAGGTTTCCCCACCTTGTGAACTTTATCCCATATGACAAAGTTTTCACAGAATCAATTAGGCAGTTAACAATAATATTATAGTTCGAAAAAAAAATGAATTAAACACAACCAATCATAGCTATGAGGCGAGAACTTTCGATGAGTGAAAAAAAGAATATATAACTTTTAGTGTACAGGGTGGGCAAAATTCGTTGTCTACTGAGGGCATCTCGAGACTTATAGCAGCTAGAAGAAAACGGATGACACATTCTCGAGCTCTTTTTTCCTTACTATTCCAAATCTGAAAACAGATCCAGCCTAACGGTCATAGATTTTGAGTTATGAACGAAAATTGAGAAATTGTCATTTTCAATGAAGCTTAAAAACTCACTTATTTGAACTCGTATTCGAAATTCCACATTCTACAGGCACTTTTTTATGAAGAATTCGAATATGATATTAAGAAATTTTTCGATCCAGTCATTTTCGAGATACGACAGGGATTTCTGATTTTTCAAATGTAATAAATAAGCGAGCTATTCAGCTTCATTGAAAGTGACAATTTCTCAATTTTCGTTCATAACTCAAAATCTATGAACGTTAGGCTGATTCTGTTTTCAGTTTTGCATTAGTCAAGAAAAAAGAGCTCGAGAATATGTCGTCCGTTTTCTTCTAGCTGCTATAGTTCTCGAGATGCCCTCAGTAGACAACGAATTTTGCCCACCCAGTACATGGAACTATCATAAGCATAACGTATACAATATAAAATTCAATTGAGTTATTTTCGTATTCCTTCCTAATATTATTGTTGTTCAAATCGTGGGATCGGAATGGGTTAGGAATAAGACACTATTTCATTCCTTTGAGCGACGTTTCGCAACTAATTTGTTGCTTCTTCAAGCTCTCGGAAGCAGCTAATGTCCTGTCAACTCCTCTATACAGACTCATAAAATTTACAATTCAACAGATATCGGTAATCAATTTAATATTTTGAAAGGTTAACTGATGTAAACAAGCAAATCGTTTTGTTTTTTGTATGTTCGCACCGATTTGCTTGTTTACATCAGTTAACCTTTCAAAATATTAAATTGATTGATTACCGATATCTGTTGAATTGTAAATTTTATGAGTCTGTATAGAGGAGTTGACAGGACATTAGCTGCTTCCGAGAGCTTGAAGAAGCAACAAATTAGTTGCGAAACGTCGCTCAAAGGTATGAAATAGTGTCTTATTCCTAACCCATTCCGATCCCACGATTTGAACAACAACAATATAAAATTTATACATATTTTATATGAATAGTTCAAGTCTGACAAACTTTATATTGTTGTTAGATTTTCATTTCTTGGGTCGGTATACCCTCTAAAAAATAGAAACGCTACTGTGTTGCATATTTCTCAATAATTTCTGAATGCTTTTGGCCAAGAACTTGGTACATGGAATATTTTATGCATGTCATAAACAGCGATTAGGCCCCCTCGTCTAGGGCTTCGTGTTTTTATTTCGACGTCGCGAGTGCTAAACGCTTCCTTTATGACCTAAATACATAAATAACTATTTACGACTATGCCGAAGGTTTATCATTTTCTTCATTTTAAAATAAATGGCATATTTTTTTCAGCTCAATGAACTTGAGGAAAGAATTTTATCGCCTGAAAGTAAAGAGCATCGATTAGGGATGTGAATGTCCTGCAATTAAATATAGATGTATAAAAATGATACCTGGAAAAAATCGATCTTTTTTTAACATCGAAGTATCGTAAAGTCGATGTTTTTTCAGGTGTAAAATAAAATCCAATTTGTTTAATATTCATCCTTACGTTTTACAATATAATCACATTTTTCAAGAAATGGAAGCAGTAAAATTAATTAATAATTAATTGGTCATTGAATTTAACAATAATACCTACAGAGTTTGTCAGGATTTTCTCATAGTTTGGAATTGAGAGACTTGAATCCTATTTAACGAATATGTGAGAATAATATATGTTGTAAAAGGTAAATGTTACTTCGGGAGTGCCACAGGGTTCCCATCTGGGTCCTCTTTTTTTCGCTATTTACAGTACCTCGACGATATTTTTGGATGCTTTTTGAACAGACGTTATGAGCTGTAGGAAAATGATCTCAAGTTGTACAAAGTATATACTACAGACGTATCTACTCACATGAAGGCATTTTGAGCTTTCAAAAGGACCTTGATCGTTTATCCAACTGCTGTTCTTGTAGATATTTCTTCCTGAACGTTGAAAAAAATGTTAGAAACTTCTGGGTCATTTATGGTGGAACATTGTTTAGAAATCTATGGATCCATCCATGGTAAGCTTCGATGTTATACGAAACCTTTGTAGGTCATCGATATTTTCGGAAAAGCTGACCAATGAGGACTATAATATATTTATTCCACGTGAACCAGTTTCGTCCCAGAAAGTGAGGTTCTCCGATGACTCCAATCGAACTCAGTTGTAGGGTTTTACTTAATACAGGCTTAATTTGTGGATCAATAAAGCGTGGGTGACGAGCATTCGGTTCAGTTACAGCTGTCTGATGTTTTCCGTATCAATTTTAAACGGTACAGCGATCGTCTGGATTCGAAAGAACCGCTGTTGAAATCGTAATTAACAGTTAATTTTCTTCCATGGAAATGGCATGATTGTATCGGATTGTTTCGAAGCTACGCTGTTGAAGTGGGCGTTTAACTGGAGCTAGGCTTGCATGAAACGTTAATGACGACAATGCATTGGATATCTTCGGAGGTTTATAGCCTTCAACGGCTAGAATTTATGAATTTTGTAGTACCTAATGGAAGCGTATCTGGAGATTACAATCTACGCGAGTTGGATAATTCTCTTCAAAACGGTCTCACATGTACATACGATGGCTGTATTTTTCCCTAATAGAGTCAAACGAGGCTTATTTGGAGAAAACATTTATTCATAGTAATCTCCTTTATTGTCCCTTCTTACCAACAGAAGTATACATGTGGTTGTGGACAGTATCAGATTTGTCACCCAGGCTTCTCCTCATCCATATAAATGATGAACTGCACCTTTGGTCAGAGACGTCAGGGTTGACCCAGGGGTCCGCATATGATTCATAACTTCGTTTCTCTCCAAGCTATCATCGTCTTGTTTTTTTTTTTTTTAATAGTCCTGTAAATGAGGATATCCTTTCATATACATATACATACATACAACAGGGTGGTCAGTGACCTTTCGAATCGATTATCTCTCAATAACAATAACCGTAGATGGAATTGTGATACAGATTCTGAAAAGGCAACTCTTCTAGTAATAAATTCTGAAAATTTTATGGAGCTCGATGCAGCCGTTCGGTCTTGACGATAAATTAATTGATTCATTCCATCTTTTTGGAAAATTTTCGATAGTCACCTTTAGAGTAGTTTTTCTCTCAATAAACTAACCGTAGATAGAAATGTGATACATATTCTGAGAGAGCATTTCCTCTAGTTAGAAATCTGAAGATTTTATGGAGCTCGATGGAAGGTGAAAGTATCATTATCGTTTGCTGATCATACTTCGTTTTATCTCTTATGATGAAGAATATCTTCAATATCAATATTATGCGAAGGTCTATGTGGAAGTAAAATAATTACTAGTATGAAAGAGCATCGCTTCACTTCTTTATAGCTCTGAATTGAACGTTATGAGTAGGTATGGAATATTCTGATATTTCACCGGTAGAGTCATTCGGGGTAACTGAGCGCAGAGGGTAAGTGTGCGCAGTGCGTATATCCTCGACTATGCAATGTATGAAAGGGGGGTTCATTTGGGTGAAGCAAGGGCGCAGAATCGCCAAATTAGTTTTTCATAGGAGTGCGCCGTTCGACGTTTCGTTAACTTTTTATTTGCAATCAATCAAATTCACTAGTTTTCTTGTTAATTTTTAGCATCTCTGCAAATTCTGCCAGGTCCAAGTTCCGAGTCCGACAGTGTTCAACAATATTTTATTCGATCATGCGCATATTAATCTAAATATATAATACAAAATTTTAGGTTCTCTTAGCTGCTCAACTCTATAAGAACGTCAATTACAATTTTGACTTTCTGGGGAAAGTGTGCGCGGGTAAGTGTGCGCATAGATTCATTATATGGGCATTAGTTCAGTGAGGAATAAATTATGACATTGTTGATTTTCTTGGTTAAGACTCGATCAATATTGTCCTATTTGTTCAGAAAAATATGAAGAGCCACCAACAGAGGAATGTATCAAGTGTTGTGTTCACCATGAATGGTGGCACGAACAATAATGCAGTGCTTGTAAAAAGGTGCTTCTGTATTTACAATAAACATCATTTCTCTAATATTATAACATTTTGATGACATTATTTTGTAATTTGTTTTGATTGTGTCGTTCACTAAGCACTGCGTTCACTTACCCCGTGAGGGTGCGCACACTTACCCGCAATACGGGGCATGTGAACGCACTCCGACTTTCACCATTAAATTTCTTTTTGCGGAAAGAAAACGTTTTTGTTTGTTTGCTTTTTGATGTTTTTTTATAGATTTGAAAATTCTCTATCTTATGAATATGTTTTAATTTTCCTAACTTCAACATTTGAAACAAGGTATGGCTTGAAAGGCAAAAGTGCGCATAGTTGCCCCGAATGACCTAATGAGTGATTTAAAAATTGAATTCTTTTTCGATAGAAGGTAGAACATATCAGAGTAAATCTTTTCAGCAAAAATTGCCCCCATTCAAAGCTATTGTAGGTAATAACTATAGTGTGAAGTTTCATTGTTCTGTTTTCTATATAGGTACAGTTTAAAAATGAAGTGGCTTTTATAAAAACCATATATTCCTCTTGCCCCAAAAATGTCGAATTATACTACATTATATGCCTAGTGAATGAAGAAAACAGAGCCTACAATGAGCAGGTTGCTGCCTTCCTGATGAACTTCAGAAAGTGTCTTTTAATTGGAGGCCCCTCCAAACAAATGTTTGTTCTGCTTCCCAATTCGGAGATACCATCAAATTCCGAACTGAACTGCATTCTAATTCATCTGCAGATGTTCCTATTAAGCCGGCAGTCCCCAATTTACATATATTTCCATATTCGGAAAACTCGAAATAAAGGACCAAGGACCCCAACCGTTCCTGTATCGTTGATCCCCTGAAAAATTGCTCCTTATTTATGGGTCCTCCTTTCAGCGCCCGTTTCATTTCTAACGAATTCCATGAAATACGACGTTTGTTCTGCTTTCTGATGGTTTTGGTGTGCTTTTTATGAAATATATTCATTCCTTTTCTGAAGATGCTGCTTGAGAAAGGGAAAACGAGAAAATGTGGAAAGTGAACATCGATTTGGAGACAACTAGGGGAACTTGCCTTCTTTTCCTCAAACGCGAACTTCCCCACTTCGAGGAAATATTATGTCAACATAATCTCATATTAATGATACGAGATTCCTATAAGGAAGGCTGCAAAGATTGCTCTTGCATCATTCAACATTCTGTGAGTGTTTGAAAATACATAGATGTCTTCTAAATTTATTTAAAAAAAAATATTATCACGGAAAACCTTCAATAGAATCAACATTTTTTTTGTCAGATTTCATATTGAATTTTATAGTGTATTTATAATAAAACGATCGGAATAGAATATCAAAACATAAATATTCGTTATATAAAGAGAGTATTTGAAGATAAGGCTTTTTTTTCAAAATGAAGCGTTTCACCAAAAATCACCTATTCAAAACGTTTAAAATGACAAAGTTGAAATAAAAATTGAAAATGATTACTGAAAAAGATCCTAATACGACCCTAGACCGTTTGTTAGCTGAATTATCGCAAAGCAGTGGGAAAAACTTATCTCCTGATTCGACCCTGTGTTTTCGTTTAGGATATTGGCTCGTTCGATATTTACGTGGTAATGAAAATGGAAACTTGGGATTGCCGAATTGTGGTCATTATTTTTTAGTAACTTACACGATTTTATGAAATGGCTCATTTCGATACCAACTGACAGAAAAGACTTAGGACACAAGTGTGGAAAATAAAATAATTCTTCAAAATCTCACCAATAAAATTTGTCTAAATTCTTCACGAATTTTTTCACAATGGGTATCACAATCTTCTTGTTCGAACATTCCAACAATCGTCGTAAAAATGGGATAAAATGGGGAAACATCATAACACTTTTTCAACATAACTAACATAGGCACTTTCAAGAAACTGCCTCGATTTTCTACATTTTTTTTCACCCTAAATTGCACAATACGACAGTTATGATATTCTCAAAAGTGACCTGATGCATCTAATCCAACGAACTTTGTACTGAACCATTCATTGTCCAGCCATATGTTTTGTTTCGTTTTTGCCATGCCGGAGTCATCTTCCACAGTCCCGTACTTGAAATTCAAGGAAATTTTGTCGAACTTCTAGGGGTTGTATCTCAGCCATCTTGGATATTTTATACAGGGTGATTCATAACTATTGGGACATAGGCTAAAGGGTAGATTGACCAAATATACCTCAATAAAATATAGCTGTGGAAAAAGATAGAGGGCCTTAAAGTTTAATTTTTTTTTCGTTTTTTGCTAATAATTTCACTGTATATTTTTTCATCCGTTTTTAAGAAAAACACAATTGAACAGTTCAGAGCATCAGGAGGGGATTTGAAGTAACGATTTATTTATTTTATTCATTTATTTCAACGATAAAGCCTAATTAAAAACAATGTAACATGAAAAGAATAAACTTAAATTAAATGTTCTACATGTCCTCCTCCGACTTCTATGCCTTTTCTAATTCTTTTAATAAAGGACCTTCGAACTTCGAAGAAAGTATTATTCTGTCCCCTTATAAAAAATTCAACTTTAACGCCCTCTATATTTTTCCACAGCAATATTTTATTGAGGTATATTTGGTCCTATCGCCATATTTTGGTCCTAACAATCTGCCCTTAGCCTATGTCCCAATAGTTATGAATCACCCTGTATGTGTAGACAATTTTTGGTTAAACGACTTATTTTGATGAGTTCTACATTCTGTCAAAAAAAAGCCTCACCTTTGAAAACACCTTGTATATAGGGTTATTTTGTAGTCTTAATTACAGCCTTTGCTGAAATAAATAGACTACACTTATTCTTATCGACGAATTTAATAAATTTCGAGGGAGGATCATCTTTTACACGTATTAACACCATATGGGAAATTTCCTCTATTTACCCTCACTTACAAATCAGTGATCAACTTCACTAGAAACACAAAAAGCAACATCATATTTCATTCAATAATAGTAGGTATACAAAATAATTAGACGTTTGAAAAAATGAAGAAGATACTCTTCTTCATACATGATTCATTGTTTATATTTATAAAAATAAAAGCTCTGGCCGACCGAAGTTTGAGAGATGCTTTGTCCCTAAGACTCCCCCCCATACAACATCGCTACTCCTGATGATTAAAATTTTCTACCGCAAATAGTGAACCCATGTAAATGACCCAAAAATTTAATTATTCTCCCCTTATGGTCGTCATTATCAGTAGGCGTTATGGACTGATATTATTTCGTCCCAGCAGATAAACAGCCGAGCAGAAGATTAACATTTTCATATCCAATTTTGGCAGCCTAATAGGCTATCTTTACTCACGGTGGGAATCGATTTCGCAGTATATTTCCGCAATAAACAGCTTTTATTGCTCTCACTCGTGCCCTCATACCATACCGTCCATACGGTATATAACGTTCCCTCTGCGGTTTTCTGGACTAATATGGACATTATTTACTTTAACTGCGACTTTGCATTCGCAGGAAGAAAATTAATTTTGGTTAAGTGATTAAACGACCAGGTACTGTTATGCATTACGAAAAACGGATGTTAGGTTGTATGTGAAGATAAAACTACATCGAGGTAACAAATTGTACAAAATTCTGGTGGTACACCAGATGCAGAAATCAATGGGAAATCATCAAAATTGAATTAATGAGGCGATACGCAGTGGAAATTCATAATTAGGGTTAAGGATTAAATTACTAATATCTAACGATGAGTTTTCCATCGGTATATCTACTTGTTTCCCTATCACAATAGCTCCTTCAGGTGGCTTAAGGTAGTGTTATCTACAATAATTCTAATCTCGCATTCGCCAATTTGTTACTCGTGAACAGTGTGGACAAATTTTCATCAACCCCAGTAAGACTCACTCAGTTGTGCAAACCAGCGGTGATATAACAAAATTTCATTGTAGGTGGTCGATTTGTGTGAGTGTAATGATAGAAAAATACGCAATAAGTCACCAGCTTCATTTTTGTATATAGGGTGTGAATGAAGAGAAAATTGGAGTGGTGGTTCATTGTAAGAAAAAGTGTGAGTCTTTCAAAAATTTTTTTCTTTTGGTCAGCCTATTTATAGATACAACACCAGAACTCAGAAAATTTCACAAATACAAAGAGAAAATTTCAGAAAATTACAAATTATTTCACATTTTTTTTCTAGTTCAAGTGAAAGGCTGAAACCATCATAAGAAACTATATTTAAATCAAAAGTGCTTTCTTAACCTCGTGAAAATTATACAAGAGAATACAAAAGATATATTTTCATGAAATTCATTTTAAGCCTGTTATCTTGGATGACGAGAAAATCAATCATTTTTCGAGTTTTTCGGTTATAACGGCGGTAGCTAGTTATTTCGGCCAGATGATAATGCTCTATAGGAAGAGGGACGCAAAAATTGTAGGCTATTTTTGCGGGGAATATATGCACAATTCGTAGTTCAATCAAAGTTCTTGGATTATACCGAATTTCTATGGAAATTTCCCACTTTTAGTTTGAGTTTTACGCCGATGATAAATAAAATTTTATGACTTTATTATATGAACCTATGAAAACTCCACAGGAACTAATAGGCAATTCCTCTTTATGACGAAATTGTTATCTGAAAATTCAATGCCCCAGAACTATAGTGAAAAAGTTTTATGGCTTCACTGAAGAGGAGGACACTCATATGAAATTTTTTCCGATAAACCGATCAAGAGATCTGATGCCCAATACCAAAAACCAACCTGAATCACTAGCAGCTTGTAAGAACACACTCTGGAGCCAGAAATATATAGATAGATTTTCAGTTGCTGAGAACCCCTAGACTTTTTCCATTAAAGCGAGGGTTCCCAACCTTTTCTTGGCCAAAGACCTCTTTTATATTATTTTTGTGAGCAGGGACCATATGTAATAAATCTGAAAATTTTATGGAGCTTGATGCAGCCGTTCGGTCTTGACGATTATTTAATTGATTCCATATTTTTGGAAATTTTTCGATAGTCACTTTTCGAGTCGATGTGATACATATTCTGAAAGAGCAACTCTTCTAGTAATAAATTTGAAAATTTCATGGAGCTCGATGCAAAGGTTTGCTCTACGCGATTACTTAATTGATTCCATCTTTTTGTAAATTTTTCGATAGTCACTTTTGAGTTGATTATCTCTCAATAACAATAAACGTAAATGGAATTGTGATACAAACTCTGAAAGAGCAACTCTTCTAGTAATAAATCTGAAAATTTTATGGAGCTCGATGCAGCCGTTCGGTCTTGACGATTATTTAATTGATTTCATATTTTTGGAAATTTTTACGTATAATCACAATTGAAGTTTGCAAATAAAAGCTCGAAGGTTATCTTCAAAAATGAATATCTTTGCGACGTTCTTTAATTTTTCAGCAAGTTTGTATTGACTGTACTACTGATTCTATTCACTAACGCCATCTATTAAACTCTTTGGTCTGAGAGCAGCGGTTAAATCAAATAAAAAACTGTAAATCATTCGCGAACTTCGAAGTTCCATGTGCTAAGTTCACGGACCATATTTTGGCTTCTGCGGACCACTGGTGGTCCAAGGACAACTTGTTGGGTGCCACTGCATAAATGGGATGAAAATCCAAAAGTTTGGATACTTTCTTTTGAATTTCAAGGGTTCATCATTATTTTTTTAGCTTTTATTTTGGAGAGGACCACCGTTTAGTGTTTAATTTGCATCGTTCGTTGCACAAAAACACGCTCATTACGAAAAATACTGCTTTTCCCAACTGGTTGCACAAATAACTATTGGAACCATAGATTAATCTATGATTGGAACTATTGCCCTGTTTTTATAATATGCAATCAATGCGCACCAGTTTAACCAATGGAATTTTCTTTATGAGCGTATTCTATTGGTAAAACTAGCGTCAGATCTTTTGTGATGATGATTGTAGTAGCATCAAAATATGCATTAAGCCTACATATTTACCATCTATTACGACCCAAGCCGACCCTGACTCGGTGTAAAAAATTCTCATACCCGCCATTATACCCCCGGAATACATTTTCATCGCGTTTTGATCCCCGAAACTCCCTTTGAGTATATTCAAACATTTTCCATCGATTCCTGAAAGACGAAACAAAGTTTAGTGGCCGCAGAAAAGGCAGACCGAAGTACATTGTAAATCAAAGCGATAAGATGAGCTTGCAACCTTTCAGATGTCTCCAGTTTTATCGAAAAAACTTTTCACGACATCCGTTTCCTCGCCACAACGTTCCTCTACGGTCGAACCGCACAGTTGAAGATTTTAATGCAGCGATTAAAAGTTATTCCACCAGACATTTTAGGATTCGAAAGTTCGGTCAAGTTTTTGTGTTTATTTTGTTGTGATGTTGCTATCATGAATGCAGGAGAGAATTTCCAGGGCTGTATTTCGGCTGTTGAAGGCCTTACCTTCTCTGCAAACATCTGGGAACTATATTCTGGGGGCCCCATGGTCAACACAACGATCGAGTAAAACATAACCGAGCGCGAAGTCAAGTTTCCAATTTTGAGCTTATGTCATCAAGTGAGGCAGAACTCTCTTTGATATACTACTCTGGAGGAATCTTCCAGGAATAGATCATTCAAAAGTTCCTTAGGGATTTTGAAACTCCAAGATCAAAGAAGTATTTGGATCTCGGTTAGAATAACTTGAGCCTCTTTACTGGATTCCTCCTAGAACATTGTCGCCTTATAGGGCTAATTTCAGCAAACGGTGATAACTTCGCTTAACTTAAACTCAGATTAAAATTCAAACAAACTGTTTTTAACATTGACACTTGTTCTGTCAATGAAGGGAAGTAGGGAGAGTAGATAAACCACACAACACTCCATTTTAACTGAAATTAATAATATAGAATATAATCTCGGATTATATTATTAGTGAAATTGGCTCTTAGGAATCATATTATGAGATTGGGATTATCAGAATTTCAATAATAAAGAAATAATGAAATTTTTTCTAACAAGGAATCACCCCTTAAATTTGTTCCCAACAATTCATTTACCTCCTGTATTGTATACACATATAATGTAATATTTAATTATTATTGACATTGGTGTAACTGGATGTTTTTCTAAAATCAAATTCATTCCTCCCGAAAAGATTTCTGTTGTTTGTAGCTGATATTTTCGATTATAAAAAAATTTGGAAAATCCAAGGATATATTGAAAATTCTTAGCTTACTATAGAACCAAACTTAATTTCAATGTCAAAATATTTTATTACTCAACATATTCTCCTCTTAATTGGATACATTTATTACAGCGAACCTGAAATGTCTGTAGACCTTTCAAAAAAAAATGTTTCTTCTTGCTCAGCTTTCATTACCTCCTCGTTGGAAGAAAATTTACGTCCTTTTAAACTTTCGTTCAGTTGAGGAAAGAGCTGATAGTCGGATGGAGCCCAATCTGGTGAATAAGGGGGTAGTTCTAGTAATTCAAACCCTAAATCACGAATTTTTTGCATGGCAACATGAGATTTGTGTGCAGGGCGTTGTCCTGCAAAAACAATACACCAATGGATAGCTTTCCGCGTCTTTTCTCTTGAATTTTTTCCCGTAGAGTGGTTAGTAATGTCGAATAATAGTCTCCGGTTATTGTTCTACCCTTATCCAAAAAATCAATCATGATTACTCCATGGCAATCCCAAAAAACTGAAGCAAGAACATTTCCAGCAGATTTTTGGACACGAAACTTCTTAGGTTTTGGAGAACCAGAGTGTCGCCATTCCATCGATTGTTGCTTTGTTTCTGGATCGTAGAAATGTACCCAAGTCTCATCTCACAATTCGGTTTAAGAAGTCTACATCGTTTTCAAATCGAGCACAGATCGAAGGCGATGCTCTACCCTTGCACGCTTTTGGTCAACATTCAAACCTTTGGGGATGTCCAAACCAAATTGACGTGATATGATGAACGAGTTCGTATGAAATATTCAGTACTTCAGATATCCGTTTTAGCCAAATTTGACGGTCTGATAAAATCATGTCATGAACTGCATCGATATTTTCGGGGACTGACACAGAAACTGGCCTTTCCGATCGCTCATCATTGCAGTTGCACCCTTACCACCAAGGGTATTAAGCATATCTTGGTAAATCTGCTTACCTCTTAACCTTTTTAAATACAGGTACTTGATGATGGCTCGATACTCCAATTTTTCGATTTTCACAATTTCGGTGGACATCTTCTTTCTTTTAATTTATTGCGTAACCCTGGTTTATTTTTTTAACCTGAAACTTCACACTGACACTTCTAATGAGTTATTGTTCGTTGCTATAGTGACGCAATATTTTTTTTATGCATGGAACTGGACTAGGCTAAGTACTAAGTAGATATCAACACATCCTCGTATGTCTAATCTCGGATTATATTCTTGGTGAAATTGGCTCTTAGGAGTCATATTATGAGATTGGGATAATCAGAATTTTTTCTGACAAGGAATCACCCCAAGTTCTTTACCAACTATTCATTTGCCTCCTGTATTGTATACACATATAATGTAGAATTAAAATTTCATGGTAGGTATCATTTAATTATAATTGACGTTGTTGCAACTGGAAGTTTTTCTGAAATTGAAAGAGATTCCTGTTGTTTTTAGCTGATATTTTCGATTATATAAAAATTTTGAAAGTACAATCAATGATCGTGGAAAAATTATTCAAAATACACACGTGATTGATATAAGAATAGTTTATTTTCTCTACACACGTATCTATCCTCGGTAAGAAATGAGAAAAGAACAGACCAAACGTGTTTTAGCATGAAATGGACGAACATGAAATAAATAACCGGATTATTTCCCTCCTCGTATAGGAAACAGGGATAGAAGAATTCGACAAATCCATTTATACTCACTCGGGAGACGTATCGCTGAATGAGGATGTGAATTTGATCCCACGGGATAAGTTCATTCGCTTATTCATATAGAATGGGTAGGAATTCTCGTAGAATGAGAGGATTCTTGATTTACGAGCACGGATCATATATAATTTGGTTGCCTTTTGAAATCGGAACACGGTATCTATATCCCGGGTTATTATCCGAACAATTCCAGCAGGAAATGCAATAGGTTATGATGGATAGGTTATAGGTTCTGATATTATTTGTTGAGCAACATTGTTTTTGAGAAAAATTGCTTCTGACAAATAGTGTTACGTGAGGCGTTTTCTACAAACATTTTTTCTTTTATTCCTTGTTTTTCATTTATTGGGAGAGAAAACCCATCACAAGTTTCCAGAATAATAGAACAATGACTTCAGGTTTCTATTTCTTTCTTAACTTTTTTTTTCAATTTTGTGTTTCTCGATGAAAACATGTTCTTGTAATGTTTCAATGTATTTTTTTAAAATTTCTCGAAATGGTCTTTCTCAATGAAAACCAGATCTTATAGTCAACATGTCCTGATAATTTTGCCATCCGGTTCTAACGATATCTAACGATATATAATCTGTCTTTATACAAATACATAATTGTGTTTTAATTTTCTAACAGATGTTTTCCTCAAGAATTAATTAAACTTATCTGGGTTATTTTGCGGAATCATACGAGGATGTATTGACTATTGATAACTAGTTAGCCTAGACCAGTTCCATGCATAACAAAATATTGCGTTTACATAGCAACGAACAATAACTCATTAGAAGTGTCAGAGTGAAGTTAGAGGACAAAAAAGTAAACCAGAGTTACGCAATGAATTAAGTTAATAGTACTTAGGTAGTTAATCGTATTGTGGAAGTCTGATTCATTTCTTGGATCCTATAAAAGGACGTTAAATATTTAATGGTGTTTTCTTTCGACAGTCAATCAGCGATGCACAGTTGAGTGCTTACAGTAGTCATAGACAGTAGTGCACTTCAGCAAGATTTAATATGACCGATCCAATGAAATGAAATTCCTACGGTGAAATCCAGGATCCACCCTGTAATTGCCATCCCGTATCAAATTCCCTTAAAATTCTCATCGGAAATCTGAGATCTTGAGCACCAAATGAAATGAGTTTCTGATTCAATCAAATGGAAACAACCCCAAAGGCCGTTTGACGGGAAAAAGATACCCCTTCTAAGTTCGTTCTCGAATAACTTATATTTTCTCTTTTTAACGTCGTCGTTTCGTTCCCAGCCATATTATACGAGGTCGTTTCGTATTTCTAGTTTCATAGCTATTGTCCCGCTGAGCATTGTTCTGGCTCACTTACCAGAAGAGATATTAATACGAGTATGGGTTCCGATAATAAAAAGGAACTCAAGAATGCATAGGGGTAGGGCAGTCGGTAAGTGAATAAATGAGACAAACCGTCTGTTCCGATATTCCTGAACAGTACTGTCAGTATTTCAGAAACGATGCCTATTGGCCCAGTCGTTCGAGTTCTATTGTTATTCGATTGCGGGCCAGTACTAGCAGCAATATCGGAACAGGCCCGAGATAAAATGAGTGGAATGCCACAATAACAGGGTGTTTACAAAATGGAGATATTAGAAGTTTGCCTGAATTCCACATATTTTCAATTAGATGATGTTTTCTATAAACAAAAATTTGGTATGGCTATGGGTTCTCCTTTATCACCAGTAATGAGTAACATATACGATACTCAAATCATAACATCCGCAGACAATTAAATCAACGAATGTTACGATCTAAATCGAACCAACTACCATCGCTCGAAGTATTACCAGAATTTTCATTTCGTCGACAAAGAGTAGATGCTGATCATGGTTTCGGTCTTATTTGACCTCGTCAGAGCAACAAAATTCAGCCGGCAATTCATAGAATTTCGTTGACGAATGAGTTTTGTTGCTCTGACGAGGTCAAATAAGACCGAAACCATGGTCAGCATCTACTCTTTGTCGACGAAATGAAAATTCTGGTAATACTTCGAGCGATGGTAGTTGGTTAGTTCGATTTAGATCGTAACATTCGTTGATTCAATTGTCTGCGGATGTTATGCATCTGAATTAATTTGTTTATTATTTACCTGCCTTACTGTTGAAGGCGTGATCCATTTCTTATTATCCAAAATTATAATCAAACTTTGTCAACGTAGAAAAAATCGACGACAAATGGAGTAAGGTGAGAAAGTTTTTGAAAAACTCAAATATCTCGGAAACTGTTGATTTTTGGTTATCCATAAATATGACTCAAACGATAGCAAATGAGTGATACTAACACCTCCTCCAAAGTTCACGTCTTATTTGGAAACACCCTGTAGTTGATTCCAAAATGAAGCAAAAAACGGTTTGCTTTCATTAAATATTGAGTGTTTTCTTAGATATTCAATTTTTTTTTTCAATTATGAATGAAAAATAATGAAATTTTACAAATTTCCTCGATGAAAACCCCACAAAAAAATTCTTCTGTGACCATGTGGATAAAATTGACAGTTGAAAGAAGTAGTCTGGGATTTCTGCCAATCAATAAGGGTTGCTTTATTCGTGTCATACCCATAGACATAATACCTAATATTTATTAATTAATTTATTTATTAAGTCTATGGTCAGACCAGATGGTATTGAAGAAAAACCGCTTCTTCATAATAAAAATTCGATTTCATATCGCAGGGTTAAGCCCTAATGAAGGAAATAAAATAATTGTTATAGAAAAAACGTGATATATTTCGATACTGAGAGTATGAATTCAAACCAATATTATGTTTCACATAAATTAACCTAATAATTACAACGAAAATGAGTTATATACAGTACTTCAATATTTAATACGCCGGAATTGAGACTTATGATGATCGCCATGACTCCAAATGGAAAAGGCATTCTGTATCCTCCATCAGTATGCATTTAGATATTTATCTTTAATGTGTTGCACCCCTTTCTCCGCTATCATCACAATTGGGGCGTGAGTGTTACCCGAAATTACCTTAGGCATAATGGAAGAGTCCATTACCCTAAGGCCTAAGATACCGTACACCTGAAGCTGGTGATCAACGACAGCCATGGGGTCTGATGCTGGGCCCATCTTGCAGGATCCAGACTGGTGATTCTCGTTTCCTGTCATGTATCGAACAGCGCACTCCCAGAATGCATCAGAGTCATATCTGAAATGGCAGGCCTTGATGAAATTATCCTACGCGGAAGTTGGGATAGGGTTATGATTTGGTGTTAGTAGTATATTGACATGGCCCCTGGATATTGTGATATTTTGGCTATAATATAACTGATATTGAGTATTGAATATGGAAATGCCAGAATATACTGGTTCTCTCATTGATAATTGCGAATCTGATATCACGTGACTGGCAACAAAAAGCTCATTGGGTAACATGATATCAAAAACAGCTTCACAAATTTTTTCAATTCAGAAACCCAACATTATAATTCTCCACTATTTTCTGGTTGTGTGACAACCTTTATAATTCACTGCATCACCTGAATTCTCTGAAAACTACAACTAGGGGTTATATCTCCAGACGTAGGACTACACTTCGGTAAAAAGTTTACCAAAAGCGAGCAACAATTAAAAAAGTTACAGTGATATCAAAATGGCTCAAATTATTCTTGTGTACGAGGATATTGCGTGACCAAAGCAACGAACAATAACTCATTAGAAGTGTTAGTGAAGTTTGAGGTCAAGAAATTAAACCATAGTTACGCAATAAATTAAAAGAAAGAGGATGTGCACCGAAATTGTGATAATCGAAAAATTGGAGTATCGAGCTATCATCAAGTACCTGTATTTAAAATGGTTAAGAGGTAAGCAGAATATATGCTTAATACCCTTGGTGATCAATGTCCTTCGTATGCTACCGCGAAAAATAGGTCTGCAAGCTCCAAAAGAGGTAAATTTTCCATTGAAGATGATGACTGATCGGGAAGGTCAGTTTCTGTGTCAGTCCCCGAAAATGTCTATGCAGTAAGGGTAGGAGCATCGCGTTCGATCTGTGCTCGATTTGAAAACGATGTAGACACGTTAAACCGAATTGTTACTATGGATGAGACTTGGGTACATTTCTACGATCCAGAAACAAAGCAACAATTCATAGAATGGCAACACTCTGGTTCTCCAACACCTAAGAAGTTTCGTGTCCAAAAATCTGCTGGAAAAGTTCTTGCTACAGTTTTTTGCGATTGCCATGGAGTAATCATGATTGAAATTTTTGGATAAGGGTAGAACAATAACCGGAGATTACTATTCGACATTACTGACCACTCTACGGGAAAAAATTAAAGAGAAAAGACGCGGAAAATTATCCAAAGGTGTTTTGTTTTTGCAGGACAACGCCCCTGCACACAAATCTCATGTTGCCATGCAAAAAATTCGTGATTTAGGGTTTGAATTACTAGAACACCCCCCTTATTCCCCAGATTTGGCTCCATCCGACTATCATCTCTTTACTCAACTGAAAAAAAGGTCGTAAATTTTCTTCCAACGAGGAGGTAATAAAAGCTGTGGAGGTCTGGTTTGCAGAGCAAGAAGAAACATTTTTTTGAAAGGTCTAGAGACGTTGCAGGTTCGCTGTGATAAATGTATCCAATTAAGAGGAGAATATGTTGAGTCATAAAATATTTTGGCATTAAAATTTTGTTTGGTTCTTCAGTAGGCTAAGAATTTTTCAATATATCCTCGTATTTTATGGACCTTATACGCTTTCGTAGTTTTATGTGGTTCAGCCTGAATTTTCTACTAAATTTGTAGAGATTTCTTTATCTTTCGAGCATTGAATAAATACTCACTCGTGTAGCTTTTCACAATCACCATAATCGTCTTTCCTCAATTCGATGCCATATTTTTCCCTCAATATCGTAGTGTTCGCCAGCTTCTGCACAATCCTGATTCCTTCAATCAGCGTCGCGACGTCCTCGGGCTCCTTCAGGTAGTTCACCCTTATGGAGGGGGCGTCCAAAGGATTACTGGATCTCAGGGTGATGCTTCCTCTGCTCTTCGGATGGAGCACCACAGGTGAAACGTTTATCAATTTCGGCTGTTTTGGATCGTCCGGATTTTCATACGCCCTCGCCTCGCCGGTGTTGGAACAGCTGGCCATGAAACCGTCGAAGAACAATTGAATGTCGGGGAATAAACCGCTCGGATCGGCGTACTTTGTGTTCAGCCTTGCGGTGAGCTGTGAGAGCGCTGGAAAATAAGATTTATTACCTTGAAGGAAGGGTTGGTCGGCTGTGGAATGCGTAAATGGGGTAGTTTGTGTGAATCTAGATTGTCTCACTAGGGCATGTACTGATTTTATCAGAGGATTGAAGGGTTATAGGACATTGAGTGATGTATTGAACAGTGCAGGTTCAAAAACTTTGATTACTTGATATTGAGTTCAAATGATTTTCCTACGTGTTGGTCGGACTACAAGATCTGTAACTGGTGTATTGTCCAGGACCCTCAGTCTATCTGCCATTACATACCTTCACCAAGCAGATGAAAACACCAATAGCAAGGCCCAGACCAATGTAGACTTCCCTCGCACCTTTGTTTGCCAGATTATCTAATATTTACGAGAATGTATTGATATCTAGTAAGCCTAGACCAGTTCCATGCATAAAAAAAATATTGCGTTATCATAGCAACGAACAATAACTCATTAGAAGTGTTAGTGTGAAGTTTGTGGTCGAAAAAGTAAACCATAGTTACGCAATAAATTGAAAGAAAGAAGATGTCCACCGAAATTGTGAAAATCGAAAAATTGAAGTATCGAGGCATCATCAAGTAATAAGTGTATTTAAAAGGGTTAAGAGGTAAGCAGATTTACGAAGATATGCTTAATACCCTTGGCGATCAATGTCCTTCGGTAATGCGACCGTGAAAAATTGGACTGCAAGCTTCAGAAGAGGTAAATTTTCCATTGAAGATGATGAGCGATCGGAAAGGCCAGTTTCTGTGCCAGTCCCCGAAAATATCGATTCAGTTCGTGACATGATTTTATCAGACCGTCGAATTGGGCTAAAACGGATATCTGAAGTACTGAATCTTTCATCCGAACGCGTTCATCATATAGTTCACATCAATTTGGACATGAGAAAAATTGCTGCAAAATGGATCCCCAAATGTTTGAATGTTGACCAAAAGCGTGCAAGGGCAGAAGCATCGCGTTTGATCTGTGCTCGATTTGAAAACGACGTAGACTTCTTAAACTGAATTGTTACTATGGATGAGACTTGGGTACATTTCTAAGATCCAGAAATAAATCAACAATCGATGGAATGGCGACACTCTGGTTCTCCAAGACCTAAGACGTTTCGTGTCCAAAAATCTGCTGGAAAAGTTCTTGCTTCAGTTTTTTGGGATTGCCATGGACTAATGATGATTAATTTTTTGGATAAGGGTAGAACAATAACCGGAGATTACTATTCGACATTACTGACCACTCTACGGGAAAAAATTAAAGAGACGCGGAAAGCTATCAAAAGTTGTTTGGTTTCTGCAGGACAACGCCCCTGAACACAAATCTCATGTTGCCATGCAAAAAATTCGTGATTTAGGGTTTGAATTAAAAGAACAGTCCCCTTATTCACCAGATTTGGCTCCATCCGACTATGATCTCTTTCCTCAACTGATAAAAAATTTAAAAGGTCGTAAATGTTCTTCCAACGATGAGGTATTAAAGCTTTGGAGGTCTGGTTTGCAGAGCAAGAAGAATCCATTTTTTTTAAAGGTTCGATGTAATAAATGTATCCAATTAAGAGGAGAATATGTTGAGTAACAAAATATTTTGACATTGACACCAGAACACCAGAAATTTTCTGGAACTTACACGAGCTGAACTTCGGTTATCTGCTGAGAGGACATTGTCTTTTGTATCTAGCAGGGAAGTCAGCAGATGAGACGAATTTCAGATCATAATGTAGATGATATAATCGAAAAAAATCGTTTTATATCATTTTCTACATACAGGTCTTTCTTACCGAAATAACATTTCGATCAAATCCCATTCAAACTTTGGATTTACCTCAGAAAATTGGTACACTGACTCACCTGTGGAAGATAAGGGTCCTTTCCTGTACAACAAATAATTGACAACAGCCACCCAGTCCAAGTCGCTTATAGCTTCCTCTTTGTTG
Organism: Coccinella septempunctata; assembly: GCF_907165205.1. Taxonomy (NCBI): domain Eukaryota; kingdom Metazoa; phylum Arthropoda; class Insecta; order Coleoptera; family Coccinellidae; genus Coccinella; species Coccinella septempunctata. Next base: position 39,882,653 of record NC_058190.1, on the reverse strand, counting down.
AGCAGATAATACAGGTAGAAGGCTACGTGATTGTGGAAGTTTTTGCCCACTCCAGGCAGATCGTGAACCACCTTGATGCCGACCTTCTCTAGTTCATCCTTTGGACCAATACCAGAAAGTAAAAGTATTTGAGGCGAGTTTATTGCTCCTCCAGATACGATCACTTCTTTGCGCACTTTGACCCTATATTTTACTTTCTGGTAAAGGAACTCAACTCCCGTAACTTTGTTGTTCTTGTTAAGGACGATTCTGGTGGCAGTCGAATTCAGCATGACTTGAAGATTTTGGCGGTTCCTGTTGGGCCTCAAAAAGGTTCTGGCGCTGCTCAAACGTACTCCGTTTCTGAAAAAGAGTAATAAGAGTTATTGAAAGTCTGTCACGAAGTGCAAGTTGAACTTTTGAAGTAAATATCTATGTGAAGAAGTTGAAATTACATTAGGAGCTCGTGCTTCACCCAATCTCGATGTGTGGAATGTTTGTAGATAATGTCAGCTAAACGTTTTTTCGACATTTTAGCTTCAACAGGTTTTGTTCTTTATTTGAAACACATTGAACCACCTAATAAAAGTCTTTCAAAACTATGAATCCGAAATTTTTTACATTTTCGGCCAGTTCGATTCAATACGCCATTAAAATTTAATCCTCGTTCATTACCTTCAAACTGACTGTTTTTTTCAATGCGACATTAAATCTTAAGGGCTCTTTTAGCAGCTAACGGTGAGTGCTCATGGCTTTATAGTCCCTTCAATTTCTAAGCTTTCTTTAGTTCTACCAAAAATGAAACTGAAGAAAGCTGTGAAATTAAAGCCACTGATTATGAATCAGGCTGAAAATTCAACCAAAGATCCCATACTGATTGAAATTGAAGGACACAATGCAAGCAGAAGTGCGCGTTCATAAATTATATGTTCTTTATTTTTTTTATTATCACCTTGTCTACTTATATTGATGATAGAGTGGAGGTAATGGTATAGCTTTTAAAGAAATCTTTTACGAAGCTAACTTTCTGACATAACCATGCTATGGTTTTTCTTCTCTGGGAGGCACAAGTCAGTTCGGGACTCAAATATATTTCTTATGATTAGCTAGGAGAATTCACGTCATTATGGACGCATATTGGAACGCTTTAAAGCAAATTCTTCGCTATATGTCCCTTCCAGAATCTTGGCTCACATCGCTATACATAATACACTGCGCAAAAAAATTAACGCACATTATGGAAATCTCAAATTTATTCTACAACTGAAGGTGTTCTCAATGATAATTATTTTTATCAGAATTATGCATACATATGTTATCCACTTTCAACGGTTTTCTTCAATAAAGATATTTTTTCCCAACAGGAATAAAAAAAGATGATATTATCAGATTTTGAATCTATTGGCTCCATTCTAAAATCAGTTGTTCTCGATCAATTCTAGTGATCAATAGTTTTTCTTTAGTTTGATTTTCTACACTCGATCGCTTTGCAACGCGAAACACGCAATTTGACCCAAGAGGAATTTGCCCAAGCGGTAGTTTTGCGAGAAGATGGGTGGACATACACAAGAATTGCAGGAAGGTTTGGAGTTTCCCATACAAGTGTGTCCAGAATGTTGCAGCGATTCAGGGAGACAGGTATGAAAGTCTGAAGACCAGGACAGGGTAGACCACGGGTAACAACTGCCATTCAAGAACGTTACTTGAGAGTTTCTTCGTTGAGACAACGGTTTGCAACCGCTCGCCTCCTTCAAATTCAGCTTGAGAAAACTCATGAGGTGCAAATTAGCACTCAGATAATAAGAAATCGCCTCAGAGAATATGATTTAAGGCCTCGTGTAGCGGCAAGAGGCCCAGCTCTTACCCCAGCCCATCGAAGGGCGCGTTTGGATTTTGCGAGAGAGCATATCCATTGGGAAGAGGCCGATTAGGAAAGAGTTCTCTTCACAGATGAGTCTAGATTCTGCCTCTACCATTGTGATCGACGTTCCCTTGTATACAGACGTCCACATGAAAGATATGCTCAGTGCAATTTCCTGAATACTACTGGTTTCGGGGGAGGATCGATTATGGTATGGGGTGGAATATCTTTGACTGCTCGCACAAACTAGTGGTCGTTGATAATGGAGCTATGAATGCTGATAAGTATATAAGCAACATTCTTGAAGAGCATGTAGTGCCATATGCCCCATACATTGGTGAAAATTTCATAAAATCATTCAGCTACTCTTAATGACTTAGGAATCCAATGCGGAGAAATCTGGGAAGGATTAGATCAGAACATTTTAAGATCACACATTTTGAGTATGAACCGTCGTTGCCGAGCTAACGCAAGGGGTGGAAATACCAAGTACATATTAAATCACTCATCAGCATTTCAGTATTTTGAAACTTGTTCATTTCACTTCTTTCACATAAGATTCGGTGAAATCCTGAATTTTTCTTCCATTTAATGTGTCTTGTTCCGTTCAAAACCTTCCCGAGAGAACATAAAAAATAAGTTATAAAGTCAATGTAGAGTTAACCTTCATTAAAATTGAGATTTTCAGAATGTGCGTTAATTTTTTTGCGCAGTGTATTAGATTCGAAATGCCAAAAGTACGAGAATGAATTCCGTTTGAATGAAAACTGCAATTGAATGGAACGATTTATTCTTGTTCTTATCCTCCCCTCATTCGTTGCCTAAAGTAGGGTAGCTATTCCGGCAAGCTGCGAAGTCATTATGAAAAACCGTTTCCTCATGTTTCACAACCCAAGAATAAGAAACATTTTGTTCTCAAAATTAAAGTGTTAAACTCACCATTCTCAGTCTGGTAGCTGAATTTAAATGAATAATTACTCGAGAAATTGTTGATTGTCTCAATTCAGTCCAAATTTGTTGTATAATCTATGATGTTTGTATTATAAATTATACCGAGGCGAACAAAATTTTAATTTTTTTCAGTATTTTCAACTAATATTGTCTCATATGAAAATCGTGCTTCACCTACCTCGAATTGGATTGTGCAATCGCGAATCCCTCCAGTTTCTCCCCATTCAAATCATTCGAAACCGAGAAATTGGCCTCTTCGGCAGCCTTCAAAATGTCGAAGGCCATTTTGGGCTGATCTGGAAACCGATTGGTCGTCATTGGTCCACCTGTCGCGTGATACTTAGCATCTACCAGAGTTCCGATCTCGGTATTGTCCTCAGACCTGAGGAAATATGGTAGAACGTCGTCGTAGCCCCATCCAGGGTTGCCAGCTGCTTCCCAGTCGTCGAAATCTTTGGGTACTCCTCTCATGTACATCATACCGTTGACGACGCTGCACCCACCAAGGACTTTTCCTCTTGGGAAGTCGCACTGATGGTTGGCGTAGCCCAGGCATGCTGATTCTTCTGGGTCCGTCTTGTATCCCCAGTCTATGGCTGGATTTCCTAGGAAATTGTAAGCCATTGCTGGCACCTGGAAAACATAGTAAGGGCCGGTTTATTCATCCTCTTTATAAAGTATTCGTTGACTTTCGTTCGTTGAATTTAATGACCATGCTACTTGCGACTATTTTGGGTAGGGGAGAGTTCCTTTGAACTGGACAGCCTATGAACCGGACGCTACAGTTTTCTACTACACTCGATAGCAATTCAGCATCCCTTACGTAAATCCCATTTTCGCAACATCGATCGAGATCTCTTGTAAAATGGCTGACCCTGTGGCTCGCGCCTTGTTGCGAAAATGGGATTTACGTAAAAGATGCCAAATCACCATCAAGTATTTCAAAAAACTGTAGCGTCCGGTTCATGGGCCGTCCAATTCAAAGGAACTCTCCCCTATAGGTATTCATAACCAGCCTTAATGATAATAAAAAAATAGTGTAGGAAAAAACGTGTTCACTTTGACCACAAGAATCTACTGTTAAATTTTGTCATCATTATAAAATTTTATCAATTTTACTTCTCTTTCTAAGCTGAACTATACAACTATTTATTTGAATAAATATGATTCTGACGAATGTAACTGAACTACAGGATTTTCACCAACGACTGGTGTTTTAGTTTTTTTAGTTTTTCACTAGGATGAATTATTATCCTAAAGCGTTTAAGATGTATCTGGAAATATTTTTTTTAATATTATTGCCATAATATTCCTTATACAAGTGTGCAAGTTATTATCCCGGCCCAAATCTCGCAAAGTAATTCTACAGGCAATTTGCAACAAAAAAGTTCCTTTTCACAATTTTTTCACCCAAAACAAGTCATATCTTGAAAACTATAATGGTAATCGGAATTCTTTGGTAAATTGTACGATGAATTTCTATTAAGAAATGTAATCCCATGTAGCCAGTAATGCCATGTTGTGAAACTTCACAAAATATAATTTTGCAACTGAAAGATAATGGGGAATTCTCCTCAATTTGGTTAATCACAGCATATGCAAGTTCGAACCGAATAATTATGAGTTTCATTAATGAATTTTTCAAATGCACCGCGGAAACTATTCAAAATCATTCTTCAAATATGAGGTTTTAAAATTTAAATCGCTTCGTTTCTAGTTTACGATTTGGCAACTGCGCCTACTAGAAAATAAAAAGAACAATGGCATATTTATAAAATATCAGCTGTTGATTTACAGCCATCATAAGGCGCGTACTCACTGGAGAGCTATAGCAACCGGCCATAAAAATCCCATAAAATTTTACGACCTCGTTCGCCGAAGACTTTATAGACAGCCATCTTTGTATCTCATCAAGATAGTGTATTTGTTGTCCTTTATTATAAACACATATTTCAGTGGATGTTGCCAACTTTTGCAATAGAAACGAAACGTTTTAAATTTTAAATACCCATTTTTTTCTTCATTTTTAAGTACTTAAAATAATGTTTTTTTGGGAACGGTTGAAATGGTTATTTCAAAATGTGACGTTTCAAAAATATTTCATAAAAAATACATCATATTCGTCAGAAGGAGTATTCCCTATTAGACCATACTCAGTAGGAACTTTTGGTTTGGGAATTGCTGTGAAATTTGGCCAGAAATATTTTGCATATCCTGTATGCAGAGTGACCCAGTGTTAAAACGTAAAACGTTCAGGATCGGGAATTCCCATAAGTATGTGTCCTAATTTCGATTTCGGTATACAGAGAGTCAATGTTTTCACAAAGAAAGGAATATTTATGAATTTGACAAAAACATTTTGGCTGTTTTGGACAAAACTTGTCATACTCTGCAATAAGAGACTTCTTTTTACATCCTATCCATTAAATGTACGAAAAATACAAAATAATTATTCACCTGCGATCCAACGGGCTCATCGTCTCCAGCCTCCAAAAGCAGCACCTTCCAGTCGTCAACTTCTGCTAACCGTCCAGCAGCTGTAGCACCCCCACTGCCTCCACCAATGACAACGAAATCGTACACTTCATCTGGAACCACCTTAGGTTTAACCCTCTCGCAAATTTCCGAAATATCGCAAGTTTTTCTCAGGAAGCTGTCCAGCAGGGCCATGAAAAGGACGAAGCTACCACCTGCGCATGAGGTCCCTAGGGACAAGCCAGTAAAATCCACCTCGCACCCGCAGTCCATTTCAGTTTGATCAGATTCGAACGAACCCCTAATGAACTCTGGACAATATTCGGAAATAGCCTTCTTTATATATTTTTACTTCATATCTAAGAGTGCTTATCGATTCACGTTTAAGATTTCATTTGTTTGGAAACGGTTAAGGTACATATCCGAAAATTGTCAAAATTTGGATTATCTTATCAAGATACGTCTCTCCATTCAAATTCTACGAGGACCTTGTCCTTTTTTCGCAAATCATCGCACCGAATGCACTGGCGTGTATATTTTGGAATGCCTAGTACGTAAAAAGTTTTTTTCTTCCATTTCATTGGACCCTGGTTGCACAACGTTTCGCAATTTTGTGCAGCGAAGGCTTATCGAATTACTTATATTAATTTATAGTTTTTAAATTTGTGGACAATAAAGATCACCTGCCTAAATATCCTGCAATTAATCTCCAAGATTTGGTTTTGTTTACCGAATGGATGAAAATAGAAACGATACATATATAATATAGATCCCTAAACTTGATAGGAAAAGAATGAATTATGAAATTTCATGCAATAAGTTTAACTAATAAAAAAGTTATGACAATTCTGTCTGAAGATTGAGGAGGTAACTTTCCAGTTTCATGTATTTCCTCAAAAAATGGCTGCACATTTCCCATGTTCCAGAACTTCTTGAAAATGACTCTCTGCCTAGAGAGGTCCATCATACATCTATATACTAGGCTGTTTGGATGCACTTTGCCTCGAACTTTCAATGATTCTAACCAGTGTGCAGACAACTGCCTTCTTCAGGGTCTAAAACTCCCCTAGATTGGTACAGTTTTTCTAGCTCTTCTGAATCAGGACATAATTCTTTGGAGGCAGTTCTTCCGCACGTACTATTTCCATGTACACCCTATATGGAACAGGAGCGACAGGTGACGACAAAATGAGTCCCTCTCTCTCCCTCTCTTCAATTGGCCCATTGAAGATCACCATAGTAGGATGCTTAGAAGAACTTAGCCTCGAGCTAGACGGAATTTTTTATGATTCTATACGCAGCACAAGCATTTTTCAGAAACCAAAACTCCTCTAGGATGGGACTATCCTTCTAGCTCCCCTAATTCAGGCTCTAATTATATGGAGGTAGATCTTCAGCGTACAGCGACCAATGTGGATTTCCATGTATAAGCCCTTCCCAGTGCGAGGTTTTTATCAGCTCAACGATGGGTCTGCAATTTCAAGCTTTACATGGCTGGATATTTCGTGTATTCTCGAAATAAGCATTTCCTGAATTTACAGAATCTGTTGATGCTGTAGGTGTGGGGAGATTCCTTAAATAGTGGAGCATTAAATTGGAACCATTTTCTAAAATTTACCCCCAGCTCCACCAGCACGTCAGCTTCCAGTTTACCATCATTGTGTCTTTTGACCCATCCTGAGAATAGCTCAGCATTAAACCTCACAGATCTCTAATAGTAACTTAGAGGTATATTTATTATTTCCCAATGTCAGTAATATAGCTTTGCTATCTCGTAATATTTGGATACTTTTGTTTCTGATTTTTCTATTAAGTACCTAGTACATTGGTATAGTGTACTTACTTCAGCCTTCTGGCACGCTTTTTACAAAAGCTTATGACCTGAGCAAAGTGCTGTAGAATCTATATAGTGTAGAGTATTTCTTATAGAAAGAAATTTATATTAAAGAGAAAATAAACGTCTATTTAATATAGTCAAAAAACATTTTCTGTTATAAGTATTTCAGGATATAGATATGAACGAATGAACTGCTAGCTGTAGATATTCAAGGGTGAAAATTTCTATATTTTTATCCATTTGATTGGCTCGTTGTTGAATTATAAATCGATAGAACATATTTCCCCAATTTCTAGGGATATCAATGAGAATTCACTCATATATTATTCATCGATAACGTTCATTTACTACATCTCAGATATGAAAATAATATCAACTAAGTAGTGATCAACTCGAATACCGATTACATCTATATATTTGAACAAAATTTATATGAAGAACACAATTTTCAGTCTTAGGAACACTTTATTTACAATTTATTCACGCAGCAACGTTTCGAGAAAAATTCTTCTCTTCTTCAGGCTGAAATTACAAGAATGGTATGAACAAAATAGATCTAAATACCAGGTTGTTCGAATTGTGATGCTATTTATGTTGGACAAACGTGTCAATATTTCGGATCCAGATTGAGGCAACATCAGTTAGATTGTAAAAGACAATCTGAGGCAACCGCACTTTCCCAACATGCTAAGAATGAGGGACATCTTTTTGATTTTGAAAATGCGAAGATTCTAACCAAGGAGACCAATTGGTTCAAGCGTAGTTTCAAAGAGATGTTGCTTATAAGAAAACACCCCAATTCTGTGAACTCGAGATCTGATATTGGTTCACTCAGTATTGCGTATTCGAATTTGATAAAGGAAATAAATAAATAGTTTTTCTCGAGTGCACGCATTCCGACCGCGTATGTGCGATGTTCTTGTTTCATTCATATCAATGCGTCCATACCTACCTGTACGTCACGTTAATTTGAGACCCCGAGATGAACCTGCTTTTTTCGAATGATTTTACGAGTTTGAATTTTTCAGACGATTTTTAATTCATTATTCATAAGGTGAGTTGGTGGATTTTTCCTCTGATAGTTTTTTGTCATTGTTCTTAGTCTTTGTTGTTCCACTATTGTTGTTCGTAAACTGTAGTTGCATTGTTTTGTTGCTCTGTTCTTGAATTTAGTTTCTGGATTGTCCTGGTATTTAGATCTATTTTGTTCATACCATTCTTGTAATTTCAGCCTGAAGAAGAGAAGAATTTTTCTCGAAACGTTGCTGCGTGAATAAATTGTAAATAAAGTGTTCCTAAGACTGAAAATTGTGTTCTTCAATTATTTTGGAACGATACACCTTACATATATATTATATATTGGTCATATATTCCTCGACATGGGGTTCTTCAATCAGATCATGACGATATATGGTATGAATATGGTTCTTCATTTCAAGGAGTGGTCCAAGGATAACAAAAGGTTGGCACGATCCATCAACAACAGAATTTTCTTACTGAGGTGCAGAAAGAGTGGTATATATCCCAAACATATAGTCAACGAAGTAAAGTGTGTTTATTCCCTATTTCAAGAGAAACATCCTTATTACAGTAGAGTGTCTAGAATAGTAAGTAAACTGAGACATGATATTCTTAATCTTGAGATTAAAATTGTCAATTGGAAGATTAAAAAACTGAAGGATAATATTTCATATCATAAAAATTGTGTTAGTAATACAGTTTCTGTAGGCATAGTAAATAATTTTTGTAAACATCAAGATAGATATTTCAGGTCGATATTTGAGCGTATTAGAGATTGTAATGTGAGAAAGTTTCACCAACTCACCAAACTCTCGGTGACTCCACAAATAGCTACTCAATCAAGTTGGCTAACTAACCTAACTGATAGATATCTCCCGGATTTTGTTGTAAAAATGTTGTCATTAGGCCCCAAGTTTTCCATTCCTTATAGTAAGAGTGATTTTCCGTGGTTAGATTTGATGTCTGATATTGAGGGCTTCATTCTTGGGCAAGATCATTTGGATGTCGATATGAAGAATGGCTTGCGAGCATCGCTTTGTGGTTTGGCCTATGGTTTTTATAAAAGATTAACAAACGGTGCTTCTCTGGATCCATTCCATAAATACCTTCTGTTTTTGTTTAGGAAAACTAAAGCATTTCTTGAGGCCAACCCCGATATTTACGTGGTGAATTCGGATAAGGGAAATAAGACTGTGGTGATTAATAAGAGCGATTATGATCGTAAGTTGTTAGATCTTTTGTCGGATAGTGAAACTTATAAGCAATTGAAGGCTGATCCAACGATTGGAGTTCAAGTTAAGTCTAATAAGTTGATCAGACAATTGGAAGATTTTTCGTTGGTTTCTGAGATTGAGGGTAAGAGACTGAGGAAATATAATTCCGTTCCGCCGAAGATTTATGGCCTGGTTAAAATACACAAGACAGGAAATCCACTTAGACCGGTGGTTTCTTGTTGTAATTCACCAACTTATAACATCTCGAAGTTCTTGTGTACAGTGTTGAGTAGGATAAAGCACTTGTTTCCGTTTTCCATCAGGAATTCATATGACCTCATCAATAAGATTAATGGCATAACTAATATACCTGATGATTATGTTCTCATAAGTGTGGATGTAAAATCCCTATTCACTAATATACCACAAGATTTAGTAGAACGATTAATAAAAGATAACTGGGCTGTTTATGAGAGCTGTGTTAATGTTCCACTTGATGTGTTGTTGAATATTATTAAATTCATTTTTGATAACAGCTTTTTTCAATATAATAAAAGATTTTACGCACAAGTGAGGGGCACAGCTATGGGCAACCCAGCCTCACCAATTTTGGCGGAATTGGTTATGAATCACTTGATCGCATTCGTTCTGTCTGTTTTGAACTTTCATATACCGTTTGTCTTTGTTTACGTTGATGATATAATTATGTCGGTGCCCATGAGTAGATTAGAAGAGGTATTGAGGATTTTCAACAGCTTCCATGAGAATCTCCAGTTCACACATGAGATGGAAATAGATGGTAAAATTCCATTCTTGGACCTATTGTTGATAAGGGATAGTGGTGGTATAAAAACTGACCTATATTCTAAACCCATGGCATCCCACCGTACATTGCATTTCAATTCTCTGCATTCAACATCGCAAAAAATTGCTGTCGTCAGGGGTATCAAACAGAAGATTCTTAGTTTGTCTGATACATCATTTCATCCGAAGAATTTTAAACAGCAAGCGACCATTTTATGTCAAAATGGTTATCCTAAAACTTTAGTTAATAAAATTTTTTATGGTTCGAAATACTCAACTAGTATACCTTCGACTGATAATGGTTCCGATAAAGAGATTTTCAGATATTACAAATTAGTCTACATTCCCAAATTGAGTCAGATGTTGATTAGATTGATGAAGGGAACATCTACTATTGTGGTATCATATTATAATAAAACTGTTAAGAGCCTATTTTCCCGTTTGAAAGATATTGATCCCCCAATGAGACAATCCGGTTTGGTGTATGGGGTTGGTTGTTCGAATTGTGATGCTATTTATGTTGGACAAACGTGTCAATATTTCGGATCCAGATTGAGGCAACATCAGTTAGATTGTAAAAGACAATCTGAGGCAACCGCACTTTCCCAACATGCTAAGAATGAGGGACATCTTTTTGATTTTGAAAATGCGAAGATTCTAACCAAGGAGACCAATTGGTTCAAGCGTAGTTTCAAAGAGATGTTGCTTATAAGAAAACACCCCAATTCTGTGAACTCGAGATCTGATATTGGTTCACTCAGTATTGCGTATTCGAATTTGATAAAGGAAATAAATAAATAGTTTTTCTCGAGTGCACGCATTCCGACCGCGTATGTGCGATGTTCTTGTTTCATTCATATCAATGCGTCCATACCTACCTGTACGTCACGTTAATTTGAGACCCCGAGATGAACCTGCTTTTTTCGAATGATTTTACGAGTTTGAATTTTTCAGACGATTTTTAATTCATTATTCATAAGGTGAGTTGGTGGATTTTTCCTCTGATAGTTTTTTGTCATTGTTCTTAGTCTTTGTTGTTCCACTATTGTTGTTCGTAAACTGTAGTTGCATTGTTTTGTTGCTCTGTTCTTGAATTTAGTTTCTGGATTGTCCTGGTATTTAGATCTATTTTGTTCATACCATTCTTGTAATTTCAGCCTGAAGAAGAGAAGAATTTTTCTCGAAACGTTGCTGCGTGAATAAATTGTAAATAAAGTGTTCCTAAGACTGAAAATTGTGTTCTTCAATTATTTTGGAACGATACACCTTACATATATATTATATATTGGTCATATATTCCTCGACATGGGGTTCTTCAATCAGATCATGACGATATATGGTATGAATATGGTTCTTCATTTCAAGGAGTGGTCCAAGGATAACAAAAGGTTGGCACGATCCATCAACAACAGAATTTTCTTACTGAGGTGCAGAAAGAGTGGTATATATCCCAAACATATAGTCAACGAAGTAAAGTGTGTTTATTCCCTATTTCAAGAGAAACATCCTTATTACAGTAGAGTGTCTAGAATAGTAAGTAAACTGAGACATGATATTCTTAATCTTGAGATTAAAATTGTCAATTGGAAGATTAAAAAACTGAAGGATAATATTTCATATCATAAAAATTGTGTTAGTAATACAGTTTCTGTAGGCATAGTAAATAATTTTTGTAAACATCAAGATAGATATTTCAGGTCGATATTTGAGCGTATTAGAGATTGTAATGTGAGAAAGTTTCACCAACTCACCAAACTCTCGGTGACTCCACAAATAGCTACTCAATCAAGTTGGCTAACTAACCTAACTGATAGATATCTCCCGGATTTTGTTGTAAAAATGTTGTCATTAGGCCCCAAGTTTTCCATTCCTTATAGTAAGAGTGATTTTCCGTGGTTAGATTTGATGTCTGATATTGAGGGCTTCATTCTTGGGCAAGATCATTTGGATGTCGATATGAAGAATGGCTTGCGAGCATCGCTTTGTGGTTTGGCCTATGGTTTTTATAAAAGATTAACAAACGGTGCTTCTCTGGATCCATTCCATAAATACCTTCTGTTTTTGTTTAGGAAAACTAAAGCATTTCTTGAGGCCAACCCCGATATTTACGTGGTGAATTCGGATAAGGGAAATAAGACTGTGGTGATTAATAAGAGCGATTATGATCGTAAGTTGTTAGATCTTTTGTCGGATAGTGAAACTTATAAGCAATTGAAGGCTGATCCAACGATTGGAGTTCAAGTTAAGTCTAATAAGTTGATCAGACAATTGGAAGATTTTTCGTTGGTTTCTGAGATTGAGGGTAAGAGACTGAGGAAATATAATTCCGTTCCGCCGAAGATTTATGGCCTGGTTAAAATACACAAGACAGGAAATCCACTTAGACCGGTGGTTTCTTGTTGTAATTCACCAACTTATAACATCTCGAAGTTCTTGTGTACAGTGTTGAGTAGGATAAAGCACTTGTTTCCGTTTTCCATCAGGAATTCATATGACCTCATCAATAAGATTAATGGCATAACTAATATACCTGATGATTATGTTCTCATAAGTGTGGATGTAAAATCCCTATTCACTAATATACCACAAGATTTAGTAGAACGATTAATAAAAGATAACTGGGCTGTTTATGAGAGCTGTGTTAATGTTCCACTTGATGTGTTGTTGAATATTATTAAATTCATTTTTGATAACAGCTTTTTTCAATATAATAAAAGATTTTACGCACAAGTGAGGGGCACAGCTATGGGCAACCCAGCCTCACCAATTTTGGCGGAATTGGTTATGAATCACTTGATCGCATTCGTTCTGTCTGTTTTGAACTTTCATATACCGGTTGTCTTTGTTTACGTTGATGATATAATTATGTCGGTGCCCATGAGTAGATTAGAAGAGGTATTGAGGATTTTCAACAGCTTCCATGAGAATCTCCAGTTCACACATGAGATGGAAATAGATGGTAAAATTCCATTCTTGGACCTATTGTTGATAAGGGATAGTGGTGGTATAAAAACTGACCTATATTCTAAACCCATGGCATCCCACCGTACATTGCATTTCAATTCTCTGCATTCAACATCGCAAAAAATTGCTGTCGTCAGGGGTATCAAACAGAAGATTCTTAGTTTGTCTGATACATCATTTCATCCGAAGAATTTTAAACAGCAAGCGACCATTTTATGTCAAAATGGTTATCCTAAAACTTTAGTTAATAAAATTTTTTATGGTTCGAAATACTCAACTAGTATACCTTCGACTGATAATGGTTCCGATAAAGAGATTTTCAGATATTACAAATTAGTCTACATTCCCAAATTGAGTCAGATGTTGATTAGATTGATGAAGGGAACATCTACTATTGTGGTATCATATTATAATAAAACTGTTAAGAGCCTATTTTCCCGTTTGAAAGATATTGATCCCCCAATGAGACAATCCGGTTTGGTGTATGGGGTTGGTTGTTCGAATTGTGATGCTATTTATGTTGGACAAACGTGTCAATATTTCGGATCCAGATTGAGGCAACATCAGTTAGATTGTAAAAGACAATCTGAGGCAACCGCACTTTCCCAACATGCTAAGAATGAGGGACATCTTTTTGATTTTGAAAATGCGAAGATTCTAACCAAGGAGACCAATTGGTTCAAGCGTAGTTTCAAAGAGATGTTGCTTATAAGAAAACACCCCAATTCTGTGAACTCGAGATCTGATATTGGTTCACTCAGTATTGCGTATTCGAATTTGATAAAGGAAATAAATAAATAGTTTTTCTCGAGTGCACGCATTCCGACCGCGTATGTGCGATGTTCTTGTTTCATTCATATCAATGCGTCCATACCTACCTGTACGTCACGTTAATTTGAGACCCCGAGATGAACCTGCTTTTTTCGAATGATTTTACGAGTTTGAATTTTTCAGACGATTTTTAATTCATTATTCATAAGGTGAGTTGGTGGATTTTTCCTCTGATAGTTTTTTGTCATTGTTCTTAGTCTTTGTTGTTCCACTATTGTTGTTCGTAAACTGTAGTTGCATTGTTTTGTTGCTCTGTTCTTGAATTTAGTTTCTGGATTGTCCTGGTATTTAGATCTATTTTGTTCATACCATTCTTGTAATTTCAGCCTGAAGAAGAGAAGAATTTTTCTCGAAACGTTGCTGCGTGAATAAATTGTAAATAAAGTGTTCCTAAGACTGAAAATTGTGTTCTTCAATTATTTTGGAACGATACACCTTACATATAAAATTTATATGAATCGCAAATCCATATCTCATCAATGAAAAATTAAGGATATTTTTAGGTACAATTATTCGGCGACATTTGATGTACATAATTGATTTGATTAAGAATTCACGTATTTTTGAACTTTTCAGGATAATGCTACTCTATCTTCACTTCCGTAGGTGTATGGGATTTTTTTTGTGGTCCGTCTGATAATAGGCCATTTGCAGTGGTGTAGTATCAATTGTCAGGATTCTAAAATGCTTTTCGAAGCCGTCCAAGGTTTAACTCGTCAGAAATTTGCTAGCTGCTTTCGGGTCTCTTAAAGTGTAGTTAGTAGAGCGTGGAATTGTTATTGTACCACTGGAAATGCTACATATAATTATGGGGGTTGAAGAGCAAGAGCTACAACTGTCGCACAAGATAGGCAACTACGGTTAATTGCACGACAAAATCCCTTCTTCACAGCATCCTGAATCAATAAATCATTCCCTAAGCAACAGGTAGGATAGTTTCTGGCCAAACAATCCGGAATGAGTGGCATACCTTCAATTTGGGGACTCGTGATTTGATGGTAGAACCAATCCCCCAATTCCCTTTTGGGGCCATCGGTGACAATGTCATGTTAATATAAGTGATGCTGTCAGCGACAGCATATAAATGCATGGTATTAATCGATTGAATTGGTCCACTGCCTTCCCAGATAGAAATTGTATTGCACGAGTCTGGTCTGCAATGTCACATTAATTATACCGCTTATCTGACCCACCGCAGATATTACAACAGCTCGCCAATGCTCAGACTGACATTTGGCAAAAAATTCCTCAAACTTTCATTGATAAACTCATTGACACAGTGAATGAACTAGAGGGAGCCTCACTTTATATTGAACCTTGATTTAAAGGTGTTCGTAACAGAAGAAACCTTTTTAAAGCCTGCAAACTCCACCAGGTAGAATCATTATTTTGTTCATTTCTCTACTATGTTGTCGCTCTGAAACAGTCTTGCCTACAGTTGCCATTGCAGGTATATAGGTACCTACCTAACTTATTAGATCAGTAGATACATCCTATACAATAGTTATTTGTGCAACCGCAATTGGGAAAAGCAATATTTTTCCTTATGAGCGTGATACTCGAAGTATGAAAAATAGTGTTTCTCAACTTGTTTCACACAATAGTTCTTCTAATTTTGAACAGGATTTGGCTTCAACAAGCGCCCCTCGCTCCGTACTATGGAAGCAAGTATCTTTCATTCATCACATCATCAGTAGCGAAATATTTTAATTTTCGTAACTGCTTACGAAAGGTTAAATGTTTCCAAACGTCAATGAGATTTAAAAAGTGTCACTTTATATATCAAAACCAGATAAAATTGTTTTTTATTTCCCTTTATACAGGATGAGACTTTGACTCGTACAATATTGCAACGCAGTAGATTCTTGAGGTGAAAAAAAAAACATTTTTTTTTACCATTTTTTCCGAATCGGCTCGGTTTGAAAGATACAGGCTGTTAATTTTTATGGTTATCTCACAAACGGTTTTATCGAATGGAACGAATTTCGGAATAATAGTTTATCATTTATATGATGAACGAGGAACCTTTTTCGAATACAAGATATGACCCATGTCTTCCAGTTTTCTGGGAATTGGAAATACCAAAAAATCCAACTTTTGAAACCAAGTTGGACGCTTTTTAATGAATATTTGAACGTATTGTAAAATACAAGTATTCTTCATACTTTCTCGTATAATGCGCCGTTTTCGAGTAATTTGATGTTCAAAAATTAAAAAGTACCTGTGAAATTTGAAAAATTGGGTACTCTGGCTGAATAGAACACATTTTAAATGTGAAGTGTCACAGATTTAGCTAGTTATTCTGAAGGTAATTTTTTGTTTTTCCAGAGGTAGCACAGATCATTATGAAAACTTACAATGGCTATATCTTTTTATCAGGGCCGAATCGGAAAAGATGGTATAGGGTGTACAAAAAAAGCGTTTCTTTTGTCCTCAAGAATCTACTGTTAAAATATTTTTGTGAGTCAAAGACCTTCTGTATAGGGGATACATGACCAAGTCCTGAAATATACATGAAAAGCTGCGTCATTTGTTCGCAAGTTTTCATTTTGATAAAATTGGTGAATTATGAAATATATCGATAATTATTTTTCAAAAAAATTATCGTTATTGTTAAGCTTTCATCGTATTATCATCCGTGCCTTCTACTAAATAATCCTGGATTCAGGAATAATAAATTCTGACTTTATTATCATAATTTTTAAGTGAAAATTCTGCCAAAAGGGCTATAAACGCTCCCTAGATCCGAAGAAATTGTCCGCATACGGATCTTTTAATACAAGAATGAGGAAAACGGGTAGTGAAGTGAACATTCTGTCGGTGTTCTCTTTTCTGGAGCAGTTAAAATTCGCTGGGGTTATATGCCATCGCGTGGATAACGAGGCGAACAAGGAGTCCTATCCACGAAAGCGTAACATTTCAATTTGGAGTTATATCCTCCCTAATGGAAGGCTTCTGTTATTATTCTTGATGGAAGAGGGGACAGCTCGTGAAGTTGCAATTATCGAGTGCCTGCATACAAAACGATTTTCCATTCGATAATTGGTACCTTTCTTTCCGTTTCTCTAATGAAATGATGGCACCTAGAGTTTGTTTGCCTTCCAGACATTCCGAATTGGGCACTCAATGGTGCGACAATAGAAAAACTTTGTAATTTTTCGAAATTCTGCTTCTATTTGGCTCCTATAGTAGATATAGGTAATATTTTGCTGTATAGCATTGTTATTTTGTCCCTTTATCAGGGAGTTGGAAAGTCTACGAGGATATATGGAAAAATTCTTAGCCTACTATAGAACCAAACAAAATTTTAATGTAAAAATATTTTACTACTCAACATATTCTCCTCTTAATTGGATACATTTGTTACAGTGAACCTGCAACGTCTCTAGACCTTTCAAAAAAAATGTTTCTTCTTGCTCTCTGCAAACCAGACCTCCACAGCTTTTATTACCTCCTCGTTGGAAGAAAATTTACGACCTTTTAAACTTTTTTTCAGTTGAGGAAAGAGATGATAGTCGGATGGAGGCAAATCTGGTGAATAAGGGGGGTGTTCTAGTAATTCAAACACTAAGTTTTTGCATGGCAACATAAGATTTGTGTGCAGGGGCGTTGTCTTGCGAAAACAAAACACCTTTGGATAGCTTTCCGTGTCTTTTCCCTTGAATTTTTTCCCGTAGAGTTGTCAGTGATGTCGAATAGTAATCTCCGGTTATTGTTCTACCCTTATCCAAAAATCAATCATGATTACTCCATGGCAATCCCAAAAAACTGAAGCAAGAACTTTTCCAGAAGATTTTTGGACACGAAACTTCTTAGGTCGTGGAGAACCAGAGTGTCGCCATTCCATCGATTGTTGCTTTGTTTCTGGATCGTAAAAATGTACCCAAGTCTCATCCAGAGTAACAATTCGGTTTAAGAAGTCTACATCGTTTTCAAATCGAGCACAGATCGAACGCGATGCTTCTACCCTTGCACGCTTTTGGTCAACATTCAAACATTTGGGGATCTATTTTGCAGCAATTTTTCTCATGTCCAAATTGAAGTGAACTATAAGATGAACGCGTTCGTATGAAATATTCAGTGCTTCAGATAACCGTTTTAGCCCAATTCGACGGTCTGATAAAATCATGTCATGAAATGCATCGATATTTTCGGGGACTGACACAGAAACTGGCCATCCCGATCGCCCATCATCTTCAATGGAAAATTTACCTCTTTTGAAGCTTGCAGTCCAATTTTTCACTGTTGCATACAAAGGACATTGATCACCAAGGGTATAAAGCATATCTTCGTAAATCTGCTTAGGTACCTCTTAACCCTTTTAAGTGCAGGTACTTGATGATGGCACGATACTCGAATTTTTCGATTTTCATAATTTCGGTGGACATCTTCCTTCTTTTAATTTATTGCGTAACTCTGGTTTACTTTTTTGACCTCAAACTCCACACTGACACTTCTAATGAGTTATTGTTCGTTGTTATGGTAACGCAATATTTTTTTATGCATGGAACTGGTCTAGGCTCTTGTTTCATTTTGAGGTTTCGAAGGATTTTCATTTCACTTAATCAGAATTATGAAGCAAGTTTCATAAAAATAGGTACCTATACATATTACATTCACTCATTGCGATACAAGAATGGCTCCTCTTATATATTGGCGTATGCTCCCATCATAAGTCTATCGGCATCAGGTAAATGGAGTAAAAGGAACTGATCATTCCGAGCATAGTTTACCCGAAAATAATCGTGTAAAACCGAAAGCCCTCTCACTCAAACAGATGCTCCTCGACTATCTACACCGGGTACTCCATAATTAAGATCAATCATCAAATTTGTTCAGGGTGTTGTTTCAGAAGCACGCGCATTACTATACAGCCTCTGGGGATGGCTTCGGTCCTTTATAATTAAAATTGATCGCAAGCTCTTTATAATCCGTAACACAAAACTCAATTTGAGGAACCAATGTTATCAGGAAGCGACTGGATGTATTCTAATAAGATATAATAATTGATCGCTTTCATGAAATTTGTAACTTTGAAACTTGTTAGAGGACCACGCCTCCTTCGTTATCCAAGTTTGAGTGCGAAATTTCAAGTAGTCATTGTTGAAAACTTTCTGGGTTATTTTTCAAGGGTTGTTCAGGATAACGAAAGGTGAAATTACGGAGAACAGGGCAAATTGCCGAATCAGAAGATGAGAAATCGAAGAGTCAATAGCAGAAAATAATGAATGTACATTTATATCGAGAATGTACAGAAAAATGAACAAATTTTTGGAAATGAGCCAAGAACATAGGAAATTATAGGATGATACAAATGTGAGTGAGCCTTTTAACTTATACAGGGCGTGACAAACTGCAAGGGGTGATTCTGCATGAAGGAATAATGACAGTTTCTAGAACTTTTGTCTGTAAATGCTTCGTTTGTTGAAGTTTTTCTTGAAAAATGACTATTTTTTATTGCTCTGTTATTGAAAATGAGATAGAGAATTTTATCAATAGTGGACAAAGTATAGTATTTTACTCTCAAATTATGGCTATTACTCGCTTAGATGATGATGATCGATTTCGTCTCCTTTAATAAACATACCTAATAATATACTATTTCTTATCCATAAACACAGAAATAGTGTGGAAATACCGTAAGGTGATGGGAGAAGGTTTTCAAATTCAAATCCTTGACTGGATTATTCAAATACGATATCAGATATTTTACCAAGGGACTTATTCCGCAGAGCTGAAATATAATATTTGCAAGACGAAACTCACACAGATTTGTGGGCCGTGTATATAATATTGAAACCAAGGTGACAACCGCACAAGCGTTGAATAATTTGGCAGTTTATCCCGTCTTTGATCCTTCTACTTTTCTCCGATACATGAAAGTGGTTTTGTCGAAACGTAAATAGCGCTATAGGGCTTCACATATTCCCTGTGATGTGGAATTCCAAAGTTGATGGTTTAGGGTGAGTAACTCGAGATACAAACATACAAAAAATTCTCTGCAAAATTTTTTCAGGAAAAGCGACTCTGTGTCCACAAATATGAAGATAGTTGGGAGAAACAATATAATATAGCATGTGTATAAAATACAGTGTTAGCGTTAAGGGGTACCATACAATTTTGCGTATAATACAATAGCTTAGGGAAAAACCTCAGTAAAAAATCTTTTCTCACCGTGAGTGTAGTGGGTTGTGAGAGATGAAACTGTTAACAAAATAAGCTGAAATATCTCATATTGAAGGATATCTCGCACTGCAAAAATAGAGCCTTTACTCGAAGAAAAAGAAAAATATGAGGTAATAAATTGAATTTCATACACTGCACGTCGAAATTATGAAACAAATAAATTTTCTCAGAAAAACAAATTTGGCAACAAAATCCTGAAACAGGTCAATTTTCGTTTCACTTTCACCAAATTTGTATGCATTTTTGAAGGTTTTTTGTTGCACACTGTGCCATCCCCATCTACCCTCTAAATTTTTGAATAGGGAAAGTGAGTCATGTGCTACTTTTTTGGCAAGGTTTTTGTATCTTCTTTACAGGTGTGCAGATTTTTTTTTTTGAGAGGTTTTCAGTATGTGCACTTTGTAATAGCTCGTTCACTTTGAGACGATGGTACCTGATGAAATTTGTCACAGAAGGAAAGTCGACAATTACAGTTTTATTCATGCACAACTTTCAACCCCTTACGTGAAAATTAAAATGTGTGGAAAACTGCGCTCAAGTTATGATCTTAAGTAGGTATGTCGGTGACAAATTTCATCAGTTACCATGGTCTCAAAGTAAATGAGCCATGACAAAGTGCAAATACTGAAAACCTCCTTGAACTAACTAATTTCTCAAAAAAAAATTATTTCTTGAAAAAATCTGCACGCCTGTGAAGAAGATACAAAGACCTTGCCAAAAAAGTATCACATGAAGCACTTTCCCTATTCAAAAAATTTAGGGGC
The DNA here is from genome assembly GCF_907165205.1 of Coccinella septempunctata. Taxonomy (NCBI): domain Eukaryota; kingdom Metazoa; phylum Arthropoda; class Insecta; order Coleoptera; family Coccinellidae; genus Coccinella; species Coccinella septempunctata. The sequence goes on along the minus strand of NC_058190.1, from coordinate 39,861,767 downwards.
TTGATATCCAAAAATGCATAAAAAATTGGTAAAAGTGAAACAAAAATTGACCTGTTTCAAAATTTTGTTGAAAAATATTTTTCTTTCGAGAAAATGAATTTGTTCCATTATTTTGACGCGCACTGTATATCAAATTTACCTAAAATTCCCAACCCAACTCGAAAAAGATTCAGAAACTGCATGAATAGCTCTAAAACCATACTGGAATTTATAAATGGGACAATGATTGACCAGATGATTTATAGTTTGTTCTGTTTCCTCGCATTCACGACTAGGGCTTTCAACTGAATTCCATGGGTAAAGCATACTATTGCAACGTCTGTGACCTGTTCTTATTCGATTCAAAATATTTTCCAAAACCAGGAACTCTATTTGAGGGATCACTAACTAATTCTTGATTGAAAATAGTGCACTTATTCCATTCAGATTGCCAAATGTCCTTGTCCCTTACATTCGACTCAAGGAAAGAGTGAGATCATATGGATTTAAACGATTATAGTCTAGACTATAATCTTTGGTAATTATATTTTGTGGAATATAGGACAAAATTGGTAATGAGTCGGGAAAGGAGTGGAATTTATTCCAAGAATTAACTGCCCTCTGTCTATACGAATATGAAGCGTTACAATGTTTGAAAAAACTGGTAATCATTGATTAGCTGAAGATCTAATAGTTCCTGTAAGAATTCTCATAAAAAGATTCAGCTGTTAACCCAAGATTCAGCTGTTAACCCAAGATTCAGCTGTTAAAACGGGTAAACAATATTCAGCAGCCGAAAAAACTAAAGCTAGGGCTGCCGTTCGAGGAGGTCAAATGAAAACAATCTATATACGTCGAACTGTTTTTCGTTACTAAATAGAACATTTCTCTTATACCTACTTTTAATTTTCTGAGTGTAGTTTCTGAGATCCCCTCACGGAATATCGTATTTCGGACACCCTGTAAATCTGCTATTCGATTTATTCGTTCTTTTGGTAGGTAATCGATTTGCAAGTGCGAGAATTTTCAGGTGTTCTTCCACATCGCGAATTTTCCTAGGGTATATAGAAATACTGTTAACTCCATATTCTCTTCACACGCTTCTTCAGCATCTCCCTTCGAAGGTCTATTTCTATAGAACCATCAATTCGATAAATTCCCTGTGGAAAACAAGATCCAACTCTTCAGGCAAGAGTGCAAAAATATTTACTTCCACCCGAGGGCTCGTCTGAAGTGTCACAGTTCCTTACTGACTAAATAATTTATTTGAATGGAATAATTTATGTTTTCTCCTGTCTTTTAATTCGCATGTAGGTAGAAAGGTGGGTATTTTTATTGCATGAACACTGTCAATAAGTTCTCCCTCAAAAAAAGCAATTATGTTTCATTGGAAGTTCTCGGACAAGTTGCGACAAACACTTTGAAGTGAGAGCTGCAATATATCATATTAAATTCCTTTTAGAAATCATAAAAATGGTGAATTGGCATTTTATGATTTCCATTACGATTTCCAGGCAATCTTAGTACTAGAGTATTATTAAATTCCTTCTTTGAAGAAAAAATAAACTGCTCCACAAGAGTTAGGGATATCGTATTCAATCGTTTTAAAAAGTATGTAATCTTCGAGAAAATCGCTGTAAAATTATTCAAAACTCGAAATCAACTTGAATCGATCCAATAAAAATCAGTATGAGTCATTTCGTCAATCTGGTCGCCTTTTTTTTGAAGTTTGGTTCCTTGCATATGCTTCATGAATGTTCTTATTTTGAAATGAAGTCAGTTTATCAACGGCTTCGATTTGAAACGAGTTTTCTGAAAATGCCAAGACGTAAATTAACAAACGCTGAGGCTAATAGGGCTATTGGAATGCTACAGGGTGGCCGAACTCAGGTTGTTGTAGCGGAAAGGCTCCAAGTCAGCCAAAGGCTTGGTGGGCGACGAAAAACAACACCTGCTCAGGATCGTTTCATCGCCGTTTCGGCGAGAAGAAACCCTACATCTACGTGTAGAATGCTACAGGATATCCTTCAAAATGCAGATGGGGTCCAAGTTTCCATCGAAACCATCAAACGACATTTGAGAGAGGTGAATCTAGGCTCTAGACGTCCATTAAGAGGAGTTCCATTTACACGTGACAGGAATGGGCGAGTCAACATATCAATTGGAACGATCAATGGCGTAGTGTCCTTTTCACTGATGAATCCAGATATGGACGATTTTCAGATTCTCGAAGAATAAGGGTATGGACAATCCCACGCATACTCCGTAATCTTCGCTATGTCCAAGAAGTCCATCCATTCCGATGGGGTAGTGTAATGGTATGGGCCGGGATATGTTTCAACGGGCGCACAGATCTACACATTTGTCCTAGAAATATGACCGCCTTACACTATAGGGAGCATGTCATTGACAATGTTGTGCTAAATTTTCACGCTGCTATTGGTGAAACTTTTCAATTTCTAGACGATAATGCTAGACCCCACCGTGCAGCCATAGTTGAGAATGCGCTCGAGGAGCTTGTTATTCCACATTTACTAATACCTCCGCACTCACCAGATTTGAATTGCATAGAACATGCATGGGATATGCTCCAAAGAAGATTAGATAATCATCAACCTAACCCAGAATCCTTAAATGATCTGAGAGAGCTTCTGCCCCGTTTATGGAACCAAATTCCTCAAGAAATGTTCAACAACATCGTGTGTAGTGTGCGAAGAAGATGTCAAGCTGTTATTGATGCCCGTGGCGGCCATACATTGTATTGATAGTCTTAAAATGCTTGAATTCTCTGGGAATAAAATTTCGTTATTTTACTCGATTTTTCTTAATCACCCTGTATACGCTGTAGACCTACAGGCTAAAATTAATTTGCAACTTGAAATCATATTAATATGAAGTTTTCATCACAAAAATCTTGTTTTAACTATATTTTTCTGCAATTTAAGTCAATATCCTAAACTCATGTGGAGCAGTTTATTTTAAAAGGTACGACGTTGCTGAAAATTCCTCAAGCTTTGTTGCTTCGAATGGGACATCTTAGTTATTACAACTTTTTTCGCTTCTCCATCACAGTATTTTCGTCAAGTACTTTCCGAATAGATGGTGTGGAGATGTTCCAAAAATCCCCATTGAGTACTCAATCCTATTATTTCTATTATTTTCTTATTTTTACTTTTTCATTATGATAAAAAAAACAATATTTTTCTCGATGAGGACTGTAGAATTATTGCAACAATAGAAAGAACTGTTTTTCCGTATTGTCTCTGTCTACCTCTACCATACCAACAATGCAGACCACTTACGTAAAACACTCAGTTTCATGGCAATATCCTCCAAAATGGCACGCCTGAGCTATTATTTACAGATAAAAGCTTATATAAGCGCGAAAAAAGTTTTCTACTCATGCCTTCAGTTCCCCGAAAAGCCTCATATCGTGTAAATATTGCTCCATTAGCCTGGTCTGTTTTTATTTATCACGGGCGTAGGAGCTTCCGCAAAACTGTTTCATTATTCATTCGCCAAACAAATCTGGAACATGTTCGTCACGTCTCGCCTTGCCTATTTTTAATCGATATGGCGACAAACATGTCAAATCCGGCCTGGCTGAAATTCCACATTCGGGTAATTAAAGCGACATAGACGTGGCTCTTGTTTTCGAAATGATTAACTCTTTAGTGGACAAACTATGGAATTGGACATTTCCATTTTAATTGGGCTGAGCAGGCCCTAAACAGGGGTTAGGCGTAGGACATTTGAAACCATAATGCAGAGTGTTTTCGAGGGTGAGGTTTTTTGACAGGAGAGGTACAACTCATTAAAATAAATCATTTCACCAAAAACAATTTTCATGACACCAATATCTGGTTAACAGGAAATCCCACTCCATATTTCTGAAACTATTCACTTTACAGAAAAAGTTCAAAGACACTTTTTGCTCATTTTAACCTGCTCTACATGATGAACAAGAAAAAATATAGGTTGCCATTTGAAAAAAATAAGTTTTGATTGCACTTCTATTCGAATTTTTAACTTTAATTTTTGACGGCCCTGTATATCAAATTGCTAAAAATAGAGATGTAACGTTTGATCCAATATGCTGACAAAAGCTGGGCAGGTTTTGATACATTCATTTGAAAACTATTCTCCATTCACTTTTATTTTATCACTCGGTTGGCCATGGAAATTTGACACATTTCACTCTGTATATAGTACGAAAATGTGAGGTTATGAAGCTTGTCAAAACATTTTTGGGTTTTAAATCAACGCTATGTTGCCCGTTCTACGTAAAAGTTTCTGTTATTACGTATTTCATCTTTCATCACAATGTCGAATCTCTTCGGAAATTATATGACGAACATAATTGAAGTTTATACAAACTGATTGAAGGCATACCAAATCCAGTTATTTGCATGGAAAATACAAGAGATCATTATAATATCATAATATGCACAGCTTGAGTTAATGTTCGTTATCTTCTTTGGCTAAAGTTTGAATAGGTTACATCAGTTGTAGATTTCAAAAATATTAACCCGAAGATGAAATGCATATGATGCAGTGGTTGGAAATGGGTATCTCCCGCCCGAAGGAATTAACAGATTATTACAAGAATGTTCAATTCTTCAACAAAAATTATCTTGCATCAATATAAGTAAAGGGAATTAAAGGAAGTTTCAAGTCAAGCTGAACTTCACCTTTTAAGGAAAATTTCACATGAATAAACAATTAACAGGACAACTGGCGCGTATTTGTGGCTATACATTGATATAATGATAATAATTAGGTATTTATTGGTACCTTGAGACATTTACAATGTCTCAATGACAAGTCAAATGAAAAATAGAAAATTCAATTTTCGGGAACTCATTCTACGATGACATTTATCGAAAATCCTGTAGTAAACTTTTCGCATTAATTCACTCAAACATAAAATTCTCAAATGCCACTATTGGGGCCTCCCAATAGAAGGAAATCCTTTGTCATCCTCTACATTCACAATCTTTCTGATTATGGAAATATTCAGCTGAAATATAAGTCGTTTAGATTCAGATGAAACATTATATAAATTCTCTTACATTTAATATGTTCGCTACCGTCTGACCTATTGTGGATTTTAGAATATCAGGGTATAACTATTTGAATGAGCGGACCTGAATTCTAAATAGCACTTCCTGAAACCCTGTATCTTTTTTCAATCACTTTCGGCATTTTCGTAATGAAAACTGATATCAGTTGTGGCAACGTCGTTATGACATTAACGACATTTCATGAGTGCCACCTTACTCCGTTCTAGTAACAAAAACTTGAGAAAATTATTTCATGGCCAACCGACTGCTAAAATAAATGTGAATGGAGTATAGTATCAGCCATTTTAGTGAGAACCTACAGCTGTCAAAATTTTAGGAAAAAGTCGAATATCTCAGAATCGGTGCTATATAGGACCATGGTCGTCATACCAAAGTTACCTCAAAATTTTACAAGGAAATACAAAATGCAATAATATACAGGTTATTCCGTTTAAAATAAGAAGGTTGATACCAACAGGGAAGAAACGGAACACCATGTAATAAGGTGGGTTATAAAAAACAACAGTTCAATCGATTACAGACAAGTTTTGTAACTTTTCTAGCTCCTTTAGTTTCCACAATAAGGTATAGAGACATTTTAGCTCGGATACCCTGTACATGCAGACCTTTGATGTAATTCAAGTACCAAGCATCATTAAAAACCGTTGTGACTCAGAAATTATAAAAACTACAAGGAAAAATGGAAATCACATCATAAAACTTGACATCCAAATATAGCAAGCTTTTCAAATTTCATTCTTCATATCTTCCCTAAATTCTTGAGATTGCTTGAAAGTTATGAGCATAAATTGAGTGTATTGGAGAATTCCACGAAAGATATGTTGAATTTCCCAATGGAATGATGGAAAAACAAAATGTGTCATAAATTTTCCAATCTATTTGCAAACATCATTTACAAAGTAAATACTGCATTAGTGTGTAATCGGAGAAAAAGTATGGTTTGAATTTGCATATATGCAATGAGTCCTTATGATTTACAAACCTTTGTCTCATTTGGTCAACTTTATTACCATTGGTATCAGCAGCTATCAGAATCTACTTTTAAGGAATAATTTCACTTGAAATTATGGGTCGATATCATATCATCTCTCAAGGACCGTTTCAAAATAATTGATAAGCGGGATAACAAGCAATGGCGTCAACTGAAATATTACTTTTCCACTGAAAATTTTACACCGCAAAATAGTATTTTTCTATTCCAGTCCCCGTTATTCAGGAGAATTCATTCGCCTATCAATCATACCAAATATAGCCCAGAAACATCAAGCTTCCGAATGGGCAGTATATTATTCAGGATAGCGAGGGTCCCAAATAGGATTAACGATATATCGAACAAAACATCAAGTACAAACAATTTGGAAAACGAATTACGTCAGTTGCATATCCATTCAACATACACATAATGAATTCAGGGGAGACCACAAAATTCACATCGTTGTGCTATAGCGTCAAAACTTTTGTTTTATGGATATAAACTATCAGGAGCAATTAGGAAATAACTTTGAATAATTATGATTATGATTAATGATTATTCGAACCATTCCCGATATAGTTATAAGTTATAAAATTGGAATTAAGTAATCGAAATAACATCACTATCTTGTCTCAAAGCGAGGAGCTTAGCCACATATGCGAAAGGCCAAGGTCAATGTAGAAACCCATTTTAATGTACATTCATCTCCGTATATCTCAAAAACCTTCAAACTTAGAAAAAAATGCTTCGAACAAAATCTTTAGAAAATGTTATGCTCTACAACTTTTATAATGAATGCGAAACCAATTTGAAGCCCAGGAGAGGAGATAATTGTAAAAAATCTGATTTTTGTGACCTTTATGGCCAATTTTTATTGTTACGGCTTGCTGAAACTGTCAGATTATATTTTTTCCGTTAATCTTGAATTATTTGTTTCAATATAAGAAGATAAGCCCCTCTGCTCGAGAATGTACACGTGACTTTTTTTTTTACAAGTTTGGCGCCCTCCCACACATTTTCGTCACGCTTATATTGTCAGATTAAGAGAATATATAGTTTTCAACAATAATTAACTACCTACATATTATCTTAATCTGCCACGCAAGTGTATGTACAATGATCTTTTTTTACTATTCTGACAGGCTGTCCTAGACAATTCCTCCTATATACTACAGGTTAATGGCAACCTAAACTTTTTCTGTATAATCATGTATATCTGTATATCATGATAACAATTTGATGAGCTGAAGAGATGACAATTCACCAGAATCTCATGAATAAGGATTTTGATTTCCATAAGATTAATGCTCATCATTTTGTCGCTCATAAATGAAGTCAATGGCTTGAAAGACAAACTGACAAGTTCAACTCCGAGTACCCTGCCCGAACTCATTAAAAAAATTGCCGATCCAGAAAATGCTCGTTCTGTGAAATTCAATCCCAGTGTTCTGAACTGGAAAAGTTACCAGGATCGAATTCTCTGATCGTGATTTTCAGTGAAGATATGCGATTTGTCAACGAGTTAAAGTGTGTGTTGGTTGGCCTGAAAATATGCTTGTTTCGACTCAAAGTCCTCCAAAAAGAAACTATAATCGGTATGTTTCGTGTTTAGAACTCGTTTCGTTTCATATTGCCTCTATATGAGGGAAGATTTATTGCGAGATTCAGAATAATATTTCGAAATAAAACAAGGGAAATGGTATGTTATTGTCGATGGTTTTTTATGAATTGAAAAAATAATCAATCCTTCGAAAGAGGGTGGTCTCTACACTTTATTTGATAACAATCGAATGAGCTAAATGATGCACATTTATGTTGATTTCTATTTCATCAATATAAAAGGAATATCGTTTCTTTATTTGGATATACAGGGAGATGATAAATTCAATGCTTCTGCCAAAGTATGTCTGATAGAAATTCCGGTTATTGAGAATAGAGTTCCGCTTTTGCAAGTCCACCCCTCAAATCTCAATAATTTCGAGTATCAGTATCTACTATCTGATCCTGAAATTTCGCTATAAAATTTCCATCGATAACGAAATGACAGGTAAAATAGTGGAAGAGTACTTAACTTTGTGCATGATTAGTTTATTAAATGTTGGCAATGGGCACCATTCACTACCATGCTGAAATATAAGTTTTTCTGAAAACGGTCACCTATATTACTCAAGATTTCTGGTGTAATTTGGTGGCATTCATTAATGATCAGAGTTCGCAAATCATCCAGTGACTCAGGCTGGGTAGCGTAAATTATGGATTTCAGGTGACCCCGTAGAAAATAGTCCAGTGGAGCCAGATCAGGTGATCTGGGTGGCCACTCGATATGTCCCCTGCTTCCAATCCAGCATGAGGAAAATTTTCATCTATGAACTGACGCTCCAATTGAAAGAAATGAAATGGTGCGCTATCTTGTTGGAAAATGATCGTTTGTATGCTGTTGAGTAAGTTTGTACTGCATTTATTGATTTCCAAGATGCTGTTTGACTTTTAGCTTCTGCTATATGTAGTGTATATATGTGACTTCGAAATTTTACATATAGGTAGAAGCTAAAAGTCTAGAAACTAGAAATCAATACCTAAGTGTAGTTATCGCCGAACTTACTCAACGATCAGATTGATCTCAATAACTTGCCATGAAATTATTTTGAATATTTGTGTTCAAGTAGTATTTCCGTCAGTTTAGCCGCTATGATAAAATAAACAAAACAAAACGAACAAAAATTATTAAACTTGAATGTTAAAAACGAAAAAAAAAAAGAGAAATCTTCGTGAAAAACTAAGAAAAGATGATAGTTTCCGATAACATCGAGGAATATAGATTTTATTACGAACTAAGGTAGGTTCGGAAGCACCCTCTAGATTTGCAGGAGTATAAAGTTAAATGTTTGCTTATACAGGGTGACAATTTAACAACTTGCCAGGCCAATTATGTCGCGACAAGGATGTTTTCACAGAAAATGCCGAAAGAGGTCAATCTTTATTCGGAGGGAGACACATTTTGAGCAGAATTGTAAGCCGAAATCTCCTCATCTTTAATTGTAGCCTAAATTCCCCTATAATCTCAATAGGGAATAGGGGGTGAGATTTACCTCAATTGAAAAGATCACTTGTCCCTCTATATGAAGACTATGGTTTGCAAATTTTTATCGATTCCTTGAAGTAGTTACAGGAGGTGACAATTTGAAAACTTGCTAGGCCAATAATGTCTCGACAAGGATGTTTTCAAAGAAAATGCCGGAACAGGTCAATTTTTCAAGAGAGGTGGGACATATTTTGAGCAAAATTGTAAGCCGAAATCTCCTAAAAGCTAGGTGTAGGGTATATCACCCCTAAATTCTTCATAGGGAGTAGAGGATGAACTAAACCTCAATTGGAAGACAATATGTCCCTCTACATAATACTTTTGTCTTCCAATTGAGAAGACAATATGTCCCTCTACATAATTGTCTTCCAATTGAGGTATTAGCTCATCCTCTATTGCCTATTAAGAATTCAGGAGTGACAACCCTTACACCTAAGATTGAGGAGATTTGGCTTACAATTCTGCTAGAAACATGTCCCCCTCCGAATGAAAACTGACCTGTTTCGGTATTTTCTCTGAAAACATTCTTGTCGAGACATAATTGGCCTAGCAAGTTTTCAAATTGTCAGCCCCTGCAACTATTTCAAGGACCCAATACAAATTTGCAAACCATAGTATTCATGTAGAGGATCTTTTAATTGAGGTATAGCTCCCATCTATTGAGAATTCAGGGGTGATAGCTCCTACACCTAGGGTTGAGGAGATTTCGAAAATGATGTATTTTTTCTGAACTATCTCTGAAACGTCACATTTTGAAATAACCATATCAACCGTTTCCCAAAAAAAGTATTTTGAGCTTGAAAATAAAAAATAAAAATGGGTATTTAAAATTTAAAGCGTTTCATTTCGATTGCACAAATTGGCAACATCGACTGAAATATGCCTTGATAATAAAGGACAAAAAATACATTATCTTGATGAGATAGACAAAGATGGCTGTCTATAAAGTCTGCGACGACGAACGAGGAAGGTCGTAAAATTTTATAGGATTTTTATGGCCGGTTATAGCTCTCCAGTGACTACGCGCCTTATGATGACTGTGAAACAACAGCTGTTATTTTATAAATAAGCCATTGTTGCAGTTGAAGCTCGCCAGTAAGTAGGCGCCTGTAAATCAACAGCTCTTATTTTATAAACAAGCTCATCGGACATTGTTTGTTTCATTGTCTGGTAGGCGCTGTTGTCAAATCGTAAACTCGGAACCAAGCGATTTAAATTTTAAAACTCCATATTTAAAGAATGATTTTGAATAGGTTTCGCGGTGCATATGAAAAAATCATGAATGAAACTCATAATTATCAATTTAAACTTGCATATGCAGTGATTACCCAAATTGAGGAGAATTCCCCATTGGACTGGCAAGTTTTCAAATTGCCACCCTGTACATATATTTCGTTCGGTACCAAATACATCATTTTACCTTCACCCTTCACCTTCACATGAAGATGCTATTGTAATAGCGGAACACGTGTCGTGGTTTAAATTCATTTTAGTAGGTATAATGGTATAATTTGTTTCAAGTTCTGTCAAGCAATTTTTTTGAAGAATGACCAAACTCAAATGAGATACTTTGAAAGAGTTATTGCATTCGTAAGGACACATGTGATCTTCATGTCGACAATCTCAATACTAACACGTTCGGCATCTCATCGGCAACGTTCAAATTGAACTGTAGCTCATGGTACGTTACCAACTTCTTAACATACCAATCTCATGCGACAAGATTCCCTATCTGCATCTAAATGTACCGATTGGCGGAAAACGGGGAACGTTTCGGAACTTTTACGACACGTCGCACGTAAGGAGGTGGCCTATATTCATTAATATTCCCTCACGCATGAAAGTTATCCTTCCTTCAATCCTCAGCCCCAAGGGCGCGAAACGTGTCGTTCGGGCGCCAGCCCGCGGGAATTATTGATGAGGAGCTTTGGGAAGAATGGGATCGCTAACAAAACGTATGAATACTTCATGAGGGCAGATACTTATTGAAAGTTTAAATTTTATTACAGAGCTGAAGAGTTGGAAATTCTGATTGGACGCAAGTTTTCTTGTCGTCACCGGTGAAGGTGAGAATAGCAAAAAAAGGGAATATACAGGGTGTCCCGTCTTTATGTTATTCTCAATGTTTAATTTTTTATATCATAACATCACTAGGTAGGTTCGCTGATGAAATGTACGATGTACAGGGTGGGCAAAATTGGTAATACCTGAACTTTTTAACCCAACGAGATAGAGAAAAATGAAGGTACCATTCATGTCGCCTTTTTTTTTGAGAAACTAATAATGACATCAACTGCATTCCTCTATCTTCTTTTGTTTTTGAGTTATAGGTAATAGGTCAAAATTAAAATTTCAACTTTAGTCATTATCTCCGTTTCTGTTTGAGCTAGGATGTTGAATCCTTTCCCGACTCATTTCCAATTCTGTCCTGCATTCCAGAAAATACGATTCCAAGACTGAAGTCGCATATGTAAGCCTTTATGGTTCAACTCTAGTCTTACGTAGATTCGGGTGACTTGGTACGATTGTTGAATTCAACTTGTCATATTTTCAAAAAGGTGACCTATTTTTATCTGAAAAAGAGGTTCGAATATGTTCAATGACTCAGAATATTGATTAGGATATCATGCTTCAGAATTCGGATATAAATTTCGAAAAAAAATTAAATATACTTGTCCCAAGTCACCCACCGTTTTGGGAGGCTAAGGACACAAGTTAAAATCTATTGATTTCTTAACTCTCAAATGAAATAAGTGACTTCGGACGGTGTTTAGTTTTGAAAAATTAGAATTTGTGATTATATAATTGAAATTCGGTAAGGAAATTAAATGATAAACCCCTATTACAGCGAAAGTAAATATATTGCAACTCAAAAATGTAAAGAAAACTAAGCGAAACAGGGGAATTTTGATTTCTTTTAATTTTTTGTGATTTCTTCGTGGAAATAACGTAAAAAATAATATCCTGCAAAAAATCGGCATATTTCCTGCTGCCAATGCGCCGCTTGTATCTATTCGGCATTGTCCCAAGTCACCCTATGAAACAACAAAATAAATGAATGAGATCCGTGTTGCCGTTTGATTTGTAAACAACCTTGTTTCATGGCATATCTAATATCCCAATATACCACGTATCCAGAAAAAAAATTACACATGCACAAGGTGAAACACATGTACATTACACTAGAAAGTATAAGGGCCATAAAAAACGCGCTTTTACTCTCCTGAATTCGTTAATTTTTCCTGTCAATTCAAACGCTCTGGTCACGGCAAACTCAACAGGAATTAATTGTTAAACTAACCGAAAAAGACCGTACACAATCTTATAAGTTTGTCCCTTCACTCATAAATGGTAAGAAACAAAGAAATCTGCAAGAGGGGTAATTGTCCCAAGTTACAGGACTGTCCCAAGTCAACCGAATCTACCGGTAAGGGACAAGGACCTTTGGCAGTCTGAATGGAATATAGGTGCACTATTTTCAACGAAGAATTAGTTACTGATCCCTTGAATAGAGTTCCTGGTTTTGATCTTCCCAGGAAAATATGGTGTATTCTGAATCGTATAAGAATAGGTCACGGATGCTGCAATAGAATGCTTTTCAGGTGGAATTCAGTTGAAAGCCCTAGTTGTGAATGCGGGGAACCAGAAGAAACCATAAATTCTCTGGTTAATCATTGTCCGATTTATAAATTCCAGGATGGTTTTAGGGCAATAAGAAAATGTATTGATATCTAGTTAGCCTAGATCGAACAGTTCCATGCAGAAAAAAAGTATTGCGTTACCATAGCAGAGGACAGTAACTCAGTAGAAGTATCAGTGTAAATTTTGAGTTGAAAAAAGTAAACCAGAGTTACCCAATGAATTAAAAAAAGAAGATGTCCACCATTGTGAAAATCGAAAAATTGGAGTATCGAGCCATTATCAAGTACCTGTATTTGAAAGGGTTAAGAGGTTAGCAGATTGACGAAGATATGCTCAATACTCTTGGTGATCAATGTCCTTTGTATGCGATCGTGAAAAATTGAATGGCAAGTTTCAAAAGAGTTGAATTTTCCATTGAAGATTATGACCGATTGGGAAGGCCAGTTTCTGTGTCAGTCCCCGAAAATATCGTTGCAGTTCATGATTTTATCAGACCGTCGAATTGGGCTGAAACGGATATCTGAAGCACTGAATATTTCATACGAACGCGTTCATCATATAGTTCACGTCAATTTGGACATGAGAAAAATTGCCGCAAAATGGATCCAAAAATGTTTGAATGTTGACCAAAAGCGTGCAAGGGTAGAAGCATCGCGTTGGATCTGTGCTCGATTTGAAAACAATGTAGACTTTTTGAACCGAATTGTTACTATGGATGAGACTTGGGTACATTTCTACGATCCAGAAACAAAGCAACAATCGATGGAATGGCGACAATCTGGTTCTCCAAGACCTAAGAACTTTCATGTCCAAAATTCTGCTGGAAAAGTTCTTGCTTCAGTTTTTTGGGATTACCATGGAGTAATCATGATTGATTTTGTGGATAAGGGTAGAACAATAACCGATGATTACTATCCGATATTACTGACCACTCTACGGAAAAAAATTAAAGAGAAAAGACGCGGAAAGCTATCCAAAGTTCGTTTGTTTTTGCAGGACAACGCCCCTGCACACAAATCTAATGTTGCCATGCAAAACATTCGTAATTAAGTTTCAATTACTGGAACACCCCTCCTTATTCACCAGATTTGGCTACATCCGACTATCATCTCTTTCCTCAACTGAAAATAAGTTTAAAAGGTCGTAAAATTTCCTCCAACTTGGAGGTGATAAAAGCTGTAGACGTCTGGTGTCTGGTTTGCAGAGCAAGAAGAAACATTTTTTTTGAAAGGTCTAGCGACGTTGCAGGTTCGCTGTAATGAAAGTATCCAATTAAGGGGAGAATATGTCGAGTAATAAAATATTTTGACATTGAAATTATGCTTGGTTCTACCGTAGGTCAATCTGATATATTGAATCTAATTTTATTATTTTCTCTTTATTTCAGATAAAATTTTCTGATATCTTGGATACTGGATTTTCCTTTTTGTCGAAGAAAACTCACTCTGTTGGTATTGCATTATAGAATCCATAGATTGTTGACTCCCGATACCAGAACACGTTCGGAGCAAATTGATCGAAGTTCATACATTTCCAGTGTTTACTGCAAAGGACACGATACAAACGAATCGTGCCCGTCACCCTGTCCACATCTCACGAAGATAAATTATCTTCGAAATCCGCAGCATATTTGTAATCCACTTGCACGCCAAACTCCGTCGCGAGCTGCATACAGATTCATCTTTCCTAATTTTTTCCCAGTATCTACCGGAAGCTGTAACGATTTCCGGTCGTAGCAAACTGCTGATGGTGCACGTGTTTTTTGCTCTTTGAAAGATTTATTGCCGGGGTCATTTTGGGGCGTTCAAATAAAGATGTGCCCATTTCACGTGAATCTGAGAAGTCTAAGGCAAGCCGCACATGGAAGAAACATAAAACAAGAAACACATTTCATAAAATTACAACATACAGTTTCAAATGATCTCTCATTTTATCAAGGAAGAAAATATACTTAGCAAAGGTAAGGGTTCCAAACCGAATCGAAGGGTGATGACGTAGAAGGTGGCAATGTTATGCTCACTGACAGAACTCTGTCTGTTAGCAGTGGCGTAACATAGACAATGGGGAAAGTTAGAAAGGAGATTATTTGAAAGGCCTTCATCTTTTATGCAAAAACGTTGTTTATTGTATAAGTCACAGGAGTTGCTGCAGATCATTTCACGAGTTAGTCGAATCAGTGGATGAGAGATAAATCAATTAAATTTTTACTACTCTAGTCCAAGAAAGTACTGAAAACTAGGAAAAGGAAGAATGTTTAATGGCTTTGACCAATAATTATAATAAAAAAAGAAAGATCATCTTAGGAAGTCGTCAGTGACTTACGGAGCTGATACGTCACGATGATAAACCTTGAGTAGAGGGTCCTCGTTTGGAATATGGTGTGAATGATTTTGATATATTCCCAATATAAGCCTCTCTATAAATATTCTATACAGGGTGCAAATATTTTAACAGTAGATTCTTGAGGTCAAAAGAAATATTTTTTTCATTCATTTACCATTTTTTCCGAATCGGCTTGGTTCGGAAGATACAGGTTGTTGAAAAACCATATAAAATTTGTTATTTTTAGTTCTATATCTCGAACGGTTTTATCGAATGAAATGAAGTTTTTCGTTTATTTGATGAACCTTTTTCGAACACAAGATATCTCCCACGTTTTCCAGTTTTCTCATTATGACCATTACGTACCATAGAAATATCAAAAATTTGAAGAACTCAACTCTTGAAACTAAGTTGCACGCTAACTAACGAATATTTGAACGTTTTGTAAAATAACTCGTAGAATGCGCGGTTTTCGAGTAATTTGATGTTCAAAAATGAAGAATATCTGTGATATTCGGAAAATTGGGTACCTTGACTGAATGCAACTCTGTTTAAAAGATCCACAGATGTGTAGTGTCATAAATTTAGCTAGTTATTCTGAAGAGAATTTTGTTTCTCCATTGTTTCTCCAGGGGTGGCATATACAGGGTGTTTCCAAAGGTGAAGCTTTTTTTTGACAGAAGGTAGAACTCATCAAAATAAGTCATTCAACCAAAAATTTTCCATATAAAATATCCAAGATTGCTGAGATACAGGACTGTGGAAGGTGACTCCGGCATCGCAAAAACGAAACAAAACATAAACATATGTCTGGACAATGGTTCAGTACCAAGTTTATCGGATTAGATGCATCAGGTCACTTTTGAGAGAATTGTATCGTGCAATTTAGGGTGAAAAAAAATTTTGAAAATCTAGGCAGTTTCTTGAAAGTGCTTATGTTAGTTATGTTGAAAAAATGCTATGATGTTCCCCATTGCATCCCATTTTTAGGTCGATTGTTGGAATGCTTGAATAAGAAGATTGAGATGCCCATTGTGAAGAAATTCGTGAATAATTTAGACGAATTTTATTGGTGAGATTTTGAAGTATTATTTTATTTTTTACATGTGTGTCCTAAATCTCTTCTGTCAGTTGGTATCGAAATGAGCCATTTCATAAAATCGTGTAAGTTACTAAAAAATAATGAGGACAATTCGGCAATCCTAAGTTTCCATTTTCATTACCACGTAAATATCGAACGAGCCAATATACGAACGAAACCACATGGTCGAATCAGGAGATAAGTTTTTCCCACTGCTTTGCGATAATTCAGCTAACAAACGGTCTAGGGTCGTATTAGGATCTATTTCAGTAATCATTTTCAATTTTTTTTCAACTTTGTCATTTTCAAAGTTTTGTATTGGTAATTTTTGGCGGAACGTTTCATTTTGACCTGTTCTACCTTCTGTTGAAAAAAGCCTCACCTTCAAATACACCCTGTATAGCTCATTACTTAAAATGGCTATATCTTTTTAACAGGGCCGAATCGGAAAAAATGGTATAGAAAACAAGGGTTTCTTTTGACCTGAAAAATCCACTG
The DNA here is from genome assembly GCF_907165205.1 of Coccinella septempunctata. Classification (NCBI taxonomy): domain Eukaryota; kingdom Metazoa; phylum Arthropoda; class Insecta; order Coleoptera; family Coccinellidae; genus Coccinella; species Coccinella septempunctata. The sequence continues at coordinate 39,845,106 of NC_058190.1, read as the reverse complement.
TTAAAATATTTGTACGAGTCGAAGACTCACCCTGTATAGTTCTCGGAAAAATCTAAAGGAAAAATAAAGCCGTAAATACAGTGAAATTTCCAAATGCAATTTCTAATAATGCCAGGGTGAAAAGCTTTCACAGCTGTCGGAACTAGCTGTTTACCCCATTGTCGGTCTATGAGGATAGTGCGTCCTGGATTCCCAAATGGAATTCCAGAAAACCATCACAGAAGGGTGCCCGACAGGGGAGTTTCGGGACAGCGGCATCTGTCTGCGGTAATCCTTGACCCAATATGTGAATCGTTGCGAGACATGCCGAAATAGAACACGCAAATTGGACAGAATCCGTATAGTAAGGGCTGACTGAACCAGATACCGATAATAGACCGGAATCGCTCGTCATAGGGAAATTGTTGTGTACACCGGGTGATTCAGCCAGATATTCCACTGAAAAATTTTCGGCTTTTCGTTGTGTTATAGGTTTTAAATTTGATACTTGACCAAAAAATACATGCTTTTCTTCAATTGGAATCAAATTACAAAATATATAATTTTGCGCATGTATTTTCAGCATTTTTAAGGTCAACAAAGAATATAGGTAAACACCACTCGTTTTTATAGAAGCACTCGGTTGGCCATGAAATAATTTTCATGTAACTAGAACGGAGTAAGGTTGGCATCATTATCAAACCTTGGCTAAATACAACTCTGTTTGAAAGATCCACAGATATGTAGTTGTAGTCTCACAGATTCAGCTGAAGGTGATTTTGTTTTTCCAGGGGTGGCACAGCTGGATATATATTTTCATCAGGGATGAATCGGAAAATATGGTATAGGAGAAAAGTGTTTCTTTTGACTTCAAGAATCTTTTGCTCAAATATTTGCACGAGTCAAAGACTCACTTTGTATACCTTCCTACATTACATATACTTGTAGTTTCTCACAGTCGATCGATCAGAGTTTGACAATATTGAAGTAGATCGCAAGCGATTCAAGTCTGAGCAGCCCTGGTATACAGGATAGAACGTAGAACTGAAAGTTGCGATTTCCTCTGAATTTCTGAAACCCTGTGGAGGTAATTAGAACCTATCTTTTATGTAGAATCCACCGAAACGATACAAAATATAGTTTGAAATTTAAAATTCTTGAGTTTTTATCCAACTTGATGTTCCCCTTATAAATAACCTGTACAGGGTGGGCAAAATTGGTTATACCTGAACTAAAACTTTTTCAATCCAACAAGATAGAGGAAAATGCATGGCACATTACGGTCGTCTTTCTTCGACAAACTAATAATGCAATCAACTGCTGCCCTCTATCTTCTTTTGTTTTCGAGTTGAAGGGTAAAATTGAAATTTCAACTTAGGTCATTATCTCCGTTTCTGTTTAAGCTAGGATGTTGAAATGAAAACATTATAGAGACACGTTTTTGATAGCCATCCAGTGGCATACTTGAATTTTTTCCAACAGGTATATTTGCTGGACTATAACATAAAGATGTGTTTTTTCTTATGAAAACAGTAGTTTGAAATGACTTAGGAAGACTGAGGGCGATGTATGATATGTTTCTGAAACCGTAGAAAAATGGCGATTCTTTCTGAGTCATTTTAAACTACTGTTTTCATAAGAAAAATACAACTCTGTGTTATAACTCAGCAAATAAACCTGTCATAAAAAATCATAGTAAGCCACTGGAGAGCTATCAAAACAGTGTCTGTATAATGTTTTCATTTCAACATCCTAGCACAAACAGAAACTGAGATAATGACCAAAACTGAAATCGCCCAAATTTAAATTTTGGCCTATAACTCAAAAACAAGTTAGAGGAATGCGGTACATGGCATTATTAGTTTCTCAAAAAGGGACGACATGAATGGCACATTCATTTTCCTCTATCTCGTTGGGTTAAAAAGTTGTAGTTCAGGTATCAACAATTTTGCCCACCATGTACAGGGTGGGCAAATTTCGATGTTTTAGCACTACAGCTTTTAAACCAGTGGAGATAGACAAAATCTGATACCCCATTCTCGGTCTCTTTTTCTGAGATACTAATAAGAGGAGTAGTCATTTTTGGCCACCTTCTTTTGTTTTCGAGTTATAAGCGAAAATTGGAAAAATGGCGATTTCGAAATAAATTTATATCTCTGCTAATACTGATGATAGAGTTCTGAAATTGAAACATTATACAGGCACTTTTTTGAGTAGAATCCAGTGGCGTGCTTGCCTCTTTAGCAGAATGTTTAATTATGGAGCTATGACCCAAAGTTATGTTTTTTTAGATTTCTGTTCAATTTTTTGAATCCTTAATTTTTACTGATTTCAAAAATATATAACATCATATGGTTTGTATTAATATAAATAATAAAAAATGGTCAAAAACCTTTTTTCTCAATATTTCTATGGTTTCAACTTTTGATGAGAATAGAAAAATGTAGCATCTTATCATTACCACAGTCTCCTTATATTAGTCCTTTCATTTCTATGCTTCTTACTCAATTTCTCCAAGATTCAAATTTTGTGAAAATTGGTAAAAAGTATAGAAAGAATGACATTTCCGGAAGGGGACTGCTCTTGTTATAGGAAGCTCTATTTTTCTGTGCTCGTCAAAAGTTGAAACCATAGAAATATTGAGAAAGAAAGGTTTTTGACCATTTTCTATTGTTTATATTGATTATTGATACAAATTATATGATGTTATATATTTTTGAAATCAGTAAGAATTAAGCTTTCAGAAAATTGCACAGAAATCTGGTGTTCCCATTTAAAAAAACATAACTTTGGGTCATAGCTTCGTAATTAAAATTCCTGCTAAAAAGGCAAGCACGCCACTGGATTCCACTTAAAAAAGTGCCTGTATAATGTTTCAATTCCAGAGCTCTATCATCAGTATTAGCGGAGATATAAAGTTAATTCGAAATCGCCATTTTTCCAATTTTTGCTTGTAACTCAAAAACAAAAGAAAGTGTCCAAAAATCACTACTACTATTGTAAGTTTCTCGAAAAAAGAGAACGAGAATGGGGTATCAGATTTTGTCTATCTCCACTGGTTTAAAAGCTGTAGTGCTAAAACATCGAAATTTGCCCACCCTGTACATCATTATGTACAGGATGGGCAAATTGTAGTATCATTATACTACATAATGGAAAAATTGAAAATGGTAAGGTTTTTTTTGAATAAAACCTCTTCAGAAGAAATATTCAATCAACTGGGAACCAGTTTAACATAAGAATCCCATTAACTCATACCCTTATATAGATAAATAATTAATAATGATTTGATTACAAAAGACAAACTCAAAAAGCAGAAGTTAGATTTTTTCCAGTAGATTTTTGCATATAAAACTTAGGCATGGAAAACCATTGATCGTTGCTTTGCTTCTGAATAGTAGAAATAATAGGCAACAACACGGTTTGAGCAGTCTGAATAATTTTTTTACCCTAGATCTGATCCACATTCAGACATTGATGGATCAACTGCAGACATGCAGGAGCTTCTGGACAACTAAACACGAAAAATGGTGAAAAACTCTTCATAGTGGAAATCATGTAGTTAAGTTTCTCCAGTTTAATTATGGATCCTCATCAGCCACATCAATTCAAAATCTCATTTCGGGTGAATTCATGAAGATACAATGAATCCACACTTATGTCACGAGAACATCGTTACCTCAAATTACTGCGTATACAACATTGAGCGTAACACATGAAATGGTTCTGTGTGATCCCAAGACAAGCACCTGAAAGCAGCTCTATTCATAACTCCTCGTAGATCTCGATTTGTTGCAAATTAAGTTAATCCCGTTGAATTGTGTATCTTGTTCAGAATGTGATTAGTTATGGAGACTAGTCTTGGGTCGTTATGAGAGATGAGGTTTATGTGTTTTGGGGATGTAGACCTTGAACTTGTTCTTGTTATCTCCAATTAATATCTCTGTATAGATCGGATTGGTTGAAGATTATTGTAATTATACAAACTACATAAATTTCCTGTTCTGAGATTGAAACGGAACACAAGAAGACAAATTCTTGGCTCAAAATTAGTTGGTTAGTAGTCGAGTATCAGTATCAGTTGCTATCTTGAGTTTTTCAAAAAGGAGCTGTCCTATATTCAGCTGGGGTTTTGCAGAAGTTTTTTTATAATATAGAAGATCTTCTCTACCAAAAATAATTAATGTGGTCCTAAATCCTAAAATGCCGTCAAATTACTGCAGAAATCTTGAATAATATATGTCAAAGTTTTCAGCAAAACTTATATTACTGCATAGAAGTGAATGGTGCCCATTTTCTGCATTTAATAAACTAATCACCAAAGATTATAGTGTAGAAAGATGGGAAACGAAGCGACTAAAGTGATGTGAGCGCCATCTGTGTTTCAAATGTGTTTCAAGGTCCTAAGATTAATTAAAATATCAATTCGAGGGACATACGAAATTTTGTGAGATGCTCATTCCAGTTGCTGATTATTGAAATTTTTGTCTGATTTCTTGGTGAAAACTTTAAAATATCGTTCGAAAATTATTGTATGGTGGAAAACTGTAGATCAAATAAAAAGGAAAATGAAAATGTAAGTATTAAAACTGGTAACATGTGACTCGTTCATATTTATTTTCAGTTCTACGAAGTGGATAAAATTTGGTGACTGCACCATTTGCAATGAAAATTTTACTTCAAGTCGATTGAGAACTGTTCATCCACGTAAATTGTTGTATGCAGGAAGCATACCTTGTATGAAGGGTCAATTAAGGAGAAATTATGACTTTTTTACGTCCATTCGAAGATTATAATTGCTACTGCTTCAATATATTCAGAAATGCACAGGTTTTATTGATTCCGTTTTGGGTATCGAGTGACTGTCAAATTGTTGTTTGGAAAGTCAAAGTTCTATGAAACCTGTTGTGAGTGTTTTGTTCATTCATTAGTCAATTCGTATATTGTGTCATAAAGAGACCATATTATGAAGAAATTTTTTTTTTAGTTGGGGTTCTGGGAATTCTGTAAATAATATGTAAGTAACTGAAATGTGTATGCTATGATGGTATATTGAATAAAATATAAGTTGTGCTCCCCCCCGATAGGAATTGCAGTTACGGGGATGCAAAGAGCGGAAAACTGTTCCCCCTCGAATCAAAAATTGACGAGTCCGAGCGATGTTCAACATTTTCATTTCAAAACCGGAAAAACGAGGTGTTAACTTATCGTTGGACTTGGACCACACTGTATGCTTGCATTACAGAACGAGAAAATTTTTCTTGCAACACCTGATATTTCACCTGAACATTATAAAATGTAATTGGAGTAACCTTTTCCCTCTATACTTTCAGAGGGGAGTGTAGTGTAGGGCATATTATAGGAATTAAAAATTCAGGTCGAGATTTTCAGTGTTTTTATGCCAATGTTCTATCCAATTACAACACGAATGAATAAGCATGTAACACCACAATTCACCCCAGACTAACTCTATGAAAATAATTGCCTCTCCTCCTCTAGTATACCCACTCTGTACACAATGTCCTGTAATTTATTCGCGATTTTATCGAACCCGGGTTCTCGATAACGCACTCTCCTGTAACAATTTTCTCACACGTGATCATGCCATCAACGTCCACGCAATCCGATCCACGTGGAAAAAGCGACGTTTTCGGTTCAACCCAAATCAAATTAGCCACGAATTATAATGCTTAGGCTGCGCACGCCGATCTGATTTCGTGTGCGGAAATATTCGAAGAAAATTCCTTCAAAATATCGGGTTTCTCGATTTGGATTTAGCGTTGTCATGCCATGAATGTATACCTTGAGTTAAATCGATATCATGGGTGGTTTTCCTGTTCATTAATTCGGAATCGATGAGGAAATTTGGGGGGATACAAGATCGTCGAATTTGTGCGAGAGAAAAACAGTGCGGTGCAGCGTGTCGCCATCTGGCGGTGTGGTTAGCTGTCACATTAACTTGTCTGCCGAAGCAATTAAAAATTTCATCAGTGGCGAAATAACAACGAGCGCAATGGAATCAATTTCTGTTAGCAGACAGCACTGTATATCCATTACGCATTAACTGAATATACAATCTATTTGGCGAATATCCATCTGTTTCCACTGAAAACATAGATGAATATCCATAATTCGTCATAATCGTCGTAATCTAGGATAGTGAAGCAAATATGAACCAAAAGAGCTGATTTACACAAAGAGTTCTTAACCACTGCACGTGTTTCGCAATCATAATTGGTAACTTCAGGTATGGGTTAAGGTTTCTTAATAGTTTCAAAGGGGGTTACAGTGCACTGTAGTGCAGGTCCGTTTACCCTCCATCAGAACGGTTGTCCTCATCTTCAGCTCGCCCTTCAGTTTTGGAGCTCTAAGAAGCTCCAAGAAGGCTAAGTGAAAGTTACTGGGTTAGACGACAGAACACCCAGTATTAATGAATTTCTAGGAATATACAGGGTGAATCTTTGACTCGTATAAATATTTTAACCGTAGATTCTCGAGGTCAAAAGAAACACTTTTTTCCTTTACCATTTCTTCCCAATCCTCTGGGTTTGAAAGATACAGGCTGTTGAAAAACCATAAAAATGTTATTTTAAGTTTTATCTCACAAACGGTTTCATCAAACGAAATGAATTTCGGAATATAATTTTTTCATTTATTTGATGAATCTTTTACGAACACAAGATATCACCCACGACTTCTAGTTTTCTCATTATGACCATTACGTACCATAAAATACCTAAAATTCGAAGAACCCAACTCTTATTCCAATCACCAAGTAAGTATCAAAAGAGGTATCATTAAAACACTTTATTGTAGAGCTAATTTAATTTCATCTACACCCGAAATTAGAAATAATGAAGTTGACTTCATTAAACATTTTCTTAGGGATAATCAATACCCAAAAAATTTTATTGAAAAAACAATATTAAATTTAGAGAGAAAAATGACTAACCAAAATCGTAATAATGATCAGGAACAACCAACAAACCGTCAAGAACAACCAAATTTGTTGAATGTAATTCCTTATGTTAATGGCCTTTCAGAAAAAATAAGAAGAATCGGTTCGAAGTTCAACATACGAACTGTTTTTAAAACGCAAAATGATTTAAGATCTATATTAACAAAAACTAAACCTTTGAACGAAAAACAAAATCAAAAAATTGTATTTACAACATACCCTGTATTTGTGGTAAAACTTATACAGGTGAAACGTCCAGACCTCTAGAAATAAGAAAACGCGAACATAAAAATAATATTAAAAATAGAGAAATTAATCGATCACAAATCGCAGATCACATTTGTTCTAATACGGGAGACCACATGATGGATTGGGACAACACTAAAGTTTTAATGACAGAACCAGACCATTTTAAACGAAAAATTAAAGAGTCTACGTGTATTCTATTAGATCAAGATAATAATTTGGCAAATTGTTCGATAGGAATAGATCATATTTGGATCAATTTACTAAAGAAGGAACTGTCATCCGGTAATTTCAAAATTAAATGAATCAACGTTTCTGTGCAGTCTCTGTTTCTGTGTGTTGACAATTAATGTCAGACAAAAAGCGACAATTCAGAAGATTTTCAAAAGTAGATTTTTCCGTCTGATGAAGGAGTCTGATATAGACTCCGAAACGTTACGAAGAATTATAATTTCAACGTTATTTATTTTGAGTTCATTGTCAGGCAACAATTTTTTCTAGTTAATTTGCTCCTGACAAATTAGTGCAAGAATTTACGCAGGAGCAAATCGTTGATTTCATTTTTAATTGATTTTGTTTCAGAGATTGGGAGTGAAAACCCCAAAAAGTTTATGAAGAGATCTTGAAACTAAGTTGGACGCTATCTAATGAATATACAGGGTGGCCATTTGAAAACGAAACAGACGAGATTACAGACGAAAAAAATTTTTTCGATAGAAATGCTCGGACAGGTCGATTTCTGTTTCGAGGGGGACAACTTAAGATGTAGGTTACGGACGCATAGCGCTTCAACCCTTGCTACTACAACCCTCTCCCCCAATTTTTGAATAGGGAAGATGGGGTGAGTGATAACTCATTTGAAAGGTATTTTTATACTGATTTCAGCACAGTAATTGTTTTTTCATTTTATGCAGTAGTTCTCGAAATATTCTTAACTAAGTATTTGAAAATGAAGTGGTGTTTTCATGGCACTTGTAGTGTTTTTTTGTGAAAAATCGACATTTTGAGCTTCAAAACAACCATGACTGTGGCTTCCTTTGAAGCCACAAGTTGATTGAAGAATTGCGGTTCTATTCGCACATTGATTGTTTGCAAAAAAAAGTGAAATTATTTCCACCCGCTCTGCAATTGAATAAACCATGTCGAACAATGAATTAGAACACATATAAGTCTCGATTCAAAACTAAGAATAATTCACATGTCAAAGAACCAGTAAGCCAACTTAATGATCTGTTCGTAATAAATAAAAAATTATCGAGAATTTGAAAAAGATATGAATTCAATAATCAACAAAATGAAAACATTATTGAAGCCAACTGAGAAAACACTTATTATTATTATTATTATATCGAAGATAATTTAGATTGAGTTTCAGCAAGATTGAGCTCCTTCGCAATACGCTTTGTTTGTTCGACATCTTGATTAAAGATTTCTATGTCAGTGGATTGGAAGGAAGCCACAGTCATGGTTGTTTTGAAGCTCAAAATGTCGATTTTTCACAAAAAAACACTACAAGTGCCATGAAAACACCACTTCATTTTCAAATACTTAGTCAAGAATATTTCGAGAACTAATGCATAAAATGAAAAAACAATTACTGTGCCGAAATCAGTATAAAAATACCTTTCAAATGAGGTATCACTCACCCCATCTTCCCTATTCAAAAATTGGGGGTGAGGGTTGTAGTAGCAAGGGTTGAAGCGCTATGCGTCCGTAACCTACATCTTAAGTTGTCCCCCTCGAAACAGAAATCGACCTGTCCGAGCATTTCTATCGAAAAAATTTATTTCGTCTGTAATCTAGTCTGTTTCGTTTTCAATGGCCTACTCTGTATAATACCTCTCGGAGATTGAACAGAGTTTGAATCGGAGGATTTTCATCTGAATATCTATTCCAGTCGTTCTAAAACGGATGTTTTTAATTTATTAATGAAAATTATGATAGCTCAGAAATGTATGTGATTGTGAATTTTGGTGCTCAGCCGTATGAGGAGGCTTAGCTTAGTCAAAGACTCACCCTGTATGATGTGATAAGATAAGTTACGTTTTTAATTCCCTTTATACTGATGAGATTCATTACAGAATTAAAAAAATAAGACACTATTATGCAGTAGGACAGTGTATTCTTCTTTTTTTTATCGACTAAGTCAACGTTTCGAGGTTGAATGTTCTCATTATAAAGGCTAGTCAAGAAACTATGGAGCTAACTATGATAAAACTATAATTAAGGTGGGGTAGATGAATTAGGTTAGGGTTTAGGTTAACCTAACCTAACCTAACTCTTTAATCTATGTAGCAGAGCAATATAATCGGACCATGTTGATTTAACACAAATATAGTACAGAATGTTTTGAAATTCGTGCATTGTTGCGATTAACATTTTATTTTGAAGCAGCAATCTGGATATGGTTTGGACTGATCTCCTTTCTTCACTTGGCACTTCGGTTGAACATGTATAGCTCCGCATCTGTAAAATATAAGAATCAAGAGGTTTCTTTGAATCTTCATTTTTCTTCAAGATCAGTTAAAATATGAACAATATCGACCACAAAATTTCATCAATTAATTAACCTCTCTCCTGTAATATACAAATCGAAAACAATGAACTATAAACGAAGCAGTACCTAGTATTCAACAAACTGATCTATCCTCCAATTTTTTTTATCATAAAAATATTTTTAATTATTTCAATATTATTACCCCTGAATTATATATCGTCCGTTTTTTTCACAAGATAATTCGGCACATCTCTTCGGTATGTTTTTTTTCTTTCCAATGTCAACATAGCCCACCTCTTCTGTCCAACATTGATTGGGATGTCCTTAAACAATCGAATATTAATTTACCTCAATAAAAAATAAAATCTGAGCAAAAAACACATTTCCAACTAACGCAAGGTGCAATGGTCAGATCATTTAAGAAAAGTAGTCATTTTAATTCCTGAAAATGAAACCAAAAAAAAAAAAATAAGTGTTTTATTCTCCACCAGTGGGGAGTAGGTATCCATGTAAAAATCTTTTGTATGGATGATCTATAATCATTGGTACACTAAGAGAGCCTCCTTCAGTCGTCAAACTCAGTTTTAATAAAAAAAAAAATCATTTGACAAACTGAAAATATGTATTGTATCCTACTTTCGTTTTCCATAGGATAATAGGAATATGATATCACAAGGAAATGAAATATTAGACATGTAGTTATTGTACTAACAATAATAAATAGTCGATGTGGATGAATTTCTGTGGGAAAGAATGCATGGGATGTTTTATAGAAAAGTTGAGTACCTTTCATTTTTTTCTTATCAGTTATACCTGTAGACACCCAACCATATGTGAATGTCAATATGCACAGAAAGAACAACAGATATAATGCTTTCATCTTGATTTCAATTGGAACCTTTGTACTCAAGTTCAGAAAGGGGTGAAATGAAAAAGATCATAAATGGAATGAATCGAAAAACGCCTCATTAATCAGTATAATGATTCAAAATTTGAGTTTATGGGTAATAACTTCAATTTGTGATGTTTTTGGTTGAGTAAAATTCTGAACATAAAAGAAGAATATTTATTATCCGTATCCAATTTAGAAGAAATACTGAGTTTTTGTAGGATAATAATATGAAATCGTTGGTGAGAAATAATGAATGATTATAAGCTATTCCAACTATCATTATCGTATAAACATTGGAATTGGATGTTTACTTGAAGCTCTCATTCAACTTGTAATGTTTGTTTGTTCGTACATGCGGAAATATGAGCAATTTCTAGTCATGGGATACAATCATAATACAAAAAATTTCGCTAGTTTCGTGATGGATTTTAAAAGTTGGCAATTCGTGACAAAATTATACTTATACCGAAATATTTTTTCATCTTAAACGTTAGATAATTAATGGAGAAAGAAACCATTAGCAGGACATTAAACTAAATTCATATTTTTCATTTTTATATGCTATTGATCTTCGAAGAAAAACTCCTTAGTGAAGAATTCCTGAACAAAGATACAGACACAACAACAAAGATAATAGACGGGGTTTGGAAGTAGTGCAGTTGCTTCAATAAATCACTACCGACTCCGATAATGGTGCTTGATCAGTTGTTTTCACCTTGTTCGACAATTTGAAGGCAATGACGGGTCTCGATAGAGATCGTTCATGGAACAGCAAAGGGCAATTACATCGGTAATGGAATTATTTTAGATGCATTCAGGCGCATACAAAAGGAAGTATTGCCCTTTGTTCGGAATAGATCGAAGTGTTTTCGTTTTGGAATCACTAATTTTCAAAGCAATGATATAATAGGATCGATAACAGGTGGGTGACAATTAAACGGGACATTCAAACGTGCAAAAAGTAAGAGTTCACTCAATGATCCATTCATGCCAATCAGAACATAATACACTGCGCAAAAAAATTAACGCACATTCTGAAAATCTCAATTTTAATGAAAGTTAACTCTACATTGACTTTATAACTTATTTCTTATGTTCTCTCGGGAAGGTTTTGAACGAAACAAGACACATTAAATGGAAAATTCAGGATTTCACCGAATCTTATGAAAAAGAAGAGATCTGGACTTCTTGCTGGCCATTCAATTCGAGAGACTTCAACCTCTTCAAGGTACTCCTGAACGATGCGCGCACGATGGGGTCTGGCATTATCGTCCATAAAAATGAAATGTTCATCAATGTATGGGGCAAATGGCACTACATGCTCTTCAAGAATGTTGCTTATATACTTATCAGCATTCATAGCTCCATTATCAACGACCACTAGGTCTGTGCGAGCAGTCAAAGATATTCCACCCCATACCATAATCGATCCTCCCCCGAAACCAGTAGTATTCGGGAAATTGCACTGAGCATATCTTTCATGTGGACGTCTGTATACAAGGGAACGTCGATCACAATGGTAGAGGCAGAATCTAGACTCATCTGTGAAGAGAACTCTCTCCCAATCGGCCTCTACCCAATGGATATGCTCTCTCTCAAAATCCAAACGCTGGGGTAAGAGCTGGGCCTCTTGCCGCAACACGAGGCCTTGAATCATATTCTCTGAGGCGATTTCTCATTGTCTGAGTGCTAATTTGCACCTCATGAGTTTGCTCAAGCTGAATTTGAAGGAGGCGAGCGGTTGCAAACCGTTGTCTCAACGAAGAAACTCTCAAGTAACGTTCTTGAATGGCACTTGTTACCCGTGGTCTACCCTGTCCTGGTCTTCGGACATTCATACCTGTCTCCCTGAATCGTTGCAACATTCTGGACACACTTGTATGGGAAACTCCAAACCTTTCTGCAATTCTTGTGTATGTTCACCCTTCTTCTCGCAAAACTACCGCTTGGGCACATTCCTCTTGGGTCAAATTGCGTGTTTCGCGTTGCATAGCGATCGAGTGTAGAAAATCAAACGAAAAAAAAACTATTGATCACTAGAATTGATCGAGAACTACTGATTTTAGAATGGAGCCAATACATTCAAAATCTGATATCATCTTTTTTTATTCCTGCTGGGAAAAAACATCTGTATTGAAGAAAACCGTTGAAAGTGGATAACATATGCATGCATAATTCTGATAAAAATAATTATCATTGAGAACACCTTCAGTTGTAGAATAAATTTGAGATTTTCATAATGTGCGTTGATTTTTTTGAGCAGTGTATACTTACATATATGTAGTCTCTAGCTCGGAATGAATTAAGTATACCAAAGAAAGTTTTATTGTTGTGAATATGCTCAGACAGGTCGATTAGTATTTCAAATTGTGCTTTTTTTGAACCAAGAAATGATGTACAGCGTGTCCCAAATTTGAAATATAACTTCATCGATAATAATTTTTCAAATCTCAATCCTAATTTTTCTTGATTATTCCTGAAGGTTATATAAAGTTATACATTTCAAATTTTTATTCCTCGTCGTCAAAAAATTATTTAATCAACCTCAACTAGAGTTAAATAGAAATTAGTAGGGTTGGGTGCCAACAAAAATCAGGATGAGGAAATTATTCTTAATTTCTAACTTTCACTGAGTATGCAGAGTAAATTTTCGCAGATATTTTATATTTTACTCGTTATGCTTTTCAACATTCACTATCTAGCTCTCGAATAAGAAATGGGGCACTAATCCAATTAAATTTTCAATTTAACTGACCTGAAAGTTGTCCCAATCGGGAGCTTACGAAACGTGATTTTAATTAGGGAGAAAATCAATAACGATTATATTTGAAGCCTCGTTCTATATGAGCTTCAGCGCGGTGACTTGATTCTCTGATGTTTTGAAAAAAAACGTCATGCCAGAAAGCTGCTCGTTTCGAGAAATAGGTTGAATTTGAAGTAATTTTGTTCTGAAGAATTTTGAAGTATAGAATTTATCAGAATCACAAAGGATTTTCAAAGAAATAATGAAAACGTTCGTAATAATAGTCGAGAAGTAGACTCGAAGATTGATGTTCTGTATCTGAAGAATATTTTAAGCTTGTATAGCATGCAGGTCGTTGGATTTTGAGCACAAAATCAAAAAGTGAACCATCAGTATGGTGGTAAAACGAGAACTATCCCAGTGTGTTACCTAAAAAACTATGGAATATGAACATAGTAAGTTATCACAGAAAAACCAGTGAACATCTTTTTGCAGCTTTTACGGCATTTCTCAAATGCTATGGGGACAATTTCTGACTATATTAATTTCTTCATCTCAAATTGATTCCAAAAATGGCAAAATTTTTCTCTAAAATGCAGACGACAATTCAAATAATAGTCATGCGTGCTAGTCATGAATCAGCGTAGAGAGGCTGAATTTTATGAACACAAACTGTAGACCGGTTTCGAGATTATTGTCCCTCATCAGTACAGTGCAGTGTTGCACGTCTCAACCGGCGGATGGTGTCTTTAAGCGAAATTGGGTTCCCTCCACGAGAGATAATTTTGAATCCTCTTGCCACCAAGACTGTACCATGCCCCACTTACACTGAGGAATTCTATACCCATTACACTGAACTACACCCAAATTTTTCTCGCACAATTTATTCAGAAAGATTTTACTAGTATTTTTTGAATGCCCAATAAATTATCAATTCAAACATACGTACCATTGTGCTTTTATATTCACTTCAAGCAATTTAATTCGAAATTGACCTCAGGAAATATTAAATTGAAATGTGGAAAAAATATCCAATTTGTCCATGGTTTAATGAAATCTTGACGTTAAATATAATGAAATGACATTCTCTAGTTTAAGAATTGTGGAGCATTCTTTCAGTTTCACTGGGAAATTGGCGCTTCTGGTGAGGAAGCTATCTTGGGGTTAAAAGAAACACTCTTTTCCTTCACCATTCTTTCCGAATCGGCTTGGTTTAAAAGATACAGGCTGTCCAAAAACCGTATAATCTCACAAACGGTTTTATCGAATGAAATGAATCTGTCATTCAATTAATGAATCTTTTTCGAACACAAGATATCACCCACGTCTTCCAGTTATCTCATTTTGACCAATACGGACATACCAAAAATTCAAGAACCCAACCCTTGAAAAAATTGGACGCTTTCTGATAAATATTAGACCCTTTTGTAAAATAAAAGTATTCTTCATATTTTCTCGTATAAGGCGCCGTTTTCGAGTGATTTGATGTTTACAAATTAAAAAGTATCTGTGAAATTTGAAAAGTTGGGTACTTTGGCTGAATACAACTCTGTTCAAAAGATCTACAGATGTGTAGTGTCACAGACTCCCCATTAGGGAATTCTTCCCAATTTGGGTTATCACAGCATATGCAAGTTCAAACTGAATAATTATGAGTTTCATTCATGAATTTTTTAAATGCACCGCGGAAACTATTCAAAATCATTCTTAAAATATGAGGTTTTAAAATTTAAATAGCTTCGTATCTAGTTCACGATTTGGCAACAGCGCCTTCTAGAAAATAAAAAGAACAATGGCTTCTTTATAAAATATCAGCTGTTGATTCACAGTCATCATAAGGCGTGTACTCACTGGCGAGCCTCAACAGCAACCGGCCATAAAAATCTCATAAAATTTTACCACCTTCCTCGTTCGTCGCAGACTTCATAGACAGCCATCTTTGTCTATCTCATCAAGATAGTGTATTTGTTGTCCTTTATTATCAACGCATATTTCAGTCGATGTTGCCAACTTGTGCAATAAAGACAAAACGCTTAGTTTAAATATCCATTTCTATTTTTCATTTTTATGTACTTAAAATAATTTTTTTTTGGGAAACGGTTGAAATGGTTATTTCAAAATGTGACGCTTCAAAGATATTTCATAAAAAATACATCATTTTCGTCAGAAGGAGTATTCCCTATTATAGTTATTTTTAAGGTTATTTTGTTTTTCCAGGGGTGGCAATGCTCATTATAAATGGCTATTCCTTTTATCAGGGCCGAATCGGTAAAAATTGTGTAGAAAAAATTTGTTTCTTCTGACCTCAAGAATCTTCTGTTAAAATATTTGTACAAGACTCGCCCTGTATTTTCAGCCAAATGTTTTCACGTGAAAATCTACTCAAATCTTCATTCAGCCTATAAAAACATACATTCATCATAATCTCACTCTATCTGCCCCCGAAAAGTTACAATAGTAATAAAACAATTTTGCCAGATATGGACAAGAATAAACATTCAATTAAATTTCCTGGATCCCAGTGTAGCTAGTTGATTTTTAATTCGATAATGCGAAATTACGTATAATGAGGGGATTGCGGAGGACCCTGGGGATTCATGTTAATGGAAATAACAGAGTGCGGCCCCGTGGAGGCGAGCAAATGGATTAAGTAGATCTACATGATGAGATTTTCGTTGAATAACAATTGGAAATCTGCATGCAGCTGTCTCGACACACATCACGAATAAGTGGTTGTACATGTTTTTATTTGACCATCGGGAAAAGTCTGATCATAACACGTTATAAATGTTAAGTTGTCCACTGTGAAAATAAATAAATTGTTGCCTTGTTAGCTAGCTGAATTTGGAATTGGTATTACGAACAGTGAGGTCATTAGCTTGCTTGTTCGTAGATAAATAACAAATTATTTTGAGGCAGACAATTTAAAGTGCTCCACATGAGTTAGGGATATTGACTTAAATTGCAAAAAAATACAGTTAAAATAAGGTTTTTGTGATGAAAATTCATATTAATTTGATTTCAAGTTGCAAATTAATTTTAGCCTGTAGGTCTGCAGCGTATACAGACAGGGTGGTTAAGAAAAATCGAGTAAAATTACGAAATTTTATTCCCAGAGAATTCAAGCATTTTAAGACTGTCAGTACAATGTATGGCCTCCACGGGCATCAATAACAGCTTGACATCTTCTTTGCATACTACACTCGAGGTTGTTGAACATTTCTTGAGGAATTTGGTTCCATAAACGGGGCAGAAGCTCTCTCAGATCATTCAAGGATTCTGGGGTAGATTGATGATTATCTAATCTTCTTTGGAGCATATCCCATGAATGTTCTATGCAATTCAAATCTGGTGAGTGCGGAGGTATTGGTAAATGTGGAATACCAAGCTCCTTGCGCGCATTCTCAACTATGGCTGCACAGTGCGGTCTAGCGTTATCGTCTAGAAATTGAAAAGTTTCACCAATAGCAGCGTGAAAATTTGGCACAACATTGTCAATGACATGCTCCCTATAGTGTAAGGTGGTCATATTCCCAGGACAATTGCGCGCCTGTTGAAACATATCCCGGCCCATACCATAACACTACCCCCTCGGAATGGATGGATTTCTTGGACATAGCGACGATTACGGGATATGCGTGGGATTCTCCATACCCTTATTCTTCGAGAATCTGAAAATCGTCCATATCTGGATTCATCAGTGAAAAGGACACTACGCCATTGATCGTTTCAATTGATATGTTGCCTTGCCCATTCCAGTCTTTGACGCTTATGGTCACGTGTTAATGGAAATCCTCTTAATGGACGTATAGAACCTAGATTCACCTTTCTCAAACGTCGTCTGATGGTTTCGATGGAAACTTGGACCCCATCTGCATTTTGAAGAGTATTCCGTAGCATTCTACATGTAGATGTAGGGTTTCTTCTCGTCGAAACGGCGATGAAACGATCTTGAGCAGGTGTTGTTTTTCGTCTCCCACCAAGCCTTGGTCTTTCCAACACGGTACCTGTCTCCGAAATCGAGATATCACACTTTGGCTGACTTGGAGCCGTTCCGCTACAACAACCTGAGTTAGGCCAACCTGTAGCATTCCGATAGCTCTATTAGCCTCAGCGTTTGTTAATTTACGTCTTGGCATTTTCAGAAAACTCATTTAAAATCGAAGCCATTGATAAACTGACTTCATTTCAAAATAAGAACATTCATGAAGCATCTGCAAAGAACCAAACTTCAGAAAAAAGGCGACCAGATTGACGAAATGTCTCATACTGATTTCATTGGATCGATTCAAGTTGTTATTGAGTTTTAAATGATTTTACAGCGATTTTCTCGAAGATTACATGCTTTTAAAAACGATTGAATACGATATCCCCAACTCTTGTGGAGCAGTATATTTCAAGAAGAATTGTCTAAATAGATCATTGAAAACGAAGAATACTACTAACATTGAATTATGAGGAAGTGGTTTCCCGATGAGCGGATGCAACTGTATGATGTCTTCTCGTTAGCTCAATTGGCAGAGCGATGAACAGGCAATCGTGAGGTAGTGAGTTCGTGCCCCGCTCAGGGAGGTACTTTTTCTGTAATTCAATTACCTGTCCGCATGCCATTCATGCTCCAATTTAATATATTTGAAGGGAATCATTATCAGTTTTAGATATATTAGGTTCATGAGTCTCTCTTTTTCCGATATTTCAGAAGCTTCATCACATTTTGGAGAAGCGTGGAATAGGGAACACTCCTTCTGACGAAAATGATGTATTTTTTATGATATATATTTGAAACGTCACATTTTGAAGTAACTATTCCAACCGTTTCCCAAAAAAAAATTATTTTAAGTACCTACTTGAAAATAAAAAATAAAAATGGATATTTTAAATTTAAAGCGTTTCGTTTCTATTGCACAAGTTGGCAACATCGACTAAAATATGCGTTGATTTTATTATCAACGCATCAAAAGGACAACAAATACACTATCTTGATGAGATAGACAAAGATGGCTGTCTATGAAGTCTGCGACGAACGAGGAAGGTCGTAAAATTTTATGGGATATTTATGGCCGGTTGCTGTTGAGGCTCGCCAGTGAGTACGCGCCCTATGTTGGCTGTAAATCAACAGCTGTTCGTTTATAAACAAGCCATTGTTATTTTTATTTTCTAGTAGGCGCTGTTGCCAAATAGTAAACTGGAAACGAAGCGATTTAAATTTTAAAACCTCATATTTGAAGAATGACTTTGAATAGTTTCCGCGGTGCATTTGAAATATTTATGCAAAATTTCCCCAACAAAATTGGTCTAGATTATTCTCAACAGTTATTTTGTTGTCTTCTATATACCCTTTAGGTATATACGTATACTAGTACCGATTACTGGAAAATGTACCCGATACGGAACAAAAGAACCCTATTTATGAGTACAATATTCCAGTATTCGAGTGTTAATAACACACGTAGGATTACAGACACCTAGATTCTAGATATACAGTACAATGAGCTCCCTTATGGCCTTATGACACCTTTGAACAGTAGCCGGAACTCATAAATCTCAGGTTCGTAGGAAATTCAGTTTTCCCGAATGCATTAGCAAAAAGTTGGCGAATAGTTTCGTAGACTGCATGCCATTCGTTGCTTTACCCGGTATCTCATATCCGGTGAAGTGAATATGGGAATATCTCATCTCCGCTCTATTGCTTCCATTCCCCAGAGACGTCGCCATTCTTGTCCTAGCAACCTAACCGATGTCCAAGGTGTTATCCCAGATGATTGATTCCCGTTTTGCCGTGGCGAATTCCTGGCATTCTAGCTACATAAAGACACTACTGGTGGGAGAACGGACTCGAAAGTGGCAAATTCAATTCATGCTTACAGTTATTGGATTACTTTAATGATGTACGAGGATATATTGAGACATTCTTAGCCTACTATACAACCATACGAAATTTCAATGTCAAAATATTTTATTACTCAACATATTCTCCTCTTAATCGGATACATTTATTACAGCGAACCTGCAACGTCTCTAGACCTTTCAAAAAAATGTTTCTTCTTGCTCTGCAGACCAGACCTCCACAACTTTCATTACCTCCTCGTTGGAAGAAAATTTACGACCTTTTTTTCAGTTGAGGAAAGAGATGATAGTCAGATGGAGCCAAATCTGGTGAATAGGGGGGTGTTCTAGTAAGTCAAACCCTAAATCACGGATTTTTTGCATGGCAACATGAGTTTTGTGTGCAGGGGTGTTGTCCAGCAAAAACGAAACACCTTTGGGTAGCTTTCCGGGTCCTTTCCCTTTAATTTTTTCCCGTAGAGTGGTCAGTAATGTCGAATAGTATTCTCCGGTTATTGTTCTACTCTTATCCAAAAAATCAATCATGATTACTCCATGGCAATCCCAGAAAACTGAAGCAAGAACTTTTCCAGCAGATTTTTGGACACGAAAATTCTTAGGTCTTCGAGAACCAGAGTGTCGCCATTCCATCGATTGTTGCTTTGTTTCTGGATCGTAGAAAGGTACCCAAGTCTCATCCATATAGCAATTCGGTTTAAGAAGTCTACATCGTTTTCAAATCGAGCACAAATCGAACGCGATGCTTCTAGCTTCTATCCTTGCACGCTTTTGGTCAACATTCAAACATTTGGGGATCCATTTTGCAGCAATTTTTCTCATGTCCAAATTGACGTGAACTATATGATGAACGCATTCGTATGAAATATTCAGTGCTTCAGATATCCGTTTTAGCACAATTCGACGGTCTGATAAAATCACGTCATGAGCTGCATCGATATTTTCGGGGACTGACACAGAAACTGGCATTCCCGATCGGTCATCATCTTCAATGGAAAATTTACCTCTTTTGAAGCTTGCAGTCCAATTTTTCACGGTCACATACGAAGGACATTCATCACCGAGGGTATTGAGCATATCTTCGTAAATCTGCTTACCTCTTAACCCTTTTAAATACTTGATGATGGCTCGATACTTCAATTTTTCGATTTTCACAATCTCAGTGGACATCTTCTTTCTCTTAATTCATTGCGTAACTTCGGTTTACTTTTTCGACCTCAAACTTCACACTGACACTTCTAATGAGTTATTGTTCGTTGCTACGGTAACGTAATATTTTTTTATGCATGAAACCGGTCTAGGCTATCTAGATATCAATACATCCTCGTAAAATTATTGATGATAGAAGTTCCACTGTGCGTTACGCGCTAGAGTACCTTTGGGTGAAATTCCCCTTGACATTTCTAGTGACATAAAAATATTATGACTTTAGTCTTGCGGCTGTAACACTCCTATCCAGAGGAGCATTCATTTATTCCAGATATCTCAGAGTCTTTTCAATTTTAAAACTTTCTTTAGTTACATTTTAAGTATAAAGATAAAATATGTGTCACTCATACAGTGGTAACAATCAAGTTACCGGATTGTGAGCTCGGTGTGAAAGACAATCACACACACCATCATACATTTTCATTATTACAATATTTTCTTCAAAAATTTTTTTCACATCGTGTCATAACATCATCGATTTATCATTGAAAACCGAGCAAGTGTTGTCCCTGCATCTCACTCAGCCTCAGATTTCCCATTTCGATTCCGATAGATACCCTCCCTCAAGGGAGATGAGAAAATGAAGAGCCTAAATCGTTACTGTTAGTAACATCCAGTACATCAGCAACTTTTAAATCTGCACATCAAAACCAGATAACGAGCAAGACTGGCGGAGCATCAAAGGATTTGACGAGAAAATGATACGAGCTTGAATGGGCCTTATACCGCCAAGATACATGTGAATACAGACGTGATAAGAAATGTTTGCCAATTAGCGCCACAAATGGGATTGCTTCATTAAGCTGGAATGCGTGATTACTTCGTGAGATACGCAATAAGGTAGGGAGTTATTTCGCGACTACGATTAAAATGTAGGAAGCATTTTCTGCGTATCTCGTTTTATTAGGGAATGATAGGAAAATGAAATCTGCAGCCCTAGCTGTGATATAACGAAACAGAAAATAGGGGTTCTTACTCGAACATTCCTTTATCTTATTAATTCGTAAACATATCTTTATAATTTCCCTAATTTTTCACATAAATGAAGAGAAAATTTGAATTCTGGGTAGCTAGTAGGTACTTGGTTGGTCCCCACGAGCTCGTCTCAAGCATTATATTCTTAGAGGCATACTTTCGATGAGACAACTATAACATTTTGGGACAAATCATTCCAAATAGCGTTAGAAAGCTGCTTCAGATTGTTAATCGGTTGCTCCAGTGGGGGAACTTGTCTAGACATCTCGGATAAGTCATGCTCGATGCAATTCATGTCTGGAGAGCTAGCTGGCAAGTCCATTCTTTCAATAGCATTAGCTTCCAGCGTACCATAAGACAGATGACTACGGTAGAACAGGCATTATCGTCAATTTAATTGAAATTTTCACCAATAGCATCCGCAAGCCGAACGATTATTGTTTCAATTATCATATATACTTCATTCAAATTTATTTTAGCAGTCGGTTGGCCATGAAATAATTTTCTCAAGTTTTTGTAACTAGAACGAAGTTAGGTTGGCACTTATGAAATGTCGTTAATGTCATAACGCCGTTGCCACAACTTATATCAATTTTTATTACGAAAATGCCGAAAGTGATTGAAATAAAGACAGGGTTTCAGGAAATGCTATTTAGAATTCAGGTCCGCTCATTCAAATAGTTATACCCTGATTTTCTAAAATCCACAATACGTCACACGGCAGCGAACATATTCAATGTAAGAGAATTTATATAGGTACCTAATGTTTCATCTGAATCTAAACGACCCATATTTCAGCTGAATATTTCCACAATCAGAAAGATTGTGAATGAAGAGGATGACAAAATTTCCTTCTATTGGGAGACCCAAAAAAGTGGTGGC
Organism: Coccinella septempunctata; assembly: GCF_907165205.1. NCBI lineage: Eukaryota > Metazoa > Arthropoda > Insecta > Coleoptera > Coccinellidae > Coccinella > Coccinella septempunctata. The sequence goes on along the minus strand of NC_058190.1, from coordinate 39,822,881 downwards.
ATTTGAGAATTTTATGTTTGAGTGAATTAATGCGAAAAGTTTACTACAGGATTTTCGATAAATGTCATCGGAGAATAAGTTCCCTAATGGATTTTTCTATTTTTCATTTGACTTGTCCTATACAATGTAAATGTCTTAAGGTACTGATAAATACATAATTATTATTATTATATCAATGCATTAAGATGAATAGCCACAAATACGCGCAAGTTGCCCTGTTACTTGTTTATTCATGTGAAATTTTAATTGAAACTTCTTTCAATTCCTTTTACTTATATTGATGCAAGAGGATTTTTGTTGAAGAATTTAACATTCTTGTAATTATCTGTTAATTCCTTCGGGAGATACCCATTCCCAACCACTGCATCATATGCATTTCATCTTCGGGTTAATATTTTTGAAATCTACAAATGATGTAAGCCAATGAAGATAACGAACATTAACTCTCCTCAAGCTAGTGCATATTATGATATTATACTGGTCTCTTGTATTTTCCATGCAAATAACTGGATTTGGTATGCCTTCAATCAGTTTGTATAAACTTCAATTATGTTCGTCACATATTTTCCGAAGAGATTCGATATTGTGATAAAATACGTAATAACAGAAACTTTTACGTAGAACGGGCAACATAGCGTTGATTTAAAACCCAAAAATGTTTTGACAAGCGTCATAACCCCACATTTTCGTACTATACAGAGTGAAATGTGTCAAATTTCCATGGCCAACCGACTGCTAAAATAAAAGTGAATGAAGTATAGTGATATCTTTCGCTGAGTATACTGGCATTCTGCTAATATCTCTATTAGTTGGGGAGCCCAAGAGGGAAATTCTGGATTTACTCGAGCTTGTTAGATTAATATAAGGGGAGATACCTTGGACCCTGTAGAGCATCTCTACCAAAAATTAGATCTTTATATTGGGGGAATTGTTTAGGACAGCCTGCAGCCTGTCAGAATTGTAAAAAAAAAACAATCATTGTACATACTCGATCGTGTCAGATTAAGATATAGGTACCTATGTGGTTAATTAGATTGAAAAGTATACATTCTCTTAATCTGGCAATTCAAGCGTGACGAAAATGTTTGTGGGAGGGTGCCAAACTTGCGAAAAAACGTCACGTGTACATTCTCGAGCGCGGTGTGGCTTTTTTTCCGAATTTGAAGCTAAGGATTAAAAAACAACGGAAAAAATATAATCTGACAGTTTCAGCAAGCCAGGAGAGGAGATGATTCAGAAAAACTGATTTTTGTGACCTATATGGCTACTTTTTATTGTTATAAAAGTGGCCATATAGGTAGCAAATATCAGTTTTTTTGAATTATTTCCTCTTCTGGGCTTCAAAATTAATATAAGTTATTATCAATTGTAGACCATTACATTTTCTACAAAGTTTGGCTGAACCAATTTTTTCCATGTTTGAACGTTTTTGAGATATATGGCGATGAATGTAAATTAGACCGGGTTCTACATTGACCTTGGCCTTTCACATGTGTGACTGAGCTCCTCGCCCTTATAACCCTCTGGCTCGAAAACGGTTAAGGGTATGAAAAATTGCTTCAAACAAAATTTGTAGGTATACAGGGTGTCCCGGAAACCGACGTCAATCCGGCACATGGTGCGATAGCGCAATTCATTTCTTACCAGAATATCAAAATTTGTTTCTTGTAAAAGTGTCTTGGTTTTCGAGATATTGACAGTTTTGTGAAATTCGTCGAAATCATCACCTCATTGATTGTTTTCAGTACCACGGCTTCAAATGTTAATGTTTTGTTGTTTTTTCTCTAATCGAATATTAAGGATGAATCAGAATATTCAACATGATCAAAGATTATCTCAAGGCACTATTTTTTTCTCAATTTTTACACGACACTGTTAATACCTTGAAAACCAAGACACTTCTACTCACTAGAACCAAATTTTGATATTCTGGTTAGCAATGAATTGAGCTATCATCATGTGCCGGATTGACTTCCGTTTCCGGGACACCATGTATTTCGATTTTTATTATTTACAACTTTCATAATAAATGAAGAAACTATTGGAGGTACAGAAAGAGGGATTAAAAAAAATGCCTTGTTATCATCTTCAAACTGTCAGATTAAGAAACCCCCCCTGATTAGTGTCAGATTAATGGGTCAACACGTCGTGAACATCGAGATTAACCATGTGTATGAAAATCTGAAACGCTCGAGTATGCACAAGTAACGATTTTTTTTGCATTTTCAAAAGACCGCTGTGACCTTGCGTCACGTCCAAATTGTCAGTCCCTTGAAAAGTAGCCTCCTTTGGGTCCAATTAACATATCCTCTAAAAATCTGAAACGCTCGAACATTTTTTTTTCCATTTCCAACTCTTCCGTACCGCCAGACCCACCACGCAAATTATCAGAGACACAGATTAAGATCTAATCTGACACGCTCGAGTATGTACACCTGACGATTTTTTTTTTAATCTTTGAAAACCTTCAGACGTTTTCCTCACCGCTGAAAGTGCATACAGCATAGATCCTTTTTTTCTTTCTACCATATAATTCTTCAAAATCCACTAGGTCTCCACAACGCTCGAGTAAATCGCGATCAAAGATTATAGAGTTAGTTAACCTTACTCTATAATTTTTTATTCCGATTTAGCATCGTCGGCACCCCAACTATGTATATCTAACGAAGTTGTTTTTCAAAGGGAAAATTGATAACTTCTGTCGCAAGTATTTCCAGGAAAATCATTAGTTCAATTCAGAATAATTGAATGACCAAAACATGAATGCCTAATGTGATCCATTAATATCTGAACCACAAAATGCTCAGCTGTATAGAACGTGGTAGTGAAACAGACAGATGGATGAACTTTTTCGGAACGTTGGAAAGCGTAGCCATAACGAAGGATATGAATGGCTTTGTACATATGGATGGAACAGCTCTGGTTCATTAGTTATTGGTTGATTGGGAGTAAAATCAAGTTTTGTCTATGTTTATTACATATCCATCCGGATATATGTCAATTTCAATCGGAATTTGACAGAATGCAAACAGGAGTCGTATTTGTTCATATATGTATACATATTCATAGACATAGAGAGATGGACTAAGCGTTCCCTTTCCATATGTGCATGAATTACGGTCAGAAAAAGTGACAGAGATAAACTGAACATCAGGACAGCTAGTTATCTTTTTCTAGAACTTTGATTGGTCCACACTCACGTCTATGTCAACAGAAAAAAGACAGGTATTTTCCTGATGATCATTTCTCTATTTCTATAAAATGGCCAGTTTCATGCTGGTATTGCTCTATCCATTTCTGTATTTCTATGACACTATTAGAAGAGAAACCTCAAAAATTAAGTAGTAAAAATTCGTCATCAAGTAGGCTCTATAATTTCGAAGATTGGTGTTCTGTGATGTAATTCACCAGATCTGCGTGGTAGTGTGGAAAGACCTTTAGCCATCATACCTCACCTCATGAGAAAAAACCAATAAAAATTTAGCATATGTATGTCCATCAAGTGAATAGGCCAGGCCAGACTAGCTTTCAAAGCGTCGGGAGACTCAACAATCCACATCCAAACGCTTTACATGTGCTTGAATGCTCTGAAAGAGTTGGAGGAACGAGATTGTCAACAAAAAGTCAATTATTCATGAGGAAATGCGTAGGAAGATATTATGTAGTCATATACGGTCTTCCCAGAATGTCAACAGCTCTCTCTGGTTTTGCGTGGATTCAGGGCAATGAGGTTGTTAAGCCATTATTGTTCCATCTGGGATAACGAGGCTTTGCATCGGCTATCGTGGTATTTATTGAAAGGTCAGAGTAAGTTATGGACAGGTCCACCCATGGGTGAAATAAACTTTTTTCGGTTTTTCTCAGGGAAGGAGGTTATTTTAGTTTCAATATCAATAGCGAAATGTAAGCGATGAATACAAAAGCTGGAAAAAATTTATATAAGTTTAATAATGAATTTCTAAATACATATAACACGAACGCCGCTTTTTATATGAGTCATTACTAACACTGATTGTGAGAGAAGTGGTTCTCTTGTCCTGAAGGAACCTGTCTTCTGGTAGCTCAGTGGTAGAGCACTTGAGCGACAGTCTAAAGTTCGTAGGTTCGAGTCCCGCCTGGAGAAGTACTTTTTCAGATTTCAATAATTGTCTATACGCCGCAAATTTTTCATTTTTCAAATTTATCACAGACCAAAAGGTTCTCATTCCTTCGAGGAGGACACATTCACCTGGCTTTAATGGAGCTTCATATCTTCAATCTCTAGATGGGAATACCCCTATATAGCAAGCTTCTGAGGAACAAGCTTGTTGAGGTTCTGTTAGCAGAGTAAAAGTTCTTGATGACGTTTAGAAGTTTAGCTGGTAGAATTTGGGGATGTGACCCAAAAATACTGCGATGATGATCATACTACGTCATGATTGTGAGACCTATAACAATTTATGGAGCAATCCTCAGGTATGCCGAGGCCAAAACAGTACGATGAGAGAACTAGGAATCAGAGAGCTCTTACAAAATATATCCCAACTGCAAACTTTCCAGTGCCGAGATGGTAAAGAAAGCTAACATCGAAAGAACCTTAACTAGGATGCTAAGTAGAAAAGAAGAATGGGAAAAGGAGCCTACAATCCCAGCTCTCAAAAAGAATACCATTAAAATCCTGACCTATTTCGGCAAACCCTGTATATCAATTTAAGTTCTCCACTTCGTAAATCATCCATATTGTTAGTAATTTCCAATCTTTATTGAAAAGTGGATGCATCAGATTATTATTCCAAAACTTGAGTAAAAGAATCTGGGATTGCTTGAATGAACATCGAATCCATCAACTTCTTGCACTTACTAGTAAATCGTCGAAAGTTAAAGCTTGTGGTGAATGAAAACCCAATTTTATTGCACACTTAACGTTTAATGGGTGAAACAGAAAATCGTTCAGGATAGATTTTCAGCTGATTGGATTGCAACAGTTGAATAGTTATTTGTTTTACTGGTCTGAGTAACACTTATTGTCATTCTCATCAAGCTCTGGTCTCGCATTAAATTGCTCTCGAAAGAATCAATTGCGCTTGAAAGAAATCCGAAATTGATTTTTCTGACAAAAACTGGTCCTCAATTATGCCAGTGCCACGAACTTATAATAAGATTTCCATTTCATTACTTCCAACAAGAGGTAGCTCGATGAAGGTTCTTCCTAATCCTTTTCACCAATTAGTTTCTTTGTTCTGGATACTTTTTCATTTTAACGACAACTGTGAGAAATCCGTGTTCATTGTTGATACTTCAATGATTATGCCTACCACTTTTGATCAATTTGTTTCAACAATTTTTCGTATATGTGCATGTGTCTTAAAGTTAGGTTATTAATCGATTGAAATTTGAGAAAAATCCAAGTAGGTCCTGTACAAGAACAAATCAGCCTAATGTTAAATTTAGATACTAGAAATCACAATTAGAGTCATTCGGGGCAACTGTGCGCACTTTTGCCCTTCAAGCCATACCCTGTTTCAAATGTTGAAGCTAGGAAAATTAAAACATATTCATAAGATACAGAATTTTCTAATCTATAAGAAAACATCAAAAAGCAAACAAAAAAAACGTTTTCTTTCCGCAAAAAAGAATTTAATAGAGAAAGTCGGAGTGCGTTCACATGCCTCGTATTGCGGGTAAGTGTGCGCACCCTCACGGGGTAAGTGAACGCAGTGCTTAGTGAACCACACAATCAAAACAAATTACAAAATAATATCATCAAAATGTTACAATATTAGAGAAATGCTGTTTATTGTCAATACAGAAGCGCCTTTTTACAAGCAGTGCATTATTGTTCGTGCCACAATTTTTGGTGAACACAACACTTGATACATTCCCCTGTTGGTGGCTCTTCATATTTTTCTGAACAAATAGGACATTATTGATCGAGTCTCAACCAAGAAAATCAACAATGTCATAATTTATTCCTCACTGAGCTAATGTCCATATAATGAATCTATGCGCACACTTACCCGTGCACACTTTCCCCAGAAAGCCAAAATTTGAATTGACGTTCTTATAGAGTTGAGCAGCTAAGAGAACCTAAAATTTTTCATTATATTTTTAGATTAATATGCCCATGATCGAATAAAATATTGTTTAACACTGAGGGACTCGGAACTTGGACCTGGCAGAATCTGCAGAGATGCTAAAAATTAACAAGAAAACTAGTGAATTTGATTGATTGCAAATAAACAGTTAAAGAAACGTGGCACGGCGCACTCCTATGAAAAACTAATATGGCGATTCTGCGCCCTTGCTTCACCCAAATGAACCCCTCTTTCATACATTGCATAGTCGAGATATACGCACTGCGCACACTTACCCACTGCGCTCAGTTACTCCGAATGACTCTATTATTGTGGAGGCTAACACAAAAACTACTCAGTGTAAAGGGTTGAAAATCGTTTCTCAATCCTTATCCTGACTCAAACCAATTTATTCCTAGAAATTCTTTCAAATGAATTCGTCAATACTGGGTGTTCTATTTTCTTTGTCACTCGCAGTATATATTCCGTGAATCTGAATGCGCAACGAAACACAAACTAACTACTTAAATGGAGCAAATACTCTGGACAGTCCGGCTGTAAACTTTCCAGGTTGATTAAATGAATGTTCCATACGAGTTTACAGTCCCGCTTCATGTGAGCAAGCACTACGGGGGCCTCTGTCCCGAATGAGCGCTCCTCTGAAGCCAAAATGTACGAATATTCAAGGAACACCAGTAATTCGTTTGTAACGAAGCATTCGTACTGGAATTTACTGTTTGCTGAAGCGTTTAACAATGTTTTGTCGTTATATACGTACACAGGACGTCGTATTTACAAGCTTGAAATATTCCTCACTTTCGATGTTCATTTAGTTTGTTTACTTCATCATTGTAACGAACATCATTAGGAAGTTGAATAGTGAAGTTTTACAGGTTGAGAATACTCGTCAAATGTTAGGGTATCAACTGCAATGGAGTCAGTGTTTCTTCACGATATCTTGTGTTAGCGATGATTTTTTTTACAGGTAGGAGATATTCTTCTCCTTACACTGTGTCAATTCCAGTTTGACAGAGGCCATGTGACCCATAACTCATCCGCATGAAGTAATAAAGAAGCAGACTACTAGCATTGAGTTTTTGAATACTCAAAGCTACTAGACACACTGATAAAAATGGCTTTCATCATAGGAATAAGTCTATGTTTCTCTACTCACTATAACACAAAAGACAACCATTTTACTCCTTTCTATTTGATTTTATTAAACAGGTGGCAAGATACCAATAATTGCAATACTGGGTTATATCCTGTGGAAGGCCAGTAGCTTTTTTTATCTCAGGCTCAAAGAATGACTTCAGAATGAGAATTCTTTCAGTTGGGAATTTTCTATGGATCAATCTAACAAAAAAGATTTTGGAGTATGCACAGTATGCAGAGTCTTTGACTCAAACAAATATTTTAACAGTAGATTCTTGTGGTCAAAAGAAACACTTTTTTCTCTCACCATTTTTTCCGAACCTGCTCAGTTTGAAAGATACAGGCTGTTCTTTTTAGTTTTATCTCACAAACGGTTTCATCGGAGAAAATGAATTTCGGAATATAGTTTTTCATTTATTTCAATATTTTTTTTCGAGCACAAAATACCACTCACGTCTTCCAGTGTTCTTACTTTATGATCATTATGTACCATAAAAACACCAAAAACTCAAAGAACCCAACTCTTGAAACTAAGTTGAACGCAGTCTTATGAATATTTGAACGTTTTGTGAAATAAAAATATTTTTCATATTTTCTCGTAGAATGCGACGTTTTCGTAGTGTCACAGATTTAGCTAGTTATTCCGAAGGTGATTAAACTAAAATGCCTATATCTTTTTATCAGAGCCGAATCGGAAAAAATGGTATGGGAAAAAAGTGTTCCTTGCGACCTCACCCTGTATAAAGTAGATAGAAAACGCGGGTTCTGGACCAATAAAAACTGAGTGAACACTGCCAATACATCTGCCAGGAATCTCAGCTTGCACTGACTACCAAAAAACTTCCAGGGAACCCATCTCACTCAGACTTTCACTTTCTGGTTACATTATCTGAAAATAATGTTAATGCCTTTTTCTGCTCATTGGCGTAGATAGCTTTGTGTACAGGAAATATTTTGTACTAGTAATGTGGTGTACACTGCACAGCTAGTTGTAGTCACTTACATATGCAAAACGTGAAATTTTTTCCTACTAGACCAAATTTTTTTCATCATGAGTGGCAATTCTCGATACAAATGATCTGAGGGGGTATGGGGCGTAAGCACCCGAACTCAATCAGTTCCGAAATTTCAAATACGATGAATGAACACAATTTTCTCCCTCATCAGGTTCAATATTCATATCAAAGTCCCACATCAAGCCCCACTTATGAGGCTGGGACTTTCTAACAGAATTTTCCCACTGAGACGAACGAGAGAGTGGTTTGACGGATGAATAATCCTATGATGGAATTCCAAACGAGCATGAAGTCTCCCAATTTTGTATCCATTGAATTTCTCCAACTAACCGACTGCTAACCTAGAGTTCCAGGAATTTGAGACTAGAACCAATCAAAAACTGTATCTAGAAATATTCCTAGGAGAACTTGGTGATCTATATCTATATCTGTACGTACTTCCAATTCCAACCGAACTCAAACCCAGTATTACATCGTCTGTAGAATTGTGAGTATGGTGTTTGAAGCTTCGCATCTTTTTTCTGATAATTTCTCTCTTCAGGAAGAGAGAGAAAAGTGCTCGGGTCGGTCACCTAATGAACTCATTGAAGCAGACACTGCAGTATGTAAGCGATGAAAAAATGAAAAAAAAACTCGTTGCTACGATATATATGTCATTGTCACCTCGAAAATCTGCAGGGCAAAGCTCTCCAATAAAGCTTCCAGTGGCAGAAAGTTCAAAAGTGCCTTCCTTTCGAACCGTTCTAGATGTCCGAATATGAACCATACAGGGTGTCTGTAAACAAATGCGAAAGTCTAAGAGAGATGATTCCTCGATGAAAATAAGCGGGGGTGGTTCCTACAAAATTTTTTTCGAAATCGACCTGCCTTCCAAGATACAGCCTTTGGAAGGCGATGACGAGTTGACAGTTTTTGATTTTTTTTACGGGTTCTGAAAAACACTGAGTCATAAAACTATACATAATATGGAGCACTAAGTAGATGTTACTGAAACAATTTTCTTAGATCTCATAACTTTATTATTAGGGGTTGAAAATAATAACACCTTATGATTCTCGAAAAATAAAATTCTCTTATGGTTTCCCATTGAATTATGGAGAAAAAATGTCTCTTGCAAAATTTCGATACAGTCGATACTTACTTTCCGATATTCCGATACTTTTCTCGGAATAAATGAAAACTTACATGCTTGTAAGTTCAACAATTGAATCATCAATCCTTCTCGATTTTGGTAAAAACCAATGGAGTTCATGTACCCCATGCTACTAACAGTTTGAATATTCTGGTATTTATGTTCTCCTCCATTGATTCTTGATGAAATATATCTGTAGGTATACTATTGAACGAGAGCACATATAGGACCTTCCTATCCAAGAGCGAATCATACCCTATAACTTGACCAAGATGAGAAAGCCTACATACGAATATGTATTGGTAGCTAGTTAGCCTAGACCAGTTCCATGCATAAAAAAATATTGCATTACCATAGCAACGAACAATAACTCATTAGAAGTGTCAGTGTGATGTTTGGGGTCAAAAAGTAAACAAAAGTTACGCAATGAATTAGGAGAAAGATGTCCACCGAAATTGAGAAAATCGAAAAATTGGAGTATCCAGCCATCATCAAGTACCTGTATTTAAAAGGGTTGAGAGCAGTGGCGGATTTACCATAGAGGCTAAGTAGGCTGCAGCCTAGGGCGGCAGATTTCAGGGGGCGGCAAATTTTGGGACAATTTTGCTTGCACTAATTATAGAAACTGAAATACTTGTATTTCATAGATATTTTAATATCTATCTACATCTGATTTTCCCAGTTTGTCCAGAAGTTCGTATCTATGGCTCTATTGCCTCTATTTACAAGGTGAGCAAAATTCGTTGTCTACTGAGGGGATCTCGAGAACTATCAGAGCAAGAAGAAAACGGATGACACATTATCGAGCTCTTTTTCCATGACCAATCCAATTCTGAAAAGAGAACCGGCCTATCATTTGTAGATTTTGAGTTATAATCAAAAATTGGGATTTTGACGAATTCGAAAAGTTCTCATAGCTTTTTTGTGTTTGAAGTTACATATCTGAAACTTACTTTCTTAGTCACTTTTATACGTAGATTCTACTGACAGAATCTTCTTTTCCAATTCAAAAATTACAAATTCAATTTAAAAAAACGAAAGTTCGCCTAATGTTTCGAAATGAAAAAATATTTGATGCTCGTCAGTGGATTCTACGTAAAAAAGGGTCTGTAGAAGGTTCAAGTTTCAGATCTGTAAGTTCAAAGACAAAAAATTATTAGAACTTTTCGACATCGTCAAAATTTAATTTTTTGCTAATAACTCAAAATCGGTTTTCACCATTCTTTGTTTTTCTGAGCTCGAAAATGTGTCATCCGTTTTCTTTCAGCTGCCATAGTTCTCGAGTTTCCCTCAGTAGATAAAGAATTTTGCCCACCCTGTATACACCATCGACTTATTTTTCGGGTGAGAGAAGCTTTTTTTGCTTGAAAAAGGTGAAAAGTTAGGTACCTAAGAACCACATTGAGCGAAGAAAAGCTGAACGCTTTGGCTCTTTCGTGTATAAAGTCATAACTAAACAAAATTTCGTATTACGACATCGCAGAAAGATATTTTAACAGCGGGTTTCATAAAACTTTGATTGTGCGATCAACGCTTGATTTCTAAAACGAAATCACTGAAACTTTTTCATTGCTGAATATATTGAACAAGTAGCAATTGAGAATAATTTAATGAACGTATGAACATAATTTGATACGCGAATGATATTATGAATGATCATGACTGAATTATCGATTGAAAACAAATTGACGTCTTCTGTTGATCAATCAAGCGTTGATTCCCTGATCAAGCTTTATGAAACCGAAGGTGAGACTTTTATGACTTACGTTCCTATTTTATTGTCATCGTCAGTTAGATTGTGGCGATATAATACATATATAATAATAATATGAGTAGTAGGAAAGGTCTTTTCTTTTTTGTGTCCCTGCTTAGTTACAGCCCCCTGAAGATGGCGTCCGAAAAGCAGTTTTTGTTTTTTTTTATTGAAAATCAATAAACTTTCCTGTATTAAATCAAGCAGATATTTTATAAGGACGGGAAGGCATCAAAAAAATTTTGGTTCTGTTCGTCAATGATAGAAAGGGGTAGAAAAATCCATCCCTGATCCTTGCTTCGCAAGAAACTTTTTCGATATTCATATCTATTAATAAAAAATTAATTTTGGATAACTTAATCCATTCTCAAAAAATCATCTTGAGATTTTTGTCACATATACTCATCAAGATGATTGTGTGCACAAACGCAGAAATATTCGATATGCACTTAGTTTACGGTCTTTTTTTTCCGTGAATTTTCCAAAGAAACTACAAGAGACCTTATTTATTAGGAATGGATCAAGCTATCCAAAATCAATCTTTTATTTTGAAATACGGATATGGAAAAAAGTTTCTTGCGGAACAATGTTTAGGGGTAGCTTTTTCTAGCACTTTCATTCATAGAGGAACAGCACCGAGTTCTTGTCAGTTTTTCGATTCGCAAGACAAAAATTGAAAACTGCTTTTCGGGCTGTAACTAAGCAGGAGGACTCAGAAAAGAAAATTGCATATTAAAGGTGGTCCACCTTATTTTCTGACGAAGAATCACCCCCTTAATTTTTTTGCAACTATTCCTATGGACCATGTAACCATGTATATATGCTGTGCCATACTTAATGATAATAAATTTCTTCTTTTCGTTTGATATACATAGAATTTATCTATTCTATTTTGAACTGTGTGCCCAACAAAAATGATCAAGTTTACTGAATGTATATCACTGTGCGACTAATATCAATTAATATATCCATTACTCTACCTTATTCGAAGTCTATGAATAAATTTTATTTCATTCAGAAATAAACATTCTATTTCTTGTGAAATCTCAACTTGCGTTGCGTTGTAAAAATGATCTGGAAACTCGGACACATCGATTCCCTAGGTCACAATAATTATGAGTTATTATTAGGACCAACGTGTACAAATCCCAAAGTTACATTTTCACTGACACAAAAATTGTCATTAATATTTTGAACTAAATAATTATGGTAAGGGCGGCAAAATTTGAATAGCCTATTGGCGGCAAATATGTAAATCCGCCACTGGTTGAGAGATAAGCAGATTTACGAAGATATGCTTAATACCCTTGGTGATCAATGTCCTTCGTATGCGACAAATTGGACTGCAAATCTTCAAAAGGGGTAAATTTTCCATTGAAGATGATGATCGATCAGGAAGGCCAGTTTCTGTGTCAGTCCCCGAAAATATCGATGCAGTTCATGACATCATTTTATCAGACCGTCGAATTGGGCTAAAACGGATATCTGCAGCACTGAATATCTCATAAGAACGTGTTCATCATATAGTTCACGTCAATTTGGACATGAGAAAAATTGCTGCAAAATGGATCCCCAAATGTTTGAATGTTGACCAAAAGCGTGCAAGGGTAGAAGCATCGTGTTCGATCTGTGCTCGAATTGAAAACGATGTAGACTTCTTAAACCGAATTGTTACCATGGATGAGACTTGGGTACATTTCTACGATCCAGAAACAGAGCAACAATCGATGGAATGGCGACACTCTGGTTCTCCAAGACCTAAGAAGTTTCGTGTCCAAAAATCTGCTGGAAAAGTTCTTGCTTCAGTTTTTTGGGATTACCATGGAGTAACCATGAATGATTTTTAGTATAAGGGTAGAACAATATCCGGAGAGTACTATTCGACATTGCTGGCCACTCTGCGGGAAAAAATTAAAGAAAAAAGAGGCGGAAAGCTATCCAAAGGTGTTTTGATTTTGGAGGACAATGCCCATACACACAAATCTCATGTTGCCATGCAAAAAATTCGTGATTTTGGGTTCGAATTACTAGAAAACCCCACTTATTCACCAAATTTGGCTCCATCCGACTATGATCTCTTTCCTCAACTGAAAAAAAATTTAAAAGGTTGTAAAATTTCTTCCAACGAGGAGGTTATAAAAGCTGTGGAGGTCTGGTTTGCAGAGCAAGAAGAAACATTTGTTCTGAAAGGTCTAGAGACGTTGCAGGTTCGCTGCAATAAATGTATCCAGTAAAGAGGAGAATATGTTGAGTACCTAATAAAATATTTCGTTTGTTTTTATAGCAGGCTAAGAATTTTTCAATATATCCTCGTATCTTACAAATTGTCTCCTGTAATCAATGTCTCTGAATCCAAAATTCACACTTCGCTGGTCAGGAAGCTTTCTAAAGAGCTTGTCATTTGCTAAAAGTCTAACAAGAATGGATAGATCCAAACTATGCTTTCATATCAATTGATAACGAAAGTAGGCAATGTCAAGCATTCCTCTCGAAAGATCACAGTGAAAGCGACATTTCATTTCACTTCGTTATTTTCACTCTATACGTTTTTGTTCCCACCTCCCGTTTCCCGTATCTTTGTGCTACCCGACAGTGTCACATTTGGTTCCTGTCACACTCCGTATTACGTTTCCATCCCTCGGGAGCAGTCAACGCATTTCATCCTCGGGAAGCCACTGCACTGCTGCGTGGTGAAAAATGAATCCAGCCAGCAGATAAGCGCGTATCAGTATAATGGCAAGAATTAAACTCGGATTTTGGAGATAATACAATTTCGGAAGCGCGTATATATCACGACGAATATCGCGTTTTTCTGTTGGACCGTGCGATTGTTAGGGTTGGGTTCGAATGGGGTCCTTTAATTTCTGCTGGGGTAGCCTTTTGTAAATTTTCCCGGTGAACCCCAAAGGAAGAATGTGGATTCGCATTGAGATACTTCTTCCTATGCTAAATTTCATTCCAGATACGCTGGCATTAAGAAGCCACACCAGCACATATTTTGTACTAAGTGACATAGAAAATAGAACCCTTAGGTATGATAATTTCCAGGAATATATTTGTTTGGGGTTTGAGGACGCTGTCCAATCCACTTTTCCAACAAGATAATGCACAACAGCGTGTAGCCAGACTTACGTTGGCTCATTTTGAAGAAAATTTGTTGCCTTGGCCCCCTAGATCTCCCGATCTTTCACCCACAGAACACGTATGGGACATTATGGTGGGAAGATTACTCCATTTACCCAATTCTCTACGTACTCTAACTGCCCTTCGATATGACTGATATGAGGTAAAAATTGCATGGTATGAGATGGCTCGAAAGGAAATCTACCATCATTGCCATTCCGTACAAAATATATCCAAATTCATGTGATGAAGGAGGTTTCCAATGAGTGTAGTGAAATGATGGGCATTCCATATACCCATAACCTGTTCTCTTCACCATTGAGCTGAAGGGAAAGACGTTTCCTTGCTTTATTCTCTTTATTTCCTTCAATACGTGCAAGGCAATAGATCCATGCACATTTGAAGAAAAAAGTATATGGGGAGTCAGGGAGAGTTGAACCCCTTTTCACTCTGAAGCCACTTGTAAATGGTAGCAACTAATTAACGATAGAGTAACGATAGAGTGATGGTGAGATGACCATTTTGAGTACAGAAATTCTTTTTTTGGGAACTGAAAGTTGGCTCATATCTCCCTAACTCATGGGAGAGTTGAACAGTGGGCGAGAGAGACTCGACCATAAGCTTGTTTATCAGGAAAAACATCGAAAGAAAACAATTTCCAATGACCAATGATTGTCTATGTCAAGGTTTTCATCACCAGATATATCAGCGTATGAAATACGCATTTTCTATTTCAGAGTCACTCTCACTTATTTCCGAGATGTTTCTTCACTTTTTCGAACTTTTGTATATTTTTCATAATTATTTATTTTATTCAATTTTCTTTTTTTGAAGCAAACTATTATCTTGGCTCAGTGCGGGAAACTTGGACCACTGATTATATCTCCCGACCATAGCATGGGTCAAAAGTCTCCACCACTCCCTTTTAGCCTATTCAACAGATGTTTTCTTGAAACTTTTACTACTATTATTGAAAAGGCTCATCGTTTGTAAAACAATATTAATCAATGAAAGCAACAAAACTAAATAACACCACGCACCTATTTAACTTTTCAGACTGTTTAACGAACAATCATTATTCAATTTCTTACTTCCTAACAACAAAATCACGTTCAACCCTCTCACTCCCGAACTGTTCTGATGGCGTCCAAAATGGAGCCGCCACCAGTTGTGCCTTGTTACGAGTATGTCTCAAGCTATTTACGATACCGGTAGCGCGAAATTTGAATTGAAATATTTGAGGTGGTTCAAGTCTCCTACCCCAGCAAGTCTCCCGGTCTCCCCCTACCTAAAAAAATATTATTGCTCCCAGGATGACTGTCTGAATAATTTTTCCCTTCAATTTTAACGATAACTCCAAATTGATCAATATATTCCTCAAATCACTCAATTTCACATTCCTGCGTCAAAAGAGTATTAATTTTTTGTGAAGGAATATGGGGCCAAATATGCACCTTTTCTTAAGTATGAGATAACAGAAAATGCACCACCTTCTGTCGTATGGGGTAACAGAAAAGGAAGGTTTTCTTACGTTCCAGATTATTTTCTTTCATTATTCTAGATCTGAATTTTGAACAACAAAAATGTTGTTACTGTTTATTTTAGTTGGGTGTAAACTGCTGAAAGTCTCAGTGGAAAGTTTATCACAAACAAAAAAGGTCTGAAGAAGTAAAATAGAAAACCCTTTTGCATTTTAAGGTATAATTTTATGTAATTTCTGATTATAAAATGTTGATTTAGTAAGTTTTTTTTCTATATCTCCGAATTGGTGCGTTAAAAAATCATCCCAAAAAAAGCAAAGCATTAAATAATCAGCGTTTTATAATTCATTTTCGTATGGATGTCTTAATGGAAAATTCAGAGATGGTAGGCAAACTTGGTGTTCCTTCGTGTTTCAAATCGAATTTATTTCACTAATCGAAAAATCCTTCGTTGGTTCATTCGTCACGTCTCACCATTGAAAGGGATGTTCACAATAGGGAGCTAAGGCTCATTATTGAGACGAATGTTTAAGGCACATCACTCGCCTTGAAGGAAGAGGCATTAATCAATACTGGCTTGGAATGAACATGGGGCCCTTTCGAAGAGATAAAAACAGTGTCGGCAATAAATCACCTACAGTCGTTCCTCAATTTGTGCCTGAACAATTGGGACCGTCACAAAAGATATTTGATTCCAGGGGTTATGGAATAGATTATCTCCTCGGGATGTGGGTGAACGATTGATTTCTATTTGGGGGACGTTTGACGATGCTTCTGGATTTTAGTATTTAATTCCCAATAAGATTGATTTTGGTCGGCTTTCAAGCATATACGAGGGTGTATTGATATCTAGTTAGCCTAGACCAGTTCCATGAATAAAAAAAATATTGCGTTACCATAGCAACTAACAATAACTAGACACTAGAAGTGTCAGTGAGAAGTTTGAGGTCAAAAAAATAAACCAGGGTTACGCAATAAATTTAAAGAAAGGAGATGTCCACCGAAATTGTGAAAATCGAAAAATTGGAGTATCGAGCCATCATCAAGTACCTGTATTTAAAAGGGTTATGCGGTAAGCAGATTTACGAAGACATGCTTAATACCCTTGGTGATCAATGTCCTTCGTATGCGATCGTGGAAAATTGGACTGCAAGCTTCAAAAGAGGTAGATTTTCCATTGAAGATGATGACCGATCGGAAAGGTAAGTTTCTGTGTCAGTCCCTGAAAATATCGATGCAGTTCATGACATGATTTTATCAGCCCCTCGAATTGGGCTAAAACGCATATCTGAAGCACTGAATATTTCATACGAACGCGTTCATCATATAGTTCACGTCAATTTAGACATGAGAAAAATTGCTGCAAGATGGATCCCCAAATGTTTGAATGTTGACCAAAAGCGTGCAAGGGTAGAAGTATCGCGTTCGATCTGTGCTCGATTTGAAAAGGATGTAGACTTCTTATACCGAATAGTTACTATTGATGAGACTTGGGTACATTTCTACGATCCAGAAACAAAGCAACAATAGATGGAATGTCGACACTCTGGTTTTCCAAGACCTAAGAATTTTCGTGTCCAAAAATCTGCTTGAAAGGCTTCAGTTTTTTGGGATTACCATGGAGTAATCATGATTGATTTTTTAGATAAGGGTAAAACAATAACCGGAGATTACTATTCGACATTACTGACCACTCTACGGAAAAAAATTAATGAGAAAAGACGCAGAAAGCTATCCAAAGGTGTTTTCTTTTTGCAGGACAATGCCCCTGTTTAAAAGGTCGTAAATTTTCTTTCAACGAGGAGGTAATAAAAGGTGTGAAGGTCTGGTGTGCAGAGCATGAAGAAACATTTTTTTTTGAAAGGTCTACAGAAGTTGCAATTTTGCTGGAATAAGTGTATCCAATTAAGAGTAGAATATGTTGAGTAATAAAATATTTTGACATTGAAATTTTGTTTGGTTTTGAAGTAGGCTAAGAATTTTCCAATATATCCTCGTACCTGTAGATTGCAGATTTTAAGGGGGGTTGCATTGCGCTGCGACCTTAAGATCTGTTGTGCCCCCCATAAGAGCGTTTCTTGTCATTAAGTCATCTACGGCTTGGCCTCCATCAGTGCCAGAGTTCTAATAAAATCTAGTAGGTATCTGGGCTTCAAGGAAACTTCCTCACTCGTAAAAATTTGACATTTTTTTGAGTTGACTTGCATAATCGCGATGCATTCCGTCACAAGGTAATCAGGAGCTAATCTTCAAAACAAAATCTGCACTCCTGTGCAGTTTCTGCTAGATATATTCTCCTCATTAGGTGCTTTCTGAGGCAGAAATGCCTGTAAGTAACTCATAAAGGAGGTGTATGTCCATCCACCACATCCAGACATTCCTTTATTGTTAAAGTTCCCCAGGAACTATTTGAAATGATCCAGGATCCAGCCTCGTAAGATTCCACCAGAGGATTTCCCTTTCGGTTTTCTTCTTCTACTCTTTCTTGTAGGCACATTTCCCTAAATCACAGCTAGGGGTTGCCGAGCGTAGGGATTTAACAATGATGGTTTTTATTATAGAAGATGTAGGAACCATCTAGAGATCTGCACTAAAATTTCCTGAATACATTTCTTCCTATAAAAAGTTCCACCCTGTTCGTGACACATACATATTTTCAATATTTCTTCTCTATAATTTTCATATTGATTGCTCCAATATACTTGGGCAATACGTCTGGAAGTGTTGGACATAATCCTGAAGTGAACTTCTTCGAAAAGTTCAAAAGGGTCCTATTCCCCAAATAATCAGCGATGATAAAAGTTTCCCGGTTATAATAGGTTGAGAAGCTGATGGAATTAATGGAAGTTTGAGTCCCTTTGAAAGGTGTTCAGAGTTCTTCGTGGCGAACTTCAGCACTTCAATGTTATTGTCAATAACACGGGCGTTCAATGAATTATTCGATGGAAAATACGTAAGGGATTGTTGGTTCGAAGGAAAAACGGTGCAGATGTCTTTTACTGTACAGGGTGGGCAAAATTCGTTGTCCACTGGGGGGATCTCGAGAAATAAAAGAGCTAGAAGAAAACGGATGACACATTTTCCAGCTCTTTTACAGAGAAACAAAGAATGGTGAAAACGGTAGCTTCCTACGATTCTTCGTTTTAGAGTTATCAGCAAAAAATGAGATTTTTGACGATTTCGAAAAGTTCTCATAACTTTTTTGTCTTTGAAGTTACAGATCTGAAACTAGGCCCTTTTTTACGTAGAATTCACTGATGAGCTCAAAATATTTTCTCATTTCGAATCATTAGGTGAACCTTCGTTTTTTTAAATGCAAACTTTTATTTTTGAATTGAGAAAAATCTCTTGTGAGTAGATTCTATGTATAAAAGTGCCTGAGAAGTTTTAACTTTCAGATCTGTAACTTCAAAGACAAAAAAGTTATGAGAACTTTTCGAAATCGTCAAAATCTCATTTTTTGCTAATAACTCAAAAACGAAGAATCGTAGGAGGCTACGGTTCTCACCATTCTTTGTTTCTCTGAAAAAGAGCTCGGAAATGTGTCATCGTTTTCTTTTAGCTCTTATAGTTCCCAACATCCCCTAAGTAGTCAACGAATTTTGCCCACCCTGTACAGGATATTCCAGATTCGATGTGCAGTGAGGGCATCTCGGAAACCAGAACCTTTCAGAGAAGCAAAGAATGGTGGAAACCGTAGCCTTCTACGATCCACGATCCTTCGTTTTTGAGTCATAAGAAAAAATTGAGATTTTGACGATTTCGATGAGTTGAAGCTACAGATCTGAAACTTAAACCCTCTACAATCACTTTTTCCCAAAAAATGCACTGAAAATCTTAAATGAAATTGATCATGAAGTCTCCCATAACCTGACTCAACATAGAAGCATAAAGTTATATACGCATTATTCTATTATTATTCGAGATACGACCTATATTATACAGGGTGTTTCCAAATTATACGTGAACCTTGGAGGAGGTGTAAGTATCACTCATTTGCTGTCGTTTGAGCCATATCTCTCACCTTACTTCATTTTTCGTTAATTTTTTCTACGTTGATCAAGTTTGATTATAATTTTGGATTATTTTCATCAGAAAAAGTAATAATACGCATGAAAACAGCAAATCTATCTATTGTATTAGATGTTGAAAAAGAATAAGTATGATTTAAAAGTTGGTATATGAAAAAAAGAAAAAATTTCTAATATCAATTGCATGCAACTTTCAAATTCCAAAATATCTTTTTCTGATGAAATTAATGCGAAATTATAATCAAATTTGATCAACGTAGAAAAAATTGACGAAAATTAAGTAAGGTGAGAAATTTTTTGAAAAACACCAGAACTCAAATATCTAGGACTGTTGATTTTTGGTTATCAATAAATATGGCTCAACCGACAGCAAATGATTGATACTAACACATCCTTCAAGATTTACGTCTAATTTGGAAACACCCTGTATATTCCATATCAGAAAAAAATATGGGACTGGAATATGAGAGGGTAACATGATCTTATATTTAAAAAAATAAAAGTTATGCATCTTTTGAAAATCGAGGTCGAAAATGTGACATCCATTTCTCTCTAATTCTCACGATTACAGAGCTACCATTCAATCCCATATATTGCCTAACCTGTACCTTCAAGGTCCCTTATATTCATGGAAAAAATATTGAAAAAAGTATCAAGTTAGTCTTATGTATTATCTTCATAGACTCTCTTTTTCCTTCCAGAAAAACCATCCTTCTGAACATCATCGAAGAAGATAGGTACGAGAAAGATGTTCTAATGTACGTACAACTAGGAGAACCCCAGATGTCAGGCGGTAAGAAAATTCCCCAGGATCATTTTTTCATGTCTTCAAGTCCGTTTTTCTTTCATATACTTTTCCGCACACTCTCTATCTGCTCCACCACACTGCATGAATGCTATAAAGTAAGTATCAATGTGTTTGTGACATAAATGTCTGAAATTTCAAGTGAATGTTTAGAATAGCCATGAATGTTTACCTTAAGCTTCCACACCTAGCCGATTTTCATTATCATTTCCCTCACAGATCAGTTATGATTTCGAATGTTTGAAACTGAACAAATTGAATTCACTCAGTATATTTTACGAATTTACGTATTGAGTACAATTTTTGAATATTCGCTTCAAGGTATTTATTTTGATCAGTTACCAGAGTATGTTCACTTTATAAAATATAGATATTGTTTTTTTTTCAGTAAAAAATGAAAGAATAAAGTTTCATAGAAAAAATTTCAAATCGAAAATATGAGAAATTCTAGGTTGGAATAACAGAGAAAATAACGAAATGAAGAGCAATTTGGGAATCATAGTAAAGCTACTATTTGGTTGATCCCGCATATCAATATCTCCAGAACTTCGTAGTTTTGGGAAAGTTCAAAAAACCGTAGTTGAAATTTTGTGTTGTGTATCTCCATTTGGAACAACAAAGTTTTTATCAACTCTCGAAATAACCGGAAGCTTTTAGTTGAATAGATCTTCGACATTCATTATGAATATTTGAAATCTTTTGAAAAATATCACATTTGATTCTACAAATATTTCTAGTGGATATTTGCGTGAAACATCCTGTATACTTTTATATCAGAGCAAACAATTGATTGTGCAACTCCTGCATATTATGCGGTTTATAGTTGCCCGAGTTCTCTATCGACAAAATATGTCCAAAAACCTTCGCCCTGTTTCGTTAGGATGAACCAACAAGTACACAATTCAATCTGTGTGGACTCTGGCTCAACGAAGCATTCCAAAAAGTTAATTCTAACTTTGGAATTAATTTTGTGGGAAGAAAACGAGAATTTTCCAACTTTCATGTTGATATAATGAAAACTTTTTCATTATTTTTGGGTCGAAAATGCGATTATGAAACTTAGGGCATTAATTTAATCAAGGATAACGTGAAAATACCATACAGTGAGAGTGAATGTAAACTTCGTATATTGTGTTTGGGTTTTGTAGACGACATTATGAAATGACTAAATATCGGAAGCCTGTAGAAACGTATTTTCAACGAACTTCAACAATACGTTATTCTAAGATGGAGATGAGAGAGGGAATTTTCTATTCTTATTGAGTACCTACACCTACCCCTATTTTCAGAATTGAAAAATATAAGTTGTGTGGAATATTTTCCCAAATATGTGAGGTCATGATAAGGAAAAGGTCGGGTTGATATTGGTTCTTGTATTGGTAACGAATTCTCCAATAAATGTCATAAGCTAAATGATTCATTAGTCTTAGACCTGGCTCTTTGCATGCTGCCTAACAATTTGTCACAGCCATTTCCCTTTCAAAATCATTGTTATTGCTCGTAGAAATTGATTCATAACTTTCGATCAGATCAATTCGAATGATTGATTTTTGTTTTTCGGGATATAATTTTTCAGGTTTCCTTACTGAATTCGAAACTTTCTATCAATCTTTTGTAGAGGTTTTTTTTTTTCATCAAATTCCTCATATTGATTACAGGAAATTAACGAGAAAATTGGTGATACTTGAATTACAAATTCTTCAACCCAACGAGATAGAGGAAAATGCATGGCACATTACAGTCGTCTTTTTTCGAGAAACTTATAATGCCATCAACTGCATTACTCTATCTTTTGTTTTCGAGTTATAGGTCAAGATTTAAATTTCAACTTTGGTCATTATCTCCGTTTCTATTTGAGCTAGTATGTTGAAATGAAAACATTATATAGACACTTTTTTGATAGCAATCTAGTGGAGCATTATGATTTTTTCCAACAGGTATTTTCGCTGAGCTATAACATAAAGATATATTTTTCCTTATTATAACAGTAGTTTAAAATGATATCTGGGTGATGTATAATAATATTTCTGAAACGGTAAAAAAATGGCGATTATTTCTAAGTCATTTCAAACTACTGTTTTTTTAAGAAAAAACACAAGTTTATGTTATAGCTCAGCAAATAAACCTAGAGAAAAAAATCATAATACGCCACTGGATTGCTATCAAAAAAGTGTCTGTAGAATGTCTTCATTTCAACATCCTAGCACAAACAGAAGCGGAGATAATGACCAAAGTTGAAATCGCCCAGATTTGACTCAAAAACAAAAGAAGATAGAGGAATATAGTTGATGGCATTATTAGTTTCTCGAAAAAAGACGACATGAATGGTACATTCATTTTTCTCTATCTCGTTGGGTTAAAAAGTTTTAGTTCAGGTATCACCAATTTTGCCCAGCCTGTACATATACCTAGGTTTGAAACGTGTTACATAATTTACTATTTCTCATATCAACACAAAACTATCTGAGATGAATTTAAGGATTTTCTTTTCTGTGTTCATCAATGATTTCATCTCTTTCTAAGAAACAAATGTCGAAAATTGTCATTTTCAAGAGTGAAAGAGGAAACTGCACCAAAAATTCTAGTCCCAAAAATGTTCAACTTAATTAAGTCCTATCAACTTTCATACAAGGTTATTTCATGTTGGAATCTGTTCATTTGGATACTTACTCAATCTCCACAATCAAAAAATAAGAAATTTAATCAATTATTTCTATTAAGTCTGTTTTAAGGAGTCTGTAATAAAATTATGATTACGATGAACAAAAAAAACTGATTCGAGATGGTTTGGGATTTTTCCAAAAAAAAGTATAAATTGACGTCTGCATTAACATCGGCAAAAAATTTTTTTTACAAATCTCTGACAAGGACCAGGTTCAGGAAATATTCATTAAATTCTTACCTGAAAATCAACTCTGGGAAATTCTTGGAGGAAAAAACAACAGAATTTTTTATCTCTCTCAAAATCCACTCAAGTCTATTCGAATCTGATTTATTATCACACATCAAACTCATCCAAAGCATTTAATATCGTCGATTTCTTTCACTGTTCCTACTCATCTACGGACAAATTGATCAAGAAAAGAAACGTTCAATTACGGTGAACTAAGTCCACAAGTCTAACAAGTTAAGAAATTTCTTCCTCCTTTCGATTGACCGTCATCCAAACTTTTTCCCCTGGAGAAGGTTCGGCTAATTGTCGGTTTTATAGGAGGTACGAAATTTTCCCCGTAAAAAGTCTTTGACGGCCATCCAATATCGAGACTCATTCGCCTTAACGATGACACGAAAGTAATCTTCATAGGAATTAGATTTAATCAGTGAGAACTCTCCAGCAGCTGCAGATTTTATGACGGTAAATCCGATAAAGGAAAAGTACTCCTGAGGAGGACGAGCGTGCTAATCTCCTACACTTTGTGAGGTTCAAAAGAAATTTTTGGTGTCGAATATCAAGGGATGAGAATGTTGAAAACTACCCCTAGTGAATTCGTAGCATAAGCAAATAATGGTTATCCTGAAATAATATCCAACAGTTTAATATGGACTGTTCAATAATTCATAGGGATCATGTATGAATTAGTTCTCTTCTTGGCTTTTGTTGAGTTATCTGAAACTTCTGATATAGGTGCATGGAAATACCAGTTCTCACCCTTGTCGCCTGATTAATGAGTTGCTGGAAGCTGAAGCTATTTAGTGGTTGGCTAGCCAGCTCGCTGTCCAGA
The DNA here is from genome assembly GCF_907165205.1 of Coccinella septempunctata. Classification (NCBI taxonomy): domain Eukaryota; kingdom Metazoa; phylum Arthropoda; class Insecta; order Coleoptera; family Coccinellidae; genus Coccinella; species Coccinella septempunctata. The sequence continues at coordinate 39,798,610 of NC_058190.1, read as the reverse complement.
GTTGAATTGAATCCAGAATGTCTGGCAGAGATGTCTAGACATCTGTCCTTCCTAGCACAACCGATAAACGATCCTGATCAGCTTTCTAACGCTATTCCTGACATTTTGACCAATTCGTTCCAAAATTGTATCATCGAAAGTATGTCTTGAGTCTTAGATTAACCGGGACTCTCTCAATTATACCTCTTTAAATAATCTTTTCTCCTCTATTAAAACCTGAGATTTCTTATATTTTCACTCTTTGATTTTTATCTGACAAAAAAAATTAATAATACTAATATACATAATACAAGAATACGCAGACTGAACATATGACGAGTTTCACAGAATATGTAGTTTGGGAGCCCACGATGCTAAGTCGGGACGGTGTGGATTTTTAAAATTAGATGGTAGAAAAAAAAAAGTTCTATGATGTATGCACTTTCAGCGATGGGGAAAACGACTGCAGGTTTTCAAAAAGATGTAAAAAAAATCGTCAGGTGTACATACTCGAGCCTGTCAGATCAAGATACTGTATATGCCCTACGTGTCTTTGATAATAAATTCATGTTAATCTGACAGTTTGAGTGGTGGGACTGGCCGTACGGAAGAGTTGAAAATGGCGAAAGTTTTTTCGAACGTGTCAGATTTTCAGAGTATATGTATTATGTATATTGGACCCAAAGGAAGCTACTTTTTATTAGACTGACAATTCGGACGTGACGCCCGGTCACAGCGGTCCTTTGAGAATGCAAAAAACCCATTAACTGACACTAGTCAGGGGGGTTTTCATAAGCTCTCAGTTTGAAGATCCTACCTCCAATCGTATTTGTATACATTATGAAAGTTGTAGACAATAAAATTCTATACAACTTTTGTCTGAAGCAATTTAACATACTCTTAACCATTTTCCAGCTAGTTTGATGAGCACGAGGAGCTTAGCCATACATACAAATGGGCAAATGGGCAAGTTCAATGTAGAATTCCATCAGTATAATGTACATTCATCGCCATATATCTCAAAAACGTTTGGACGTAAAAAAAATGCTTCGGACGAAATTTGTAGAAATTGTTGTGGTCTACATTTTTCATGATCAATACAAAAACAATTTGAAGCTCAGGAGGGGAGATAATTCAAAAAACTTATTTTTGTGACCTTCATTGCAAATTTTTATTGTTTCGGCTTGCTGAAACTGTCAGATTATATTTTCTCCGTTATTTTTGAATCATAAACTTCAAAATAAGAAAAGAAGCCACCTCGCTCAAGAATGTACATGTGATGTTATTTTTTGCGCTTTGCACACATTTTCTTCACGCTTAAATTGTCAGGTTAAGAGAATGTACACTTTCGAATATGTAATTAACCAAATAATATCTCGATTATGTACAATGATCGTTTTTATTCACTGTCAATTCCTTCCTGTATATACAGGTCTAATTTTTACTACAGGTACTCTACAGAGCCCAAGGTATCTCCCCTTATGTTAATCTGACACGCTCGAGTAAGTCCCGAATTTCCTTTTTGGGCTCCCCAACTAAAACATTTTAATTCCTGAATATGTTAAATGAGTAGCTATGAAAATTCATTCAGCAGATACGACAAAACTACAAGAGACCATGCATAAAGTATAGTATAACAACAGAGCTTCTTTTTAAATTCTTTCAAATTAACAGTGGCTCACCAAAAAAAAAACGTTCTGGAGGAAAACAGGAAAAATTACACCCTGTAGATTTGCTATCGAAATTGGCATGTCACATGGTGTTAACTGTCAATTATAATATTCATGCCAAATTTTAGTTGAAAATTTTGTGAAGTGTACAGGGTGGGCAAAATTCGTTGTCTACTGAGGGGATCTCGAGAACTATAACAGCTAGAAGAAAACGGATGACACATTTCCGAGCCCATTTTCGGAGAAATAAAGAATGGTGAAAACCGCAGCCTCCTACGATAAAGTTCTCATAACTTTTTTGTCTTTGAAGTTACAAATCTGGAACTTGAACCTTCTACAGGCACTCTTTTAAGTAGAATTCACTAATGTGCTCAAAATATTTTTTTATTTGGAATTATTAGGTTAAATTTAATTTTTTTTAAATGCCAACTTTTATTGAATGTTTTTGAATTGGAAAAAAAATTCTCAATAGATTCTACCTATGAAAGTGCCTAAGAAGGTTTAAGTTTCAGATCTGTACCTTCAGAGACAAAAGTTATGAGAACTTTTCGGAATCGTCAAAATGTCAACTTTTGTTCATAACTCGAAATCTAAAAATGATAGGCTGATTCTGTTTTCTGTTTTCAGATTTGGATTAGTCATGAAAAAAAGCTCGAGAATGTGTCATCAGTTTTTCTCTAGCTGCTATAGTTCCCGAAATCCCCTCAGTAGACAACGAATTTTGCCTACACTGTAAAAACTAAAAGAGAAAAACTCTAAAAAATTCTTTAACACCCTGTATCTCGAAAATGAATCGTTTGCGGTCTCATGTTTAGGAGACTTTTTTCAATAAGTAGTTCCTCCACTCTTGATGACTGAATTGTCCATGAGAAACAAATCTATATGGATCTGCCAATCAAACGTTGATTCTCCGATCAATCTTTGTGAAACCGACACTCTGGTGTCTGATCAAAATAAAGATTTTGAAGCGAATATTCGGAATATTCCTCGAATAAATTGATGGAAGTTCAGTGCTTACTGATTATATTAGCCATTCCTAAAGTTATTTGGGAAAAATTATCGTTAGGACATTTTTAAGGGTGGTAGAACTCTTAATTAATCCCCATAACAAAAACGATTATTTTCTGGTGTTGTATAAATACTGTTCGACATTTTTGATTCGTGAATCACCTTGCATAACTGAGTTTTCCTGAATGAAAATACTTGATTTCACGAAGTCACCAGAGTTAGTGTAGGTCTTTCCAAATTATAAAAAAATATTAATTCCGGTGGAAATCAAGATGAAAGGATAACGACTTCTGAACTAGTATTTTGATTGCTCCGTGTCTACACCAAATTAAAAACAACAACGGATTCCGAGCACCAAGGTGAAATTCAACCATCCAATTTACTTCCCCTCTTCTTTAATTACTCCTTCATCAGTCAGAGGGCCATCTCCCAAAACATCGGATCTTAATTCCGGCCCCGATTCTCAATCATCCACTGTCAAGTCACGCTTCTAGATCTGCGAAACTTAGCTTATTATCTTCCTCACTTCATCCCGCAGCGGGGAATTCAATTTAGCATCTCCAAATAATCAGAATTGTGTTTTATGTGTTCTTCAGACGATGAAACAGCTAGTCTGGCAGCCTCGGCCGAAAAGAAGAAACCGGAGGAGAGGACGGAACAGGAGAAGGTGGCAATAATGGGTCGACCCAGGCTCGGGGATATTTCCAGAGCACAAATTAGAATCAAGGAGAGCAAGGAATTCAAGGTGAGGCATCCGCAGTTCATTAATTCGGAATATAAGACCTTGACAGATATCAGGGAAGCTTTTTGGGGACGTGACTTATCCTTTGAGGCGGTTAGTTAATCCGGATGCCTTTGGGAGGACAGAATGGAGGCATGTGAATTCTACATTAATCATTACAAAAGGGCGGTATTGACAGGAAATGTCGTGATTTCGAATTTCGAGAGCATCTGGAATAAATTGGTGCTTCACATCACTCTGATCTTGTCCAAGCTTCCGAAGGTAGTTTCGGTATCAGATCAAAATTTAAAGATTGGATAATAAGTAGTTTTACAGAGTGGGTTAACTGAATTAAAAGTAACGCACATAAGTTTCTTGTAGAAAAATGCTGGAATAGGTCAGTTATTATTGCATAAACAGAGTATAATCTATGCTATCTATTTTCTTGAGCATCATGACATTCATAATCACTTGTGATTTATAAGCCATTCACTGGTTTATCAAACTTTATGGTACAAACTATAGAAGGAGGCTCCGATGATAGAGATATAACTATACAAGGTGGATCTTTGACTCGTACAAATATTTTAACAGTAGATTCTTGGGATCAAAAGAAACACTTTTTTTCTTTACCATTTTTTCCCAATCGGCTTGGTTTAAAAGATACAGGCTGTTGAAAAACCATAAAGTATTTATTTTTATTTCTATCTCACAATTGGTTTTATCGAATGAAATGAATTTCGGAATATGGTTTTTCAATTATTTGATGAATCTTTTTTGAACACAAGATATCACCCACGTCTTTCAGTTTTCTCATTATGACCATTACATACCATAAAAATACCAATAATTCAAAGAACCCGACTCTTGAAACTAAGTTGGACGCTATTTAATGAATATTTGAATGTTTTGTGAAATATAAGTATTTTTCATATTTTCTTCGTATTCACCGTTTTCGAGAAAAATAAAAAATTTCTGTGATTTTCGGAAAATTGGGTACTTTGGCTGAATGCAACTCTGTTCAAAACACTCACAGATGTGTAGTGTCATAGATTTAGCTTGTTATTCTGAAGGGAATTTTGTTTCTCCAAGGGTGGTATAGCTCATTATGAAAACTTAACATGGCTATATATTTTTATCAGGACCGAATCGGAAAAAATGGTGAAGAAAAAAAGTGTTTCTTTTGACTTCATGAATCTACTGTTAAAATATTTGTAAGAGTACAAAACTCACCCTGTATAGCAATATTGAAATGAATACATATATTATTGATAATAAGGTGATATAATTATTACAGAGGAAATACACAATCGTGGATAAAGTGCAGGGTGGGCAAAATTCTTTTTCTACTGAGGGGATCTCGAGAACAGCAGAAGCTCGAAGAAAACGGATTGCACATTTTCGTGCTCTTCTTCAGAGAAAAAAAGAATGGTGAACACCATAGCCTCCTACGATTCTTCGTTTTTGAGTTATCAGCAAAAAATGAGATTTGGACGATTTCGAAAAGTTCTCATAACTCTTTCGTCTTTGAAGTTACAGAAACTTGATCCTTCTGTAGGCACTGTAAAGTAGAATACACTAACGAATTCAAAATATTTTTTCATTCCTAATCATCAGCCGTACTTTGGTTTTTTTGAATGCAAACTTTTATTGAATTTGTTATTTTTGAATTGAAAAAAAATCTCTTGTCAATAGATTCTACCTATAAAAGAGCCTAAGAAGTTTCAAGTTTCATATCTGCAACTTAAAAGACAAAAAAATTTTGAGAACTTTTCGAAATCGTCAAAATCTCATTTTTTGCTATAACCCAAAAACGAAGAATCGTTGAAGGCTACGGTTTTCACCATTCTTTGCTACTGTTAAAAGAGCTCGGAAATTTGTCATCCGTTTTCTTCGAGCTCTTGTAGTCCTCGACATCCCCTCAGTAGACAACGAATTTTGGCCACCCTGTACAGTATTCTACTCTTATATTATGGGTATTAATCCTTAATAACAGCCATCATAATATGCTCGTTGAATAATATACTATTAAGTACGCAATTGTAATCGTATTGTTTTCCTAACGCCTTATTGTTTACTGTGAAAAGGATAACAATCCCCGCACAAATAAACATTTATAGGATGGTTGCAGATATGATATTATGCACGGTGTAGCTATATAAGGAGTTGGAAATATAAGGTACACCTTGTATATGTTGTTCAGAATATAATGAAAAAATGTTATAATGAACTATATCTGTTTGTATATTTTTATGGAATTCACCCTCCAATACTGAATCGACGTCAATGTTTTTTATGATTTTTTTTTAATTGAGATTTTCTGTCGATTTGAAATTCTCAAAACAACTTCTTGTGACAGAACGTGTGTTAATCCATAGCTGATACCTGCTCACTTCATCATTTTATAGCAACAAACCTAATCTCCTAATACTCCAAATTTAAGAATGAAAAGATGTAACATCAATTATTAATAGTTAAAGTTTTCAAATGCAAAGTTCTTTGAATGTCCCAGAACCTCTGCGATGAACTCAGTCGTTGAAGCTCGAAAGCGCACAGCAGCCTATAGAAAACTAACGAAATATTTTATCCGAAAGATTTTCTGTTGTGTCCTCTATATCAGATCGTATCTCCAATAATCGGAATCCATATAGCTTTCCCAAAGCTGATGTTGATTCAGGCACTCTGTATGAGAGAATGGGAGGACCCTAGAGTGAGTAAATACACACAGAGTCTGATCAAATATTTGTTAACTCAACAGAGAAATAATAATTTCCGTTCACCAAAAATTGCCTTCGATATTGACACGTTACGAAAATGTAATTTCTCGATTACACTCTATCCTCGACGATTTGTCGATATTTTCCTCCTTCATTCAGATATTCCGATAGCATTCAGCTTATAATATTCCTTTAAGCTCAAAGCTTTCTTAAGTGTCATCTCCATTTGGACTAAAGGAAGTTTTGAAGGGGCTTTAAATTCAATTATGAAACTGGGCGTAAATATTATAGAACAAGAACTCGTTCACTCATCTTATGATGAGTTGTTTCCAAAAAATTGAAAATATTGTTTTTAATATTGGTTTTGGTTCCTAAAATTTGCTAACAAGCTGGAAATGGTTTCAAATTACGGTGGGCATCTCAAATATCAGTAAAGTGAAGTTTGCGACAATTTCCTTTCAAGACTCAACTTTTGAGGACCAAGAAACTTGGTGCTCTTCGGAGCAGATATGCAGGGACAAGATTTTAAGTCATCCCCATCTTTGTTGTCGTCGAGCTCTTCGTCAGATTTCTATATCGAATTCTCTTCTAGAATATTGCATCCTTCGTTACCTGAAACCTCTTTGTCTTTCGTCGAGAATATGAACATATTGCTGAGTAATAATGGCAGCGTTTATGCAGGAGCTTGCTGCTGAACAACCCTTTCTACAGGCGCAGAAGATGAGAAACACACTATTTCTAGTTAAAAAACTTTATTTTTTCTCATTCTCAATCACATTAATTGTTGACACACTGATGGAAGAATTCATTCACACAAAAAAAAAGAAAAACATACTTCAATATTGAATCTAAAATGGAGTGAAGATAAAAAGTGATCAATACGCAAGTATGCCCTTAGGGAATCCTTTTCTGCAATTGCTTCTGTCTGTATCATACTTGCCAGGTTGAAGTTGGCTTTGGAGAGGGCCTTCTCAAACAGTCGAATGCACCTGTTGCTGGCACCTGAGATCTGTGTAGACAGCAGTAATGTATTGTGCGCCTCAGTAACTTTATCAGCTGTGGCGTTGGGGTTCATGAAAATAGAAAGAGGGTTCTGGAGGTCTGGGCTTTTTTCAGATGTCTGCTGTGCTGTGGCATCCACTGAAGACGTGAATAAATAATATTCGTTTTCTTGTGCTTTTGACAACTTACAGTCGTACATACTGTAAACACATGTGTTCTGCTTTCCTTCTTCTGGCTTAGTTTTTCGAAATTTGCTATCCATTTTGAACTAGCATCGGCTGTAGAATTGCCAAAGCTGAAAAAAATACAAAATTTTGGCGATCATTTGTAGTTGGGGAGCCGACGATGCTAAATCAGGATTTACTCAAGCGTCGTGGAGACCTATTGGATTTTGAAGATTAGATGGTAGAAAGGTTCTATGATATACCTACGCACTTTCAGCGGTGGGGAAAGCGTCTGCAGGGTCTCAAAGATGTAAAAAAAATCGACAAGGTATTTCTATGATGACAATTTCGAAATTAGTCTCTGACTGAACCTTAGAATGTACTATTTTCCAACGAGTGAATTTCCGCTTCAGCATGTATCGCTAAACACCTCGCATTAATCGCCATATATCTCAAAAACGTTTGAACATAGAAATAATTGCTTAAGACAAAGTATGTAGCCCAGGGTAGGAGATAATTCAAAAAAACTGATATTTGTGACCTTTATGGCCAATTTTTATTGTTTCGGCTTGCTAATTATAGATTATATTTCTTCAGTTATTCTTGAATCATTAGCTTCATAATAAGAAAAAACGCCACCGCGCTCGAGAATGTACACGTGACGTTTTATTTTTTGCAACTTTGGCGCCCTCCCACACATTTTCGACACGCTTAAATTGTCAGAATATGTATATACTTTTCAACATGTTATTAACCACATGTATTTTAATCTGACACGCTCGAGTATGTACAATGATCGTTTTTTTTACTATTCTGACAGGCTGTCCTAGACAATTCCCCCCTATATAAAGGTCTAAATTTTTGGTAGAGATACTCTACAGGGTCCAAGGTATGTCCCCTTATATTAATCTAACACGCTCGACTGAATCCCGAATTTCCCTCTTCGGCTCTCCAACTATTGTGGGTGAACCACTTGTAAGCTCCAAAAATTTTTATGTCATTTGAAAGGCTATTTAATCTTCTACAAAAGAAGTAAGAAGACAAAGTGCTAATAAATTCAGAGGATGTTTGGGCCCCAAAAATTAAGCCTTGACACATAATTGTCGAAAACCTCACTTTTCCCATATTTCAGATGAACTTATTCTTTTGAAACCATTACCAGCTTGTTAGCAATTTCAAGAAAGCATGGCTCTTTTTCGATCTAATTTGCTTAGGCTAATATACGTTGTAAAATGACGATAAGGGCACGTTCTTTACTGCTGGATATAGCAACGACTTGAATCATATACGGTGATTATAGTCGAAATTAACGTGTGATTGAATTTAGGCTTTGCAAAACACGTATTTAATTCAAGGTGTATCCTCTATTCAACGTCTCCTACCACATTTAGTACACGTATAATATATTGATTTATTGGGAAATATATAATTCCAAAATCAAAGAATCAAAGTTGTTCACAGAATGGCCTTTCTGTAGTCAAAACGCATATAATAAATGCACTATTAACTGATTCTACAGAGATGCTATCGATCACAGGATGTTTTCCGCTATCTCGCTGAATGCAAATCTATTCTGCAAGTGCCTCAATATTTCACCCAACTCTACGAATTAATTAGGTAAATATCAATTTCGTCCGCTATAATTCAGCCCTTTTCGGGGCAAGCAAAAACTACCTGCCATAAATTTGGCTTCGGAAGCATAATTTTTCACATTCAATTGAGATGCCCCTAAATTTCAGTAGATGTGCCGTGTTTGCAAAGAGGTGAATGCGAAGGGAGAAATGAATCAGTAGATGAATGTTTAAACGGGCGAGGCAAGGCAAAACACGTATTCGGCACTTAAAGTGACAAATATGTGGCGACTACCCACATATTTTCTTTCTCACAATTTCCATACCTTCACATGAATTGCAGCGTCGAGGCTTTTCTCTCACCTCGAAGAGGAATGAGAAAGATTCCGAATGATTACTTTGCGCGCATATCGTGATTCGGATAAATGTGGAAAGAATACCGTAAGCGAAAATTCCCTATTCAAGATTCAACTGAAAAAAATTGTTGGTTCTTTCTCAAAGAAGATAATTATCAGAAAATCGATAATGGCTACTGGGACTTTTACTTCTTCGAATTAATTAATCTTAACAATGACCAACGTTTCGAAGAACAATCTCTTCCTTCTTCTAGGGCTAAAAAGTCATCAAAGCAAAAATATATAGAACGATTGGATCTTAAGCTACCTCATACACACCTGGTTATGTTCACTAAGGAAAACTAGAAATATTATAAATTGTAATCGTGTATCATCTAACGAAAAAGGATCACGCCTAAAAAGGGAAGCAATGAATACTCTATAAAGGAGGAAATATGGGACATATGCCATATGCCAATGTCTTCGTCTGGGTTTCGATCTGGAGGGGATTAAATCGGATCTCGTATCATACTTCATACCAAAGATTATAGAGAATATATATAATCTTTGCTTCATACCAAAGAGTTGATACTCTTTGTTCATACCCAGTAGCGTCTGCATTTATCAATTCCAAACGTTTTTCCATCGGAGAAGAAGCTGCTCTGACGAGGTCAAATGCGACCGAAACCATGGTTAGCATCTGCTTTTCTTCGGTGGAACGTTCTCGATTTAGAGGACCTGACAATGGCAAATAGGCTAGCTTAATTCAGGTCGTAACACTTGTTGATATTCATATCGGCGGGTAGTATGCATCTGAATGGGGAATTCTCCTCAATTTGGATTATCACTGCATATGCAAGTTTAAACTGAATAATTATGAGTTTCATTCATGATTTTTTCAAATGCACCGCGGAAACTATTCAAAATCATTCTTCAAATATGGGGTTTTAAAATTTAAATCGCTTGGTTCCGAGTTTACGATTTGGCAACAGCGTCTACCAGACAATGAAAAGAACAATGTCCGATCAGCTTGTTTATAAAATAACAGCTGTTGATTTACAGGCGCCTACATACTTGCGAGCTTCAACTGCAACCGGCCATAAAAATCCCATAAAATTTTACGACCTTCCTCGTTCCTCGCAGACTTCATAGGCAGCTATCTTTGTCTATCTCATCAAGATAATGTATTTGTTGTCCTTTATTATTAAGGCATATTTCAGGCGATGTTGCCAACTCGTGCAATAGACATGAAACGCTTTAAATTTCAAATACCCATTTTTATTTTTCATTTTCAAGTGCTTAAATGGTTATTTCAAAATGTGAAGTTTCAAAGATATTTCATAAAAAATACATTATTTTCGTCAGAAGGAGTATTCCCTATTAATTCCTATTAGTATCATCTAACATCTAACAATAAGAATCAATTCAGATGCACACCACTCTCTGATATGAATATCAACAAGTGTTACGATCTGAATCGAACTAGCCAATTTGCCATCATCAGGAAACCTAAATGAAGAACGTTCCACCGAAAAAGAGCAGATGCTGACCAAGTTTAGATCTCATTTGACCAATTTATTCATTGCCTCCCTGTTAAGGCGTTATTATTATTTCATTATCATCTAACGTTCAACTTAAAGCGATTCAAGGTAGAATTTCTCCTGGTCTTATCAAAGTCAATACATATAAAAGCAATTCAATTATCTTTAAGGCACAAAGGAACGATCATCAGTCACCGAGGTCATATTCAAAATCCGAAATATTGAACATATGATGACATCTAACACCAATTAGAAAACATACCCAAGTGCGCCGCAAACGCTAAACATGATCAAAACAAGTAAAAGACTCAAATAGCTCTAGGTCATCGGTAAACTATGAAGAAAACCGAATATACGTTGTAGTACGAAGTAAAGAGAAGTGGACCTGACTTGGAGCCCTGGAGAACACCCAAGAGGATACAATACACTCCTGGACAAAAACAAACCGGACAAAATTGTTTTTCACTAAATTCATTTTAGATTAACTTTTTAAAGTGTGCATCGATTTTGATCATTTTGTTGTCTTTTTGTAGCATATCTCATCTAGTTTATCACCTGATGTCGAGTCTTCGGTAATTTCAATTGAATCTGAGGGTATACAGGGTAGAATTGATAGTTTCAATTTCCTCTAAATTTCTAAAAACCCTGTGGAGGTATTTAGTGACGCAATGATGGGTCTTTCTATGAGTTTTTAAAGCCTGTTCTTATCTTAAAATTTTCTCGTTTAATTCACCCCAATAGCTCTTTCCTGAAAGGAAATACGAATTTTCAAACGAAACTATGGAATTTAGAACATTAACGATAACACATTAAGAATGTACAGATAAAATTATGAAAAATAAACACATTCTTATATTCTTATATTGAGTATTGCCTCCACATGCTCTTATCACTGCTTTCATGCGGCGGGGTGAGCTTCCAATACAATTGGTGATTGCCTGTTGTGGAACGTGTTCCCATTCTCCAAGAAGAGCTGTTGTCAGAGATGGAATGGTTTCCGGTTGACGGTTGCGAATAACTATACCTAACATGTCCCACACATGCTCAATTGGGTTTAGATCGGGGCTACGTGGAGGCCAGTCTAATCGATGGATATTTATTTCATCGAAATGATCTGTTACAATTCTCGCCACATGGGCACCATTTCTTGTGACCCCATAATATAAAAATCACTTGCTAAATGCAATGCTAAATTCCAGTAAACTGTAATTGACAAGATGAATGAAATCTAATCATAACGATGCTACGCAACAGGATTACCGTGTTGCTTGATCAAAAAGGTATTGTTCTTAATGTTATAAATTGCATAGTTCCCTTTAAAGAAGCAGCTATTGACGTGAACTAAACAGTAAAATGTTAAGAGAAGATCGGGCTCCAAAAACTCATTTAAAGACCCATCATTGCTTCACCAATTACCTCCACAGGTTGTTCAGAAAATTAGAGGAAATTGCAACTTTCAATTCTACTCTGTATAACATCAAATTCAATTGAAATTCCTGCAGACTCGACATCAGGTTATTTTAAAATGAATTTAGTGAACAAATTTCTGTCCGGTTTTTTGTCCACGAGTGTATTATCGCCCAATTAATCGAATCAACCAATTGTTTAACCATGGAGGGTGAGATTGCCTTTTTGACTTATTTCATGGAATTAAATGTACCATGTCCTGATGAATAATAAAATGAAAACATGACCCTTAGAATGTAGGATAGGGCAAAACTTAAACTTGTATGTATCAGTTGAAAAGTAGAATATCTACTAAAGAATTTATACTTTATTCTCCCTCGCTTATGTTCACCCCACCACCATCGAGAGAACTGATAAAAATTCATAGCTGCGGGAAGGTCAGATCTGTCAACAATGTCATTATGGCCGAGATAGCTGAAAACAATCCATCACATGACCGATGGCGTATCGCTAATTGAGCCGATAAATCAATGGGCACTTGATGGCTTTGTTATTGGACGTTGAATCCGATTATGTTAGAAAAAAATCTGGATGAGGGTGAAAAACCTCGGAGGGGGATGAATTATGGGACGATCAGCGGGCGGTGTGGGCTGTCCGCAATCAGATTTTCCGCGGAAAAATTAATGTCGGACCGGAACCGCTGCGGAGGATCGTTAATTAATCTTTCTTGATACTCATTAGAGAGGAGGCATCAAGTATCGGGGATAGCTCGTTTAAAAATAGATTTTCGAGGGAATAAGGTCTACATAGATGAGTTTCAAAGCGGCTTAATTCGTTTTTGATCGAACTCATCGAAGTTTATAAGTCGATGTAATAATGCATCTTACATTTGATGGGATTAATTGAAAAATTGTTCCCTCTAAACTAGGAACTAAACTATTTGATTTGGATAAACTTCAATATACTGGGTATCCCAAATTGCTTGATTTTGGTTGTTTCTGGTACATACTTCAAGACTAAAGGTGAAAGCGTTGAAAGAAGTCCTGGCCTCTAAAATATCTGAAAACGATAAAAACTTTCTACAGGCACTTTTTCACTGGGAATACGACACATTATTTAACTTTTGTACTGAGGGTGGAAAAAAAGCTTCTTTATTTTAAATACGGATGGTATTTTTTTTGATCTCATGTTATATAAAAAAATAGCTTTTAAAAATATATACAGGTAAGTCTTTGACTCGTACAAATATTTTAACAGTAGATTTTTGAGGTCAAAAGAAACGCTTTTTTTCCCTAACATTTTTTCCGAATTGAAAAGATTTAAAAGATACAGGCTGTGGAAAAACCATAAAAAAATAAAAAAATTTTATTTTTGGTTTCATCTCACAAACGGTTTCATCGAATGAAATGAATTTCGGAATATAGTTTTTCATTTATTTGATGAATCTTTTTCGAACAGATAGCACCCACGTCTTCCAGTCTTCTCATTATGACCATTACGTACCATAAAAATACCAAAAATTCAAAGAACCAAACTCGTCAAACTAAGTTGGCGTTCTGATGAATATTAGAACGTTTTGTAAAATGAAAGTATTCTTCATATTTTCTCGTGTAATGCGCCGTTTTCGGGTAATTTGATGTTCAAAATTAAAAAATATCTGTGATATTCGAAAAATTGGGTACTTTGGCTGAATGCAACTCTGTTTAAAAGATCCACAGATGTGTAGTGTCAATAATACATCTTGTTATTCTGAAGGAAATTTTGTTTTTCCAGGAGTGGCATAGCTCATGAAATTGCTATATATTTTTATCAGGGCCGAATCGGAAAAAATGGTATGGGAAAAAAGTGTTTCTTTTGACCTCAAGAATCTACTGTTGAAATATTTGTATAAGTCAAAGAGTCACCCTATATATGTCGATATATTACTTCTTTACTCAGGGTAAAAAAATCATTTTAGTGAAATTTCCCTTTTCGACATTCTATGAAACCATTGACCACAAAAATGTTCACTCCAAAAAATCTCCATCTCTATGATACGAAATAAAACTTTTCGTTCATAGAATTTCATTTGTTAAAATTCTATTTTTAACATTACGAAGAAAGTAAAATGATCGAGGTCTGGTGATCTTGCTAGCCAGGCAATAGGACTATGGGTTCCCATCCTCTGATCGCCTATATCTATAGCGAAAAGCTTCTTTTTAGAAATAATTTAGAGCAAAAAATTTATGAAAATTCATCTCATTATAGTACTTTACAATTACAATGTATTGGAGTACTTTATTATTATTTGTTTATTATTACCATTCGAAATTAATTTTTTTCTGTACAATATAAGATCAAAAAAAATGCGTTCATATGAAATAACAAAGTTGTTCTTTCCACCCTTAGTACAAAAGATTCGAAAAAAATTTATATAGTGTCGTATTCCCAGTGAAAAAGTGCCTGTAGAAAGTCTTTATGGTATTTAGATATTTTCGAATATGAAGAAGATATGGCATATTTTCGAAATCGACAAAATATCAAAATTTGGTCATATCTTCAAGACAAATGAAGATATCGTGAAACGGTTTCCACTTATGGACTTTTCACGAAAAACAGCTTAGGACTCCTTTCTCGTTTTTTCTATATAGTCTAGAAGTACCGGAAACAGCCAAAATCAAGCAATTTGGGATACCCTGTACAGTTTTTGACTAGTACATATATTTCAACAGAAGATCCTTGAGGTCAAGAGACTCTGGCCCAGTTGCAGGAAAGTCCATTAAGATTTGATGCCCTATCAAAATTTAAAACTGTCATTTTTGAAGGGGAAAATGGAGAATTGAGATTTTAATGAAGTATTAAATTTTAATGGACTTTTCTGAAACTGGACCTGTTGAAAAAAAAATTAGAATCAACAAGCAGGAAATTGATGCTTTGTAGCCCTGAGGAGGGCAAAATATATTCCCGAAACGTCGTCGAACAATTTGACATAGTATCAATTTCCTGCTTTTTGATCCTTATATCACCTGTTTTTCATATCTGATACCAGGTAATCTTTTTTCTATCATAGATAGTATACAAATGTTATAAAATACTGAAATTGTGTTCTTCAGATATTATACAATATATGTGTATGTCGCTCTTATTCTGAATTAACCTAATAAACGTTATCTTCTACCAAAAACCAATTTTCACCACAATCGGAACTGTATTTTTGGAAGTCCCATGAAAATAATTTTTCCTGGGGATCAAACAGCGTTGGCCGAGTTCATAACCTGGATGGGTGACCGCTATTGCTATAAATTTGAGCAAACATATTGAATTATCCCTCATTTCTTACCCTTCGGTAGATTAACGTTTACGTCAGCTCCGATCATAACTTCCTTCTCCTACTCGATGTTACAATTTTTATGTCACAGAATATGTCATCCAAATTTCCTTCCACCACGTTTAAAACTGCCCGTCTTCGAAGAAAGTGAAAAATGGACCCACCAGTGGACTTTCACATACTTTATTCAACATTCCTTCCATTCGATGAAACGTAATTTCCAGCGGGAAAATATTCACCGAATGAATTATTCAAAAACACCGACATTTGGAATTCAATTCGCGGTCATGAAAAACGTCAAAGCAGGAAAGCGAAGATCCGAGCCGTCTTGGTTGGCGGTTCTCATACCTCACATACATTAGGAAAAATGGATTTTCCGATGGAGAGATGAGTGAGAAAAATGGTCGCTTAAGTGGATCGTTTTGTACGGGATATGGACGGATTCGGATCGATTATAGTGTTTTTAATCTTCTTGAAAGCCGTAATTTGCGTGTTAATTGATTAGAAGACACCTGGAGCTCATGCCTCTAAATAATGAGCCTTGTAATTAAGAATTTCGCCGGAAAAATTTATTTTCATCAGGTCGTTATTGATTCTATTGTTCGAATGAAAATTTATGGTCCTCCAGGTTGGAATAATGGTTATTTTATTTGTTTTTCTTCGAGGAGCGACGAAAATGTTGCGTGTCAGATCTTCATCGAGAAATACCAACCTAAAACCAATAAGAAACTGTACATTCTAATAGCCTTCCTCATCCTCACAAATTCTAATATACAAAAACAACGGCTCTGTAGGTCGACCGAACCGAATTATACAGAGGGCCTTTGACTCGTACAAATAATTCAACAGTAGTTTCTTGAGGTCAAAAGAAACATTTTTTTTCCATACCATTTTTTCCGATTTGGCTCTGATAAAAAGATATGGCCACTTTAAGTTTTCATAGTGAACTGTGCCCCCCCTGGAAAAACAAAATCGCGTTCAGAATAACTAGCTTAATATCTGTGGACTTTTGAAACAGAGTTGTATTCAGCCAAAGTACCCCATTTTTCGAATATCACAGATATTCTTTATCGACATCAAATTACTCAAAAACGACGTATGGGAGTATTAAACAGGCTAAGACCTCAATCCAATTGAATGAATGTGAAATGAAGTTAAATGAAGGGCTATTCGAGAAAACCAAGGAAACGCTGAACAAGTGTTTCAAGCAGTTTTCACTTCTTGAATAAAAGGAAGACCTCCTTGAAGACATTCTTTTAAAACCAGTTCATTCTCGATAAAAAATTTACATACAAATTTTTAAAACTCCTAAGAAGTCAACCAGAAACATATTGAAAGTTGGTTTTTGAAAATAGAGACGTAATAGGAATTTATTTTGTATTAAATGTTGAAAATACAGAGAGTTATGCCATTTCGGAATCTCAATGAAACGGGCATGTTTTTTCTTGCATTGGCTCTCAGGTAAACATATTATTTTTTACACCATGCTAGGTTGAACTTATGCAAAAAAAAAAAAGCGAAACGGAAAAGTTGAGTTAGTTCTTTTTTTCATGAAGAACTATTCATGCGCCTCAAAAATAATGAATTACATTCGATAGATCATTTATCCAGGAATACTATCCAAAAAACAGTTTGAAAAAATTTCTTCATTTGGAGTCTTGCCTGCAAAACGAAGGGCGAAGAGTGTAATTCTCTTGAATTTTCGAAAATCTCCAATATCTCGAAAACCAAGGCACTTTTACTGAACGTAAAATATATTTTTCTGAACCGCCATAGAGTCCTTTACCCGCAGGCACCATATTATCCATTCATTACGCCACACCCTGTATGCATATAAGGATACCTTGGTCCTCATCAAGTATTGTCAGTGATTCTTTGCCAATTTAACAATATAATGAATACTCTCTTCCTGAAACACCCAGTGATTTCAGACAAGATTCGTCTTGTGTGGAGAAATCCCAATTATCCTTCCTTATTATTCGTCAACTTAGACCTTATTGTCATAACAACCTTATAAGATGAGAGTATTTCAATAATCCCATTGAATATTCCTTGTTTCAAGGCATTTATTTTACCTCCCTAATCAGAGACATAAGCTCTTTGAGGTTACTGCGAAGAATTCCCAGAAATCGACTTGTTATTTGTTGGCTTTAATATAGAAATAACAAGTCACATCAAATGATACACATAACAATATGAATTCTAGGAAATTTTAAGTATACCTATAGATAAGGTTTTCTTCTTTTGAGATAGTTCGTTCAATACACTGTGTCATTTTCGACAAAATCTTCACGAACTTTTTTTTATGGGGATTGTACAGCCGAACTTCATTCACTTAAGTAACTAAGATACCCATAAATTTCGAGTTGGATTTTGAATATTTTTTCTCCATTTCATAGAATACAGTGGACAAGCTGGTACAAAGAGCCAACGCCTCCATTCTCATAGGTACCTCTTCGTGGAAGGAGCAGTTCATTGAAGCGATGACAGTTAGTGCTAGCGATGAAGAAGATCAGAAAGAACCCTCCACTATGGATTACGTGTTGCACACCGTCACGCTCTTCTGGAAGCTCACATTCGCCTTTGTTCCACCAACAGGTAATGGGCCCAAATTATTAACAGATATAATATGAAGGGTGTACATGCCACAAATATGTAGGAGTGGATTCCTTGTTGGAAAACATTAATGTTTCGTGAAGAAATATGGGGTCAAATATCCACCCCTCATGAGATATTCATATTAGGTGTAAAAAATGGGAACTTTTCTAGAGTTTTCGTATAGAGTATAATGAACACGATCCTGTAATTCTGCCAATAATGCCTTAATCCATATTGGATGAATTAAATTTCTCAGAAACAAATTTTCAGGAATGTGCTGGATTTTATTTCACCCATATAGACTTTTTTAGTTTTTGTTTTTTTTTTCATTTTTGAAAATTCTATTTTCGAATAATTGGAACACAGTAGCATAATCGAAGATTTTATGGAAAACAAAATAAAACCAAAAAATCGAAAAAACATTGAACATTGAGAATGAGAAAAAATATGGATGACAGATGGTCCATTTCGAGGATATATTGATATCTAGTTAGCCTTGACCAGTTCCATGCTAAAAAAAATATTGCGTTACCATAGCAACGAACAATAACTCATTAGAAGTGTCAGTGTGAAGTTTGAGGTCGAAAAAGTAAACCAGAGTTACGCAATAAATTAAAAGAAAGATGTCCACCGAAATTGTGAAAATCGAAAAATTGGAGTATCGAGCCATCATCAAGTACCTGTATTTAAAAGGGTTAATTGGTAAGCAGATTTACGAAGATATGCTTAATACCTACCCTTTGTGATCAATTTCCTTCGTATGCGACCGTGTAAAATTGGACTGCAAGCTTCAAAAGAGGTAAATTTTCCATTGAAGATGATGTCAGTTGAACATGAAGGTCAGTTTCTGGGTCATTCCCCGAAAATATCGATGCCGTTCATGACATGATTTTATCAGACCGTCGAATTGGGCTGAAACGGATATCTGAAGCACTGAATATTTCATACGAACGCGTTCATCATATAGTTCACTTCAATTTGGACATGAGAAAAATTGCTGCAAAATGGATCCCCAAATGTTTTAATGTTGACCAAAAGCGTGCAAGGGTAGAAGCATCGCATTCGATTTGTGCTCGATTTGAAAACGATGTAGACTTCTTAAACCGAATTGTTACTATGGATAAGACTTGGGTACATTTCTACGATCCAGAAAGAAAGCAACAATCGATGGAATAGCGACACTCTGGTTCTTCAAGACCTAAGACATTTCGTGTCCAAAAACCTGCTGGAAAAGTTCTTGCTTCAGTTTTTTGGGATTGCCATGGAGTAATCATGATTAATTTTTTGGATAAGGGTAGAACAATAACCGGAGATTACTATTCGACATTACTGAACACTCTACAGAAAAAAATTAAAGAGAAACGACGCGGAAATCTACCCGAAAGTCTTTTGTTTTTGCAGGACAGAGCTCCTACACGCAAATCTCATGTTGTCATGCAAAAAATTCGTGATTTAGAGTTTGAATTACTAGAACACCCCCCTTATTCACCAGATTTGGCTCCATCCGACTATCATCTCTTTCCTCAATTGAGAAAAAGTTTCAAAGGTCGTAAATTTTCTTCCAACGGGGAGATAATAAAAGCTGTGGAGGTCTGGTTTACAGAGCAAGAAGAAATTTTTTTTTTGAAAAGTCTCTAGAGACGTTACAGGTTCGCTGTAATGAATGTTTTCAATTAAGAGGAGAATGTTCTGAGTAATAAAATATTTTTACATTTTAATTTTGTTAGGTTCTATAGTAGGCCAATAATTTTTCCGAATTAAGTATTTTAAGAGTTTTAGTAAACCTCAAATCTTTCAAAAAACTTTTCATGTCGTATTCTAGTATCGCCATAAAAATTCACACATTACCACCAAGTCCGCTCCTCAAATTATATTTTCTTGTCACAAACGGAGACTGAATTCCACAGACTTCCCCTAGTCAACTTTCACCCCAGTGTTCGGGCGAATTTTTGGTCTTCCTTGTCCATCCGAGCCAGCCCGGATTGGATACTGGAAAATTGCTTTATTAAGTTTACCTGATGAGATTTGGGACCTTCAGTTATCCACTCTTAGGGGAAAAGGGTTGTTTTGAGACTGTAAGAACTGAAAGATATTAACCGGCTTCTTGTGTGTCGTACTTTTTTTGTAGAGGACATTCGAGCTTGAATGGAGTCCCGTGTTTTTTTCGAATTGATTGGAAGGGGTGCAAAAAGAAACTTTGAGCTGAAAGAAAAAATTCCATTCAACGAGCGTTAATCGAAATTCGCCATCAAGTATTGGAATTCTGAATGAATCTCATAGCTTTCACCTGACAAGGTCACACAGGGTGTTTCAGAGTGAGATACTGATCATTTAGGATATAAATCTTCAGGAAATTGGTATTATAATACGTATTATGTAAAATGACTCACTCCCTGAAATGATCCTTAGTGAATCCGAAAAAATATAACCAAATAACGTGTCTTGTACGAGGATATATTGAAAAATTCTTAGCCTACTATAGAACAAAACAAAATTTCAATGTCAAAATATTTTATTACTCAACACATTCTACTCTTAATTGGATACATTTATTACAGCGAAGCTGCAACGTCTCCAGACCTTTCAAAAAAATGTTTCTTCTTGCTTTGCAAACTAGACCTCCACAGCTTTTATTACCTCCTCGTTGGAAGAAAGTTTACGACCTTTTAAACTTTTTTTCAGTTGGGGAAAGAGATGATAGTCGGATGGAGCCAAATCTGGTGAATAAGGGGGATGTTCTAGTAATTTAAACCCTAAATCACGAATTTTTTGCATGGCAACATGAGATTTGTGTGCAGGGGGTTGTCCTGCAAAAACAAAACACCTTTGGATAGCTTTCAGCGTCTTTTCTCTTTAATTTTTTCCCGTAGAGTGGTCAGTGATGTCGAATAGTAATCTCTGGGTATTGTTCTACCTTTTTCTAAAAAATCAATCATGATTACTCCATGGCAATCCCAAACTGAAGCAAGAACTTTTCCAGCAGATTTTTGGACACGAAACTTCTTAGATCTTGGAGAACCAGACTGTCGCCATTCCATCGATTGTTGCTTTGTTTCTGGATCGTAGAAATGTACCCAAGTCTCATCCATAGCAAAGATTATAGAGTTAACTCTATAACTCTCTATATCTCTATAATCTTTGATCAATGGTAACAATTCAGTTTGAAGTCTAGATCGTTTTCAAATCGAGCACAGATCGAACGCGATGCTTCTACCAATTACCATTGGGCCTTTTTTAAGGGTTGTAGCACCCTCAATGAGCGGTGGCGGACATAAGTTCATTGAATAAAGACCCCAAAAATATTGCCTGACATTCTCGACTGATCTTATATGGGTACAGACTGGCAAATACATATTCGAATATACAGGGTATGTCAATGGTGCTCGATGGGTCAATAATTCCCATAAATTGTTGTCTAGGAGTATTATTCAAATTAAAATAAAATTATTTTTGGCCTTATAGGGTGGTCTGAAAGTGTTTAAACACGATAGGTACCACTATGCCGAATTTTTATATCATATTCTGAATTTGCGTTCAGATCACTCTATAGGTGGTCCGAAAGATTTCATGATCTCCAACATTTCGAAAGTGCATCAAACTAACGATGTCAGAAGAAGACATTTCCAGCAAATCCTATAATTATTTATTGTAATGAATATTCTTCTCTCCATTTCTAGATATGTTCAAGGGGTATCTGTGCTTCGTAGTGTCAATTTTCTGCATAGGTGTTGTAACTGCCATTATAGGGGATGTTGCATCACATTTTGGTGCTACCCTTGGCATCAAAGATTCAGTGACTGCCATAGTTTTTGTTGCCCTCGGGACAAGTATACCTGGTAAGTTCTTGAATTTATAATATTTCATACCATAGAGAAATATTATATACGCCGATAGATAAAAGAATACATCTGAAATATATTTCTTGAAATGAGTTCATCCGGGAATATATTTAATTTAAGTGGGATTTTAATCGATACTATGTGTTGTTATTTCATTAATTTTGTGGTTCAGAAGAAACACAAATGGGAAGTTATATTTTATTTTCGAGCCTGCTTCAAAAATTTCCCTGTGACCTGAATCAGAAGAAGATAGAGCGTCTAGATTGACGTAGTTATTAATTTTATCATCGATAAAATTTTCTATTTCAATGTGGTACACTCCAATTATAAAATTGATGAACTCTCTGAACTTTACGCCTGAAATTTCCTTCATATTCCCGTAAATACTCGACTGGAAAATATCGAAGAAGAATTCAGCTCCATCGAAGCCTGAACTTCTGATTAATTGGTTGCATCACTCTCGTACATAATTTATGTTAATAATTCAGTTCGAAGAGTTCATAATTGCCATTCTTGTCAAGATTAAATGGAATATTTAACCCCATCTAAAACGAAGGTCCATATTATCATTAGAGAATAAATAGGATACTGTAGGTATTTCTGAATGAGTTTTTCAATTATCTCAAATTATGTAGAATACCCATCAGGAAAAGATGATTTTCCACTGTCATCATGGAAAAAAGTTACCAGTTGAAAAAATTTGCAGGTTTAAAAATTTTATACGAAGAACGGTCATAAAAAATATTCATAAACTATTCCAAATTAAAAAATTTAAAAAGATTATTTTTAACCAGAGCTAGCTTCTAAACTTGTAGGCTATAAGGTTACAATTGAAATGAATAAAATTTTTAATAATGAATTATTATAATCTACAATATTTTAGATTTATATTTTAACAGTAGATTCTTGAGGTCAAAAGACACACTTTTTTCACCATTTTTTCTGAATCGGCCTGGTTTAAAAGATACAGGCTGTTGAAAAAAATATTTCTTTTGACCTCAAAAATCTACTGTTGAAATATTTGGTCGAGTCAAAGGCTCACCCTGTATAATGGGTTATCACAAGAAACAGTAGGTATCTGAAAACAAACTCTCAAAAATTATATCTTATTCCTTCCATAAACAACCAGATTCTTCGATATTCTACTATTGGGATGCCATTGCAATTTTTTTCAATACACTTATTTAAATCTGACGTACCATCACCGCGTATTCGAATTCAGATAAAAATGTAGAAGGCAGAACCCAATTCGAATCTCCGCATGAGTGTGTTCGAAACTGAATAAAAATTTCTCCTTTCTTCCCTTCAGATACATTGTAAGCATCCTGATAACCAATCTTTAACTGTCAATCGTACTGATTCTTGCTGTTCAGAAATAACAATTTCAAATCGGGGAAAAAACGAGAACTGACAATGACAGTGAGAAATGGCGTTGCAATCTGCAGCTTCCGAGAAAAGCAAATAAGAAACCGTAAATTCCGTCCATTTTACCAGATTAGTTTTGGCCGTGTTCCACAGACCGGCGAACATACTATGAAACGAAGAGAAAAATGGCATTGATATGTATTTTCAGATATGACTGAATCAAATATGAGGGTATAAGGGGGCTCATTCTTTCTTAACCTAAAACTAGACGGAGAACTACAACGTGCAACAGATATTCTCCTGAAATTCAATTTCATTGTGTTATTATTTGGGATGACGACAAAATCTTTGTATCAATTTCACTTCAATTTTAATGAAATTTTTTTATAGGATATTCGCAAAAACATGCCAAAGTTTGATTTGAATTGTTCAGAAAAATTTCCTTATTTCAAAAGCAAACCTACATTTTATTATTGAAATATAATTCTATTCCTTTATGATCCTATAAAGCATCTAGTGACTCAAACCTACCCAACCAAATCTGAAATCAAACTGCTCTAAAGCAGGAAGCATATTACATTTTATTACAATTTATTTCACAGGTCTGAATTGCTATTCTCGGGTTATGGCTATTTCTATTTTGTGCATTTTCTATCTATATAAATCTCTTGTATCTTTTGAAGTATAATGGGGAATTATCCCCAATTTGGGTTATCACAGCATATGGAAGTTCAAACTGAATAATTATGATTTTCTTCAATCAGTTTTTCAAACGTACCGCATGAACTATTCAAAATCATTCTTTAAATAGGAGGTTTTGAAATTTAAATCGCTTCGTTTCTAGTTTAAGATTTGGCAACAGCGCCTACTAGAAAATAAAAAGAACAATGTCTTGTTTATAATATAACAGCTGTTGATTTACAGTCATCATAAGGCGCGTACTCACTGGCCAGCCTCAACAGCAACCGGCCATAAAAATCCCAGAAAATTTTACGACCTTCCTCGTTTGTCGCAGACTTCATAGACAGCCATCATTGTCTGTCTCATCAAGATAGTGTATTTGTTGTCCTTTATTATCAACGCATATTTCAGTCGTTGTGGACAACTCGTGCAATAGAAACGAAACGCTTTAAATTCCAAATACCCATTTTTATTTTTCATTTTTAAGTACTTAAAATAATTTTTTTTGGGAAACGGTTGACATGGTTATTTCAAAAAGTGACGTTTCAAAGATATTTCATAAGAAATACATCATGTTCGTCAGAAGGAGTATTTCCTATCGTGGTATAGCTAGATGGGATATTTGAACTAGAATTTATTGCAAAATTATCACAGCTGACTCATCAATTCAGATCCCAATTTTGATCTTCCTGATGACTTCTCACCATCGATATCGAATATTCTGAGATCTTGTATTCCAAGTATTCATAGTGAAATAAATATTGTATTACATCATACCACCAAATGCTAAATGTTAACAACTGTATCTATGTAATACTTGTGATGATACACCATCATTCGTTTTGGTGTATTTTAAAAACTACGTTTTTCAAAGTTAAATATTTCATCACACCCTACCGTCTGATACTGAAGGGTCACAACACCCTCAGATATTACGTTGATATCGATGTTGAGACGTCATCAGGAAGATTAGAAGTTTGAGTTGATGAGACGAATGTAATAATAGGTTTGTTCGTACTTCGTAGAGTGGTTTGCAACGGTTGACGGTTGTGAACTGTACAGAGCAAGCGCAATTCCATTTTAGGGTAGCGAAAATCCATTTGCGCTTGCTCTGTACAGTTCACAACCGTTGTGAACCACTCTACGAACAAGCCTAATTATGTAATAAATTCTAGTTCAAATCCTATCAAAAAATAGTTGATTGAGAAAGTTTCAATAGTTGATACTTAACAGAGTAGGTTACATTGAAAACCATTTTCCGTGTCAATCATACTAAAAACATTTTTCAGATACTTTTGCCAGTAAAGTAGCAGCAATCCATGACAAACATGCAGACGCCAGTGTTGGAAACGTGACGGGCAGCAATGCTGTCAATGTTTTTCTTGGAATCGGTGTAGCATGGTCAATAGCCGCCATTTACCATTACTGCAAAGGTGGCGCCTTCATAGTACCTCCAGGAAAGTGAGTACATAGTTTGAAATAATTCTCTTGGGTGATCATCATTCACATTTACTCCTAAGGGGATGACAGTTTTCAGTTTGTAACCAGCTGATGGTAAGGAGCAGTATTCCTGATCCACCCTATATAAAATTCGTTTTATTCCTACAACCCCATTGTCAGCTTTCATGTTTTATCTCGTCCACAGCTGCTCCATAGTCTCGAGATTAATATCCGAATTCAACCAGCACAGTCGAACCAGTGACAGTTCCCACAAATTGAAATATTTCAAGTTTGCTCTGCTGTAACGGGAACACACAGCGGATTCAGCGAGCCCTTTTTGAGATCGCATTTAATTGAACGGAACAAATCCACCCAGGCAAGATCTAACAGGATAGGAAGAAAATGACCGTGAAATGTTGCCAGTCGCTTAATATTTTGCACCGCCGCGCCTCTACTGGATCGTTTCAGTTTCTGTCAGTTCTGAAATTCCGAGAAGATTAGGAGCATGTTAATGGATCCTGGAAGATATTCGACCATAGATTGATGATGATACGAGGATGTATTGATATCTGGTTAGCCTAGACCAGTTCCATGCATAAAAAAATATTGTGTTAATATTGTGTTACCATAGCAACGAACAATAACTCATTAGAAGTGCCAGTGTGAAGTTTGAGGTCAAAAAAGTAAACCAGAGTTACGCAATGAATTAAAAGAAAGAAGATATCCACCGAAATTGTGAAAATCGAAAAATTGAAGTATCGAGCAATCATCAAGTAAATGTATTTAAAAGGGTTAAGAGGTAAGCAGCTTTACGAAGACATGCTTAATAACCTTGGTGATCAATGTCCTTCGTATGCGACCGTGAAAAATTGGACTGCAAGCTTCAGAAGAGGTAAATTTTCCATTAAAGATGATGACCGATCGGGAAGGCCAGTTTCTATGTCAGTCCCTGAAAATATCGATGCAGTTCATGACATGATATCATCAGACCGTCGAATTGGGCTAAAACGGATATCTATCTGAAGCACTGAATATTTCATACGAACGCGTTCATCATATAGTTCACGTCAATTGGGACATGAGAAAAATTGCTGCAAAATGGATCCCCAAATGTTTGAATGTTGACCAAAAGTGTGCAAGGGTATAAGCATCGCGTTCGATTTGTGCTTGATTTGAAAACGATGTAGACTTCTTAAACCGAATTGTTACTATGGATGAGACTTGGGTACATTTCTACGGTCCAGAAACGAAGCATTAATCGATGGAATGGTGACACCCTGGTTCTCCAAGACCTAAGAAGTTTCGTGTCCAAAAATCTGCTGGAAAATATCTTGCCTCAGTTTTTTGGGATTGCCATGGAGTAATCATGATTGATTTTTTGGATAAGGGTAGAACAATAATCGGAGATTTCTATTCGACATTACTGACCGCACTCTACGGAATAAAATTAAAGAGAAAAGACGCAGAAAGCTATCCAAAGGTGTGGAGGCCTGGTTTGCAGAGCAAGAAGAAACATTTATTTAAAGGTGTAGAGGCGTTGCAGTTTCGCTGTAATAAATGTATCCAGTTAAGAGGAGAATATGTTGAGTAATAAAATATTTTGACATTGAAATTTTGTTTAGTTCTGTAGTGGGCCAAGAAGTTTTCAATATATCCTCGTACTTTCACGTTTCACCACTCTGCCACTAGCAAAAACGTTACCGTTTCACGATGAATTTGATTTCATGAACATTCCTTTAGTAAGCTGTGGTGAATAAATTCATCGTTAGTTTTGACACATCAAATTAAACTCGGTATTTCGGATAATGGATGTGTTCTCACAACTTGTTCTGATACCAATCCAAACTTTAACACCCTGTATCTCGGAAACCAAACATTTGCGACTTTTTGGGACTTTTTTTCTAAAATCACTTAACGAATCTCCCCTCTTTGTTTGTTCCCCCACCCGCCGCAAATTATCCACTTCAATTTTTGAACAGTGTATATTGAATGAAGAAAATAAAGTATAAAAAAGGTCTGTCTTCTATCCTCACGAATAATGATGGATCGATATGAAGGCAAGGTGCAGATTTAATAATCCCGTACCTACATCAAATCCTACTCTCGTATTTCTGAAATTGAAATGGAATTTTTTTCAGCCTGGCGTTCTCAGTAACCTTGTTCTGCACAGAGGCTCTCATCACCATCATGGTCCTCCTCCTGCGTCGGTCTAAATTGGTTGGGGGAGAACTTGGGGGCCCGACCGCCATCAAATACGCCACATCAGGCTTTCTTGTATTTTTATGGTTATTCTACTTGGTTATGTCCACGTTGGAAGTGTACGACGTTATTGAAGGGTTCTAAGAGGGAGAAAGGGGATGATATGGTGTTCGGGAAGGATTATGAAATAATGTTGCGTCTTTCTTATTGCGTTCATTAACAGAGGGATGCTCAAAAATACCAAGAAAGAACCTATCGACATAATATTCTTACATATAAGTTCGATCGTCTAACGAAATAGAACAGCGTTCTGAATTCACAATTCCAAAGGAAAAAAAATATCATCGGTGTGTTCAAAGTATGATTCATACCCATAACAATTCAATAGAATCGATTTTCTGGCTGAAATAAATTGTCAAAAAAAATTATTCGAAATATGTGGTACAGTGTGTTACGCGTAAGCGCGCTTCTTATTCATTGAAGAAAATTAAAAAGTGAACCATCAGAAATATAGTATTTTTCAAGGGCTAACCGAATGTGCTATAAAAAATAATCGAACGAATAAACCATTATTACGGAAAAACTATTTTTAGAAAAAAATTAAATTTGTAAAGTTTACTGTTTTTCAAAATTAAATGGTATAGAGACCATTTCTGACCATTTTTTTATATTTTAACTAATTTTTCGCACAATATACCCAGAAGAAATGATCTTATATTTTCTGAACGTTCACTTAATTCTGAATTCTAATATATAAATATAAGGATAATTTTCTTAATTCATTTCAATTCATTTCATTCAAGAAACCCCCCGAGGAAATAAAATCACTATTACGAAAATATATTAATGTTTTCTGTATGGTTCTATGAATATTTGAGGTCAAATATCAAATCTTATATATTTTTTTACTTTTTACATTAATTTTTTATTGAACCATGGACAACATATATTTTTCGCATTTCGATTTTAAATTTCCTCAAGGCAATTTTCAATGAAATTGCTTGAAATAAACAGCACCACAATATCTATATATTTGAATCGAATTGGGAATTGATGATGGAACATTCAGAAAATATTAG
This sequence comes from Coccinella septempunctata, assembly GCF_907165205.1. Lineage (NCBI taxonomy): Eukaryota > Metazoa > Arthropoda > Insecta > Coleoptera > Coccinellidae > Coccinella > Coccinella septempunctata. Next base: position 39,769,987 of record NC_058190.1, on the reverse strand, counting down.
CTAATTGACAAAATTTTCCTAAATACATAGGTATATATGTATTGTGCAAAAAAAAAATTGTCGCTTTTGCAAAAAATGAAGGTTGAAATGAGAAAATCAATACAGACAGAAATTTTCTGTACCTACATGTTGAAAAGGCAGTCAAATCTGCAAAACAAATACTCTAATGGTTCTTCCGTAATAACTTTCTATGCCCACGTCCGATATAGTTTTTTGATAGCCTCTTGAAAAATACTATCATGATAATGGTTCACATCTTAATTTTGCTCAATCTTTACCTTAGTCACAACATCTAGTGGCTTACTTGAAACACAATATGCGACCCGTGAACTCAAAATTATGTTTACAGGATATTCTGATGATTGAGCACAAAGACATAATGAATCAGATTTTGTTCCACTTCTCGCTTCTCTGAAAATAACAGCAATTTTATTTATATTTTATATTGTTCATTTATATAAAGGTATCGATGATTTTCAATATTAAGCAATCAAAATAAAATCTCACTGATGCAACAAGTAAATCCTTCCTGGACTGCCAAAATATACTCAACGATATAGGTAATCATTTCACCAGATCGACTGATTTTCATTTTTAGTTCACCATCGAACTATTAATTTTACAAGTTATACTTAGATCATAGCATTAAAAAATGTATTATATTTTTTCATAGATTGTTATCACTAATCATGTTCATGTTGAATGTAACTTATGATTAAAGATTACTACTGTTAATGCTGATTTCAGAAAAATATCCAGGGTGTTCCTAAATTGGAGGTGCGAACGAAGTGGGGAGATTCCTTGAGTAATTTTAAGAAAAAAAATTCCCATAAATATCGCAAACGTTTCGTTTTCAAAACACAAGGTTTTTTGAAGTTTGAATTTTTTTTCAAGTTTTTTTCTCATTCAAATTCTAACTTCTAACACCTTGTATCTCGAAAACGAATCGTTTACGGTCGCTTGTTTATGATACTTTTTTTCTTAAAATTACTCAAGGAATCTCCTTCGTTTGAACCTTCAATTCAGGAACAACCTGTATATATCGATCGTTATCAGTTGATAAAAATAAATAACCTTGTAATTTCTTGGTTCCAAAAGTATGATTGCATTTAGATACTAGAATATTTCAAATTATGAATAGGTACCTACTTAATTACTAGGTTGACCGTGGACTTTTGTTTTTATTTTGTAACAAGTGATTTTTGTCAAATATAATATTTTTGTTTGGTTTAAACATAATATAATTACGTGAATACTATATAAATATTGAACCGAAATCAGCATTGACAAAATTTTGAATGATTGTTATACATTGTTAAATAAGAAGTTCTCACACCGTGATATTCTAGTTCAACAGAGTTTTGTGCCATCTCATCGTCGTTTTCCTTCATCTTGAATTTCCATTCTATACAACTCGATATTTTTGTAAATTTTCATCTTGAACCTTAGCTTTTACTACTCTTGTAACCCTTTTAGAATAACTTTTCTGTAATTCATCATCGTTACTTGTAAAAGAATTCTGAAATCCAGTGGTAACTCAATTCGATGAAAATTAAAATAGATGTTGAAGAACCTCTGTCGATTTCAGTCCAGTTTTCTTTCACAAAAAATGAGCGGAGGCCGCAATTTTTTCCGTAAAGAGTAGATCCACCTAGAAAACAAAATATCTCAATTACTTCTTCAAAAAATAATTTCCGAATTCCTGATTTCAATGATAGGTATAATGAAAACTATTGCATGATTATGAATAAGGTGCTGAAAAATATTTTCAATGTAGAAGACCTTTTCTGAGCCCTTGTTTAGATGATCAGATATATTAGAGACCATATTTCAAGGAAAGTGAGGAATTATCTCGATTCTGAATATCTACAGAGTGTTCCATCATAAACTGGACAAACATATATGGTCGGTAGGTGATACCGGAAGAATCATCTTTGTCTTATGACATATACCCCGTTTTCAACGCATATTCGAGATACAGGGTGTTAAACGTCGTATTCGAGCAATATTCTAATCTAATGAGTGTGGTCAGTTATGTATAAACCTCAAAGTAACGGTTTTTTGTCACATCGGAGTATTTTTGAGTGGTCAATCCAGAAAAGATGAAGAACTCCGAAAAAAAATTTCAAAATGGCGGAAAACCTTCAATGTTCGTTATTTTTTTTTCGGTTGCCAAATTGAATTTCATTTTCTGAATGGACACATTTTTAGAACATTTTCTGTGAAGAAATATTTTCATAAATCGTACTTTTTGTCCACAGCGAAAAAAAAAAATTCACCCGAAATAGTTGAAACTTTTACATCCTTTTATACCTAACAAGAATATGGAAACAGAATCGAAAAATATCAAACCGTTTCCTTACTGCATGCGTCCAAATATCTCGTAATAGAAACCTCTAACATTACCAAAAAATAAAAACTGGTTGGGCTTTGAGGCCCAAAATTTTTAAATTGAGCTGTGGACATGTGAAAACAAGTTGTGTTAAAAAATCACGAACATCGAAGGTTTTCCGCCATTTCTTCATATTTTCTGAATTGACCACTCAAAAATACTCCGATGTGACCAGAAACCGTTACTTTGAGGTTATTATTCATTAGAATATTGCTCTAATATGACGTTAAACACCCTGTATCTCGCATATGCGTCGAAGCAGGGTATATGTCATAAGGCAAAAGTGATTCTCCCCCACCATATATGTTTGTCCAGTTTATGATGAAACACCCTGTATATACTAGGTCCTAGAAGGTGGCCTCCAAGATCTCCTGATCTTACCTGCATGGACTATTCAATATGGGGTCATTTGAAAAATATATCAATACCAGAAATCAATGAATTGAGATCTGATAGATAGAGATGAGCTGATATTCGGAAGAACCCTCAAATGAACTTGTGACTTCTTTGCACCACTGGATTCTAGAATACCTACTCTATACATACTCTACTTATCCATGTTACATACCTACTATTATAATATTATATTATGAGCTGTATATTTATGAAGCTTCATGTCAAATGATGAAAAAAAGCACCTAGAGTTTGTAACACACAAAAAAAAAACGAAATATTGTTAATGAACGTCTTCCTTCAACCAAAATGCAATTCATCATAGAGCTAAATGTTTAACAATAAGTGAAAAATTCACCATTCCATAGACGTACTTTATCTGTGTATTACAATTGTATTTGAAATATTACAAAAATGTTAATTGGAAATCATGCGTATACAGTTCATCGAAAATAAGTTTGTAGTTTAGTGAACATATCTTTAGCACCATGTGCTGGCCAAAAATGAACCAACTAGAACAAGATTATTTGTTGCTAGATTTGTTGTAACATTAATCCATAATAATTATAATATTTGAAAATATTATGTAGTTATTCATTACCAGAATAAAATTTTACTGAGTTAAATTCTTGATTGAAAACGCTGTAATATTGCTCATAATTACACTAAGAGCACGAGTGTGCTATGGAATTCGAAATTCATATACTGAATGTCAAGTTTCAGTATACCATAGTCTATACTTATGAGACCGAAATTTAACGTTTGCCTTAGAAAAACTCAGAATATTCGAGAATAACTAGAAGGTACGAGAAACCCAATTTCGTTTTTTCCTTATTCTACATTATTTCTATTATAAGATCAATTTAATAAATTTCAGTGAGAAATCGGAGTTGCATAACAATTTTGGACTTGCCCCATTAATCCATTTTAATTCAATGTCGTGAACTGGTTTTGAATAGATAATCTGAAAAAGCAACCTTTCTAGTGATGAATCTCGACATTTTTGGGATTTTCGAAATCAACTTTTTGTGCTAGGGTAGGAGTCTAGGCAACGGTGATTATAGAACCGGAAATCCCAACTGAATCAAATGAATATAACAGAAGATATGGCAGATTGAAATATGCAATTTTTGAAAAATGCCATTATTTCCAAGAAGAAAATTCAAACGAAGGAAAATAGGCTTCCGAAATTATTCGCAATAGATTCAGCGTGCTCGAAAACCTGTATTTTCATACCAACATTTCAAATATCTGGCCCTGTTTAGGAGGAATTTTTTTTTCCCACTTTTCATTTCAAAGTTGACTTCGAAGAGCTCTCTGGAGTGCAATTCTCTACTGAATCATCAACTGTTTGGTTTTCCAGAATCTTAAAAACAAATTCTATGCATTCCATATCCTAAAACAGTATTAGAACATCCTAATTTTCCGACAGAGTAGAAAATAGGTCGTTTCACTCCTGAAACGTCTAACCCCTTGCTCATTTTTGACCCAAAAAATCTAGATTTTTGAATTCGAGTTTTCGTACTTAGGTGGAAACTTTGGCAATGCTGATAATAAAACCGGAAATCCTAATTGCATCAGACGTTCAGACGAATATAACGGTAGATATCGCAAATTGAAAATTGCAATTTTTGAAAAATGTCTTTTCCAAGATGAAAATCTGAATGAAAGGAGATAGGCTTTCAGTACAAATAAAACGACCCAAGTGAACGAGGGAAAATTAAAGCGTCCTTACTCCTCGAATTTTACACCCAAACTGACACCGCCACTCACAGAACGCGATTGAATGAAAAATGCATCATATGTAATTGGATGACGAATTTACGGTTGAGGATAATAACTATGATTTCTGGAGATTTCAGATATATTAAAAAATGCGGTATTTTCAAACAGAAGTGTTCTTTCAACTACTAAACCCGAAACTTAAACGAAATCTCACACTTTCCCAAAACTATCGGGAAATTCTAGAAATTTAATATATTTTATCAGTGCGCCCTCCTCCTTTATCCGGGCTTGGGACCGGCACTGGCAATTAATGCTACACGCGTAAACATTACCAGTGGCGGAGTTACGCGACCCGAATTTCGAATTTTACCCCTTTTTCTTGTTCCGAACGAATACGTTTTTCGATCGATGATGCAAATTGTTGCATCATCTCGATGTATTGACATCGAGCCCACCCTTTGACATGTTTCTATTGTTTGTCTCGTTTCCCGAATTTGCGTATTTACCGATTAACTTTTCCGAACCGTATCGTTTCCCGAGTTGGAGTTCAAAACTCACAACTTCCCCAAATTTCGTTATGATTATAGATCGATGGTGGAATACTACACCAGTTATTCGATCGATGATGCAACAATACATCGAGCCCACCCTTTGACATGTTTCTCTTTTCTGTTTCGTTTCCCGAATTCTCATATTAACCGATTTATTTTTCCCGAACCTAATCGTTCACCGAGTTGGAGTTCGAAACTCACAACTTCCCCACATTTCGGAATATTCATCGATCGATGGTGGAATACTACACCAGACTTTTACTCGATCGACGATGCAATAGTATATCGAGCCCACCCTTTTACATGTCCCTATTGTCTGTCTCGTTTCCCGAATTCGCGTATCAACCGATTCATTATCCCGAACCGAATCGTTAACCGAGTTGGAGTTCGAAACCCACAACTTTCCCACATTTCGGAATATTTATCGATTACTTTCTTATCGAGAATGTGAGTGGAAATGGTTGAAATGTAGAAGGAAAATTAGTATTAATGTTGAGCTAATTTTGGCTTAGGAGGTAAGTGAGTAATCTAAACTAGGCAATATTTTGTGATTTCATAAAGGTTCCAGACTAAGCGAATATGTTTGAAACAACCAACGAGTACCACACATTTCCGAAATTTTATCTTTTATGGCTGCACCCTCCTCCTTTATCCGGGCTTGGGACCGGCACTGGAAATTAATGCTAATCGCATCATCATTACCAGAGGCGGAGTTACGCGGCCCACCCTATTGTCTGACTCGTTTCCCGAATTCGCGTATTAACCGATTTATTTTCCCGAACCGGATCGTTAACCCAGTTGGAGTTCAAAACTCACAACTTCCCCACATTTCGGAATGTTTATCGATCGATGGTGGAAAACTACACCAGACTGTTATTCGAAAGCATAGCATGCAAAAATTCCTTTTAATACATATATACCTAGCCCCGGATGACCGCCCACTGAGCGCACTTTCAATAGGTGTGGAATGACAGGCAGACCACTGAACCTAATATCAGTAGGTGGTGGGTCTAACCGACATCCTCATACTGGTACTCGTGACTCGTAAGAGTCATGATGGGTTTATGAGGAATTCTCTAGAACTATGGCCGAAAATTTGGAACTAACGGGGATTCGCCATCTGTCAGACGGGCGAATCTCTGTTTCTTCCATGACATTGACCCGAGTTTCTAGGAATGCTGTAAGAAACCATCATATTCATGGTTCTTACGCTGCATCCACATTATGCCTCTGTAAGCTGATCGGCAAGGCCGCTCCGCAAAGCTAATGAGGATGCACCGTCGGCCAATATGCCGCCGTCTGACAATGAATGAAAAATCGATCAAATGTCGGCTTCCATCAAAAGAAATCGATTGGAATATACAGAATGTTTCCGAAATGATGTGAAAGATTTCATAATGTAATTATTCAGCAGAAATTAAGGGGGGTTTTCATATAACTTTTTATTCAACACCTTTTTCCCTCCATGTTGCAGCCCTTTGATGTCATATGACTTCATTTGACAGCAACTTAATTGTAATATCAAACTAACAATTTTATGATAAAAAGTATAGATATAAAAAAGTTGCAGTTTTAGTCTGTCTTTTCAAATCAACTTTTTTAAATAGGCAAATATTTTAGCATTAAAAAGTTCTGATACAAAATATTATAGGGGTCATTTTTTTCAGCCCCTTTTGATTACACATTAGGGTAACAAGAACACTCAGAACTGTCATTTTATTAGCATCATTCATTCTTCTAAATATTTCCAAAGTGGATACATTGAATAAAAACAATTTTTTTACCTAATTTCAAAGGGTTGGAATGTGGAGGGAAAATGATGTGAAAAAAAGTTATATGAAAGACTCCCCTTTATTTTTGCCAAAGAATCACCCACTGAAACCTAAAGCATCAATTCAGAAACACCCTGTATAGTGAGGATGTGTCGACCACCGGCCTATGGTGGTTTCAGCTTCAATTCAGACTGTGTACACACGTGAGAATGATGATATAGACGAAAGGAAATGATCCATATCGGGATAATCCCTTTATATGAGACTGTCGTTTAAATGATAACAAGGATGAAAATAAGAAAGTGGACGCATTAGTAAATATATCAGTGAATTTTGGAATTGAAAAAAAAAAGATTGCGAGGATTTTGCGAGAGAAGTATGATATGAATGAGTCTACTACTAAGTAGATGAGATACTAAGAGGCAGATAAACATGGATGTGTCAAATCAGGCCCGGATCTAGGGGGGGGCAAGCGGGGCGCTTGCCCCGGGCGCCAGCCTAAGGGGGTGCCAAAATCCAAAATCAACCAGAGGTTGAAATTTTTTTACTTTTGATTTTCTCGGAAAAAATTAATTTCCTAGTGCTAAAATGGAAACTGTAGAATGGAAACATGATAAACCATCACTATGCCTAAAATATTTAAAATCAATGAGGGATCAATTAACTGCATATTATTCAGTCATCTACGAATGACCGCCACACTTGGGTGAAATAGGTTGAAAGATCTGATATGTTTACACTGCGTCGCAAGCAGTAATTTCTTTGCCTGGGGAATTGCCGACTCATCGCCTTCTCATCTGGAACTAAGGGCCAAAATTTCCGATTTTCTATAGACCATAACATAAAAACTAATCCTTTCAGCATAATTCTGTTTGCATATTCGTAATCTATGCCTTAGTAAAAACACCAATTTTGGTGGAAATCGGTAAGATCGAAATTTTTTCAAATTTTCCATAGATATACCGAGTTTTTCACCATAATTTGAGCCCCCCTTTAACTTTGTTACTAAGAGAGGTACAAAAAAATGTTTTATACTAAAGTTTCACGAAATTGAGTTTTTTTTTAATGTTTTCACAAAATGAAATATATACAAAGTGGGCGGTTTTCTGAAGAATATTTTTGGTCTCCGATCAAAACCGAATTCATTCTGTACACTAATTCGAGGGCGTAGAACACGAATATGCAAACAGATATTTTAAAAAAAAATTACTTTTCAAGTTATGGTCGATGGAAAATCGGAAATTTTGGACCTTCGCGGAAAAATTCATAAAATCTGATCCGTTCGAGATAGATGAATGAAGTGTGGATTTTTATATTTGCAAAGAACCAATTCATCACCAAAAAATTAAACAGCATATGACTAGTGCCTTTTTTCTAGCGGCTACATCTCCTCAAAGTTGACCAATATTTCCGAAATTTTGCACTAAAAGTGATTTATTCCTCAAAATACTGATCCTCCAAAAATCTAATTGCATATTCGTGATCTACCTTGAATTAATATGTAAAATGATCCGGGTCGATATATGTAGTTACAAAAATAAATTTTTGTTCGGAATAATTTCGTTCATGAAGCGCGGGTAAAAACGATAGACGATGGCGGGTTGCAAACGACATTCTTGTAAATACAATATTTTAAATTTTTTTTTATTTATGCAATTTTTGGGAGTATTTTGGGAAAAGTATAACTTTTAATGGAACAATGAGAAAAAATATCTTTTGATGGAACAATGGGAAAAAAATATGAGTGATTTTTTTCCCAAAGTACTCATCTTAGGAAAAATCTAATTGCATATTCGTAATCTATACGACCTCGAACTAGTGAAAAAAACTCGGGTTGAAAGTGATGACGAATATGCAATTAGATTTTTCCTACGAACCTTAGAAGGGGGGGGGGGCGCCATCATGAATATTTGCCCCGGTCAGAAAAAATCGTAGATCCGGGCCTGTGTCAAATCGTTTGATTTGCCGATTGGCAAGACCGCCCGGTACACAATGGCAAAATATGGATGCAGCTTTAGGATTTACTGCTTGGAAAGAAGTGCATGAATGCCTTATTCTTGAGCGCTCATACAAGAGTTTCTAGAAGTTACCTCCTTATAAGAACCATGAAATAAGGAATAAACTTAAAGGTACTTTTTGAAGCACCATCATCTTCTATGATATCGAATAATCGTCGAAATCGATACATCAAGCCCACCCTTCATCTATTTTCTGTCTCGTTTCCTGAATTCGCGTATTAACCTATTAATATTCCCGTTAACCGAGTTGGAGTTCAAAACCGTCAACTTCCGCAAATTTCGGAATGATTATTATCGATCGATGGTGGAATACTACACCAGTTATTCGATCGATGATGCAATGATGCATCAAGCCCACCCTTTAACATGTTTCTATTGTTTGTCTCGTTTCCCGAATTCCCATATTTACCGATTAATTTTCCCGAACCGAATCGTTTCCCGAGTTGGAATTCAAAACTCCAAAATTTCGCAATGATTATTATCGATCGATGGTGGAATACTACACCAGTTATTCGATCGATGATGCAACAATGCATCAAGCCCACCCTTTAACATGTTTCTATTGTTTGTCTCGTTTCCCGAATTCCCATATTTACCGATTAATTTTCCCGAACCGAATCGTTTCCCGAGTTGGAGTTCAAAACTCCCAAATTTCGGAATGATTATCGAGCGATGGTGGAATACTACACCAGTTATCCGATCGATGATGCAACAATGCATCAAGCCCACCCTTCAACATGTTTCTATTGTTTGTCTCGTTTCCCGAATTCGCGTATTTACCGATTAATTTTCCCGAACCGAATCGTTTCCCGAGTTGGAATTCAAAACTCCAAAATTTCGGAATGATTAACGATAGATGGTGGAATACTACACCAGTTATTCGATCGATGATGCAACAATGCATCAAGCCAATTCTTTAACATGTTTCTATTGTTTGCCTCGTTTCCCGAATTCGCGTATTTACCGACTAATTTTCCCGAACCGAATCGTTTCCCGAGTTGGAATTCAAAACTCCAAAATTTCGCAATGATTATTATCGATCGATGGTGGAATACTACACCAGTTATTCGATCGATGATGCAACAATACATCAAGCCCACCCTTTAACATGTTTCTATTGTTTGTCTCGTTTCCCGAATTCACGTATTTACCGATTGATTTTCCCGAACCGTATCGTTTCCCGAGTTGGAGTTCCAAACTCCCAAATTTCGGAATGATTATCGAGCGATGGTGGAATACTACACCAGTTATCCGATCGGTGATGCAACAATGCATCAAGCCCACCCTTTAACATGTTTCTATTGTTTGTCTCGTTTCCCGAATTCCCATATTTACCGATTAATTTTCCCGAACCGAATCGTTTCCCGAGTTGGAATTCAAAACTCCAAAATTTCGCAATGATTATTATCGATCGATGGTGGAATACTACACCAGTTATTCGATCGATGATGCAACAATGCATCAAGCCCACCCTTTAACATGTTTCTATTGTTTGTCTCGTTTCCCGAATTCCCATATTTACCGATTAATTTTCCCGAACCGAATCGTTTCCCGAGTTGGAGTTCAAAACTCCCAAATTTCGGAATGATTATCGAGCGATGGTGGAATACTACACCAGTTATCCGATCGATGATGCAACAATGCATCAAGCCCACCCTTCAACATGTTTCTATTGTTTGTCTCGTTTCCCGAATTCCCATATTTACCGATTAATTTTCCCGAACCGAATCGTTTCCCGAGTTGGAGTTCAAAACTCCCAAATTTCGGAATGATTATCGAGCGATGGTGGAATACTACACCAGTTATCCGATCGATGATGCAACAATGCATCAAGCCCACCCTTCAACATGTTTCTATTGTTTGTCTCGTTTCCCGAATTCCCATATTTACCGATTAATTTTCCCGAACCGAATCGTTTCCCGAGTTGGAGTTCAAAACTCCCAAATTTCGGAATGATTATCGATCGATGGTGAAAAACTACACCAGACTGTTATTCGAGAGCATAGCATGAAAAAATTCCTTTTAATACATATATACCTAGCCCTGGATGACAGCCCACTGAGCGCACTTTCAATAGGTGTGGAATGACAGGCAATCCACTGAACCTAATATCAGTAGGTGGTGGGTCTAACCGACATCCTCATACTGGTACTCGTGACTCGTAAGAGTCATGATGGGTTTATGAGAAATTCTCTAGAACTGTGGCCGAAAATTTGGAACTAACGGGGATTCGCCATCTGTCAGACGGGCGAATCTCTATTTCATCCATTACATTGACCCGAGTTTCTAGGAATGCTGTATAAAACCACCATTTTCATGGTTCTTACGCTGCATCCACATTATGCCTTTGTGAGCTGATTGGCAAGACCGCTCGGTACACAAAGGCAAAATATGAATGCAGCTTAAGGATTCACTGCTTGGAAAAAGGTGCATGAATGCCTCATTCTTGAGCGCTCATACAAGTGTTTCTAGGAGTTACCTTTCTATAAGAACCATGACATAAGAAATAAAGTACTACTAAGGTACTTCTTGAAGCACCATTATTTTCTATGATATCGAATAACCGTTGAGATCGATATATCAAACCCACCCTTCAACATATTTCTATCTTTTGTCTCGTTTCCCGAATTCGCGTATTAACCGACTAATTATCCCCTTAACCGAGTTGGAGTTCAAAACTCTGAACTTCACCTAATTTCGGAACGATTATCGATCGATGGTGGAATACTACACCAGTTATTCGATCGATGATGCAACAATGCATCAAGCCCACCCTTCAACATGTTACTATTGTTTGTCTCGTTTCCCGAATTCGCGTATTTACCGATTTATTTTCCCGAACCGTATCGTTTCCCGAGTTGGAGTTCAAAATTCCCAAATTTTGGAATGATAACCTACCGATGGTGGAATACTACACCAGTTATCCGATCGATGATGCAACAATGCATCAAGCCCACCCTTTAACATGTTTCTATTGTTTGTCTCGTTTCCCGAATTCGCGTATTTACCGACTAATTTTCCCGAACCGTATCGTTTCCCGAGTTGGAGTTCAAAATTCCCAAATTTTGGAATGATAACCTACCGATGGTGGAATACTACACCAGTTATCCGATCGATGATGCAACAATGCATCAAGCCCACCCTTTAACATGTTTCTATTGTTTGTCTCGTTTCCCAAATTCGCGTATTTACCGATTTATTTTCCCGAACCGTATCGTTTCCCGAGTTGGAGTTCAAAATTCCCAAATTTTGGAATGATAACCTACCGATGGTGGAATACTACACCAGTTATCCGATCGATGATGCAACAATGCATCAAGCCCACCCTTTAACATGTTTCTATTGTTTGTCTCGTTTCCCGAATTCGCGTATTTACCGATTAATTTTCCCGAACCGAATTGAGTCCCGGGTTGGAGTTCAAAACTCATAACTTCCCCAAATTTCGGAATGATTATCGATCGATGGTGGAATACTACACCAGTTATTCGATCGATGATGAAACAATGCATCAAGCCCACCCTCTAACATGTTTCTATTGTTTGTCTCGTTTCCCAAATTCGCGTATTTACCGATTTATTTTCCCGAACCGTATCGTTTCCCGAGTTGGAGTTCAAAATTCCCAAATTTTGGAATGATAACCTACCGATGGTGGAATACTACACCAGTTATCCGATCGATGATGCAACAATGCATCAAGCCCACCCTTTAACATGTTTCTATTGTTTGTCTCGTTTCCCGAATTCGCGTATTTACCGACTAATTTTCCCGAACCGAATCGTTTCCAGAGTTGGAATTCAAAACTCCAGAATTTCGGAATGATTATCGATCGATGGTGGAATACTACACCAGTTATTCGATCGATGACGCAACGATGCATCAAGCCCACCCTTCAACATGTTCCTATTGTATGTCTCGTTTCCCGAATTCGCGTATTTACCGACTAAATTTCCCGAACCGAATCGTTTCCCGAGTTGTAATTCAAAACTATAAAATTTCGGAATGATTATCAATCGATGGTGGAATAATACACCAGTTATCCGATCGATGATGCAACAATGCATCAAGCCCACCCTTTAACATGTTTCTATTGTTTGTCTCGTTTCCCGAATTCGCGTATTTACCGACTAATTTTCCCGAACCGAATCGTTTCCCGAGTTGTAATTCAAAACACCAAAATTTCGGAATGATTATCGATCGATGGTGGAATAATACACCAGTTATCCGATCGATGATGCAACAATGCATCAAGCCCACCCTTTAACATGTTTCTATTGTTTGTCTCGTTTCCCGAATTCGCGTATTTACCGACTAATTTTCCCGAACCGAATCGTTTCCAGAGTTGGAATTCAAAAATCCAAAATTTCGGAATGATTATCGATCGATGGTGGAATACTACACCAGTTATTCGATCGATGATGCAACAATGCATCAAGCCCACCATTTAACATGTTTCTATTGTTTGTCTCGTTTCCCGAATTCGCGTATTTACCGACTAATTTTCCCGAACCGAATCGTTTCCAGAGTTGGAATTCAAAACTCCCAAATTTCGGAATGATTATCGATCGATGGTGGAATACTACACCAGTTATTCGATCGATGATGCAACAATGCATCAAGCCCACCCTTTAACATGTTCCTATTGTTTGTCTCGTTTTCCGAATTCGCGTATTTACAGATAAATTTTCCCGAATAGAGTCTTTTCCCGAGTTGGAGTTCAAAACTCCTGAATTTCGGAATGATTATCGATCGATGGTGGAATACTACACCAGTTATTCGATCGATGATGTAACAATGCATCAAGCCCACTCTCTAACATGTTTCTATTGTTTGTCTAGTTTCCCGAATTCGCGTATTTACCGATTAAATTTCCCGAACCGTATCGTTTCCCGAGTTGGAGTTCAAAACTCCCAAGTTTTGGAATGCTTACCTACCGATGGTGGAATACTACACATGTTATTCGATCGATGATGCAACAATGCATCAAGCCCACCCTTTAACATGTTGCTATTGTTTGTCTCGTTTCCCGAATTCCCGTATTTACCGATTAAATTTCCCGAACTGAATCGTTTCACGAGTTGGAATTCAAAACTCCAAAATTTCGGAATGATTATCGATAGATGGTGGAATACTACACCAGTTATTCGATCGATGATGCAACAATGCATCAAGCCCACCCTTTAACATGTTTCTATTGTTTGTCTCGTTTCCCGAATTCGCGTATTTACCGATTAAATTTCCCGAATCGAGTCGTTTCCCGAGTTGGAGTTCAAAACTCCGAAATTTCGGAATGATTTATCGATCGATGGTGGAATACTACACCAGTTATTCGATCGATGATGCAACAATGCATCAAGCCCACCCTTTAACATGTTTCTATTGTTTGTCTCGTTTCCCGAATTCCCATATTTACCGATTAATTTTCCCGAACCGAATCGTTTCCTGAGTTGGAGTTCAAAACTCCCAAATTTCGGAATGATTATCGAGCGATGGTGGAATACTACACCAGTTATCCGATCGATGATGCAACAATGCATCAAGCCCACCCTTCAACATGTTTCTATTGTTTGTCCCGTTTCCCGAATTCCCGTATTTACCGATTAATTTTCCCGAACCGAATCGTTTCCCGAGTTGGAGTTCAAAACTCCCAAATTTCGGAATGATTATCGATCGATGGTGGAATACTACACCAGTTATTCGATCGATGATGCAACGATGCATCAAGCCCACCCTTAAACATGTTCCTATTGTTTGTCTCGTTTCCCGAATTCGCGTATTTACCGACCAAATTTCCCGAACCGATCGTTTCCCGAGTTGGAATTCCAAACTCCAAAATTTCGGAATGATTATCGATCGATGGTGGAATACTACACCAGTTATTCGATCGATGATGCAGAAATGCATCAAACCCACCCTTTAACATGTTGCTATTGTTTGTCTCTCTTCCCGAATTCGCGAATTCACCGATTAATTTTCCCGAACCGAGTCGTTTCCCGAGTTGGAGTTCAAAACTCCCAAATTTCGGAATGATTACCTATCGATGGTGGAATACTACACCAGTTATTCGATCGATGATGCAACAATGCATCAAGCCCACCCTTTAACATGTTGCTATTGTTTGTCTCGTTTCCCGAATTCGCGTATTTACCGATTAAATTTCCCGAACCGAATGGTTTCCCGAGTTGGAATTCAAAACTCCAAAATTTCGGAATGATTATCGATCGATGGTGGAATACTACACCAGTTATTCGATCGATGATGCAACAATGCATCAAGCCCACCCTCTAACATGTTTCTATTGTTTGTCTAGTTTCCCGAATTCGCGTATTTACCGATTGAATTTCCCGAAACGTATCGTTTCCCGAGTTGGAGTTCAAAACTCCCAAGTTTTGGAATGATAACATACCGATGGTGGAATACTACACCAGTTATTCGATCGATGATGCAACATTGCATCAAGCCCAGCCTTAAACATGTTGCTATTGTTTGTCTCGTTTCCCGAATTCGCGTATTTACCGATTAAATTTCCCGAACCGAATCGTTTCCCGAGTTGGAATTCAAAACTCTAAATTTCGGAATGATTAACGATAGATGGTGGAATACTACACCAGTTATTCGATCGATGATGCAACAATGCATCAAGCCCACCCTTTAACATGTTGCTATTGTTTGTCTCGTTTCCCGAATTCGCGTATTTACCGATTAAATTTCCCGAACCGAATGGTTTCCCGAGTTGGAATTCAAAACTCCAAAATTTCGGAATGATTATCGATCGATGGTGGAATACTACACCAGTTATTCGATCGATGATGCAACAATGCATCAAGCCCACCCTCTAACATGTTGCTATTGTTTGTCTCGTTTCCCGAATTCGCGTATTTACCGATTAAATTTCCCGAACCGAGTCGTTTCCCGAGTTGGAATTCAAAACTCCAAAATTTCGCAATGATTATTATCGATCGATGGTGGAATACTACACCAGTTATTCGATCGATGATGCAACAATACATCAAGCCCACCCTTTAACATATTTCTATTGTTTGTCTCGTTTCCTGAATTCGCGTATTTACCGATTAAATTTCCCGAATCGAGTCGTTTCCCGAGTGTGAGTTCAAAACTCCCAACTTTCGGAATGATTATCGAGCGATGGTGGAATACTACACCAGTTTTCCGATCGATGATGCAACAATGCATCAAGCCCACCCCTCAACATGTTGCTATTGTTTGTCTCTTTTCATGAATTCGCGAATTTACCGATTAATTTTCCCGAACCGAGTCGTTTCCCGAGTTGGAGTTCAAAACTCCCAAATTTCGGAATGATTACCTATCGATGGTGGAATACTACACCAGTTATTCGATCGATGATGCAAAAATGCATCAAGCCCACCCTTTAACATGTTCCTATTGTTTGTCTCGTTTCCCGAATTCGCGTATTTACCGATAAATTTTCCCGAATCGAGTCTTTTCCCGAGTTGGAGTTCAAAACTCATAAATTTTGGAATGATTATCGATCGATGGTGGAATACTACACCAGTTATTCGATCGATGATGCAACAATGCATCAAGCCCACCCTTCAACATGTTGCTATTGTTTGTCTCGTTTCCCGAATTCGCGTATTTACCGATAAATTTTCCCGAATCGAGTCTTTTCCGAGTTGGAGTTCAAAACTCCCAAATTTCGGAATGATTATCGATCGATGGTGGAATACTACACCAGTTATTCGATCGATGATGCAACAATGCATCAAGCCCACCCTTTAACATGTTCCTATTGTTTGTCTCGTTTCCCGAATTCGCGTATTTACCGATTAAATTTCCCGAACCGAATGGTTTCCCGAGTTGGAATTCGAAACTCCAAAATTTCGGAATGATTATCGATCGATGGTGGAATACTACACCAGTTATTCGATCGATGATGCAATGATGCATCAAGCCAATTCTTTAACATGTTTCTATTGTTTGCCTCGTTTCCCGAATTCGCGTATTTACCGACTAATTTTCCCGAACCGAATCGTTTCCCGAGTTGGAATTCAAAACTCCAAAATTTCGGAATGATTATCGATCGATGGTGGAATACTACACCAGTTATTCGATCGATGATGCAACAATGCATCAAGCCCAGCCTTAAACAGGTTGCTATTGTTTGTCTCGTTTCCATAATTCGCGTATTTACCGATTAAATTTCCCGAACCGAATCGTTTCCCGAGTTGGAATTCAAAACTCCAAAATTTCGGAATGATTATCGATCGATGGTGGAATACTACACCAGTTATTCGATCGATGATGCAACAATGCATCAAGCCCACCCTCTAACATGTTTCTATTGTTTGTCTAGTTTCTCGAATTCGCGTATTTACCGATTAAATTTCCCGAACCGAATCGTTTCCTGAGTTGGAATTCAAAACTCCAAAATTTCGGAATGATTATCGATCGATGGTGGAATACTACACCAGTTATTCGATCGATGATGCAACAATGCATCAAGGCCACCCTTTAACATATTTCTATTGTTTGTCTCGTTTCCTGAATTCGCGTATTTACCGATTAAATTTCCCGAATCGAGTCGTTTCCCGAGTTGGAGTTCAAAACTTCCAAATTTCGGAATGATTTATCGATCGATGGTGGAATACTACACCAATTATTCGATCGATTATGCAACAATGCATCAAGCCCACCCTTTAACATGTTTCTATTGTTTGTCTCGTTTCCCGAACTCCCATATTTACCGATTAATTTTCCCGAACCGAATCGTTTCCCGAGTTGGAGTTCAAAACTCCCAACTTTCGGAATGATTATCGAGCGATGGTGGAATACTACACCAGTTTTCCGATCGATGATGCAACAATGCATCAAGCCCACCCCTCAACATGTTTCTATTGTTTGTCTCGTTTCCCGAATTCACGTATTTATCGATTAATTTTTCCGAACCGAGTCGTTTCCCGAGTTGGAGTTCAAAACTCCCAAATTTCGGAATGATTATCGATCGATGGTGGAATACTACACCAGTTATTCGATCGATGATGCAAAAATGCATCAAGCCCACCCCTTAACATGTTGCTATTGTTTGTCTGTTTTCATGAATTCGCGAATTTACCGATTAATTTTCCCGAACCGAGTCGTTTCCCGAGTTGGAGTTCAAAACTCCCAAATTTCGGAATGATTACCTATCGATGGTGGAATACTACACCAGTTATTCGATCGATGATGCAAAAATGCATCAAGCCCACCCTTTAACATGTTCCTATTGTTTGTCTCGTTTCCCGAATTCGCGTATTTACCGATAAATTTTCCCGAATCGAGTCTTTTCCGAGTTGGAGTTCAAAACTCCCAAATTTCGGAATGATTATCGATCGATGGTGGAATACTACACCAGTTCTTCGATCGATGATGCAACAATGCATCAAGCCCACCCTTTAACATGTTCCTATTGTTTGTCTCGTTTCCCGAATTCGCGTATTTACCGATAAATTTTCCCGAATCGAGTCTTTTCCCGAGTTGGAGTTCAAAACTCCCAAATTTCGGAATGATTATCGATCGATGGTTGAAGACTACACCAGTTATTCGATCGATAATGCAACAATGCATCAAGCCCACCCTTTAACATGTTCCTATTGTTTGTCTCGCTTCCCGAATTCGCGTATTTACCGATAAATTTTCCCGAATCGAGTCTTTTCCCGAGTTGGAGTTCAAAACTCCCAAATTTCGGAATGATTATCGATCGATGGTTGAAGACTACACCAGTTATTCGATCGATGATGCAACAATGCATCAAGCCCACCCTTTAACATGTTGCTATTGTTTGTCTCGTTTCCCGAATTCGCGTATTTACCGATAAATTTTCCCGAATCGAGTCTTTTCCGAGTTGGAGTTCAAAATTCCCAAATTTCGGAATGATTATCGATCGATGGTGGAATACTACACCAGTTATTCGATCGATGATGCAACAATGCATCAAGCCCACCCTTTAACATGTTCCTATTGTTTGTCTCGTTTCCCGAATTCGCGTATTTACCGATAAATTTTCCCGAAACGAGTCTTTTCCCGAGTTGGAGTTCAAAACTCCCAAATTTCGGAATGATTATCGATCGATGGTGGAATACTACACCAGTTCTTCGATCGATGATGCAACAATGCATCAAGCCCACCCTTTAACATGTTCCTATTGTTTGTCTCGTTTCCCGAATTCGCGTATTTACCGATAAATTTTCCCGAATCGAGTCTTTTCCGAGTTGGAGTTCAAAACTCCCAAATTTCGGAATGATTATCGATCGATGGTGGAATACTACACCAGTTATTCGATCGATGATGCAAAAATGCATCAAGCCTCAAGCCCACCCTTCAACATGTCGCTATTGTTTGTCTCTTTTCATGAATTCGCGAATTTACCGATTAATTTTCCTGAACCGAGTCGTTTCCCGAGTTGGAATTCAAAACTCCAAAATTTCGGAATGATTATCGATCGATGGTGGAATACTACACCAGTTATTCGATCGATGATGCAACAATGCATCAAGCCCACCCTTGAACATGTTCCTATTGTTTGTCTCGTTTCCCGAATTCGCGTATTTACCGATAAATTTTCCCGAATCGAGTCTTTTTCCGAGTTGGAGTTCAAAACTCCCAAATTTCGGAATGATTATCGATCGATGGTGGAATACTACACCAGTTATTCGATCCATGATGCAACAATGTATCAAGCCCACCCTTTAACATGTTGCTATTGTTTGTCTCGTTTCCCGAATTCGCGTATTCACCGATTAATTTTCCCGAACCGAGTAGTTTCTCGAGTTGGAGTTCAAAACTCCCAAATTTCGGAATGATTATCGATCGAAGGTGGAATACTACACCAGTTATTCGATCGATGATGCAACAATGCATCAAGCCCACCCTTAAACATGTTCCTATTGTTTGTCTCGCTTCCCGAATTCGCGTATTTACCGATTAATTTTCCCGAACCGTATCGTTTTCCGAGTTGGAGTTCAAAACTCACAACTTCCCCAAATTTCGGAATGATTATATCGATCGATGGTGGAAGACTACACCAGTAATTTGATCGATGATGCAACAATGCATCAAGCCCACCCTTAAACATGTTCCTATTGTTTGTCTCGTTTCCCGAATTCGCGAATTTACCGATTAATTTTCCCGAACCGAGTCGTTTCCCGAGTTGGAGTTCAAAACTCCCAAATTTCGAAATGATTATCGATCGATGGTGGAATACTACACCAGTTATTCGATCGATGATGCAACAATGCATCAAGCCCACCCTTTAACATGTTTTTATTGTTTGTCTCGTTTCCCGAATTCGCGTATTTACCGATTAAATTTCCCGGAATCGTTTCCCGAGTTGGAATTCAAAACTCCAAAATTTCGGAACGATTATCGATCGATGGTGGAATACTACATCAGTTATTCGATCGATGATGCAACTGCATCAAGCCCACCATTTAACATGTTACTATTGTTTGTCTCGTTTCCCGAATTCGCGTATTTACCGATTAATTTTCCCGAACCGTATCGTTAACCCAGTTGGAGTTCAAAACTCACAACTTCCCCACATTTCGGAATGTTTATCGATCGATGGTGGAAAACTACACCAGACTGTTATTCGAAAGCATAGCATGCAAAAATTCCTTTTAATACATATATACCTAGCCCCGGATGACAGCCCACTGAGCGCACTTTCAATAGGTGTGGAATGACAGGCAGTCCACTGAACCTAATATCAGTAGGTGGTGGGTCTAACCGACATCCTCATACTGGTACTCGTGACTCGTAAGAGTCATGATGAGTTTATGAGGAATTCTCTAGAACTATGGCCGAAAATTTGGAACTAACGGGGATTCGCCATCTGTCAGACGGGCGAATCTCTGTTTCTTCCATGACATTGACCCGAGTTTCTAGGAATGCTGTATAAAACCACCATTTTCATGGTTCTTACGCTGCATCCACATTATGCCTTTGTGAGCTGATTGGCAAGACCGCTCGGTACACAAAGGCAAAATATGGATGCAGCTTAAGGATTCACTGCTTGGAAAAAGGTGCATGAATGCCTCATTCTTGAGCGCTCATACAAGAGTTTCTAGAAGTTACCTTTCTATAAGAACCATGACATAGGAAATAAAGTACTACTAAGGTACTTCTTGAAGCACCATTATTTTCTATGATATCGAATAACCGTTGAGATCGATATATCAAACCCACCCTTCAACATATTTCTATTTTTTGTCTCGTTTCCCGAATTCGCGTATTAACTGACTAATTATCCCCTTAACCGAGTTGGAGTTCAAAACTCTGAACTTCCCCAAATTTCGGAACGATTATCGATCGATGGTGGAATACTACACCAGTTATTCGATCGATGATGCAACAATGCATCAAGCCCACCCTTTAACATGTTACTATTGTTTGTCTCGTTTCCCGAATTCGCGTATTCACCGATTAATTTTCCCGAACCGAATTGCGTCCCGAGTTGGAGTTCAAAACTCACAACTTCCCCAAATTTCGGAATGATTATCGATCGATGGTGGAATACTACACCAGTTATTCGATCGATGATGCAACAATGCATCAAGCCCACCCTCTAACATGTTTCTATTGTTTGTCTCGTTTCCCAAATTCGCGCATTTACCGATAAATTTTCCCGAACCGTATCGTTTCCCGAGTTGGAATTCACAATTCCCAAGTTTTGGAATGATTACCTACCGATGGTGGAATACTACACCAGTTATTCGATCGATGATGCAACGATGCATCAAGCCCACCCTTCAACATGTTCCTATTGTATGTCTCGTTTCCCGAATTCGCATATTTACCGACTAAATTTCCCGAACCGAATCGTTTCCCGAGTTGGAATTCACAATTCCCAAGTTTTGGAATGATTACCTACCGATGGTGGAATACTACACCAGTTATTCGATCGATGATGCAACGATGCATCAAGCCCACCCTTCAACATGTTCCTATTGTATGTCTCGTTTCCCGAATTCGCATATTTACCGACTAAATTTCCCGAACCGAATCGTTTCCCGAGTTGGAATTCAAAACTCCAAAATTTCGGAATGATTATCGATCGATGGTGGAATACTACACCAGTTATCCGATCGATGATGCAACAATGCATCAAGCCCACCCTTTAACATGTTTCTATTGTTTGTCTCGTTTCCCGAATTCGCGTATTTACCCACTAATTTTCCCGAACCGAATCGTTTCCCGAGTTGGAATTCAAAACTCCAAAATTTCGGAATGATTATCGATCGATGGTGGAATACTACACCAGTTTTTCGATCGATTATGCAACAATGCATCAAGCCCACCCTTCAACATGTTTCTATTGTTTGTCTCGTTTCCCGAATTCGCGTATTTACCGATTAAATTTCCCGAACCGAGTCGTTTCCCGAGTTGGAGTTCAAAACTCCCAAATTCCGGAATGATTACCTATCGATGGTGGAATACTACACCAGTTATTAGATCGATGATGCAACAATGCATCAAGCCCACCCTTTAACATGTTGCTATTGTTTGTCTCGTTTCCCGAATTCGCGTATTTACCGATTAATTTTCCCGAACCGAGTCGTTTTCCGAGTTGGAGTTCAAAACTCACAACTTCCCCAAATTTCGGAATGATTATCGATCGATGGTGGAAGACTACACCAGTAATTCGATCGATGATGCAACAATGCATCAAGCCCACCCTTTGATATTTTTTTTTTGTCTGTCTGGTTTCCCGAATTCGCGTATTAACCGGTTAATGTTCCCGAACGAACACGCTCCACAAGGCAGCAGGATTGCCGTACCCTGGCTAGGGACCCTTACAGGGAGATATCATCCGGGTCAGATGAACCCTGGTTTTTTTACGAGGTTACTACTCCTCCCCTTCACCTTTTTGCAACCTGGCTTAGGACAGGCTTTGGCAGGTTTATAAATGACTTATAAAATTATAATTGAGATAAAAAGGAACCAGATATATTTTTCCGATTTTTTCGTTCATCAAAACAAATCGTTATACTAGTGCAAAATTTGAAAAAACTTGTCGTTCTAGTTCAACAAAGGAGGTCACAGTTCATTGTGACCTTAAGGCCTATTTTAAGAAACCATAAGTTGAAATGCGACGTCCCTTTGAAGTTTCAATTTTCCGTGTAAGTATTCTGGTAAATGTCTGTCATGATTAAAAATAAAAAGGAAACTCTTGGGCCAACTCTTAGTATTTTACAATATGCTATCATTTAATGATATTTATTCACACCTACTATTTCTGAAAAATTTTCGGCAAAATCGGGAGCACCTCATCTGATAAAGCTCCTTCAGAAAATAGCATTTTATGAATGACTGAATATGAACTGAATAAAAGTTTGTTTACACTTTGAATTTGATTTCTATAATTATTGTGAAGTGAGGAGCCCTACAAAATTAAGAACTGTAGATAAGAATATCATCGAGAGGTTTTTGTTGAATTGTTGTTTCTGGAGTAACAAAGACTGAAAATTTTTATATTTCGTTGGTTAAGAACGATCATTTTATTGAAAAATATAATTTCTACAGAGACTACTTTCTTGTCGAGAATGTGAGTGGCAATGGTTGAAATGTGGAAGAAAAATTAGTCTTAATGGGGAGCGAATATTCAATTTTGGCTTAAGAGGTGGGTAAGTGAATAATCTGAATAAGGGAATATTTTGTGATTTTATAAAGGATCCAGTTCAAGCGATTATGTTTGAAACAACCAACGAGTACCACACATTTCCGAAATTTTATCTTTTATGGCTGTACCCTCCTCCTTTATCCGGGCTTGGGACCGGCACTGGAAATTAATGCTACTCGCATCATCATTACCAGAGGCGGAGTTACGCGGTCCACCCTAATGTCTGACTCGTTTCCCGAATTCGCGTATTCACCTATTAATTTTCCCGAACCGGATCGTTAACCCAAATGGAGTTCAAAACTCACAACTTCCCCACATTTCGGAATGTTTATCGATCGATGGTGGAAAACTACACCAGACTGTTATTCGAAAGCATAGTATGCAAAAATTCCTTTTAATACATATATACCTAGCCCCGGATGACAGCCCACTGAGCGCACTTTCAATAGGTGTGGAATGACAGGCAGTCCACTGAACCTAATATCAGTAGGTGGTGGGTCTAACCGACATCCTCATACTGGTACTCGTGACTCGTAAGAGTCATGATGAGTTTATGAGGAATTCTCTAGAACTATGGCCGAAAATTTGGAACTAACGGGGATTCGCCATCTGTCAGACGGGCGAATCTCTGTTTCTTCCATGACATTACCCGAGTTTCTAGGAATGCCGTATAAAACCACCATTTTCATGGTTCTTACGCTGCATCCACATTATGCCTTTGTGAGCTGATTGGCAAGACCGCTCGGTACACAAACGCAAAATATGGATGCAGCCTTAGGATTTACTCCTTGGAAAGAGGTGCATGAATGCCTCATTCTTGAGCGCTTATACAAGTGTTTCTAGAAGTTACCTCTCTATAAGAACCATGACATAAGGAATAAACTACTACTTAGGTACTTCTTGAAGCACCATTATCTTCTATGATATCGAATAACCGTCGAGATCGATATATCAAACCCACTTTTCAACATGTTTCTATTTTTTTTCTCGTTTCCCGAATTCGCGTATTAACCGATTAATTTTCCCCTTAACCGAGTTGGAGTTCAAAACTCTGAACTTCCCAAATTTCTGAATGATTATCGATCCATGGTGGAATACTACACCAGTTATTCGATCGATGATGCAACAATGCATCAAGCCCACCCTTTAACATGTTTCTATTGTTTCTCTCGTTTCCCGTATTTGCGTATTTACCGATTAATTTTCCCGAACCGAATCGTTTCCCGAGATGAAGTTCAAAACTCACATATTCCCCAAATTTCGGAATGATAATCGATCGATGGTGGAATACTACACCAGTTATTCGATCGATGATGCAACAATGCATCAAGCCCACCCTTTAACATGTTCTTATTGTTTGTCTCGTTTCCCGAATTCGCGTATTTACCGATAAATTTTCCCGAATCGAGTCTTTTCCCGAGTTGGAGTTCAAAACTCCCAAATTTCGGAATGATTATCGATCGATGGTGGAATACTACACCAGTTATTCGATCGATGATGCAACAATGCATCAAGCCCACCCTTTAACATGTTCCAATTGTTTGTCTCGTTTCCCGAATTCGCGTATTTACCGATAAATTTTCTCGAATCGAGTCTTTTCCCGAGTTGGAGTTCAAAACTCCCAAATTTCGGAATGATTATCGATCGATGGTGGAATACTACACCAGTTATTCGATCGATGATGCAACAATGCATCAGGCCCACCCTTTAACATGTTCCTATTGTTTGTCTCTCTTCCCGAATTCGCGAATTTACCGATTAATTTTCCCGAACCGAGTCGTTTCCTGAGTTGGAATTCAAAACTCCAAAATTTCGGAATGATTATCGATCGATGGTGGAATACTACACCAGTTATTCGATCGATGATGCAACAATGCATCAAGCCCACCCTTAAACGTGTTCCTATTGTTTGTCTCGTTTCCCGAATTCGCGTATTTACCGATAAATTTTCCCGAATCGAGTCTTTTCCCGAGTTGGAGTTCAAAACTCCCAAATTTCGGAATGATTATCGATCGATGGTGGAATACTACACCAGTTATTCGATCGATGATGCAACAATGCATCAAGCCCACCATTTAACATGTTCCTATTGTTTGTATCTCTCCCCGAATTCGCGAATTTACCGATTAATTTTCCCGAACCGAGTCGTTTCCCGAGTTGGAGTTCAAAACTCCCAAATTTCGGAATGATTACCTATCGATGGTGGAATACTACACCAGTTATTCGATCGATGATGCAACAATGCATCAAGCCCACCCTTTAACATGTTCCAATTGTTTGTCTCGTTTCCCGAATTCGCGTATTTACCGATAAATTTTCCCGAATCGAGTCTTTTCCCGAGTTGGAGTTCAAAACTCCCAAATTTCGGAATGATTATCGATCGATGGTGGAATACTACACCAGTTATTCGATCGATGATGCAACAATGCATCAAGCCCACCCTTTAACATGTTCCAATTGTTTGTCTCGTTTCCCGAATTCGCGTATTCACCGATAAATTTTCCCGAATCGAGTCTTTTCCCGAGTTGGAGTTAAAAACTCCCAAATTTCGGAATGATTATCGATCGATGGTGGAATACTACACCAGTTATTCGATCGATGATGCAACAATGCATCAAGCCCACCCTTTAACATGTTGCTATTGTTTGTCTCGTTTCCCGAATTCGCGAATTTACCGATTAATTTTCCCGAACCGAGTCGTTTCCCGAGTTGGAGTTCAAAACTCCCAAATTTCGGAATGATTATCGATCAATGGTGGAATAATGCACCAGTTATTCGATCGATGATGCAACAATACATCAAGCCCACCCTTAAACATGTTCCTATTGTTTGTCTCGCTTCCCGAATTCGCGTATTTACCGATTAATTTTCCCGAACCGTATCGTTTTCCGAGTTGGAGTTCAAAACTCACAACTTCCCCAAATTTCGGAATGATTATATCGATCGATGGAGGAAGACTACACCAGTAATTTGATCGATGATGCAACAATGCATCAAGCCCACCCTCAAACATGTTCCTATTGTTTGTCTCGTTTCCCGAATTCGCGAATTTACCGATTAAATTTCCCGAACCGAATCGTTTCCCGAGTTGGAATTCAAAACTCCAAAATTTCGGAATGGTTATCGATCGATGGTGGAATACTACACCAGATATTCGATCGATGATGCAACAATGCATCAAGCCCACCCTCTAACATGTTTCTATTGTTTGTCTCGTTTCCCGAATTCGCGTATTTACCGATTAATTTTCCCGAACCGTATCGTTAACCCAGTTGGAGTTCAAAACTCACAACTTCCCCACATTTCGGAATGTTTATCGATCGATGGTGGAAAACTACACCAGACTGTTATTCGAAAGCATAGCATGCAAAAATTCCTTTTAATACATATATACCTAGCCCCGGATGACAGCCCACTGAGCGCACTTTCAATAGGTGTGGAATGACAGGCAGTCCACTGAACCTAATATCAGTAGGTGGTGGGTCTAACCGACATCCTCATACTGGTACTCGTGACTCGTAAGAGTCATGATGGGTTTATGAGAAATTCTCTAGAACTGTGGCCGAAAATTTGGAACTAACGGGGATTCGCCATCTGTCAGACGGGCGAATCTCTGTTTCTTCCATGACATTACCCGAGTTTCTAGGAATGCCGTATAAAACCACCATTTTCATGGTTCTTACGCTGCATCCACATTATGCCTTTGTGAGCTGATTGGCAAGACCGCTCGGTACACAAAGGCAAAATATGGATGCAGCTTTAGGATTCACTGCTTGGAAAAAGGTGCATGAATGCCTCATTCTTGAGCGTTTATACAAGAGTTTCTAGAAGTTACCTCTCTATAAGAACCATGACATAAGGAATAAACTACTTCTAAGGTACTTCTTGAAGCACCATTATCTTCTATGATATCGAATAACCGTCGAGATCGATATATCAAACCCACCCTTCAACATGTTTCTATTTTTTTTCTCGTTTCCCGAATTCGCGTATTAACCGATTATTTTTCCCCTTAACCGAGTTGGAGTTCAAAACTCTGAACTTCCCAAATTTCTGTTTGATTATCGATCGATGGTGGAATACTACACCAGTTATTCGATCGATGATGCAACAATGCATCAAGCCCACCCTTTAACATGTTTCTATTGTTTCTCTCGTTTCCCGTATTTGCGTATTTACCGATTAATTTTCCCGAACCGAATCGTTTCCCGAGATGGAGTTCAAAACTCACATATTCCCCAAATTTCGGAATGATAATCGATCGATGGTGGAATACTACACCAGTTATTCGATCGATGATGCAACAATGCATCAAGCCCACCCTTTAACATGTTTCTATTCGTCTCGTTTTCCGAATTCGCGTATTAATCGATTGATTTTACCGAACCGAATCGTTTCCCGAGATGGAGTTCAAAACTCACAACTTCCCCAAATTTCGGAATGATTATCGAACGATGGTGGAAAACAACACCAGTTATTCGATCGATGATGCAACAATGCATCAAGCCCACCCTTTAACATGTTTCTATTGTTTGTCTCCTTTCCGAATTCGCGTATTCACCGAAAAATTTTCCCGAACCGAATTGCGTCCCGAGTTGGAGTTCAAAACTCACAATTTCCCCAAATTTCGGAATGATTATTATCGATCGATGGTGGAATACTACACCAGTTATTCGATCGATGATGCAACAATGCATCAAGCCCACCCTTTAACATGTTTCTATTTGTCTCGTTTTCCGAATTCGCGTATTTATCGATTGATTTTACCGAACCGAATCGTTTCCCGAAATGGAGTTCAAAACTCACAACTTCCCCAAATTTCGGAATGATTATCGATCGATGGTGGAATACTAAACCAGTTATACGATCGACGATGAAACAATGCATCAAGCCCACCCTTTGACATGTTTCTATTGTTTGTCTCGTTTCCCGAATTCGCGTATTTCCGATTTATTTTCCCGAATCGAATTGCGTCCCGCGTTGGAGTTCAAAACTCACAACTTCCCCAAATTTCGGAATGATTATCGATCGATGGTGGAATACTACACCAGTTATTCGATCGATGATGCAACAATGAATCAAGCCTACCCTTCAACATGTTTCTATTTGTCTCGTTTTCCGAATTTGCGTATTCACCGATTAATTTTCCTGAACCGAATCGTTTACCGAGTTGGAGTTCAAAACTCACAACTTCCCCAATTTTCGGAATGATTATCGATCGATGGTGGAATACTACACCAGTTATTCGATCGATGATGCAACAATGCATCAAGCCCACCCTTTAACATGTTTCTATTGTTTGTCTCGTTTTCCGAATTCGCGTATTCACCGAAAAATTTTCCCGAACCGAATTGCGTCCCGAGTTGGAGTTCAAAACTCAAAACTTCCCCAAATTTCGGAATGATTATTATCGATCGATTGTGGAATACTACACCAGTTATTCGATCGATGATGCAACAATGCATCAAGCCCACCCTTTAACATGTTTCTATTGTTTGTCTCGTTTTCCGAATTCGCGTATTTACCGATTAATTTTCCCGAACCGAATTGCGTCCCGAGTTGGAGTTCAAAACTAACAACTTCCTCAAATTTCGGAATGATCATAGATCGATGGTGGAATACTACACCAGTTATACGATCGACGATGAAACAATGCATCAAGCCCACCCTTTGACATGTTACTATTGTTTGTCTCGTTTCCCGAATTCGCGTATTTACCGATTAATTTTCCCGAATCGAATTGCGTCCCGCGTTGGAGTTCAAAACTCACAACTTCCCCAAATTTCGGAATGATTATCGATCGATGGTGGAAAACAACACCAGTTATTCGATCGATGATGCAACAATACATCAAGCCCACCCTTTAACATGTTTCTATTGTTTGTCTCGTTTTCCGAATTCGCGTATTCACCGAAAAATTTTCCCGAACCGAATTGCGTCCCGAGTTGGAGTTCGAAACTCACAACTTCCCCAAATTTCGGAATGATTATTATCGATCGATGGTGGAATACTACACCAGTTATACGATCGACGATGAAACAATGCATCAAGCCCACCCTTTGACATGTTACTATTGTTTGTCTCGTTTCCCGAATTCGCGTATTTACCGATTAATTTTCCCGAATCGAATTGCGTCCCGCGTTGGAGTTCAAAACTCACAACTTCCCCAAATTTCGGAATGATTATCGATCGATGGTGGAATACTACACCAGTTATTCGATCGATGATGCAACAATGAATCAAGCCTACCCTTCAACATGTTTCTATTTGTCTCGTTTTCCGAATTTGCGTATTCACCGATTAATTTTCCTGAACCGAATCGTTAACCGAGTTGGAGTTCAAAACTCACAACTTCCCCAATTTTCGGAATGATTATCGATCGATGGTGGAATACTACACCAGTTATTCGATCGATGATGCAACAATGCATCAAGCCCACCCTTCAACATGTTTCTATTGTCTGTCTCGTTTCCCGAATTCGCGTATTTACCGATTAATTTTCCCGAATCGAATTGCGTCCCGCGTTGGAGTTCAAAACTCACAACTTCCCCAAACTTCGGAATGATTATCGATCGATGGTGGAATACTACACCAGTTATTCGATCGATGATGCAACTTTGCATCAAGCCCACCCTTTAACATGTTTCTATTGTTTGTCTCGTTTCCCGAATTCGCGTATTTACAGATTAATTTTCCCGAATCGAATTGCGTCCCGCGTTGGAGTTCAAAACTCACAACTTCCCCAAACTTCGGAATGATTATCGATCGATGGAGGAATACTACACCAGTTATTCGATCGATGATGCAACTTTGCATCAAGCCCACCCTTTAACATGTTTCTATTGTTTGTCTCGTTTCCCGAATTCGCGTATTTACCGATTAATTTTCCCGAATCGAATTGCGTCCCGCGTTGGAGTTCAAAACTCACAACTTCCCCAATTTTCGGAATGATTATCGATCGATGGTGGAATACTACACCAGTTATTCGATCGATGATGCAACAATGAATCAAGCCTACCCTTCAACATGTTTCTATTTGCCTCGTTTTCCGAATTTGCGTATTCACCTATTAATTTTCCTGAACCGAATCTTTAACCGAGTTGGAGTTCAAAACTCACAACTTCCCCAATTTTCGGAATGATTATCGATCGATGGTGGAATACTACACCAGTTATTCGATCGATGATGCAACAATGCATCAAGCCCACCCTTGAACATGTTTCTATTGTCTGTCTCGTTTCCCGAATTCGCGTATTTACCGATTAATTTTCCCGAATCGAATTGCGTCCCGCGTTGGAGTTCAAAACTCACAACTTCCCCAAACTTCGGAATGATTATCGATCGATGGTGGAATACTACACCAGTTATTCTATCGATGATGCAACAATGCATCAAGCCCACCCTTTAACATGTTCCTATTGTTTGTCTCGTTTCCCGAATTCGCGTATTTACCGATAAATTTTCCCGAATCGAGTCTTTTCCCGAGTTGGAGTTCAAAACTCCCAAATTTCGGAATGATTATCGATCGATGGTTGAAGACTACACCAGTTATTCGATCGATAATGCAACAATGCATCAAGCCCACCCTTTAACATGTTCATATTGTTTGTCTCGTTTCCCGAATTCGCGTATTTACCGATAAATTTTCCCGAATCGAGTCTTTTCCCGAGTTGGAGTTCAAAACTCCCAAATTTCGGAATGATTATCGATCGATGGTTGAAGACTACACCAGTTATTCGATCGATGATGCAACAATGCATCAAGCCCACCCTTTAACATGTTGCTATTGTTTGTCTCGTTTCCCGAATTCGCGTATTTACCGATAAATTTTCCCGAATCGAGTCTTTTCCGAGTTGGAGTTCAAAACTCCCAAATTTCGGAATGATTATCGATCGATGGTGGAATACTACACCAGTTATTCGATCGATGATGCAACAATGCATCAAGCCCGCCCTTTAACATGTTCCTATTGTTTGTCTCGTTTTCCGAATTCGCGTATTTACCGATAAATTTTCCCGAATCGAGTCTTTTCCGAGTTGGAGTTCAAAATTCCCAAATTTCGGAATGATTATCGATCGATGGTGGAATACTACACCAGTTATTCGATCGATGATGCAACAATGCATCAAGCCAACCCTTTAACATGTTCCTATTGTTTGTCTCGTTTCCCGAATTCGCGTATTTACCGATAAATTTTCCCGAAACGAGTCTTTTCCCGAGTTGGAGTTCAAAACTCCCAAATTTCGGAATGATTATCGATCGATGGTGGAATACTACACCAGTTCTTCGATCGATGATGCAACAATGCATCAAGCCCACCCTTTAACATGTTCCTATTGTTTGTCTCGTTTCCCGAATTCGCGTATTTACCGATAAATTTTCCCGAATCGAGTCTTTTCCCGAGTTGGAGTTCAAAACTCCCAAATTTCGGAATGATTATCGATCGATGGTGGAATACTACACCAGTTCTTCGATCGATGATGCAACAATGCATCAAGCCCACCCTTTAACATGTCGCTATTGTTTGTCTCTTTTCATGAATTCGCGAATTTACCGATTAATTTTCCTGAACCGAGTCGTTTCCCGAGTTGGAATTCAAAACTCCAAAATTTCGGAATGATTATCGATCGATGGTGGAATACTACACCAGTTATTCGATCGATGATGCAACAATGCATCAAGCCCACCCTTCAACATGTTTCTATTGTTTGTCTCGTTTCCCGAATTCGCGTATTTACCGATTAAATTTCCCGAACCGAGTCGTTTCCCGAGTTGGAGTTCAAAACTCCCAAATTTCGGAATGATTATCGATCGATGGTGGAATACTACACCAGTTCTTCGATCGATGATGCAACAATGCATCAAGCCCACCCTTTAACATGTTCCTATTGTTTGTCTCGTTTCCCGAATTCGCGTATTTACCGATAAATTTTCCCGAATCGAGTCTTTTCCCGAGTTGGAGTTCAAAACTCCCAAATTTCGGAATGATTATCGATCGATGGTTGAAGACTACACCAGTTATTCGATCGATGATGCAACAATGCATCAAGCCCACCCTTTAACATGTTGCTATTGTTTGTCTCGTTTCCCGAATTCGCGTATTTACCGATAAATTTTCCCGAATCGAGTCTTTTCCGAGTTGGAGTTCAAAATTCCCAAATTTCGGAATGATTATCGATCGATGGTGGAATACTACACCAGTTATTCGATCGATGATGCAACAATCATCAAGCCCACCCTTTAACATGTTCCTATTGTTTGTCTCGTTTCCCGAATTCGCGTATTTACCGATAAATTTTCCCGAAACGAGTCTTTTCCCGAGTTGGAGTTCAAAACTCCCAAATTTCGGAATGATTATCGATCGATGGTGGAATACTACACCAGTTCTTCGATCGATGATGCAACAATGCATCAAGCCCACCCTTTAACATGTTCCTATTGTTTGTCTCGTTTCCCGAATTCGCGTATTTACCGATAAATTTTCCCGAATCGAGTCTTTTCCGAGTTGGAGTTCAAAACTCCCAAATTTCGGAATGATTATCGATCGATGGTGGAATACTACACCAGTTATTCGATCGATGATGCAAAAATGCATCAAGCCTCAAGCCCACCCTTTAACATGTCGCTATTGTTTGTCTCTTTTCATGAATTCGCGAATTTACCGATTAATTTTCCTGAATCGAGTCGTTTCCCGAGTTGGAATTCAAAACTCCAAAATTTCGGAATGATTATCGATCGATGGTGGAATACTACACCAGTTTTTCGATCGATGATGCAACAATGCATCAAGCCCACCCTTCAACATGTTTCTATTGTTTGTCTCGTTTCCCGAATTCGCGTATTTACCGATTAAATTTCCCGAACCGAGTCGTTTCCCGAGTTGGAGTTCAAAACTCCCAAATTTCGGAATGATTATCGATCGATGGTGGAATACTACACCAGTTCTTCGATCGATGATGCAACAATGCATCAAGCCCACCCTTTAACATGTTCCTATTGTTTGTCTCGTTTCCCGAATTCGCGTATTTACCGATAAATTTTCCCGAATCGAGTCTTTCCCGAGTTGGAGTTCAAAACTCCCAAATTTCGGAATGATTATCGATCGATGGTTGAAGACTACACCAGTTATTCGATCGATGATGCAACAATGCATCAAGCCCACCCTTTAACATGTTGCTATTGTTTGTCTCGTTTCCCGAATTCGCGTATTTACCGATAAATTTTCCCGAATCGAGTCTTTTCCGAGTTGGAGTTCAAAATTCCCAAATTTCGGAATGATTATCGATCGATGGTGGAATACTACACCAGTTATTCGATCGATGATGCAACAATGCATCAAGCCCACCCTTTAACATGTTCCTATTGTTTGTCTCGTTTCCCGAATTCGCGTATTTACCGATAAATTTTCCCGAAACGAGTCTTTTCCCGAGTTGGAGTTCAAAACTCCCAAATTTCGGAATGATTATCGATCGATGGTGGAATACTACACCAGTTCTTCGATCGATGATGCAACAATGCATCAAGCCCACCCTTTAACATGTTCCTATTGTTTGTCTCGTTTCCCGAATTCGCGTATTTACCGATAAATTTTCCCGAATCGAGTCTTTTCCCGAGTTGGAGTTCAAAACTCCCAAATTTCGGAATGATTATCGATCGATGGTGGAATACTACACCAGTTCTTCGATCGATGATGCAACAATGCATCAAGCCCACCCTTTAACATGTCGCTATTGTTTGTCTCTTTTCATGAATTCGCGAATTTACCGATTAATTTTCCTGAACCGAGTCGTTTCCCGAGTTGGAATTCAAAACTCCAAAATTTCGGAATGATTATCGATCGATGGTGGAATACTACACCAGTTATTCGATCGATGATGCAACAATGCATCAAGCCCACCCTTTAAAATGTTCCTATTGTTTGTCTCGTTTCCCGAATTCGCGTATTTACCGATAAATTTTCCCGAATCGAGTCTTTTCCCGAGTTGGAGTTCAAAACTCCCAAATTTCGGAATGATTATCGATCGATGGTGGAATACTACACCAGTTATTCGATCCATGATGCAACAATGTATCAAGCCCACCCTTTAACATGTTGCTATTGTTTGTCTCGTTTCCCGAATTCGCGTATTTACCGATTAATTTTCCCGAACCGAGTAGTTTCTCGAGTTGGAGTTCAAAACTCCCAAATTTCGGAATGATTATCGATCGATGGTGGAATACTACACCAGTTATTCGATCGATGATGCAACAATGCATCAAGCCCACCTTTTAACATGTTGCTATTGTTTGTCTCGTTTCCCGAATTCGCGAATTTATCGATTAATTTTCCCGAACCGAGTCGTTTCCAGAGTTGGAGTTCAAAACTCCCAAATTTCGGAATGATTATCGATCGATGGTGGAATAATGCACCAGTTATTCGATCGATGATGCAACAATACATCAAGCCCACCCTTAAACATGTTCCTATTGTTTGTCTCGCTTCCCGAATTCGCGTATTTACCGATTAATTTTCCCGAACCGTATCGTTTTCCGAGTTGGAGTTCAAAACTCACAACTTCCCCAAATTTCGGAATGATTATATCGATCGATGGTGGAAGACTACACCAGTAATTTGATCGATGATGCAACAATGCATCAAGCCCACCCTTAAACATGTTCCTATTGTTTGTCTCGTTTCCCGAATTCGCGAATTTACCGATTAATTTTCCCGAACCGAGTCGTTTCCCGAGTTGGAGTTCAAAACTCCCAAATTTCGAAATGATTATCGATCGATGGTGGAATACTACACCAGTTATTCGATCGATGATGCAACAATGCATCAAGCCCACCCTTTAACATGTTTTTATTGTTTGTCTCGTTTCCCGAATTCGCGTATTTACCGATTAAATTTCCCGGAATCGTTTCCCGAGTTGGAATTCAAAACTCCAAAATTTCGGAACGATTATCGATCGATGGTGGAATACTACATCAGTTATTCGATCGATGATGCAACTGCATCAAGCCCACCCTTTAACATGTTACTATTGTTTGTCTCGTTTCTCGTATTTACCGATTAATTTTCCCGAACCGTATCGTTAACCCAGTTGGAGTTCAAAACTCACAACTTCCCCACATTTCGGAATGTTTATCGATCGATGGTGGAAAACTACACCAGACTGTTATTCGAAAGCATAGCATGCAAAAATTCCTTTTAATACATATATACCTAGCCCCGGATGACAGCCCACTGAGCGCACTTTCAATAGGTGTGGAATGACAGGCAGTCCACTGAACCTAATATCAGTGGGTGGTGGGTCTAACCGACATCCTCATACTGGTACTCGTGACTCGTAAGAGTCATGATGGGTTTATGAGAAATTCTCTAGAACTGTGGGCGAAAATTTGGAACTAACGGGGATTCGCCATCTGTCAGACGGGCGAATCTCTGTTTCTTCCATGACATTGACCCGAGTTTCTAGGAATGCTGTATAAAACCACCATTTTCATGGTTCTTACGCTGCATCCACATTATGCCTTTGTGAGCTGATTGGCAAGACCGCTCGGTACACAAAGGCAAAATATGGATGCAGCTTAAGGATTCACTGCTTGGAAAAAGGTGCATGAATGCCTCATTCTTGAGCGCTCATACAAGAGTTTCTAGAAGTTACCTTTCTATAAGAACCATGACATAGGAAATAAAGTACTACTAAGGTACTTCTTGAAGCACCATTATTTTCTATGATATCGAATAACCGTTGAGATCGATATATCAAACCCACCCTTCAACATATTTCTATTTTTTGTCTCGTTTCCCGAATTCGCGTATTAACCGACTAATTATCCCCTTAACCGAGTTGGAGTTCAAAACTCTGAACTTCCCCAAATTTCGGAACGATTATCGATCGATGGTGGAATACTACACCAGTTATTCGATCGATGATGCAACAATGCATCAAGCCCACCCTTTAACATGTTACTATTGTTTGTCTCGTTTCCCGAATTCGCGTATTCACCGATTAATTTTCCCGAACCGAATTGCGTCCCGAGTTGGAGTTCAAAACTCACAACTTCCCCAAATTTCGGAATGATTATCGATCGATGGTGGAATACTACACCAGTTATTCGATCGATGATGCAACAATGCATCAAGCCCACCCTCTAACATGTTTCTATTGTTTGTCTCGTTTCCCAAATTCGCGCATTTACCGATAAATTTTCCCGAACCGTATCGTTTCCCGAGTTGGAATTCACAATTCCCAAGTTTTGGAATGATTACCTACCGATGGTGGAATACTACACCAGTTATTCGATCGATGATGCAACGATGCATCAAGCCCACCCTTCAACATGTTCCTATTGTATGTCTCGTTTCCCGAATTCGCATATTTACCGACTAAATTTCCCGAACCGAATCGTTTCCCGAGTTGGAATTCAAAACTCCAAAATTTCGGAATGATTATCGATCGATGGTGGAATACTACACCAATTATCCGATCGATGATGCAACAATGCATCAAGCCCACCCTTTAACATGTTTCTATTGTTTGTCTCGTTTCCCGAATTCGCGTATTTACCCACTAATTTTCCCGAACCGAATCGTTTCCCGAGTTGGAATTCAAAACTCCAAAATTTCGGAATGATTATCGATCGATGGTGGAATACTACACCAGTTTTTCGATCGATGATGCAACAATGCATCAAGCCCACCCTTCAACATGTTTCTATTGTTTGTCTCGTTTCCCGAATTCGCGTATTTACCGATTAAATTTCCCGAACCGAGTCGTTTCCCGAGTTGGAGTTCAAAACTCCCAAATTCCGGAATGATTACCTATCGATGGTGGAATACTACACCAGTTATTAGATCGATGATGCAACAATGCATCAAGCCCACCCTTTAACATGTTGCTATTGTTTGTCTCGTTTCCCGAATTCGCGTATTTACCGATTAATTTTCCCGAACCGAGTCGTTTCCCGAGTTGGAGTTCAAAACTCCCAAATTTCGAAATGATTATCGATCGATGGTGGAATACTACACCAGTTATTCGATCGATGATGCAACAATGCATCAAGCCCACCCTTTAACATGTTTTTATTGTTTGTCTCGTTTCCCGAATTCGCGTATTTACCGATTAAATTTCCCGGAATCGTTTCCCGAGTTGGAATTCAAAACTCCAAAATTTCGGAACGATTATCGATCGATGGTGGAATACTACATCAGTTATTCGATCGATGATGCAACTGCATCAAGCCCACCCTTTAACATGTTACTATTGTTTGTCTCGTTTCTCGTATTTACCGATTAATTTTCCCGAACCGTATCGTTAACCCAGTTGGAGTTCAAAACTCACAACTTCCCCACATTTCGGAATGTTTATCGATCGATGGTGGAAAACTACACCAGACTGTTATTCGAAAGCATAGCATGCAAAAATTCCTTTTAATACATATATACCTAGCCCCGGATGACAGCCCACTGAGCGCACTTTCAATAGGTGTGGAATGACAGGCAGTCCACTGAACCTAATATCAGTAGGTGGTGGGTCTAACCGACATCCTCATACTGGTACTCGTGACTCGTAAGAGTCATGATGAGTTTATGAGGAATTCTCTAGAACTATGGCCGAAAATTTGGAACTAACGGGGATTCGCCATCTGTCAGACGGGCGAATCTCTGTTTCTTCCATGACATTGACCCGAGTTTCTAGGAATGCCGTATAAAACCACCATTTTCATGGTTCTTACGCTGCATCCACATTATGCCTTTGTGAGCTGATTGGCAAGACCGCTCGGTACACAAACGCAAAATATGGATGCAGCCTTAGGATTTACTCCTTGGAAAGAGGTGCATGAATGCCTCATTCTTGAGCGCTTATACAAGAGTTTCTAGAAGTTACCTCTCTATAAGAACCATGACATAAGGAATAAACTACTACTTAGGTACTTCTTGAAGCACCATTATCTTCTATGATATCGAATAACCGTCGAGATCGATATATCAAACCCACTTTTCAACATGTTTCTATTTTTTTTCTCGTTTCCCGAATTCGCGTATTAACCGATTAATTTTCCCCTTAACCGAGTTGGAGTTCAAAACTCTGAACTTCCCAAATTTCTGAATGATTATCGATCCATGGTGGAATACTACACCAGTTATTCGATCGATGATGCAACAATGCATCAAGCCCACCCTTTAACATGTTTCTATTGTTTCTCTCGTTTCCCGTATTTGCGTATTTACCGATTAATTTTCCCGAACCGAATCGTTTCCCGAGATGAAGTTCAAAACTCACATATTCCCCAAATTTCGGAATGATAATCGATCGATGGTGGAATACTACACCAGTTATTCGATCGATGATGCAACAATGCATCAAGCCCACCCTTTAACATGTTCTTATTGTTTGTCTCGTTTCCCGAATTCGCGTATTTACCGATAAATTTTCCCGAATCGAGTCTTTTCCCGAGTTGGAGTTCAAAACTCCCAAATTTCGGAATGATTATCGATCGATGGTGGAATACTACACCAGTTCTTCGATCGATGATGCAACAATGCATCAAGCCCACCCTTTAACATGTTCCTATTGTTTGTCTCGTTTCCCGAATTCGCGTATTTACCGATAAATTTTCCCGAATCGAGTCTTTTCCCGAGTTGGAGTTCAAAACTCCCAAATTTCGGAATGATTATCGATCGATGGTGGAATACTACACCAGTTCTTCGATCGATGATGCAACAATGCATCAAGCCCACCCTTTAACATGTCGCTATTGTTTGTCTCTTTTCATGAATTCGCGAATTTACCGATTAATTTTCCTGAACCGAGTCGTTTCCCGAGTTGGAATTCAAAACTCCAAAATTTCGGAATGATTATCGATCGATGGTGGAATACTACACCAGTTATTCGATCGATGATGCAACAATGCATCAAGCCCACCCTTTAACATGTTCCTATTGTTTGTCTCGTTTCCCGAATTCGCGTATTTACCGATAAATTTTCCCGAATCGAGTCTTTTCCCGAGTTGGAGTTCAAAACTCCCAAATTTCGGAATGATTATCGATCGATGGTGGAATACTACACCAGTTATTCGATCCATGATGCAACAATGTATCAAGCCCACCCTTTAACATGTTGCTATTGTTTGTCTCGTT
The DNA here is from genome assembly GCF_907165205.1 of Coccinella septempunctata. NCBI lineage: Eukaryota > Metazoa > Arthropoda > Insecta > Coleoptera > Coccinellidae > Coccinella > Coccinella septempunctata. Next base: position 39,730,375 of record NC_058190.1, on the reverse strand, counting down.
TCCCGAATTCGCGTATTTACCGATTAATTTTCCCGAACCGAGTCGTTTCCCGAGTTGGAGTTCAAAACTCCCAAATTTCGGAATGATTATCGATCGATGGTGGAATACTACACCAGTTATTCGATCGATGATGCAACAATGCATCAAGCCCACCCTTAAACGTGTTCCTATTGTTTGTCTCGTTTCCCGAATTCGCGTATTTACCGATAAATTTTCCCGAATCGAGTCTTTTCCCGAGTTGGAGTTCAAAACTCCCAAATTTCGGAATGATTATCGATCGATGGTGGAATACTACACCAGTTATTCGATCGATGATGCAACAATGCATCAAGCGCACCCTTTAACATGTTCCTATTGTTTGTATCTCTCCCCGAATTCGCGAATTTACCGATTAATTTTCCCGAACCGAGTCGTTTCCCGAGTTGGAGTTCAAAACTCCCAAATTTCGGAATGATTACCTATCGATGGTGGAATACTACACCAGTTATTCGATCGATGATGCAACAATGCATCAAGCCCACCCTTTAACATGTTCCAATTGTTTGTCTAGTTTCCCGAATTCGCGTATTTACCGATAAATTTTCCCGAATCGAGTCTTTTCCCGAGTTGGAGTTCAAAACTCCCAAATTTCGGAATGATTATCGATCGATGGTGGAATACTACACCAGTTATTCGATCGATGATGCAACAATGCATCAAGCCCACCCTTTAACATGTTCCAATTGTTTGTCTCGTTTCCCGAATTCGCGTATTCACCGATAAATTTTCCCGAATCGAGTCTTTTCCCGAGTTGGAGTTCAAAACTCCCAAATTTCGGAATGATTATCGATCGATGGTGGAATACTTCACCAGTTATTCGATCGATGATGCAACAATGCATCAAGCCCACCCTTTAACATGTTGCTATTGTTTGTCTCGTTTCCCGAATTCGCGAATTTACCGATTAATTTTCCCGAACCGAGTCGTTTCCCGAGTTGGAGTTCAAAACTCCCAAATTTCGGAATGATTATCGATCAATGGTGGAATAATGCACCAGTTATTCGATCGATGATGCAACAATACATCAAGCCCACCCTTAAACATGTTCCTATTGTTTGTCTCGCTTCCCGAATTCGCGTATTTACCGATTAATTTTCCCGAACCGTATCGTTTTCCGAGTTGGAGTTCAAAACTCACAACTTCCCCAAATTTCGGAATGATTATATCGATCGATGGAGGAAGACTACACCAGTAATTTGATCGATGATGCAACAATGCATCAAGCCCACCCTCAAACATGTTCCTATTGTTTGTCTCGTTTCCCGAATTCGCGAATTTACCGATTAAATTTCCCGAACCGAATCGTTTCCCGAGTTGGAATTCAAAACTCCAAAATTTCGGAATGGTTATCGATCGATGGTGGAATACTACACCAGATATTCGATCGATGATGCAACAATGCATCAAGCCCACCCTCTAACATGTTTCTATTGTTTGTCTCGTTTCCCGAATTCGCGTATTTACCGATTAATTTTCCCGAACCGTATCGTTAACCCAGTTGGAGTTCAAAACTCACAACTTCCCCACATTTCGGAATGTTTATCGATCGATGGTGGAAAACTACACCAGACTGTTATTCGAAAGCATAGCATGCAAAAATTCCTTTTAATACATATATACCTAGCCCCGGATGACAGCCCACTGAGCGCACTTTCAATAGGTGTGGAATGACAGGCAGTCCACTGAACCTAATATCAGTAGGTGGTGGGTCTAACCGACATCCTCATACTGGTACTCGTGACTCGTAAGAGTCATGATGGGTTTATGAGAAATTCTCTAGAACTGTGGCCGAAAATTTGGAACTAACGGGGATTCGCCATCTGTCAGACGGGCGAATCTCTGTTTCTTCCATGACATTACCCGAGTTTCTAGGAATGCCGTATAAAACCACCATTTTCATGGTTCTTACGCTGCATCCACATTATGCCTTTGTGAGCTGATTGGCAAGACCGCTCGGTACACAAAGGCAAAATATGGATGCAGCTTTAGGATTCACTGCTTGGAAAAAGGTGCATGAATGCCTCATTCTTGAGCGTTTATACAAGAGTTTCTAGAAGTTACCTCTCTATAAGAACCATGACATAAGGAATAAACTACTTCTAAGGTACTTCTTGAAGCACCATTATCTTCTATGATATCGAATAACCGTCGAGATCGATATATCAAACCCACCCTTCAACATGTTTCTATTTTTTTCTCGTTTCCCGAATTCGCGTATTAACCGATTATTTTTCCCCTTAACCGAGTTGGAGTTCAAAACTCTGAACTTCCCAAATTTCTGAATGAGTATCGATCGATGGTGGAATACTACACCAGTTATTCGATCGATGATGCAACAATGCATCAAGCCCACCCTTTAACATGTTTCTATTGTTTCTCTCGTTTCCCGTATTTGCGTATTTACCGATTAATTTTCCCGAACCGAATCGTTTCCCGAGATGGAGTTCAAAACTCACATATTCCCCAAATTTCGGAATGATAATCGATCGATGGTGGAATACTACACCAGTTATTCGATCGATGATGCAACAATGCATCAAGCCCACCCTTGAACATGTTTCTATTGTCTGTCTCGTTTCCCGAATTCGCGTATTTACCGATTAATTTTCCCGAACCGAATCTTTTCCTGAGTTGGAGTTCAAAACACACAACTTCCCCAAATTTCGGAATGATAATAGATCGATGGTGGAATACTACACCAGTTATTCGATCGATGATGCAACAATGCATCAAGCCCACCCTTTAACATGTTTCTATTGTTTGTCTCGTTTCCCGAATTTGCGTATTTACCGATTAATTTTCCCGAACCGAATCTTTTCCCGAGTTGGAGTTCAAAACACACAACTTCCCTAAATTTCGGAATGATTATAGATCGATGGTGGAATACTACACCAGTAATTCGATCGATGATGCAACAATGCATCAAGCCCATCCTTCAACATGCTTCTATTGTTTGTCTCGTTTCACGAATTCGCGTATTTACCGATTAATTTTCCCGAACCGTATTGCGTCCCGAGTTGGAGTTCAAAAGTCACAACTTCCCCAAATTTCGGAATGATTTTATCGATCGATGGTGGAATACTACACCAGTTAATCTATCGATGAAACAACAATGCATCAAGCCCACCTTTTAATATGTTTCTATTGTTTGTCTCGTTTCACGAATCCGCGTATTTACCGATTAATTTTCCCGAACCGAATTGCGTCCCGAGTTGGAGTTCAAAACACACAACTTCCCCAAATTTCGGAATGATAATAGATCGATGGTGGAATACTACACCAGTTATTCGATCGATGATGCAACAATGCATCAAGCCCACCCTTTAACATGTTTCTATTGTTTGTCTCGTTTCCCGAATTTGCGTATTTACCGATTAATTTTCCCGAACCGAATCTTTTCCCGAGTTGGAGTTCAAAACACACAACTTCCCCAAATTTCGGAATGATTATAGATCGATGGTGGAATACTACACCAGTTATTCGAACGATGATGCAACAATGCATCAAGCCCACCCTTGAACATGTTTCTATTGTCTGTCTCGTTTCCCGAATTCACGTATTTACCGATTAATTTTCCCGAACCGAATCTTTTCCCGAGTTGGAATTCAAAACACACAACTTCCTCAAATTTCGGAATGATTATAGATCGATAGTACTACACCAGTTATTCGATCGATGATAAAACAATGCATCAAGCCCACCCTTTAACAGGTTACTATTGTTTGTCTCGTTTCCCGAATTCGCGTATTTACCGATTAATTTTCCTGAACCGGATCGTTAACCGAGTTGGAGTTCAAAACTCACAACTTCCCCAATTTTCGGAATGATTATCGATCGATGGTGGAATACTACACCAGTTATTCGATCGATGATGCAACAATGCATCAAGCCCACCCTTTAACATGCTTCTATTGTTTGTCTCGTTTCACGAATTCGCGTATTTACCGATTAATTTTCCCGAACCGAATTGCGTCCCAAGTTGGAGTTCAAAACACACAACTTCCCCAAATTTCGGAATGATAATAGATCGATGGTGGAATACTACACCAGTTATTCGATCGATGATGCAACAATGCATCAAGCCCACCCTTTAACATGTTTTTATTGTTTGTCTCGTTTCCTGAATTTGCGTATTTACCGATTAATTTTCCCGAATCGAATCTTTTCCCGAGTTGGAGTTCAAAACACACAACTTCCCCAGATTTCGGAATGATTATAGATCGATGGTGGAATACTACACCAGTTATTCGAACGATGATGCAACAATGCATCAAGCCCACCCTTGAACATGTTTCTATTGTCTGTCTCGTTTCCCGAATTTGCGAATTTAAAGATTAATTTTCCCGAACCTTATAGTTAACAGAGTTGGAATTAAAAACTCACAACTTCCCCAAATTCCGGAATGTTTATCGATCGATGGTGGAAGACTACACCAGACTGTTATTCGAAATCATAGCATGCAAAAATTCCTTTAAAATACATATATACCTAGCGGCGGATGACAGCCCACTGCGCCCACTATGAATAGGTATGGATGCCAGGCAGTCCAGAAATCACTATATCAGTAGTAGGTCGTGGGTCTATTCGACATCCTTATACTGGTACTCGTGACTCGTAAGAGTTATGATGGCTTGATAAGGAATTCTCTACAACTGTGGCCGAAAATTTGGAAGTAACGGTGATTCGTCATCTGTCAGACAGGCGAATCTCTGTTTCTACCATTACATTGGCCCGAGTTTCTAGGAATGCCGTATAAAACCACCATTTTCATGGTTCTTACGCTGCATCCACATTATGCCTCTGTGAGCTGATTGGCAAGACCATTCGGTGCACAAAGGCAAAATATGGATGCAGCTTTAGGATTCACTGCTTGGAAAGAGGTGCATGAATGCCTCATTCTTGAGCGCTCATACAAGAGTTTCTAGAAGTTACCTTTCTATAAGAACCATGAAATAAGGAATAAACTACTACTAAGGTACTTCTTGATGCACCACTATCTTCTATGATATCGAATAACCGTCGAGATCGTTACATCAAGCCCACCCTTCAACATGTTTCTATTTTCTGTCTCGTTTCCCGAATTCACGTATTAACCGAATCGTTTCCCGAGTTGGAGTTCAAAACTCACAACTTCAACAAATTTCGGAATGTTTATCGATCGATGGTGGAAAACCACACCAGTTATTCGATCGATGATGCAACAATGCATTAAGCCCACCCTTCAACATGTTTCTATTGTTTGTCTCGTTTCCCGAATTCGCGTATTCACCGATCAATTTTCCCGAACCGAATTGCGTCCCGAGTTGGAGTTCAAAACTCACAACTTCCCCAAATTTCGGAATGATTATTATCGATCGATGGTGGAATACTACACCAGTTTTTCGATCGATGATGCAACAATGCATCAAGCCCACCCTTTAACATGTTTCTATTGTTTGTCTCGTTTCCCGAATTCGCGTATTTACCGATTAATTTTCCCGAACCGAATTGCGTCCCGCGTTGGAGTTCAAAACTCACAACTTCCCCAAATTTCGGAATGATTATCGATCGTTGGTGGAATACTACACCAGTTATTCGATCGATGATGCAACAATGCATCAAGCCCACCTTTTAACAGGTTACTATTGTTTGTCTCGTTTCCCGAATTCGCGTATTTACCGATTAATTTTCCCGAACCGAATAGTTTACCGAGTTGGAGTTCAAAACTCACAACTTGCCCACATTTCGGAATGATTATCGATCGATGGTTGAAGACTACACCAGTTATTCGATCGATAATGCAACAATGCATCAAGACCACCCTTTAACAGGTTACTATTGTTTGTCTAGTTTCCCGAATTCGCTTATTTACCGATCAATTATCCCGAACCGAATTGTTTCCCGAGATGGAGTTCAAAACTAACCACTTCCCCAAATTTCAGAATGATTATAGATCGATGATGGAATACTACACCAGATATACGATCGATGATGAAACAATGCATCAAGCCCACCCTTTGACATGTTACTATTGTTTGTCTCGTTTCCCGAATTCGCGTATTTACCGATTAATTTTCCCGAACCCGATCGTTTCCCGAGTTGGAGTGCAGAACTCACAACCTCCCCAAATTTCGAAATAATTATAGTTCGATGGTGGAATACTACACCAGTTTTTCGATCGATGATGCAACAATGCATCAAGCCCACCCTTTAACATGTTCCTATTGTTTGTCTCGTTTCCGAATTTGTGTATTTACCGATTAATTTTCCCGAACCGAATTGCGTCCCGAGTTGGAGTTCAAAACTCACAACTTCCCCAAATTTCGGAATGATTATTATCGATCGATGGTGGAATACTACACCAGTTATTCGATCGATGATGCAACAATGCATCAAGCCCACCCTTTAACATGTTTCTATTGTTTGTCTCGTTTCCCGAATTCGCGTATTTACCGATTAATTTTCCCGAACCGAATTGCGTCCCGCGTTGGATTTCAAAACTCACAACTTCCCCAAATTTCGGAATGATTATCGATCGATGGTGGAATACTACACCAGTTATTCGATCGATGATGCAACAATGCATCAAGCCCACCTTTTAACAGGTTACTATTGTTTGTCTCGTTTCCCGAATTCGCGTATTTACCGATTAATTTTCCCGAACCGAATAGTTTACCGAGTTGGAGTTCAAAACTCACAACTTGCCCACATTTCGGAATGATTATCGATCGATGGTTGAAGACTACACCAGTTATTCGATCGATAATGCAACAATGCATCAAGACCACCCTTTAACAGGTTACTATTGTTTGTCTAGTTTCCCGAATTCGCTTATTTACCGATCAATTATCCCGAACCGAATCGTTTCCCGAGATGGAGTTCAAAATTAACCACTTCCCCAAATTTCAGAATGATTATAGATCGATGGTGGAATACTACACCAGATATACGATCGATGATGAAACAATGCATCAAGCCCACCCTTTGACATGTTACTATTGTTTGTCTCGTTTCCCGAATTCGCGTATTTACCGATTAATTTTCCCGAACCCGATCGTTTCCCGAGTTGAAGTGCAGAACTCACAACCTCCCCAAATTTCGAAATAATTATAGTTCGATGGTGGAATACTACACCAGTTATACGATCGATGACGCAACTTTGCATCAAGCCCACCCTTTAACATGTTTCTATTGTTTGTCTCGTTTACCGAGTTGGAGTTCAAAACTCACAACTTGCCCACATTTCGGAATGATTATCGATCGATGGTGGAAGACTACACCAGTTATTCGATCGATAATGAAACAATGCATCAAGACCACCCTTTAACAGGGTACGATTGTTTGTCTCGTTTCCCGAATTCTCCTATTTACCGATTAATTTTCCCGAACCGAATCGTTAACCGAGTTGGAGTTCAAAACTCACAACTTCCTCAAATTTCGGAATGATTATTATCGATCGATGGTGGAATACTACACCAGTTATTCGATCGATGATGCAACAATGCATCAAGCCCACTCTTTAATATGTTTCTATTGTTTGTCTCGTTTCCCGAATTTGCGTATTTACAGATTAATTTTCCTGAACCTAATAGTTAACCGAGTTGGAATTAAAAACTCACAACTTCCCCAAATTCCGGAATGTTTATCGATCGATGGTGGAATACTACACCAGTTATTCGATCGATGATGCAACAATGCATCAAGCCCACCCTTTAATATGTTTCTATTGTTTGTCTCGTTTCCCGAATTTGCGTATTTACAGATTAATTTTCCTGAACCTAATAGTTAACCGAGTTGGAATTAAAAACTCACAACTTCCCCAAATTCCGGAATGTTTATCGATCGATGGTGGAATACTACACCAGTTATTCGATCGATGATGCAACAATACATCAAGCCCACCCTTTTGTTTGGTTTCTATTGTCTGTCTTGTTTACCGATCTCGCGAGTCAGCTATTTTATTCTCTCGAACAAAAGTAAGTCTAAAGGTAAGCGCACATACAACGGCATCGGACGGACGGCATGGAAGGAACGGCACGGCAGCGGCGGAATTTTTATGAAGGTATCGCACATATAACCAAAGAGGAACAAGAGATTTCACTCCTCGAATTTAGTTCCCGAGTCTATGTCGATGGTGGGGCGACCTTGCAATGCTTTGCCCCGGACCAATTTCACACTTGCCTTTTAGTTTCGAGGGAGCCAATCAGATCGCAGGAATTTCGAATGGCCAATCAGATTGAAGATTCAGTCGAACAGAATCAGCTGGTCTCGTGTTTTGATTGTCAAATTGAAAGCAAATAATTCTTGGTTAAAAGTGTTTTCGTAATCCAATATTTTCATTAGAATGAAGAATAATTTATGAATAATATCGATAAATAGGCCACTCCAACCCGCTGTCAGATAGATATCAAAATAGAATTGTGGAGGATTAACAGGTGTTGTGTACGTAAATAAAACAAATAAATCATATAATTAGGAATATTATTGTAATTTTAGTTAATATACGTACATTGAATTAGCATTAAATTCTTCGAGTGAGGAATTTCACTTGTAATGTCGTCCACAATTTTTGTGAGGTTAGAAGGTTGGAATGGCTTCGATTCGTAAGAGTTTCAATCATTTTCTTCATAATTCAACAGACAATCATATTGACAATATCAATGTTTCTAGAGGATAGTTCGTGATAATTTAAAATTCAGAAAATAATAATCTGTTCCGTCTGCTAGGTTATGTTTGAATATTTCGAATTTGACATAAGGGACTCCGCCCATTTCTGCTCAAGGTCAAAGTAACACGCAGCGTCATAATAGTAGAGTGCAAAGATTATATAATCTTTGAGTAGAGTGAAATCTCTTGTTCCTCTTTGATATAACATCGGAATCGCCGGAGGAATAGATTAGTTGCGAATATGTCTTCAAGCGGTGAGGAACTAGCTTTTGTTCTGGAGGAAGAAGAGTTTCAAAAGCGAAGGAATCGTAGACGAATGTGGATACATGACATATGTAAAAAAGGAAGGATTTTGGAGAATATGTTCATTTATTTCCGCACTTGATGAAGGACGAAAAAAAAATGGTTGCTATAATTTCTGTCACTTAAATTGTACAATTCATTATAATTTTGTACGCGCAGTAAAAGTTCTCCTGAAAACTCATGCTTCTGTCGTATGTAAATTCGTATTTCGTATGACTACCAGTACAGGGTGGGCAAATTTCGATGTTTTAGCACTACAGTTTTTAAACCAGAGGAGATACACAAAATCTGATACCCCATTCTCGTTCTCTTTTTCTGAAAAACTAACAATAGTAATAGTCATTTTTGGCCACTTTCTTTTGTTTTCGAATTATAAGCAAAAATTGGAAAAATGGCGATATCGAAATAAATTTATATCTCCGCTAATACTGATGATAGAGCTCTGAAATTAAAACATTATACAGGCACTTTTTCACGTAGAATCCAGTGGCGTGCTCGCCTTTTTAGCAGGATTTTTAATTACGAAGCTATGACCCAAAGTTATGTTTTTTTAAATGGGAACGTTAGATATCTGTGCAATTTTTTGAAAGCTTAATTTTTACTGATTTCAAAAATATATAACATCATATGGTTTGTAACAATATAAATAATAGAAAATGGTCAAAAACCTTTTTTCTCAATATTTCTATGGTTTCAACTTTTGATGAGCACAGAAACATATAGCATCGTATGATTACCACTGTCTCCTTCTATAAGTCCTTTCATTATTATGAAAATATATGAAATATATCTTGATTCAAATTTTGTGAAAATTGGTAAAAAGCATAGAAAGAATGACATTGCTGGAAGGAGACTGCTTTTGTTATAGGAAACTCTATTTTTCTGTGCTCGTCAAAATTTGAAACCATAGAAATATTGAGAAAAAAGGTTTTTCACCATTTTCTATTATTTATATTGATACAAACCATATGATGTTATATATTTTTGAAATCAGTAAAAATTAAGCTTTCAAAAAATTGTACAGAAAACTAGTGTTCCCATTTAAAAAAACATAACTTTGGGTCATAGCTTCGTAATTAAAAATCCTGCTGAAAAGGCGAGCACGCCACTGGATTCTACGTAAAAAAGTGCCTGTATAATGTTTCAATTTCAGAGCTCTATCATCAGTATTAGCGGAGATATAATTTATTTCGATATCGCCATTTTTCCAATTTTTGCTTATAACTCGAAAACAAAAGAAAGTGGCCAAAAATCACTACTACTATCGTAAGTTTCTCAGAAAAAGAGAACGAGAATGGGGTATCAGATTTTGTCTATCTCCTCTGGTTTAAAAGCTGTAGTGCTAAAACATCGAAATTTGCCCACCTGTACAAGTCGCTGCATGTAGAGACTTGTAAAATGACGCAGATGCCGCGGCAATCTCCGATTGGTATCGCACATATGTCGGGATCGGCCGGCACAGCACGCATCGGTCGGAATTTAATTCTAGTTCCTCAATTCCGTCGGATGCGATGTGATGCGATGCCTGCCGTCCGCACATATGTGCGTTGCTCCATTCAGTTCCATTGAAAGTAATTTATTCCGATCCGTACCGTCCGTCCCATGCCGTTGTATGTGCGCTTACCTTTACAAGGAATCAATAGGTTTGCCGTTCTCTGGCTAGGGACCCTTACAGGGTGCTATCATCCGGGTCAGATGAACCCTGGTTTTTTTACGAGGTTACTACTCCTCCCCTTCACCCTTTTCCAACCTGGCTTAGGACAGGCTTCGGCGGGTTTATATGCACATTACAATTCACACATCGTTATTATAATTCGGATTTCGGATTTGGATTTTCAAAAACTACGGTATTTTCGAACAAGAGATTTTTTCATTAACTTAATACGAAATTTCAACAAAATCTCACAATTTCCCGAATATATCGTAAAACACTCAAAAAATTTGAATAATTCTGCACTTACAACGACCCGGGTGAACGAGGAAAGATTTAAACGTCCGTACACCGCGAAATCTGAATCAAAACTGACCGGTCGACTTATACAACTCGATCGAATGAATAATGCATTATGAAATTCGATGACGAATCAACGGTTAACGATTATAACGTTGATTTGTAGAAATTTCGGATTTGGATATTTTAACAACTACGGTATTATCAAACAATAGATTTTCCCATTAACTAAATCCGAAATTTCAACAAAATCTTACATTTTCTCGAATATATCGGAAAATTCTCGAAAAAATCGAATAATTTTTCACTTACAACGACCCGGGTGCACGAGGAAAAATTTAAACGTCCGTACTCCACGAATTTCAAATCAAAACTGACCGGTCGACTTATACAACTCGATCGAATGAATAATGCATTATGTAATTCGATGACGAATCAACGGTTAACGATTATAACGTTGATTTGTAGAAATTTCGGATTTGGATATTTTAACAACAACGGTATTATCAAACAATAGATTTTCCCATTAACTAAATCCGAAATTTCAACAAAATCTTACATTTTCCCGAATATATCGGAAAATTCTCGAAAAAATCGAATAATTTTTCACTAACAACGACCCGGGTGAACGAGGAAAAATTTAAACGTCCGTACTCCACGAATTTCAAATCAAAACTGACCGGTCGACTTATACAACTCGATCGAATGAATAACGCATTATGTAATTCGATGACGAATCAACGGTTAACGATTATAACGTTGATTTGTAGAAATTTCGGATTTGGATATTTTAACAACTACGGTATTATCCAACAATAGATTTTCTCATTGACTAAATCCGAAATTTCAACAAAATCTTACATTTTCCCGAATATATCGGAAAATTATCGAAAAAATCGAATAATTTTTCACTTACAACGACCCGGGTGAACGAGGGAAAATTTAAACGTCCGTACTCCGCGAAATCTTAATCAAAACTGACCGGTCGACTTATAAAACACGATCGAATGAATAATGCATTATGTAATTCGATGACGAATCAACGGTTAACGATTATAACGTTGATTTGTAGAAATTTCGGATTTGGATATTTTAACAACTACGGTATTATCAAACAATAGATTTTCCCATTAACTGAATCCGAAATTTCAACAAAATCTTACATTTTCTCGAATATATCGGAAAATTCTCGAAAAAATCGAATAATTTTTCACTTACAACGACCCGGGTGAACGAGGAAAAATTCAAACGTCCGTACTCCACGAATTTCAAATCAAAACTGACCGGTCGACTTATACAACTCGATCGAATGAATAATGCATTATGTAATTCGATGACGAATCAACGGTTAACGATTATAACGTTGATTTGTAGAAATTTCGGATTTGGATATTTTAACAACTACGGTATTATCAAACAATAGATTTTCCCATTAACTGAATCCGAAATTTCAACAAAATCTTACATTTTCTCGAATATATCGGAAAATTCTCGAAAAAATCGAATAATTTTTCACTTACAACGACCCGGGTGAACGAGGAAAAATTCAAACGTCCGTACTCCACGAATTTCAAATCAAAACTGACCGGTCGACTTATACAACTCGATCGAATGAATAATGCATTATGTAATTCGATGACGAATCAACGGTTAACGATTATAACGTTGATTTGTAGAAATTTCGGATTTGGATATTTTAACAACTACGGTATTATCAAACAATAGATTTTCTCATTGACTTAATCCGAAATTTCAACAAAATCTTACATTTTCTCGAATATATCGGAAAATTCTCGAAAAAATCGAATAATTTTTCACTTACAACGACCCGGGTGAACGAGGAAAAATTTAAACGTCCGTACTCCACGAATTTCAAATCAAAACTGACCGGTCGACTTATACAACTCGATCGAATGAATAATGCATTATGTAATTCGATGACGAATCAACGGTTAACGATTATAACGTTGATTTGTAGAAATTTCGGATTTGGATATTTTAACAACTACGGTATTATCAAACAATAGATTTTCTCATTGACTAAATCCGAAATTTCAACAAAATCTTACATTTTCTCGAATATATCGGAAAATTCTCGAAAAACTCGAATAATTTTTCACTTACAACGACCCGGGTGAACGAGGAAAAATTTAAACGTCCGTACTCCACGAATTTCAAATCAAAACTGACCGGCCGACTTATACAACTCGATCGAATGAATAATGCATTATGTAATTCGATGACGAATCAACGGTTAACGATTATAACGTTGATTTGTAGAAATTTCGGATTTGGATATTTTAACAACTACGGTATTATCAAACAATAGATTTTCTCATTGACTAAATCCGAAATTTAAACAAAATCTTACATTTTCTCGAATATATCGGAAAATTCTCGAAAAATCGAATAATTTTTCACTTACAACGACCCGGGTGAACGAGGAAAAATTTAAACGTCCGTACTCCACGAATTTCAAATCAAAACTGACCGGTCGACTTATACAACTCGATCGAATGAATAATGCATTATGTAATTCGATGACGAATCAACGGTTAACGATTATAACGTTGATTTGTAGAAATTTCGGATTTGGATATTTTAACAACTACGGTATTATCAAACAATAGATTTTCTCATTGACTAAATCCGAAATTTCAACAAAATCTTACATTTTCCCGAATATATCGGAAAATTATCGAAAAAATCGAATAATTTTTCACTTACAACGACCCGGGTGAACGAGGGAAAATTTAAACGTCCGTACTCCACGAATTTCAAATCAAAACTGACCGGTCGACTTATACAACTCGATCGAATGAATAATGCATTATGTAATTCTATGACGAATCAACGGTTAACGATTATAACGTTGATTTGTAGAAATTTCGGATTTGGATATTTTAACAACTACGGTATTATCAAACAATAGATTTTCTCATTGACTAAATCCGAAATTTCAACAAAATCTTACATTTTCTCGAATATATCGGAAAATTCTCGAAAAACTCGAATAATTTTTCACTTACAACGACCCGGGTGAACGAGGAAAAATTTAAACGTCCGTACTCCACGAATTTCAAATCAAAACTGACCGGCCGACTTATACAACTCGATCGAATGAATAATGCATTATGTAATTCGATGACGAATCAACGGTTAACGATTATAACGTTGATTTGTAGAAATTTCGGATTTGGATATTTTAACAACTACGGTATTATCAAACAATAGATTTTCTCATTGACTAAATCCGAAATTTAAACAAAATCTTACATTTTCTCGAATATATCGGAAAATTCTCGAAAAATCGAATAATTTTTCACTTACAACGACCCGGGTGAACGAGGAAAAATTTAAACGTCCGTACTCCACGAATTTCAAATCAAAACTGACCGGTCGACTTATACAACTCGATCGAATGAATAATGCATTATGTAATTCGATGACGAATCAACGGTTAACGATTATAACGTTGATTTGTAGAAATTTCGGATTTGGATATTTTAACAACTACGGTATTATCAAACAATAGATTTTCTCATTGACTAAATCCGAAATTTCAACAAAATCTTACATTTTCCCGAATATATCGGAAAATTCTCGAAAAAATCGAATAATTTTTCACTTACAACGACCCGGGTGAACGAGGAAAAATTTAAACGTCCGTACTCCACGAATTTCAAATCAAAACTGACCGGTCGACTTATACAACTCGATCGAATGAATAATGCATTATGTAATTCTATGACGAATCAACGGTTAACGATTATAACGTTGATTTGTAGAAATTTCGGATTTGGATATTTTAACAACTACGGTATTATCAAACAATAGATTTTCTCATTGACTAAATCCGAAATTTCAACAAAATCTTACATTTTCTCGAATATATCGGAAAATTCTCGAAAAACTCGAATAATTTTTCACTTACAACGACCCGGGTGAACGAGGAAAAATTTAAACGTCCGTACTCCACGAATTTCAAATCAAAACTGACCGGCCGACTTATACAACTCGATCGAATGAATAATGCATTATGTAATTCGATGACGAATCAACGGTTAACGATTATAACGTTGATTTGTAGAAATTTCGGATTTGGATATTTTAACAACTACGGTATTATCAAACAATAGATTTTCTCATTGACTAAATCCGAAATTTAAACAAAATCTTACATTTTCTCGAATATATCGGAAAATTCTCGAAAAATCGAATAATTTTTCACTTACAACGACCCGGGTGAACGAGGAAAAATTTAAACGTCCGTACTCCACGAATTTCAAATCAAAACTGACCGGTCGACTTATACAACTCGATCGAATGAATAATGCATTATGTAATTCGATGACGAATCAACGGTTAACGATTATAACGTTGATTTGTAGAAATTTCGGATTTGGATATTTTAACAACTACGGTATTATCAAACAATAGATTTTCTCATTGACTAAATCCGAAATTTCAACAAAATCTTACATTTTCCCGAATATATCGGAAAATTATCGAAAAAATCGAATAATTTTTCACTTACAACGACCCGGGTGAACGAGGGAAAATTTAAACGTCCGTACTCCGCGAAATCTTAATCAAAACTGACCGGTCGACTTATAAAACACGATCGAATGAATAATGCATTATGTAATTCGATGACGAATCAACGGTTAACGATTATAACGTTGATTTGTAGAAATTTCGGATTTGGATATTTTAACAACTACGGTATTATCCAACAATAGATTTTCTCATTGACTAAATCCGAAATTTCAACAAAATCTTACATTTTCCCGAATATATCGGAAAATTATCGAAAAAATCGAATAATTTTTCACTTACAACGACCCGGGTGAACGAGGGAAAATTTAAACGTCCGTACTCCGCGAAATCTTAATCAAAACTGACCGGTCGACTTATAAAACACGATCGAATGAATAATGCATTATGTAATTCGATGACGAATCAACGGTTAACGATTATAACGTTGATTTGTAGAAATTTCGGATTTGGATATTTTAACAACTACGGTATTATCAAACAACAGATTTTCCCATTAACTAAATCCGAAATTTCAACAAAATCTTACATTTTCTCGAATATATCGGAAAATTCTCGAAAAAATCGAATAATTTTTCACTTACAACGACCCGGGTGAACGAGGAAAAATTTAAACGTCCGTACTCCACGAATTTCAAATCAAAACTGACCGGTCGACTTATACAACTCGATCGAATGAATAATGCATTATGTAATTCGATGACGAATCAACGGTTAACGATTATAACGTTGATTTGTAGAAATTTCGGATTTGGATATTTTAAAGACTACGGTATTATCAAACAATAGATTTTCCCATTAACTAAATCCGAAATTTCAACAAAATCTTACATTTTCTCGAATATATCGGAAAATTCTCGAAAAAATCGAATAATTTTTCACTTACAACGACCCGGGTGCACGAGGAAAAATTTAAACGTCCGTACTCCACGAATTTCAAATCAAAACTGACCGGTCGACTTATACAACTCGATCGAATGAATAATGCATTATGTAATTCGATGACGAATCAACGGTTAACGATTATAACGTTGATTTGTAGAAATTTCGGATTTGGATATTTTAACAACTACGGTATTATCAAATAATAGATTTTCCCATTAACTAAATCCGAAATTTCAACAAAATCTTACATTTTCTCGAATATATCGGAAAATTCTCGAAAAAATCGAATAATTTTTCACTTACAACGACCCGGGTGAACGAGGAAAAATTTAAACGTCCGTACTCCACGAATTTCAAATCAAAACTGACCGGTCGACTTATACAACTCGATCGAATGAATAATGCATTATGTAATTCGATGACGAATCAACGGTTAACGATTATAACGTTGATTTGTAGAAATTTCGGATTTGGATATTTTAACAACTACGGTATTATCAAACAATAGATTTTCTCATTGACTAAATCCGAAATTTAAACAAAATCTTACATTTTCTCGAATATATCGGAAAATTCTCGAAAAATCGAATAATTTTTCACTTACAACGACCCGGGTGAACGAGGAAAAATTTAAACGTCCGTACTCCACGAATTTCAAATCAAAACTGACCGGTCGACTTATACAACTCGATCGAATGAATAATGCATTATGTAATTCGATGACGAATCAACGGTTAACGATTATAACGTTGATTTGTAGAAATTTCGGATTTGGATATTTTAACAACTACGGTATTATCAAACAATAGATTTTCTCATTGACTAAATCCGAAATTTCAACAAAATCTTACATTTTCCCGAATATATCGGAAAATTATCGAAAAAATCGAATAATTTTTGACTTACAACGACCCGGGTGAACGAGGGAAAATTTAAACGTCCGTACTCCGCGAAATCTTAATCAAAACTGACCGGTCGACTTATACAACACGATCGAATGAATAATGCATTATGTAATTCGATGACGAATCAACGGTTAACGATTATAACGTTGATTTGTAGAAATTTCGGATTTGGATATTTTAACAACTACGGTATTATCAAACAATAGATTTTCCCATTAACTAAATCCGAAATTTCAACAAAATCTTACATTTTCTCGAATATATCGGAAAATTCTCGAAAAAATCGAATAATTTTTCACTTACAACGACCCGGGTGAACGAGGAAAAATTTAAACGTCCGTACTCCACGAATTTCAAATCAAAACTGACCGGTCGACTTATACAACTCGATCGAATGAATAATGCATTATGTAATTCGATGACGAATCAACGGTTAACGATTATAACGTTGATTTGTAGAAATTTCGGATTTGGATATTTTAAAGACTACGGTATTATCAAACAATAGATTTTCCCATTAACTAAATCCGAAATTTCAACAAAATCTTACATTTTCTCGAATATATCGGAAAATTCTCGAAAAAATCGAATAATTTTTCACTTACAACGACCCGGGTGCACGAGGAAAAATTTAAACGTCCGTACTCCACGAATTTCAAATCAAAACTGACCGGTCGACTTATACAACTCGATCGAATGAATAATGCATTATGTAATTCGATGACGAATCAACGGTTAACGATTATAACGTTGATTTGTAGAAATTTCGGATTTGGATATTTTAACAACTACGGTATTATCAAATAATAGATTTTCCCATTAACTAAATCCGAAATTTCAACAAAATCTTACATTTTCTCGAATATATCGGAAAATTCTCGAAAAAATCGAATAATTTTTCACTTACAACGACCCGGGTGAACGAGGAAAAATTTAAACGTCCGTACTCCACGAATTTCAAATCAAAACTGACCGGTCGACTTATACAACTCGATCGAATGAATAATGCATTATGTAATTCGATGACGAATCAACGGTTAACGATTATAACGTTGATTTGTAGAAATTTCGGATTTGGATATTTTAACAACTACGGTATTATCAAACAATAGATTTTCTCATTGACTAAATCCGAAATTTCAACAAAATCTTACATTTTCTCGAATATATCGGAAAATTCTCGAAAAATCGAATAATTTTTCACTTACAACGACCCGGGTGAACGAGGAAAAATTTAAACGTCCGCACTCCACGAATTTCAAATCAAAACTGACCGGTCGACTTATACAACTCGATCTAATGAATAATGCATTATGTAATTCGATGACGAATCAACGGTTAACGATTATAACGTTGATTTGTAGAAATTTCGGATTTGGATAATTTAACAACTACGGTTATTATCAAACAATAGATTTTCTCATTGACTAAATCCGAAATTTCAACAAAATCTTACATTTTCTCGAATATATCGGAAAATTATCGAAAAAATCGAATAATTTTTCACTTACAACGACCCGGGTGAACGAGGAAAAATTTAAACGTCCGTACTCCACGAATTTCAAATCAAAACTGACCGGTCGACTTATACAACTCGATCGAATGAATAATGCATTATGTAATTCGATGACGAATCAACGGTTAACGATTATAACGTTGATTTGTAGAAATTTCGGATTTGGATAATTTAACAACTACGGTTATTATCAAACAATAGATTTTCTCATTGACTAAATCCGAAATTTCAACAAAATCTTACATTTTCTCGAATATATCGGAAAATTCTCGAAAAAATCGAATAATTTTCCACTAACAACGACCCGGGTGAACGAGGAAAAATTTAAACGTCCGTACTCCACGAATTTCAAATCAAAACTGACCGGTCGACTTATACAACTCGATCGAATGAATAATGCATAATGTAATTCGATGACGAATCAACGGTTAACGATTATAACGTTGATTTGTAGAAATTTCGGATTTGGATATTTTAACAACTACGGTATTATCAAACAATAGATTTTCTCATTGACTAAATCCGAAATTTCAACAAAATCTTACATTTTCCCGAATATATCGGAAAATTCTCGAAAAAATCGAATAATTTTTCACTTACAACGACCCGGGTGAACGAGGAAAAATTTAAACGTCCGTACTCCACGAATTTCAAATCAAAACTGACCGGTCGACTTATACAACTCGATCGAATGAATAATGCATTATGTAATTCGATGACGAATCAACGGTTAACGATTATAACGTTGATTTGTAGAAATTTCGGATTTGGATAATTTAACAACTACGGTTATTATCAAACAATAGATTTTCTCATTGACTAAATCCGAAATTTCAACAAAATCTTACATTTTCTCGAATATATCGGAAAATTATCGAAAAAATCGAATAATTTTTCACTTACAACGACCCGGGTGAACGAGGAAAAATTTAAACGTCCGTACTCCACGAATTTCAAATCAAAACTGACCGGTCGACTTATACAACACGATCGAATGAATAATGCATTATGTAATTCGATGACGAATCAACGGTTAACGATTATAACGTTGATTTGTAGAAATTTCGGATCTGGATATTTTAACAACTACGGTATTATCAAACAATAGATTTTCTCATTGACTAAATCCGAAATTTCAACAAAATCCTACATTTTCTCGAATATATCGGAAAATTCTCGAAAAAATCGAATAATTTTTCACTTACAACGACCCGGATGAACGAGGAAAAATTTAAACGTCCGTACTCCACGAATTTCAAATCAAAACTGACCGGTCGACTTATACAACACGATCGAATGAATAATGCATTATGTAATTCGATGACGAATCAACGGTTAACGATTATAACGTTGATTTGTAGAAATTTCGGATTTGGATATTTTAACAACTACGGTATTATCAAACAATAGATTTTCTCATTGACTAAATCCGAAATTTCAACAAAATCTTACATTTTCTCGAATATATCGGAAAATTCTCGAAAAAATCGAATAATTTTTCACTTACAACGACCCGGGTGAACGAGGAAAAATTTAAACGTCCGTACTCCACGAATTTCAAATCAAAACTGACCGGTCGACTTATACAACTCGATCGAATGAATAATGCATTATGTAATTCGATGACGAATCAACGGTTAACGATTATAACGTTGATTTGTAGAAATTTCGGATTTGGATATTTTAACAACTACGGTATTATCAAACAATAGATTTTCTCATTGACTAAATCCGAAATTTCAACAAAATCTTACATTTTCCCGAATATATCGGAAAATTCTCGAAAAAATCGAATAATTTTTCACTTACAACGACCCGGGTGAACGAGGAAAAATTTAAACGTCCGTACTCCACGAATTTCAAATCAAAACTGACCGGTCGACTTATACAACTCGATCGAATGAATAATGCATTATGTAATTCGATGACGAATCAACGGTTAACGATTATAACGTTGATTTGTAGAAATTTCGGATCTGGATATTTTAACAACTACGGTATTATCAAACAATAGATTTTCTCATTGACTAAATCCGAAATTTCAACAAAATCCTACATTTTCTCGAATATATCGGAAAATTCTCGAAAAAATCGAATAATTTTTCACTTACAACGACCCGGGTGAACGAGGAAAAATTTAAACGTCCGTACTCCACGAATTTCAAATCAAAACTGACCGGTCGACTTATACAACTCGATCGAATGAATAATGCATTATGTAATTCGATGACGAATCAACGGTTAACGATTATAACGTTGATTTGTAGAAATTTCGGATTTGGATATTTTAACAACTACGGTATTATCAAACAATAGATTTTCTCATTGACTAAATCCGAAATTTCAACAAAATCTTACATTTTCCCGAATATATCGCAAAATTCTCGAAAAAATCGAATAATTTTTCACTTACAACGACCCGGGTGAACGAGGAAAAATTTAAACGTCCGTACTCCACGAATTTCAAATCAAAACTGACCGGTCGACTTATACAACTCGATCGAATGAATAATGCATTATGTAATTCGATGACGAATCAACGGTTAACGATTATAACGTTGATTTGTAGAAATTTCGGATCTGGATATTTTAACAACTACGGTATTATCAAACAATAGATTTTCTCATTGACTAAATCCGAAATTTCAACAAAATCTTACATTTTCTCGAATATATCGGAAAATTCTCGAAAAAATCGAATAATTTTTCACTTACAACGACCCGGGTGAACGAGGAAAAATTTAAACGTTCGTACTCCACGAATTTCAAATCAAAACTGACCGGTCGACTTATACAACACGATCGAATGAATAATGCATTATGTAATTCGATGACGAATCAACGGTTAACGATTATAACGTTGATTTGTAGAAATTTCGGATTTGGATATTTTAACAACTACGGTATTATCAAACAATAGATTTTCCCATTAACTAAATCCGAAATTTCAACAAAATCTTACATTTTCTCGGATATATCGGAAAATTCTCGAAAAAATCGAATAATTTTTCACTTACAACGACCCGGGTGAACGAGGAAAAATTTAAACGTCCGTACTCCACGAATTTCAAATCAAAACTGACCGGTCGACTTATACAACACGATCGAATGAATAATGCATTATGTAATTCGATGACGAATCAACGGTTAACGATTATAACGTTGATTTGTAGAAATTTGGGATTTGGATATTTTAACAACTACGGTATTATCAAACAATAGATTTTCTCATTGACTAAATCCGAAATTTCAACAAAATCTTACATTTTCCCGAATATATCGGAAAATTCTCGAAAAAATCGAATAATTTTTCACTTACAACGACCCGGGTGAACGAGGAAAAATTTAAACGTCCGTTCTCTGCGAATTCTAAATCAAAACTGACCGGTCGACTTATACAACTCGATCGAATGAATAATGCATTATGTAATTCGATGACGAATCAACGGTTAACGATTATAACGTTGATTTGTAGAAATTTCGGATTTGGATATTTTAACAACTACGGTATTATCAAACAATAGATTTTCCCATTAACTAAATCCGAAATTTCAACAAAATCTTACATTTTCCCGAATATATCGGAAAATTCTCGAAAAAATCGAATAATTTTTCACTTACAACGACCCGGGTGAACGAGGAAAAATTTAAACGTCCGTACTCCACGAATTTCAAATCAAAACTGACCGGTCGACTTATACAACTCGATCGAATGAATAACGCATTATGTAATTCGATGACGAATCAACGGTTAACGATTAAAACGTTGATTTGTAGAAATTTCGGATTTGGATATTTTAACAACTACGGTATTATCAAACAATAGATTTTCTCATTGACTCAATCCGAAATTTCAACAAAATCTTACATTTTCCCGAATATATCGGAAAATTATCGAAAAAATCGAATAATTTTTCACTTACAACGACCCGGGTGAACGAGGGAAAATTTAAACGTCCGTACTCCACGAATTTCAAATCAAAACTGACCGGTCGACTTATACAACTCGATCGAATGAATAATGCATTATGTAATTCGATGACGAATCAACGGTTAACGATTATAACGTTGATTTGTAGAAATTTCGGATTTGGATATTTTAACAACTACGGTATTATCAAACAATAGATTTTCTCATTGACTAAATCCGAAATTTCAACAAAATCTTACATTTTCTCGAATATATCGGAAAATTATCGAAAAAATCGAATAATTTTCCACTTACAACGACCCGGGTGAACGAGGAAAAATTTAAACGTCCGTACTCCACGAATTTCAAATCAAAACTGACCGGTCGACTTATACAACTCGATCTAATGAATAATGCATTATGTAATTCGATGACGAATCAACGGTTAACGATTATAACGTTGATTTGTAGAAATTTCGGATTTGGATAATTTAACAACTACGGTTATTATCAAACAATAGATTTTCTCATTGACTAAATCCGAAATTTCAACAAAATCTTACATTTTCTCGAATATATGGGAAAATTATCGAAAAAATCGAATAATTTTTCACTTACAACGACCCGGGTGAACGAGGAAAAATTTAAACGTCCGTACTCCACGAATTTCAAATCAAAACTGACCGGTCGACTTATACAACACGATCGAATGAATAATGCATTATGTAATTCGATGACGAATCAACGGTTAACGATTATAACGTTGATTTGTAGAAATTTCGGATCTGGATATTTTAACAACTACGGTATTATCAAACAATAGATTTTCTCATTGACGAAATCCGAAATTTCAACAAAATCCTACATTTTCTCGAATATATCGGAAAATTCTCGAAAAAATCGAATAATTTTTCACTTACAACGACCCGGGTGAACGAGGAAAAATTTAAACGTCCGTACTCCACGAATTTCAAATCAAAACTGACCGGTCGACTTATACAACACGATCGAATGAATAATGCATTATGTAATTCGATGACGAATCAACGGTTAACGATTATAACGTTGATTTGTAGAAATTTCGGATTTGGATATTTTAACAACTACGGTATTATCAAACAATAGATTTTCTCATTGACTTAATCCGAAATTTCAACAAAATCTTACATTTTCTCGAATATATCGGAAAATTCTCGAAAAAATCGAATAATTTTTCACTTACAACGACCCGGGTGAACGAGGAAAAATTTAAACGTCCGTACTCCACGAATTTCAAATCAAAACTGACCGGTCGACTTATATAACACGATCGAATGAATAATGCATTATGTAATTCGATGACGAATCAACGGTTAACGATTATAACGTTGATTTGTAGAAATTTCGGATTTGGATATTTTAACAACTACGGTATTATCAAACAATAGATTTTCTCATTGACTAAATCCGAAATTTCAACAAATTCTTACATTTTCTCGAATATATCGGAAAATTCTCGAAAAAATCGAATAATTTTTCACTTACAACGACCCGGGTGAACGAGGAAAAATTTAAACGTCCGTACTCCACGAATTTCAAATCAAAACTGACCGGTCGACTTATACAACTCGATCTAATGAATAATGCATTATGTAATTCGATGACGAATCAACGGTTAACGATTATAACGTTGATTTGTAGAAATTTCGGATTTGGATAATTTAACAACTACGGTTATTATCAAACAATAGATTTTCTCATTGACTAAATCCGAAATTTCAACAAAATCTTACATTTTCTCGAATATATGGGAAAATTATCGAAAAAATCGAATAATTTTTCACTTACAACGACCCGGGTGAACGAGGAAAAATTTAAACGTCCGTACTCCACGAATTTCAAATCAAAACTGACCGGTCGACTTATACAACACGATCGAATGAATAATGCATTATGTAATTCGATGACGAATCAACGGTTAACGATTATAACGTTGATTTGTAGAAATTTCGGATCTGGATATTTTAACAACTACGGTATTATCAAACAATAGATTTTCTCATTGACGAAATCCGAAATTTCAACAAAATCCTACATTTTCTCGAATATATCGGAAAATTCTCGAAAAAATCGAATAATTTTTCACTTACAACGACCCGGGTGAACGAGGAAAAATTTAAACGTCCGTACTCCACGAATTTCAAATCAAAACTGACCGGTCGACTTATACAACACGATCGAATGAATAATGCATTATGTAATTCGATGACGAATCAACGGTTAACGATTATAACGTTGATTTGTAGAAATTTCGGATTTGGATATTTTAACAACTACGGTATTATCAAACAATAGATTTTCTCATTGACTTAATCCGAAATTTCAACAAAATCTTACATTTTCTCGAATATATCGGAAAATTCTCGAAAAAATCGAATAATTTTTCACTTACAACGACCCGGGTGAACGAGGAAAAATTTAAACGTCCGTACTCCACGAATTTCAAATCAAAACTGACCGGTCGACTTATATAACACGATCGAATGAATAATGCATTATGTAATTCGATGACGAATCAACGGTTAACGATTATAACGTTGATTTGTAGAAATTTCGGATTTGG
Organism: Coccinella septempunctata; assembly: GCF_907165205.1. Lineage (NCBI taxonomy): Eukaryota > Metazoa > Arthropoda > Insecta > Coleoptera > Coccinellidae > Coccinella > Coccinella septempunctata. The sequence goes on along the minus strand of NC_058190.1, from coordinate 39,705,061 downwards.
ATATTTTAACAACTACGGTATTATCAAACAATAGATTTTCTCATTGACTAAATCCGAAATTTCAACAAATTCTTACATTTTCTCGAATATATCGGAAAATTCTCGAAAAAATCGAATAATTTTCCACTTACAACGACCCGGGTGAACGAGGAAAAATTTAAACGTCCGTACTCCACGAATTTCAAATCAAAACTGACCGGTCGACTTATACAACTCGATCGAATGAATAATACATTATGTAATTCGATGACGAATCAACGGTTAACGATTATAACGTTGATTTGTAGAAATTTCGGATTTGGATAATTTAACAAATACGGTTATTATCAAACAATAGAGTTTCTCATTGACTAAATCCGAAATTTCAACAAAATCTTACATTTTCCCGAATATATCGGAAAATTATCGAAAAAATCGAATAATTTTTCACTTACAACGACCCGGGTGAACGAGGAAAAATTTAAACGTCCGTACTCCACGAATTTCAAATCAAAACTGACCGGTCGACTTATACAACACGATCGAATGAATAATGCATTATGTAATTCGATGACGAATCAACGGTTAACGATTATAACGTTGATTTGTAGAAATTTCGGATCTGGATATTTTAACAACTACGGTATTATCAAACAATAGATTTTCTCATTGACTAAATCCGAAATTTCAACAAAATCCTACATTTTCTCGAATATATCGGAAAATTCTCGAAAAAATCGAATAATTTTTCACTTACAACGACCCGGGTGAACGAGGAAAAATTTAAACGTCCGTACTCCACGAATTTCAATTCAAAACTGACCGGTCGACTTATACAACACGATCGAATGAATAATGCATTATGTAATTCGATGACGAATCAACGGTTAACGATTATAACGTTGATTTGTAGAAATTTCGGATTTGGATATTTTAACAACTACGGTATTATCAAACAATAGATTTTCTCATTGACAATATCCGAAATTTCAACAAAATCTTACATTTTCCCGAATATATCGGAAAATTATCGAAAAAATCGAATAATTTTTCACTTACAACGACCCGGGTGAACGAGGAAAAATTTAAACGTCCGTACTCCACGAATTTCGAATCAAAACTGACCGGTCGACTTATACAACACGATCGAATGAATAATGCATTATGTAATTCGATGACGAATCAACGGTTAACGATTATAACGTTGATTTGTAGAAATTTCGGATCTGGATATTTTAACAACTACGGTATTATCAAACAATAGATTTTCTCATTGACTAAATCCGAAATTTCAACAAAATCCTACATTTTCTCGAATATATCGGAAAATTCTCGAAAAAATCGAATAATTTTTCACTTACAACGACCCGGGTGAACGAGGAAAAATTTAAAAGTCCGTACTCCACGAATTTCAAATCAAAACTGACCGGTCGACTTATACAACACGATCGAATGAATAATGCATTATGTTATTCTATGACGAATCAACGGTTAACGATTATAACGTTGATTTGTAGAAATTTCGGATTTGGATATTTTAACAACTACGGTATTATCAAACAATAGATTTTCTCATGGACTAAATCCGAAATTTCAACAAAATCTTACATTTTCTCGAATATATCGGAAAATTCTCGAAAAAATCGAATAATTTTTCACTTACAACGACCCGGGTGAACGAGGAAAAATTTAAACGTTCGTACTCCACGAATTTCAAATCAAAACTGACCGGTCGACTTATACAACACGATCCAATGAATAATGCATTATGTAATTCGATGACGAATCAACGGTTAACGATTATAACGTTGATTTGTAGAAATTTCGGATTTGGATATTTTAACAACTACGGTATTATCAAACAATAGATTTTCTCATTGACAATATCCGAAATTTCAACAAAATCTTACATTTTCCCGAATATATCGGAAAATTATCGAAAAAATCGAATAATTTTTCACTTACAACGACCCGGGTGAACGAGGGAAAATTTAAACGTCCGTACTCCGCGAAATCTTAATCAAAACTGACCGGTCGACTTATACAACTCGATCGAATGAATAATGCATTATGTAATTCGATGACGAATCAACGGTTAACGATTATAACGTTGATTTGTAGAAATTTCGGATTTGGATATTTCAACAACTACGGTATTATCAAACAATAGATTTTCCCATTAACTAAATCCGAAATTTCAACAAAATCTTACATTTTCTCGGATATATCGGAAAATTATCGAAAAAATCGAATAATTTTTCACTTACAACGACCCGGGTGAACGAGGGAAAATTTAAACGTCCGTACTCCGCGAAATCTTAATCAAAACTGACCGGTCGACTTATACAACTCGATCGAATGAATAATGCATTATGTAATTCGATGACGAATCAACGGTTAACGATTATAACGTTGATTTGTAGAAATTTCGGATTTGGATATTTTAACAACTACGGTATTATCAAACAATAGATTTTCTCATTGACAATATCCGAAATTTCAACAAAATCTTACATTTTCCCGAATATATCGGAAAATTATCGAAAAAATCGAATAATTTTTCACTTACAACGACCCGGGTGAACGAGGGAAAATTTAAACGTCCGTACTCCGCGAAATCTTAATCAAAACTGACCGGTCGACTTATACAACACGATCGAATGAATAATGCATTATGTAATTCGATGACGTATCAACGGTTAACGATTATAACGTTGATTTGTAGAAATTTCGGATTTGGATATTTTAACAACTGCGGTATTATCAAACAATAGATTTTCCCATTAACTAAATCCGAAATTTCAACAAAATCTTACATTTTCTCGGATATATCGGAAAATTCTCGAAAAAATCCAATAATTTTTCACTTACAACGACCCGGGTGAACGAGGAAAAATTTAAACGTCCGTACTCCACGAATTTCAAATCAAAACTGACCGGTCGACTTATACAACTCGATCGAATGAATAATGCATTATGTAATTCGATGACGAATCAACGGTTAACGATTATAACGTTGATTTGTAGAAATTTCGGATTTGGATATTTTAACAACTACGGTATTATCAAACAATAGATTTTCCCATTAACTAAATCCGAAATTTCAACAAAATCTTACATTTTCTCGAATATATCGGAAAATTCTCGAAAAAATCGAATAATTTTTCACTTACAACGACCCGGGTGAACGAGGAAAAATTTAAACGTCCGTACTCCACGAATTTCAAATCAAAACTGACCGGTCGACTTATACAACTCGATCGAATGAATAATGCATTATGTAATTCGATGACGAATCAACGGTTAACGATTATAACGTTGATTTGTAGAAATTTCGGATCTGGATATTTTAACAACTACGGTATTATCAAACAATAGATTTTCTCATTGACTAAATCCGAAATTTCAACAAAATCTTACATTTTCTCGAATATATCGGAAAATTCTCGAAAAAATCGAATAATTTTTCACTTACAACGACCCGGGTGAACGAGGAAAAATTTAAACGTCCGTACTCCACGAATTTCAAATCAAAACTGACCGGTCGACTTATACAACTCGATCGAATGAATAATGCATTATGTAATTCGATGACGAATCAACGGTTAACGATTATAACGTTGATTTGTAGAAATTTCGGATTTGGATATTTTAACAACTACGGTATTATCAAACAATAGATTTTCCCATTAACTAAATCCGAAATTTCAACAAAATCTTACATTTTCTCGAATATATCGGAAAATTCTCGAAAAAATCGAATAATTTTTCACTTACAACGACCCGGGTGAACGAGGAAAAATTTAAACGTCCGTACTCCACGAATTTCAAATCAAAACTGACCGGTCGACTTATACAACTCGATCGAATGAATAATGCATTATGTAATTCGATGACGAATCAACGGTTAACGATTATAACGTTGATTTGTAGAAATTTCGGATCTGGATATTTTAACAACTACGGTATTATCAAACAATAGATTTTCTCATTGACTAAATCCGAAATTTCAACAAAATCTTACATTTTCTCGAATATATCGGAAAATTCTCGAAAAAATCGAATAATTTTTCACTTACAACGACCCGGGTGAACGAGGAAAAATTTAAACGTCCGTACTCCACGAATTTCAAATCAAAACTGACCGGTCGACTTATACAACACGATCGAATGAATAATGCATTATGTAATTCGATGACGAATCAACGGTTAACGATTATAACGTTGATTTGTAGAAATTTCGGATTTGGATATTTTAACAACTACGGTATTATCAAACAATAGATTTTCCCATTAACTAAATCCGAAATTTCAACAAAATCTTACATTTTCTCGAATATATCGGAAAATTCTCGAAAAAATCGAATAATTTTTCACTTACAACGACCCGGGTGAACGAGGAAAAATTTAAACGTCCGTACTCCACGAATTTCAAATCAAAACTGACCGGTCGACTTATACAACTCGATCGAATGAATAATGCATTATGTAATTCGATGACGAATCAACGGTTAACGATTTTAACGTTGATTTGTAGAAATTTCGGATTTGGATATTTTAACAACTACGGTATTATCAAACAATAGATTTTCTCATTGACTAAATCCGAAATTTCAACAAAATCTTACATTTTCCCGAATATATCGGAAAATTCTCGAAAAAATCGAATAATTTTTCACTTACAACGACCCGGGTGAACGAGGAAAAATTTAAACGTCCGTACTCCACGAATTTCAAATCAAAACTGACCGGTCGACTTATACAACTCGATCGAATGAATAATGCATTATGTAATTCGATGACGAATCAACGGTTAACGATTATAACGTTGATTTTTGAAATTTCGGATTTGGATATTTTAACAATTACGGTATTATCAAACAATAGATTTTCTCATTGACTAAATCCGAAATTTCAACAAAATCTTACATTTTCTCGAATATATCGGAAAATTCTCGAAAAAATCGAATAATTTTTCACTTACAACGACCCGGGTGAACGAGGAAAAATGTAAACGTCCGTACTCCACGAATTTCAAATCAAAACTGACCGGTCGACTTATACAACTCGATCGAATGAATAATGCATTATTTAATTCGATGACGAATCAACGGTTAACGATTATAACGTTGATTTGTAGAAATTTCGGATTTGGATATTTTAACAACTACGGTATTATCAAACAATAGATTTTCTCATTGACTAAATCCGAAATTTCAACAAAATCTTACATTTTCCCGAATATATCGGAAAATTCTCGAAAAAATCGAATAATTTTTCACTTACAACGACCCGGGTGAACGAGGAAAAATTTAAACGTCCGTACTCCACGAATTTCAAATCAAAACTGACCGGTCGACTTATACAACTCGATCGAATGAATAATGCATTATGTAATTCGATGACGAATCAACGGTTAACGATTATAACGTTGATTTTTGGAAATTTCGGATTTGGATATTTTAACAATTACGGTATTATCAAACATTAGATTTTCTCATTGACTAAATCCGAAATTCCAACAAAATCTTACATTTTCTCGAATATATCGGAAAATTCTCGAAAAAATCGAATAATTTTTCACTTACAACGACCCGGGTGAACGAGGAAAAATGTAAACGTCCGTACTCCACGAATTTCAAATCAAAACTGACCGGTCGACTTATACAATTCGATCGAATGAATAATGCATTATGTAATTCGATGACGAATCAACGGTTAACGATTATAACGTTGATTTTTAGAAATTTCGGATTTGGATATTTTAACAATTACGGTATTATCAAACAATAGATTTTCTCATTGACTAAATCCGAAATTTCAACAAAATCTTACATTTTCCCGAATATATCGGAAAATTCTCGAAAAAATCGAATAATTTTTCACTTACAACGACCCAGGTGAACGAGGAAAAATTTAAACGTCCGTACTCCACGAATTTCAAATCAAAACTGACCGGTCGACTTATACAACTCGATCGAATGAATAATGCATTATGTAATTCGATGACGAATCAACGGTTAACGATTATAACGTTGATTTTTAGAAATTTCGGATTTGGATATTTTAACAATTACGGTATTATCAAACAATAGATTTTCTCATTGACTAAATCCGAAAATTCAACAAACACTTACATTTTCTCGAATATATCGGAAAATTCTCGAAAAAATCGAATAATTTTTCACTTACAACGACCCGGGTGAACGAGGAAAGATTTAAACGTCCGTACTCCACGAATTTCAAATCAAAACTGACCGGTCGACTTATACAACTCGATCGAATGAATAATGCATTATGTAATTCGATGACGAATCAACGGTTAACGATTATAAAGTTGATTTGTAGAAATTTCGGATTTGGATATTTTAACAATTACGGTATTATCAAACAATAGATTTTCTCATTAACTAAATCCGAAATTTCAACAAAATCTTACATTTTCCCGAATATATCGGAAAATTATCGAAAAAATCGAATAATTTTTCACTTACAACGACCCGGGTGAACGAGGAAAAATTTAAACGTCCGTACTCCACGAATTCTAAATCAAAACTGACCGGTCGACTTATACAACTCGATCGAATGAATAATGCATTATGTAATTCGATGACGAATCAACGGTTAACGATTATAACGTTGATTTGTAGAAATTTCGGATTTGGATATTTCAACAATTACGGTATTTTTAAACAATAGATTTTTTTTCATTAACTAAATCCGAAATTTCAACGAAATCTTTTATTTTCCCGAATATATCGGAAAATTCCTGAAGAAATCGAATAATTTTTCACTTACAACGACCCGGGTGAACGAGGGAAAATTTAAACGTCCGTTCTCTGCGAATTCTAAATCAAAACTGACCGGTCGACTTATACAACTCGATCGAATGAATAATGCATTATGTAATTCGATGACGAATCAACGGTTGACGATTATAACGTTGATTTGTGGAGATTTCGGATTCGGATATTTCAAAAAATACGGTATTTTCAAACAATAGGTTTTTTTATCAACTAATACCGAAATTTCAACAGAATCTTAGAATCTCCCGAATATATCGCAAAACTCTCGAAAAAATCGAATAATTCTGCACTTAATACGAACCGAGTGAACGAGGAAAAATTAAAACGTCCGTAATCCGCAAATTCTGAATCATAACTGACCGGGCGACTTACACAACGCGATCGAATGAATAATGCATTATGTAATTCGAGGACGAATCAACGGTTAACGATTATAACGTTGATTTGTGGAGATTTCGGATTCGGATATTTTAAAAAATACGGTATTTTCAAACAATAGATTTTTTCATTAACTAAATCCGAAATTTCAAAAAAATCTCACAATTTCCCGAATATATCGGAAAACTCTCGAAAAATCGAATAATTCTACACTTAACACGACCCGAGCGTCCGTACTCCGCGAATTCTAAATCTAAACTGACCGGGCGACTTACACAACACGATCGAATGAATAATGCATTATGTAATTCGATGACGAATCAACGGTTAACGATTATAATATTGATTTGTAGAGATTTCGGATTCGGATATTTTAAAATATAGAGTAAAATAGAGATTTTCGAAATCGACTTTTTGTGCTAGGGTAGAAGCCTAGGCAAGTCTGATTATAGAACCGGAAATCCTAATTGGATCAAATAAATAAAACAGGAGATTGAAAATTACAATTTTTGAAAAATGCCATTTCCTAATTGAAAATCTCAACGAAGGGAGATAGGCTTTCGAAATTGCTCGCAATAGATTCAGCGTGTTCGAAAATTTATATTTTCATACCAAAATTTGAAATATCTGGCCCTGTTTAGGAGGAAATAATTTTTTTTTCCACTTTTCATTTTTGAGTTGACTTCTAAGAGCTCTCTGAAGTGCAATTCTTTATTGAATAATAAACTGTTTAGTTTTCTAGAATCTTCATAACAAATTCTATGAACTCCATATCCTGAGACATACTAGAACACCCTTATTTTTAGACTGAGTAGCAAATGGGTCATTTTAGGGGGGTATAACCTCTTGCTCATTTTTGACCCAAAAAATCGATATTTTCGAAATCGACTTTTTGTGCTGGGGTAGAAGCCTAGGCAACAACAAATTGTAGAACTAGCGAAATCGAATAGAATCGAAAAATAATGGAAAATCGATTGATTATTTTTAATTTTTTTCTCAACTTTTAAAACCACTCGATTTTGCTTCTTTTTTCAATGGTATGTAGGTATCCAGTTTCGTTAATTCTTTCCAGTTACGGTTATAATTAAAAAAATGCGAGATGTACCAGAGACGATTAATATACATAATACATACATGGTAATGAGTTATATTTTTTCATTATCTAAGTTATTTTTTCATGCCGATGAACTGCGCGCGAACATTCATTTATGTATCAGCACAAGACTGATATATACATTTCCTCACATTTTCTGAATGAAAATGCTTATGAATTGTTATCGGCTTAATGATAAAAAATTGTGCAAAACAGGTTTTCTTTCAGATTTAGGGTATTTGTAATCGTTAGTAGACAACCATATATACGAAATAATAATAATAAAGATAACGTACGCTGTCCGTGATAAATTTCAAAATTTCCTTATATATTTAAGTGTTCGTGTAAGTATTCCAGCGAAAAAAAACAGATTGAAAATGTTCAAAGTGATCTTCATAACCTTTTTCTGTCATTATGGTGAGTTTATACTAATTAACAAGTACCTTAGTCGAAAACATTTCCAACAATATGGAAACGATAGAATAAACTATATTGCTTTCTATTCTTTTACAAGACTTTTGTCACCTATACGCTATACAGGGTGAGTCTTTGACTCGTACAGTAGATTCTTAACTTTCTTTCAATACCATTTTTTTCCGATTCGGCCCTGATAAAAAGATATAGCCATATTAAGTTTTCATAATGGGCTGTGTCACCCCTGGAAAAACAAAATTACCTTCAAAATAACTAGCAAAATCTGTGACACCCCCCACATCTGTGGATCTTTTGAAGAGTGGCATTCGGTCACAGTATCCAATTTCTCCAATTTCAGAGATATTTTTTAATTTGTATTGGATTGTAAGTTTTCAGGGAACTGAAAATATGTGTTAAAAACACCCTGTAAATTTTAAAAATGCATAGGGGTCAAGGCTTATTTTTTATTCTCATTGTATATATCTGTCTGAGCTTATATTTGACCTTTTGACCTTTTGCGAACAAAATAGTAAAAGGTGAATTCGTTATAGGTACTTAGATTATCTTGTTTTCCTGCTGTAATGCAAATGAACATTATAAATAGCACAAATAATAATGATATTCATATTTTCATAACTATAAATACTATTGAAATAATAACAGTATCGAAGATATTTTATCGCTCAAAAACTGATGATAGGAAAGCGTATGATTAGAGATGAAACATCCTAGATTTTTGTGTGGTAAATATATACAGGGTGTTCCATCTCAGACGAGCAACCCCGTTCATTTCTTATCCCATAGTGATCAGAAAAATTTCTCGAAACACGCCGAATGATTTTGTTTGGGGGACATCGGACATCTATATTGATGTATTTGAGGCTTGAACGAGCAACCAAAGAAGGGGCGCTTCAACCCCTAAAAATTAAATAGGGGATAGAGGTGATGATACATTTGAAAGGTCTTGGAAGCCTCTTAACAACGGTGTATAAACAATGTAATTTTGATGAACCGTTTTCGCTAAAAATGAATTTTTAGCTCGAATGAGCCACGTTAATTGAGAAATTGAGTTCCGATTCTTATTTTTTGGCAATAAAATTGAATATTTCTCTCCAACCCCATCCACCTTTTGTGTTTCTTCTGGTAACCAGAAAATTAAAAACAAAGATTATGGTTGAATTTCATCTTCCGCGCTTCCAACGAGCCCACACATTGTATGTTTCCATTTAAAAAAACGGAAGTTGGTTTGTCCTAGCTTATACAATGGTGTTATACCTATAAGATGCAAATCTGGCACTTATTTCACATTCTTTTTCAGCTGTTGAATTAGTCGCATCACAGCAGTGTCAACTATCTAAATCATCGAGATCATGTCAACCGACCTGCGAGTTTATGCATCCACCATGCAGAAAAAGTGTTAATCCTCAAGATCTATGCCAGTGCGAAGAAGGGTACATCCTATTGAATTATAAGAACACCACTTGTGTACCTATTGAAGAATGCCCAAGTGAGTATTGAGAGCATTGCAAAAAACTTCAACAGATTGACGAAAACTGCCTGTTCATTCAAACGTGCGTTATCCTATTGAAGATATCTCTTCAAAAGGTGCGCTCGTACTGCTCCCACAGAAATTTCTTGAAGTTATTCAACATGTATCAACTGCATCGCGGAAAATGAAGGCAAAGATGAAAGAAACCAATAAACGTTACATTTTCAGGTAAATGCAGCAGTCCTAACCTTTTCTGGAACGACTGTGGTTCGAAGTGCCCAAAAACTTGTCAAAAACCGAATCCTCAAGCTTGTACGAAAATATGTGAACCTGGCTGTTTTTGCGAAGAAGGTCTTATACTGAATGAAGCAAATATGGAATGCATCAAACCAAAAAATTGTCCAAAGTAAAAAAAAAATCGACGCATTTTTCAGTGATTAAACAAAAATAAAACCACCCCTCAAGTTGTTGAATTTATTGTTTTCTGTATCACATATAAAATCTCATAACAATTATCCAAAATAATACCAAGAGTAAAAATATAAAAATACATCCAAAATTGAATGAATTTTTTTTCAACAAACTAAGTTCAGTTCATCTTCGAGGAATTGTTCTAGTTGTGATTCTGTGAAATCATTTATCTCATTCTCCTTGATCTGGAATCAAAATATCCATAATTCAATCATTACCAAAAAATCAAATTGAACAGAGAATAGGTAGAGAAGCGTGCATAAAGAACATATACTGAAGAAATATACAAAAGGATTCTCACCACAATCAAGGCTTCCTCTGAACCATCCAATATCCTCAACTTTGTCTGCATGAGACCACTGGGCCTTCCGTCAGTATTCTTCAGAGTTGTGAAATGATCCAGCACCTCTATATGCACAGTTTTATGAATGTTCTTATATCCTATAATACCAAGAATGTTCATATGGGGAATTTGATAATGAAGCTCAAACCTCATCTTCTGCTTTTTTCCAACTGTTGTGAGAGCTCTAAACACATTTTCTAAGCACGGGCGGTTCTTTAGATGTTGAGAGGTAATGAAATTCGTTTTTCCATGGGGTTTTAGATTGAGTTGGTTGAAAAGAGGACGATCTTCATAGTGAATGCAGACTAGTAGCTGATTTAGCTTCTGCTTAGTATTGCTTTTTTCTGGAACTACAAAACGGAAAGAATATTTTTTAAAAGAATAGAACCTGAGCTAAATAACATCATTGAGAACAAAGGTGATATCAGTAATCTAGGTGCAATAAATAATTATAGGAGTAATTTTACAAATTGTGGATTTTTTTGTTAACCAAATGAAATTGTACTCAACCAATTCTAAATAAATTCTAAAATAAATAAATAAATAAAAATAAAATAAGTATTATTTCAGGAGTAATAAATACCAACAAATGTTAAGATTTTAATTTAATTAACTAGCCACACAGCATCTTTTATGTCACAGAAAGACCATTCTATTGAAAACCAGTTGAGATCCTGAATTTGAAGTAAGGATTACTCACGTTGCTCAAGAAGAACTCTCCTCTCCAAAAGGTAAGGCACTAGTCTGTGACATTTATGATTTAACATCCACAAATGCCAAAAACAATCAATAACTGCATTTAAGTCTAACTCCGATGATTCAATAAATTCCAAAATTCTGGAAACAATTATATCGAAATCATATGCTTGGAGAAATATACAGTTCAGGTTACTCATTCCCCAAAGAAATCTAACTAAATCTTTGCTTCTTAACTTCTTGCTTCCACTATCTTGGGATGAATAATTTTTTATTTCTTCCATACATTTGCTAGTTATGAATTCTAGTAACTTTTCATCGTAGTATAGATTATCTGCATAGAAAGCTAATAGGTGGCAGTAGGTCTGAAATGTATAAAACTCAAAAGATTTGTTGAAAAATATTGCACATGATATTGTAGCCAGTAAATCTTCATCACAGTAGCGATTCAGTCTCAAACATTTGATTAGGGTTATAAAAAGAGCCGGATCCCTTAGTAGCATCAAATTGTCATTTAAATAACATTTAATCTTATGCAAAATTTTTTTGTTATTCATTTTCGTACTAGTTTTGAACGTAGAATTTGCAATGATACACAATTCCTCAGAAGATAGCCCTTTGATATCTTCATCTTTTAGTTTTGATAATGTTTTCCTCAATATTTGTTGAGATTTTGAGTTTTTTTTCATCAGAGCTACATAAAATAGGAATTTCATATAGTCCTTTCCTTTTAAGTTCTCCAAATCTGAAAATAACTTATCTATGGCCCTTGGATAAAACTTCAATTCAGTAACCCTGTGTGGCAAAAGTTCCATGTAGGCATCAAGGAAACTCAATATCTGTTTTGTGTCCAGATCTCCTTGACGTGAACAACATTCTTCATCAACTAACTTCAAAATTTTATGAAATTCTTTGTTGCTTTTGATCAAGCTTTCATTTTCTAGAGAACTTATAAATGAAATCAGATTGGCATTTGAAATCTTAGATTGGTATAAATCTTGGTTTCTTATTACTTTGAGCAATTCATCAGCTTTGAAAGTGTCACTGTTGTGAGTCGATTCAGTCGATTCTGGCTTCAAATAAATCATCAATCTTCCTGTGAGCGTATTGCTATCTAAATTGACAATTTTATCATTCGCAATAAATCTAGCAAAGTTCCTAACGTTGCTGATAGAAGGATACGACTTCACAATTGATGAGAATATCTTTAGTGTTCTAACTCTCATTTTTCTACCAATATAAATCTCTTAGCACTTGTATTAGATATATAATAACTTAGATAGATCACATGATGAACTTATGTTGATATGAAAGCTAAGGATTGTACATTTATTTACATTACATCATATAAGCAATTTTCCATTTTATTTTGATTTGAATGTACCGAAAATAGGTTATTGTCCTAATACATAGATTTTAGTGGTGTTCTTCTTATTCAAACTTGACCTTTGTCAGTACTCATTTTCATAAATGCCATAGAGATTTGATTGGTCTATGATAAATGCCATAATGGCCATCATGGAGATGAAACGCCAAATATGGCAATTTTTTTCAGAAATTAAACAAGAAGATATGGATTATGGGGCGTCATCTATCAGCAAGCCTTCAATCTTTTAGTTTAGTTTAAAGTACGCTACTTTCACTGACGCAAACTCCTCCATCCATATTCCATCCATATGGACGGTCATGTCGGTCAATGAACCATTGAAAACAGTGGCTCTGTAGTTTCGGATTAGATAAATCAATGTGTTTTTACCTACTGTTTTAGTTTTTATTCGAATCGATTCCAAGCTGGTGAGCCCAGTTATAAAAAGACTTCCTCTACTAAAAAGGCTAACTAAAATATTATTGCTCCGAGATTTCGTTTTTTCGCTACGTCATAAGCTGCGTAATTCGATATATCATCAAACATGTTAAAATTTTTATTTTGCAATGACAATGAGTGTTATCATTTCCTTTTAACAGAGCCGGGTTTAGGTACATAAATAACCATAATGTCTAAAACATTTATTGACATCTATTGAAATTCCTTTAAATTGAAAAATAATAATAGTTACAATAATTATCTATGCAATAGAACCTGGATAAACCTTGATGTATGCAGGAAATAAAAATAAGATTCGCAATTTACTCAAAACGAAAAATATTTTTCGCTCAGATCGCAATAATTCATAAAGTAACATGTACCTAATTTATTACATGAACCTATAAAAATTTGATTTGATTGACCTCGAAATACATGAAGAGTAAGAATTTGGATTCAATAAGCTTAACAATTATTTTATCCTACAATAAAAAAGGTTTAATAAAGAATAAATAATGATCAAATCATCCTGAGGAATTAAAGGATTCATTACTAGAACAAAAAGTTAAAAAGACCTGATCGACGAAATTTTAGTACTGAAATTTCTTAGTAGAACGTGTAATTCTTATAGAACTTCAATAAATTGATCTCATTTCATCCGATTGAAATCCTATGCATGAAAATAATACTTGGGTATTGTTCTTAGTTCTTATCTTTTATCAATAATAGCCGTTGTAAATTTGCCTTATAAATGGTATCTATATCAGCAAATATTTGAATTCTCATTTTCAGACTGATCACTTATAGTTTTCAGTACCTATTTAACATAATGACAGAGAATAACCCAGTAATATTAGTGACTGGATTTGGTCCTTTCGGGGTTCATCTTGTCAATGCCAGTTGGGAAGCTGTTAAACTGCTGCCAGATGAATTTCATGGACACAGAATCGTGAAGAAAGAAATACCAGTCTGTTATAAGGATGTCGATGAAAAAATTCCTAACATGTGGATGTCTATGCAACCAAAGGTAATAATGACTATAGGTACCTGCTAGTAATTATAATAAATTTGATAGGTCTCGCTGTTTCGTTTTCAACATTCCACTGATGTATATTAAATTTTCCGATCAATAATAGATACATCATGGTACAAAAGGATTTAGATTTTGAGACTTTTGAGAGTAAATCATCAGAGAACGTGCTGTCATCGAAGAAGAGTAGTGATAGAACGGTTTCGCTCTTATTAGAGCTCTTCAGTAACGCATGTAACTCTACCGACGATGGCAACCAAATTAAATGAGGGTTTAATATTGTACTCCAGCGCCCTTCTCCAAGTACCAAAAAAGATTTCAGAAATCTTCAACTATACTTTGTGGTTTTTGTCTGAGAGCTGCATACAAGTCTATAAATTTATTGTATAACCATTTTTTGTTTTTTATTGATATTGACTAATTGATTTGTTCAGTTAGTCATTCATGTAGGGGTTTCCAGTGAAGCCAGGAAAATAACCATTGAAAAGACTGCAAATCGTAATGGATATGAGAAACTCGACTGTTTCGGAAAGAAGCATTCAACTGGAAATGTTTGTCCGAGAGATCTCGGCGATGATTTCATAAATACCTCTATAAATGTGCCTGAAATCTGCGAAATACTCAACAGCCATGATAGTACCATCAAATACTGCTCATCAGAAAACGCGGGAAGGTGAGTTAAAAGAAATCTCCGTTGAAAGTGGAGCAACTTTAAATAGCAGTATTAAGTATATAAAGATTGCTATATTCACTGCCAATACGAAATATAAGCAACGAACATTAAGAAAATTTTTCTTGATGTCATGAAGTAGGCTATATGGAATTTTGAAGTGCCTTAGGCCCTACCATACCACTTTGTAGTTAACTTCCTTTCATACGAACTATGAAGTAAGCGATTTGAATTTTACGAGAGCTTGTAGGACATTTTTTTCGAAAACTTTTCATCTTGAAAAAAGAAATGTAATAGGCCTAGCAATACATATTTTTGTTATAAGTGATGAAGTCATTCGATTTTTTTTTTCAGATACTTATGTGAATATATCTACTACACATCTCTGAGATTAGACAGAAACAGATGTATTTTCATTCATGTACCACCTTTGGATAGTCCATATACAGCTAAGGAATTGAGTGATGGCATTCTACAGATAATTAATTGCGTGTTGAAAGGAGATTACTCTCAACAAAAGAGTGTATCTGTGGAAAAAGTTGATTTTCTTTTATCCCCTTTTATTCAGTTTTTTTCCATTAATTTATACTAAAAATCTAAAATATCAAGTATATTTCTTCCGACTATATTTTGTTTATGTTATGGTATTAAGTTGTAAATAATAAATTTTAATCGAAAGTATTCATTTACATTCATTCCAGTATTCAGCCCCACCATGATAATGATAATTAATGATTTTATGTACTTAAATGAAAGCAGACGGAGGACCAGTTGTGTTATGCGTTCATGTTATTTTTTATGAAAATCACCGATGCATTACTAAAAAAGTGTTCAGCTTGATTTTGAACAAACCCACATTTTGAAAAGTTCACATTATCAAGATAACTTAATTGGCGTTCTGTGTGATTTTGATACTATTCTGTGGGGCTGTCAAGTTGACATATCCTTCAAAATCATAACCTAAGATCTAAGATTTTTTTTCACTTCAAAATATAAACATATTGAGGTATATATTCACTAAATTCTAACTATTTGAGGAGGGAAGAGTTACGAGATAATATTTTTGCTTAATGGCTCTTCAAAGTTATCGTCATATCATTCAGATTATAAATTAACTGCTGATAATATTCTAATTTTCTGCACTCGGATAGATAATAGGTGATGTGTATTTTCAGGAACAACGTTTAATATTCCTTCCTCTCCTCATAAACTGATCCTTGGTGGACAACAAGTGGACTGCTGAACTAAAACGGAGATTTAAATCTTCATCAAGGATTACTCGTTGAATAAACTAATTGGTATAGTATATTTCATTGGAACTGAAATGGGGCGTTCTTCGAGCTTGAGTCACATATCACAGTCCATTTTTTTTTCGTTAGAAATTCACATCAATCAAATCATTCATTTAGAATATTATCAGCAAACCTCATTATTTCCTTCCTCGAACTGAAGCATTATTATCATATAATTGAATGTTGCACCAACTAACTGAAAAGAAATGTTCTCAAATAAGTATGAAATGATTACCGAAATTATTCACCATATAGAATAATGTGCCATCAATAGAAAAGAATCCACAAGCATTATATTCTAACTTTGTATTCGATATGTGATTGGAAAAGAGCAACATCTGAAATTTTATAGGTTAATTTCAAAAATATCTTTCAATTTATCAACTACAAATTTCTCACTTTTTCTGATAATTCCGGATTCAAATCCTCCAAGAGTAATTTGTGAAGCAGTATTCCTGTTCTCCTAGCCTGAAAAAATAATATACTATTGTGAATACTATAACATTTTCCATCGATGTGAGAGTTGTGTTGTTCTGACGAGGTCAAATAAGAACGAAACTGGTGTCGGCATCTACTCTTTCTCGGTGGATTAGTCTGACCGTTGCATGGTACTCTGATGACTCAGCCGGTGGTCTGTATTATTCAGAATATGATATAAAAATTGGGTATTCTCCTGTGAAAAAGCAGGGTGGTATCGTGTTTGCAACTTTCGGACCACCTCATAAAATCAAAAATAATTTTTGCTTAAGCGTTAAGAAGAGTCGATTTCGCCAATGTTTGAGTCCTTCTCTTAGCCTAAAATTCCTTATAGACCGTATAAATAATGTATTGATTCTAAATTTTCAGTGTTGCAGTGCAGCATATCTGTTGAGTAAAAACTTCAGCCTTTCGAATTTGTTTAGCAGTGAAAATGACGTCGAAATTTGAGCTGTAAATTAAGTCATAATGCGCATGATTCATATGTTGATTTCTGAATCATGCGCATCAAAGATTAGAGAGTTACCTAACCTAACTCTCTAATCTTTGATAGTTTTATGCGCATTTATGACGTGGGCGTCTGAGTATTCTGTATGCCCTTTTCTAATTAATTGGATTTGAAAAGTTTCATATACACACAGCGTAAAAATAGCATTTACCTCATTGACAGTTAAATGACAAGTGAAGCACAATAAAGCGAATCCAATCCATACCAAAGAAGTCCATTGAAACCAATTGATAGCGGAATAAATATCTTCCTTGATCTATAAATGATATTTTGACAAAAATAATTTTAGAATGGATATATAAAACTTACGTAATATTCGTAATAGGCATTGAATAGTGTACATATGTTTATCAGAAACAGGCCGGCAAAGAGGGCTAAAAATCTCATTTGATTAATTTCCTTCAGTTTATCTCCCGCCTTATTCAGATAAAAATAAATTTGAAAAAAAAGTTCGATTTTGTTTGTTATCCTTTTAGGATATTTCTGTATTGTAGAAAGAGCTGAAACAGAAACTCGAAAAAGAATTATGAAATTTATTAATTGTCTTGATCAAATCAATAGATATAGTGAGATGGTTTGCGTCAGGTCATTTTAGTTGATTGGCAAAACGCCGGGATGCAAGAATTTCAGACGACTCTGTTGAATTTTTAGAATTATTGATATAAAGCTAATAAAGCATCAAAGGTTAAGTGTGTCTGCCTTCAAAACGCTTTCTGTTGGTGAATTCTCAACAATCCCAACAAACAATTCATTAGATTCAACTCATGAAGTCTCAAGTTGAGCCTGTTGATGCCGTAGCAAATCAATAAATCTTTGGTTATGGCTTGAAACAATTTTTTTCACGGCATGAGAGTTGAAAATTAAATCTCTTATTATATCTCAAATATCTCACTTACTGAATGAATTGATTTCTCTATTTATAATCCAATATCTGGTCAACAAAAGTACCTTCAACATGCAAAACCTATAACCGTATACCACCAACATAAATGTTGCGTAAAACAAAGCAAATTGGGTAGTTGGCAATATAGAAATTTTCTGCAAATTTCCAGTAGTAAAACCTCCATATATTATCAATGACAAATAAAAAAATCCAAAACCGATTCCAGCCATCTCCATGTTAAAATGCCGCTTATGATTCAGCCTGATTTCAGTTTTCTGCATCATCTCGTCTACCAAAGATAAGTCTTCCAAAATACCTCTCATCTTACTGGAGGTGTCAATGGTGAAGAAAAAGTTTAGATAGATCTGTCCTATGAGAGTCCATTTTGTTGTTTTCACAACGAAGCCTGCCAAACCGTCGTAGTATGTTTCCTTGTTTTCGAACATTAACGAGGAGGTTACCATGAAAATCGTTATTATGTAGATCCAAAGTGTGTGAAACAGTTTGAACCTGATACTTTCTGACACGAACCACACTCCATTTTTTCGAGCAGGACAGATAGTTGATATGCCACACAGTAGGCAGATAAAAAATGTTGGAAATATAGACGGAAATAATGAGTCTACTCTCATTTTCATATAATTCACTTAAAACCACCTTTAATGTTGGTTCAATCGCGTTATATGGATATTTGTGATTCATATTCACGATTCAGAGTAGTTCATATATATACATTTATGAATTAGTCCGAAGACTCCTTTGGGATTTCCACAAATTGAGGTAACTTAATCATCATGATCGAGCATTTCAATTCATGATTTCGGCCGATGAACTAAAATAACGAAAATAAAAAATCTCTTCGTTCTCATTCCGGGGTAATAAAGCTTTTATACAAGGTCTAAATGAATAGTTGCGAAAAAATGGGATGATTCCTTCAATTCTGAACAGTTCCTGATGGTCTCAGATACAGCCACTGTAAGTTTTAATAATGAGCTGTGCCAACCCTGGAAAAACAAAATTACCTTCAGAATAAGTAGCTAAATCTGTGACACTACACATCTGTGAATCTTTCAAACAGAGTTGTATTCAGACAGAGCACCCAATTTTTTGAATTCTATAGATACTTTTTAATTGTTGAACATCAAAATTACTCGAAAACGGCTCATTACATTATGAAGAATAATTTTATTTTACAAAACGTTCCAATATTCATTAGATAGCGTAGGTACAACTTAGGTTCAAGAGTTGTGGATTCTTTGAATATTTTGTATTTTTATGGTACGTAATGTCCATAATGAGAAAACTGGAAGACGTGGGTGATGTCTTGTGTTCGGAAAAGAATCATCAAATAAATGAAAAACTGTATTCCGAAATTATAATTTCATTCGATAAAACCGTTCGCGGAGACTCACCCTATATAGGTTCATACGACGCGAAATCACTGAAAATACAATTTTTTTATGGTTTTTCAACAGCCTGTATCTTTCAAGCCGCGCCGATTCGTGAAGAATAGTAAAAGAAAAAAGTGTTCAAATTTGAAATTTGACATTATCGATAATTTTCAAAAGGGCAATTCAAATTTTCTTATAACTATTTTGAAAGATATGTGCATCAAATTGCATATGCTTACTAAATAATCCAAATACACCAAACTCGTATTCTTTGAAATACATAATTAGATATTCATGCACTTTTTTCTTTCAGAGTAAAACAGTCATGAGTCATTTAGGAGATCGTTTTTTGCCTCAACCTGTGTGTTTGGAACCAGTAGTACATGTAAGATTTGATTTATGCTATATTAACTTCTCGATCTTTCTCTATATCTATATCCCAATGGAAACATCTGAAGAGGAAGGTGGAAGGTCCCCCATATTTTTAATTGATCAAATTCCTTTTTTTCACGTAGAAGCTTTTCCAGAAATTTTCGAATCCTTTTTTGCGGAAAATAGAGGACCAATTCCATCACGCATTGGCTTACGAACATAAGGATACTCTTGAAAATGCGAGGAAAATTATTCCTTCAACGACTTTGGTTCAAAGGATGTTGAAAAAATATAGGAATATGCAAATGGCTGCCAAAAAAGGTATATAATACTTTATTCTTTCGTTTCATTTATATTTCAACTCACACTGTTGGGAAGAGGTACAGACCATCAGTTAGTCGACAAAAATATCAATAAATGCACTTGAATTGATTATACGATCTTCATAAAATGAGTTTTCAAACCATGACACATGTTTCCCTATCGCAATAGCATCTTCAGGTGCGTGAAGGTAAGCGTTTTAAATGTTTACCTTCGTCCATCTGAAGATATGCTACTGCTGTGATAGCGAAACACCCGTGTCGTGGTATAAAAATTAATTTTGTGATAATTGGATGATAATAAGTTCAAAAATATCAAAATAAATAAATGTTTATTTATGATTTCATCAAGTTTGGATTTTGCAGAGCGAAAAATTTGCAGTGTTGATACTGATGATTTGATTCTTGTCGAATTACTCAATTGGTTTAAGGAAGAATTTTTCGAATGGGTAGATTCTCCCGACTGTGATTATTGTAGAAATAAAACAGTTTTTTCCCATGTTAAAAATAATCCCAGTGAGAGGTATGCTAAGAGAGTAGAGGTGAGTGGAAAGAAAACTAATACAAAAATATTTGAGAATATCTATTTTTCTTGAATTTGACTCTATTGTGTTACTAGATTATCAGAATTATAGTACATACAACATACAACCAAACATATATGAAGATCTTATAACACACATATAAGTTTAAATGAATCATGAAAATCTTTAATGTTATTGAGATGCCTTGTGGAACACTGGTGTTCAGGTAATGGTACTTTGCTCTACTGAAGAAATTTTTTCACTACACATATGTGATAACTCCAGGAAAATCACATTTCTCAGAAATACTTTACGAATCCAAATCCATGTCGAAATAAAATTCAATTTTCTAATATACCTACTTTCCATATAAGTTTGGTTGTGTGGGTTTTGCTTAATTGCTTCTTCATGCATATCATTTCTCGTGCTATTTTCAGATTTTCAAGTGTGATGTATGTAAAAGAGAAACGCCATTTCCACGATACAATGACGTGAATATTCTACTCGAAACTAGAAAAGGCAGATGTGGAGAGTGGGCAAACGCCTTCACACTGTTGTGTCGTGCTTTAGATTTTGATGCTCGATTGGTAGTCGATGAAACGGATCACGTGTGGACGGAAGTAAGTAGGTACCACAAAGCTCAATCCATCAATCAACCATGCAGTCACTGTATATCAAAAACTGTATTTTTAAATACAGTATGATCAATGCAGAAACTGTACAGTAACTGTATTTCAAATACTGCTTTTTAGTGCAGAATTATCATAAGTGTATATCAAATACTACATTTTCAAAATGCAGTATTTGATATACAGAAACTGTGCAGTTTCAGTACAGCAATTTCTGTGCTGCACTCAGGTGGCACTTGTAATGCAGTATCTGTACAGTTACTGTATATTGTGTTTGTTGGGTTCGCTCTCGCTGTCTATTTTGTTATAAGTTCTGAACAATAATTTAATATTGGGTGTACCGCAAACACAAACCTTATAATTTTTTCCTCGATTTTTTCACAGGTTTATTCCCGTCACCAGAAGAGATGGTTACATTGCGACCCATGTGAAAATGTATGCGATAGTCCTTTGATGTACGAGCACGGTTGGAAAAAAAGATTGTCCTATGTGATTGCTTATTCCCCTCTCGAAGTTCAGGATGTTACGTGGAGGTACACTAGCAACTATAGAGAGGTTTTGAAGAGAAGAACCAGTTGTGCTGAATGGGAGTTGATAAGAGCAATTGTTGAACTCAGGAATGAAAGGCTATCGAAATGTAGTAAAGCCAAACGTGAATTTGTCCAAAGAAGGATCCTCATGGAACTGGCGGATTTCCTCACTGAAAGGTGCGAAAGGATAATAAAAATGATTAATGATTTTAACATCAGTTAATAAAAATATAAATAAGTCTTAAGGTATAAAATTGCATCCCAGGATATGGGGTATTAGGTGATAGCAAGTGGTAGTATCTTGCATGAACCATATTATTGGTGGAATATCTTCCACTCCAGGACAAAAATTCGAATGAAAAATTTCTTTCACGCTATTCAAACGTGTTTTTGAAAGCTTCAAATCCGACCGTCAAAATCGCATCAGCAAAGAAGTGAAGAGGCATCCAGATGGGTCATATAATATGTCGGCTGGTCGGTATCCTAATTGTACCGCCAAGTTATCGAAGTATACGGCTGTCCACTTCACAGAACTGGAGTCGGCGATCGGGATCATCCTCATTCAGTTCCTGAACCAATCGTATCCTATATGAGGATGAAATTCATGTTGTTTAAGGATCCTCCTGATTGTTGTGCGTGAAACACCAGGATACATCGGACAATTTCCTAGTACTAAAGGTGCGGTCCGTTGCTACCAAAGATCATAGAGTTACCTAACCTAACCTAACTCTATAATCCTTGGTTGTTACATGACCTAAGACAGCCACATCTCTCGCTTTGTCTCTTCGTGCATAAAAAATGCACAAAAAAACAAAGCATTGACGCTACTGAACCAGTAGCAGTGGATACATTTTTGCCAGGATGTCGTTCGTTAAATAAAGCCGCTGTTGTCCGCGCAAAGACAATATTTCTAAAAAAAATAATCTTATCATTACCACTCTTTATTCTACCGAATACACTATTTCAATTGTACTACAAATTTGCAATCGCTTTGACACACTTGTAATATTCTCAAAATTTCACAATGGACTAAGGACTAAGGTAACATGGTCTGTCTACTTTTTGGACAAAAAATTAATACTCTTTTGGATGAAAAAACATACTACTAAATACCTTTGAAATATGTCGGATACGAATAATATTCTCGAGATAAATTCCCTATTGCGTCTTTCACTATTTTCGCTGATATTTCATTATAGATGGATATTCTGAAGCGAAATTTTAGAGTCAGATAGTACTCGATATTGCACTAACAAAATAAGCTATCGCAACACCCCTCATACCTATTCAAAATCAAGGGGTTTTGCTCACTCCCGTTAGAGGGTTGAAATTACGGGGATGAAAAAACGGAAAAGTAGTTCCCCCATTAATCAGAAATTGACGAGTCCGAGCGATTATCAATATTTCTATTTTAAAGTCGGAAGATTGAGGTGTTAAGTATTCGTTGGACCACCTTGTATATGGATGGCCCGTGCCGACAAGCCGATCATGTGCCGATGAAAAGTAACTCAATACTCAAAAATGCAGCTTTACGTCCATCTGCCTTCAATGGGGAATTCTCCTCAATTTGGGTTATCACAGCATATGCAAGTTTAAACTGAATAATTATGAATTTCGTTCATGAATTTTTCAAATGCACCGCGGAATCTATTCAAAATCATTCGTTCTTCAAATATGAGGTTTTAAAATTTAAATCGCTTCGTTTCTAGTTTACGATTTGGCAACAGCGCCTACTAGAAAATAAAAAGAACAATGGCTTGATTATAAAATAAAAGCTGTTGATTTACAGCCATCATAAGGCACGTACTCACTGGCGAGCCCCAACAGCCACCTGCCATAAAAATCCCATAAAATTTTACGACCTTCCTCGTTCATAGACAGCCATCTTTGTCTATCTCATCAAGATAGTGTATTTACTGTATTTGTTGTCCTTCATTATCAACGCATATTTCAGTCGATGTTGCCAACTTGTGCAATAGAAACGAAACGCTTCAAATTTTAAATACCCATTTTTATTTCACATTTTTAAGTACTCAAATAATTTTTTTGGGAAACGGTTGAAATGGCTATTTCAAAATGTGACGTTTAAAAGATATTTCATAAAAAATACATCATTTTCGTCAGAAAAAGTATTCCCTATTCGGCATGTCCTGGACCCAGTTTGAATCTTTCATATTCATCCCTTCTCAATCTTACAGACAACCCGGAGATGAAATGTATGGCGGTAGAACATCTGGCTCTTTGGATTGGCGAAAAGCACGGGGTGATATATCTGACTCAGACTGGCCAAAAAGTTCCTTCTGTTTCAAGTTAACATTCCCACAATTGTCCAAAATGGAATATTCAATGAAATATACATGTTCCTCTGACAGATACGTGTATGGAAGTGATCTCAAGCTCAGTCAATGGGACCAAGCAACATATAGTCAAGTCGACATGATGAGGAAGGAGGAAAAAGATTGGAATAAGGTTTATCTGTGTAGAAAAGGTGAGAATTTGTACCTAATAAAATTGTTCATCAATTTAACACAAATTTAAGAGGTCTGTGATTCTTGGTGGACTAGGTCGCTCTTAACAGTGTTGACGAAATGTGTTGACGATGTTTTGGATGTTCTAGTCAAGTTACTCCCTTTATTTTTTCAGAGGGAACTGAACGAGGATCAATTGTTTGGATGTTTCGGCTTCTGGATACCACTATCAAAATAAACTCGGTGTACATAAAATTTCAAAGGCAGACCTTTGAAAATGGTAATGTGGCAGTTCGAATAGCCAGCAATTCTTCAGACAATCAAGAAAAAGTTGGGATTGATTTTGGCCCAGGTTTGTTTTTCAATTTCCCCATTTTCGGTAGAATTGAAAACTAATTTATTTGTTCAATCCACCATGCTGTTATTTCGCTGCAGGCAATGAAATGAGATCGCTGATGTTTCAAGGATGTGACAATATACGTATAGAAGCCACTCTTTCAGGCGGAAAAGGTTCGACAGCTTGGCAACATGCGCAACTGTTCAGGCAGGATTGGAAAACCGATACAGTTCAATATCCATTTGAAGTATTTCTTACTTTTGTGAACTAAGCAATAGCAATTAATATAATTTAACATAAATACATAATTTTAAATGATTATATTCTAGGATATTTTGTTATAATTCACTTAGACATGTAGGTATGGAATAAAAAAAGGAATATTTATTTATTTCATTGTGATATGCATTACCTACCTCATTATCATTATCTGATGAAATATTCAACATAGACTCGTACAAATATTTTAACAGTAGATTCTTGAGTTCAAAAGAGACACCTTTTTCTATACCATATTCTCCGATTCGGCGTATTATACGAAAAAATATGAATAATACTTTTATTTTACAAAACGCTCAAATATTCATTAGATGAATTTTTGGTATTTTTATGGTAGTAATATGTTCATATAATGAGAAAACTGGAGGACGTTCTTCAATTAAATGAAAAACTATACTTATTCCGAAATTCATTTCATTCGATAAAACCGTTTGAGAGAGATAGACCCATCCTGTATGGGATCATACAATGCGCATCGTATGAACCTAAATACGACGCGAAAAATTTACCTGAAAACTACCTAAATATTTTCAATAACTCGTTGTCGCTAGGTATTTGAATGGAAAAGTAACAAATTTAAAAAATTAGACATATATCTTTATATTCTCTATCAGTTATTTGAGAAATTTGCTTCATATTTTGGTTTACGTTCCATTTCCTTTCTTTGCCGCTTTATTTTCTCTAAAAAGCGATGGATTGGTACCCCTGAAAATGTTGTATGGAGCTTGATCAAAAATGGATATGGAAGGGAGTACCTATAGGACATTCAGATATGAAAATATGAAAAGGTATCGTGATACCAACGGTACTTTTTGAAGAAAAATATCGAGAACTATTGAGACAGTTTATTGGTTGCCTTTTTTATAGCATTCATACTTCAAAGTAGAGTACTATTACAGCTTTTATTCAAGCCTTGTTGAAATTGATATGTAACTATCAAATACATTGTGGCTGCTGCAATAATCTGCAAAATGAATACGTATTTCATTTTTATCTAGAATATGAAATCTGATGTAAATAGAGTGATGTGGATGTATATATGTGATTTGTACATATATATTCTAACAGTAAATTATTGAAATCGAAAAAAAGCTTTTTTTTTCATTACCATTTGTTTCCATTCGGCTTAGATAAAAATATAAAAAGATATAGCTATTTTGAGTTTTCAAAAGGAGCTATATGCCACCATGAAAAATTTCCTAATCTTCTATGGCACTATACTCTGGTTCTTTTAAACAGAGTTGCATTCAGCTAAAGTACCCAATTATTTGAATTTCACAGATATTTTTTTTAGTTTTGAATATTGAATAAGGTATTCGAAAACGGCGTATATTATACTAGAAAATATGAAGAACACTTTTATTTTCCGAAACGGTCTACTAGTTATCTGATGTGCTGTCAAATATTCATTAGTGAGCGTTTTACTTTTAGATAGGTACCTACTTTTAAGAGTTAGTTTCTTTGAATTTCAGTCAATTTTTTGGTACGTGTACCTAATGGTCATAATGAAGAAACTGAAAGATGTGGGTGGTGTTTTGTGTTTGGGAAGATTCATCACATCTCACATCAATGAAATACTAGGTATATTTCGAAAATTATTCCATTCGATGACATAGTTTTGTCAGATATAACTGAAAATTATATCTTTAATAGATTTTCAACAACATCGAATAGAAAAAAATGGTTAAATGTTGAAATATATGTATACCTACAAGTCAAAGATCCGCCTGCCTAAATATCTTGATCTGATCGAGCCCACACTTGAAATATTAAATGGTTTTATTCAACACGAATAAATATACATCAGGTATTGAATAATTATTTAATTCAAATACTAGGTACTTATGAATTTTTGAACACATATTCACATCGAGTTGATGAGCGGTAGATATAATTACTTACAGTAAAAACCAGAGTACCATCTATCTCAAAGAGTCCACATGCTGTAAATCCCACCTTACAGTGGCTGAGTTGATGTACGAAGATATTGAGCTTAAAAGAAATTCAAAACAAAGTTGTGGAATCATTATTAAAAAATTAGAATGGTTTGAATAGTTTGAGTACGCATTTGGCGTAATCATGATACGTTTTCAACACTTAAATTGAAGAATATAGAAGTTTCTAGATTCCGACATACACAATGATTGTTAGTAGGTATAATAACAATTGTTGTAGAATTTCGAAATTGGTCATTCTAATTATGTTATACATTTTTAATTCTTACTGAAATTTATTTTGAAATCTCTTACCCTTCGAGTGATTTTGAAATTCCATGAAAGCATCATTAGTTTGTTCACGAAGTATAGACATTTATCGGCCTGGAAGAAATAAGTAATTCTTGGGTTTATAGCTTTACTCCGCAGAAACAATGTGTGGCACATTGAAAAGGGAAAAAAATATGGCGTAGAACAATATTATGTTCAAAATTTGAAAGTATCGCATCAGTATCGGAGTTTTGTCATTACATTAATCCATATTAATAATGAATTGTCAGGAATAATTACGAATGTGAAATAACCCTGGTATGTAGGAAAAACTGAAAATAGATGTGTTTTGATCAAATGCGTTGATTAGGAGAGTTTTACCATTTTTTCATTATTTCAAACTCAAACCAAAAGTACCTATATAAAAATATCATCTGCTCTTGTGCATTTAGTTAGAATACACAATCGAAGATTTCTCATCTTGTTATATCATGTTATTACGATGAAAATAATTATTAGATTCGAGAGTGTAGAATCAATAGCAATTCTAGGGAGTTGTAGTACTTGAGGAAATAGTTTTCCAATGTTTCTAACACGATTAAAAAATACCTACGTCTTCAATCGACATGATTTTTGATCTTTTTAGGCATACCTCATTACGTAGAAGATGTACCATGAAAGCCTTTCTGATAAGTTCGAACATTCTTAGTGCCGCCCACAATAACCACACAATGGCCGCCACTGGTTTCGTTGTCACCTGAAAATATATGATCCTTTTCGTATATCTGCATTCTTCTGAAGAAACTTCCCATATGAAGTATGAAACTATCAATTATCAAGTGTAAATAATTTTTAAATTAAATAACTACTAAAATAAAAATAAACCAAACCGAATGGCAGACTTTTATTGATCAAAAAGTTTATGATGAAACTTGTTCGAAATACGTCACCCTGTAGTAGCAGAAGCAAATAGCGAAAGCTATCGAGGTGAATTGTATCAACGCTGAAAACGTCAGCATAACTCCAAAGACGTTATTGATTTTTACTGTCACCCTGTATAACCAATACTGAGCTTTCATACAAGAATAAATAACGTACTCGTCAGCTACTTCTGGGTACTTCTCAAACTTGTAGAATTTATTCAACAAATCTGGAAATGAATGGAATAGAAACCAAACTTTTTATGAGTGGTATGTATATGAATAATAATTCCAAGAGTTAACATTTGGGGAATTGTTTACTGAAGATGCTGCAAATGGTGAATTGAAAGAGCAAGAAAAATTTCGTTGTAAACTTCGATATTTATATCAAAACTCTTGTTTGGAAAAGGGAAATATCATTATTTTAAAAAAGAAACGAGGTGATCCAGAGTCATTCGACTACTATTTTGTGATATTTTTATAGGGGTAAGCACCCATTAACACCACTGTAACGTCCTGCAAGAAGCTAATTCTCAGCTATAACCTCATTCTATGAAAAAGAAAAGAACACTGACGCATTTTTAAACACTTTTGTAAGTAGACGAGGTAGTAAGTTATAAACACTAGACGGATGACTTTTTTTTGTTTAGTTAGAATAATGGAGGACTAAACTTATTTAAACTTACTCGGTGGTTCTCTTAGATACTCTCTGCCTCCATTGCTAACAAACAGAGTCTCCATTATCAAGTTGATGGCGAAAAACCTGGTGTATAACAATAAATTCGATAATATGAACATACTCTCGACCAAATGGATCAGAAACTGGGGCCACCCTATAACAATGGACTCGAAAACCGAGGAAGTTCCTACATTTTCTCTTGGAGAGTTCCAAATTTCCAAACCTATATTGAACCCTATGAAATACATGCCGAAACTGATGACCGTAAAATTGATAATGAATCCTGCCTTGTACTTGAATCTGTATCCAATTCTTTCCAAGATGAGGTCCGATTTTCTTATCCATTCCAGTAGGGACAATATGTGGGACGTGGCGAAAATGGTCATGCCGTATTGCAAATATGTCACCATTATTTCTGTAACTTAAATGGGTGAAATAACTGAAATATCGTCTATTGAAAAAAAAAATTAACTACCTGTTAATACGGTCACTACGTATAGCAAATAGGCTATCCTATTGAAATTATACTCTTCCTTTGATGTGATGATGTTTTTCTCCACTGAAAAATTAAAAAAACAATTTTAACAATGATGCTGGAAGCACCACTTTGACCATAAAAATTTGTCGAGAAAATGGCGGCGGAAATTTCATGTTGAATTTCATTTTGGAATGAGCTTCTCACTACAGCTGTGTCTGACATTTTCTTTCTTTTCTTGGCAGAAAATAGGACTCATTCTACCAAAAATTCGCCCACTTGAAACATTCAAGATGGTGAGCCTATCATCCCCTAAAGTTGAATGAGATTTCGTGAAAATTTACACGACTTTTGAGGCATCTGATCGGTAAAATCTGACGATGAGTAAAGTACATATAGAACCAAACAGAATTTTTATACTTTTATATTTGTGATACTTTTTATATTTGTGATTGTTTTAAATTTGTTGATTGATTTTATAGTAAAATGTGCTTTATCTCACCGTTCGCTGCGATGAGGCAGAAGGTATAGAGAACAATGTACAAAATTGGAATCCAGTAGGTCCAAAAATTACTTAGTTTGGCTTTGAGTATACCATTTTTCTTCACGCTCGTAGTAGGATGAACAGACATTATGGATGAAAAGAGGGTGATAACGATTATGCTGTCATATAGATTTCTTTTCGGTTTCTGTTCGTTTTCAGGTAATTTCTTCATTATTGTACGTACTACGAGCTGTTTATTATACGAAACTGAACCTCTGGTTTCGACCAAATCAAGTACCCATGTAAAGTTTCTTTGTCTGTTCAATTCTAGATAAGAATCGGAGGCAAATTAATAATCGATATTATCAGACTAAACTCTTGGGAATCGTAGAAAAGAGATTGACCAATATTTCTACATCAAGTCTGATTGGAAAAAAGATTAATTACATCTACAGGGAACTCTGGAAGCGTGCACTCAAGATATACAATCTATGTCAAATATGGATGTCCATTCCCACTAAATGGACGAGGTGTGCATAAGAACTGTGAAAATAGGAAACAGAAAAACATTTTCCCACCAAAAGCTAAAATCCTCACTTATAATCTTCTGATTTCTAATTTCATTAACCACTTCCGCCAAATGAGGGATTCGAATCTTAATCTTAATATTCTTGATTCTCAAGTCCAAAACCAATTATATACACTACCAATATACAGAGTGATTCAAAAGTCCAGGACAACTTTAGGAAGTGATAAGAGTTCTATTTGAAAAAAAGAATTTTCTTGAAGTAAATCAAACGATTAAATTTTTTCATCATTTATTTTCATGAATTCTAAACGAGCTGGGATAATAATTTGAATTCTGGAAGATATTGTACTCATAGGATTTTCAATATTTTTATGTTTTTTTTTTTGAGTTCCTACAAAACCGCAGTGGCGTAGTTTTCCAGTCTACTTAGTCTTCGATCGTCTTAAAAAGGTAGATTTTTTAAAAGCCCCTAGGAAGTAGGTTCCCGAGAAAAATTATTTCAAAGTTATGGAAACACCAATATATTATTGGCTCACAGTAATCAAAACTTTTTATTTTTTTATGCAACTTATGAAATGTTTCCTTTGAGTTGAAGAATTCAACATGAAACTGATGATTGTTTTATTCTAATTCTTATTCTCTTTTCAAAGCTGTATAATATGTGGGTAAAAATCATAATTACATTAAAAATGTAATAATTTTATTATGGAATGTAGGTACAGATAAGAAAAATTAGTTTCGTATGATATTTATTCATTTAATATTTGATTCCAACTACACTCAACTATAAGTTTATCAATTGAAATGAATAACCTATGGAAAAATTGATTCGTGCTCATGAATTAAACTGATAAGGACTAAACTTGTGAATGATATTCTTATTTAAATTATTCAACAGATATATTTCCAAGGAAGAAATTTTGTACCAAATCATCCAAATTCTTCTTCAACAATTTTTGTCATCCAGATTTTACAGCTTTGGAATTTATTCACGTGAGGTAGACTCTTCTGGATACCCTACCATTAATCTTAGAGTCGCCCACATTATTCTGTTCGAAATAAAAATCTCGTGAGTAATGTTTTTGTTTCAAAATTCTCGTATCTATTTGTTTTTTAATATTACTTCTCAAGCTTGGGTCATTTAGTTCACCAAGTTCTTCCTTTTTGTGATTATTCTTTTTTGGATCAGAAATTTGTCTACACATTTTGGTTTCGATTCTTCTTGATATCCTACCAATGATTTGCTTGTCGTAACTTACTATTTCTTCGTCTTCGCAATTTTCTTTAATATCAGAACAATATGGAATCACTCGTTTCAAAATATTTTCATATTGTTTTGAAGCAACTAACTGTTTCTTGTTCTCCTTTTGTTCACTATAAGAAATTTCCGATATAGTTGGTTCTTCTTGATATATTGACATTTTTTTTCCGATTTTCTCTTCTTGTTTTTCAGAAACGTTAATATATTCGACATTGGAAATGGAATTATTTTGATCATTTTGTCTTTCTTTATTAAATGATCTGCTGTTTGATTTATTGTCACATTTTGATTTATTCAGATGATTACCTTTTACATTATGTAATTTTTTTTGTTCATTTTGATTTTTTCTTAATGGGTTGTCGTGCTTTGCTAACACTACTGAAGTTTTTAGCTCGAAACATTGAACAAAATTGGGAATTTCAAAACCATTTTCTCCTTTGTTTTTTCTTCTATTAGTGCTTTGAAATTTTTTTGATACTGAATTCGTATCAGAATTGGAAGTTTGCTTGTTAGTTAAAATTCTTTGCGATGTTCTTAGGTTCACGATTTGCGAATTATTTCTCTTATTCTTATTATTGTTGAGGATTTCTCTTCTTCTATTTTGTGGTTGTCCTGTACTTTTCCGAACTTTATTCTGGTGATTCTTCTTGAAATCTTCAGGTGTATTCACGTCCATTTCCGGTATTTTTAAATTTCCGTTTTGCGAATACGGATCAGAGTGTGCGAACGCTTGCAGATGAACGATTGGGGAGTTTTTTCTGACATCACCAATTTTCTGTCCTGAAGAGAATTCCAATTCCAGGTCGATATTAACAATCTGGTGATTTCTGTATTCTTCAGATCGAGAATCTTTTAATTCTTCTATATTTCCATTATTATGATTATGATATCCTTCTATTTGAACAAAAGTT
This sequence comes from Coccinella septempunctata, assembly GCF_907165205.1. Taxonomy (NCBI): domain Eukaryota; kingdom Metazoa; phylum Arthropoda; class Insecta; order Coleoptera; family Coccinellidae; genus Coccinella; species Coccinella septempunctata. Next base: position 39,672,415 of record NC_058190.1, on the reverse strand, counting down.
GAATTTTGTTCACTATAATCTTGGATTTCAATTTTCTCCTTCTTCACCTCGCCTGAGGTACTATCTACCAGATTTCTTTCTTTCATTTTTTTGAAACTTCTTCTTGTTGATGAATTTTTATTATGTTGGTCCCCAGACATACTAGGGGACTTTGAACTTTTTTTTTCATTATGACGCATCTTGGGTACCCTACAATTGACTGGAGCTGGAATTTCCTCGAAATATTCTTCCTTATTCTTTTCATTCGTTTCAGATTCATCGAGTGTGAAACATCGTGAAAATTGTTTTTTTGATTTTCGTGACATTTGTTCGTTTTGGGTCACCTTTGACGTTGCGTCATTTGAATTGACGTTTTCTTTTATACCCACCTGCGTATTCTGAACGAATTTCATACTGTTCAAAACATTTTGTCCCTTGTCAGTTTGAAAATTTTCTTGGTTCTCAGTCCCAGTGCTTTCAAATGTTGGTAAAACAAAATTTTGATCATCATTGAATATTCTTGGAATATTGTTCACTTCTTTTTTCTTACTGATGGGACTGGACACTTTTTGTTCTTTATTTGTGTCTTTAATACTTGAAACATTTCGTTTCTTGCGTGTATTTCTGATTGGTGGCTTTGAAATAATACTTTTTAAATTATTTATCGATACATGCTCGTTTAACTCATCTTGACTAGAATTTTGAATGGAATCAATTGAAATTACTTTGGGAATCTTTCTTGTTATTTTGCTGCTTGTCTTGGGTTTTCTAGGTTGTTTTCGATTCATACTCTTCACGAACAAAATATCAATGTTTCCACTATTCTCTTCTACGTCATGTTCAATGTTCACAACTGAATTTATTTCGAAATTGAAATTGTCGTTGGTAGGACTGTTGTAAAGTAGATTTTTCTCTTCATAATTGTTTTTAAGGGAGTTCGTACTCATTTCTAACAAATCGTCATCAATGAAATTGAAATTTTTTATTACAATGCTTGAACTCTGAGTGATATCCACTTTTGGATATTCGTTTACGTCTTCAAATGACTCAAATGGATCCCTCTCTACAATGTATAATTTTTTACTATTCCCTTCACAATTATTTTCCAGTTGAGTGTTATCTTCGAAGGTGAAATTACTATTAGTGGCATTATCGTAATTATCCAAATATTCTTGTTTCCCAACGTCAGACGATTCACTGAAAAAGGCATCGTACATTAATTGTTCAATTAACCGACTTAGAGAGTGCATAAGACTAATTGTAGAAATGAAATCAACTGATGGTGTAGTCATCAGGAATCTAAAATACATAGACTTAATAGACAGTCATACCTAATTAACTCCACTTTGTTATGAATTGAAATTTCTTGACCTGAACCGTAGTTCCCGTTTGAAGCTTAGATTAATGAAGAAAAAGAGAAGGATTTGGGATACCTTCGTAGTGGGATTTATAAGGTTGTAATGATATGTCAGTGAATTGAGAAAGAAAAATTTTTTAGTCATGTTTGTGATTAGGCATCATTTTTATGAAATTAAAAATTTTAATTAGAATATTTTGGATATGCAAAATGATGTATCAAATCCATTTATATTTTTCCAAATGTTCCCAAGTATTCTCCCCAAAATTTGCAGTATTGTAGATTTTTTCTCTCAGTTGAAAACATATTACCATATGTACCTCCAACACACAGAAATTTTTATAACGTTTTGAGACAAACGTAGATTTCTTTGATTTGTTTGGAGTCTGAAAGGTTTTGTGCTTCGTTTTCAAGAAACAGGGCGTTACATGTTTCCAACAATAAGAGATAACTCTTTAACCCTGTATTCAAAAGAGCTCGGCATTCCATGAGGAGAATACCGGACTATTGATTCTTGTATACTAGATGGAGGTGGCTATTTCAAAATATAATTTGAAAAGCTTTATGATGTAATAAAATTAATTGCTGGATTGATTTACCCGATTTTTTTTTGCATAACAATTTCTTACTTATTGTACGAGGTCTTCAACGTGAAATAATCACCTTTAAGTATTCATTTTTACCAAATCTCTTTCAAATATCTCAAGCCGTTTCGACAAAATTGAGGAATTGCTTATTTATTTGGAATGCATTCTTGAAAACGAAGTATTTCGGGACAAAGGCATAAAAAAACCTCCTGAATTTGTTCAGAATTTTTATGAAACACCTTGTTCAGTAAAGTCTCAGATCAATAAAAAACAATAAATGTTCTTTATTGATCTGAGAGTAAAGTATATCGCACGTGGGTTTTGAAATTTTCATAGTACAGAGATGCTTACATTTGCTCAATATTATCTCTGGATAATCTTTCACATTGTTCATTTCTGATTTTTTTCGAGGAAAATCTGCCCAATTTTGTCGAGGGCCTTTGTTTTTTTACCATTTCTTTCACATGAGCCGATTTCTCAGAATGAACTTGGTGCACTTTTGAATACATCGAATCTCCATCCACTAATAATACATCTGTAATAGAGCATAAAAAGTCCAAAAGTGTCTTAAACCCCATTTTTTCGTATGGAATATCAATTCCTTCCAACTCCTTGAAGTCTTCATTCAGTTGGGAAACATCTAGAACAATTTGTGAGGATATCAAAATACTTCTTAACAGTTTTTTGATTTGCAACAGATCCAAAGACATCATCGGTGGATGTACTTATGTTGTGACGTTTTAAATCATTTTCAAGAGACATTTGTTAGGAAATTGTCAAACCAATCATTGAACTAATAGCAAATTCCATTGGCATATTATGGAGGTACTAAAAAAATGCAAAAGATCTGGAGTTGAGTTTACCAATGGATTTATTAGCTTTAATTTGCTAATAGAGCCAATTCTATTAGATGAAATGTAACCTTCATTATTAAACAACAGACATTCAATGAAATTAGAGCATTTTAATTGAAACTCCTTAATTTTGTCCCAACTATTCATTTACACCCTGTATATAGATAAGATGAAAATGTTTATGAAAATTGTCTGTGTAGTAATACCATATCGATAGATAGACTATAACAATAGATTAGATAAAAATTATATGTTGTTGAGTTTTGGAAATTTTTAATTAGTGTTTGTTTCCGTATGATATGAATTTATTTATTTCAAAGTTTTGAATATTATAATCCAATATTAGTCATAATATGTTATATCTCTATATGAGAATTTCATTTTATTTCATTATTTGAAATAGGGAAAAAGGGGAACTAAAAACATCTGCCGCCATCTGCTTCCGGCTTATTTATTTTCCATACAATACAACAATAGGAAAAAGGACCCTCCAGATGAAGAACAGTCAAGCAGATGGCATATAGTGGACTGCATTTAGAGGGGCCATGATGATATTTTTAGTAATATAACATTCTCCTTTTCCATTGTTGATTTTGATTCACAAGAGGTAGATTTTTCCACGACTAGTATCAGATAAAAGGTACTCATGGTTTTAGTTCAAAAAACGATTTCCTATAATTCAGTATACACTGATTCATGTAATTATTTCACATATCTTTATTCTAAAAATAGAGTTAATTTCCATATATGATATAGGAAAATGTATAATAATTAAATAAGTAAATCATTATTTTTTCCTAGTGCAGCTACAATGAAATTTATGGAATCAATTCATTCAATGTTCATTTTTAGACCTATTTTATACTTGTGAAATTTCGTTTTGGAGAAGCAGTAGTAGTACTCAAATTTTTTCCGACTTATACAAATTTTTCCAAATGTTCCCAAGTATTCTCCTCAAACTTTGCATTGTTGTAGATTTTTTTCTCAGTTGAAAACTTATGGTATCAAACACCCAAAAACTGTTATAACAACTTATAGAGAACTGTCGTTCTATCTATGACTTTTATTGATTGGAAATTGAAAACCAGGTATACCCACATCAAAAATCAAACTAAAAATAAATAAACGAAATGATGAAATATATCGATAATTGAACTCCCGATGATAACTTCATATGAATAATGAAAAAATACTTATTAGGTACTGCATTACACGTAGGCATTATGATTTTGATGAGAATGTTGATGTATGTATTTCAAATCCGAAAGACCTGAGAAGAAGCAAGTAATAAAAAGATTAATATTAACTACTGACATTTGTTGTTGCACAAAATGGTCATATTGGTCATCCACCTACTTATTTGTCCTAGAGTTCATCAGTTACATTTTTTGTTTATACATATTTAATTATACATAACTGGTATTCGAAAATGGAGCTGAGGAAGTTAAATTTCAGAATTTTCCAGTCTCATTTCCTCGGAAAATATTTTTTTATTCCGTTCTTGGATTGGAGTAGGTATTGATCAATAAATCCACTTTTTGAGCATCACATTTTCGTAAAAGTGAAGTCGATATAATGATATAAGTATATTTTTGCGATTTATTGAATACCTTCATGTACGATATACTATGAAAATATCAGAAGGAATATATCTTCAATTCCTCAATAATCTTCCATATGTTTTCATTGAATGAAACGGTTCCAATCATGATCTGATTCATTATTCATGTATAAATAGAAGTGATTCGACTGTAACTACTAACAATATTGTGAAATCATGGATAATTTCAATAATTCGACAAAGAATGCATGTTGTTTGAAGAATTCGATTGTGTATTTTGATTCATTTTTTCGATAACATCAAACGGCATTATTTTCTATGTGAATTGTTCTATAATGAATAAATGGCGTCTTAGAAAATATCCAGTATGGGTCGATAACAGTGGAATATTCCAGAAATGACGCAGCAGTTTACATCATCGCATCAAATGAAACATTCCACACGCCTTAAAATAGTACTTAGCATTGGGTAGAAAGGAGAAAGAGAGAACAACGTGTTGGAAAATAAGCCGAGACAATAAATCAATACTAAGCGCATTCTACTTTGCGCATGACTTTCTAGAACGTTCTCCTTAGGTGGGGGAAAATACTATATAAGCGAGTTTTGACTCCCACCCTGCCATTTCAGTGTAGTGTATGAACGTTCTAGTATGGGTACTTAGTGAGTGGTTTTGCTGAGCCAGGGAAGGAGGAAGCTTACAGGGTATAAGACGCCATCTTGGTGTAATAATCCAAGGAGTGGTAAACTGTATCATTGGTTTGAATTTTATATTTGTTTTTTCGAATTGATTTTTAATATTGTTCAAGTTTCGAAATTTGACTTGCTAAAATTTCGGATATTGAGATTTTCAAATGCCAAATTGACGGTTATATTGTTTGTAATCATGGTACTCCACAACGACACGATCATAAATCCGTTTATTTGAACTGGCCATTCAAATAGACTCATTTATTGATTAGGATCCGATCAAATTCTTCAGAAGTAAATTCGATTTCACATATACCTAGATAGTCTTAAAATTTAGCAAGTAGTACAAATGCACAAATATTCGTACCAAAAAATGTTTCAATTTCAGACATTATCCAACGCACGGCGTTATATAACTGCGTTTCCAAAATGGCGATTTGGGCGCGGCTGTCACGTGCCTAGTCCTTATGCGTAGCGGTTAAATCAGCAATGTCGAAGCTCTAGAGGTCGAAAATAATTGTGAGACAAAGTCATCGCTATATCTATTTGTTTGAGGAGGTTTTACTGGTATTTAGGAGTTGTATTACCAATCCAATATGGCCGGTTCGAACATACGTTGAACTTTAGTCCAACCAGATCAAGGGAGGTTATCGAATAGTTCTTGACGTTTAAGGTGTGGTTAAAGTATGTTGAAGTGAATTGAAGGTTATGTTCCCGTTAGTTGATCTCGTATCAATGACTAACGTTTATCGAAACTTTTTTATCTAACAATTGAACTGTTTATATCATCGATATTTTAAAATGACTTTCATTATAATGATTTTTAGTGATTAATAACCATATCTAAAACTATATAAAACTGGTGAATTGTTTGGTTTTCCGACTACCAAGTTGGTATATGGCGTTTGTACCGAAATAAAACTCTGAATAAAGCTTACTAGAACAAAATCAACAAAACTCAATAGATTTTTTATGATTTGTACACCATTTATCCCACTATTATTTCGAATTGTAAGGTCCCCTTTAGGAATATCTAGTCCATAGTGGGAAAACTAGCTTAAGCATCTTCAGATTAGAACATATCTACAGTAAGTACATGATTTCTTATACTTATTCACGCTGAACTATTTCTACTGACTCGATGATGTGTGGTATATTATACTAACTGAGTTGGGACCTAATTGAACTAAAATCTGACTTAAAAATGCTGAAAGAAATATCCAGGTATGCAAATTAGGGGAATTATATCGGCCATGCGTTCACTGTACATGCATCCCTATAGGTTCACATGAAAAGGTAGCAATACAAAATGTTGAGGGTTACAAACTAAGGTTATCGATACATGAGTACTAAAATAGATTTCTGAGTTTCACAACAAATATTCGTCAAGTATCAAGTGATACAAACTGTTCAGGGGATGAAAGAAATGGTGAAAATATGAATTGACACCAAAAAATATAAGTGGAATTGTCTTAAATATCCTCTTAACAAAAGAGTGTTGTTACGTTGTCCATCACGCAAAAAATTCTTGCTAAAAAACATTAACTCTATTTGATATTTTGGTTCCATCCAAGAAAACGCAAAAAATGCTGTATATAAACATGAAATACGTAATTTCTGCCCAAGTTGAATACATACCAACAAAACATTAAAAATTATAAATATTAGAATGGCAAATATATTTCCGAATCGGTGACCCAGGTATGCGTTATATCGGATTATCATGGTTTTAGAACCTACACGCCCTTTATGTAGTCTTAATTCGATTAATTTTCACTTGTTACAATTTTTGATACCTATATATGTTTATATTTTAATTTCATTACTTTTTATATCTTCATATTTCACAGTTTTTGTATGTTTCTATGCATATATTCTATATTGAAGTTTCTCAATTTCTTTCTATATATATCGAAAGAATATTAGATCTCACTGAACTCAGGTGCAATCCAATATCTCGAATCTCGAGTACTTTCAACGAGAGGAAGGTCCTGTAGATGTGCTTTGAGTAACTTATGAAGTAATCCGGAGGAAACTGAAGAAAATGAAAATATTAGACCGAGGTATCGCGATTAGACGGCTACATAAGAAAGAGAAGATTCCTTATTGAAAATGGCAGAATTCAACAGAACAGCAGCGTCTTGAATGTTTCCCATATTTGCTCATTCATATTATTCTCAGAGCCTTCCTCTCTGCTAAAGATCTAATACTTTAATTCATAATTCCTATACAGGTTTAGTGGAACTGATTTTCTTTCGATATTTTATACTTTTTGTGTTTAATAACTTTCTAAAAATCCCTGTTGCTTGAATATTTTTCATCTGCTTTGTTGCATCATGAAAAAGCACTTTAAATTTCACAGTTTTGAAACTTTTGAGTCGTGAAGCATTAGAGTAGGAGGCTAATTGTCGCATTCTAACATTAAATGTGCATTTTTTCGTATTGTGAAAAGAATTTTACGCGAAAATTTTTGAATCCCAAATATTTGTCTTTTTGTGAACTAAGGTACCTAACCCTTATTTGATACTACTAGAATTCTTGTTTAACGAGACCTTCATCACTGTTATTTTTCACATAAAAAAAACATTTCAAAATTTCACCAGTTTAGTTAGAATTTAGTTTACACTAAAATTGGCTTCCTGAGCGATTGAATGATATTAATCTTTGTTGAATGACAGCATAAGAGCCTAAGAATTGTGGCGGTAATCACACTTGTCTTTTATATTTGTTGCATCCTGAGCACTTAGGGGGTTGAAGTCGTTTGAAATATGTTTCGCTTAAGATTTCGAACCTGCATGTTCTAACAAACATTTTTGACTGTAGATAAGTACAAATTGTCATTTGTGGTAAATGAATTAAAATACTAAAAGTTCGAATGGTTGGTACTGTTCAAGATCTCCATCTTCGAAATGAGAAAAGGTATGATGGTAGTTCGTAAAAAAAAACGCGGTAGTTTCGGATCAAGAAGACGGAAAATACAAAGTATATTTCATTTTGTTGGTGTGGATTTTAAGTGTACCAATTATTTTTTCTTTCTTTTTCAAACGATGCATAAGATGCGCCAACCACAACATTTCATTTTGTAACTATCGACTATCATAAAATTGATGTCAATATGGTAGGCTCTTGATTTGTAGGCTCTGTATCTCTAAGTACATCTCAATCCAGAAATAATGTAAAATGGTTTATTGTTGCTTAGATTATAGTTTAAACTCGAGTCTTTCGCATGCTGGTGCAATTTTGAATTATTAACTTCTTCGTGAGAAAACTCATGTTGATATGGAATACAACTGAGAACAATCAAGGGATGGTTACATACCTAATTTCCTATAAATAAATTTATTCCCTTCTAAAGTACTCAAATGAATAAGTACGAATGAATAGAGTTGTTACAATAACATATGAATAGTATGAAGCATTGTTTATGTAAATATGAATGATAATAACATTTTATGATTCAATGAAACCATATATAAATTTTATTATTGAAGAAAAATTAACCAGTAAACTGTGAATATTTTACGATATCAAAATTTTCCTGTGTACCAAACGTAAATACGTTTCACGTTGATCAAATGCTGAAATTATTTATTATAGAAAATTACCTGTAATTGGTTGTCCGAAAATTCCAATACTCTTGATATCTTTCAGATGCTAAGAATAATCTAAAAATCAGATGGAATCAAATTGGGAGAATAAACCCTCAGAATGCTTCCTTCAACTGATTTTTATTCATTGAATATGAAATTCAAAATAAAATAATAATAGGGAAAAATTCGTTTCGATATTTGCTATTGTCTTTGTTATCAACAATTTGACTGAATCTTCAGGAAAAGTACAAAGTTTTATTATCCATTATTTATTCAAAATGATATTATTAGTACCAATCAAGGAACGAGTATAGACGCAACAAAGAAGAAAAAGATAGACCGAAAATATCGCGATTAGACGGAAAACTGCAGAAAATAATACAATAAATATAAGTATCATCACATAGGATCAACACAACGCTTGAAAATATCTCTTTATGTAATGTACATTCTGATGTTTAATGGATGTATTCCACGAGACTTTTCCTAGAGAAAAAAATCTAGTTGTTGATTATCAAATACAATTTTCACATTATCAGCTTGAAATTATATGCTTTGGCTTTTATTGGAGTACTAGCAAATATTAATGCTTCTACATTTCACATTCTTCAGTAAATATTCAGTTCAGGATTGATTTTTCTGATAAAAATATATAAATTCTTAAATAGTTCTCGAAGTAAATATTTAGCTTGAAATTTCACACTTCTGCATGATGTGTATGGATTTTCCGGTTGTGATTGAATACAGATTGTTATATTTGTGGCATCTTAATCGAAAAATTTAATGTTTAACTATATATAAATTTTTACAATTTGCAGTTGTACAATAACAAGCTACCACAAATTTCCATTTTGTAATTTTTTAAAGAAGTCCAAATTAACATGCTGAATGTTTGAAAGTAATATGTAAATTTAAAATGTTGTTATTTGGAATTGCGCTTAGGTTTTTCTGTACTTTCCACTTATTGAAATACTTTTCACAATCGCTTAAATTCATTTTTAGTATTCTAGTTTTGCACTTTGTCCGTTGCCTCTTGCTTATTTGAGATCAAGAAATTAAAATTTCATAGCTGGATTTAAAGAGAATCTAGTGTATATTTGACTAACTACTCCACCGCTATAAGTTCATTGAGATATTGCAGCATATTATAGTAAGAAACGTAAGAAACAAGTGTTTAATCTTCAACGAATAATTAGTAAAATTGCTTTAAAAATGCAAAATGTTGAGTAATTTTGTGGAGGACAAGCAATTTTTAAAGATAATTAATTAGTTGACAATTGTCATTGATTTAATCTTGATACAATGTAAACAGAAAAATAATGAAAATTATTATAAACGTAAAAATCCATAAAACTACACAATGTCAATTTACCTCTTATTTTTATCTAGTTCAACTAGCTCAAAGCGCATGAAAATGCGCTCCTCATCTAAATGACCCTGTAGATTTAGCCCAACAAAATGAACCTGAAATAGTAATGCAGTATATTTGAACGATACATACAGTATATTTAGTCATCAATATATAACTGGTAAATGTTTTGTGAAATGAAAAGCTCAAAAATGAGATAGTAAACGTTTTTTGTTGAATTTACAAAATCACAAGATGAGGAAGAAAAAACAAGGAATGTTTATCATTATATATACAAATCATATCAAAATCTGATAATTTCTCTTGCATTTTATAAATTCCACAAAATTTTCGAATTAGGGTTTGGCTTGTTTGGAAAAATTTGCATTAACGCTTTTAAATTTCACATTTCTTCATACATCTTGATTTGGGGTTTGATTTTCCAATAGTTTTCATGAAAAGTTGCTTCCTAGTGAATAGACTAAAAATTCTTTTGTCTTTTTTTTTGTTTCTGTTATCGACTATCGATGTTTCATTCAACTAGTTTGTTTTCTCCAAACTAAATGTTTAGCTTGAAATTTTACACTTTGCATGATGTAACTGGATTTTTTGAATAAAAATAAATACAAACTGTTATATTTGTGGCGTCCCAATTGAAAAACTAAAATTTGCAACTTCGACAGCTTTATATTATTCATTCCACTAAAAAATCAATCACAAATTTTCATTTTGTAATTATTACTGGAGTCCAAATTAACATGCACAATGTTCAATTCAGCTTGGTATCTAAAGTAATTCATAGAAAATATAAAATGGTGTTGACTGGTATTGGCGCTTAGAATTGATTAACAATTTAAAAAAATACTATTCACAATCTCTTTATGTATTTAAGGCATTCAATTTTGAAATAATTTCTTTACCTATAATTTTGAATATCCATGAATAATGCAACAAAAACAAAAAACTAGCTCTGACTCAAGGTATTGATAGAAGGTTTCAGAAACATAGGAGAAATAAATATAATTTGTATAAAGCAAAATACTTGGTCATATAGAAAAATTATCGGTTTGAATCTGTACATTAATCATTTGGCAATTAGGGAGGCTTAATTAAATAATAATTCTTTAAGCTTGAATTTTTGAAATATCGAAAACCATTGATAATTTGCTCCTATAGAAATACTACCCATCTAAGATATTTTAATAGTCTTCATGTGAAGAAAATCATACTGGTGAAAACAACTGTAGAACCTATACAAAAGATTATGATCCAATTATAAGTATTTTTAATTAAGTATTTATAATTATCAATATAAAATCGAATTTTTCATCAAATGTTCAATTAAAATAATATGACAATAGGCTCTGTGAGAAACGGAACATGCACTTGTTGCTTGAATTAGAAAACTTATTACTGCATTTGTAGAAGTAATCGGTATTGTATAAGTGTCGATGTACAAACTACAGAATCCCATATTATATTCACTCTAATGAAAACGATCATGTGTATCGAATGCAAATATATAGATTTCCTGTCTATGTAACCTCTTCTTGGTTCGTTGATAAATATTTTCTGTTTCATGATGAAAATATACGAAAACGGCGACTATATCATTGACCAATATGGAAAAGAATGATCAATGGAAGTAAAATTATTTCTTTAAGATGAATTAAATAATATGTTATTATTTTATTATTGATACATCAAAATGAGTAACCCTCAAACTAACTATTATTCATAAAATGATTTTTATATACATGATATTTGAATTCATCACTTAAAATATTTGATTACTTATTGAAGAAATTTATGTTTTGAATATACTTTTAAATATCTATTTTCCCCTTACATTTTTTTAGATGTTCATCTTTTTAATTCTTAGTGATGTTGTGACATTTGTATTTTCTTTTATTTCTCATATATAGCTTTAATATTCAAATTAAAATTTGGAGCGTAGTATCATTAAAAACAAAAGAAATTAATATTCCAAATTTTTTTTGTCTTTAGATCATTCAATGACTTGATAAAAAAAAGTTCATCGAGAGAGGTGCGGAAGTTTATATCCGCTGTATTTTCCGATCAATCCAATTAGGTCAGAATTATACTTCTGAAAGAAGAAAAAAAGGAAAGATTAGACCGAAAATATCGCGATTAGGCGGATTTAAGATATAACTTATATATATGTTACCTTTATAGTTTTCAAATATCATCAAGTATAGGACCAACACGACTCAACTATCTCTTGCCTTGATTCTTTCTGTCTTTGGATTATTTTGGATTTCAGCGAATATACTCTGTGATACTTCTCTCGAGAATATGATATCCAGTTGTTCATTGTGAAATTCCATCATTCTACTATTCTACAAAAAATAACTATTAACACATAGCACTAAAAAAATGTATACATTCAAAATTCTTTGTTTGCTCCTTATTAGTGTTATTTTGACCTTAACAAATTTTCTAATAAGAATATTTAATCAGGCATATTTCTCCAGAAATTTTTTCAACTTCAATTCAATTAAGTATATTATCAATTGAAAATATTTTCCCCTTGTTCTCTGCCCTTTTCAAAATTCTGTGTGATAGGTATTTGAGAAGGCTTCTGTCAATTTGAATCATCACATAATGTTCGAAAATATATGAGAATTGTGGATTTGAATTTTTGCACTTCTGTGATTTTTTGAATTTCTCCTAGTTTGATGTTTTCCTCTCAATGTTTGAGATAGGTGGGATATTTATCTATGTGAGTTAGTGTAAACAATTTTTTCATCTGCATGTTTCCATTCATTCGATTATAGGAGTGTATTTTAACAGTCATTTATTGGTCTGAATGGGAGAATGGTTTTAGTTTTTCTAGAACACTAGCCTTTTTGAGAATGGTTTTCAATTCTATTTTGTTGATATCCCTACACTATTCAGTACAAGGAATAAGTTGGCAACATACACGAGAAAAATAAAAACGAATCAAATTGCAATAAATTGAATTGAATATATTAGTTATTAGTACTTTTATTTTTTCATGAAAATTATTGAATTATCGATACAAGCTTGTTACGAAAAATCATGAAAAGATTTGTGAATTGAACAATTGAACTTTTTTACTTACAAAGATATGTGTTTACAGAATATGTTGAAATATTTGTTAATCTCCCAAAAGTATAGAAAAAATTGGAAAATATCGTCGACTTTTCACGTTTATGGTTAGTGGTGAAATTTTTATAGGTAATACAGTATTTTTTTAGATAATGAGAAAAGTTTTTGGATATTCCAAATGCGTTTGTTATTGAAACTGAATGAAAACATAATACGATACGCCGAAGTAGCGATGTTCGCAATGACATCTGAAACTCCGAAAAATAATACATTACAGTAAAGAACTGATACCCTCCAAGTACAGTCAAATGTAAAATGTTCCCAAAATAACTTGAAATTGAAAATTAAAGTATTCGTATATATGGTACCACACCAGGTTCAGTGTGAGAGTTCCGAATGATGATAAAATTCCCAAAATTGATATAAAAATTACGTTATTCATATGGTATCCACATGTGCAGTGTGATAATTCCGGAAAATGAAGAGATACAGTGAATGACTGATCCTCTCAATACAAGTAGATACAGACGAATGTTTTCTGAAAACTTAATCTATAATTTTCCAAGAACTGATTGAACAAGCAAGGTATTCCTTTGGTTTCCACAATGTTTATTGTGAGAGTCCCGAAAATGATGAGATACAAAAAATAACTGATTCCCGCAAGTATTGTCAAATTTTCTCCTGAAAACGCAATCTATAAATTTGCCATTATCGATTGAAAAATCAAGATCAAGGTATCCACTATGTTTAGCGTAAAAGCTCCGATAATAAGAAAATAAGAAATATAGTGAATAACTGATCCTGGCAAGTACAGTCAAATGTTTGTGAAAACTTTATAATTCTTCCAAAATTTATTGAAGATTCTAGGTATTCGTATGTTGTCCACTATGTTCAGTGTGAGAGTAATGAAAAATTATTCGCTACAGAAAAGAACTGATCCCTGCAAGTACAGACAAATTGATATGTATAAAAATCAAGGTTATCCTATGGTATCCACTATGTTTAGTGTGAAAAATGAAAAATGATGCCAGCAAGTAGGTACAGACAAATGGTTTCTTATCTCTTCATCGATATAATTCCCGAAAATAATAAAGAGCAAGATTTTCTTAAGGAATCCACTATTTCAAGTGTGATAGTCCCGAAAAATGATACACAATGCTGTAAAAATTGATCCCTGCAAGTACAGACAAATGGTTTCTTATAACTTCATCGATATAATTTCCAAAAATGATAAAAAGCAAGGTTTTCTTGAGGAATCCACTATTACAAAAAAATAATACAATACAGTATAAAAATGATCCTGCAAGTACAGACAAATGGTTTCTTACAACTTCATCGGTGAAATTCCTGAAATTGATATAATAATCAAGGTGATCCTATGGTATCCACTATGTGTAGTGTGATGGTCCCGAAAAATAATGCAGTGAAGTAACTGATTCCCGCAAGTACAGAAAAATGGTTGTTTATAAGTTTATAGGTAAAATTGACAAAAATTTATATAAAAATCAAGGTAATGCTATGGTATCCACTATGTTTAGTGTAATGGTCCCGAAAAATAATTAAATACATTATAGTAACTGATCCCCGTAAGAACAGACAAAAGGTTGTTTATATGTTCATCGGTGAAATTCACGAAATTGATATAGAAATCAAGGTAATCCTACGGTATCCACTATGTGTAGTGTGATGGTCCCGAAAAATAATGCAGTAAGGTAACTGATCCCCGCAAGTACAGACAAATGGTATTTTATAACTTCCTAGGTAAAATTCACGAAATTGTATAAAAAAAAAGGTAATCCTTTGGTATCCACTATGTGTAGTGTGATGGTTCCGAAAAATAATTAAATACAGTAAAAAACTGATCCCTGCAAGAACAAAAAAAAGTTTCTTAAAACTTCATCGGCGAAATTCACGAATTGATATAAAAATCGAAGTTATCCTTTGGAATCCACTATGTTTAGTGTGATGGTCCCGAAAAATAATACAGTGAAGTAACTGATCCCCGCAAGTACAGACAAATGGTTGTTTATAAGTTCATCAGTAAAATTCACGAAATTGATATAAAAATCAAGGTAATCCTATGGTATGGTATCCACTATGTGTAGTATGATGGTCCCGAAAAATAATTCAATACAGTAAAGAACTGATCCCTCAAAGAACAAAAAAATGGTTTCTTATAACTTTATCGACAAAATTCACGAAAATGATATATAAATAGAAGTAATCCCTTGGTATCCACTTGGTTTAGTATAATGGTCCCAAAAAATTATTCAATACAGTATAGTTACTGATCACCGCAAGTACAGACAAATGGTTGTTTGAAAGTTCATCGGTAAAATTCACGAAATTGGTACAAAAATCAAAATAATCATGTGGTATCCACTATGTTTAGTGTGATGGTCCCGAAAAATAATACAGTAAAGTAACTGATCCCCGCAAGTACAGACAAATGGTTGTTTATAAGTTCATCGGTAAAATTCACGAAATTGATATAAAAATCAAGGTAATCCTATGGTATGGTATCCACTATGTGTAGTGTGATGTCCCGAAAAATAATTCAATACAGTAAAGTACTGATCCCCGCAAGTACAGACAAATGGTTGTTTATAAGTTCATCGGTAAAATTCACGGAATTCAAATAAAAATCAAAGTTATCCTATGGTATCCACTATGTGTAGTGTGATGTCCCGAAAAATAATTCAATACAGTAAAGAACTGATCCCTTAAAGAACAAAAAAATGGTTTCTTATAACTTCATCGACGAAATTCACGAAATTGATATAAAAATCGAAGTAATCCCTTGATATCCACTATGTTTAGAGTTATGGTCCCGAAAAATAATACAGTAAAGTAACTGATCCCCGCAAGTACAGACAAATGGTTCGTCGGTAAAATTAACGAAATTGGTATAAAAATCAAGGTAATCCTATGGTATTCACTATGTTTAGTGTGATGGTCCCGAACAATAATACACTAAAGTAACTGATCCCCGCAAGGGCAGACAAATGGTTGTTTATGAATTCTTCGGTAAAATTCACGAAATTGGTATAAAAATCAAAATAATCCTGTGGTATCCACTATGTTTAGTGTGATGGTCCCGAAAAATAATGCAGTAGAGTAACTGATCCCCGCAAGTACAGACAAATGGTTGTTTATAAGTTCATCGGTAAAATTCACGAAATTGATTTAAAAATCATGGTAATCCTATGGTATCCACTATGTTCAGTGTAATAGTCCCGAAAAATAATACAGTAAAGTAACTGATCCCTGCAAGTCCAGACAAATGGTTTTTTATAACCTTATCGGTAAATTTCACGAAATTGATAAAAAAAATCAAGGTAATTCTATGGTATCCACTATGTTTAGTGTGATGGTCCTGTAAAATAATACAGTAAAGTAACTGATCCCCGCAAGGGCAGACAAATGGTTGCTTATAAGTTCATCGGTAAAATTCACAAATTTGATATAAAAATCATGGTAATCCTATGGTATCCACTATGTTGAGTGTGATGGTCCCGAAAAATAATACAGTAAAGTAACTGATCCCCGCAAGTACAGAGTAGTACAGACAAATGGTTTTCCATAAGTTCATCTGTAAATTTCACGAAATTGGTATAAAAATGAAGGTGATCCTATGGTATCCACTATGTTTAGTGTGATGGTCTCGAAAAATAATACAGTAAAGTAACTGATCCCCGCAAGTACGGACAAACGTTTATAAGTTCATCGGTAAAATTCACGAAATTGATATAAAAATCATGGTAATCCTATGGTATCCACTATGTGTAGTGTGATGGTCCTGAAAAATAATTCAATACAGTAAAGAACTGATCCCTTAAAGAACAAAAAAATGGTTTCTTATAACTTCATCGACGAAATTCACGAAATTGATATAAAAATCGAAGTAATCCCTTGATATCCACTATGTTTAGAGTGATGGTCCCGAAAAATAATACAGTAAAGTAACTGATCCCTGCAAGTCCAGACAAATGGTTTTTTATAACTTCATCGGTAAATTTCACGAAATTGATAAAAAAAAATCAAGGTAATTCTATGGTATCCACTATGTTCAGTGTGATGGTCCCGAAAAATAATACAGTAAAGTAACTGATCCCCGCAAGGGCAGATAATGGTTGTTTATAAGTTCTTCGGTAAAATTCACGAAATTGTATAAAAATCAAGGTAATCCTTTGGTATCCACTATGTGTAGTGTGATGGTCCCGAAAAATAATTAAATACAGTAAAAAACTGATCCCTGCAAGAACAAAAAAAAGTTTCTTAAAACTTAATCGGAGAAATTCACGAATTGATATAAAAATCGAAGTTATCCTTTGGTATCCACTATGTTTAGTGTGATGGTCCCGAAAAATAATATAGTGAAGTAACTGATCCCCGCAAGGGCAGACAAATGGTTGTTTATAAGTTTTCCGGTAATATTCACGAAATTGGTATAAAAATCAAGGTAATCCTATAGTCCACCATGTTTAGTGTGATGGTCCCGAAAAATAATACAGTAAAGTAACTGATCCCTGCAAGTAGAGACAAATGGTTGTTTATAAGTTCATCAGTAAAATTCACGAAATTGATATAAAAATCAAGGTAATCCTATGGTATCCACTATGTGTAGTATGATGGTCCCGAAAAATAATTCAATACAGTATAGTTACTGATCCCTGCAAATAAAGACAAATGATTGTTTGAAAGTTCATCGGTAAAATTCACGAAATTGGTACAAAAATCAAAATAATCATGTGGTATCCACTATGTTCAGTGTGATGGTCCCGAAAAATAATACAGTAAAGTAACTGATCCCCGCAAGTACAGACAAATGGTTGTTTATAAGTTCATCGGTAAAAATCACGAAATTGATATAAAAATCATGGTAATCCTATGGTATCCACTATGTGTAGTGTGATGGTCCTGAAAAATAATTCAATACAGTAAAGAACTGATCCCTTAAAGAACAAAAAAATGGTTTCTTATAACTTCATCGACGAAATTCACGAAATTGATATAAAAATCGAAGTAATCCCTTGATATCCACTATGTTTAGTGTGATGGTCCCGAAAAATAATACAGTAAAGTAACTGATCCCCGCAAGTACAGACAAATGGTTGTTTATAAGTTCTTCGGTAAAATTGACGAAATTGGTATAAAAATCAAAATAATCCTGTGGTATCCACTATGTTTAGTGTGATGGTCCCGAAAAATAATACAGTAAGGTAACTGATCCCCGCAAGTACAGACAAATGGTTTTTTATAAGTTCATCGGTAAAATTCACTAAATTGATATAAAAATCAAGGTTATCCCATGGTATCCACTATGTGTAGTGTGATGTCCGGAAAAATAATTCAATACAGTAAAGAACTGATCCCTTAAAGAACAAAAAAATGGTTTCTTATAACTTCATCGACGAAATTCACGAAATTGATATAAAAATCGAAGTAATCCCTTGATATCCACTATGTTTAGAGTTATGGTCCCGAAAAATAATACAGTAAAGTAACTGATCCCCGCAAGTACAGACAAATGGTTGTTTATAAGTTGATCGGTAAAATTCACGAAATTGGTATAAAAATCAAGGTTATCCCATGGTATCCACTATGTGTAGTGTGATGGTCCCGAAAAATAATTCAATACAGTAAAGAACTGATCCCCCAAAGAACAAAAAAAAATGGTTTCTTATAACTTCATCGACGAAATTCACGAAATTGATATAAAATTCGAAGTAATCCCATGATATCCACTATGTTTAGTGTGATGGTCCCGAAAAATAATACAGTAAAGTAACTGATCCCCGCAAGGACAGACAAATGGTTGTTTATAAGTTTATCGGTAAATTTCACGAAATTGATGAAAAAAATCAAGGTAATATTATGGTATCCATTATGTTTAGTGTGATGGTCCTGAAAAATAATAGAGTAAAGTAACTGATCCCCGCAAGTACAGACAAATGGTTGTTTATAAGTTGATCGGTAAAATTCACGGAATTGATATAAAATCAAGGTAATCCTATGGTATGCACTATGTTTAGTGTGATGGTCCTGAAAAATAATACAGTAAAGTAACTGATCCCTGGAAGTACAGACAAATGGTGTTTTATAAATTCTTCGGTAAAATTCACGAAATTGGTATAAAAATCAAAATAATCCTATGGTATCCAATATGTTTGGTGTGATGGTTCCGAAAAATAATACAGTAAAGTAACTGATCCCTGCAAGTACAGACAAATGGTTGTTTATAAGTTCATCGGTAGAACTCACGGAATTGAAATAAAAATCAAGGTAATCCTATGGTATCCACTATGTTTAGTGTGATGGTCCCGAAAAATAATACAGTAAAGTAACTGATCCCCGCAAGGGCAGACAAATGGTTGTTTATAAGTTCATCGGTAAAATTCACAAATTTGATATAAAAATCATGGTAATCCCATGGTATCCACTATGTTCAGTGTGATGGTCCCGAAAAATAATACAGTAAAGTAACTGATCCCCGCAAGTACAGAGTAGTACAGACAAATGGTTTTCCATAAGTTCATCGGTAAATTTCACGAAATTGGTATAAAAATGAAGGTAATCCTAAGGTATCCACTATGTTTAGTGTGATGGCCTCGAAAAATTATACAGTAAAGTAACTGATCCCTGCAAGTAGAGACAAATGGTTGTTTATAAGTTCATCAGTAAAATTCACGAAATTGATATAAAAATCAAGGTAATCCTATGGTATCCACTATGTGTAGTATGATGGTCCCGAAAAATAATTCAATACAATAGAGAACTGATCCCTCAAAGAACAAAAAAATGGTTTCTTATAACTTCATCGACGAAATTCACGAAAATGATATATAAATCGAAGTAATCCCTTGGTATCCACTTTGTTTAGTATGATTGTCCCAAAAAATAATTCAATACAGTATAGTTACTGATCCCCGCAAATACAGACAAATGGTTGTTTGAAAGTTCATCGGTAAAAATCACGAAATTGATATAAAAATCATGGTAATCCTATGGTATCCACTAAGTGTAGTGTGATGGTCCTGAAAAATAATTTAATACAGTAAAGAACTGATCCCTTAAAGAACAAAAAAATGGTTTCTTATAACTTCATCGACGAAATTCACGAAATTGATATAAAAATCGAAGTAATCCCTTGATATCCGCTATGTTTAGAGTGATGGTCCCGAAAAATAATACAGTAAAGTAACTGATCCCTGCAAGTCCAGACAAATGGTTTTTTATAACTTCATCGGTAAATTTCACGAAATTGATAAAAAAAATCAAGGTATTTCTGTGGTATCCACTATGTTTAGTGTGATGGTCCCGAAAAATAATACAGTAAAGTAACTGATCCCCGCAAGTACAGACAAATGGTTGTTTATAAGTTCATCGGTAAAATTCACTAAATTGATATAAAAATCAAGGTTATCCCATGGTATCCACTATGTGTAGTGTGATGGTCCCGAAAAATAATTCAATACAGTAGAGAACTGATCCCTCAAAGAACAAAAAAATGGTTTCTTATAACTTCATCGACGAAATTCACGAAAATGATATATAAATCGAAGTAATCCCTTGGTATCCACTTTGTTTAGTATGATGGTCCCAAAAAATAATTCAATACAGTATAGTTACTGATCCCCGCAAATACAGACAAATGGTTGTTTGAAAGTTCATCGGTAAAAATCACGAAATTGATATAAAAATCATGGTAATCCTATGGTATCCACTAAGTGTAGTGTGATGGTCCTGAAAAATAATTTAATACAGTAAAGAACTGATCCCTTAAAGAACAAAAAAATGGTTTCTTATAACTTCATCGACGAAATTCACGAAATTGATATAAAAATCGAAGTAATCCCTTGATATCCGCTATGTTTAGAGTGATGGTCCCGAAAAATAATACAGTAAAGTTACTGATCCCTGCAAGTCCAGACAAATGGTTTTTTATAACTTCATCGGTAAATTTCACGAAATTGATAAAAAAAATCAAGGTATTTCTATGGTATCCACTATGTTTAGTGTGATGGTCCCGAAAAATAATACAGTAAAGTAACTGATCCCCGCAAGTACAGACAAATGGTTGTTTATAAGTTCTTCGGTAAAATTGACGAAATTGGTATAAAAATCAAAATAATCCTGTGGTATCCACTATGTTTAGTGTGATGGTCCCGAAAAATAATACAGTAAAGTAACTGATCCCCGCAAGTACAGACAAATGGTTGTTTATAAGTTCATCGGTAAAATTCACTAAATTGATATAAAAATCAAGGTTATCCCATGGTATCCACTATGTGTAGTGTGATGTCCGGAAAAATAATTCAATACAGTAAAGAACTGATCCCTTAAAGAACAAAAAAATGGTTTCTTATAACTTCATCGACGAAATTCACGAAATTGATATAAAATCGAAGTAATCCCATGATATCCACTATGTTCAGTGTGATGGTCCCGAAAAATAATACAGTAAAGTAACTGATCCCCGCAAGGGCAGACAAATGGTTGTTTCTGAATTCTTCGGTAAAATTCACGAAATTGGTATAAAAATCAAAATAATCCTGTGGTATCCACTATGTTTAGTGTGATGGTCCCGAAAAATAATACAGTAGAGTAACTGATCCCCGCAAGTACAGACAAATGGTTGTTTATATGTTCATCGGTAAAATTCACTAAATTGATATAAAAATCGAAGTAATCCCTTGATATCCACTATGTTTAGAGTGATGGTCCCGAAAAATAATACAGTAAAGTAACTGATCCCTGCAAGTCCAGACAAATGGTTTTTTATAACTTCATCGGTAAATTTCACGAAATTGATAAAAAAAATCAAGGTAATTCTATGGTATCCACTATGTTTAGTGTGATGGTCCCGAAAAATAATACAGTAAAGTAACTGATCCCCGCAAGTGCAGACAAATGGTTGTTTATAAGTTCATCGGTAAAATTCACAAATTTGATATAAAAATCATGGTAATCCTATGGTATCCACTATGTTCAGTGTGATGGTCCCGAAAAATAATACAGTAAAGTAACTGATCCCCGCAAGTACAGACAAATGGTTTTCCATAAGTTCATCGGTAAATTTCACGAAATTGGTATAAAAATGAAGGTAATCCTATGGTATCCACTATGTTTAGTGTGATGGCCTCGAAAAATTATACAGTAAAGTAACTGATCCCCGCAAGTACAGACAAATGGTTGTTCATAAGTTCATCGGTAAAATTCACGAAATTGATATAAAAATCAAGGTAATCCTATGGTATCCACTATGTGTAGTGTGATGGTCCCGAAAAATAATTCAATACAGTAAAAAACTGATCCCCCAAAGAACAAAAAAATGGTTTCTTATAACTTCATCGACGAAATTCACGAAATTGATATAAAAATCGAAGAAATCCCATGATATCCACTATGTGTAGTGTGATGGTCCCGAAAAATAATTCAATACAGTAAAAAACTGATCCCCTAAAGAACAAAAAAAATGGTTTCTTATAACTTCATCGACGAAATTCACGAAATTGATACAAAAATCGAAGTAATCCCATGATATCCACTATGTTTAGTGTGATGGTACTGAAAAATAATACAGTAAAGTAACTGAGCCCCGCAAGTACAGACAAATGGTTGTTTATAAGTTCATCGGTAGAACTCACGGAATTGAAATAAAAATCAAGGTAATCTATGGTATCCACTATGTAGAGTGTGATGGTCCTGAAAAATAATACAGTAAAGTAACTGATCCCCGGAAGTACAGACAAATGGTGTTTTATAAGTTCTTCGGTAAAATTCACGAAATTGGTATAAAAATCCAAGTAATCCCTTGATATCCACTATGTTTAGTGTGATGGTCCTGAAACATAATACAGTAAAGTTACTGATCCCCGCAAGGACAGACAAATATTTGTTTATAAGTTCTTCGGTAAAATTCACGAAATTGGTATAAAAATCAAAGTTATCTTATGGTATCCACTATGTTTAGTGTGATGGTCCCGAAAAATAATACAGTAAAGTAACTGATCCCTGCAAGTACAGACAAATGGTTGTTTATAAGTTCATCGGTAAAACTCACGGAATTGAAATAAAAATCAAGGTAATCCTATGGTATCCACTATGTTTAGTGTGATGGTCCCGAAAAATAATTCAATACAGTAAAGAACTAATTCCTTCAAAAACAAAAAATTGGTTTCTTATTACTTCATCGACGAAATTCACGAAATTGATATAAAAATCGAAATAATCCTTTGATATCCGATATGTTTAGTGTGATGGTCCCGAAAAATAATTCAATACAGTAAAGAACTGATCACTTAGAGAACAAAAAAATGGTTTCTTATAACTTCATCGACGAAATTCACGAAATTGATATAAAAAACGAAGTAATCCCTTAATCTCCACTATATTTATTGTGCTGGTTCCGAAAAATAATAAAGTAAAGTAACTGATCCCTTCAAGTCCAGACAAATGGTTTCTTTTAACTTCATCGACGAAATTCACGTAATTGATATATAAATCCAAGTAATCCCTTGATATCCACTATGTTTAGTGTGATGCCCCCGAAAAATAATACAGTAAAGTAAGTGATCCCTGCAAGTACAGACAAATGGTTGTTTATAAGTTCAACGGTAAAACTCACGGAATTGAAATAAAAATCAAGGTAATCCTATGGTATCCACTATGTTCAGTGTGATGGTCCCGAAAAATAATTCAATACAGTAAAGAACTGATCCCTTCAAGAACAAAAAAAGGTTTCTTATAACTTCATCGACGAGATTCACGAAATTGATATAAAAATCGAAGTAATCCCTTGATATCCACTATGTTTAGTGTGATGGTCCCGAAAAATAATACAGTAAAGTCACTGATCCCAGCAAATCCAGACAAAAGGTTTTTTATAACTTCATTAGTAAAATTCACGGAATTGAAATAAAAATCAAGGTAATCCTATGGTATCCACTGTCTGTAGTGTGATGGTCCCGAAAAATAATTCAATACAGTAAAGAACTGATCCCTTCAAGAACAAAAAATGGTTTCTTATAAGTTCATCGACGAAATTCACGAAATTGATATAAAAATAGAAGTAATCTTTTGATATCCACTATGTTTAGTGTGATGGTCCCGAAAAATAATACAGTAAAGTCACTGATCCTGCAAATCCAAACAAATGGTTTTTTTATAACTTCATCAGTAGAATTCACGGAATTGAAATAAAAATCAAGGTAATCCTATGGTATCCACTATGTGTAGTGTGATGGTCCCGAAAAATAATTCAATACAGTAAAGAACTGATCCCTCAAAGAACAAAAAAATGGTTTCTTATAACTTCATCGACGAAATTCACGAAATTGATATAAAAATCGAAGTAATCCCATGATATCCACTATGTTTAGTGTGATGGTCCCGAAAAATAATACAGTAAAGTAACTGATCCCCGCAAATCCAGACAAAAGGTTTTTTTAACTTAATCGGTAAAATTCACGAAATTGATATAAAAATCAAGGTTATCCTATATTATCCACAATGTGTATTGTGATGGTCCCGAAAAATAATTCAATACAGTAAAGAACTGATCCCTTCAAGAACAAAAAAAGGATTCTTATAACTTCATCGACGAAATTCACGAAATTGGTATAAAAATCGAAGTAATCCCTTGATATCCACTATGTTTAGTGTGATGATTCCAAAAAATAATACAGTAAAGTCAATGATACCTGCAAATCCAGACAAATGGTTTTTTATAACTTCATCATTAAAATTCACGGAATTGAAATAAAAATCAAGGTAATCCTATGGTATCCACTGTGTGTAGTGTGATGGTCCCGAAAAATAATTCAATACAGTAAAGAACTGATCACTTAGAGAACAAAAAAATGGTTTCTTATAACTTCATCGACGAAATTCACGAAATTGATATAAAAATCGAAGTAATCCCTTGATATCCACTATGTTTACTGTGATGGTTCCGAAAAATAATACAGTGAAATAACTGCTCCTCGCAAGGACAGAAAAATAATACAGTAAAGTCACTGATCCTGCAAATCCAGACAAATGGTTTTTTATAACTTCATCAGTAAAATTTACGGAATTGAAATAAAAATCAAGGTATTCCTATGGTATCCACTATGTGTAGTGTGACGGTCCCGAAAAATAATTCAATACAGTAAAGAACTGATCCCTCAAAGAACAAAAAAAATGGTTTCTTATAACTTCATCGACGAAATTCACGAAATTGATATAAAAATCGAAGTAATCCCTTGATATCCACTATTTTTAGTGTGATGATCCCAAAAAATAATACAGTAAAGTCAATGATCCCTGCAAATCCAGACAAATGGTTTTTTATAACTTCTTCTGTAAAATTCAAGGAATTGAAATGAAAATCAAGGTAATCCTATGATATCCACTGTGTGTAGTGTGATGGTCCCGAAAAATAATTCAATACAGTAAAGAACTGATCACTTAGAGAACAAAAAAATGGTTTCTTATAACTTCATCGACGAAATTCACGAAATTGATATAAAAATCGAAGTAATCCCTTGATATCCACTATGTTTAGTGTGATGGTTCCGAAAAATAATTCAGTAAAGTAAAGAACTGATCACTTAAAGAACAATAAATGGTTTCTTATAACTTCATCGACGAAATTCACGAAATTGATGAAAAAATCGAAGAAATCCCTTGATATCCACTATGTTTAGTGTGATGGTTCCGAAAAATTATACAGTGAAATAACTGCTCCTCGTAAGTACAGAAAAATAATACAGTAAAGTCACTGATCCTGCAAATCCAGACAAATGGTTTTTTATAACTTCATCAGTAAAATTCACGGAATTGAAATAAAAATCAAGGTATTCCTATGGTATCCACTATGTGTAGTGTGATGGTCCCGAAAAATAATTCAATACAGTAAAGAACTGATCCCTCAAAGAACAAAAAAAATGGTTTCTTATAACTTCATCGACGAAATTCACGAAATTGATATAAAAATCGAAGTAATCCCTTGATATCCACTATGTTTAGTGTGATGATCCCAAAAAATAATACAGTAAAGTCAATGATCCCTGCAAATCCAGACAAATGGTTTTTTATAACTTCATCAGTAAAATTCACGGAATTGAAATAAAAATCAAGGTAATTCTATGGTATCCACTGTGTGTAGTGTGATGGTCCCGAAAAATAATTCAATACAGTAAAGAACTGATCACTTAGAGAACAAAAAAATGGTTTCTTATAACTTCATCGACGAAATTCACGAAATTGATATAAAAATCGAAGTAATCCCTTGATATCCACTAGGTTTAGTGTGATGGTTCCGAAAAATAATACAGTAAAGTAACTGATCCCCACAAGGACAGACAAATGTTTTTTAAAAACAGCGGTAAAATTTACGAAATTGATATAAAAATCAAGGTAATCCTATGTTATCCACTAAGTGTAGTGTGATGGTCCCGAAAAATAATTCAATACAGTAAAGAACTGATCCCTTCAAGAACAAAAAAAGGTTTCTTATAACTTCATCGACGAAATTCACGAAATTGATATAAAAATCGAAATAATCCTTTGATATCCGCTATGTTTAGTGTGATGGCCCCGAAAAATAATTCAATACAGTAAAGAACTGATCCCTTCAAGAACAAAAAAAGGTTTCTTATAAGTTCATCGACGAAATTTACGAAATTGATATAAAAATCGAAGTATCCCTTGATATCCACTATGTTTAGTGTGATGGTCCCGAAAAATAATACAGTAAAGTCACTGATCCTGCAAATCCAGACAAATGGTTTTTTATAACTTCATCAGTAAAATTCACGGAATTGAAATAAAAATCAAGGTATTCCTATGGTATCCACTATGTGTAGTGTGATGGTCCCGAAAAATAATTCAATACAGTAAAGAACTGATCCCTCAAAGAACAAAAAAAATGGTTTCTTATAACTTCATCGACGAAATTCACGAAATTGATATAAAAATCGAAGTAATCCCATGATATCCACTATGTTTAGTGTGATAGTCCCGAAAAAAAATACAGTAAAGTAACTGATCCCCGCAAATCCAGACAAAAGGTTTTTTTAACTTCATCGGTAAAATTCACGAAATTGATATAAAAATCAAGGTTATCCTATGTTATCCACAATGTGTATTGTGATGGTCCCGAAAAATAATTCAATACAGTAAAGAACTGATCCCTTCAAGAACAAAAAAAGGATTCTTATAACTTCATCGACGAAATTCACGAAATTGATATAAAAATCGAAGTAATCCCTTGATATCCACTATGTTTAGTGTGATGGTTCCGAAAAATAATTCAGTAAAGTAACTGATCCCCACAAGGACAGACAAATGTTTTTTTATAACAGCGGTAAAATTTACGAAATTGATATAAAAATCAAGGTAATCCTATGTTATCCACTATGTGTAGTGTGATGGTCCCGAAAAATAATTCAATACAGTAAAGAACTGATCCCTTCAAGAACAAAAAAAGGTTTCTTATAACTTCATCGACGAAATTCACGAAATTGATATAAAAATCGAAGTAATCCCTTGATATCCACTATGTTTAGTGTGATTGTCCCGAAAAATAATTCAATACAGTAAATAACTGATCACTTAAAGAACAAAACAATGGTTTCTTATAACTTCATCGACGAAATTCACGAAATTGATAAAAAAATCGAAGTAATCCCTTGATATCCACTATGTTTAGTGTGATGGTGCCGAAAAATAATACAGTAAAGTCACTGATCCTGCAAATCCAGACAAATGGTTTTTTTAAATTTATCGGTAAAATTCACGAAATTGATATAAAAATCAAGGTTATCCTATGGTATCCACTATGTGTAGTGTGATGGTTCTGAAAAATAATACAGTGAAATAACTGCTCCTCGCAAGGACAGACAAATGGTTTTTTTAAATTTATCGGTAAAATTCACGAAATTGATATAAAAATCAAGGTTATCCTATGGTATCCACTATGTGTAGTGTGATGGTCCCGAAAAATAATTCAATACAGTAAAGAACTGATCCCTCAAAGAACAAAAAAAATGGTTTCTTATAACTTCATCGACGAAATTCACGAAATTGATATAAAAATCGAAGTAATCCCTTGATATCCACTATGTTTAGTGTGATGGTTCCGAAAAATAATTCAGTAAAGTAACTGATCCCCACAAGGACAGACAAATGTTTTTTTATAACAGCGGTAAAATTTACGAAATTGATATAAAAATCAAGGTAATCCTATGTTATCCACTATGTGTAGTGTGATGGTCCCGAAAAATAATTCAATACAGTAAAGAACTGATCCCTTCAAGAACAAAAAAAGGTTTCTTATAACTTCATCGACGAAATTCACGAAATTGATATAAAAATCGAAGTAATCCGTTGGTATCCACTATGTTTAGTGTGATTGTCCTGAAAAATAATTCAATACAGTAAAGAACTGATCACTTAAAGAACAAAAAAATGGTTTTTTATAACTTCATCGACGAAATTCACGAAATTGATAAAAAAATCGAAGTAATCCCTTGATATCCACTATGTTTAGTGTGATGGTTCCGAAAAATAATACAGTGAAATAACTGCTCCTCGCAAGGACAGACAAATGGTTTTTTTAAATTTATCGGTAAAATTCACGAAATTGATATAAAAATCAAGGTTATCCTATGTTATCCACAATGTGTAGTGTGATGGTCCCGAAAAATAATTCAATACAGTAAAGAACTGATCACTTCAAGAACCGAAAAAGGATTCTTATAACTTCATCGACGAAATTGATATGAAAATCGAAGTAATCCCTTGATATCCACTATGTTTAGTGTGATGGTTCCGAAAAATAATACAGTAAAGTAACTGATCCCTGCAAGTAAGACAAATGGTTTTTTATAAGTTCTTCGGTAAAATCCACGAAATTGGTATAAAATTCAAGGTAATCCTATGGTATCCACTATGTTCAGTGTGATGGTCCCGAAAAATAATACAGTAAAGTAACTGATCCCCGCAAGTACAGCCAAATGGTTTTTTATTAGTTCTTCGGTAAAATTCACGAAATCGGTATAAAAATCAAGGTAATCCTATGATATCCACTATGTTTAGTGTGATGGTCCCGAAAAATAATACAGTGAAGTAACCCCCGCAAGTACAGACAAATGGTTTTTTATAACTTCTTCGGTAAAATCCACGAAATTGGTATAAAATTCAAGGTAATCCTATGGTATCCACTATGTTCAGTGTGATGGTCCCGAAAAATAATACAGTAAAGTAACTGATCCCCGCAAGTACAGCCAAATGGTTTTTTATTAGTTCTTCGGTAAAATTCACGAAATCGGTATAAAAATCAAGGTAATCCTATGATATCCACTATGTTTAGTGTGATGGTCCCGAAAAATAATAGAGTAAAGTAACTGATCCCCGCAATTACAGACAAATGGTTGTTTATAAGTTCATCGGTAAAATTCCCGAAATTGATATAAAAATCAAGGTAATCCTATGGTATCCACTATCTTTAGTGTGATGGTCCCGAATAATAATACAGTAAAGTAACTAATCCCCGCAAGTACAGACAAATGGTTGTTTATATGTTCATCGGTAAAATTCACGAAATTGATATAAAAATCAAGGTAATCCTATGGTATCCACTATGTTTAGTGTGATGGTCCCGAAAAATAATACAGTATAGTAACTGATCCCCGCAAGTACAGGCAAATAGTTGTTTATAAGTTCTTCGGTAAAATTCACGAAATTGGTATAAAAATCAAGGTAATCCTATGGTATCCACTATGTTTAGTGTGATGGTCCCAAAAAATAATACAGTAAAGTAACTGATCCCCGCAAGTACAGGCAAATAGTTGTTTATAAGTTCTTCGGTAAAATTCACGAAATTGGAATAAAAATCAAGGTAATCCTATGGTATCCACTATGTTCAGTGTGATGGTCCCGAAAAATAATACAGTAAAGTAACTGATCCCCGCAAGTACAGTCAAATGGTTTTTTATTAGTTCTTCGGTAAAATTCACGAAATCGGTATAAAAATCAAGGTAATCTTATGGTATCCACTATGTTCAGTGTGATGGTCCCGAAAAATAATACAGTAAAGTAACTGATCCCCGCAAGGACAGACAAATGGTTGTTTATATGTTCTTCGGTAAAATTCACGAATTTGATATAAAAATCAAGGTAATCCTATGTTATCCACTATGTAGTGTGATGGTCCCGGAAAATAATTCAATACAGTAAAGAACTAATCCCTTCAAGAACAAAAAAAGGATTCTTATAACTTCATCGACGAAATTAACGAAATTGATATAAAAATCGAAGTAATCCCTTGATATCCACTATATTAGTGTGATGGTTCCGAAAAATAATACAGTAAAGTAACTGATCCCCGCAAGTACAGACAAATGATTGTTTATAAGTTCTTCGATAAAATCCACGAAATTGGTATAAAATTCAAGGTAATCCTATGGTATCCACTATGTTCAGTGTGATGGTCCCGAAAAATAATACAGTGAAGTAACTGATCCCCGCAAGTAAGACAAATGGTTTTTTATAAGTTCTTCGGTAAAATCCACGAAATTGGTATAAAATTCAAGGTAATCCTATGGTATCCACTATGTTCAGTGTGATGGTCCCGAAAAATAATACAGTAAAGTAACTGATCCCCGCAAGTACAGCCAAATGGTTTTTTATTAGTTCTTCGGTAAAATTCACGAAATCGGTATAAAAATCAAGGTAATCCTATGATATCCACTATGTTTAGTGTGATGGTCCCGAAAAATAATACAGTGAAGTAACCCCCGCAAGTACAGACAAATGGTTTTTTATAACTTCTTCGGTAAAATCCACGAAATTGGTATAAAATTCAAGGTAATCCTATGGTATCCACTATGTTCAGTGTGATGGTCCCGAAAAATAATACAGTAAAGTAACTGATCCCCGCAAGTACAGCCAAATGGTTTTTTATTAGTTCTTCGGTAAAATTCACGAAATCGGTATAAAAATCAAGGTAATCCTATGATATCCACTATGTTTAGTGTGATGGTCCCGAAAAATAATAGAGTAAAGTAACTGATCCCCGCAATTACAGACAAATGGTTGTTTATAAGTTCATCGGTAAAATTCCCGAAATTGATATAAAAATCAAGGTAATCCTATGGTATCCACTATCTTTAGTGTGATGGTCCCGAATAATAATACAGTAAAGTAACTAATCCCCGCAAGTACAGACAAATGGTTGTTTATATGTTCATCGGTAAAATTCACGAAATTGATATAAAAATCAAGGTAATCCTATGGTATCCACTATGTTTAGTGTGATGGTCCCGAAAAATAATACAGTATAGTAACTGATCCCCGCAAGTACAGGCAAATAGTTGTTTATAAGTTCTTCGGTAAAATTCACGAAATTGGTATAAAAATCAAGGTAATCCTATGGTATCCACTATGTTTAGTGTGATGGTCCCAAAAAATAATACAGTAAAGTAACTGATCCCCGCAAGTACAGGCAAATAGTTGTTTATAAGTTCTTCGGTAAAATTCACGAAATTGGAATAAAAATCAAGGTAATCCTATGGTATCCACTATGTTCAGTGTGATGGTCCCGAAAAATAATACAGTAAAGTAACTGATCCCCGCAAGTACAGTCAAATGGTTTTTTATTAGTTCTTCGGTAAAATTCACGAAATCGGTATAAAAATCAAGGTAATCTTATGGTATCCACTATGTTCAGTGTGATGGTCCCGAAAAATAATACAGTAAAGTAACTGATCCCCGCAAGGACAGACAAATGGTTGTTTATAAGTTCATCGGTAAAATTCACGAAATTGATATAAAAATCAAGGTAATCCTATGGTATCCACTATCTTTAGTGTGATGGTCCTGAAAAATAATACAGTAAAGTAACTGATCCCCGCAAGTACAGACAAATGGTTGTTTATAAGTTCGTCGGTAAAATTCACGAAATTGATATAAAAATCAAGGTAATTCTATGGTATCCACTATCTTTAGTGTGATGGTCCCGAATAGTAATACAGTAAAGTAACTGATCCCCGCAAGTACAGACAAATGGTTGTTTATAAGTTCATCGGTAAAATTCACGAAATTGATATAAAAATCAAGGTAATCCTATGGTATCCACTATATTTAGTGTGATTGTCCCAAAAAATAATACAGTAAAGTAACTGATCCCCGCAATACAGGCAAATAGTTGTTTATAAGTTCTTCGGTAAAATTCACGAAATTGGTATAAAAATCAAGGTAATCCTATGGTATCCACTATGTTCAGTGTGATGGTCCCGAAAAATAATACAGTAAAGTAACTGATCCCCGCAAGTACAGACAAATGGTTGTTTATAAGTTCATCGGTAAAATTCACGAAATTTATATAAAAATCAAGGTAATCCTATGGTATCCACTATATTTAGTGTGATGGTCCCAAAAAATAATACAGTTAAGTAACTGATCCCCACAAGGACAGACAAATGTTTTTTTAAAACAGCGGTAAAATTTACGAAATTGATATAAAAATCAAGGTAATCCTATGTTATCCACTATGTGTAGTGTGATGGTCCCGAAAAATAATTCAATACAGTAAAGAACTGATCCCTTCAAGAACAAAAAAAGATTTCTTATAACTTCATCGACGAAATTCACGAAATTGATATAAAAATCGAAGTAATCCCTTGGTATCCACTATGTTTAGTGTGATTGTCCTGAAAAATAATTCGATACAGTAAAGAACTGATCACTTAAAGAACAAAAAAATGGTTTTTTATAACTTCATCGACGAAATTCACGAAATTGATAAAAAAATCGAAGTAATCCCTTGATATCCACTATGTTTAGTGTGATGGTTCCGAAAAATAATACAGTGAAATAACTGCTCCTCGCAAGGACAGACAAATGGTTTTTTTAAATTTATCGGTAAAATTCACGAAATTGATATAAAAATCAAGGTTATCCTATGTTATCCACAATGTGTAGTGTGATGGTCCCGAAAAATAATTCAATACAGTAAAGAACTGATCACTTCAAGAACCGAAAAAGGATTCTTATAACTTCATCGACGAAATTGATATGAAAATCGAAGTAATCCCTTGATATCCACTATGTTTAGTGTGATGGTTCCGAAAAATAATACAGTAAAGTAACTGATCCCTGCAAGTACAGACAAATGGTTTTTTATAACTTCTTCGGTAAAATCCACGAAATTGGTATAAAATTCAAGGTAATCCTATGGTATCCACTATGTTCAGTGTGATGGTCCCGAAAAATAATACAGTGAAGTAACTGATCCCCGCAAGTACAGACAAATGGTTTTTTATAAGTTCTTCGGTAAAATTCACGAAATTGGTATAAAAATCAAGGTAATCCTATGGTATCCACTATGTTCAGTGTGATGGTCCCGAAAAATAATACAGTGAAGTAACCCCCGCAAGTACAGACAAATGGTTTTTTATAACTTCTTCGGTAAAATCCACGAAATTGGTATAAAATTCAAGGTGATCCTATGGTATCCACTATGTTCAGTGTGATGGTCCCGAAAAATAATACAGTAAAGTAACTGATCCCCGCAAGTACAGCCAAATGGTTTTTTATTAGTTCTTCGGTAAAATTCACGAAATCGGTATAAAAATCAAGGTAATCCTATGATATCCACTATGTTTAGTGTGATGGTCCCGAAAAATAATAGAGTAAAGTAACTGATCCCCGCAATTACAGACAAATGGTTGTTTATAAGTTCATCGGTAAAATTCCCGAAATTGATATAAAAATCAAGGTAATCCTATGGTATCCACTATCTTTAGTGTGATGGTCCCGAATAATAATACAGTAAAGTAACTAATCCCCGCAAGTACAGACAAATGGTTGTTTATATGTTCATCGGTAAAATTCACGAAATTGATATAAAAATCAAGGTAATCCTATGGTATCCACTATGTTTAGTGTGATGGTCCCGAAAAATAATACAGTATAGTAACTGATCCCCGCAAGTACAGGCAAATAGTTGTTTATAAGTTCTTCGGTAAAATTCACGAAATTGGTATAAAAATCAAGGTAATCCTATGGTATCCACTATGTTTAGTGTGATGGTCCCAAAAAATAATACAGTAAAGTAACTGATCCCCGCAAGTACAGGCAAATAGTTGTTTATAAGTTCTTCGGTAAAATTCACGAAATCGGTATAAAAATCAAGGTAATCTTATGGTATCCACTATGTTCAGTGTGATGGTCCCGAAAAATAATACAGTAAAGTAACTGATCCCCGCAAGGACAGACAAATGGTTGTTTATAAGTTCATCGGTAAAATTCACGAAATTGATATAAAAATCAAGGTAATCCTATGGTATCCACTATCTTTAGTGTGATGGTCCTGAAAAATAATACAGTAAAGTAACTGATCCTCGCAAGTACAGACAAATGGTTGTTTATAAGTTCATCGGTAAAATTTACGAAATTGATATAAAAATCAAGGTAATCCTATGGTATCCACTATCTTTAGTGTGATGGTCCCGAATAGTAATACAGTAAAGTAACTGATCCCCGCAAGTACAGACAAATGGTTGTTTATAAGTTCATCGGTAAAATTCACGAAATTGATATAAAAATCAAGGTAATCCTATGGTATCCACTATATTTAGTGTGATGGTCCCAAAAAATAATACAGTAAAGTAACTGATCCCCGCAATACAGGCAAATAGTTGTTTATAAGTTCTTCGGTAAAATTCACGAAATTGGTATAAAAATCAAGGTAATCCTATGGTATCCACTATGTTCAGTGTGATGGTCCCGAAAAATAATACAGTAAAGTAACTGATCCCCGCAAGTACAGACAAATGGTTGTTTATAAGTTCATCGGTAAAATTCACGAAATTTATATAAAAATCAAGGTAATCCTATGGTATCCACTATCTTTAGTGTGATGGTCCTGAAAAATAATACAGTAAAGTAACTGATCCCCGCAAGGACAGACAAATGGTTGTTTATAAGTTCTTCGGTAAAATTCACGAAATTGGTATAAAAATCAAGGTAATCCTATGGTATCCACTATGTTCAGTGTGATGGTCCCGAAAAATAATACAGTAAAGTAACTGATCCCCGCAAATACAGACAAATGGTTGTTTATAAGTTCATCTGTAAAATTCACGAAATTGATATAAAAATCAAGGTAATCCTATGGTATCCACTATCTTTAGTGTGATGGTCCTGAAAAATAATACAGTAAAGTAACTGATCCCCGCAAGGACAGACAAATGGTTGTTTATAACTTCTTCGGTAAAATCCACGAATTTGATATAAAAATCAAGGTAATCCTATGTTATCCACTATGTAGTGTGATGGTCCCGGAAAATAATTCAATACAGTAAAGAACTAATCCCTTCAAGAACAAAAAAAGGATTCTTATAACTTCATCGACGAAATTAACGAAATTGATATAAAAATCGAAGTAATCCCTTGATATCCACTATATTAGTGTGATGGTTCCGAAAAATAATACAGTAAAGTAACTGATCCCCGCAAGTACAGACAAATGATTGTTTATAAGTTCTTCGATAAAATTCACGAAATTGGTATAAAAATCAAGGTAATCCTTTGGTATCCACTATCTTTAGTGTGATGGTCCTGAAAAATAATACAGTAAAGTAACTGATCCCCGCAAGGACAGACAAATGGTTGTTTATAAGTTCTTCGGTAAAATTCACGAAATTGGTATAAAAATCAAGGTAATCCTATGGTATTCACTATGTTTAGTGTGATGGTCCCGAAAAATAATACAGTAAAGTAACTGATCCCCGCAAGTACAGGCAAATAGTTATTTATAAGTTCTTCGGTAAAATTCACGAAATTGGTATAAAAATCAATATAATCATATGGTATCCACTATGTTCAGTGTGACGGTCCCGAAAAATAATACAGTAAAGTAACTGATCCCCGCAAATACAGACAAATGGTTTTTTATAAGTTCTTCGGTAAAATTCACGAAATTGGTATAAAAATCAAGGTAATCCTATGGTATCCACTATGTTTAGTGTGATGGTCCCGAAAAATAATACAGTAAAGTAACTGATCCCCGCAAGTACAGGCAAATAGTTATTTATAAGTTCTTCGGTAACATTCACGAAATTGGTATAAAAATCAATATAATCATATGGTATCCACTATGTTCAGTGTGATGGTCCCGAAAAATAATACAGTAAAGTAACTGATCCCCGCAAATACAGACAAATGGTTTTTTATAAGTTCTTCGGTAAAATTCACGAAATTGGTATAAAAATCAAGGTAATCCTTTGGTATCCACTATGTGTAGTGTGATGGTCCCGAATAATAATTCAATACTGTAAAGAACTGATCCCTGGTAGAACAAAGAAATGGTTTCTCATAACTTCATCGACGAAATTCATGAAATTGATATAAAAATCAAGGTAATCCTATGGTATCCACTATGTTTAGTGTGATTTTCCTAAAAAATAATTCAATATAGAAAAGAACTGATCCCTGCGTGTACAGAAAATAGTTTCTTTAAACTTCATCGTAAAAATTCACGAATTTGATATAAAAATCAAGGTAATCCTATGGTATCCACTATGTTTAGTGTGATTTAGTGTGAAAAATGATACAGTAGAGTAACTGATTCCTGCAAGTACAGACAAATGGTTTCTTATAACTTCATCGTTAAAATTTTCGAAATTGATATAAAAATCGAAGTAATTCTTCGGTATCCACTATGTTTAGTGTGATGGTCCCTAAAAATAATACACAATACAGTGAAAACTGATCTCTGCAAGTACATACAATAGGTTTCTTATAATTTCTTCGATATAATTCCCGGAATTAATTCAAAAAGTAGGTTTTTCTATGTTTTTCACAATACTTAGTGTTAGAATTTCGAAAAAGAATTCATTACAGTAAAGAACTGATCCCCTCATATTCAAATTGTTCCTTATAACTTCTTGGATATATTTCCCGAAATTTATATAAATATCAATGTTTCCCTATGTTACCCCCAACGTTCAATGTGAGAAATTCGAAAAATAATTCATTCCAGTAATTAGCTGACCCCCTTATTTATAGTCAGATAATTTGTTATAACTTCTTCGATATATTTCCCGAAATTGATACGAAAATCAAGATTTTCCTATAATAACCGCTATGTTTAGTGTGAGTGTTCTGAAAAATAATTTAACTCAGCGAAGAACTGATCCCTCAACTACAGACAAATAGTTTCTTATAACTTCATCGGTGAAATTCACGAAATTGATTCAAAAAGAAGATTTCATCCTTATGTTATCCACAACGTTTAGTGTGAGAATTTCGAAAAATAATTCATTACAGTAAAGAACTGACCCCCTCATTTACAGTCAGATGATTTCTTATATCTTCTTCGATATATTTCCCGAAATTGAAATTGATATGAAAATCAAGTTTTCCCTATAATAACCGCTATGTTTAGTGTAAGAGATCTGAAAAATAATACAAAACAGTAAGGACTAATCCCTGCTGAACAACATTTCAAAAATTGTTTTGAAATACATAAATATGGTATATTGACCATGTTGAATATGAGTCCGAAAATGAACTATTTTACGTAAATCCCTATTTTGAAAGTTCATTAAATAAAATAGTATTACTTACCTAAATTTTTAACATCCCCCCTGAAATTTAAAACTGATCACACACAACAGTTGGATGTTTCTTGAATACTATTGCCCATAAATACCTGAAGTTCAAAGTCATAATTTTTGAACGACGCGACGTCTATAAAGTCAATGTGAGGTATTTTGGAATATGGAACTTCAAGGTCACAATTCGCTTGTTGCAAATTCATACATACATAGGTACATCATATATGATGTTCCTCAGCTTCTATATCGAATAAGTCTGAACTCACTCTTTTCAGAATAAACAATGTACTGCCAAAAACTCACCGTCAAAATCACCCACAAAGTGTTTCATGATGTGAATTTGCCTATATACCAAAATTAATAATTCAATAGGTTTCATTAGGAGAATTTTGAAATACAGTGCCATTATGTAAAAGAATGGACTTAAATGTCCACGCCCCCGTCCCCCAAATACTACAGTGCTCAGTTCACTACTACTACTATGAAATTAAAAACTTATAGAGGGTAGTTCTCTTGTGAGTAAACTCGACATATTGTCCTAAAATCATTCAATATTCTCCACTGTATCCTTCGAAAACATCGTTATTACCTGTAAATTTACATCATGTAAATTCCACATACCTAAACCCATAAGGTGAATATTTCATCAAAATACAGACATTACTTTGCTTTATTCTAACTTTTCTATAAACTTTTTCCATATTAGACCTACAGAATGATGATTGAAAGGTAAATACAGTGCCAATATCTAATCATATTAACTACTTAATCATTTTTCCTGATTTCCCTTTCTTAATTGAGATTTGAATTATACTGAATGTCACTGTAATGTTCTTTGTAGTCCCAAAACATCACAGTCACATTTGCACATAATACGTACTACAGCAGAATGGCCAAACTAGAACTTTTTTTTAATATGTTATTCAAAAGAGTGAAACTTCAGAGAATCCCATAATTCCACTAACTGTTGCTTGGTATACTGATATGCATAGACTCTGCGCTTTGATTAAATTTCAATAATTCCTCAAACATTGAGTGTGTATTGATTTTATGTCACAGGCTTTTGTATTGCTTGATTAAGTATTTGGAATGACACAAAGTATCATTAGTTACATTTATGAATGAAGTTGTGGTAACTGAAGTATATTAGCACATCCATTGTTGAACCTCTTAGTACCTCTTTGTATAAATAAAAAAAAATTCTCTAGCAGTGTCCTGAAGCTTCGTTCTCAAATATCTAAAAATGCTTAATTATATCAATGCACGAGATTAATGTTAATTGCACAAAGTGTTTCAATTTATGCTACAATGAAAACATCTTGATGCAATGGCAATGATTTGCATTCTGTATATTCATCATTTGACTTTATATTGCGTCATTTCGAAATGCACGTATAGGAATTTCCAATGTAATTTAACTTTAATAACGAACCCGAATTATCTTTTCATCCTCCATTATGTGTAACCATTTATTTCCATATCAACTACATTTTCATTTCATTTGAATGAAAAAGATCATTGTGTGCTTTTGCTTGTTGAGCAGTTTGAGGAGTCCGAAGATACCGAAGATATATGTCAAATAGAGAATTCGAATATCATCTTGAATCTGACCACGAACTCATTGTTTAGGTGGTCCTTGAAGAGTAAAGCAAAACCGAATAAGTAGCGCTATAGTAAGAAAATAATTTTTCATTAATTTGAACCAGTTCACATTCGAAAATGTAATAATTCATTGAAATCTTTGCGAAAAATCACTCAATAACTGAATTCGATTTATCTGGTTTCTGAAGCATTTGTCCGAGCATGTATGTATTTGGTCATGGGGAATATCTGGTTCAAATAAATGGAGGAATGAAAAAATATTTTTGGATTCAGAAAACCATCATTATTTCACATCTAAAAACGGGTTGATTCACCTATAAAATTAACTAAACAGTTATTTATGTTCCAAGAACGAAAAACTGCCTATTATAATCGAGCCTGCGAAAAAATAGACAGTTTTTTGTCAAGGTGTATATTACATTTTTCGTCGACCTCTTCATTCCTTTATGGTAGTTATAAGTACTTACCTGTTTGCTGGCCTCTGCTTCGTCTCCGCAGTTGACAAGTCCCTCAGCTTTGGTGGGATGATATCCATATCGCTATGACAATCTATTCTTGATCCCTAATTCACTCTTAAAATCTATCGGCTTTCGTAAAGAATTAATTTTACAACATCAAATGTATTTGCGGACGAAAAATACTGGCCTTGAAAAAAAGTTGACTTTTCCTTCGAAAATTAGTACGTTGAGGTCGACGAAAAACGTCTTTTATCAGTAAACTTCACCAGATTAGAAATTTGGTGCCATTTCAAAACTCTTGATTATACCATCATTGTAAAAACTTTGTATATAAAAGAAAAATAGATATTTCACCTGTTATTCAAAGATTATACTGCCAAAACTGAAATAATATAAGATATGGGGTTTTCTTATTCAAAATTGTGCAAAAAGTATTGAGTGGATATCCGATAGACGATAGATAATATTACGTAACCAGATAAAAGCCACCAATTTTGAATATGACATGAAAATCTTAAGGATGGTTCTGTTGTCATTCAAAATTTGAACTGATGATTTATCTATGGAACATTCGGAGAAATTATTCAATGCGCTGAATGGGTGTGGAGGTGGGTGGGAACATCCATAAAATAAATATTTTTTTTTAAATGAATCATTCATGTAAAAAAACGCACAATATTATTTACGAATAATTTGAATAAATCCACAGCTAAATTTAATCTAGTTATAGATAAACCTTCTCTCTTCCTTCAGTGTGAAATTTAGGAAAAAAGAAGAAGAAACTGATATTGAATTAAAGAATATCCGATCGGAAGTAAAACTAATTTTTGACATTAAGAAAATATAAAGATGTTCTAAGGAATCCAATAAATTCCGAAAATGATTCGAAAAAATCTCATGAGTATTTATTGATTAGGTATGTTGAAATTATGTCAAACTAGTTGATTAAACAAAGCAAAACAATTCAATGCGTTGAAAGGATGTGGAGGTGGGTGGGAACATCCATAAAAAATTTTTATTGAAACATAGAGAAAGAAACGGCGTGATATTTCATATTAACTGTGGAAAATTTAAGAACTGAAATTTTAATCATGACAGAACCAATTCCAATCTATATTCTCTCAGTTGGGGCTAATAGGTTATGATGTATAATTGTGAAAAAAAATTGCACCAATTTTCATTCTGAAAAACGAAAAATTTCTTATCTTTTTTCTCAGACAACATATTGAGATGACCCAATGAAAAATCATAACGTAACTGATTCGTTGAGGAAAATTATTCAATGCGGAGAGGATGTGGAGGTGGGTGGGAACATCCATAAAAAAAATATTTTTTATTGAAATACTGATAAAATGAATAACACAATAATCCTAATATATTGTGAAAAATTTAAACTCGAAAATGATCCGGATTATTATGGTTATACAGAAATATTTTACTTATTTTCACGTTTTTTATAGGAAAGAAATGAAATGAGAAAAAATTTCATTTCCTTTCTGTCAGAGAATTAGGTTGATTTGAAAAATTCCATGTTTCGGATATAATTCGAAGAAATTCTAATTCGCAACTGATTTTAACTCTATATTATAGGTTATTTTATGCACATTTCTTGTGAAATGTGTATTTCGATTAACATTTGTAGTAGGGGTTGAAGAAAGCTAATTCACGAATTCTTAACTGAGTGTTAGAAACAAAAATACCTAGTATTTTTCCGTTCCAGATATATCTTAAATCAAGCGTAGATTAAGGTATATGAACACAATAATTCCTGAAAAATAATATGAACAAACTAAAACTAATATAAAATTAAATCCAATAAAATCTTCTCGAAATACATTATAGATCTATCTACTTACTAAGCGACTATCTCTTCTTCCTTAGTAGGTATATGATATGGTATGTGCATCAATAAAAATTTCAAATACTTTACTGGTTACAGGTATAGCAATATTCTCTTTGCTGGGGATAATAGTTAGGTATAAATATATTTTCGTTTTGATCTCATATGAAATGATACCAAAGAGTATTGAATATTCAATGCGAATTCACATTTACATTGTGTTGTATTTATATACAACATTATTTGCCTTGCCAAAATGTACCGTATGCAGACCAATGTGATATTATACCATTATACGATTCGGCTTAAGGTTTGAAATCCTCTAGAAAATACGTTATGCTTATTGAATAGAAAAAAAAGGTATAAGGTATATTATGTATAAAAATTGCGGAACGAAAATGCTGATCAAACAGCTCTTTGGCTTCTTCGCCAAACTGATGAGACCCGAAAGGTCGAAAGCTGCAGCAAAGCTAAAGAGAACCTCAGGTAACGCTTGGTGAATCCTATGTTGGAGATTTCTCTCAAGCCGCAATGACCCTCTCAAAGTCCAAAAAAGAAACCAAATACCGAAGACAGTGAGAGCAAATATCAACACGGCTTGAAAAGAAGTCCACCATATAGGAAATCAGCAGAGTTTGTTTTCTCTAAGGCTCGTCTCGACTTCGATGTGTCTCTTCGGCCAGGGAAAGAACCCTAGATCTAGCTGGAATTTATCCAAGGTAACCACCAAGGTTACAGAGCAAGGATCAAGAATTTGTAAGGAATTTGTTGTTCTGATCCGATAAATGACAGGTCTTGAGGAAGATCTGTCACTGTCTGGTCTCTGAGCAAATTTTTGCTGCACTTTGTTTATCCTTCGCTTGACGCTTGACTTATCTTGATCAATAACAAACAGCTCTTTGGCTTCTTCGCCAAACTGATGAGACCCGAAAGGTCGAAAGCTGTGGCAAAGCTTAAAGAAAACACACAATGCATTCGGCACTCCTCAGTTAAAGATTTCTAAGTTGTAAAGCCATTGGTCCTATCAGAGGAAACTAGAAAATCAGCAGAGTTTGTTTTCTTGATGGCTCGTTTCGACTTCGGTATGTCTCTACGGCCAGGGTAAAAACTCTGTGACAAGGCGAAACTTTTTTTAGGTGAATATCAAGGTACCAAAGCAAAAATCAAAGACTTTCCAACAAAAGATCTGATTCGATGAATGACTGGGCGTCTTGCTCGACCTGATTACGGTCTCTGAGCAAATATGATGCACCTCATTCATCCATTGCTTCGAGTCACACTACTTGATTCACCTTAATGAGTAAGAAACAACTCTTTGTCTTCTTCGCCAAACTGATGAGACCCGAAGATTCGAAAGCTGCGGCAAAGCTCAAAGAAAACACACAATGAATTGGGCATTCCTCAGTTGAAGATTTCAGTTTTAAAGACACAATGACGCTCTCACAGTCAAAACAAAAAACCCTAAAGACGTGATCAGAGCGAAAATCAACAAGTCTTTTACAATCTTAAACTAGGAAACCAACAGAGTTTGTTTTCTTGAAGGCTCGTTTTGATTTCGGCATGTCTCTACGGCCAGGAAAAGAAACCTGGAATAAGGAACCTTTTAAAGTTAACCATCAAGGTCCCAAAGCAAAAATGAAGAACTTTTCAACGAAAGGTCTGGTTCGATAAATGACTGGGCGCTTTGCTCGACCTCATTTCAGGTCTCTGAGCAAATTTTTGAGGCACCTCATTTATCATTTGCTTCGAGTCATGCTACTTGATCCATACCTTGATGAGTTACAAACAGCTCTTTGGCTTCTTCGCCAAACTGATGAGACCCGAAAGGTCGAAAGCTGTCTTAATGCAATGGGAAACCAGATAAATAACGAAGTCATGGTTGGAATTCACAGGACACGAAAATACCTTCAAAGATAAGGGTCAGAGAAGAAGGCAAGCCGAGATTTGAGAGGTAAGCGAACTATGTTTTTTAGAAGTGTTTTTAGAATGTTACCCTCCAGGATGTAAAAGTTTTGAAAATTCAAAAACGGCAATCGTTAGTAACCCGCAATAAAGATCAAGAATTCATAAGATATTTGTTGTAGATATGTACTATTATTTAATAACAATTTTACCTTTACAGTGAGCCAACACGTAAGGAAGTAGGTACATCATTGATGGGGAGACAATAAAACAACACAAAATTATTATGAGCCATAACTACAGAAGGATATATTGTTATATCATCGCCTCAGAAGTAAATCTCTGAAGTTTCCTAGGCTTTATGGTGTATTGGCTACATGGCTACTGCAACGTGTTACTTGAGACAGAGACGATCCTTCCAAACAATTTTGGTTACGGTTGATACAGGTTGGAATATACAGTAAAATAAGGGACCAAGTGAGAATTGAAAGGAAAAGGACGATATATATGAAATTTTGCAGGAAAGTTCAATAACGCACAACGCATCTGATGCTATACTTCTTCTTTACTATTATTTCTAGCAATTAGTTTGTTACATTCTAGATAGCACTCGCTTTATTTCTTACTATATTTTATTAATAGGTACAAAGAATGATCTAAAAACGAATGTTCACGATTTTATTCTCATTATTCTGAAAGTTTGACGTTAATAAATTTACCTATTCTTTCACTATTGAGTGTTTCATTTCCCCTTTTGTTTTCGAATTATTTCCACTGAATTTAGTATGTAAAAATT
The DNA here is from genome assembly GCF_907165205.1 of Coccinella septempunctata. Lineage (NCBI taxonomy): Eukaryota > Metazoa > Arthropoda > Insecta > Coleoptera > Coccinellidae > Coccinella > Coccinella septempunctata. The sequence goes on along the minus strand of NC_058190.1, from coordinate 39,628,150 downwards.
GGAAATAATGAAAAATATATAGGGTATTTCCGGTGAAAAGGGAAGTAAACTAGTAAAATTAGGTGTCATTGTACTTGCCTGAAATGTTTCATAAATATCAGTATTTTTATTTCAAAGATATTTATATGTAATTTGTTCCATATTTTACCTCATCCCTGCATATATTTTAATAATATGTATGATAAGAATTTATATAACATTATTTCTCTTTTGTTTATTTAACTAATATTTAATTAATTATGCACTCAGGGTTAAACCACCAAATGTTCACTAGCTTTATAAGAAAAAACTAAGAATTTCTATTCCTAGCTTGCTTCGTTGTCTAAATACAGAGTGTCGATATTAAAAAAAAAGTGTATCTTATGAATTGCTCCAAAACTTTTTGGTGGAATTTGATAGGGGTGATTGTTCAAAATGAACGCAGAGATCTTGTTTTTTCCCAACATCAATTAGAATTTTTTTTATTAAACAGACCCCCTGTATTCCGAAAATGGATCAAGTTACCATGCAACATTATATAGGACAAACCGATACACCGATCCTGAACGTTTGACAGTTTGAACCTGGGTACCCTGTATGTGAATTTATGTAATGTAATATAGGTAATGATTGTACCTAACATCCTAGGATACATTTCAGTGAGAACTGTTAGAAGCACAATAGTAATTGAAATCCAACTGATTGTACAATCATTTATGAAGTTATAAAAATCCTGTATCATTTCAATTTGTTTTGTTACTATCATTAATTGTGCTTTGATAATTTTTACGAATACAAAACACAAATTTTTCTTGTTTGTGGAGTTTGTTCATTTTGATCCAAAAAACATTGAAAAGGATTGTAATAAAAAACATATTTTCATGATACTGATTTTTATTGTGAAGTTATACCTTTTCATACACCTAAATTCATATCAAATATATACAGGGTCTTTATAAACCCAGTCAACCAGTTTCAGTCACAGGGAAGTTGTTGGGAATTACCACTGTGGAAATGCGACTTCACAATGTTGATTTAAAAAAAGGCCACCAGTACTTACTGGAGAGTGCTTAATGTCCGCAACATCGCATATCGCGGGTAATTACCCAGTACATCACATAGTAGGTGTAAAAAAAGCACCCTAGAGAGCAACTTTGCGACTTCTCATTTTGGAGGTTTTTGGAACGATTATTTTTACTGCACGTTAATTAATCAATCAACGTCAAGTAACACTTAACTAAAACGAAATTTAATAATAGAACAGCTCGGTTAAAAAAATTATTCTAAAAATTCATTCATAAAGATTTTGTTTGTTCATTCTCTCAACACAACGCAGTCACAGAACGAAACACGTCACACCACGTTTTGCATAGCGGGATTTAGGTTATGAGTTAACCTCGAGACCACGTGCTGATAAATAGAACATTTCAGACAGTTACTGAAAGTTTTTCTTAGAGAAGTCGCTGGGTAGACTTCATCGAAATTTATTCACAACACATCATTTCATGTTCTAAAAATTTCACAGATTCAATATTTCAAAAATATCAACAGAGAGAAGTCGCATAATAGTAGCTATGTTCACTTCATCGGAACATCTCGATATGATGTTACATGCAACCACTAGGGATCTAAAGTTGAGGAATTCGCAAACTTAACAATATGCGGACGTTAATGTCCACAATGTGAAATCTTAAGTACATCCATGAAACTTCTAAAAGAAGCGCTCCAATGCGATATTTTTGGGTACTCCCTGCGACTTACTGTTACATTTCTGGTTGACTGGGAATATGCAACGCAGTGAGCGTTAATTTTGAAATTCTATGATATTTCTTTCAAAACCCTTCAGTAGATAGTAGCACAGAATAATTCTAAGTCAACTTTGACGTTACAATAATTCATCATAAAGATCCTGTATTTAATGGTTATTTTTCTATTTATCGTTTATTTTCACATGGTTATCAAGATGACATAAAAAGGTGGAAATCCTAATTGAAAATAATTAGAATTCGATTCTAGGTACTATTTTCTCTTGAACATTGACAAATTAGGTTCTTGTCTTCTCAACTTGAATTCATATTTAAATTTTAATACAATTTTCTATTTTTTTGGCCTCCAATCTTCAAAATGCAATGAGATGGAAGATAATGAGGGATCTCGAAAAAACGCTAAAACAATTCAATAAAATAAAGAGCCAAGAGTCCTCCAAAATTAATCCACATCATATTACATATTTCAATAGGCCTAGGTTTTCTGTAAACATCATATCACATTTTACAATAGCCCTAGGTTTTCTGTAAATTCCCACAAATAATCACTAGCCAACTATTGATGGTTTCATTAGTTTCCCATTTCCACGGGATATAATTATCAATTTTTAATCATGGATGGATTGCACTATCTGGCAGGTAATAATTTTTAAGGGAATAACAACTAGATATTTAAGTGAAAGATTACTTTTCCTGAATCCTATAGAATAGAATTTTGAAATCTATACATAAAATTTCTTCTACTCGAGAACATTTCAAGTCTATGCTTCATATTGTTACAATGATCCAATGAATCGAGTTGCAATTTGGCGAATGCTCCTTTTGTCATTGTCATTTTATGGTGCTTCTTGAGGCCCTCTTAAGGATTCAGTAAGATTTCGCAGTGTTAAAAGTTCCCAAGGAACTTTTTGGAAGATTCCTACAGGGCATTTCTTTTTTATCTTCTCCTGAAACTTTATCTTTTAGGTAGGTACATTATTCATTGCCAATAAGGAGTTTGAAATTCGATTCGATCTGATGACTTTCTGATAATGAATACAGGACTCATTTTGAAATTTTTATAGGTGATTTTTGGTGCAACGTTTTATTGTGAGCAGTTGTAACTTCTGTTGAATAAAATGCTCACCAGTATAAATATCCTGAAGGAAGTGATCGACGAATATTCATCGGAAAAAGAAATAGGTGTTCCTATAGATATTTTTTCATTTAAACAGAGACACATCTTTTACCCGTGTAGCATACATCTGCATATAGAAATTCTTTTTTGATGACGTGAATGGAAGACTCAAATCCAACTCAAGGCGTGTACGTGCTCTGACAAATTCGAAAACTTGGCGATTCTGTTAATATTTTCTATTACCAAGAAATAAATGTCATACCTGTTACCCTACCATCCTAATTATATTGTGTGCTATTTGTTTTAGCACATGTATTAATTTTATTACTCGCTCAACTGTTTGTTTTTTCATGTCTTGTCAGTCGCTCAATTCAATAAAGCTAAAAGGCGAAAAGAGATTAATTACAGCTCATGTTTTATTCCGCACTGGTGAAACTTGGAAAATTCCTACATACCTAATTGAACGAAGTACTCCCCTAAAAACTTTTCAAACGATCTTATCACATAATTTTCGTCTGTATAAGGAATTACGATATTACGAATGATCGATCGTCTGTCTGTATTTCCATTCGCTCTTTTCCATCTAACTTTCACTTCAACCATGTCTGTCTTTATTGTGCCGTTGGTTCTCACTAGCTTTGTCGCTTTTTCCCACTGCATTTCCATAACTGTCGAGCATAATGATAGAAAGAAATCATTACTGGAGTCGATGAAAACTGTAGCTGAAACTGACGCTAATGTTATATTCAAATTCTGCGTTTTCGTGGACCTGGAGGAACTCTCACCAGAGGAACAGAATATATTGAACAGTGTTTTTTGTCCGTCGTTATCATTGAGAACTGGAGGAGTCTTCGAAACGATGAACAATCCAGTGGTGTATCCAACTTTCCTGTTTTACATGCTCAACTCTTTCGAGGATGTCTACGAGAAATTAGACTTCGTATCCAGTCTGAACTTCTTCAGCACAAGGATCCCTGCGTTCTTTGTACTAAATTTCGAAGTGGAGGATAAAGAAGTAGCAGAGAATTTCATGAAAGAACTGTGGAAAAAATATTCCCTGCTTTTCTCTGGTCTCATCTTTTTTAAAACTGAGGTCCAGTTGATCTCCTATCAACCTTTCAAGAGAGTCGTGGTGAATTTGAGTAACAAAGATGAATTGTCGGATTATTTTCTGAATCATGAATACGCAAATCTGAATGGGAAAGTGTTCAACTTGGCTGTTTTCAACAATCCCCCTAGGAATGTAAAGAGGGGTAGGAAGTGGACTGGGGAAGATCCAAACTTCTGGATTAACCTCATCGACAGCTTGAACGCGTCTTGGAGATTGGTCCAGACCAAGGATTTCAGCTACGAGGACGCCATGCGGGCGGTTGCCAACGGAGATGCCGACTTTTGTCCATACCGATTCTTCAATGTCGATAACTACACCAATATCGAATTTTTAACGCCGTTTGTTATCGATTACCTGGTTGGAGTGGTGTCAAAGTCGAAGAGAATCCCGAGGTTCTTCAATATTCTCAAAACGTCGAAACCGATCTTATGGATTTCGACGTTTGTGTCTGCCGTTTCGCTCATGATATTGATGATGGTTTCGGGGAAATTACACAGCGATAGGAACCGTCCAATAGCTCTTTGTATATTCGGAATCTGCCTGAATCAATCGGTCAAGAGGATAGCTTCGTATCATTCACTCCAGATATTCCTACTGAATTTATGGCAGTTTGGCTGCTTAGTCATTTCTGCTACGTTTCAAGGTGCCCTCCTGGAAACTTTACTGGTCCCCGAATACCCAGGGCAGATAGATAAGATCGAGGATCTCGTCAAATCAAATCTCACAATCTATGTTGTTGCGGACATGCGAAAACTGGTGGAAATATCAGTTCCGAATTTGACCCAACAACTGGTCGCCGCGTCCGAGAAGGAAATATGCGATTTATTAACGAATTTTGGACAGGATTATGCGGTGATACTACCATATCGTACGGCATACATGATCGTTCGAAATTACAGGATATTGCGAGATGGTCACATAATGAAACAGAGCCTGGTACCGGGATTTTCCACATATTTCTTCAGGAAGAATTCGCCCTACATAAATATTTTTCATGAAATGATTGCTAGACATCTTCAGTACGGATTAGCATCCGTTTCACTGACAAACAGGGGGACTCAGAGGAACGGGGGAGAACCATCTGAAAATCTGTCCTTCAGCCATTTACATGGAGTTTTTCAGTTGATATATTCAGGATTGATCGTTTCTGTGTTTTTATTTCTTCTCGAAAAATGTTTTCATTTTTTTCACAATGTTGATGACTCGTGATTCTTTCACGTGGATGGAATATATTTGGTAGAATATTTTGTTTCATTTTTCCCTTGCCACGTGGTCGCATATTAATGCGAACCACACTTCGTATCAGTTCGGTCTAGTTGGCAGGTCATTTCATTGATATGATAATGAACTTCATGCTCCTAAATTGTGTCAGGTTATTAAATGACACAGGCTTTGCCTTTAGTGGATTTCCTTAGGTTTATTATTCAGATATTAAAATTGTAGATTTCAAAGAATAAACCTCATTACTATTACTAATATGAGAGACTTTAAAGATAACTTTCATTCCGGATATTTGAAAGGATGAAAAATTTTTCAATATGGAATGAATCACTTTCAGGGAATTTTATAAACCTGGATTCAACTGAATATGTTCCGAAACCTTTTCAACTAGTAGACAATCTAAATAAGAGTACCACAGCCCTTTCAAACACCTTCACAAGTAAGGCTGTGCCACTACTACTAGGTAAATATGAAGTAGTTCTCATAATTTCCTCATTTCCCGAGCATCTTTTCGAATATTCAGAATGAAAGTGATCTCCAAAATCTCTTATAACCTGACACATTATAAGATCATGAAGATCATTATCATATTATCAATGAAAATGACCTGCCAACTTGACCAAACTACTTTTTGAGCTTTTGTATTGGAAGAACAATTAGAGATACGACTTATATTATATATTCTGAATCAGAAAAAAATATGGCACTGGAATATGTAAAAATAACATAGAGTTTATATTTAAAAAAATGAAAGTTACCGCTATATCACTGGACTGGCGGAATGAAAAAAATCTTTGACTACGCCACTGCATTCTACATGAAAAATTGTCTCTGGAATGTAACATTTGTTTTTCGATATCACTGATACTTTACGAAATAGAGGCACCAGTACGCTGAGCCGAAAAATGAGTTTTTACTTATAACTTGAAAACAAAAGAAGATAGAGGGATGCAGTTTTGGCCATTAACAATCTTTTGAAAATCGAGGTCGGAAACGTGCCATCCATTTTTGCCTAGCTCTCAAGGTTATAGAGCTGTCATTCAATCCCATCGAATTCAACAATTTTTTTCATTCATCATAGGTATCCATAATGAATAAAACGAACAACATACTAATCATATACATAACTAATAACAATTACTTGTCTTCATTGTTCTGTAAAAAGTTATCGAAACAGACAAAATTTTGTTGACGAAAAAAGTGAATCAAAATATTCAACATAATCAGCAGTACCTCGTTAGTTTGATGAATATGTATCGATATACAGGGTGTTTTGAAAGGTGAGGCTTTTTCTGACATAACATAGAAGTCATCAAAATAAGTCATTTCACGAAAAATTTTCTATATGAAATATTCAAGATGATTGAGCTAGAACCCCTAGAAGTTCGACAAAATTTAATTTAATTTCAAGTACGGACTGTGGAAGTCGACTCCAGACTTCTGCATCGGAAAAACAAAACAAAACGTAAAGATATGGTTGGAAAATGAATGGTTCATATTCATTGAATACTTCCGAGTAGTATCTGATTATCCGTGCATCAGGTCACTTCAAAAAATTGTTGTATGGTGCGATTTAGGCTGAAAACAATTTAGACAGTTTATTGTTGAAGTACTCATGTTGGCAAAGTGCTTACCCCATTTCATCCCATTTTTACGACGATCGTTTGAGGGTTCGAGCAAGAAGAAGATTGTGATGACCATTGAGAAACAAATTGTGAATAATTTAGATGAATTTTATTGCTCAGATTTTGAACACTTGGGCCTAAGTGTTTTTCTGTCAGTTGGTATGGAAATATCTTAAACGAAACCATATATATAGTTTAGTCAGTCATCACGAGATAGATTTTCCCATTGCTTTGAGATAATTCAGATAACAAATAATCTTGGATTGTATTAGGATCTCTTTCAAGGATAGTTTTTAATTTCTTTTCCAACTTTGTGATTTTGAGAGTTTTGTATACGTGATTTGTGGTGAAACGCTTTCGACCAGTTCTACCTTCTGTTGAAAAAAAGCCTCACCTTTAAATACACCCTGTATAAAATTAACTATACTGCATTTGTATAGCCTTTTGGTCAGCCAGAATTTGAGTTATTATTACTTCACCATGAGTAACTAAAATATCTGAGTTATCTCAGTGGAATAATATTCAGTTGTTGCATTCAAATTAAATTTATTTCAGAAATTCATAACACAGATCGTTTTGACTTTGGAAATTAAATCACACTAGAAAACACCGTGGGTTGGCTCAGAATTTGAATCCTTCCTTTTCTAGTTCAGCCTTGTATTTCTGTTTGTATGTGCCTTCTGGGTCGTATTTGGTTTCGAGTTGCTTCCAGAGGTCTGGTTTGTTGATGATGAGGTGATTGATGATCTTTTTGCTTCCGTCCTTGTGCTTCCTGCTGCACTTAATGCATCCAGTTTCTATGGCATCAGGAAGAATTTCTGTAATAAGAAAGAGAATATTAATAAACTCATCGGAAATATAGGTACATTCGAAGTTGAATATAATTTACACATAGGGTTTTAATGAGTGGAAACAGTAGCGAAAAGAAAATTTTAAATCTTGGAATTAAACACTTTGGTGTGGTATTATGAGTATCACCAAATATTGATCGATTGATTCTCAAATTCAGTTTGAGCAAATCGATTCGATTACAACTTATCAAAATTTTTCAGATTATTCATCGATCACCATATCACAAAATGATGAATCGACATATTCTTTCGTACCCTTCCAATTCTATAGACGAAAAAGTTAGTGGTTTGTAGGGCTGGGTGATAATAGCAATCCTTCTCGATTGGCCGACGTTTCGAGTAAATTTTACTATCACCCAGCCCTACAAACCACTAACTTTTTCGTCTATAAAAATGATGAATATTATGCCAATCAATTTTATTCTTATATTTTCAAAAAAAAATTTCTTCAGAACTACCTTGCATAAGGATTTTTTTTCAATACCTATTCGTTTGAAGTCACTGAATATTATCAAAAAGTAAAAACTTTTGGAATGTACCAGTAGTTTGCCAAATCTTTAGAAACCATATCATAATCTTGACTTTACACCTTAGATGGTAAGTGGTAAAAGGTGAAACAAATGCAGAATAAACAAATATTAATTATCGTTGTTAAATGAAAATTACGAACTGATAGTTTCCATGAAACAACTTGAGTAACAAGGTTCTATATTTATATTCACCTTCGCCTATTTCTCTCATGAAGACCTCAAAAAAAAAGACAGTTTAACTTTGTTTACATGAATTTTATAATCGTCTTCTTTCACTATTGATTCACTCATACATAATTTTCTTTACTCATCAACAATTCATGAGAGAGAAAACAAGGTAGTCAGGATTCGATGAAAAACATGTATGAGTACCTATTTAAAAACACATTGGAAAAATTTAATTAGATCATCTCTATTGGCGCATCAGTATAATTTTTTAATTATTGTTGTAGTTTATGTGAAAACAAAATTATAGAGTCGAAAAAGATGACCTCATGGAATCAACTCACAAATTAATTATACTCATTTTTATTTTTGAAATATAAAGTTAATGAAAATGTGTTTTCTTAACATGAAATTCTTGAAGTCAATTCATGTGGAAAAAACAAATTGGTAGGCAAGCTAAAATGACATCTCTGCGTAACCAAAAATATTATAGTGTACACTCGTATGATCTTAGCATCATAAACGTGGAAAATACGAGTCGAAGACTATAATAATACTTATATTTGAAGATAAGGCTTTTCAAAAAATTGTGTGGATCTTTTATACATATATTTCTTTTTTTGAACAGCCCCTGCCTAAATAAGTGACTTCCTGAAGATGATATCTGGACAGAAATTTTCAATTTTTTCCTTCAGGAATTAAAAACCTGACAGACATTCTATGGAAACAAGAAGACAATCAAAAAATTGTTAGTGGTGCTTCTCCATAATTTCATGGGGTAGAAAATTCACCCCTGAAATTTTTTTCGCAAGAAACATTTTTCACAATTCGTATTATACCATTGAAAAATTTATTTGTAATACATTGATTCATTTTGAACAAATAAGGTCTCTTAGAATTTTTTTTGCTGAGAAAAAAAAATCATCAACAGTTTCAGAAAATGAGGTTTTCAGCATAAAATTAGAAAAGATTCCGAAAAGTTAGGGTAGTTTTCAAGAGATATAGTAGGACCGAAAACACCGTCAAGAGAGAAGGTGGATGACCTTATATTTTTGTTTTTAATAATAATGGAAGATTATCAACATATCAAAAATTTCAGAAAATATTAGAAATGTCTAAGAAGGGGGTGCATTTTAACCCCATGTTTATTCAGGAGGTATTAATGTCCTCGCTGAAGGAATCCCATCCAGATGCTCTTCCACGTACACAGGGTGTAAATGAAAAGTTGCAAAAAAATTAAAGGGAGGATTTCTGGTCGAAAATAGTGTGAGTCTTTCTTATAATTTTTTTAGCAGTACCTGATCAGATACAGCTCCCTCAAAGTTGGCAAGTGAAAAGTAATTTTTGTTTTTCATGAAAATCAGAAAACTGACAGAAATAAAATTGAGCAGACATTCTATGGAAGATAAGGAAGTAAAAAAATTTTGGTGGTTTGCAAGGAATAGAAATAGCCTGAAATTTGAGGAATGAATTTTTGATAGCTTGATTCATTCATCATGATTGAACAAATGAGGTCTCCTGTAATTTTTTGATAGTCACGGTTTTTGAGGCAACAAATTATTTTATCAAAAGGTATGTCATATAAGCTGAAATTATCTTCGAACTTAAATTTATCTAGTAGTCGGATATTATACTAACAATATAGGGGAACACAACCAAAAATTTTTTTCCATTTCCTGCTCGGTTCCATAGAACATCACCTCAATTAATTTTTTATTCAATTTTTTCGATTTTCAAGAAAACAATTGAAAATTGCTTCTGAGGTGCCAGGTGCCATTGGGGGTTTGTATCTAAGTAGGGGCTATTCAAAAAAAATATATAGAAGACTCTTTTCTGACAATTAATAACTCGCTTAAATTTTTTAGCTATTTACACCTTGTATTTATGAAGGGTATTTTTTTTAATTTAACGCATTATTATTATTATACTCACTTCTCAATTCAGCACCATCGGGCGTGCAACCGTCTCCGGACATCAGGCATTTGAAGTAGCTGTTAATCAGCCTGTCACTCCTGAGGATCTCATCGAGATCAACGTTGTCGTACTTGGTTGTGTACTGACCGTCATCAGGGCGGCACACCACCAGCCCAAAAACGGCGAAGAAAACACCAACAGCAATGTATTTCATCTTCGAATTTTTGTCTCAGCTTATCACAAGTGGAACAAGTGCGAACTGAATCAATGTTGGTCCTGTCAGATATTTATATGGATGTGGAGATGGGTCGCGAAGTCCATGGACGAGTAAAGAAGAGGAGGCAAAATGTTCAACGTAAAATGGATGACGTCAAGATGTTGATGTCGCTGATAATGGTAGCTGGGTTGAAGTATAAGAAAATCGATTATTGGTCGAGAATGCCATTAAAAAATTTAAATGAAGTTTTGTCCGATAGAAGTGCCTAATTATTGTTTTCAGTTTTTTTCTAATTCTGGGAATAGGCAGGGACCAGCATCGCAAAACAGGTTCCGTAGAGCCATTTGGTTCAGCGTACGTAGGTTTTCGAAACCGTTAATAGATTAGTGTTTTTAATTTTTCCCTGAAAGCACAGGTGCCCTCAGCTCAATCGTTTTGAACTTCATATCTCTCAACTTTTCAAAATCTTCCACAGATGACCGCAATTTTTATTGCTCGACAGTTTAGTTTAAGCTTCACTATTTCGATTATCGTTTCAAGTAATATTTTTATATAAAAAATTATATGCAACCTCATTCAGAAATTTTCACAGTTGTTTACGTCTTAGGTCATAATTTCAAAAAATGAAATGGGAATTCCAGGCGACTGCTTTGCATCTTCTTTTATTTTTCGAAAACTATTGCCTAGAATAATTAAATGCTGAAATTTGGCAGATGATATCCAGTGCCTCTCTCTCTCTGTTCACATATTCGAAAGAAAAAATGATTTATTTTCTAATACAAAAATTGACCGATATTGGTATAGTAAAACACGTATACCTAAATCCCAAATGACGTTTTGAATATTCCTGCAAAATTTGAGTGTCATCTGGCTGTGAGATTCAGGATAGTATTTCATATATCTTATATTTTTTCGAATCGTTTGATTTTTTTGAAGATGGGATATTAAAGGAATACTGTACTATTATTCGTGTTGATTTTTCACAACTTTCTACTGAGTTTTAACTCAATATTTTCAGGAAAATGGAGAATTTTCATTGTGCTATCGAATAGATAGATGTCCATGATGGTAGTCGAAATCAATTCTGCTGGATTTCTACTATTTTTAATGGACAACTTCAGGTCTGAATAATAAAACATATGCTTCTCTATATTTTTGTCCATTCGTGCTGCAGAACGAAATTGAATAATGAAAAATTCATTGTCTATCGGTTTTTTGCTTATCAACATTAATTACAGTCTCCGAAAATCGAACAGAAAGCAAACCTTCAAACATAAAATAATCATCAGATGTGAATCATGAAATTCGAAAAAAATTAACGTGTAAATTTGAAATTTTGTTTTTACACCTGATTCTAAGTGTCCATACAATCTACGAGAAAGATCATTTTTTGACAATGCAGTTTTCAATTCTCGATGAAGATATTTCCCGAAAAAACTATGATATGACATTTTAACTGCACATGTTTTATTAGGTGCCGTATTGAATTTTTCAAAGATATCAAACCATGTATGCGAATTAGCAGATTCCATCCAAAATCGAAAAAAAATATAATTTTCCATAACAGGTGTTATGATTTAACAACCTGGATATTGCTAATTATCTAATTATCGAAATGGTAACCTGAAAACAATATAATTTTAATTACAGTATTTTTTGCCGGATGATTATCACTTTCGTAATTCCCTGAAAAAACACCGCTTAATTGCTTCAGTGATTCAAGGCATTGTATGTATAACATCTACAAGTCAAATAATACATTGAAATCCACAACGAAATCTCTCAGATTATTTCAAGATCATCCAATTAATTAGTTTTGGCATGAAATATAAAATTGATGAAATTTTTAATAAGTCCACCGAAATTCAAGAAGCAACAGCTTTTTGATTGGGGTTTCCGAACTCCAAGTGAAAATAAGTGTCAGTTCGTTGTGTGAATATTTCACAATCGCCGAAACGTTTCTCTAGGTTCCTAAAACCGAAATTGATTGCCTGTATTCTGGAAACAACGAGAATAGTTCATCAATTAAATATTTCCCAATTTCCTCTTTTTTGAACTGTGCGAATTTCAAACTAGAGATTTATGATTTATGTATAAAGAAGGCCATAAAAAGTCAATAATTAGGAATAAGAAATTTAAATGCGCCAAACTAAAGCAAGTAGGTATAAATTTAATCCTAATATTGAAATAATATTTTCCGTAATTTCGTACACGAAATTAGCTGTTAATAAACCCTTTTATTGGTTAATTTCCTGTTAATGCATTATTGTCATGAGTAATCGAACATAGAAGTATTCAGCAGCTTCCCAAATAATTATTTTATTTGTATGTCGCATTGATTTTCGTAGTACCTAGCGGGTGAATTGAGAAGAGATGAATTGTGGAGGTTGCAGAAAAATTATGATGGTTAGAGAGTAATCAATATATCTATGTACTACAACTCCAGCTTCCACCAGCTCCACACATTCTGTAACAGATATTATTGGGAACGATATCAATGTGTTTTACTCAAAATGTCACAACTCGAATATGCCCTCTATGGACTTCTCGAATTTTTCGATCTGCCGCATAAATATCAACATTCCGAAATGAACATAGAAAATTTATAAAGTGTCTATTTTGACTAGGTATAGATAGAAAATTTTTACAATCAAGAATTCACATTCAATTCAAAATGTGGTCGACGGAAAAATCAACTCGTTCATTAATTGAACGATTAATGATCTCGAACATTAATTGAATAAATTAAATAAATAATAAATTAAATAAATAAAAAATAAAATATCTCAATTATAAATCGCTTTCATTAATAACCTAGTTGATTAAATAACTATTTCGTCGTATATCAAGAGTGGGTACGCCATGATTTTCATATTTTCATTCGCCAACCATCAAGTTTTGTAATTGAATGATGATTAAACTCATGAGCTAGATGAATTCTTTCGAAGAAGAACAAATGATGACAATGGTTTCGGTTTGGCTTGACCTCATCAGAGCAGCATAAAAAATTACGAACCGACCAAGTCATAAGTTTCTGAAGTCAGTTACTCAAAATAAGAAGCGTTTTCAAGATCTTGAATCCCTTCAGTCATACAGGCTGCTGAATTTAATTTTTGTTTGAATTTTTTGGGATACTGTTGATTGCAGAAACATTTCTTAAGGGATTGGAGTCGGAAAAAAAAAATTTTAACTTCTCATTTGAATTAGAACTATCACTTCCTGAAGATGTGACTTGGACTTTTGAATCTGTATAGGTGTAGATCTCACGATCAAGTTGTGCAGAATAACAAGTATGAGATAGAAGTTACTTTCTTTGGTAATCCATCTGTTATGAGAGATCAAATTGAATGATTTTATCGTTTTTTTCATTCGTCATTGACGGCTATTGGAAAATCGACAGAAAAAGACGATCAAAATGATTGATTAGTCATGAAAATATCCCATTAATTTTTTCATCTTCAATGTGGATTAATTTCGTCTTATTGCAATGGTGGTACACAGAATAATTTTATATAATGAGTTACTCTATTTACCACAACATCTCTTAGATTCATGACAGAAATTTCTGATATCTACGATCTATTGAAAAAGTTCCCAGAAGAAAAGAAACCTTCAATAAGATGATCCCATCTACAATTTTCTCCTTGATGTGAAGCATTCGTGAAATGAAATATAACAGTTCCTGCTTAGCATTTACCAATGTTTCCCTCAACTTCTTGATATGCTTAAGATCATTGAGAATTTTTCCGCAGGATTCAAACAACCTGCCAAGCTATAAATTTTCTCATTACCTACATCTATTTTTGTGGTCATATTCATTATTTTACTCGGTTTACATAATTCCGTAATATACTGACAACTTATTATTCAGGGTCGTATATCTCTTGCATCTATAAGTTTATGTACTCTTCATAGGTCATACAAAACTTCGTGTGCATTTTCAGTTCGTAAATGATGAGATACAGGGCTGGGATATCTTAAAAACGAAAACGACGAGAGCAAGTACATCTATAGGCAATGTGTGGCACGGAATTTTTGGGATGAACCTATGGGGATATTTTAATTTATTGGATCACATTGATCTTGCTTGCAAAGTTTCATAATTTTTTTTTCTTTCGTTTCAAGGATATGAACTTAGTTTCACACTTTATCTCAACCCTGTACAACTAAGTATCTATATAATGAAATGATTAATGAATAGATGAAACATCTAGTTACCGTTTTCAAAATGCCCAAGGAGAATCCAGGTTGAGGATGTCCTGCCCTGGCTTACAATGCATCTTAAACGAGCTTCTAAACAGTTAGAGGGATTTAATTGGAAGACGAGTTTTTTCGATTTGCATAATTTCTCTCTGCGATGATTAAGGGGCCAGGAAAGCTAGCGAATATTCTATCTCCCACAAAATTTCCTCCCAGGGATCACTAACCTTCCAGAAAGCTATAAATTTCAAATAAAAAACTGGTTTGATTATCCCAGCAAAATTTGATTTTTAATTGCATCACAGGATGTTGCAAAATTTGTTTACGACCTAATACAGATGTGTTCCTAGAATCAACGCATATTATTGTGATAAACTGAGACAAACTGATCTCCAAAATTGTGATATTTTCGCCGAAATTCGGATTTATTTATTTATGTATTTAATTATTTGTTTATTTATTTATTTATGTATTTATTTATTTATTTATTCATTTGGAAACCTCGCTAAACGTATTGTATGTTTGTAGAAGTGTACAGAAGTCCATCAGGTCCCTAGAGTAACTAAGGGGTCCCCAAACACATATTTTTTTTCTGGATTTCACGTAAATGAATTAAATTTCTTGTGAACCATATCGTTTAATTGTTGTGTCTTGTTTTTTAATTGAGACGATAGAATTTGAAAAGTTATTTTTCAAGGAAAATTGGGGAAGGGGTCTTTCTCTGTGAAATATATTTTTTTTTTGTAATCGAACAATCCTGGAGGAAAAAGTCCAAATTTCAAATTTTTGTGTTGAATTCGTCTTTTTGTTTCATTCGATTTGAAAACTGTTGAAGCATCAGAAATTTCTCACGCTAAATTTTGTACGTTTTTATTTTTCCCCCTTTCATCATCATCAAAGACTCACCCTGTATAACAGACCTTCATTTTGGGTCCTCTACTTAAAATATTTCGCATCGATTAAGAAACAGCCCTGTATGTCGGAAACCACCAACTGATTTGAATATAAAACGCGAAATATTTTTCAACGTTTAATTTTATTTGAAAAAAGTTAAAATTGCCCCTAGTTAGATTCAGTGACAGCTAAAAATTGAAAAAAGTTCAGGATCCCTACATTCCCTACTCGGTTGAAATTCACTTCTTATCTAGGAATCGCATTTCATAGATCCTCTTCTTCTTGGAATCCATTTGTGTTTGGAATAATTGGTCACAATCTCGATTTGATTTTGTAGATTTCCATTCATATCAGAAATTTCTATCGATGTTTCATTAATAATGCTTAGTTTTCAAACAAAATTACCTAACTCAGATTTATATCAATATGTCTATGATTCAGGATGATCATTGGAATCGTCCAAAGAGTCAGATGTTTAGTCCAGTATAATTCTTCAAGATTTGCTGATAGAAAGAACAACAGTTCATTATTTTGCTCTCATCCATATGTATGAAGAATCACCCCGCCGGCTTCAATTCGTCAAAAAAAAAAACATCCGTTGTTTGTCCAAACCTCCATGGAAGATTTTGTTCAAACCGGTCCACATTCGACTGACCCTATCATCTTAAAAAGGAATTTTTCCACGCAAATTCCCATAAATAATTTTATACGCTGTTTTACTGCCTTATACCATTAAAGTAGACGAAGAGGATAGAGATGGAAGAACTACACCATCAATTTTTGGCAATGAGAGTAAAAAGCTGGATATGAAGTAACAGATTTCAGTATTTTTCCATACTAATTTGGTATTCTTTCTCGAAAAAAAATAGTGGTAAACGATTTCATACTCAATTGGTTGACAAAATCCCTAAGTAAGCTCAATGAAAGAACATTTCACATGAATTCAGAATCATTTCACCTTCATATCTGCGAGGAAAGAAGTATTATGTTATTAAAATTATCTGAAAATGAGATTCCTCAAAGTCTCTGTTTCACTATTTAATATTGACTCAATTTAGTAGGTTTTTTCAGTGAATATAACGAGATGACGAGATAAATTTTATTTATGTTTATTACTTCTTAAGATGCACAACTATCTATTTTCTTACAGGATCATTTCCCACATATCATAACACCTTCCATTTTCGAGAATAAATTCTTACTTATTAATAAAAACATCATTTAAACATGAAATTAGAACAATTATGTACATCTATTTATTTTATTATGAGGTGAGTATATAAATAAAACTGAGAAATTGTTTATTCATTTATTTTTTCCTACCTCAAGAAAAACCAATACAATTTTGAAAATACTAAATTTCATTTGGGATATAATTATAACAGATAGGTACACCTATGGGTATTTATCATTTGGAGTTTTTATATCCCTTCGAAAACTTATATTTTATTGTATGTGCCTAATTGAATTTTCATTATTTGGGTTGACATTCAATGGAATATCGCTTCTATTTTAATTCTCATTTTGCCTTTCTTCTTATTGCAAAACTTTAATACTTATTAGTGAAAACTGTCGAAAATGTCACCATTAGAAGATATTCTTATTTGCTTGGGTCCAAGCATATAGTAGGTTTCAAATGAAATCTATTTCTACTGAGATCTATCTTAACATTCAATTATGTAGGTCTTTTTGCGTAATATTTCTAATACTTTTGCAAATTTTAAAATTTTTTTGGGATGTTCTTGATAATATTTCACATTTTCGAGAAATTTCTTCAATTTCTCATCATAACAACGTTCAAAATCAAATTTGTTCTTATCAATTTCGTCTTTCAAAATCATTTTACATTTACACTTCTTCACTGAATGTCAATTCAAGTAGGTAATGAAAATTCAAATACTTACAAGAAAAATATAACTATGATGAACAAGGTGATACATACAGAGAGAATAAAAATTAACTCACCAATTTTATTATATGTCTTAATTACTATTTTGTGAAAAACTGATACAGGTCAATTTTCATCTCAAATTAGGCAACTTTCCATGTATAACGGAGTAGTTTATCATGTACCCTCTACGAGGAGTGAAGGGTTATTGAGTTTTTTTAATGGAAACCCTAACTTTCTATACCAGAACTGAATAGAGCATTTCTTTCTGAGTATGATGTAAAATAGTAAATACAAAAATCGTGAATTTTCTGAGTTAATTTTTGCCCACTATGTATATGCAACTTTCACTACGCGCTCTTCATGCTTCCTGCTGTTTCTTCAAAATGGCTGGGATGAATGAATAATAAAAAAAGACAATTCAGGCAGTATGTTGATTTATTTACATATACACATTTTCAATTTAATACTAGGTACGAGAAGAATTTCTGTTATATTTTTTTTCAAATCAATATAAGATCAATTTACTTTATATGGATATAAAAAAACCCACCTACTAGAAAGAGATTTCCTTACGAGGCACTGACTGACGCCTAAAGAAGCATCTAATTAGAATAGGTCCAGAGAAGATATTCATACATACAAACATATTCATGATTTTTTCTGCCATACTTAAACTTTTTTGTCAAATTATAGTTGCACTGTTGATTTTTGTACGATTTGGTTGGCAATTCAATCGTTTGAATTCAAACAAATATGAATTTTAGTGTTATTAAAATTGATTTTTTTAAATTTTTTTCGACGGTTTCTCATGAATAGTCGGTAAAATTATGGATGCTGTGACATCAGGGATTTATATTTTTATATACTAATGAAATAATCATAGTAATATGTACGAAAATAAAGCTGAAAATCATGAATCACTGAAAAATATTCAGTTTTAAACCTCCCGGGTGATAATATGGTTTACAGAAGCTTGGAGTATAAATATAACCACATTTCTGTTGTTATGAAATATCACCCTGAATTCATGGCAAAGGAAGCAAAAAACTTAATATATCATCATCAGCCTCCTCATTCTAACCTCATGGAATAAATTCCTAATCACAGAATACTCCTACACATAATTGATACATATATCGTTCGAATTTATGCCTTTGTGAGCGTTTCCCACTGTGACCTATACATTTTTTTCGGGTCAAATTTCTCCATCAACTTCTGCCAGACTGCTGGTTTCTCCTGCTTCAGATATCTGAACACTTTGACAGCACCTTTTTTCTGTTGTTCATTACACTTCGAACAACCAGTCTTGATTGCATCGGGTAACAGTTCTAAAAATAAGAAAAAAATTATTCGTCATCGATGAATGATGTCATATTTGGATAAGTATTCCAATAAAGCTTGTGGTTTCGTCATTAAAAAACGAATAAAATGGTTCACCTTGCACCAGTTGAAATATCAGTACCTTGATACACCCATATTCGTATATTTGTTTGTAAACAGAAATTTGATCGTATTTTCGTTCTTCTCTGTTTGATAGGAATACTGTTGCCACCCTGTATAAATTTCTCTTTGTAAGATCATTTTGAAAAACAATTAGTGGATTTCGTTCAACATTTCCTTGTAGGTATCTCTATTTGTAACGAAGTTACAGGGAGGTCAAGTTACAGTAAAAAACCCGGTACATTACTTGGAATAACATCATTGGACTAAGATCCCATTAATGACACTGAGTCATCTTCGAAAGTCTGACATAATGATTGAAGTCAAGAAAACAAAAGATCGTCGAAGTATCCATTATACCAAATGAAATGAGTGAAATGGGATATATGTACAATTTTTTTCTACTACGTTGGAGTTAACAATGAATACATTACCAATATTCATTATTGTTTGCTCGATAATTCACGTCACTCAATTTCATTTTTCCTTCTTTGGAATTATAGAAATGATAAAATAGATTAAAACTAGAAGGCCTCGATCGAGAGTATTTGCGTGGCATGCTCCGGTATTCAGTCTTTCGTTTGGCATTTTTAGCGGCCCTCAATATGCAGCGGCTCGCCCACAGATAGCTGAATAGACAAAAATCATTCAGCAGAAAGGCCCTAGAGACGTTTTATTCCCGATACTTACAGACAATTTCATAATCAATTTTACAGAAAGTATCGTCAATTTTTCAATTTATTTCACTGTCTTTCTGGCTTCTAAAGCCCGTTTGCAACAGCCGAGAATTCTCTAGAAAATTTACTCGAGATTTCATGCGCCGTGAATTATGTACCGTTACATACGCACTTTCGGTAGAATTCTCTGTTCAGTTGCGTACTAAATAATCTCTGCCGTTTTCTTGCGAGAATTTTGTAGAGAATTCTCCACAGAATTCTCGGCTGTTGCAAACGGGCTTTAGAAGTAACTAAAAATTGCTTTTCGGGTAAGTATAATTAAGGGAGCTGATTCTGAGCAAGGGCTGATCGAAAAAAAAATTCGATATGCTTAAATTTAATTCGAGTATTTCACAATATTAGGTAGGGGCAGTCCGGGAGAGTTGAACCCCTTTTCACTCTGAGACACTTAAGTTGTATCTGTAAATGGTAGCAAGTCATATTTTGCGTGAAGATATCATGCCCAAATAGGTAACGATAGATAATAGTAGAGTGATGGTGAGATGAACATTTTGAGTACAGAAATTCTTTTTTTAGGAACCGAAAATTGGCTCATGCATCCCTAACCCATGGGAGAGTTGAACAGGGGGCGAGAGAGACTGACCATAAGTTTGTTAATCATGAAAAACATTGAAAGAAAACAATTTCCAATGGCCAACGATTGTCTATGTCAAGGTTTTCATCATCAGATGTATCAGCGTATGAAATACATTTCTAATTCAGAGTCACTCCCACCTATTTCCGAGTTATTTTTTACTTTTTTCAATCTTTGAATGAAAAAACATTCATATTTATTTTTATAATTCGATTAAATTTTTTACCTTATCTTTTACCTTAGCCCAGTGCGGGAAACTTGGATCACTGATTATGTCTCCCGACCATAGCATGGGTTAAGTCTCCCGCACTCCTTTTCAGTCTATTTAACAGATGTTTTTTTAAACTTTTACAACTATTATCGAAAGGGCTCATCGTTTGTAAAACTATATTAATCGATGAAAACAATAAAACTAAATAACACCACGCACCTATTAAACTTTTCAGACAGTGTTACAAACAATAATTAGTCAATTTCTTACTTTCCTAACAACAAAATCACGTTCAACCCTCTCACTCCCGAACTGTTCTGATGGCGGCCAAAATGGAGCAGCCACTAGTTGTGCCTTGTTACGAGTATATAGCAAGCTATTTACGATATCGAAAATTGAATTGTAATATTTGAGGTGGTTCAAGTCTCCTACCTGACCAAATTCCCAAGATGGTTTCGAAACCCAATGAAGCAAAAATAACCCTAAAAATCCACTCAAACTGAACTTGACTGTCTTGAATGAACAAACGAATAGAAATGTGTTTCAGATGAGATGTAAATCTTAAAACGAGGATACAAAGCTCTACTCACTCTTGAGTTCAGTTCCTTCTGCTGTACACCCTTTTCCTTCCATTACGCATTTCAGATAAACGTTCAACAGTCTCTCGTTCCTCAAAATGGCGTCGATGTCAATATGATTGAACCGAGTTGTGTATGCATCAACGTAGTGGAAAACTACGATTAGAAAAATGAAAACTGCGTATTTCATGGTGGAAGTCGTACTTCCTCAGATGAATCTACAAATCTGAATAGTGAATAAAAGAATCAACAATGGTAGGTCGTATTTATAAGAATGAACTAAAACATAAAACGAGGAAAATTTTAATCAGGTTGTTTCGAATTCTACCAATGAATGCAGAATATACAGCGTCCTTGTTTATGAGGACTTCTAATAAATCATTAGTTTAACAAAGGGGTTGTTTAAAATTATTCTGCTTTTTCAAAAGATTTTCCAAGATATTCATATCATTATAATTACCTTGGATTAATTTGTCATGATGAGCTGCAAACGATAAAAGGAAGAGAAAAATTCCTGAAATTGTCCTGGTTGACATTTCTTATGATGTTTATGATGCCTTTTTGACATATACAATGTTTACTCACATGCAATGTTTCGAATGGTTTTCAATATACCCTTTCTCGATGGAATTTTGGAAGAGGATATTATTTACAAAAAACAAATTTTACACATTACCACCATACATATTTCCATATCCAAATAATATGTATTTAAGTAGTCTAGCTATAATTATTTTATTCAATGGCCATAGAAGTGTCTGCCTATGTGTTCTATCTTATTCTCTTTTGAGTTTATGTGGTTGATTACAAATTACCTCAATTGATTTTGACCAAAATTTTAAAGTACCTATATCTATGTGAAAGGATTTTGGGCAGCAGTACCTTGAAACAAAATAACAAAAACCTTGATAATTTTAGTCAAAATTATTTCAGACCAATCAAGTATTCAATCCACTTACATTGAGGCTAAAAAACACGAAATGAAATCAAGAAATATTAATTTCAAATATTTGAAAATAAATTGACTTGAATTATCCTTGAGCATAAGAGGGCTGCAATTCTTTATTTGAGATCGATTTATTGAGATTGATTTCATAGCCTACTTGACTATGAATTTTTTTTAATCAAGCGTTATGTTTATAAGCTCGTCAATCAAAATCATAATCAAACCGAAAAGTAAACGCTTCTCCGAATACATTTTGAATTTTTGGTTCCTTAGGTTTCCATTGAATTTCACTAAAGGACATGTTCTCAAAAATTTGATGAAAATTTTCAAAAACCAGTCAAAATCTCAACAATATGAACCTAACCAATACTTGTGTGATCCTCAGGGGTCCTGTCAAAGTCAGCTGATCCGAAATGCCCTATTAGTCACCATATACCAAAATTTTAAAGTACCTATATCTATGTGAAAGGATTTTGGGCAGCAGTACCTTGAAACAAAATAACAAAAACCTTGATAATTTCAGTCAAAATTATTTCAGACCAATCAAGTATTCAATCCACTTACATTGAGGCTAAAAAACACGAAATGAAATCAAGAAATATTAATTTCAAATATTTGAAAATAAATTGACTTGAATTATCCTTGAGCATAAGAGGGCTGCAATTCTTTATTTGAGATCGATTTATTGAGATTGATTGTTATAACCCTCTGATGCTCGAAACAATATTTGAATTTTCCTTGACCAAAAATCAGATATTTAAAATAAAACCTGATAAAACATTCCTTGATATAATTTTTTATTTGAGAACGAATGCAAACTGTCTGTTTCTATCTCGATCGATCTCAAATGGAGAATTATAGCCGTCTGATGCCCAAACAATTTGATCTGTGTTTTTTTGAAGAAAGAATCAAATATTTCAAATAAAACCTGGAAGGTTTAAAATTTCTTGAGCTTTCAATATAATTTCATGATTTAATTTCGTAGTTTTTTAGCCTCAGACTGAGTGGATTGAAAACTTTGAAAGAGTTTTATATCCCAAAAAAAACCTGTTAAGTTTGTCTCATTTATTTTTTTGTTCTCAATATCAAAAACATGTATAATAAATGATTTTATTGTTTCTTTGTATAAGATATGGCTTCCATACAAATGAATACATAAAATCATGTAAACATAAATGAGATATTCAAAAAATAAGTATAGTAGTTCAACAGTTATCGAATTAGAGGGACTGGCTGTAAACTAAGTCATCCTAACATGTGTTGAATTCATACAAGGTAAATGCCAAGGGTGATTTGAATTCACAACAGGTATCATAGTGATTTATCCCATTTTAGGAATATTTAAAGCACAAGATTGAAGAATGAATATCATTTCCTGCTAGTTCGGTTGTCCAGTATGAAATCTCGAAAAACTTATAGGAGTACAGTATCACTTACGAAAACAAAGGTTAAATCAGATTACCTTTTGTTTTCTCAATGGAATATGGATAATTTAGAATTTTATTAACTGTAATGATTCTCCAGTCCTTCCAATTTATGCTAAAATTGTTGACTAGCTATTCCCTTTGTATACATGCATGAAATAGAGTAGACGAGATCAGTTCCACTGATATCATGAAATAGTGACTTTCTGAAAGAGCCACTGTTAAAATTAAGATCCTC
Source organism: Coccinella septempunctata (assembly GCF_907165205.1). Taxonomy (NCBI): domain Eukaryota; kingdom Metazoa; phylum Arthropoda; class Insecta; order Coleoptera; family Coccinellidae; genus Coccinella; species Coccinella septempunctata. Next base: position 39,604,521 of record NC_058190.1, on the reverse strand, counting down.
CAAAACAAAAGGTTTTGTCAACTTTCTGCGAAGAACAGACAGTTATCAAAGACTATGTATTCATATGGAAGACCTTGATATAATAAGAACATTACGAGCATTTAATACATATGTATTAGCATCAGATTGAATTTGGTTAGCTACTATTAAAAATGTTAATTCAATCGTTTCCTCTGGTTTTACGTCAGTTGGACTTTTTATATGCGCGATTTTTCAGAAGCCCCTGGTTCTCCCAACACATTATTTTCGTGAGAGGTATCCCAAATAATTGACGTAGAAATGTTTCATGTATGATTGGGAGGAAATTTCCACCTACTCAAGGAATTTTGATCCATAAAATATAAATGTGTTGATTTGGAAATTTTCTGGATTTTTATGCACCATGAGCTTTTATTGAATTTATTCATTTACCAAACAAAAGCATCTGTAGTGACTTTGATAGATAGGATTTTCAGTCTCATATTCTGCACCTTATTTGAAGATGGGAAGATTTGAGTACCTTACGAGGCAAATTCCAAACAACTAAGAGATCTTTATTCCATTCAAATAAAAATTTCGTTGATCTATTTCTCACTCTCCATGCTTCTCGCTTACCTACTTATTTTGCTCTTGGATTAGAGACATTAGAGAATCTACCCTGAGTACCAACTTGTACGTATAAAACTAACGTGTAATAACTTACTTAAACAAGATAAAACGGTAAGCAGAGGTGAGTAGGGTCTATGAACATCAAATGAAAAACCTATAGAATAAAATTATCAGTCTCAAGGTTTATTCACAAAATATTCAGACAGTGATCGGAGTGATGTTTCGAGAACAAGTCTTCTCTTCTTGAGACATATGAATATTAAAACAAAAATAATCTGAAAACTTTCAAATTCGTAAAAATATAAAAATTTACATTCATCGCCCACTTAAACTATCTTGAGATATGGGTTCATCAATGCGAATGGTTCATCATTCAGCTTCTTTTCCAAGATACAGGGCGCTACGTGTTTTCTGAATAAAAAACGAATTTCTCGATATTTTTGAAACGATTTGAGAAGACTGGACTCTTGTATCCTAGCTGGAGGCGGCTAATTTCAACAATTCTTGTAATTTGAAAACTTTTTGACGTAATATAAAATTCATTGTTCTATTGCTATGCTCGAATATTTTTTTATTATCAAAACGGTTTTCAATTTTTACTGAAAAGAGAAGAAACTTATGTTATCTTTTTCATTCTGAATTGAATAAGAATTTCAAGAATGAATTTTACTTTGAAAAAGTCAATGGTGAAATATTTTTTCCTTTGATAGTTCACTGAAGTTATTAAACGAATGTAATGAATTTCGAAATATGGTTTTTCATTTATTTGATGAATCATAAGATATGACCCACGTCATTATGTCATTATGACCATTACGCACCTACCATAGAAATACCAAAAATTCAAAGAACCCCACTCTTGAATCTGAATTGGACGCTATCTGAAGAATATTTGAACGTTTTATGAAATAATGGTATTCTTCATATTTTCTCGTATAATAATGCGCCATTTTCGAGTAATTTGATGTTCAAAAATAAAAAATATCTGTGATATTCGGAAAATTGGGTACCTACTTTGGCTGAATGCAACTCTGTTTGAAAGATCCACAGATTTGTAGTGCCATAGATTTAGCTTGATATTCTGAAGGGCATTTTGTTTCTCTAGGGTGGCATAGGCATAGCTCATTATGAAAAGATCATCTTTGAACTTAATATTACGATGTTCACATATTTTCATTTTGGAAACATGAAGTGATTCAATGAATATAGGAACATCGACTTTAAAAATTCCATAGCCTAATTGACTATGAATTTTTTTTAATCAAGCGTTATATTTATAAGCTCGTCAATCAAAATCATAATCAAACCAAAAAATAAACGCTTCTCCGAATACATTTTGAATTTTTGGTTCCCTAGGTTTCCATTGAATTTCACTAAAGGACATTTCTCAAAAATTTGATGAAAATTTTCAAAAACCAGTCAAAATCTCAACAATATGAACCTAACCAATACTTGTGTGATCCTCAGGGGTCCTGTCAAAGTCATCTGATCCGAAATGCCCTATAGTCACCATAACCCTGCGAGATTACAATAATACCAAAAATACCTCCAATAATTTCAGGGCAACAAAAACTAACTCGTCCAAATTTGATTAATGCTTGCCAATTTGCATCATACTCTAAATACAGTAGTGGTCTCCGAAGAACCGATCAACCAATTACAAACAAGTTCTAATAAGGCGAAATTTTTTTCTTCATACAATGCGTTTAACATTTTTGATGATTGTCATAATTTGTTTTCTTTTATGTATGAGCGAATCGCATTAATTCGGGGTTCTATTTCCCAATTAGATGGGATGTTCCACAAACTCACAACTGTATAAAAGCCACTTCGCCATGTTTCATCTTCAGTATTCAGTTTGTCTCCGATCAATCGAGTACATCCAAGATGAAGAACGTTGTTATCTGTTCCATCTTCATTTGTGCAGTTGCAGTTTGGGCTGAAGAGAAATATACTACAAAGTTCGGGAATATCGATTTGGACGAGCTTCTGAAGAATGACCGTTTGTTGAACGCTTACTACAAATGCTTACTGGACGGAACTGGTTGTACTCCTGAGGGAGAGGAATTAGGGAGTAAGTTTCCATTTTACAGGGAGATTCATCTGATTTTTCACTGCACATCTATCCTATCGGATATAAATATAGCGATAGTGCCAAAAGAGGTTTGGGGCATTAACGGTAAAATTGAAAATAAATAGAGCAGAAAGAAATTTTGTTTCGACAGATTTTGTGCAAGGTTCTAGAGATAAACGATGAGATATCTATGTAGAATTTTATGTAGAAATTGTATAATCCAATCGTAAAGAGAAGAATTTACTTCAGAATAATGAATATCTGAAGGAATGAGGGATATAGTTCATGCGAGATTCTAGCATTGACAACAATAGGTTATTTTGAAAAGTATTAATTTCATCACTATAAGTGCGGATCTTCGAATTTTCGAACTAATTTTATTTTTAACATACATCCAAAATAGTTTAAATCCTAAAAAAAGTGCCTCTCGATTTGTTAGAACACATTAACTTTCAGTGAATGCAATAATTCCTCATTAGAGTTTATAAAATTGGAAATTGATACCTACTGATTTCAAGGAAATGAAGTAGAAGTTATAGTTCAATATTTCAAAACATCCATTGATTCATCTAGCCGATGGAAGTGAATTACTAATTTAAACCAATCTTACTAAATATATGTTAGTAAAGTTTATTGAAGGCTGCTTCTCTTAATGTTTCAATCCTTTCAGAAATCCTACCGGATGCTATTCAAACTGGATGCGTGAAATGCACTGATGAACAGAAAGCTGGAGCTAAGAAAGTGGCATCTTATCTGATAAAGGAAAAAGCACAATGGTGGGAAGCATTGCTCGCCAAGTACGATCCTGATAACACTTACAGAGTGAAATTCAAGGACCAACTCAAAGCTGAAGGTTTCGACCTATGATGGGTTTTCGATGAAGATATGAAGAATTTGGACCATACGTTTCGATTGAAGTTTTCTGAAATTCTTGTTTTTAGTGATATTCCAAAGACTTAATTAAATTTCTTTTCATGGCATCCCATTTTTTATTTGCCCCATTATTTGCCTGTCTATACATATATTAATTTATGTAAATCAGTATTCTATGAACATAGAGTGTAGTATTTTAGAATACATATTTGAATTCCCCGCTAAATATCTGTGAAAATATACCAAGGTACCAAGGGTTAAGCGTTAAGATAAAGCTACTATTTTCACGTAGTACGTTACCAGTAAAAAACGTCCAGAAATTTCTACATGGTCGCTTTGAGTAACAAAAAAATACATATATACAGAGTGAGTCTTTGACTGGTACAAATATTTCAACAGTAGTTTCTTGCGGTCAGAAGAAACCCTTTTTTGTTATATACCAATTTTTCGAATTCGGCCCTGATTAAAAGGTATAGCCATTTTAATTTTTCATAATGAGCTGTTCCACCCCTGGAAAAACTAAATTATCTTCAGAATAACTAGCTAAATCTCTACACTACACATCTGTGGATCTATTAAACGGAGTTGCATTCAGCCAAGTACCCAATGTTTCAAATTTCACAGATATTTTTTAAGTTTTGAACATCCATCTACTCTAAAACGGCGCATTATTCCAAAAAATATGAAGAATAATTTTGTTTTACAAAACGTTCAAATTTTCATAAGATCGCGTCCAACTCAGTTACAGTTTCAAGAGTTGGGCTCTTTAAATTTTTGGAGTTTTTATGGTTCGTAATGATCATAATGAGAAAACTGGAAGACGTGGGTGATATCTTGTGATGGAAAAAGATTCATCAAATGAATGAAAAACCATATTCCGAAATTCAATTTATTCGATGAAACTATTTGTGAGAAAAGCCCATATCTTTTAAAGGAAAAAGTGATTCTTTTAACCTCAATAATCTACTGTTGAAATATTTTAACGAGTCAAGGACTCACCTTGTATATATATAGGAATATCATGAAATTTAGAAATTGACAGTCCTTCTGATATATTTTCTTAATCGTGAACTTTTTAGTGGTTTTAGTAACAAAAAACTACCTATAGTACTTGGATAGTCTGGCCTCCATAAGGTTAACTCCAAGCAACGTTATGTTCAATATCTGAATAGGTTACTGCCAGGTGAATTATGTCATTATGACCATTACGTACCTAGTACCTACCATAAAAATACCAAAAATTCAAAGAATCCAACTCTTGAATCTGAGTTAGACGCTATCTAAAGAATATTAGAACGTTTTATGGAATAATAGTATTCTTCATATTTTATCGTATAATGCGCCATTTTCGAGTAATTTAATGTTCAAAAATAAAAAACTATCAGTGATATTCAAAAAATTGGGTACTTGGCTGACTGCAACTCTGTTTAAAAGATCTACAGATGTGTAGTGTCAGAGATTTAGCTTGATATTCTAAAGGGAATTTTGTTTCTCCAGGGTGGCATAGCTCATTATGAAAAGATTATCTTTGAAGTTAGTGTTATCAATGTTTACATATTTTCATTTTGGAAACATGAAGTGATTGAAGGAACAGGAACATCAACCTTCAAATTCCATAGCTTACTTGACTATGAATTATTTTAAACGTGCTTTATATCTCTTGTCAATCAAAATCAGATTCAAACCAAAAAATAAAAGCTTCTCCGAATATATTTTGAATTTTTTGTTCACTAGGTTTCCATTGAATTTCACTGAAGGATATGTTCTCAAAAATTTGATGAAAATTTTCAAAAACCAGTATAAATCACAAGAACATGAACCTAAGCAATACTTATGTGATCCTCAGGGGTCCTGTCAAATTCAGCTGATCCGAAATGCCCTATTAGTCACCATAACCCTGAGAGATTAAAATAATACCAAAAATACCTCCAATAATTTCAGGGCTACAAAAACTAATTGGTCCAAATTTGATTAATGCTTGTCAAATTCCATCATACTCTAAATAGTGTGGTCCCCGAAGAACATCAACCAATTACAAACAAGTTCTAATAAGGCGAAATTTTTTTCTCCATACAATGCGTTTAACATTTTTAATGATTGTCATAATTTGTTTTCTTTTATGTATGAGCGAATCGCATTAATTCGGGGTTCTATTTCCCAATTAGATGGGATGTTCCACAAACTCACAACTGTATAAAAGCCACTTCGTCATGTTTCATCTTCAGTATTCAGTTTGTCTCCGATCAATCGAGTACATCCAAGATGAAGAACGTTGTTATCTGTTCCATCTTCATTTGTGTAGTTGTAGTTTGGGCTGAAGAGAAATATACTACAAAGTTCGGAAATATCGATTTGGACGAGCTTCTGAAGAATGACCGTTTGTTGAACGCTTACTACAAATGCTTACTGGACGGAACTGGTTGTACTCCTGAGGGAGAGGAATTAGGGAGTAAGTTTCCATTTTACAGGCAGATTCATCTGATTTTTCACAACAAATCTATCCTATCGGATATAAATATAGCGTTAGGGACAAAAAAGCTTTGAAAAGCTTCTGATGTAGGAAGAACATACAGGGTGTTAAAGTTGAACAACAATAGATTATACGGGAATATATTGAAAAATTATTAGCCTACTATAAAACCAAACAAAATTTCAATGTCAAAATATTTTATTACTGAACATATTCTCCTCTGAATTGGATACATTTATTACAGCGAACCTGCAACGTCTCTAGACCTTTAAAAAAAATGTTTCTTCTTGCTCTGCAAACCAGACCTCCACAGCTTTTATGACCTCCTCGTTGGAAGAAAATTTACGACCTTTTAAATTTTTTTTCAGTTGAGGAAAGAGATGATAGTAGGATGGAGCCAAATCTGGTGAATGAGGGGGGTGTTCTAGTAATTCAAACGCTAAATCGCGAATTTTTTGCATGGCACCATGAGATTTGTGTGCAGAGGCGATGTCCTGCAAAAACAAAACACCTTTACAAAGCTTTCCGCGACTTTTCTCTTTAATTTTTTCCCGTAGAGTGGTCAGTAATGTCGAATAGTAATCTACGGTTATTGTTCTATCCTAATCCAAAAAATCAATCATGATTACTCCATGGCAATCCCAAAAAACTGAAACAAGAACTTTTCCAGCAAACTTTTGTACACGAAACTTCTTAGGTCTTGGAGAACCAGAGTGTCGCCATTCCATCGATTGTTGCTTTGTTTTGTATCGTAGAAATGTACCTAATGGTTGTATTCTGCTTTTCATCTGTAAGTTACAAATCTGTAGCAAAGAGTTACTCTTTGTCTGTAGCGTACGATCGATCTGCGTACGATCGATCTGTCAGTGTCCGATTCACAGATTCGTAAATAATGCAATTCTGGTAATGTTTCTGTAATTATCTTCTTCACAGTGTTACTTTTGAACTACTTATTGTAAATAGTTACGGATTCCTGTAAGCTACAGATCACTAAAAACGTCAAGAATTGCAATTTTTCTGTAGGCTCATGAAAAGTTACAGATTATCTCAGAGATGAAAGCAGAATACCACCATAGGTCTCATCCATAGTAAGTACATAATTTTTAAATCGAGCACAGATCGAACGCAATGCTTCTACCCTTGCACGCTTTTGGTCAACATTCAAACATTTGAGGATCCATTTTGCAGCAATTTTTCTCATGTTCGAATTGACGTGAACGCGTTCGTATGAAATATTCAATCTGCTTACCTCTTAACCCTTTTAAATACAGGTACTTGATGATGGCTCGATACTCCAATTTTTCGATTTTCACAATTTCGGTGGACATCTTTTTTCTTTCAATTTATTGCGAAATTCTGGTTTACTTTTTTGACCTCAAACTTCACACTGACACTTCTAATGAGTTATTGTTCGTTACTATGGTAACGCAATATTTTTTTATGCATGGAACTGGTCTAGGCTAACTAGATATAAATACATACTCGTAATGTCACACCAAAAATAATTCACCTGAAGAAATAACATTTATCAATACAGCAACATATTTGAGACATTCGGAAGCAAACTTTTCATTAATTAAATGAAATTTGAATTTCTTTAATTAATTTATAATATTCTTTAATGGCTTTTTCCACAGAAATGGGTAGAATAATCGCCTTCATACAATATCATCGATATGATGAACAAATGATTTGTATATCGTACAAAGTCAAAAATAATATGCACTGACTATAATGGATTGATGTGACTTTTCTGAAACCACCAAAATCAACTACCATTATGAGACATATATGATAAGTCAAAGCATCTTAAATTTTCTTACTATTATCCTAGTATTACACAGGGGCTTCTTGAAAAATTAAAAACTAATCTAATGCGAAAAGCCTCTTATCAGATTGATTAATTAGCTCGTACTTTCAAACTCTTCAGCCCCATAATATTAAACAGTCTCCGAAAAAAAATTGAAAATTGTAATATCCTATATAAATTTTTACCCCTTTTTTTCACTTTTCAAGCACGTGAAACTTCTCTGCGTGGGGCATTAATGGTAAAAGTGAAAATAAATAGAGCAGAAAGAAATTTTTTTCGAAACATGTTTCGACAGATTTTGTGCAAGGTTCTAGAGATAAACGATGAAATATCTATATCGAATTCTATGTAGAAATTGTATAATACAATCGTAAAAAGAAGAATTCACTTCAGAATATTGAATATCTGAAGGAATGAGGAATATAGTTCATGCGAGATTCTAGTATTGACAACAATAGGTTATTTTGAAAAGTATTAATTTCATCACTATAAGTGCGGATCTTCGAATTTTCCAACATACTTCTAAAATAGTTTAAATCCAAAAAAATTGCCTCTCGATTTGTTAGAACACATTAACGTTCAGTGAATGCAATAATTTCTCATTAGAGTTTATGAAATTGGTACTGATTTCAAGGAAATATGTATAGTAGAAGTAATAGTTCAATGTTTCAAAACATCCATTGATTCATCTAGCCGATGGAAGTGAATTACTAATTTCAACCAATCTTACTAAATATATATTAATAAATTTTATTGAAGGCTGCTTCTCTTAATGTTTCAATCCTTTCAGAAATCCTACCGGATGCTATTCAAACTGGATGCATAAAATGCACTGATGAACAGAAAGCTGGAGCTAAGAAAGTGGCATCTTATCTGATAAAGGAAAAAGCACAATGGTGGGAAGCATTGCTCGCCAAGTACGATCCTGATAACACTTACAGAGTGAAATTCAAGGACCAACTCAAAGCTGAAGGATTCGACTTGTGATAGGTTTTCGATGGAGATATGAAGAATTTGGACCATACATTTCGATGAAAGTTTTCTGAAATTCTTGTTTTTAGTGATATTCCAAAGACTTAATTAAATTTCTTTTCATGGCATCCTATTTTTTATTTGCCCCATTATCTGTCTTTCCACACATATCTTTCACGGATATATTACTTAATCGGTATTCTATGAACGTAGACCAATAATAAACGTCCAGAAATTTCTACACGGTCATTTTGTAACAAAAAAATATATACAGGGTGAGTCTCTTCAGTCTTTCAACAGATTCTTGAGGTCAGAAGAAAAAGTTTTTTCATATACTAATTCTTCTGATTCGGCCTTGATTAAAAGGTATAGCCATTTTTCATAATGAGCTGTTCCATCCCTGGAAAAACTAAATTACCTCCAGAATAACTAGCTAAATTTGTGACAATACACATCTGTGGATCGTTCAAACACAATTGTATTCAGCCAAAGTAGCCAATGTTTCAAATTCCACAGAAATTTTTTAAGATTTGAACATCAAATTACTCTAAAACGGCACATTATACGAGAAAATATGAAGAATATTTTTGTTTTACAAAACGTTCAAGTATTCATTGGATAGCATCCAACTCAGTTTCAAGAGTTTGGTTCTTTGATTTTTTGGTCTGTTTTTGGTTCGTAAGGATAATGAGAAAACTGGAAGACGTGGGTGATATCTTGTGTTCGAAAAAGATTCATTAACTGCATGAAAAATTATATTCCGAAATTAAATTCATTCGATAAAATCGTTTGTGAGAACAGTCTGTACCTTTTAAATCGAGCCGATTCGGAAAAAATGGTCAAGGAAAAAAGTGATTCTTTTGACCTCAATAATCTACTGTTAAAATATTTTTACGAGTCGAGGACTCACCCTGTATATATAAGAAATATCATGAAATTTAGAATTTGACAGTCCTTCTGATATGTTTTCTTCATCGTGAAAGTTTAAGTAAGAAAAAAGTACCAAGTACTTATAAAGTCTGGCCATCTATGAAATGTGTTCTTATTCTCTGGAATCTATCCTTTTGTACTTGGAATGTCCTATAGAGAGTTTATGCAGCATATCCAAACACTTTGGTAGGTATCACGGGCGTAGCCAGGGGGAGGGTTTTGGGGGTTCAAACCCCCCCCGAAATGATATAGGTATACATAATATCATTTTCAAAAAGTCTCACTTTATATGTCAAAATAAGAAAAATTTCATTTGAAACCCCCCCGAAACTCAACCCTGGCTACGCCCATGGTAGGTATTAAGATTGTTAATCAATGGCTACAAACAATTGCTATTAGCATGGAAACAAACGACGAAGAATGGGCCTTTTTTCCGCACAGTTTGGGAAAGTGTTAAGTCTAATAGTGTTATTTCGTACTGGTGACATTTCAGGCAAGTTAACCATATGTACAACATAGGTCTCAATACATCGATACATATACAAAATCGTTTTTTCATTTCCCTCTATACATATATTGTAGCGTACACTCAAATCATCTGCGTCATTTTTTGAGCTGTGTATAAGTATGAAAAAACACCGATCAATTCTCAACAAAAAAATATTCAGTAACTTAGGAACTATTCAACAGATGAGGCTCATTTTGCAAGAACCTCCATAAGGTTAACTATAAGCAGCGTTGTGTTCAAAATCTGAATAGGTTACTGCCAGCTCGCAAAAGCTTCTGACATCACGTCAGTGCTTTCCACACTTTTTCCATGATTATATTGATTCTCCAATAACTCTATACAATCTATTGGCTTTCAAACTTAATTACATGGCAAATACGGATAGGCACAAATGGTACAATACTATTTTCCAAGAATATAACTAAAATCCAGCATTCGTTGTTTTTTCATTGTCAAATAAATCACGCGAACCATTAACCATACAAATATAATTATATATGAAGTGACAAAGACGCTGCCGTAATAAATCAGAATGTATACGTTGTGGTTGAAATGATCCACGTACAAAAGGAGCAGAATCAGAAGATATTGAACAGTCTGAGCAATTCTCAATAACCAAAAGAAGAAGACGCCAAACATGAGATCTTTGTTCATAGTTTGTTTTTTTCTTGTGGCCAGTTCCGCAGAGGAAACCTACGACACTTCGAGATTCAAGAATATCGATGTGGACGAGATTTTGAGCAATCGAAGGTTGGTGAACAACTATTTTAAATGTTTGATGGGTAATGGGAACTGCACACCAGAAGGAGAAGAACTGAAAAGTGAGTACGTATTGCAAGCAAATTTCACTAATTTACTGGGAAAAACCTAAGAAATGTTTATTTTACTCAATTGCACTACAATTACTTCAGGGAACTTCAACAGCACCCGTTTTATGAAAACAGAATCTTTCTAGACTGTGGAAAGCGAAGTAAAATAGATACTTCGCATAATCAATTTCTTTTTACTTATTAAATTCGGGACACTCTGTATATTAGTGTAGATGGACGTTCGAGACCATGAAGAACCCGTTGTTCTCTTGCTGTTATCAATAATGTTTCATAGTGCAATATTCTAGTTGAATAAGACCTTCATTGCTTGACTCGAAATCGTTTTTCTCTACCTCTATATTAATATTAAAAAAAATATATCAGTCAGGATCTTAACATTATCCTCTTATTTCACTCTACCACATCTTCAATCTGTTGGTATTTGAACCAAAGATTATAGAGTAGAAAGATGGGAAACGCCCTCATTTCTCTAATACTAAAAACCGACTACTTTTTGGCCAGTGAAAACACATTTGAAACACAGATGGCGCTAATATCACTTTAGTCGCTTCGTTTCCCATCTTTCTGCTCAATAATCTTTGATTTTAACGTTTCCTAATTTTTAAAACTAGGTATAGGTACCGTTAAACAAAGCAATAAAATGGATTGTTTATCCATGGCTACTGTCGTGTGGCTTTTTACAGCTGGCTTAGATTCAGACGAAAAAAATTTTCGAGACCTCACAATGATAATTTATACAGAGTGAGTCTTTGACTCGTACAAATATTTCAACAGTATGTTCTTGAGGTAAAAAGAAATACTTTTTTTGCCATTTTTCCGAACCGTCTCGGTTTAAAAGATACAGGCTGTTGAAAAATCATAAGCAATCTCACAAACGGTTTTATCGAATGAGATGTTCTTGAGGTAAAAAGAAATACTTTTTTTGCCATTTTTCCGAACCGTCTCGGTTTAAAAGATACAGGCTGTTGAAAAATCATAAGCAATCTCACAAACGGTTTTATCGAATGAGATGAATTTCACAAGATATCACCCACATCTTCCAGTTTTCTCATTATGATTATTACGTACCAAAAAAATACCAAAAATTCAAAGAAACCAACTCCTGAAACTACGTTGGACGCTATCTATCTAATGAATATTTGAATTTTTTGTAAAATAAAAGTACCTATTCTTCATATTTTCTCGTATAATGCGCCGTTTTTGAGTAATTTGATGTTCAAAAATTAAAAATTCCTGTGAAATTTGGAGAATTGGGTACTTTGGCTAAATACAACTCTGTTTAAAAAATCCACAGATGTGTAGTGTCACAGATTTAGCTAATTATTCTGAAGGTAATTTTGTTCTTCCAGTGATAGCACTGCTCATTATGAGAACTTAAAATGGCTATATCTTTTTATCGGAACCGGAAAAAATGGTACAAAAAAAAGTGTTGCTTTTGACCTTAAGAATCTACAGTTAAAATATTTGTACGAGTCAAAGACTCGCCCACATATTAAATAAAAATTAGGTACTTCATATTTGTCCAATTAAACGCTTTTGTAAGACCAATATATCAGCTGAGATAGCTATTGAGTAAATTATAAACAATCACTCTGTACAGTGATACAGATAATCTGATGCAAAGTTTTTTTTCGAATAACCACTTCATGTTTTGAGCAGAGTATTTCAGTATCAAATCAGTATCTATCTACTTAAAGTCGCCTTTACATTGCTTCAAATCAATGACTTCGTTTGCATTGGAAATTATTCATCAAAAAACTGATTTCACTCCTCGGTTAAAAAGACCCACCTATTACGAAATGAATTATTGATTTGTAGAAAATCATGAAACTTACCATTTAGAATTCCCTTTCGCCATAAACGATGCTCTTGAGTGGATCATAAAAAAAATTTTTTTCTAGAAATTCTACCTGAAGCCATCAGGACTGCATGCGTCAAATGTACCGAAGAACAAATCAAAATTGCACGGAAAGTGAGTGACAAACTACGAAGTGATTACAAGGATATTTGGAAGCAACTTTCTGATAAGTATGATCCCGATGGAATCTACAGAAAGAAATATAGAAATGAGTTGAGAAGGGCAGGATTTCTGGAGGATGCATGAATTACATGAAAAATGTTGGGGAAAAAAATCGATTAAATTGTACCTCCCCTGTAGATTGAATAAAATGAACCTTCGAAAATACGTATTTTTTTGGCTCAGTGTTTTTTTAAGACAGACAGACATTCATCTTGTTAAAATGAACCAGTACAGACTGCAGGTGATGTTACTGTATTATATTAATTTTATTCTTGATCGATTATTATTATATTCAATTGTATGACATCGATGTTCATTGCATCAATGTATATACAGGGTTTAAATAAATAGTTGAACACCACCCACATTTTTTTATTGCCTTCTCGTTCCCATAGAAAGTATGATTAATTTCATTTCTGCCAGTTTTCTGGTTACCAAGAAAAAATTACTTTTTAGGTCACATCTTCAGAGGGTTGTATCGAAGCATGAGATGCTAAAAAATTTTTCATATGAAATACCCATACAATTTTTTGATGAGGAATCACCTATTAAAGCTTTTTGCAACTACTTATTCACACTCCGTATCAATATATTTGCAGCCAGACTTAGCTTTGACAAAAAATGTATTTCATCAGACAAGAAAACCTTCTCTATGTTTGATTAAGAAGGAAGTACTTACTTATTTCTACATTTAAAAATTCCAACTGAGTTCTAAATGATCCTTATGGAAGTCTCATCAATCTGTCGTTCAAGTGAATGTCTACATTTCACATTTGAATATAAAGTTTTCATTTCGATACCGTCAACAATGCAGAAAAATATGTATGTCTTGGTTTTTTTCCTGTTTACAAGTGTGTACTCAACGAACGTGGAAAAGTATACGTCAAAGTTCAATAGTGTGGACTTAAATGTTGCTGTGAGAAATGAGAGACTGGTTAATGCCCATTTTAATTGCTTAATGAAGGGCTTAAAATGCACACCTGATGGAGAATTACTTAGAAGTGAGTATAACACAAAAAATGTTCTGGAAAATTTTAATTAATACGTGATATTTCCCAACTTCTTGTGTGGCTCAATTAGATATAATCCATCACATTTTTCCCCTGTGAATTGATTTTTGATTACTCTTCTGTAATCTCTTGCCAAAAGTTACTGTTCTTGAGAAAAAAAACATGCATGAGTCGAATACAGGATTAGTCTTTGCCTCCTACAAATATTAACAGTAGATTCTTGGGTTCAAAAGAAACACTTTTTTTCTTTACCAGTTTTATCGAATCGGCTTGGTTGAAAAGATACAGGCTGGTTGAAAAACCATAATAAAATTATTTTCAGTTCTATCTCACAAATAGTTTCATCGAGTGAAATGAATTTCGGAATATAGTTTTTCATTTATTTGATGAATCTTTTTTGATCTGAAGATATCACCCACGTTCTCTAAGGTTCTCATTATGACCAGTACGTACTATAAAAATACCAAAAATAAGTTGGACGCTACCTAATGAACATTTGAACGTTTTGTAGAATATTCTTCATATTTTCTCGTATAATGCGCCTTTTTCGAGTAATTTGATGTTCAAAAATTAAAAAGTAGGTATGTGTGAAATTTGAAAAATGGGTTACTTTGGCTGAATACAACTCTGTTTAAAAGATCCACAGATGTGCAGTGCCACAGATTAAGCTAGTTATTCTGAAGGTAATTTTGTTTTTCCAGGGGTGGCACACCCCTATTATGAAAACTTAAATTGGTTATACTCATCTTTTTATCCGAACCGAAAAAAATGGTATAAAAAAATGCTTCTTTTGACCTCCACTTTTCAATGTAGTCCTTGAAGATTTCTGATGGACAATAAGTTTTTCGTATATTTCTTATGATTGAATTTCAAATATGAAATGAAATCCGCTTGACAGACTTACAAAAATTTCCAGAAAAACGCTGTGACTACGGAAACTATCATGGAGAAAAGAAGTTATGTATCAATTAAAATTTCTCCGTTTTGCACCTAGATTACATATACTCTCAAGAATGAAGATGAATCTTGAATATTGAAACCATTGCTTCTTGCTGGCCATAAAATGAAGATATTGTTGACATATCATTTTTCAGGAATAATTCCAGAAGTCATCGTAGATGGCTGTGCACATTGCACAAAGGATCATTTGGAAGGAGCTAGGAAGATAGTGAGTTATCTCACCAGAGAAAGACCTGAACTGATGAGAGCCCTCCTCAAGAAATTCGATCCAGATATGAAATTTAGGATAAAATGGGCAGCTTTCCTCAAAGAACAGGGTTTCACAACCTACGACTTCAGATAGCTGAATAATTTTGAAAATATTTCAAAAAAGTTTGAAGTTGAATCCAGTAAAAAGATACTTCATTAGTTTCTGGAAGGAAGAAATCAATGTTTTCTTGAAACTACATGAAGTTATTATATTGGCTGAAAGTTGAGAAATTATTTATATTTTATTTATTTCATTTCCATGAAATCTTACTATATTTGCTCTATTGCTATGGAAGGTATAAGTTTCCTTGTTATTTTTCGAGTACCTAAAAGTTTTATCATGAACATTTTTGATATGCTTGAAAATATGCAATTGAATATGTTTATGAAAATATATATGAGATATAGATTGGAAAATATTTCAGTTATACTAATTGAGTATTAAATCTTTTTTAAATCAAATTCTTTATATTTATCACTACCTGTCCTTCAAGATCATGGAATACTTAAATGTCGTGAACAAGCTTGCTTCCAGGAACAATTACCTATGGACCTATGAACCCAGCACTCGGTATATATTGGGAAGTGCTAAAGAAAATTATTGAAGATGGTATCAAAGGCAATGAAACAAAAAACCCGAAAAAAATTTGGTTGCCTATTCTTAATATTGGGATTTTTATTGAAAAAAAGATGAGGTTTTTTGGAAATAATCACGAGGATACAGTACAACTTTCTACTGGCATATTATGGCAATTAATCACTTGCATGATTTACTGAGCTCAACACCCATAGACTCGAGTGTAACAGGGTGTAAATGAATAGTTACTAAAAAATTTGAGGAGTGACTCCTTGTCAACAATAAGTATAGGTCTTTCATATAAATTTTTTTAATTCATCAAAGTATGAAACGGTTGAATCTGCTCTCGATGATGTTTACACCACATTGTTCAGAAGCATTCCACCCCGTAGAAACCTTGTTGGAAATGAAATACTTTCTATAGCTATAATTCGGTGCTTTTTACAAAATACACTTTGTATTGCACAAGTCAGCGGAATAATACAGAAAAATCAAAACAACATGAAAAAAATCAAAATATATCGTCACACATCAGACTGCAGAAAGCCACACGTAAAAGGTAAGGCTTAATGAAACTTCCAATAGTCTTTACAGATGTTTCCCTGATGGAAAGAGGAATTTTCTTGAAGAACTGATAGCACAAGAAATTTTTAATATTTAGACATTTTTGTAGTCTCTTTATACGGGTCTCAAATCTTGTTTTTTCCTTGTAGTCATGAAAATCGCTATTTTTAATTGAATTTTTTTGAATAGTATGAGAAAACATAAGACACTCGTATACGAAAAGACATGGAGCTTGATAAAAGATTGAGGAGCTTGAATATATGACTTCTCAATTTTTTAGAATGAAGGGCTCAAAAATGGGATAAAGCAGAACGAAGATTTCGATTTAAGGCCTAGGGTGAATATTATTTTCCTCTGGGTTGAAAGGTCAATGAACAGATTTATAATCTTAATGCGGTTTCACACTTCATATGCTCAATGGATATTTTCAGTTTATTTCCGAATTATTGAATATCAAAGTAGATTGTCCCCTCTTCACTGATCTCTGTTAAAAACAATTTAGTAGGTACCTTCTTTTCAATAGAATACTCATTAGGTACAAACTTTCCCGCCCTCCTAACTACTATCTACATATCTAAAATGACCTATAGGTAATAATGATACGCATTTCAAGAGAAATTTGATCGTTCACCATATCACGTCGCCGTTATACCAGGAAATTCATCAAAAACCATTGAAAAGGTACTTATGAGACGAGACATCGAAAACTCATTACGGAATTTTCTCTTTATATAAACGCCCGCTCAACCGAAAACATCAAAATTGTTCAAGATGTTGAAATACGTAGTGAGTTTGTGCCTCATCTCTTTCGTGCTTGTGCAAAGCCGACCAGCCGACAAATATACCACAAAGTACGACAATATTGATCTGGATGAAATCCTCAAGAGCGACCGACTGATCAAGAACTATTTCAACTGCCTGATGACTGGAAGGGGCTGCACCCCTGATGGATTAGAACTGAAAAGTGAGTAACTACTGCTCGAATAAAAAATCAACCAATATTCGTTGGTCGTAACCACCATCCTGAAGATGGTGATGGTAAGAAGTTGGACGAATCATGCTAAGGTTGCCTATTTTGGTGAAAAATGAAAAGTTTTTTCCAAATCGGAAATATCGCCAAACGTCTTATTGTCATCTTGAATTGGAAATTCAAGGGTATTAGATACACATATTTTTCAAATCTGTTCTCCTTTCTTCAACCCCTATAAATACAGATGACTCTATACAGCTCGATATTTGAAACGGTTTTTCGATATTTCGCTAATTGTCAAGCTGCGTACCGGTATATTCGGGTGACTTGGGACAGTCCTGCAACTTGGGACAATTACCCTCCTTGCAAATTTCTTTGTTTCTTACCATTTATGAGTGAAGGGACAAACTTATAAGATTGTGTATCGTCTTTTCGGTTAGTTTAACAATTAATTCCTGTTGAGTTTGCCGTGACCAGAACGTTTGAATTGACAGGAACAATTAACGAATTCGGGAGAGTAAAAGCGCGTTTTTTTATGATCCTTATACTTTATAGTGTCCTGTACATGTGTTTCACTTTATGCATGTGTAATTTTTTTTTCTGGATACGTGGGATATTGGGATATCAGATATGTCATAAAACAAGGTTAAACAACCTTGTTTGCGATTGATTGCGATTGTTTGCGATTGATCGGCGTGTTGCCGATTGATTTGTGAACACAAATCAATCGGCAACACGGATCTCATTCATTTATTTTGTTGTTTCATAGGGTAACTTGGGACAATGCCGAATAGATACAAGCGGCGCATTGGCAGCAGGAAATATGCCGATTTTTCGCATGATATTTATGTTATTTCCACAAAGAAATCACCAAAGAATGAAGGAAATCAAAGTTCCCTTGTTTTGTTCAGTTTTTTTTACATTTGAGTTGCAATATATTTACTTTCGCTGTAATAGGGGTTATCATTTAATGTTCTTACCGAATTTCAACTATATAATCACGAATTCTAATTTTTCAAAACTATACACCGTCCCAAGTCACCTTTTTCATTTGAGAGTTGAGAAATCAATAGATTTCAACTTGTGTCCCAAGCTGCCCAAATCGGTGTGTGACTTGGGACAAGTATATTTTATTTTTTTCAAAATTTATATCAGAATTCTGAAGCATGGTATATATCCTAATCAATAGCCTTAGTCATTAAGCATATTCGAAGCTCTTTTTCAGATAAAAATAGGTCACCGTTTTGAAAATATGACAAGTTGAATTCAACAATCGTCCCAAGTCACCTGAATCTACGGTATATTAGATGTGCTACCACCCAGTTTCACAATCTATCTAGATCTAAATAGAAACTCAAAGAAGCTTTAAGTCTTAGAACATCAACATCGACGTTGGCTTATAGTGAATTTGAAATTTTCAACTGTGAATTTAACTCATTTCCAATTCTTCTTTCAGGAAACCTTCCCGATGCCCTGAAGAACAACTGTGCCAAGTGCAGTGAAAAGCAGAAGGAGGGCAGTAAGAAGATCATGCGGTTCATGATTAAGAACAAGAAAAGCCTGTGGGAAAAGGTTGAGAAGAAATATGATCCCTCAGGAAGTTACAGGAAGAAGTACGAAGCTGAACTCAAGAATATTAAATCCAACAAATGAGCATTATATGAAGAATGAGAGCTAGATATAAGTCGTACCAAATGTTTGTTTACCTTGAATAAAATGTTGATATCATACGATATTATGCGTTTTAAATTATGATTTCCCATTCGATTATTTCCTGATTTTTTTTTGTATCAGGAGAAAAAGTTACCAGACTAAACTTCAAGACGAACGCAATGATTTGCCGAACATTTCTCAATATAGTTTCGCCCATCTTGCAATCTTTAGGAAGTTTCAGGAAAAACCATTGGTACTGTGCGTTCAGCAAAGAAGCTGGTAGCTATAGTCTATAACAAGAATAACAAATTGCTTGGACAATACATCCCCTAAATCTACTAAGAAAAAAAAGCAAGGAGAACTGTGTGAAGAGAATAATACTAACTAACTAAATATTTAAAATATTTTGAATTGTTTCGATATTTTGAGCTTTACTTGAAAAAAAAAACACTACCTACAAGAACGCTACTGCTAAATTTAATCGAATATCCTTTCTTAGTGGTGCAATTTCCCATGAAAAGTAGCTTCCTTTGGGTACAATTAAAATACCGAAAATCTGACACACTCAAAAAAGTATTTTTTTTATTTTCAACTCTTCAAAACAACAGCCCCTTCACACAAACTGTCAGATTAACACGAATTTGTTATCAGAGGCACCTGACGATTTTTTTAACATCTTTGGAAACCTGCTCTCCCCAACGCTGTTAGTGCATACATCAAAGACCCTTTTTTTTTTTCTACCATCTAATTGTCAAATTCCACTAGGTCTCCACGACGCTCGAGTAAATCACGATTCAACATCGTGGGCGTCCCAACTACAGACCAAGTAAATACCATCAGCGAATCTTTCCAGTGATGATAAAATGGTTATCATCTTCAAACTGTGAGATTAAAAACAGCCCACATTATTTGTGTCAAATTAATGGGTCAACACGTCTGCAACACCGAGATCAACCATCTGCATGAAAATCTGACACGCTCGAGTATGTACAGGGTGTCCAAAATTCGTTGTCTACTGAGGGGACTCGAGAACTATAGCAGCTAGAAGAAAACGGATGACACATTCTCGAACTCTTTTCTTATGACTAATGCAAATCTGAAAACAGAATCGGCCTATCATTTTTAGATTTCGAGTTATAAATAAAAATTGAGGTTTCGACGATTCGGAAAACATCTCAAAAATTTTTGTCTTTGAAGTTACAGATCTGAAACTTGAACCTTCTTAGGCACTTCCAAAATTAGAATCTACTGACAAAAGATTTTTTTCCAATTCAAAAATATTCAAATTCACTAAAAGTTTGCATTTAAAAAAATGAAAGTTCACCTAATGAAAAAATATTTTGAGCTCATCGGTGGATTCTACGTAAAAAAGTGTCTGTAGAAGGTTCAAGTTTCAGATTTGTAACTTCAAACACAAAAAAGTTAGGTATGAGAACTTTACGATATTGTAAAAATCAAAAAGGAAGTATCGAAGGAGGCTGCGGTTTTCACCATTCTTTGTTTCTCCGAAAATGAGCTCGGAAATGTGTCCTCCGTTTTCTTCTAGCTGCTATAGTTCTCGAGATCCTCTCTGTAGACAACGAATTTTGCCCACCCTGTACAAGTAACGATTTTTTTTTCATTTTCAAGGGACCGCTGTGACCTTGTGTCACGTCCCAATTATCAGTCCTTTGAAGAATAGCTCCCTTTGGGTCCAATTAACATATCCTCTAAAAATCTGACACGCTCGGATTTTTTTTTACCCTTTTCAACTCTTCCGTACGGCCAGCCCCACCACGCAAACTGTCAGATTAGCATTATCAGAGACACGTAACGATTTTTTTTACATCTTTGAGAACCTGCATACGCTTTCCCCACCGCTGGAAGTGCATACATCATAGAACCTATTTTTTTTTCCTTCTACCATCTAATCTTCCACTAGATCTCTACGACGCTCGAGTAAATCCCGATATAGCATCGTGGGCTCCCCAACTATTAGTAAAAAATCCACAACCCCTTGGTGATCTAGTAAAAACTTCTAATTTACTGTCAAAATTTTCATCTTCACTTCGTAATACTACACATTATCTCTGCTGTCGTATATCATTCCTATATCTGGGCGGCATAGTGCTGTTTCTTCGTTCGCTCGATATTCTAGATTTGGGGACAGTATTAGAGTCTCCGAATTCCCTACAAAACGCCTTCAGTTCATTGCTCAGGTTTATCATTTTACTATCTCCCACTTTAACGCTTTTCCTTTTCTCATAATTATTGTTACTTCTGATGTTTGAATGTGATTCCAAGTTCGTGCAATTCCTCGGTAGAGAATTAGAATTTCTTGGTGCATTTCTGTCCGTAGACGAACTCCTAGATTTACCTGAAATGTATTGAATTATTTCCAGCACATAAATACTCACTCATAATCCTTCTGGACTGAAAAATAAAATAGCAAAAACTGTTCAAGATGAGAAGGATTCTCAAGTTACCGGCTGAACTTCTTGGTCTCTTCGTTTTCAGACTAAAATTGCTGGGTATTACGTTGGCCTTCCCATATTTAGTCATATATTCGACTTGATATTTAGGCCCAGGACTGGGAGATTGCACGTTTTGGTCGCAAAACAATCCAGGGAGTCGAACACCCATAGAAAAACTAGGACTTCTGCTTTTGGATATGTCATGATTGTTGTGGCCTATGGTCGAAGGAAGATAATAAGTAGCTGGACCAGGCCCTGTAAGAGATTAAACTCAACTGAAATTCCATTTTATGATGACTATTCTCTCCTGAATTCATCAGATATGATAGCAAAAACTCAGGGTTAACCTATAACCTAAATCTAGAATATGAGTGAATTGGTGAAAACCTTAGATATCTCAGGAAGATTCATTACTACCTAAGTCTTCGAACAATTAAATCCCCCCCCCAATTCCAAATCAAAATTGAAGAAAAAATTTTAAAATATGAGTGAGCCTCATCTTCCCTTCTGTTATGAGGCAGTCTGTCCTTGCATTAAATGGACTTTTCAAATTCAAGAGAACTTCATAACTCCTAGGTTCTGCCATTGTACCATACTAATGGTTCTGGTCTAAGCTAGTCTAAGCAAAATGAAGAATTCTAATTTTTCATCCCAATATCTTTTTGAACATAACTCAAGCAATATAAAGTTTCGAAAAGTTTTTAGTTTATGAAATTGTGAATTCAATAAGCACTGGATTTTTTCGCATCACATATAAAAGGATCACAAATAAAGGCTTCATTTCCTCCTGAAACTAGTGTATTCTTCTATTCAACATACCCCTCACTGTAACTTGTGCTGCCTCTTGAAATAGTACCTCCAGGTTGTAGGAATCTAACTGGGTTTACGAAACCTCCAGACAAATCGATAGAGGTCGCAAAGAGCATTGAACAAAAAATCTGCAAGATGCCTTGCGACAGGGTTGTACTTGGGGTAATTCGTAAGAGTATGCTATCATTGCAATGAAGAACTCGAAAATATTATCATCTATTTGAGAGTGCTGGTGCTACTTCACCCACCACTAGTATGTGGATTAATGAAATATTGCTCTTTACTGTATGGCATCTTTTTCAATTTTTATACGAAATAATTGAAGCTGAAATTACCTAATCAAAAAAACGAACCCTAAATTCAAGGCAGAAGGCAGAAGGCAGAATAGAAAAAACGTTATTTCACAGAAACTAACAAAAATTTGACTCAGAACTTGATTTGAAGAATTCAGTGCATAAGAAGTAGAGGGCTTATTCTGGTTAACGATGTCAGATGAATTCGAGTACTGTACAGAAAATTGACCTGAAGGTACTCAAAATCTCACCGACCAGATCACATATACGTTTATAGCACGCTATTTTTCATAAATATGTACTAGGTACCTACAGTCTACATCGTCATGACTTTCGTTATCTGAAAACATTTTTATATTCTATAAGACTTACCAGCTTTATTCGTTGAATCGTCGGACATCTTTTCGAACCAACAGAAATTCTAATGTTATGTAATTTCGAATCGTGAAACTTCAATGGAAATTAGAGACATGGGTATTTGATGTTGAAATTTGAAACTGAGAGCTGTAGCATTCAAATGTCAAAAATTTTGAGCGTTTGTATTTCTATGAGAATTATCATCGAGTTTTACACTTTTCCGTTCATAGAAATCTGTTTTTTTACTTTCAACTTGGGTCATTAGAACTATTTTTCATTAATTGACACAGAAGTTTTATTTCGAATCTAATATATGCGGAAACTGACTCATCAATGGCTCTTTAGAAATCGGAAGGTACACGAGAGAAGAAGGGAAGGAGCCACATGAAAATCTAAGATAGGATAGTAAAACTCTAGTCCTGTGCTCCTACAAAAGAACTACGGAAAAGCTAGTCAGAATCACAAGAAGCATCAGCTCAGCCCTAAAGGACACTACACTACAGGCTCGCCTTTTTGTTCTATCGAGAGTTTTCCTCATGGTGATGACTTGGAGATGGTGATAAGGGAATGAAAAATAAAAAGGAATTATCGTAAATATATTCAATGAATACATTCTATCTGCCAATCTACTTCTTTTGATTCAATCAGAAGATTCAGTTTAGAATGGTAATTAAAATCAATGTTGAGCATAAAGTAAGATTGAAAAAAGAATATATCAATACTATCAGAGTAACTACTATCAGCTACTATATTCTACATGGTTCTGGGACGAATAGAAGGGAAGAGCTGGAGTGTAAAGAAAAAAATCATCTCACTGATCTCACAGCACTCTGCAACAGGATGGAAAGCTATAGCGTAGGGAAGTTTTAGCTATCTCATGAAATAAAAAGAGCACAAAATAGTTTATAAGCTCGAAGTACACTAATACCTTTGCTGAACTTCAAATGCTGTTTGCTGGAAATCCTATTGAGCTACTTTGAACATTAGATGTCCTTCTTCCAAGGGATATTTTCATGCTTTATTCTATTCATTTCATAGTCATGAGATGCTTCAAATAAAGAAATAACGAAACAAAGCCAACATCAGACATTTAAATTTATTGATTTCATAACAAAGCAAAGTATTTTGCAGAATAAATCCCAATTTCCAGCTGATTTCAAATTGGAACAGAATATATATTTTGGATTCATGAAGGTGTACAATCAAGTATCAACCAGTATTACTGGAACTATTTAACTGAAAGTATAAAGAATGAAATGATGAAATACTTAAGCACCATGTAACAGTTCTTACTGAAACTTGAAATCAGTTTGCAGATTTCGCAACGAATCATGTAGGTATAATATAGACTGTTAATTAAGAACTAGTAAATACCACATTTTCATCTAAAATGATATTCACTCTACTCTTTCAACATGAGGAAACGAAAACTTGATTTCTCTGAATTTCGCTGCAAAGCAAACCTTCTGAATATAGCAATTTGAAGGCAATTCCTACGGACTATTACGCGAATCATTTGTGGTAGAATTCTTCAGTGGATAGACTGTTACGAATCGATTTATCGAAAATGGTACAGATAATTTTTGAGTTGCAGAAGTGCGAACATGAAGTTATTGAACCGAAATCACCGGTTGATTGCACAGAAACGCCGGAAAAACGTCAATTATGAAATCTCCAACACATGTGATAAAAATATATCACCCTTGTTTACCCGACAATGAGCATCCTTTAAAAATATATTCACATGTAGGTACTATACAGATTTCTTATTTTGCCACATCCGCAAACTTCACAAAGTAGACCCATAAAACCTATAGCCGAAAAACTCTTATAAAATGTCATGTAATGATGCAATGAAATGCTTGCTGCTGTTAAGAAAGTCAAGTTTTTGATATTTGTCTTAAGTAAAAAAATTCAGTTTACTGATTTCTACGGAAATATGAATTGAGTAGGTACAACTTTCTTCATAAAAATTTTGGAATTTTTGGTATATTATGCTATCTTTTTTGTATGATTCTGTGATCCAATCGTTGAGCTGACCAAACCACTCATTGTAGTATTTCATATTTTGAATGGCACATAAATTTATATGAAAATTTTAAGAAAAGGGGTATGACACAGGAGAATGCAAACTAATGCACATCCATCCAAGAGAAATAAGCGTTAGATCTATTATCTAACAGCAGTGCATGCAGTTGAGTTCACAGAGGAAAAATTCGGTTCAAACCGAAAATTATAGACGCATCAATCTCTATTGCTCCTCCACAACAAGAAGTAACGGTAGAGAACAATCATTTATCAATACCATTTATAATTCATAAATTATAATGAATTAATATAGAACCCAAGGTCTGTGGAATGTAAACGTTACTTTTACTGCACTAGTGAAAGGGACATCGAATTCGATCAAACCAGAACAACCTAAAGTTGTTTTCATATCGAGCAACTGTTCAAGAACATGCTTTTTTGAACAGAGAGAATAAATTTGCAAGTATATTTTGTGATGAAATTATGTCACTTTTCAAGTTGGAATCCGAATAGCATTTAATTCCTGAATTGAAATGAATTTTTTCTTTAAATGAATTGGAATGGTTAGATTGAAAGAATCCAAACAATCTAAGGCGATTGGAAAAATTCTTAGTTCTTCCATACGTCGAAAACGTGAATTTTGAATGAATAGAGGTATTATAATACTTATGGTTTCAATTATGTGAAGAGATTGTACTTATTTCAATGATATGAATAAACAATAGAATCCCAATATGTTCAATTGAAAAGATACTGAATGTTTCTTTCAGAATGGGTTTCAGATTTCAAAGTTCTCTGTAGTAGAGTAGTGGATGAAAATGTATTCCTGCTTGCTGCAAACACTTCTCACGTCTTCTTCTGACATATTCAAAAACGTTATTTTGAGGCTAATGAGCCGATCTTGAAAAACATTCCCTACCGCGTCTGAGATTCTGCACACATTCTCAACATTTTTGATTACCTCTGGAATTCTCTTCTTTGGCCTATCACATCCTTGTTTTCTTTGAACATCACCTGTTTTAAGGACAGCGCTAACACATAGCGAAAAAGTACCTAGGTTATAAAGTTTTGATAATATTATTTCACATCAACATTCGGATAAACGATCCTGAAGTCGCAAAAACTTCTATTTTCTCTCCATTTCTGATGTAGGATTCAATAACCTTAAAAAATTCCATGGCCTACTTGACAATAATTTTTTATTAGAACGTTCATGCAAACTTTTGTCTGCCTTCTTCGGGAAACCTCTTGTTTTGAACTGAAGAAGTTTTCTCTTCAGTCCCCTTTCATTTGGAAAAAGTGTCACTCAATCCAAACTCTCCCCTTTAAGAAGTTGGGGTGGCAATTTAAGAAAAAATGATGATCAGCCAACTTTTCCGCGTGGGCAAACTATAAGATGATTCTTTAATCTTTATCAGATCTCATTAAACTTTTCCTATATTAATATTTATTCTCCTTTGAATTGTTGCTGTCATAATATTCTATTCTGCAGTAATTCGGATTGGCGATAATCTTCACCTTGACTATTATTCATGGAGTTCCCATATACACAATAATAAATCCTAATTTAGCGGGTTTAGATGAGCCTAAAACCGAGCAAAAATTGCATATTTCCTATTTCAAATGGATCCTCTTGTTACCCAATTACTGTATTAATTCGAAAGGATTTTTTATATCTGATCTGACGTTTCGTTTCCCACTAATTATCACATTTGATCAAAGGAAGAAATGACATCAAATGTATATAAACCCCAAAATGGATACCAACGATATCAGTTCTCGAATTTCAGTAGCGAACCATACATTTGTGTGAAGTGATTAAAATGAAAATTACATTATTCTTAGCTTTAACATGCATATTGGCTTGTGTATTTTGTGATGATGATGACCCTTTCTCATCGAAGTTTGATAATATAGATGTTGATAGTATTCTGAAAAATGATAGATTGCTGCTGAACTACCATAAATGCTTAATGTCAGGCACCGGTTGTACACCAGAAGGGGAAAATTTGAGGAGTAAGTAATTTGTATCTACATGAAAAAAAAAATTGTCCAAAGTTAAAAAGTAACAAATACTTATACATCATCCAACAAGAGCTGCAATCGGAAAAGATAAAAACATCATTTATTGCAAGAAAACAGTGAAGTGAAGATGAAATAACCTATTTTTCTGAAATATAGGTATAACATTTAAGTTCTTAGATTCAACGATGTTCAATAGGGTTGTCAAGGACAATCAATATGTCAATTCAAGAAACTTTATAAATCCCTGTTCCGATATATCCAACTTTAAGTAAAAAAAATTTTAATTATTTTATCCACGTCTATTGAATTGTGATTATAAATCGATCTGTTTCCTTGAACATCATCACAATCATAAAGCACCAGTTATTTATGAGTCATAATTCAATGGTCCATCAAATATCTAGTGCTCTGTGACAGTGAAATATCAAATTCATAGAATTTGGTTGTCTCTTTGTCCTGTTTGGTAAAGGTGATCTGATTTAAAAAAGGGACCAATATAAATGTTACTATTTTAGTATATGTATATATGTCATTTTTTCACAGAGGCTGTTCCAAAAGCTCTTGAAGATGGTTGTGAGAGGTGTACCGATAAACAGAGGGAAGTAGCCGCAAAAGTTATAAAATTTCTGATAGAGAAAAAGCCAGAATTGTGGAAAGAGTTGCTGGAAAAATTCGACCCGGAAAAGAAGTTCAGAAGCAAATACGAAGATAGACTCAAGGAAATTTCTGCCTGATGTATGAAAAAGAGATGAATGATTCACACATTTGAAGAAGCTTTATTTTGAAACCAGCTTTGAGCTGTTAATTGTATTATATGAGATATTAAAAAAATTTTCAATAGTTTATACCCAATTTTTTCTTTGACCAAAACCAAAGGTATTACCTTGTCCTTTTTAATTTACCCAAAAAAAAATTAAATCTGTCCTGAAATATTTACAGATGATGTTTTGAAACAAGAAGATTTGAGGAACGAATAGAAAATTCCGTCTATCCACCCTCCAGGATTCTTATCTAACACTGTTGGGGGTATTATATTTTGAGCTCTGGAAACTTAGCAAAAACAACTAGTGTATCCAGGGATTTACCTCTTCGGTGGATCTTTTACCACCAAATCAATTGAAAAAATATTATGAGCAGAAAAATTAATCAATCCAATCAATAAAATATTCTTACATTTTTTTCTATACTGAAAGCCCTAGAGCCCCAGCTCCAAAATCAAAATAAACCACCTCTATTCTGTCAACAATGGATAGCATGTTCCTCATATTTTTTCGAACGTGTAAAACGGCTGGCCAAGAAAATTGATAGAGGAATGTATCAGATCAACTAAGAAAAATTCAAATTTTTGACTTAGAGCTCTAACTTCAAGAATCACAACAAACTGGTTTTCTGTCTACGATCGATTCTTTTGAAAATTTAAGAAGGCCAAGAAAATTTATTTCCCCATGCACCCATTCCATCAATTTTCTTGGATGTTCATTTTAAATTTTCGAAAAAAATTAGAACATACGCTCCATCGTGAACAGAATATCGGTTCATTTTAATCGTTGGAGGTGGGGTTCTAGGGCTGTCAGAATTAAACAAAATTTTGTACTTCTGATACATTTTTTTCGCCGGCCATTTTGAACTTGAAAAATGAGGAATATGCACTTCATCGTTTGAATGTTTTGATTCTCGTACCGCCTTTTGTTTATCAAAACAAGCTCGTTTAAGTTGCTGATTATTGAAATTTTTGTATAATTTTTTGGTGAAAACCTCAAAATATCGTTCGAAAATTTTTGTAGGGTGAAGAACTGTCAGTTTTAAAACTGGTAACATGTGACTCGGTCATTCATTGATTTTTATTTTCAGTACTACGAAGTGGATGAAAATTTCAGGGCATGAAGGCCTGCAAACACTACTGCCTACACCATGTGCAATAAACATTTTACTGCAAGTCAATTGAGAACTGTTCATCCACGTAAATTGTTGTATGTAGGAAGCATCTCTTGCATGAAGGGCCCATTTAGAGAAAATTATGACTTTTATACATCCATTCAAAGATTCTCAATTGCGACTCCTTCAATATATTCAGAAATGCAAAGGTTTTATTGATTTCGTTCTGGGTATCAAGTTACTGTCGAATTGTTTCTTGGAAAGTCAAAGTTTTATGAAACCTGCTGTAAGCGTTTTGTTCATTCATTAATGAACATTCGGATAAACGATCCTGAAGTCGCAAAAACATTTCTTGTCAACAGAATATTTCCACTCCGCTTCTATTTTCTCTCCATTTCTGATTTAGGATTCAATAACCTTAAAAATTCCATGGCCTACTTGACAACAATTTTTTATTAGAACATTTATACAAACATTTCTCTGCCTTCTTCGGGAAACCTCTATTTTCGAACTGAAGAAGTTTTCTCTTCAGTCCCCATTCATTTGGAAAAAGTGTCACTCAACCCAAACTCTCCCTTTAAGAAGTTGAGGTGGTCATTTAAGACAATAAACCGAAATTACTGAAGAATACTACACTGCAAACAAAAATCAAATACTCATTACAAAAGTTTCCGTAATTTAATTGAGACACCTGTTTACTTGAAACTAAAGAACGAACTAATGATGATCAGCCAACTTTTCCGGGTGGGCAAATCGTAAGATGATTCTTTAATCTAATCAGATCTCATTAAACTTTTCCTATATTAATATTTATTCTACTTTGAATTGCTGTCATAATATTCTATTCTGCAGTAAATTGGATTGGCGATAATCTTCACCTTGAGTATTATTCATGGAGTTCCCATATACACAATAATAAATCCTAATTTAGCGGGTTTGGATGAGCCTAAAACTGAGCAAAAATTGCATATTTCCTATTTCAAATGGATCCCCTTGTTACTCAATTATGGTATTAATTCGAAAGGATTTTTTATATCTGATCTGGCGTCTCTTTTCCCACTAATTATCACATTTTATGAAAGGAAGAAATTAAGACATCAAATGTATATAAACCCCAAAATGGATACCAACGATATCAGTTCTCGAATTTCAGTAGCGAACTATACGTTTGTGTGAAGAGATCAAAATGAAAATTACATTGTTCTTAGCTTTAACATGCATATTGGCTGGTGTATTTTGTGATGATGATGACCCTTTCTCATCGAAGTTCGATAATTTAGATGTTGATAGTATTCTGAAAAATGATAGATTGCTGCTGAACTACCATAAATGCTTAATGTCAGGCACCGGTTGTACACCAGAAGGGGAAAATTTGAGGAGTAAGTAATTAGTATCTATATAAAAAAAATATCCAAAGTTAAAAAGTAACACATACTTACACATCATCCAACAAAAGCTGTTATCGGAAAAGATAAAAACATCAATTATTGCAAGAAAACAGTGAAGTGAAGATGAAATAACCTATTTTTCTGAAATATAGGTATAACATTTAAGTTCTTAGATTCAACGATGTTCAATAAAGTTATCAAGGACAATCAATATGTCAATTCAAGAAACTTTGTAAATCCCTGTTTCGATATATCAAACTACAAATAAGTAAAAAAATATTTTATTATTTTATCCACGACTATTGAATTTGATTATAAGTAATCGATCTGTTTCCTTGAACATCATCACAAAATCATAAAGCACTAGTTATTTATGAGTCATAATTCAATAGAGAATTTGGTTTGAAACGTGAAAATTTATGTTTATTTAAAAATTTTCAACAGTGGAGGATGAAGTATAGTATTCTACACCCATATTATATCTATTATTAACTTGGAGGATTTACCAAACTCTCTTTGTCCTGTTTGGTAAAGGTGATCTGGTTTGAAAACGGGGCCAATATAAATGTTCTATAACTTTTTTAGCATATATATGTCTCTTTTTTCACAGAGGCCGTTCCAAAAGCTCTTGAAGATGGTTGTGAGAGGTGTACTGATAAACAGAGGGAAGTAGCCGCAAAAGTTATAAAATTTCTGATAGAGAAAAAGCCAGAATTGTGGAAAGAGTTGCTGGAAAAATTCGACCCGGAAAAGAAGTTCAGAAGCAAATACGAAGATAGACTCAAGGAAATTTCTGCCTGATGTATGAAGCAGAGATGAAAGAATCACACATTTGAAGAAGCTTTATTTTGAAACTAGCTCTGAGTTGTTAATTGTATTATATTATATGAGATATTAAAAAATTGTTCAATAGTTTATACCCAATTTTTTCTATGACCTAAATCGAAGGTATTCCCTTGTCCTTTTTAATTTACCCAAAAAAAAATTAAATCTGTCCTGAAATATTTACAGATGATGTTGAAACAAGAAGATTTGAGGAAAGAATAGAAAATTCTATCCACCCTCCAGGATTCTTATCTAACACTGTTGGGGTTATTATATTTTGAGCTTTGGAAACTTAGCAAAAACAACTAATGTGTCCAGCTATTTACCTTTTCGTTGGATTCATTTTTTACCACAAAATCAATTTTAAAATCATGAGCAGAAAAATTTATCAATCTAATCAATATATCCTTACATTTTTTTCTATACTGAAAGCCCTAGAGCCCCAGCTCAAAGGATTAAAATATTCAAATATTTGTGAATTTTTTATATATTGCAAATGAAAATATAGCACATCCGACAGTGTATTTCATTGATATCATTTGATTCCGAACATTCTGATCACAAAACGAAACCATACTTTTGTTTTGTCGCTCAGGATGTTTGTTTTCTGGTCTCAACAAAGTCGATATTGAAATTCAATACAAGGAATAGAATTCGAATTTTCTTTCAATTATAAAACAGAAAACTGTTATTAAACAGTTTTTCTGCATTGACAGTATGTTTTCAGCGCCATCTCATTGTCAAATGTGTTTTCACTGATCAAAATGTAGTCGGTTTTTAGTACTAGAGATATGAGGACGTTTCCTATTTTTCTACTCTATAATCACCTAGTATGGATTTCGATATTTCTAGTCTAATATGCGTATTGCACTTCTTATTGATTATGAGGTTTAATACTCAATGGTATTGCCCATTTGTGTGTGATGAACACCGGTACTGGTTAAGGCCTGGAATATGAAACATTTGAGGTTGATGTCATTGTTCAACGACTATCTCTATGTCTAAAAAACAAACTTTCCAGTCTCCAACAACAATTATCAAGTCGAACATTTTCAGAATGAATGGTATTTCATTTATCGCCCACTTTCGTTGCGTTTGTACTTTCGTTTGAGTTTTCGTCAATGTCAATACGCCGTTGGGCGTTCGGCAATCCCTTCAATCATTTTTTCGGGGAAAGTGCTCCGGTTCCGACCTTCACGCCGAGCAGGAGAAAGTCGTTATCAGGATGCCTCCACTTCCAGTAGAAATCATGTCGCTTCCGACCACGATGCCCGTGGGTCATCCATCTCCGGTGGGTCAAGTGCTTCGTTACTTGGTGGGGCCTTGACCTCGAATTACAGGTGACTTGATGTCTCGGTGAAGATGCAAAGTGCATTACTTCTTCTCGATAAGTCTGTCACGACTGTCGACAGATGGTTTGTATCGATGTTGTTCCTATTGCGTCATTTTGGAACCTACTATTATGATGATCGGAGTATTCTGTTGTACCTATGTCTTGAATCGACCTGCATCGATAATTTTGCTCTCTATTTTCTTGGAAGTAACAATTAATCGAGTACGTGTTTCATTTTTTCTAATTTTTCTATACAGGGTGTGTCTTTGACTCGTACAAATATTTCCACAGTAGATTGTTTTGGTCGAAAGAAACACTTTTTTCCTTTGCATTTTTTCCGAATCATCTCGGTTTAAAAGATTCAGGCAGTTGAAGAATCATAAAAAATGGTATTTTCAGTTCTATCTCACAAACGGCTTTATCAAATCGAAAAATCATTGCATAAGTACCTTCTACATATGGAAGGTATTCTAATCCTTAATAAAATTTCTTCCCAAAGCTATTGGCCTTATTTATGAGAAATGACTAGGAAGAAATTAAGTGTTTAATAAATTATAATATTTGATATATTATTTTTCTCATATCTGGTTAATTTAGTGGTAGTGGTAAGCATAAAATGATATTTTCTTTCATATTTCGACTTCGTTCGCATCAACTTTCATATTTGTATCATCGAACTGACAATCAATATTCATTATAATTTTTGAAAATGAATAAAAGAAGATACTTTCATACCATTTACCATTTATCAGTCGATTGTCCTACTCGCATAACGAAATATCGGAAATATAACATTCTCTCATTTACATTTCTATTCTAGCTATGGGTCAGCTTTCATCTTTCTTCATCAGATAATATTGTCATCAAACATAATCTGAGGGAGACGAGGGAGTAAAAGATTATTTTTCAATATTTGGAATATCCATACAGAGCTCGACACCAGATTGGAATTAGGGGAATTTAACCTTGAAGGGAATGATTTAATTAGCATCACTGTTTTCAGAAATCTCACAAAGTTGACGTAGGTTCAGTACTACTATACCTTGATATCAAGACTGTATTATGTGTTCGCTAAATTTCAGAAGGAGCTAATTGGAATGCTCTTTATCAGCTTAGTCATTATCACAAAAAGGACACGAGTCAAGGCAATCTAATTAATACCAAAAAATACTATTAATTTTCCATTAAACTTTACAGAAATGTACAAATTGATCAAATTAACAGTGAAAGAACAAGACACAAACGCAATTCATTCATATCGGCAACAAAACAAGGGATAATGCCAATTTCTCGCCATGATCTTATTCCGAAGAGCAAGCGATCTTGATCTTGATCTAATATTTCAGGGATAAATGTTGCAGATCCTGGTCTTGTAGCTAATTTGTTCTAATTTCTCCCCAGTTGGTCCCCAACAGCATACGATGATGAATCGATTCTGTTACACGATTTGCAATTTTCGAACATAAAGCAGAAATCACCTTGGAACCGAATAAAAGCCTTCGACTCGTACAAATTTCTTAACAGTAAATTTTTGAGGTCAAAAGAAACACTTTTTTCCCTTACCATTTTTTCCGAATCGGCTCGGCTTAAGAGATACAGGCTGTTGAAAAACCTTAAAAAAAAATAATAAGGATAAATTCAGATGCATACCACCGGCTGATATGGATATCAACAAATGTCAAGATCTGAATTGAACTAGCCATCTAGTACGCCCCATCGAAGAAAAACAGATGCTGACCATGATTTCGTTCTCATTTGACCTCATCAAAGCAACATAGCTCACCGATGGAGAACGTTTGGAATTGATGGACCCTCATTCAATACTGGCAAGGGCTACTGAGTACTACCCGGTAACACAGCGACTACTGAGTACTAGACAGTTACCCAGAGAGCTTTAAGAAAATGTTATTTTAACAAACAGGTAATTCTAGGGGGGTCTAACCCTTTGCTCATTTTTGACCCAAAAAATCTAGATTTTCGAAATCGAATTTTTGTGATAGGGTGACTAAACTAAGGGAAATAGGCTTTCGAAATCTCTTTCGAGTTTGGTATCTATCAGGAAAATCATAGTAGATTTAAACGTGAAACATCCTAAAAACTAAACGAGCAACCTTTCTAGTGATAAATCTCGGTATTTCATCCACCCTAGCGGTTTCAACTGAACCCAACTTTTTGGGAATTTTTCGAAGGGCAGATTTCGATTATTTTTTCTTTCAGGATAATTATCATAGATCTAAATGTGATACATATTCTGATAGAGCAATTCTTCTAGTAATAAATATGAAAAGTTCATCTATCTCGGCGCAACCGTTCGGTCTTTACGAATTCTCAAGTGAATTTTGCAATTTTTGAAAAATGCCCTTTCCAAGATAAAAACCTGTAGGGGGATCGGCTTTCGAAATTGCACTCTATAGATTCAGCGTATTCAAAAACCTATATTTAAATACCAAATATCTGGCCCTGTTTTGGAGAAATTTTTTTTTTGTTTTTTCCCTTTTCATTTTCGAGTTGACTTCGCAGAGCTTTCTAGAATGCAATTCTCTATTGAATCATCAACTGTTTGGTTTTCTGAAATCTTCAAAACAAATTCTATGCACTCCTTATCCTTAAACAGTAATAGAACATCCTGATTTTCAGACAGAGTAGCAATTAGGTCATTTTAGGGGGGTCTAACCACTTGCTCATTGTTGACCCAAAAAATCGAGATTTTCGAGATCGAGTTTTTGTGCTAGGATGGAAGCCTAGGCAAAGCTGATTATAGAACCGGGAATCCCAATTCGATCAGACGAATATAAAAGGACATATCGCAGATTGAAATCTGCAATTTTTAAAAAATGCCATTTTCAAGATGAAAATCTAAACTAAGAGAAATAGGCTTTCGAAATTGCTCGCAATAGATTCAGCGTGTTCGAAAACCTGTATTTTCATACCATAATTTCAAATATCTGTCCCAGTTCAGCAGAAAATATTTTTTTGTTGACTTCGCAGAGCTCTTCAGAGTGCAATTCTCTATTGAATCATCAACTGTTTGGTTTTCTAGAATCTTCAAAACAAATTCTATGCACTCCTTATCCTAAGACAGTAATAGAACATCCTGATTTTCAGACATTCGGATATTTTCCAAATAGATCGAGACATTTGAATGAGATTCAGTGTGAAGGAAGACTTCATTAGGATGCTTGTACATTGCGATAATTACCTCATCTTCAGCAACTATGGTGACATTCTTAAGGACAATGACTCTCATATTTTTCAAGAAAAAAAAATAAACACTCCAAAATAAAATTAATCAAGAACAAATAAACTGGCAGAAATCTACATTCCGATTATAATATAGAAAGACTGCCGACATAAAAGGAGATCAGCGATAAACCGGTTTCGCCCTTATTTGAGCTCATCAGTATCGTACAACTAAACCAAAGATGCTGACCAAAGGAAGCAGAGAACCTTTTGTTAAAATCCAATAGCCCCATCAAAGTACTAAATAAATCGATGCACAACATGGCGTTCAACGATCTGAGCTTTCCCAGACATGGATACTCGAAAGAAGATATTTACGTACATTTATTTTTTCCCTTACTATTCAATTTAAAACAATAAAGTCTTTTCTCTAGGATGCATCACTTTTCGTCAAAAATGTAAAACCTTCCTTATGTTCAAAAAACTACGATTGTTAACTGTTTCATGGAAATGAGGCAAAAATTCTGAAAGCTAATTTCTAAAAACGGATATTATAAGATGTGACAACCTTTTGATATCTCAAGAATTGTTGAAAATGGTCACATCCATCAATGATACAAAATTCTAGTCTTCTCCTTATGGCATATAACAATCAGAGACAAATCTTTCAGAGGACTTCGATAATGATAACTTTAACTCATAGAGTTACACCCTGAATTTGTACACAAAATGTGAGAATCACCCTGTGAAAAGTGATGAAAATATGCACTCACAGAGTTGTTTTCCAGTTGCAGTGTGAGGAGTGTCAACTTTGCATCATTATCTTCTGCTTCACCAAAATTGGTGAGTAATCACTTTTGCAGATTCCATTATTGAAATTTATGTTCTAAAGCTTGTTCTTTACCTGAAGGGGCTTCACAGTGATAATTCTTTTAGTTTGTAGGTGTTTCTAGGTGATCTTCCATGGATATGACGCTTATTATCTATTGAAAACATGGGTACTCAAATAAAGATGATCGATCATGTCGAAGAGGTATACTCATGTGAAATACTCCAAAATACTTTTGTGTATTACTCTGTTACTTTTCTTTCCAACATTCTGAAAACATTAAGTGCTGCCAAGCTTCAAACTTTGTTAAATCTCACCTAGCTAGCAATCTTATGATTCTCCTGCATGTGAACCAATAATGTTTTGTGCGAAAAACAGTTCCTTATCCTTATCCCCATTGAAAAATCGTTGTCCCCTCGCCTTCGCAGAAGCTCCACACCCAAGATATGTACCTCCAACGTCTATAAGAACAATATCACTCTTGTGGTAAAGACTTTCTTCAAAGTTACACGATCGCTCTTCGTATCGAGGTATTGTAAG
The DNA here is from genome assembly GCF_907165205.1 of Coccinella septempunctata. Lineage (NCBI taxonomy): Eukaryota > Metazoa > Arthropoda > Insecta > Coleoptera > Coccinellidae > Coccinella > Coccinella septempunctata. The sequence continues at coordinate 39,567,527 of NC_058190.1, read as the reverse complement.
TAGATCGCGAGAGTCGTTGAGTGGTGAGTGATGTGATATAGTGCAGTGGTGTAGCAGAACACGCGCACAGGTTTTGGATTAAATTTTCAAAATGGTAAATATGGAATTCGAACCTATTGTTTATGGTCAGTGGTTGCATCTATGAAACTCTTTTGATCTAAGTGGATTCCTTCAACATCTAACCGCAAAAGGTCTCAAATGAGATAGCAAAAAAAAATATCACCGCATTATTAATAATACCCAAAATGAGGCGCAATCAATTTTTATAAGAATTTTTCGAATTGTCATTGGTCAGGATGGTATCCCAATTTGTATCTTCGTAATCAGAAAGTTCATCAACTGAAAAATTGATTACTAAAAAAAATATTTCAATTGAAATTTTTGCCCATCATGATATCCTGTTTTTTCCTGGAAACCTATTAAGGGTCATCTTCCCCAACATCTGAAACTCAAAGAATAAAAACAAGGAGGTTGAAAACAACACTTCATTCACTTCTGAACATCGATTTTTTTTTATGGCCGAAAATTGTAGAATTAATTATTGCAAATGAGAAAAAACGTAAAGATGATTACATTTGGTGTTTAAATGAAAGCTTTCTAACAAAACCAAACTTTACTGCCTGAAAAAATCTGTCTTCTTGATTTATTCCAAAAACTATTTTTATCAGATGAAAATTAAGTAGCTCACTTGAGAAAATGATGTTCATATCTATTTCTGATATCTGGTATCTTTTCCCTTTTCTGAATTAATTTGTGCCAGATGATTTTCTTGAAAACCATTGAGATTTTTTTACTCAACCTCTGAAAAACAACCATGAAAAATGACAGAATCTCCCAAAGTATCTTTCAATCCAGTTCTAAAACTTGTTATACGTCTTGCATTCTATCAAAATAAAACTTTTTCAGAAAGCTGAGACGAAAGCCTGACAGAATTAAATTGCCATTCAGGATACTGAGTAATTTTCTCATCAATTTTATGAACTACCTTCCTATTTGAATGTAGATCGTATACATTCAGAAATTGGAGAACTGAGGTCTGCAAATCATCCCATCAATTATTTTTGTCTTCACTAGTTGACCTATTTCTGAAAGGATACTGTTACTTTACCATTTTTGCCCATTTCTTCGTAGGAACAAGAACCTTAAGAACCTTATCATCTTGCCAAAATGCGTTATTCTCCAATTTTAAGACGAAAATGGTCTCAAAAGATTGCAGTAGACACCTTTATGAATAATTCGTGTTCAAATTCAATCCTGTTAGTATGTCCGGCCTCGACCAGTGTAACTTTCGGAAGAAAAGAGCTGGGAGCTGGGTATTTTGTAATGACTAGAATATGCCCAATGATTTCGAAACTAAAGACATTTGAAATTTTTGCTTCTCAAAATTCGATGAAATTGAAACTCGGTTAATAACAATTGGTAATAAAACAGAGGTGCGAGTCGTACCTACCTATCACGAGAAAAAAATCATCAGAAACATTCAGTTTTCAGTCGAGTATTTTTTTCAAGCAACTCTAGGCAAGTTCATTGCATGAATGGGTGAACTCTCTGGTTATGAATTTGGGCAGCACCTGATGTCTGGTCAGTGCTTTCCCTATCTTTTTGATACGAATATAACGATGATTTCTAGAGCAGCTCTGGAGCAACCTATATCATCAAACGATGTTAATGTGAATACGAAAAACCCCCACATTATAACTGAGAATAAAAAAAGGAAGGTCATATTTTCAGATGAAATTCAATAATTGAATTGGAAAAAGTACATGTTTCTCCTAGTATAATTAGATATTTATCATTAATCAACAATTGATTTCTGCAAAAACCCTCAGAGTCATCAAATCCTTCTTTGAGGGAATCATATTTTTATTAATTTGATCAACCTGCTTTCAAACATACCCCTTCAAGTTTGATAACAAGAAATATATGGGTCAAGTGACCATTATTCAAAGGTCTTTTCAATCTGAAATGCGTTTTTTTTATTGGAATCAATAAAATCACCTCATAAGCTCGTTTGGCACATGAAAATCCCATCATTGTTCTAAATTACCTGAATCAAAATAAAGTTGATGGTATAATTTGACATGGGTAGACATTTCGATTATAATATGGGCGAATGATGTGGAAGAATTGCATTCGAATAAGACATTATAACGGTAAAATATGTGTAACTGTATGAGGAAAATGATTCATTTATTCGCCTTAATTATGGAAACGTTGATTTGAATATTTCGGTCAAATCGGATATTCCGTATATATACAGAGAGTGTCTTTGACTCGTACAAATATTTTTACGGGTATATTCTAGAGGTCAAAAGAAACACCCCTGATAAAAAGATATTGCTATTTTAAGTCTTCATAATGAGCTGTGTCACCCCTGGAAAAACAAAATTATATTCAGAATAACTAGCTAAATCTGTTACACTATACATCTGTGGATCTTTTAAACAGATGAGTATTCAGCCAAAGTATCCATTTTTTCAAATTTCACAGATAGATACTTTTTAATTTTTGAACATCAAAATACTCGAAAACGGCTCATTATACTAGAAAATATGAGGAATATTTTTATTTTACGAAACGTTCAAATATTCTTTGGATAGCGTCCAACTTGGTTTCAAGAGTTGGTTTCTTTGAATTTTTGGTATTTTTATGGTACGTAATGGTCATAATGAGAAAAGTGAAAGACGTGGGTGATATCTTATGTTCGAAAATGATTTAACAAATAAGTGTTGTTATTCCGAAAATTCATTTCATTCTATAAAACCGTTTGTGAGATAGAACTAAAAATAAAATTTTTTATGAGTTTTCAAAAGTCTCTATCTTTCAAACCAAGCCGATTCGATAAAAAAGTGTATTTTTTTGACCACAAGTATTTACTCTTAGAATGTTTGAAAAACTAAAGGAAGAAAAACTAGTATTTTCAGATGGAAAAAAATGATTTTGAGAAACCGCTGGAGATTTATTTTGCACTATTTTGTTTTGAGGTACCTACCTACATGATTCAAAAAAGAATCTTTCTTATATCATCTCACCCGTTGCACAAAAAATCACTACAACATTTATTAATTTGCCAAAAATCACCAAACAACAATTGTTAAAGATCAATCAAAAAGCAACCACAAAATCTCCTTTGAAATTCTTTCATTTATTCTTTAGATTTTTCTTAGAAACCAGAAAACTGACAAAAATGAAATTGAGCTGACATTCTATGGAAGCGAGAAGGCAATAAAAAATTGGGGGTGTTTCTCTGTATTGTCAGAATGATTGATGATTTTTTTTTTCTCAAAAGCTTTTACTTTTAGCAAGAACCTATTCGTTCAAAATGAATCAAGCTATCAAAAGTTAATTATCCAACGGTGTTATATGCTTGTTGAAAAAGTTTCTTGCGAAATAAATTTTAGGGCTTTTTTGGCTTTTTCTACCTCTTACAATTATTAGGGACACCAACAAAATATTTCTTGGTTGCCTTCCCGGTACCATATAATGTCTCTCCAATTTAATTGTTTTTTTCATTTTTCTGTTTTCTTAATAGCTTTTCGATTTCCAATGTTAGGGAGCTGTATCTAAGCAGAGGCTACTCAAAAAAAATTAGGAAGACCGAAGACCTATATTATTTTTTGACAAAGAATTGTCTCATATATTTTTCACTACTATTCATTTACACTCTGTATAGAAGTTTTTTGTTGTTCATAAAACAGGAGAAATTTGCAGATCTGTTTATTTGCTAGAGACATATTTTTGAGAATAACAGTGAAAATTGATGAATATAGTAGAAATGAGACCTAAAATGCAGTAGAAGGCTGTAGTCACTCATAAGTCATATTATTTTCATTCTCGAAATTGGTTACTTCACGTTCGTAGTAAACTCTGAGAGATATTTTATTTTCGAAGTTCATACTTCTAGCGCAAATGAACAGATACCTACAAAATATTTATTTTTGTTATCTCCATTGAAAATTACTTCAATTTTATGGCATTCTCCCTCTATACCCTACTGAATTTTTCAATAATTAGGATCGCTGTAAAAGAAGAAAGAATTAGTACTCCACAATAAAAAAAACTCGAAAGTTATTGAGAACGAGTAGAAAATGTACTATACAGACTGTATCTGAAAAATGAGTGAGTAAAAATTAAGACTTTAGGACAACGACAAAAATTCTACTATGCAAGTACATCAAGTACTGAGAGTACTCAAGTATATGCAACCAGAGTTTGTCTGTCAGACCATCCAGTCTGTTGCTCAAAGTCCAAGAAATATTTCGATCTGTATGAAAATGTGCATCGATTTATTGAGGAGATAGGAGAAATTAAACGAATGCATGTTGCGTAAATCTCTCAACGATATCATTTTTCACTAGGATATCCCTTTCTAACGCCGGCATTTGGATCATACGGACACAGAGATCAATTAGACCGTGAAAAATCAAGAGTGCTAATGCGGTTCGGACTCTTTGAACTCGTTCAACTAAAACGTATAGAAACCTGACGTGGTTTAACCCGTGGTATGAAAATTGTTCATATCGCGAGTAATTATCCTGATCATTCCGAGTGTGGAAAGTAGAAAACGGAAAAAATCTTCATTAGAGACAAAGGAATCCCGTCGTGTTTTAACGTGACGAAAAAATTCAGATTAATTGTATAATTGTAATATATCTTCGTGAGGAGCGACTGTTAAATTGCTAGCCTGCAGAGTTGAATGCGGATTTAATTTCATTAGGAGATTTAGTAGGATTCTGGAATTCTCTATAGGAGTTTTTCAATCAACTATGGAGGCTTTTAATGATAAATAAACTTATATAAATGAAGGTAAATACCACCATATGTCACAGTAGTTATTATAATAGAAACAGGAATTCCGCAAAATTCCTAAGATAAATGACCAATTTATCCACTGATGTTGAAATAAAAAATTGATAATGCAGTTCCCTGGAAAAACATGTTATTACCGAACCCCTCAATCGATCAAGTCAAAGCACAAAAATCATATTAACGAACTATGAAAATGATTGAAAGAGGACAAAAGTTAAAAAAATTTTTTTTTTAGTAATTTGCTTAATCGTACTTACATCGTATATTTGTACATACAGGGTGAGTCTTCGAAATATTTTAACAGTAGATTCTTGAGGCCAACAGAAACACTTTTTCTAAACCATTTTTTCTGATTCGACCCTGATAAAAAGAAATAGACATTTTGAGTTTTCATAATGAGCTGTGCCACCCCTGGAAAAATAAATGACTTTCAGAATAACTAGCTGAATCTTTGATTACATATCTGCGGATCTTTCAAACAGAGTTGCATTTAGCCAAAGTACCAATTTTTCAAATTTCACAAAAACTTTTTGAAACATTTTTGAACATCAAATTACTGGAAAACTGCGCATTATCTATAGGAGAAAATATGAAGAATACCTTTATTTTACAAAACGTTCAAATATTCATTCGGTAGCGTCCAATTAAGTTTCAAGAGTTGGGTTCTTTGGAATTTTGGTATTTTTATTATACGTAATGGTCATAATAAGAAAATTGGAAGACGTGGGTGATATCTTGTGTTCGAAAAAAATTCATCAAAATAAATGAAAAACTATATTCTAAAATTCATTTCCTTCGATGAAATTGTTTGTGAGGACTTAAAATAACATTTTTTTATGGTGCCGATTCGGAAAAAATGGTAAAGGAAATGATTGTTTCTTTTGACCTCAAGAATCTACTGTTAAGATACGAGTCAAAGACTCACCCTATATAATCTTCATATACTACCCAAAAGTATATTCATTCGCTTCCAAACTAAGCATCGGGACAGTACGCGTCAAAATTATGGAACAAATTCATTTTCTCAGAAGAAAAATATTTGGCAACAAAATCCTGAAACGGGTCGATTTTTGTTTCACTTTTACCAAATTTTGATTCATTTTTGAAGGATTTTTGTTGCACCCTATGCCATACCCATCGACCCCCTAAATTTTTTGAGTAGGGAAAGTGGGTCATGTGGTACTTTTTTGGCCAAATATTTTTCTTCTGAAAAAATGAATGTTCCATAATTTTGAAGCCCACTGTATTTATTTTATTTTTATGTAATTTGCTCATTTTATTTCTTTCCTTCCACAGACCACACAAGACCTAGATTCGGTTTGTTCCGCTTTAAATTTGTCAAAGAAACACCTCTTTTAGAGACTTCAAAGTCGAAGTTTGACGAAAACTATTAAATGGCATTTCTACTCTTTCGTAGTTTAATCACATTTGAAATTTCAATTCAAATATTCGAAGGATGCCAAAGGTTCATTTTTAGATTTCTTAGAGCACGAGATGTTTCATTTGTGATAAATTCGAGTAACTGTTCTTTTTTAATATTCCTGATTGAAAAAATTGCTGTATTTTGGGTCATAAAATAACATCTTATACACATGCAGCATTCTTTTAGATCCGTAAAGACTGACTTGACGATTCAAAAACTACCTACCTTTCTTCGAAAAAGATAAAATCAAGTAAAGTTTGTTGCTGACTGTAACTTCAGGTTCACGTCTTTCTTCAAAAATGTGACTGTTTCAATTTCCAATCCAATTAGACCTTTTTCTGAAAAAATTTAAAAAATTGCCTTGTAACAATGTCTGATTTCACACATTTATCCACTGCGAAGAGTAACCCAAAGAAATGCAGACATTTGAAAGTTACCGTGGAGAAACTTGAAACCGGACATGTAAAGCCATAATTTGATCTACTTCCGCCAGCTAGTATTCGATTTGCCCGAGGAGATCGGAATTGATAACACTTGGATTCATCTGGTTCTTCATGATAATCAAGAATATCGCAACACTTTTAATCACTGCACTTACGAGAGAACAGATAGGGAGGTGTGGTTTATAATTAATCAGGAATTTCACCTATCCCATTTCGTACGATAATAATTAAACTTTAATAATCAACCAGTATCTTCCCTACTACTTGAGTTATACTTCTAGTCGTTGGAACTAGAGTGAAAAAAAATTATTTTATAGAAATTCTGTCTTTAGAATTCTTGCTTTCTCAATGGCCCCTGTACAGGGTGGTATTAAATGGCAGCTCCGAAACAGCATTTTCGATCACGATTTTTAAAATAGGTATGGGTAATCGCCCTCTATCTTCTTTTGTTGTCGAGTTCTAAGCGAAAACTCAATTTTCGGATATTTAAATTGGTGTCTCTCTCTCTCATGAAAGCTTAGTTATATCGAAAAACAAATGATACATTTTACACAACACACAGTCACTTTTTCATCTGAAATACAGTGGCGTAGTCAAAGATTGTTATCTAATATATAAAATTCTCGTGTCATAGTTTTCGTTACCATACTCCTCCGAAACGGCTTGACCGATTTTGATGAAATTTTTTGTGCTTATCCGGTATCTATGAGAATCGGCCAACATCTATTTTTCATCCCCCTAAATGTTAGGGGTAGTCCACCCCTAAATTTTTTTTTGTATTTTTTAGACAAAATTTTTAATTTCTATTTTTTTATGATACAACATACAAAAATACATACAATCCTCAATTTTCACCCTTCTACGATCAACCCTTATTTTTTAATAGCCATTTTAGTAATTTAATCATTAGGAAATTATTTATATGGCAAAACAACGTTTGCTGGGTCAGCTATCTATGAGAATCGGCCAACATCTATTTTTCATCCCCCTAAATGTTAGGGGTAGTCCACCCCTAAATTTTTTTTTGTATTTTTTAGACAAAATTTTTAATATCATATTTTTTATGATACAACATACAAAAATACATACAATCCTCAATTTTCACCCTTCTACGATCAACCCTTATTTTTTAATTTTAGTAATTTAATCATTAGGAAATTATTTATATGGCAAAACAACGTTTGCCGGGTCAGCTATCTATGAGAATCGGCCAACATCTATTTTTCATCCCCCTAAATGTTAGGGGTAGTCCACCCCTAAATTTTTTTTTTATTTTTTAGACAAAATTTTCAATTTCTATTTTTTTATGATACAACATGGAAATTATTTATATGGCAAAACAACGTTTGCCGGGTCAGCTAGTATTGTTATAATCGTCAATGGATTCTACTTTGATAGTGACTGTTGAATGTAATATGTATTTGTTTTTCGATATCGTTAAAACTCTCTGAGACAGAGACACCAATTCAGAGTTCCGAAAATTTAATTTTCACTTATAACTTGAGAACTAAAGAAAATAGAAGTTTTTTTATTTATGTTCTCGAAATCGAGATCCAAAATGTGCCGCCTATTTTTTACTAGCAAGTGCTCTGGTAACTGTAACTGTAAATCAGTTACAGAGCTTCTATCCCATCAAATTTTACCAGACTGTTCAAACATGACCTTTCTATCAAAGTTTACAGATAATATATAGGTAATCTTTGCTTCATCACAAAGAAAGAATTATATCACTAACTGTAATTTGTAGGAGTCAATAAAATAATTTCTAATTTGGAAAATGCTACAAAACATCAACAAACGTCCCATACCTACTGGGCTAGCTGAAATTCATAGTGAATCCAACATTCACTTTAAAGTTTGAAGAATGGTCTTCGCAGATAGATCAATGTGTTAAATTTGCAATATTTTCCCTACTGGACTTACACTGAGTTATAACCTAGTATTTCATGCAATTCATTATTCAAGTATCAATTTAAAAAGCACTGTTTTGCGGTTGAATAGAAATTTAGAATCAGTTAGTTATTCATGAATATGGAATGATATTTCGATAACTTTCATAAAAAATACTGGGTCATATATCATTGGTATTCACTAAGAGTTCTAAAGGCAAATAGCATTTGAATAATAGAGAAGAACTCTTGAGGTGATTACATATAAGAGTTCTTCGTGGTTCTTTATCTAGTTTTCATAAAAAGAAGCCTCAAAATTGGATCACAGATTTTTGACAATCGTTTTTTCTTGAGAGATTTCAAATTGTCTGGAAGTGAAGACCAATTTATATATCTACCTCCAGAAAATTATTTCGTGAATGTAAAATGGTTATGAAAATTTCTTTCTTCTATTCTTCTATTAATTTCCTCTGCTATAATAATGATGGAAAATATATTGTACCTAATTCTCAAGTGATCATTGGCTCAAAATAGAAACTGTACGAATTTCAGAAAAGATTGATGATGATTTCTTTGATGACCGAATGTATGAAAGCAAAATACAGGGTGTTTAGTTCTATCTCATAAACGATTTTATCGAATGAAATGAATTTCGGAATATAGTTTTTCAGTTATTTGATGTTTCTTTTTCGAACACAAGATATCACCCACGTCTTCCAGTTTTCTCATTAAGACCATTGGTACGTACCATAAAAATACCAAAAATTCAAAGAACCTAGCTCTTTAAACTAAGTTGGACGCTATATAATGAATATTTTATCGTTTTGTAAGATAAAAGTTTCCTTTATATTATCTCGTATAATGCGTTCAAACATTAAAAAGTATCTGTGAAATTTGAAAAATTGGCTACTTTGGCTGAATACAACTGTGTTTAATATATCCACCGATATGTAATGTCACAGATTTAGCTATGTACTCTGAAGGAAATTTTGTTTTTACAGGCATGGCACAGCTCATTATGAAAACTTAAAACGGCTATATATATGTATCTTTTTATCAGAACCGAATCGGAAAAAATGTTATGAGTAAAATATGTTTCTTTTGATCTCAAGAATCTACTGTTAAAATATTTGTACGAGTCAAGTACTCACCCTGTATGCGTCACATAATTTTTCTCAACCCAGATACAACTTAAAACATTCAATTATATTATTTTCACTACATTAAATTCTACAAATCACTACGAGTTTCACCGTCAGACAAAAATTTTTAGTTGTCTGAGGTAAAATTTTCACCTTAGGGATTGTCTTGTAGTTTGGCGTTTAAGTTCAGATGAAAGAACATGTAATTTTGTAAGTACCTACCATAAATCTAAGTAGGAGAAAGCGGATATCCAACTATTTCCAACTGATAAAAAGTTATAGGTATAGGTAATGGCAGTTAAAAAGGCCCAAGTATATTAAGTTAACGATCTCAAATCTAGGCAGGAGGCTAAAAGAGAAATTCAGCGATGCACAAATGCAGCATGAAAGAAAATGCAATATTATACTACGATTACAAATTGCAAATGATATGGTACTGTAGTATTAACCATCGTTATATTGAATCATCAAAATTGAATTATCTTTCAACATATTTGCCATTATTTGCATATAGTGAAGAAAAAAATGAGTGAATCTGATGAAAAAATTATATCAAGAGTGTCAAAAAAAGCCAGAAATGTGTTGAGAAAATGAAATAATCAAGAGCTCATAAAGATAAGAATTGTTGCTGAATACCCCACTTCCCAATAACTCACAAATAAAGAGCTCTCTCATGAAGCATACATTAATTCATTATTTTCTTCGGGCAGTATATTTTAAATTGTCCACTAATTCCCTATAATCAAATTTTTCACTAGGTCGTAAAGAGACCGACTTTTTCCTGTAATAATATCGATACAACTATCGTGATTGGAATTAATTGTATACCTGGTACAGCTTGACTCAGGTAACCGCCCACAGGTTGAACAATGAGAATATTAAGTACCTATAGAGCGAAAGAGTTTGTCTGGCCTGTGTTGCATAATAACTGGTGCAATATGAGACGGGGCAAATACCAAGTTGAGCAAAAGATATTTGTTGCTGTGCAGGAACGACCTACAAAGTGTCATTACCGGTTTATTCGTACGAATTTTACTACGTTTAATGAACTGAGTGTTGTGTAATAAGTATGAGAATTGTATAATGATTGATTGGCGTAATAACCAATAACCATACTCACCCTGTATAAGCTGGGGTCTTTACGTGAAGACTTGCACGAGGGAATTTTGAATAACTGAATACAGTTGTGAATTCAAATTCTGGAATTCACAAGGTGTTACTTCTCCTTAGTTCCATTTATTTTCTCAATTTATTTGGTCCAAATTAGGCATAGGTATTGAACAGATTCTTTTTTCAAATACGCTTATTAGAAATAAAGTGATATAAGGATAAGGCTGTGATATTGCAGCGTCTTGTTGAAAAAATTAATGTACAGATTATCAGTACTCAAATTTCTTCAACAAAAAATTGCCCCTGCAAGTGATAGCAAACGAAACTATAATTCTGTAAGAAGATGGTCCATACTACCAAAAAATTAAAGCCAACCTCATCAAAAGAAACTAGTGAAATTATATCTTGGTCTGGATTCTGAGTCGAAACGAGGAACAAATTCTGTTGTAACGTCGTCAATACTAAATTGAGAATCATCAGAGAAGTGCCAATTTTCAAGCATCGTTTGTTTATGCACATTAGGAATGCAGAGCCGAAAAAACTCAGTTTTGATGACGGTTAATCGAATCAAATACCGTGAACCGAAAAGATTTAATTGGAGAAGTCAAGATTCCTTGAAACTATTAACAACATAGTGACCTATTTCTTTATTCGAGTTTCAAAGCATTCTTAGTATGCAAATGAAGGTTTGGGAATAATGGGTGATGATACCTGATGATGGACATCGCTTTTAGCATGATCTAGGAGATGAATAAGTCGTCGAAGATATTCTTGGGATACTGTGAAGAGTTTTCTAGTCATGTCGGCATGTCATGCTATATTTTTTCGATTTTGTACTTTTCCCAAACCGTTTCCACGAGGCAGAGAAAACTGTATTATCTTGAATAGAAGTATAGCAATACTTCGAGAAACATAGTCTAGCTTATGATTATTTTTCGATGTAGGTAGATATTTGCAAGTGCTTACAAAAAAAATTTCATTTTATACATTCGTTCGTTTTCGTAATGTTCCTCTAGAAAATCAAATGATTTCGAGGAAAGAAAATGTTTAACAAATTAGGTCAAATTTCCCAAAAGCTCTTGGAGTTTCCTTTGTCTGTAGAAATACAGCATGAATCTACATTCAAAAACGGAATTACTTAATATAATTTTCCACGTAAAAGCTTTTGTATCTAAGAAAGTTGAATTCAAAATTGATTTTTGAAAGTTTTTCATATCGCATATGGTGAAATAAAATAAAAGCACCTACTCCTTCATAATAAATAAAATAAAGGCAACATTCACGTAGTAACATTGGCATTTGATTTTCTAAATCAAATTTTCATAGTGAATTGCACAAAAATAAATGAAAACACCTACCTGAAAATCAGGAATTTCTGAAAAACAATTCGATTTAATTGAAGCTGTTGCTCAAAGATGGCATATTTCTGTAGTTTTCAGACCCAAACAAAAGTATAGGTTGCAACCATGTGCACTTTAAAAATCTTCAATCAACTTTAGCAAGGTGACACTAAGATAAATTTGTGCTTAGTTCAGGAAGCTTTTTCGAAGGATTTAACAAAGTTTACTTCTCAGAGTACCGCCTAACCTCTGTATTTTTGTAGAAAAGCCATGATAGCATCTAAAATGGTGAAACTAAAAAACGTCTCTACAAGCTTGTTTCTTCCTAGAACGCGGCTTGTCCACTAACCAATCACAACTATTCAATTATTTCCACTTGCTAACTCAACCAATTCAAATATCAAAATTGAATGAAATGAATTTCAAATAAAAATGATATTCATTATCCAATCATCAGAGAATTCTCCACGAATCTTTGCTTCCTCATTGGAATCGAGTCAATAAGATATTCAATTGTATTTTCATTCACGAGTTAACAACTTAAAAAAATTGCTTGTGGTTGCGGCGTTATAAAATGAAATTTCTCATTATATAATTTGCCATCTGTATGCACGGATGGTTCATTAAACATCATTAGAACTGTGATTTTGACATTCTGATACTCGAAATATTCAATTAGAACTCCTTCAAGCCAATCCATGATCTTTGCAGTATGATAGAAGAATAAATTCCATATGAAGTTACAATGATTACAAAATATTCTACATCTTTGATTGGCCAAGCCATCATATTATGTGACTTTCAAATCTGAAGATTACTTCTGTTTGAGTAACCTAACATCATGTTAGGTGTCCCATGAAAGGGACACTACATGTAACCGTATTGCCCAAGCACAGAATCAAAAATAAATGTTTTTTTGCTATACATGATATAAATGAAAAGTTGCGAAAAATGTAAGGATTGATTCCTCGTCAAAAAAGTCTTTCATATAATTTTTTTGAGCACAGCCCCTGCTTGGGTAAAAGCAAGATAACTAAACCCCTCAAGATGACCTAAAAAACAATGTAAATTTTGGATTTTTAGACCTTATTTGTATGAAATAAATCAAGCTATCAAAAATTAATTTTCAAATGGAATAATATGAATCAGGAAAAAAGTTTCTTACCGAAAGTGGTGGCTTTTTCTAACCCTTGCAATAGGGGAACCAAATCTTCTTATTGCCTTCTCACTCCCATAGAACATCTACTCAATTTTTTTCAACACTTGCTTCCATTTCATGGTATATTCAAGAAACATATATTCTCATGATAAATACTCATAAACTGTTTCGGACTTCCTTGACCTCATCAGCGTGAGACGGTCAAGGACAGCAATTAAATGACACTCAGTTTATGAACGCCGCCAAACATTTCATCAACAATTAATGATTTTTAGTTTCAAAGTTTTGTAAAATGAAATGTTCATTATTTTTTACAGAAGTTGACTAATACAATCTGACTAAATGGACAATTCACAGATTAAAGAACATGTTCTAACTCATGATCCTACTACCATACCTTTATTGTACTTGCTTCTTTCTAATCTTCTTCTCGAAAATTATATTCGCTTGAGAAATTTCATCGAAATTTGATTTTTCAATAGACATATCATAGTCTGTTATTTAGATATCCTAATTCTACGAATTTGCTCAGGTTTTTATGAGCCACCTTTGAAAAACAATTACAGTACGTCAGTTGGTATTTTGGAACCATACGATGAGATAGATGAATAATAATTATTTCAATAAGCACATTTCATCCCTCCATAAGTAAGTTTTAATGAAAATTTCACATCAAGATCTGTGATGCTACTTTATTGAACATAAAATCAACAATGAGCAGATACATAACTAACGTCCAGTTGCAGGAAAGTCCATTAAAATTTAATACTTCATTAAAATTTTAATCCTCCATTTTCCCCTTCAAAAATGACAGTTTTGAATTTTGATAGGGCATCAAATCTTAATGGACTTTCCTGCAACTGGGCCTAAATCGTAATAGTTTTCGTGAAGCAAACAATTCTCATTCGTAAAAGCAACATTTCTTTATATCCAATTTTCAAATGAGCTGATATTTTTGGAAAAACTATTTCATATAGTATAGTATTGTTTTGGTACAGATGTGTACATACGATGATAGTCATTTGTATGGGTTTGTTACATTGTAAGCCCTATATTCAATTGACCTTGTCTCATTGTTCAAACACATTAATTACGTGCCTCTATTACAAGCATTTTTGTAACTTTTTTTCGCAATCCTTAACGAACAAAAACCCATAATATGAGGACGTGAATGTTGGAACCCTTGCTCAAATCGAAATTGTTGAGTTTCAGATCACGCCTAATGAAGGTGCTAATGATACAATGCGTACTCCGAGATTTGAATATTAATTAATTCGATCCAGCATAAGGAATTGAATGTAGAGTGGACATTGCATTGGTTCGTCAAGGTTATCGTTCGTTTATTTTCTATTCATGAAGAAGAGGTGAATATCTTTAAAATGAAAGGGGGGATATTTATGAAACTTTGAATGCAAGTAAAATGAAGCATGTACATTAACTGTACCCTGTAATTTTGCTTATATTTTATATCCCATCCCTGTGTATCATCCACTTGAGCATCAACTTGAATCAACCACTAAAAACTTGTCTGCTATCATTATGATCGTAACATAAATTGGAGTTTCTCTTCATTATATCCTGCTTGATAAAGGAAGTGAAGTTGCTCTTGTAATTCTTGGGGCTATTGTCTAAATTCTTGAAGCATGAATACCACAGAATGCACTAGACTTGCACTTGCATTTAATCCGTATAACGAACATTACATAAAGGATACTTGATGAAGTAAAATCCCATTTTACATCCGGAAAAGGCCAACTACGAAGAATGTCTTGCACTTAACACTTTGGAGGTGAGTGTAGACATAAGAAATGAAATAAGAATTAGAAATAAACAAAATAAGGACGCCCTATGGCCATTACGTGATTGATTTCTGTGTCAATTTTATTACTTCTTATTCCTTATTCTATTCGCTGTATAAACAAGCATATAAGCTAAATACAGCAGGGTAATGTTCGAATGCGCCAGTAGAGTTTGTTAACGGTTTCGGAGTAACTTTTTTTCTCATAATCCAGGAGAAAAACTGGTTGCATTTGGATTGATACTCTGGAGATAGTTAGCAAGTACTGATACGAAGAAAACAAATTGCATATCTAAAATTACTCTACATAATATGACACGAATATAACATACGAATTTACTACTACTACAAATTTTGGCGATTTCTTCATGCATGAGAATGTGTTTTATTTTTTTAACCGGAAACGGTGCCTCGTACAGCAAAAAGTCAGGAGACCGAATTTGCTCCAAATTGAATAAGGATTTAAATAGTAATTTTTATTGACGGAAAAACCAGTGGCGTATCATTTTTTCATCTGAAAATATTCAGTCTCGCTGCAGTACGGACGACACTGGTAAAATAGAAAAGAAATGATATTATGCAAAAAGTGCTCCTTGACGTACAAAACCTATGTCCCAAATTTCATAAAAATATTTCAAGCAGTGTGAAAGTTATCAATGGAAAACATTTTTTTTCTATAATTTCAACACCCCGTATCTCGGAGAGGAAACATTTCTCGACATATGTTTATATGACAAACTAGGGCTTATTTTTGATGTAGAATACGTGGTTAAATTTTCTTGGTTACGATCTGGACCACCCCGTATAATGAATATTCTTCTAATTTAACATCCTGTAGATGGTCTTTTCTCCACTGATCTCTGTGGTCACGAATATCTTCATTTTTCAGTGAAATACTCATAAATACCAGAAATGGAGGAAACTTTCCTTGCTGAGGATGCTTTGGTCATGAAAGGGTTTTTATCAATTTTTGAATTCGAATTTACACTTTTTTTTATAAGATTTGAGTTCAATGGCACATCTACTTACACTTCGGGAGTGATTGAAATCCTACAAAAGGCATTTTTTCGATAAAAGAATATCAATAACTCCTAAAGTCTATAGCCATTTTAAGTTTTTATAATGAGATGTGCCCCCCCTGCAAAAACAAAATTACCTTTAGAATAACTAGCTAAATCTGTGGCACTACACATCTGTGAATCTTTTAAGCAGTGTTGTATTCAGCCAAAGTACCCGATTTTCAAATTTCACAGATACATTTTTATATTCGAACATCAAATTACTCGAAAACGGCTCATTATGCGAAAAAACATGAAGAATACTTTTATTTTACAAAACGTCCAAATATTCCAAAATTCATTTCATTTGATAAAACTCTTTGTGAGATAGAACTGAAAATAACATTTTCTTATGGTTTTTCAACAGCCTATATCTTTTGAGCCGAGCCGATTCGTCAAAAATGGTGAAGGAAAAAAGTGTTTCTTTCGACCTCAAGAATCTACTGTTAAAATATTTGTACGAGTTAAAGACGTAGGGAAAAGATGCTGTCAGAGAAATAACCTTTCAACTTTCAAATTTCACCAATATCCTGGAGTTTCAACATCCTCAATGAATTAATTGAATCAATCCGGAAATATTTTGTTCATATGACGGAAATTGCAAAATTCCTTTTACCGATATGTCATCTCGCCCAATTCTAACGTAACCAAAATCCGCTTTCTATCCAAACAGAATTTCCGATCGATAAATTTGATCGAAAGTGAAAATGAGCCCATTCGTAACAATATAGAATATTCAGTATTCAAATGTGACCACTTTCCATCATTTTAATAAACATTTTATTAACGTTTTGTCGCCAACACGCTTTAAGCGAGAAAATATTTTTTTGACCGCAACATCCGGAGCCATAACAGCAAACCCACTTCCATTTATTAACAGACCCGTGAACGATGAAGGTTGAGGAAAGTTCAGGAGAATATAATGGCTGGCGGCTGGCTTATCCTTCGAAGCAAAACGAGAATGTCAATTCTAACCGAGTAAATGCTATTAAAACTGGTTCTGATGGTGAAATCTGATTACCTATTTAATTTCCATACTGTTTAAAACAAGCATCGCTCGGTTATTGGTGTTTACGCGAAAAAACGCCAACAGAAGGCGAAAGATCTGAAACAATGAAGCTAGAAGGGTATCAAAATTACTACCCCTTTGTAGCCCAAATGCATTTACCTCAACTTCTCAACAGAATTCAAATATCAAATGACTGCTTCGCTGAAAACCTCTCCTGTATACAAGATCGATACACAGGATAGTTGGTGAAAATACTATGGTACTAGACTCTAGCTAAACTATTCTTAGAATATTTTATTCTTTGAGGATTTCTGAAAAACCGCTTCATTCAAAAAATGTAGGATGGAAAAAATTGCCATCGTTCCAACATTTTATCATCAAGAAGTACAAGGAGAGTTGCTTCATCTTCAATAAATCTTCAAAATGACTTCCCCCAGCATACAAACATGCAAATAATTAATCATCATTACTCAAATTTACACGCAGTATAAAATTTTCTTTAACCGAAAGAGAGTAATTCAAACTAATAATCGGCCTGTGCTCATTATGTTTAAAATTGAATTACTATACTCCATTCACTTTTATTTTAGCACTCGGTTGGCCATGGAAATTTGGCACATTTCACTCTGTATAGTACGAAAATGTGGGGTTATGAAGATTGTCAAAACATTTTTGGGTTTTAAATCAACGCTTTGTTGACCGTTCTACGTAGAAGTTTCTGTTATTACGTATTTTATCACAATGCCGAATCTCTTCAGAAAATATGTGACGAACATAATTGAAGTTTATACAAACTGATTGAAGGCATACCATTTGCATGGAAAATACAAAAGATCAGTATAATATCATAATATGCACTAGCTTGAGGAGAGTTGAAGTTAATGTTCGTTATCTTCTTTGGCTGAAGTTTGAATACACGTTACATCAGATTTCAAAAATATTAACCCGAAGATGAAATGCATATGATGCAGTGGTTGGGAATAGGTATCGCCCGAAGGAATTAACAGATAATTGCAAGAATGATAAATTCTTCAACAAAAATCATCTTGCATCAATGTAAGTAAAAGGAAGTTTCAAGTCAAGATGAACTTCACCTTTGAACAAAAATTTCACATGAATAAACAATTAACAAGACAACTGGCGCGTATTTGTGGCTGTTCATCTTAATACATTGATATAATAATAATAATTTGGTACCTATTTATTGGTACCTTAAGACATTTACAATGTATAGGACAAGTCATGTGAAAAATAGAAAAATCAATTTTCGGGAACTTATTTTACGATGACATTCATCGAAAATCCTGTAGTAACTTTTCGCGTTAATTCACTCAAACATAAAATTCTCCATTGGGTCTCCCAATAGAAGGAAATTCTTTGTCATCCTCTTCATTCACAATCTTTCTGATTGTGGAAATATTCTGCTGAAATACCTATAAGTCGTTTAGATTCAGATGAAACATTATATAAATTCTCTTACATTGAATATGTTCGCTACCGGCTGACGTATTGTGGATTTTAGAATATCAGGGTATAACTATTTGAATGAGCGGACCTGAATTCTAAATAGCACCCCCTGAAACCCCGTCTATTTTTTCAATCACTTTCGGCATTTTCGTAATATTAATTGATATAAGTTGTGGCAGCGGCGTTATGACAACCTTACTCCGTTTTAGTTACAAAAACTTGAGAAAATTATTTCATGACCAACCGACTGCTAAAATAAATGTGAATGGAGTATATCTCTGATTTACTGAACTTATTCCAAGTAAGAGACCCACACTTCTTGTTATATTGTACAATAAAGTTGTTAACACGATTTCCTTAACTTTCAGATCCTTCCCAAATCATGGATGTTCGGCATCATCTTCTATATCATACTTCCGGAATCAATCCTCGAAAACACTGGTCCAACATATGATACGAGTGACTGGATACCAATAGTGCCAGATAATGCTAAATCCACCAACAGAGAAAGCAAATCTTCGGACAGAATACTCAATATAGGTATTTCAGAAGAGAAGTTCATAGGCGAACAAAAATTACCAGTCAAGAAGACCTACGTTACTCCTCACAAACCGAGGAAAAATCCTCACATAAAAAGATCTCCCAACCAGAGACCTAGGATCAAATTGGAACAACCGTATAGGTTTGAAAACATACTCTCCCCGCCACCTAAACAACATGTGAGAGGTTTCCAGCAGAAGATACCATATCAACAAAATTTTAACCTCCAGCCACAGTATCAGTTCCAGCTACCTAAACCAAGTCATATTGTGAGCCAGGAATCTTACCACCAACAATTTCCTTCGAACCCATCAATTTACAATTTGAACAACCTGCAATCTGGACGAAACATACCAAACATACCCAACTACTCTTCATCACAACTTGGAATTACGTATCAACAACAACCAAACCTTATAAATCACATTCCTACCACTAATAATACCAATTTTCAACATTCCTCAGCCTCCTCAATAAACCAAGGTTTATTCGAGACAACTTTAAACCAAAATTCAAACCAAAACGTTAAACTCCCTTCCCAAGTACCCTCCGAAGAAAAGGACACAGTTCAACTTCTGTATGTTCCCTTAGAGCAACTTCAGAAACAGCAGGGTATCGACTCAGGCATCCTAGACGAAGCTTTCAAATCACTACAACAGCAAAAACTTGTGGC
The DNA here is from genome assembly GCF_907165205.1 of Coccinella septempunctata. Lineage (NCBI taxonomy): Eukaryota > Metazoa > Arthropoda > Insecta > Coleoptera > Coccinellidae > Coccinella > Coccinella septempunctata. The sequence goes on along the minus strand of NC_058190.1, from coordinate 39,547,667 downwards.
TCCACCTCCAGAATCCGATTTGCAGTTGAAGGAATCTGAAGCAGCCCAATCTCGCCCACAACAGAATATACAACAACAAAATTTTCATCAACAAAATATCAACCAACAAAAATATAGAATACAACAAAATCAACCAACAAACAAGGGGGAAGAACAGGGACCAACGCAGTATTACGTTTTGCAAAACGAAGCTCCGCAGAAACGACCAGAACAGCCTACTTACTACGAGTTAGTTTCGAAAAACCAAGGGGAATTGATTCTTCAAAACAATCCAAAAACTGTCGAGGTGTCCAATAAGCAAGAATATCAAGTTCAGGCAGAAAAGCAACAAATAATCGAATTAACTTCGCCAGGACCAATATCGAATCATCAATCGCAGTATAATTCTCCGTTTGAATATCAATTGCAACAAAGGCCACAAGATCAATACAAAGATACCAGAATTCAAGATTCTAGGGATTTCGTCAAAAAGGAGCCTCAAAGCGATCAGTCTTCTGTAGTTCAAAATCAACTTTCGCAACCGTTCTCAGTAGAAGCTCCAAGACTTCAACAGTCATATATCGTCCAGAATCAACCTCAAGCACCTGCACAACAAAATTATTTCCAAGATGCTTTCGAAACCGATCAGAAATCCAGGCTTCAAAGCATTCAAAAAGATATTCTTCAGCAAACTTTGCAGGTGGAAAAATTGCAGAAGCAAATTCAACAAGGCAAATCCATTGATTTTCGGGGAAAAAACACTTCCCAACCACCAAAGAAGAGAAAACCACATCAGCCTCCGTTAGCTGTTTATATGGAAGGAAATCAACCAGGAGATGTTGATGCTGTTCTCGAAGTACTCAAAAATGCGAAATCTATTGCTGTTCAAGATCAGATTGGACCTAATTCACCTCAAGTGTTCATTGGTCCCTCAAATTTGAACGTACCGGATGGTTTTGCGAAATTCCCATTGCCTTATCTGTCAAACCTTGATAACAATCGTATTCAAAGGAAGGCTCAGCAATTTCCCTTTTTCGTTGCTCCCTTGAATTATAAAGAACCTGAAGGTTATTCAAAAATACCTTTACCTACACCGCATGTAGGCTCCGTTGTGATCAAACAGAACCAGATTCAAAATCTGAACGATAATTTTGAAGAGATCAATAGACCGGTAGCAATAACAAATTACAAATTCGTGAACCCTTCATTCGAATCTGTTGTGGACAGTAATTCACACTTCGATGATAACTTGAATGCTTACAGTTTGGAAAGTGGTAACCCAAGAGACAACCCGAACAGGCACCTGAAAGAACAAACTCTGCTTCAACAAATAACTGGATTTTCTGGATTCGATTTTCCTCAAACTCAGTACTTCACGGAAGGGAGACCTAGTGCCTTTGGTCAAGAACAAATTCCTACACTTTCCAACCAAAATCCAACACTTTCCAATCAAAATCCAACACATTCCAACCAACATCCAACACATTCCAACCAAAATCCAACGCATTCCTCTACACCTCAGACGACACGTGATCAATATCTGGAGGAAGCATATCGAAAACCAGCATCAGAATCACCAGAAGAAGTACATCAAGAAATACCCTCAAAAATAACCTCTCCTCCATCAAGTAGACAGAGAACTAGGGGCGAAAGGATTAGAGGCAGTAAAAAAGGTGGTAATACACCAAAAGAAGTTAATGAACCAGAAAGATCTGAAAAAAGCACAGAACGAAATGTCCCGAATTTTGAGGCTAAACTTCCAGAGGTTCCAACACCTAATATCGTACAGGCCCCAGAAAAAGTTGAAATATCTTCACAAAACCCATTGACACAAGATTTTCTGAACAGATTCTCATCGAACAATAATTTCAATTTCAATTATGTATCCTCCACTCCAGGCTACGCTATTCCCTCTCAAACTTCAGCAGAAGAATTACCAGCGAACATTAGGAAGCTAAATGTGAAGCCAACTCAGGACATTACAAGCATCAGGAACCAACAAGCGATAGACGCACAGTTCGAACAATCAATTCAGAGTTCTCAAAATTCCAGAGAAAAAATCACTCCCAATCAAGAAGAGAGGAGAGTGCATGTATATAATCAATACGAGCAGTATGAACTACCTCCACAATTAACAAATATAAATCCGAATTTGCCTGGTCTTATAAATGAATTAGAGCAAGAAAATCAGTACACAACATCCAAATATGAGACAGCCTCTCCAGTTTCTACAACCCAAAGTACTCCAGAATACACGGTTAGAACTACAGAAGCCACGACAACTACAACAACAACTACGAGACGACCAAGGGGTAGGGGAAGGAGTAGGTTCAATATGAAAACGACAACCTCTTCACCCTATAGAAGGAACCAGGGCGAAAGAAGAAGACCTAGCAAAACAACCGTTGCAACCACTACTGAGGCATCATATGGAACCAATGAGTACACAGCAACAAACCAAAATGAGAGAACGAGGCCACGTACAAGGCTACAAAATACACTGACTGAAAGAGTTGCTGAAGGAAGCATAGAATCGACATCCACTTCTCATCAACTATTGCAACCCAATACTAGAGTCATGGACATATCACAGAATCAACCCAATTATTTCGTAGAATTCCAGAGCTCCATAGCAAATGTAAAACCTATTCTAAGAGATGAAGTTGAAGAACCAAAAACTGAAACTGTTAGAGTCGTTGAACAATATCAATCTCAAAAGGTGACCACAGCTGAAGAACTAGCCTCACAAGTCAGAGAACAGTCACCTATCCCGCAAATTTCTGTGAGTAATCGCCTCTGCTTCTTCATTTCTAATTCAATAAAAAATATCGTAACACAATTTGATATATTTTTATTTTTTAGGTCACACAACCTGACAGATCGGAACAAGTGAAGCCAGAAATCAACCAGAGGCCCTCGGCAGAAGAGAAACCAACTAGAAAAAGAGTCAGAGTACGTGGACGACCGAAGAACAAATATTCCTCAACCACAATTGCCCCAAGATATACATCGCCACCAGAAAAAGAAGAAACTGAATTCTATGGGTTCATTCGACAACCGAATTTCTCTCAGAGTTCTCAAATAAGCAACAACAATAGAAATGAAGAAAATAACTTACATATCTATGCACCCACTCAACAGAAAAGCCCTATTTATAATCAGAGGAATAATGAACCAATAGGCCCGTCAACTTCTCGCGCAGATACAGAAAGTCCTCGCTTTGTGGGAGAACTTAGACCAAAATACGCATCCCCATCGAGAGGTACCACCACGCAACTACCAGAAACTACACAAAGGAGTAGAATACGTGGAAGGGTAAGAGTTCCTGGTAGAACTTATGAAAACAAGAGCAGAGCATCAGAAACTTCATCCACTGAAAGAAATTCAAGAGGTAGGGTTAGAGGAAAAATGCATTTCACTCCACCAAGAAGTTTAAGGCAGGAAGTAGAAAACGATGAAACTGAAAACTACCCAGCATCTTTTCTAAAAAGCAGAGAAGCAGCCACAACGCCAAGCAGCTCTGAATTCAAAATAACTGTGAGTACAGATGACGAACAGGAAGATCAAATTCCTTACTCTTCATTGAACAAGCATGAGAAATTACCAACTGAAGACAACCACAACTTTGGAGTCACCCAGGAAGGCTCAAAAAATCTTATATCCAACGAAGAGTATGAAGCAGCAGCCGATAAAATGGAAATAGTATCTTTCAGAGATAAGCAAAGAGATGCAAATACAAGAGACGGTTTCAGGGTTGTTAATTTAGATCAGTTTGATACTGCGGAATCTCAGAACTACAGAACCTTCTTCAACAGTTTGGATAGTCCTTACAAAGTGAATGACTTGAAATCGAGAGAGATTGAAGAGAGTTCATCGGAAGCTGCTGTGAATACCTCAGAGCCAATAGAACCGGAAAACGCAACGGTACCTGCTGAAAACATAACTGAAAATACAGAGAATGTGTTTCCTACCACAACCGAGATTTCGGAATCTGAGAGAACGTCACTAGATGATCTCAATTCAACGATTTTGGAATCTGTGAGAGAAACTATAGGGAATTCAACCACTCCAATCTCACCCACAACAACACCAGATCCAACCATGGCAACGACTACAGAAGATTTCATAAGAGAAACTAAGAACACGTCAGCAGAGGAATCAACTGAGAGTTTTATTGTCACAACTACATTGAACCCTGAAGAAACAACTACTTCAACTGAAACTAAAATACCGGAACAGACACCTCTGGATCTGCTCTTGCTTCAAACTTCAACATCTACAGAAATATCACATGAGACTGAAATATGTTATAAGGGAAGATGTGTCAAATCTAAAAACAAAAAATTCAGAAAGAGGCTGCTGCGTAAAAAAACAAATGAGACGGACGTTTGAGATGTGAAGAGCTATTGTGGATGTGATGTGATATAGAGAACATTTTATGTATCATGTTAACTGAGTGTAATGACAGCCTTTGTGTGTTTCTAGTTAGGTAGCTATGAGGCGATTATAATTTATTATTATCGATTTTTTCCTTATACGGAATGCCAAATAAATTATTAGTTTCTTATTTAATTCATATTTTCGTAATTCCCCAAAATGCGATGAAAATTCATCGAGAATCATTAACTATATTGTCTGAGAACCTTTGCAGTCGACAAACAAAAAAATTGGAACCTTCATAATTTCAAATTCAGGGCGTGAGGTTGAAATACGAAGTGTGCGGTGAATGGTTTAGTCCTGAGTGCAATTTGTGGGTGTTTTATGTCAAAAAACTGTCTGAGCCATAGTACCTAAATAATACTGCTCAATTCAAGAATCGAAGGTTACCTACTATTTGTGTCATAATGAAAGCTAACAGCAAAATGACGAATATCAGGGCCGTAATGGAAGAATATAGAATTTTCATATTTGGGTCTGTGAAACAGCCTGTACATAATTTTCGAAACAGCTGGTTTTCACTTTGGAAAGAGAAATAACAAACATTTCTGTAATTTTTTAGAATTGTTGCATTTGTTTTTTCTCTACAAGGTTTTTCTTTGACCATATTCATTGAGCATCTGTATATCAAAATGGAGGGTGTTTTACGTTAATCGATTCGAAGTTCAAAACTCACAACAATTCACCAAACCCACACTTTACAAAGAAAGTTTCTATATTCTGCTGGTCAAAGGCAAGATTTGAACTATTATTAGTTTATTGTAGGGATTTCAAACGTAAGTGATCCTTTATAAAAATCAGCAGAAGATTTTTGACGCATGGATGATATCCTTCACAGTGCAATTGGAGAAGTTCTCTACCTATGATTAAACATCTGTTGTTCCCAGGTACTATTTGCATTCAACAATTGGCTTGCAGTAATGTGTAATTATGTTTATGACGTATCAAGGTACACCTACTTATCAAATGATAACAAAACACAAATATTTATTGTACGAACTTTATTGTGAACTGGTCTCATTTTGAGAGTAAGAACCGGAAAATCCATGAAAAGTTATTCGTTATTCGAAAAATTTATGTGGTTCTCTTCCGTTTAAGACAAGTGTATTCCGATGACTGGAAATACAGATGATCAACACTCAGTTTTTTTTAGTTCTGGAAGGTAATGCCTCAAATTAATATTTTACTATTTCTGAAATGGAATGCCAACAAGAATAAAATTCATGATTTTCCCAAAAAAACGACTTATTATTCTCAATTCCCTAGATGCATGTAAACAATAAATGATGGAGAAGAATTTTGAATGATCTGCTTACTCATTTTGATCTGAAAAATGCATTGATAGCCTTAAAAACGGACCGAATTATTTTTACAATATAATTTCAAGGTCCATTGGAATTGCAATCCTTTATTGAGCGGTGTACATACCACGTTTAAGTTTAATGAAGGATTAAAATGTGAATGGATCATTTTGAAGTTCCTGCAACTGGAGATTAATTATTGAACATAAGTAATGAATTGAATTTTTGTCAATTTCCAAAAAAAAATCATTCATTTTCTAAATTTTGACAATAAATAACAAATATACAGGTGAAAATCCTTCCCTGAAACTACATCAATAAATTTCATTAATGAATTCAGTTTAGAGGTTCGATCTCTAGTAAATACAAAGTCATTTTAAGATTTTCACATATTTGGTACTCACCACCTACTCGAGAATGTATAAAACCTCTCAACACAAGAGGAAACCAAATACATGTGTATAGGTATAGGTACTAATTAATATAATTTATTCTTACATCGTTCAGTTTGCTGAGAAAGCACCAAAAACCAGAAGGAAGGAGGCTTGTCAGGAAAAATGGTAAATCAGAAATCACCCTCATTGAACCTGCAGATTTCGTAACGAAACACGATAAAAGATCAGATTTAGTTCATAGTCTGATTGATGCAAAGTGGAAATGGACTTTCAGCGTTCTAATATTCACCTTCATTTGTAAGTATCCACATAAACCTTTTTTTAGCATTCAAATATATGAGAATCAGTATCGGATCCAGGGGGGGCACAAGCTGACCTTCGAAAAAGATGGGTTTAGTTAAAGATTTGTCAAGACCAAATGGTTGCGCTGAGATGGATGAAATTCTCAGATTTACTACTAGAAGAGTTGCTCTTTCTGAATATGTATCACATTTCCATATACGGTTACTTTAATTGAGAGATAAACGACTCGAAAGCTGACCTTCGAAAAATCCTGAAAAGATGGGTTCAGTTAAAAATTCGTTAAGACCGAACGGTTGCGCCGAGATGGATGAAATTCTCAGATTTATCACGAAAAAAATTGCTCTTTCAGAATATGTGTCACATTTCTATCTACGGTTACTTTTATTGAGAGATAAACGACTCGAAAGCTAATTTTGGAAAAATCCTGAAAAAGCTGGTTCAGTTGAAAATTCGTCAAGACCGAACGGTTGTACCTAGATGGATGAAATTCTCAGATTTATTACTCGAAGAGTTGCTCTTTCAGAATATTTATCGCATTTCCCTCTACAGTTACTTTTATTGAGAGATAAACTATTCGAAAGCTTATTTTCAAAAAAACCTGAAAAAGCTGTTTAAGCCAATTTGTGAATACATTTTTTCACTTCGCTAGTTACATGGGTGTTCTTCGCCGTCCTTTGGATGGCTATAGGCGTAGCAAATGGAGATGAAGATGATGCAGAACCGATATATTCCCAATGCTTGATGGGTATCAGCAATTTCTCAGGATACTTGTTGTTCAGCATTGAAACACAAACCAGTATTGGTTATGGAAGTAGATCGATAACACAAAATTGTTTTGGTTCTGTCATTCTTGTCTGCTGTCAGATCTTGATCGGAATGGGTCTTGGAGGGAGTATGGTTAGCATCGTCTACGCTAAAATGATAAGTCCTAAGACTCAGCACTCGGATGTCAGCTTCACTAAACATGCTGTGGTGAGTAAATTCATTCTTCTAGTTTCAAGAACACCAGAACATCCAAGAAAGAAAATAAGATTGTTGACTTGTTTGATTGATGAAAAATTAGGTATTGTAGAATTCATTAAGAGGAAGTACGAGGATATATTGAAAAATTCATTGTCATTGTTATTTCTTGCTCTGCAAACCAGACCTCCACAGCTTTCATTACCTCCCCGTTGGAAGAAAATTTACGACCTTTTAAACTTTTTTCAGTTGAAGAAAGAGATGATAGTCGGATGGAGCTAATTCTGGTGAATAAGGGGGGTGTTTTAGTAATTCAAACCTTAAATCACGAATTTTCTGCATGGCAACATGAGATTTGTGTAAGGGTGTTGTATTGCAAAAACAAGACATCTTTGGATAGCTTTACTCGTCTTTTCTCTTGAATTTTTTCCCGTAGAGTGCTCAGTAATGTCGAATAGTAATCTCCGATTATTGTTCCACCCTTATCCAAAAAATTAATCATGATTACTCCATGGCAATCCCAAAAAACTATAGCAAGAACTTTTCCAGCAGATTTTTGGACACGAAACTTCTTAGGCCTTGGAGAACCAGAGTGTCGCCATTCCATCGATTGTTGCTTTGTTTCTGGATCTTTGAAATGTACCCATATCTCATCCATAGTAACAATTCGGTTTTAGAAGTCTACATCGTTTTCAAATCGAGCACAGATCGAAAGTGTTGCTTCTACCCTTAAACGCTTTTGGTCAACATTAAAACATTTGGGGATCCATTTTGCAGCAATTTTTCTCATGTCCAAATTGACGTGAACTATATGATGAACGCGTTCGTATGAAATAGTCAGTACTTCAGATATCCGTTTTAGCCCAATTCGACGGTCTGATAAAATCATGTCATGAACTGCATCGATATTTTCGGGGACTGACACAGAAACTGCCTTTGAAGCTTGCAGTCCGATTTTTCACGGTCGCTTACGAAGGACATTGATCACCAAGGGTATTAAGCATATCTTCGTAAATCTGCTTACCTATTAACCCTTTTAAATACAGGTAGTTGATGATGGCTCGAGACTCCAATATTTCGATTTTCACAGTTTTGGTGGACATCTTCTTTCTTTTAAGTTATTGCCTAACTCTGGTTTTCTTTTTTGACTTTCCAGATCTGCCAACGTGATGGGGAACTCTGCCTCATATTCAGAACGAGAGACCCTTCCAGAAAATATGAGTTCCAAAACTCGATCAGGGCGTTCTTGATCAAGATGAGGAATGGGGATTATTTGCTGAAAACGTTAAAGTTAGAGCCAATAGGTATCATATTATGGCCAACAGAGATTGTACATAGAATAACAGAAACTAGTCCTTTTTGGGATCTTTCTGCCAAAGATCTCGTTTCTAGAAAGTAAGTATGGTCCAACAAGATTTGCAACGAATTTCATGGTAACTTTAAACTAATTTCGAAGAACATTCAACTTTTACAAAATCGATCCCAGGAAATTGCAACTTTCAATTCTACCCTGTATACCATCAAATTCAATTGAAATTTCTACAAACCCGACATAAGGTGATAAATTAGATGAAATAGGCTACAAATAGACAACAAAATGATCAAAATTGGTGCACACCTTAAAAAGTTATTTCAATATTAATTTGGTGAAAAATTTGTCTATCCGGTTTTTTGTCCAGGAGTGTATTTAGCCCCCCATTCCATAAGTCCGACAGTATGATACGGTGCACACGCCTTTCCACAAAAAATCGGGGATCTCATCTCCTCTCTTCTCACTCTGTAGACTGGAAACAGAGAACGACACAAAATCCACTCTGTTTTCTTTATCAATTAGTAAAGTTTCGTGATTTTGTTTCAGATTCGAAATAGTGGTTGTTATGGAGGGTACAGCCCTGTCCACCAACCAACCATCAAGAACTGTAACCTCGTACCTCAGCAACGAGATTCTATGGGGCAACACTTTCAGATCGTGCGTGAAATACGACACAAAGAAGAAAAGCTACAAAGTGTCGCACAAACGTTTCAACGCAACTACCGAGGTCTACACACCACTATGTAGTGCGAAAAAATTGTTCGAAATTTACTCCGAAATTGTCCACCACAGAAGCTACTCAACCTCGACCGAGGACAGTCCAGAGGAGGCAAATCTGAGCACTAGTGTTTCTCCCGAAAGTGGAATAGCAGTATCGCCCCTCTTAGATAGGCAGGGAGGTCAAGGGGGAACGCATTACGAAAGTTCCGACTTTTCGTCCTCTGAATCTTTCGACGAAGAAGAAGAAAGAAGTATGATGAGTCGATTTCAGATAAGAAAAAAATCGTCAGTTATAGTGTCTTCTCTCTTGGATAGTTTGCAAAAATATGTCAGTAATGACAGCTCGAAGAACAATACGAGTGGTAGAAAAAACCCACCTCTTGAGACTGCGTTATAGATTATAGCTTTTGGAAATATATCTATCGTTTAAAGATTTATTTATGTACGTTCAGAGGTATCAGGGGAGGCTAAGCCTCCTCATAAAGCTGAGCACCAAAATTCATAATGTACATACATTTCTAACCCATCACAATTATTGTCATTGTCAATAAATTAAATAAATATATTATGGAAAGTCTGATCTACTTGCTCAGAGCAAAATCCTACGCCTCAAACTCGTGAAAATCCTTCATTACATCTAGCGGTCGTGACGCTCTACTGCAGTGCAAAGATTATAATCTCTATAATAATATAATAATCTCTAGATATAATCTTTGGTGCAGTGGTTTCCAACTAGTGGTCCGTGGACCACCAGTGGTCCGCAGAAGCCAAAATAGGGTCCCCGAACTCAGAACATGGAACTTAATTCGAAATTCGAAAATGATTTACAGTTTTTTATTTAAGATTTAACCGCTGCTCTCAGACCAAACAGTTCAATAGATGGCGTTAGTGAATAGAATCAGTAGTACAGTCAATTTGCTGAAAAATTTGAAAACATCGCAAATACATTCATTTTTGAAGATAACCTTCGTTTATCTGCAATATTATTTGCAAACTTCAATTGTGATTATACGTAAAAATTTCCAAAAAGATGGAATCAATTAAATAATCGTCAAAACCGAACGACCTCATCGATCTCCATAAAATTTTCAGATTTATCACTAGAAGAGTTGCTCTTTCAGAATATGTATCACATTTCCATCTACGGTTATTGTCATTGAGAGATAATCCACTCAAAAGTCACTATCGAAAAATTTCCAAAAAGATGGAATCAATTAAATAATCGTCAAGACCGAAAGGCTGCATCGAGCTCCAGAAAATTTTCAGATTTATTACGGGTTTATTACAGGTGGTCCCTGAAAATTAATTTCAGGAACAAAACCAAGTTCCTTGGTTTCGGAGAAAAATATAATTGGTTGACTGAGAAAACTTGAATACCTTGCTCCTCAAAATTTTAGCCTCCTCGGTTCAAAAGACCACGAGCCGCCACTCATACTTACCTAAGTTGTTCAAATACAAAAAAACAAATGATAAATAGTGCAATACTTTATTTTCAGCAGTTCATTCACTGAAGATGCAACACTAATAACTGAAAGTTCACGAAAATCCTATCACTCTTCTTCGGATTCTTCCCTTGCAACTGCTTTGCCCTTAGCTTCTAAATATTTCGTTCTGTAGCTTCCTGATGGGTCATATTTTACCTGCAGACGATTCCAGTATTCAGGTTTATTGTCAATCAAGAATTGCATCATGAAGTCGGCCCCTTCCTTTTGCTTTTCTGTACATTTATTGCAGTCATTAATGATGGCATCTGGCAAGTTTTCTGAAAACATATTGAAAGGCATTCATAACTCGAACCAATAAAATAAGCTTCAAGCAAGATGGTGTTGTTGTCTTGAAAATTTTCGGTATCTTGAAATGAAACATTCCATTCTTCATGTGGAATGATGAGGGTTGTAGATTAGAGTATTGGTTTTGTCTCAAAAACTATTTTCTAGTAGTAAAAGTCTCCGAAGAAAACTATTACTTTATCAGGCCTAATGTTTTCTCCGAGATTTCTTCAAGATTTGCATCTTCAGCACTTCAGTGTCTAAAATTGAATTGAAAAAGCACTTACTTCTCAGTTCTGCTCCATCAGGGGTACATCTACCCTCATCCAGCAAACAATGAACGTAATTTTTCAGCAATCTTTCATTCCGCACAACTTCATTCAAGTCAATATTATCATACATGGATGTATATTTATTTTGACTCTCAGAGAGTACGACTTGGAGGAACATACACAGAAAAAAAGGAATAAATTTCTTCATGATATACTAGGTAAGTAGGTATATTGTTATGATTTATGTTAATCACACGGCGGGGTCTTTATTGATTATTTTATGGAAATTCAAGAGGTTTGTGTTCTTATATAGACAAAAGGCTGAGACTCTTTCAGCATTTCGTGCAGAAAATTTCCCCATTTCAATTCCATAGTAATTCACATAATTCATAGCAAAAGGATCCGAATCAAACAATGTAATTTGATATAATTATAGAACAGAATAATAGCTCCAAAATTCATGCAGCAAAATGATCCCCATTAGCGCTATTACGATTATTATAAATTGAATTATAAGCCTAATTGGAAGAAGTAAGAAGTAGCAAATTTTTCTTTAGATGTATATTCATAATGAAAACGTTTATTTCGTTTAAAACATAAATATACGAGGATGTATATCAATACATCCTCGTATTTATTTTTTATTATACGAGGATGTATTGATATCTAGTTAGCCTAGACCAATTCCATGCATAAAAAAAATATTGCGTTACCATAGCAACGAACAATAACTCATTAGAAGTGTCAGTGTGAAGTTTGAGGTCGAAAAAGTAAACCAGAGTTACGCAATGAATTAAAAGAAAGAAGATGTCCACCGAAATTGTGAACATCGAAAAATTGGAGTATCGAGCCATCATCAAGTACCTGTATTTAAAAGAGTTAAAAGGTAAGCAGATTTACGAATATATGCTTAATACCCTTGGTGATCAATGCCCTTCGTATGCAACAGTGAAAAATTGGACTGCAAGCTTCAGAAGAGGTAAATTTTCCATTGAAGATGATGACCGATCGGGAAGGCCAGTTTCTGTGCCAGTCCCCGAAAATATCGATGCAGTTCATGACATGATTTTATTAGACCGTCGAATTGGGCTGAAACGGATATCTGAAGCATTGAATATTTCATACGAACGCGTTCATCATATAGTCCACGTCAATTTGAAGTACAAAATTTGCTGCAAAATGGATCCCAAAATGTTTGAAAGTACATTTCTACGATCGAGAAACAAAGCAACAATCGATGGAATGGCGACACTCTGGTTCTCCAAGACCTAAGAAGTTTAAGGTCCTAAAATCTGCTGGAAAAGTTCTTGCTTCAGTTTTTTGGGATTGCCAATAACCGGAGATTACTATTCGACATTACTGACCACTCTACGGGAAAAAATTAAAGATAAAAAACGCGGAAAGCTATCCAAAGGTGTTTTCAACCCCCCTGCACACAAATCTCATGTTGCCATAAAAAAATTTCGTGATTCAGGCTTTGAATTACTAGAACACCCCCCTTATTCGCCAGATTTGGCTCCATCTGACTATCATCTCTTTCACCAACTGAAAAAAAGTTTAAAAGGTCGTAAATTTTCTTTCAACGAGGAGGTAACAAAAGCTGTGGAGGTCTGGTTTGCAGAGCAAGAAGAAACATTTTTTTTAAAGTCTAGAGACGTTACAGGTTCGCTGTTATAAATGTATCCAATTAAGAGGAGAATATGTTGAGTAATATTATAAAATATTTCGACGTTCAAATTTTGTTTGGTTCTATATTAGGCTAAGAATTTCTCAATATATCCTCGTATCTTCTAATTATACTATCCACAGTAAAATACAACTAAATAAAATAACTCCAAAGAAGGGCACATGCCACTCATCAGCTGGAATATCCAAAATCGACTATATCTGCAACATTTTTTCACATCTCTCATATGCAACCTTGAACTATATTTGGCATGTTTCAGGTTTGTACAAGCCTTATCTTATATTACATACGTATCGTATAATCTGAGGTAAGCTATTATTATAGTCATTGAAAGCCTTAAAAATCAGAGAGTTATCCGTTATTTCTATATACCATATATTGTTACTTGGATTTTTTTTCCTCGTGCAAATTGCAATATTCAATGTTATTTTATAAACATTCTGAAAAAAACCACTGGAATTCTCTACCTAACTAGGTAGAGAATTGTAATCTTCAAATTAGTTCTAAAGATCAATTTCAAGAAGAAAAAACTGAAGAAAATATCGCACAGGTGAGTATTTCTACAGCCAATACCAAGGCTGCTGCAAAAGTCACACAAAAACTGATGGTGGATAATCAGAAAATGTGGATCTACATTAGAACGCTCACGTAATAAGAATATGCATATGTTCGAACTTGACTTCTTCCAATATGTTTTGATTCGCCTATTATGGAAAAGTCCTAGCGATTCCTTGAGCCTACACAACGCCTACCACACAAAGTAGATCATTTGCAGAGCTGAATGGAAATGAGTCATTTCGATCCTATTTTGCATTCTGATGAAGTGGATTATAATGGGAATATTGCTTTTTTATTGCATATAATCGTTGCGTGAAATACTTGTGTCTGTGTGTATTGTAAAACAGCAGGATCGTACCCATGATTTTTACGAATGATTTTATGGACTACCATCTGTATGATTCCGATCATCTTTGAAATTGAACACTACCGTTTTTATTTCTAAATTAATATCGCAAAGAAGACATATAAAAATAAAATAAACTAAGCAACAAATAGTGTAGGTCAGGTAAATATTGCCTGTTGAAATATGTTCGACTAACTATTTTGACATTACTGGATCGCTCCAAGAAAAGCATTCTTTTATCTGTATACTGCCGCAGGTTATTTTTTTCAATTCCTGCTTATTGTACCAGTGTAGGACAGCCAAAATTTTATCTTTTTTGGCGAAGAATTCGGGAGTAGAGCCTTTAAGAAAGTTTTTTTTTTTATCTGATTAGTAGTTGATTTTTATTTTTCATACTTGGGTATTCCTTGCTAATCTTTGCACTTATTCTGCTATTGTTTTTCAATAGAAGACGACCTTCGAAAAATCCTGAAAAAGATGGGTTCAGTTGAAAATTCGTCAAGACCGAACGGTTGCGCCGAGATGGATGAAATTCCCAGATTTATTACTAGAACAGTTGCTCTTTCAGAATATATATCACATTTCTATCTACGTTAATTTTTATTGAGAGATAAATGACTCGAAAGCTGACCTTCGAGAAATCCTAAAAAAGCTGGGTTCAGTTAAAATTTCGTCAAGACCGAACGGTTGCGCCGAGATGGATAAAATTTTCAGATTTATTACTGGAAGAGTTGCTCTTTCAGAATATGTATCACATTTCCATCTACGGTTACTTTTATTGAGAGATAAACGACTCGAAAACAGACCTTCTGAAAATACTGAAAAGTTGGGTTCAGTTGAAAATTCGTCAAGACCGAACGGTTGCTTCGAGAAACGAGGTCGATGAAATTTAGGGTTTTATTACTAGAAAAGTTGTTCTTTGAGATCTCGAGATAAATATTTTTTCGAATTTCGTGAAATGATTTTATTTCCCCCTTCAAATAAAAATAAGTTTCAAAGGAATTTCCTTTCAAACATATTGCTCATATTACAATTAGAAAGATAGGTTTACCTATTTTATATAAACAATCACCTCACAGAATTTCAAATATAAAATTGAACAACACCGCCCGAAAAAATAACTCCTGGAACCGGCACTGCATTTCGGGGTGAAATTCCAACATCACCAAAGTTTTAATTAGTTAAATCAGATCTGAGGCAATATTACAGCTGTCCCACTTCATTTTCTCCTTAGTTTATTTCACTTATCGAAAAATTGGTATGAATTGCCGAATTGAAATTGAATTAACAAAACGGATATTTACCTAAAGTAGGTAATTAGTTATCGATTGAAATTTATTCTGGGAGGATTCTGCATTTCTTTAAACTTTTTGGGGTTTTCACTCCCAATCTCTGAAACAAAATCAATTAAAAATGTTGTTTTTCCTGTTGATGTTCTGATATTTATTTAATTCAGCATTAGAATGTTCATTTCTAACACACGAGGATAAAAATGGATCAGACTTGTTAAAAACTCGCTTCATAATAAACCACAAGATGTTTCATAATCGTTTCAAGTTAATG
The DNA here is from genome assembly GCF_907165205.1 of Coccinella septempunctata. NCBI lineage: Eukaryota > Metazoa > Arthropoda > Insecta > Coleoptera > Coccinellidae > Coccinella > Coccinella septempunctata. The sequence continues at coordinate 39,532,065 of NC_058190.1, read as the reverse complement.
TACTTAATAACTAAATTGAAAAAAAAAATTGAGATGCATTCGAAAAACATCGATATCCTCGACTTTTGAGGAGCATTTTATATGAATATTTATTCTGATAGAAATCTAAAATCATCTGCTAGTCATTCAAAATAATTCTCTAAATACTTGTTTATCTTTTGTTGACAATATAGGTATTCAATATTGAAAAACTGTCCATGTGCTCTCAAACACATTTCAAGACACACAAATCATTTGAAACAGTACCTCATTACTAGACGATGAGGGGGTGTACAATAAAAAAAAATTGATGATTCGATTTTCTGCGCTATTTCTTCAGTTTTCCAGAATCGTATTACATACTTACCCATTCACAGTGAGACAAGTTGAATCTGTCTATTTACATCGCCTTAAGGTTAATCACAAAAGTCTAGTATGGGATAATGGATATTCAGCACCAGAAAACAACTAAAATAATAATAAATAATTATTTTAGTCGTATTATGTTTAGGACCATTAAAAAATAGAGTAAAACGAGAAATGAAAAACGCCTCTTTATAAATATTGTATTCAAATGTGCATTACAAAACTTGTATGTATACCAATACATATAATATGCTCAATTTTATATCTCCATATAGATATCATAGGAATTGCATTTTATCTTTCAATAAAGGAAAAATCTCAGTCACGATGATGATTACCAAAAACCGGCAGAGTAGCCACCTGGTGGAACGCGGTTCCTCTTCTGAGGAGTGGCAGAATCTTTTTCATATGAGTGAACGACGTTATTATATTGTTTCGCTGCGTTTCCGTTTTCTTTCACGTTCCCATTTGAACATTCACTGTTAGTAACTTCGACAGAAGTTGTTACTTGTGTCTGTTTGACTTCTTCTATTTTTGTTGACTCCACAGTTTTTTTAACTTCGTTCGAATTCGCTTCTATAGAAAGTGATTCTGTCCTCTCGCACATTTTCGTTTCCGTGTGGTCTCTATTTTGGTTTGTGTTATCTGACTCCTGTTGCTTGATAATCTTGTTGTTTCTGACGGTCGCGTCGTCGGAAAAACCAAATATGTCAGATATACTTCCTGCTGGTCCTCTTGGTTGGATCTTCCTAACTTTGTCTGTGTATCCTACTGTTATGTGAGACATCTGTAAAAAATAACAAAATATGAAAAACTTTATCGTTTATGAACAGAAGTAATCAAAATCATTTCCGAATTGAAAGGATAACATTCGACATTCAAAAGAATTTCATCAAAACTATTTTATCCACAGTCATTTCAACCTGAAGATGCTGGGACCAAGATGAGTGTAGTGATTTATGAAAGTCATGTAACTTTTGATGAGGGTGCTAATTAGGCAAGAATAACAAGGTCTCTTTAGCCTGTGCTTCCAGTCACTAGGAAATCAAAGAATATGAAAAGGTCAATACACTTTTCAGGAAAGGAGCACAAAGACCTTTCATTGTCTAGAACTAGAGGAGGCCCCATCCTCAAGGTATTTGTTATAGAAGGGACTTTTTTTAAGTCTGCAGACTGCACCAAGTAAAATCTTTAGTTTTCATTATACTGTCGATCTGAAGAAGTCTTGCTAACTTTTGTTATTCGACGTAGGTTAACCGTTTATAAACATCAACTTAATACATCAGCACATATATAATTTTTTTTTATTTCCCTCTTTATGTTCAATATTATTACATGCACTTCAATTTTTGAATTATGTATATATACTCCATTCACTTTTATTTTAGCACTCGGTTGACCATAGAAAAATGACACATTTCACTCTGTATAGTACGAAAATGTAGGGTTATGACGCTTGTCAAAACATTTTTGGGTTCTAAATCAACGCTATGTTGCCCGTTCTACGTAAAAGTTTCTGTTATTACGTACTTTATCACAATGTCGAATCTCTTCGGAAAATATGTGACGAACATAATTCAAGTTTATACAAACTGATTGAAGGCATACCAAATCCAGTTATTTGCATGGAAAATACAAGAGATCAGTATAATATCATAAAATGCACTAGCTTGTGGAGAGTTAATGTTCGTTATCTTCTTTGGCTAAAGTTTGAATACGTTACATCAGTTGTAGATTTAAAAAATATTAACCCAAAGATTAAATGCATATGGTGCAGTGGTTGGGAATGGGTATCTCCCGAAGGAATTAACAGATAATTACAAGAATGTTAAATTCTTCAACAAAAATCATCTTGCATCAATATAAGTAAAAGGAATTAAAGGAAGTTTCAAGTCAAGATGAACTTCACCTTTGAACAAAAATTTCACATGAATAAACAATTACAGGACAACTGGCGCGTACTTGTGGCTGTTCTTCTTAATATATTATTTATATAATAATAATTAGGTATTTATTGGTACCTCACGACATTAACAATCTATAGGACAAGTCAAATGAAAAATTAATTTTCGGGAACTTATCCTACGATGACATTCATCGAAAACTTTTCGCATTAATTCACTCAAACATAAAACTCTCAAATGCCACCACTTTTTTGGGTCTCCCAATAGAAGGAAATTCTTTGTCATCCTCTTCATTCACAATCTTTCTGATTGTGGAAATATTCAGCTGAAATATAAGTCGTTTAGATTCAGATGAAACATTATATAAATTGTGATGATAGTTTAATGTCTGAATTATAATATTATGAAAATTTCTAACGGCATGCAGACAGGAATTGAATTCTGAAAAAAGTACCACCCAGTAGGTTCGAATCCTGCTCTAGGTGGTACTTTTCTCGATTCCTGTCTGCATGCCGTTAGAAATTTTCATAATATTATATAAATTCCCTTACATTGAATATGTTCGCTACCGTCTGACGTATTGTGGATTTTAGAATATCAGGGTATAACTATTTGAATGAGCGGACCTGAATTCTGAATAGCACTTCTTGAAACCCTGTCTCTTTTTTCAATCCCTTTCGGCATTTTCGTAATAAATATTGATATTAGTTGTGGCAACGGTGTTATGACATTAACGACATTTCATGAGGGCCAAGTTACAAAAACTTGAGAAAATTATTTCATGGCCAACCGACTGCTAAAATAAATATGAATGGATATATAAACGTTCAATCCAGACACGTTGTATTTGATTGAACCAACATAATACCGCCTTAAATACACTATCGGCCGGTTTCATCATCGAACCTTAAGTCCCTTTAAATTTAAAGCTTCCTTTCACTCTACAGTAAAGGAAGCTATAAGTTCGAAGTGACTTTAAATTTGATTATGAAACTGGACGTAAGTTCGAAAAATACACTCCATCGCCTCTCTCTACTAATATCGTTCTTTCGATCGAATCTTTCCCAAAAAATTCGATAAGAAGAACAATAGGAGTAGAGAGAGGCGACGGAATGTATTGTTCCACGAAAACTTGACTTATTGTCTTCTCCCTGTAGTATCTGTCATTATTCTATCCGAATTTTGCATTGATCCAATAATCTCATTGAAAGTACGACAACCTTCCAACTTCCAAGTATCAATCAACTCTGCTACAAATATCACGTATCAAGTGGTGATGAATTTGTTTACTGCTCACAAGCACAGTTCCTTGGAAACATTCCCTACACATCCTTTAATGTAAACAGTCGATTGTTCTTGCCAATATAAATTGTTTATGAATAATGAATACTCGGTAAGGTTTGTCACAAAGAAACGCTCATTCGTTTAAGTGAAAACATGACGCATAGAGATATTTCCTGTCCTCTGTATATTTAAGCTCTGCCCTAACCTTCCTCAACGAATTTCGATATGAATGAGTGGGTTTCCTCCCGGGAATTTTTGTGATAAACACCTTAGAAAAGATTCAAATAGGCAAAATTGATTATTATTCTATTTTTTATCATACATTCAAAAATTCTGTACGTTACTCATAAATTGCCATTTCGTTCTTAAGTTACAGGAATTCAGATCGTGAAAACATATTCAAAATGTATTATACAGAGTGTCCCGTATAGGATGAAAAACACATGTTATTTATGACTATTAGATTCTGATATACAAGCTGTCTTTAATTTAAATGTGAATAAAAACCATCTCCTGAACGAAGTATTCGATTTAGCCTATATTTGTGCTGCAAATAGCCCTCAGCGGATCCAAAAGTATATTGCATTCAGCACTAGTAAGATCACCCTGTATTTTTAATTTCACAAATCCTTCGGTATCTGGGTGAACTGTAGGATTTATTAATTCACTTAGCTGAATAACATCGCATGACTCTATCAAGGTTGTCAAGTATGCATTAATATTTTTTCCATTCCATTAAAAAAACTGAATTTATGTATGTGTATTTTATTTTCGAACATTTGGTAGGAATATAAATGAAAATATTTTAAGGGTGTGCTCATTGTCGGATCTATTGTTGGAAAAAAAATTAAGTCGACAGCTTGGATATTTTAAGAATTAAGTGCTTGGGTCTCTGACCCAAAATTCCTGGGCAAAATAGTTTTATCACCTAAAAAGTTAATTAGGGATCAACAATTCAATGAATAGGTCACAGATAATTTTTGCTAAGAAACGACCAAATCATTCTAATCTTCAAATGAATGCGATAAGTAACGAAGATTTCATCGAGTAAAAAAACGAATTATTTTTCAAATTTTACCTTCAGATGTGAACAATGCGAAACTAGAGCTATAAAAGCTAAAGCGTTGACAATGTCTGGATTTCAATTTCAGTAAAATAACTCCACGAGAAAAAGACTAGGATTTCATAGGTGGGTATAATATTCAAGTACGTCTTTACAAAATGAGGAAAACAGATTGTATTGTGTTGAAAGTTAAAACCAAGAATTTATCACAGTTGGTGGTCAAAGGTCTCGGTGATAATATTATGGAGTATTAGTCATTCTTTTTGTTACGAAAGATTGTGTGTGATGCTTGAGAAAGCTACGATTGTAGCACCATAATTGCCCATATATGACTCGAAAATGTTGGTATTCATATAATTGTCCCGGGTTTTGATATGATAGAGGCCCTCCTTATGAATAAATAGGTTGATGAACTTCAAAGTCAGTGTTAATTCAAGACGATAAAGAATGTTTATGAATTACGAAAATAAATAGAAAACAAATGGTTCAAATGGTTCAATTTAATTAATCGAATACTCTATATACCTACTAGAAGTGGCTGAATAGAAATGATTTAAATGGTTGACAATTTAGAAAGAAATATTGAAAAGTCGTAACTCCAAAACTTGGATAGCACGAAATAGGAATTTTTCCAATCTAACTTGAGGATGCACATATCTCAAATAGTTTCTTAATGGTATAGTATTCACTTCCAGGGCACTGGCTCTAAACTGAAAACCCGAAGTTCTTTGAATAAAGAAAAAAAAATTCCATTAACTTATTCACCCTAATTTTCGACCCTTTTCAACCCTTTTCAGTTTAGAAAAGGTGGTTCATATTGAGGATTTTCGAATAAAACACAAAAAAGATTAAATATAAGATATTTTTCCTCACATTGAACCACATAGTGGAGGATGGGGAATATTTTAAATTCTGAATTATGATTGAGACATGTAAATATTTGGGATCTGCAGAATTCAAGAATAATCTTTCTGGGCAGTCGGATATATATATATAGAGATTGGAAAAAATGAATCAAAACATTGGCATGTTTTTTAATTATTTACTCAATTGAAAAGGGCGGCATTGTGTAATTGGCCTGGGCGAACAAACGTGCCTAATCCGGTCCTGTGTTAACTGAACCTGATATACATACTATATTTTTTTCATGAAGTAGATGGAATTCTATCCAATTTTATAATTTTTGAAATTCGGGAGAATTAACAGCAGCGCATATAATAATAAACAATGACCAGGTGTATTCCACCATTTCAGAAAATATAGCAAACAAGTATTTCAACACAATAATTTTTTGAACCCTTGACGAAAAAAAAAATTAAAAATTTCAAGGTGACTATAAAAGATCAGATTTTCTCATATTCTCATGCAATCCACCTAGTCATTTTTTTCAATAAATATATAGGTACATAGAAATATGTAGTTCAAGGAGACGAAAAATCCTAAGATTTCAGTCGCCATTGTGTGAGAAAAAATAAAAAAATATATTTTCTACATACGAATCACAAACTTTAAGTGGGGTATATCTACTGACTGAGGTAGGTTCTTTACTCTTTTATTTTGAGGCCCCATATATCCCATTGTATGAAAAAGCATCGTTTCTTGGACACCGTGTATTTCATGAATTCAGCAATTAGTGTTTTGAAGATATGATAGAGCAGTTGAGGCAGGGTCCTTCACTTTTAAGTATTCAGATTTCACCCTACGTTCAAAAAAGCGGGTAGAATATCCAGGTAGTTTTTCCTCTAACAAACTTTCTAATATCCAATAATGCCGAAGTGAACATTCTCCACATTCTTTCACAAATACGTTCCAAAATAGAGTTGGATAAATGGAAAACAAACTCACGATATGACAAAACAAATGTAACTATTCTATATTAATTCAACAGAAACTATTCAGCATTATCAAGTATCCTTGAATCTAGCACCAATCGGTGTATGTTTTGAGAGAATCATTAGGTTAAGAGCGTGGATTTTGCCATTTTTTTATTGGATTAAAGCACAAAAATCTCAATACTCACTTTCAATTCTTTGGATTAACTCTCGTGCTTAACTGGCTGGACACTTTGCAATGCAAATAATACTGCTAGACGATGCAACTCACGCTATTGATTGGGCGAAAAACCGTGGATGACTAATGTAAGAAATCTTGCAGCTGCTGCGTGCGTACTCAAATGCGAGGGCAAACCGGCAGTTCACCGTAGTAACTTGGTACCACGTACCACTCCCAATCCCTCATATTTCCTTTTTTCGGGGCTCCTCACATGGAGGGTAGAGAGACTCTCTACCCTCCATACATGGATCAAACAAGGGCGGTCGACTATCAGGACCGTAACTCATTATTCCCATTCATGATACATAGATAGACAATGCACTTGTGTTTGTAAACCTTACTTTACCTTTTTTTTTCATCGTATTATCATCTCATGAAAGATGGCCTGAATCATGAGATAATAATAAGCTAACTATAGTAATTTGATTACTTATAGGTACTTAATAGCAAAAAGTTCATATTAATATTGTTGAAAACATGAATACAATACCAACAATATCTTCATTCCGAAATGAATATGTAGGAAAGTCAATATGGCAGTAAATGGAGAGTAATTTATAAAACAATAATTTAAAAATCCATTTCATGAATATTTCACTTTCTTCAAATTTGTCTGTATTCCGTAAAACAAATCAAACAATCGAGAAGTACGCGAAACTTCCGTAGAATGTAAACCAATCAGAGTGCTATATATCTGTGACGAAACATATTGAATCTGAGCGCATGTCATTATTTTAACTTAGGCCTAAGATGTTTTTAGACATCTTACTTAGGCCATTGCCTAAATATCAAAAATAATTATATGAAAAACCCTCACTATTTTTGTCAAGGAATCACTGCTTACATTTTTTCTCAACTCATCTTTATGTCATACCTCAAATGAATATTGTTGAATTTCTATAAAATAACTCTCTGTTTTCTTTTCTTTTTTTGAACAATGCAGATTTCAAAAGATATCAAGATCAAGTGAGCATTTTTACTGAATAAAAACTTTTAAAATTTTTTAATTATGTATGTATGTCTTGAATCGGGCAAACCATTCGCTACTTCAACATAAAGCTCATCCACCACAATTATCAAATTATACTCTCAAATTTGAAGCATTTCTTCTTGTTTCGGAATCTGTGAGTTCAACCGTCAACCAAAGATTATAGAGTAGACTTTATAATTTTTGCCGTAAATAATGAAAATTTCGAAGTATATTAGATAAGGCATTTTTCCAATAAATTATATATTTCTGGTATGAAGCAAACCATTGACAATCATTGAGCGCATCCACCACACTTCGTTTATTACATCCTTGGCCCAGAGTATCAAACCGCAAAAAGTTGACATGTTCAAATTATAATTTTTTTCTGTTCGAAATCTCTCAAGTTGAATGGTGAACGATATAATGATTTATTGTATAGTTAATTAACAAATTATATTAACAAATAAACTTGTGGCGCCATCTATAAGATTTTGAGGAAATTCTAATATTAGAATTTTGAATTTGTTATTTTAGTTAGGCTACAGCATTTTATATTATCCTTATACAAAGGCTATATATCAAGGATAATACACTAGTTGACTAGCTTATAGTTAGTTATAGCTTGATAATTGAAGCTAGGAGACACATTTAGATAAACAGAGAAGAAAGACAATGGAATTGACCATCAACCTTCAAAATTAGTTGACTTGAGAATAAAGAAGCAATTTTTGAGCTTAAGTTTGTTGAAACACAAGACAGTTCAAAAATGAAATGGGCAATGAATATAGTTACCTAACTCAATCTTTGGGAATGAGAATAGAAATTTCCTGTTTCTCTTATGCCTGGCATCTAAGACCCAGATAATAGCCCAGAAATTTTGCTTATTAATTTGACAAAAAATATTCAAAATTTTAAGTAGTCTGGAGAAAGTTGAAGCTAATAAATTATTATAGTTTAACCGTTTCCAAACCATTAATCAGACAGAGAGTTTTATGAAATTATTTTCAAAAGTCTACTTGACAGCTAAACTTACCTCATTTGGTTTGAATTCGATTTCTTCTCGAAAAGATTAGCCTTCAATGTAAAAAAAAAACACAATTAGCTTACTTTTTCTTTATTTTACACAAGGTAAAATAGGGTATATCAAAATATATGAACGCTTCAAGTTGTCAAAAGGTATTGTAGCACTTATATATTGGCTAATTAAATATTTTAAGTACATCCATGCTTTTGATTAATGATAAAATATTAACATGTCAAAGCACTTAAAGCTTCTCAAGTCTTTCTTTTTTAAGCCATGATAAAATGCAATACAAATACACAATCAAGGAAATATCTTTCGAAATAAGTTACTGAAATAAATTTCTTGCACCATTGAGGAAAGTTAAAATAATGAACGCTAGGAGATCCATCAATTTTACCATAAACCAGAGGAGAAACCTCCAGGTGGCACTCTTGGTCTTCGTTGTGCTGGTTGTTCATCCTCTTGCTTAGCAGGCGACTCCTTATTGTTTTCTTTCAGGCAGCATTCTTGAGCTGGTTTTTCTTCAGTTTTGGCAACTTGGTTTTTAGCACTCTGAACAATTTCATTGTTTGTCCCCTCTAAAATTGAAGAAGCATTCCTCTTATTATCTTCCCTCCTAATTTCTGGAACAATAGGTTCCTTAATTCCAAAAATATCTGTGTGGCCACCTCCTGGAGGACGAAGCACTCTGCTGGAACTTTTGGCCTCTACATCAACACCAACATTGAAACTAGTCGAAGTCATTCTAGAAGGAATCCAAAAATTTTAACAATACTGAACACGAATGATTTATTATTTTTCAACAATCGTTCACGCAATTCAATTTTACAACCGTAAAATTCACAGGTTATTCCGGTTCAATCCGGTTTCAAATGTGAAGTTGTTATGACTAACGGGATGGAAATGCCGGCATTTCAAAAAGAAAATTCGATAGTTCGAAATAACCAATTGAATTCATCATCAAATTGTTTAATTAATTAAAGAAAAATGTTATTTCGTGTACTCACTTTATTTCTAGGATAATTTGCACAAAAAACCCGATTGAATTGACAAAAAAACTGATAATTCAAGTAACGATCACAGACAGGACAAAAGAAATGGAAAATGTGGTGGTTCGACTCAAGAAATTATTTTACCCCTACTCCGCAAAACAAAATTAAAAGGAATAAAAATTCTTTGAGGAACGTCGACTACCAACGGTTAAATTCACAGAATCTGTCAAAAGGCGGGTACACCCAGTGATCATTAGACCATCGATTATTAATTAAAGGATGGGTAAAACGCGTCGATCAAATCCTTCGTAATGAGCGTTGTTGAAATTTCCATTTAGAGATTTCGATCCAGAGATTGCTTGCCATTGAAAAAAAGAGTTATTCTCTTTTCAATATTGATTGGCTACGTCAAAGTACGACTAATGCCAAAATTGTTCATTTGTTAGCGATGAGTTACTGAATATAATGAGAAAAATTCGGCAATTCTAAGTTTCCATTCCCAAAAATCGAATGAGCCAATATCCTAAACGAAACCATGTGGTTGAGTCAGCCATCACTAGATTTTCCCATCTCCCATTGTTTTGCGATAATTCAGATAACAAATGATCCAGGCTAGTATTAGGATCTATCGCAGTGAAAATTGAGGAGCCGCAAAAAATGTCCAAGGAAAAAGACGAATAATCGGAGCCAGTCAGCAAATACTCCTGACCCAGCTCCCAGATAGGAGGTTTTTAACGTTTGCCAAACGCAAAAGTGAAAAAAACCTACGTATCGTCATTTTGACAAAATTGAGGTTCACCGATAACAGTAAGGGGTGGGTAGGTCGATTCAATTCATCGATAGCGAAGAGTAGTTTTTTGTTTTGTATATATGTAATTCATTATGGTTTTATAGGGAAAATCGTCTCGAAAAGGTGGTTCTCATGTCCCGGCAGTTAATATTATTTTAGTTACCCTGATTTCTGTTATAGAAGAAATATGTATAGGTAGATCTTACCAATGAAAGTATCAGGACTCCTATCATACTCGTTTTCATGATTACAATATTGAATATTATTGATATTTCAATACCGAAACAATAAAACCAAGAAATAGTTTTCAAATAATAATATATTAATACATAAATTATAAACTATTGAAATTTCACTCAATTTTAACAGTGTACATATAATATATAACTCTTCAATATAAAATAGTTATTCACTAAAAGCGACAAAATCTACAAAACATTAATGTCAGACTCCTAAAAATTCAATGAAACAAGCATTAAGAGAAACGCAAAGTTTTTAATTAAACACTTGCTTCTAAAAAGTGGGAAGATTATTATTTGCACTTGTAGCAATTCAATTGATATTTCAATTAGGGAAGCATAAGATGAAAATTTTAATTGATTTTATTTGCAACAGATCATCACTATTAGACAAAAATTCAATTAAAAACGCATTGATGATATTCATAATTTTTCAGACACATTAACATTTTCAGAAATTGAACAGATGAAATAACCCTAATCAATAAATAATATTACCAAAAATATATTAGTTAAACTGGAGAAATAATTATCACAGATGACCAAATTCAAGTTACTGTATAGAGATGATTGAACTGTTGAATTGAGCGTCTCGAAAATTTCAGAACCCCCTCTCTGTCCATATTGACAAATTGGTGGAACCATATTTGAATAAAAACCATGCACTTTAATTGAGTTGCCCAACTTTTCATACGAAAAATATTCTCATAGAATATCGAGTTATTGAAACAAAAATATATTCAACTGATAGGATTGAAGAATAATTAGCAACATGAAAATTAAAATAAAATATAGAATTTTTTATTTTGTGGGAAATTAAACATTATTTTATGATGGAATAATAGTAATACCAACTCGAAATAAAAAAATTTTGATGTTTAAATCTTATAAGTGTAAAATACTGCTGTCTAATAAAATGAAAAATATTTCAAAATAAAATTAATGTAATGATAGTTATTTTTCAAGACATATTCTTCATTCTCAATTCCACTTCAACATAAACATGGTGCAAGTGATAAAAAAAATTTTTACTGATATTATTCGCATTGCTTCAGTATCCCTGCACTCAAATGTTTGATGACGCACTCAAAACAGGCGATAATTTTAGTCTTTAAGATGTGTTTAGGAAAGTTTAGTATAGCTGGGTGGAGAAAATTTCTTTCTAAGAAATTTAAGTATGTACAGTGGTAAACAGGATATCAATGTGATGCAGATCACTTTCCAGAAAAAGTCTGTCGTTTTAATGAATTCGGCATCTGCAAAAAATTTCATTACTATAGGGATGTTGCAATTTTCCTAATCAAACCTTTCAGTTTACAGATACGGAGCACATTACACCGAAAGAAGAAAAATTACTTACCGAAATAGTCATGTAGCACAACCAAGGATAAAACGTATAAGGCAAATGAGAAAATTTCCGCGAGTATCATGAGAATGTGCCATGTTCTTATGTTGAGGGCCACCATGATCAGTTCAGTTAATATCAAAGATGTGAAACTGATGGCTACTATGTGGATGAATTCATCTTCAAAGAGTAACAAGGCTCCATACATTATAACTCCACCTTGAAAAAAGTTATTGAAATTGTAAAAAGAAAAGAATGAAATTCTTCAATTATATGTATGTAAAGCCGGTTCAATAATGTTTTGAAAAACTATACTAAAAAGTTTTGATATTTACCCTGATAAATGGATATCAACACCCACATGAAGAAAGTTTTGAAAGAAAGACTTCTGCCTTTTGCCAATTCCTTATATAATTCCGGATATGTTAGAGCAATATCAGCACTGACATCTTGATCAAGTACCAAGCTGAATACCTGTAAGAAAGGACTGGTGAAGTGACTAAACTGATACATAAAAACTCGGAGTATTACACTGATACGGAAATTTCCTATGGACAATAATTCAGTGCATAAGGCAGAGAAACTATAGGTCCAGTAAAAGAGTGCAAGAATCAAAAGTTATGCGCATAATGATAATGAATAATGCAGTGTTTCACTAGAACTCTTCGTCTATTCACAGAAATAGTTTGTAGTTTGTCTTCAGTTCATTCAGTCGCTAAATAATGAAATACCATACAATGGAACATTTCCTAGTTGCAGATGAGTATTTAGGAGATTAATCCGGTTACCTTGAGAGCCATTTCATCATGCCATTTGTGGAAATTACGATCCGAAAAAACTAGTTCTGAAATATTGATCGACTGCTTCTGCACGGTGTGTGTAAAAAAAGATAATTTTAAATAGCTTCGTGTCAAAACGTTTTTTTCTAAAAAATGAGTCACTGGAAGTGTTGAAGAATCTTTCACGAGTTGGTCGAGTTAGTTAATAGGAAATACATGTCAAGGTCAGTTTGGCAAAAATGAGGTTAGCAGCGCTTGCAGACAGAGGTGGGTAGCAATGATTTAATGCGATGAGTAGTGATTTTGTCCTCACTTTTTATGCAATTCATTTCATTTTAATTTTTTAAGGCTAATTGGCCCAAAAAGTGGGTCTCTTGGGGCAATATATTTACAACTTTTGATTCTTGCACTGTTCGACTGGAACTGAAGATTCTTTATCTCATGAATTGAACCATCCACCTCAGTAGGTCATCAGGGTGTTTCACCATTTCAGTAATTTGTTATTGAACATGCGTATTATTTACCGGAAACATCGTGTAAACCGTTGCATATCCAACCATCAGGAATCCCTGATACAATGATACAGAACTCAAATAGAACACGGTGCTGAAAACGGCCTGCATTGTGGAAATAATCAATCCTCGATGAATGACGAATTGAGCTAAAGAAGCCGACCTCTTATAGGATCTTCTGCCGTGTACCAGAAGAAGACGGGAGAGGTGTGAAAACTGCGGTATGCTAAAGTCGCCAGCAAGACTGGCCTGTTTTCCTTCTCTACCCTCTATGCCTATGCCAGCGTCCGCCTGCTGGATCATGCTGACGTCGTTGCCACCATCGCCCACAGCTGCCGTTCGCTTACCTGTGTGTTTTTGAATCAGTTGCACCTGAAAAGTTTTCATTATGTCGAATTCTGCTAGTCAAGTGAGAGTTTATTCGATTTCTAGTAGAAAACTCACAACTTCTGCTTTCTGTGTCGGAGAGCACCGACAGCACACAACAGCTGGTGCGGCAGTAGCTAATTCCATGAATTCTTGCTGATAGTATGACAGACAAACGTCCAAACTTTCTCCACTTATTACCAGAGCACATCCCTGTTTTCTCCTGAAGGCATTCAATTCCAAATGAGCATCGGTCCTGGTGACCACTCTCTTCAGTATGTGCAATCCTACAAGAGATTTACTGCTGATTTCCCAAAAAAAGTTTCTTTTCTCTAATTGGGAATGTTTAATTTCAAACACAATTACAGCAGGTTTCACAAAACTTTGATTTTCTGATCAATAGTTTCCAGAATAAAACTGCTTGTCAAAAGTATATAAGGATAATGAAAATGGTATAGATTTATAGTAGTGTTTGGAAAAGTGTCCTCCCATTCTCACAATTTTTTTTTTCATAAGAATCCCAATAACTCATAAACTGTTGATTTTTTGCCCAAGGTGTGGTATACTGTTGAAATTGCCATTAAATCAGCTATCTAACGAAGCAAAGATATAATGGATGTGTCATTTGAAATAAGAAAGTAGTAGGCTGTTTCCTTTATAATCAGAAACTGCGTAGATCTAAATATTTTAGGAAGAAAGTTCATAGTCAAAAACCTCAACATGCAAAAGTTTTCTATAAATGACCAACCACTGTGGGACACCCTGTTTAGATCATAATTTTATGCAACAATATATGATAAGTATATTGAATGCAAACAAGTCAATGTGTATCTGTCAATCAGCATTGATCCCTTGATCAAGCATTATGAAATATAAAATTATTGCAGCAAACTTGCTGTTATAATAAAATTATTATATAAAAATGACAAAAAAAAATTACCTTGTGATTTGGATACCAGCCTTGAACTCTTCGCAATACAACATGCGGTTTCTAATTTATCCCCAGTGAGCATCCAAATTTTGATACCGGCATTTCTTAGAAGTTCCAGGGTCGGTCTCACATTTTCTTGTAATTTGTCTTCCACTCCGGTTACACACAGAAGTTCCATCTCTCTTTCCAGAGACTCGATAGCCTGTGACACCCTACTCATCCTATCAGAAACTGAAAGTCGAGCGGCATTGTATCTTTGCTGAAACGTAAACAGTTTGAAATTGGCTAGAGTTTATCGGACCGAACAAGTCTCACTTCGAAATCTCTGTACTGTTCTTCTGTCAAAGTTTTCTTAGCTACGACCAGCGTTCTCAGGCCGTCCCTTGCCATATTTCCCACTTCTTCCTCCAACCAATCGGTATATTGTACAATCGAAGTCATTACAACATCGGCTCCTTTCAAGTAAAAATAAATCATTCCAGACTGCAAATCCTGTGGATAGAATATGAAGCTAGAGTAAGAGCAGAGGTTATAAATTTCGAGTCAAAATAACCACCACAACCTTTTTTCCGCATGAGGTCATTACAAATGTTTTGAATTTCTGAACTGAATAATTCATTTCTCATGTTTCGTTGAAGTTCTGGCCCCTCATTGAAATCTCTCATGTTTTTTTATCCTGTTATGTTTATGGTAAGTATTTCCAAGTATAACACACAATTTGAATTTGAAACCAATATTATCAATTTTATTCCTTATTAATATATTCGAATCATTCTGAATTTTGAATTTTCTGAATTTGTACCAAAATCATTTCGAGGTAAAAATTTTTTCATGATTAAATCCAATAAGACAAAGTAACATAAGCATCATGGACATCATGGTGGAAGATACACTAAAGAATCTTACGTTAGAGAACATAATAATGGAGAAAAGATTTATTGAAAACACCCAGAATATTTCAAGTTCTTGAAAACAAACTACAAGTGATAAAAAAAGTTTTTTTACATAAACTAGACATCTTGTTTTAAGGATTAAACAAATGAAATTCGGCAAAAACATACCTTGACTATGATACCCATTCTTTTAGTTTCGCTTGTGAACGGAAATACTTGGAGAATGGAGTAATTCAAAAACCTCCCATCAGGCGCTTGAAGCTGTATTGAAGTCAAATCCCGGTTGTTCAATGTTAAACCAACCCCCCTTGTCCAATTAACCAATGCTATTTCATCTGGACTGGAAGCCTGATAAATTACATTGTCATTATCGGAAGAACGCATGTGTTGATCTGCTTCAACTTCGGTTATCACAGAACCTTCAAGAAAAAATTTACTTGAAGAATAAGGCTCCTCAGGAAAAGGACTTTCAAATTATTCAGATTGTCTGTACAAAAAATTCCATCACTTTGCTTTCCACAATGTCTGCTTCATTCAATCATTTCAATATTCTCATGCACTCGAGATGATAATTTCACGTTGGCTGTACTTACTCAAATCGCTAGCATCTTCATCTCCATCAACGTTTTTCTCATAGACAGGGGTAACATTATGGCATAATGCCAGTGCCTGCACTGCATCGACCACCCTGGTATTTTCCATTCTTCGAAATTTACTACCCATCGTATTCGTAGCACTTTCGGTTGAAGAATAGGCACTTTTCAATATCATGCTGATCTGAAATAAATGGATTTTTCAATGGATTTATGACAAGAATATAGGTGAAATGAATACTTACATCATCAAATGTGTCGGCTGCATAACTAACAGTACCAAGGTGGATTCTTTTCAGTACCATGGAATTCTGAGTCAATGTTCCCGTTTTGTCAGAGAGTAAATAAGAAATTCTTCCTAGTTCTTCTGGAATTGTAGTACATCTTACAGCTGTTCCTTTCATAGCAGGATCTTTTCCGATCGCATAAGAGTAGTATGATTTACCCATATCAAGATTGACCCTCAAACTGAAACAAAAGAATCAGGAGTTTTTTGACCCCAAAAAAATTTACAAAAAGAAAGATATCTCCACATATACCCGGATACATTACACTATAATAACATGGATTCAAAAAAAATTCGTCTTCAAAGTTATGGAAACCACATCTTATATAAAAGAGATTTCATGAACTAAAACTCCAAAGCCTACTAGTTGAAATAGACAATGGGTGGGTAGAAATTATCATGAATAAAATTATATGATCTCAGTTTTCATAAAAATCACATCAAATTCTCACAACATTGTTGTGAATGCTTCAGATAAAACAACACATAGACTCACCTGATTGGTATGATATAGGAGAAAAGTAGAACGAATCGGAACATGTATCTATACCAGGGTCCACTAAACCCTTTAAGAGCCATCATAATCAGTGCCAATCCGATTACAGCCACAAACAGGAGTTTAGTAATGGTGTTGATTTCAAGATCCAATTGACCTACTTTAGAACGTGGTTGTGAATTGTTCATTACAGATCTGGTCTCTGGACCTACACAAAAACTGTGCTAGAAAAGTTTATATCTTTTTGATTGAACTTCAATCTTCACCTGTATAAATTACAACGCCAAGTGCTTGCCCGGAAGCTATTACACAATTAGTCCATAAGGTATTTTCGAGATCCAAACTCTCATCGGAATTTGGAGAATCCAACTAAAAATTAGTAATTAGGGCTTAAATTACTTTTGTTGATATTCCTACAATAATTACCCTGGTAAATGTTCCAATGAACGAGTGTATATCTCTCTGAGGCTTTTCAGCATAGATACTGGCATCCATTTCAAACAATTGATGATCAGCACCTAGCTTTTGTGTCTGAGGTACTGCTAGCCTCAATTTCCAATCGGTTTCTCCATCTAACTGATCTGTACGAATGAAAACGGCTCCGCTTTTTTCTGTTGTACGAAGGAGAATCAAATCAGCTGGTACTCTCTCATCTTTATCAACCATTATGATATCCCCAACCTTAAATAACAATAGATGTTGAAACCCACAGAAAGAAAAATAAACATCGAACCTTCAATTTTGATGCTGGTACTATTTCAAAAAGTTTATTCCTATCATTTAACAGCCTTTTACATTTCTGATTATTTACTTCTTGATCTCTTTTATGCCGCCTCAAATCATCAACTGCTTCTCGGCAGATAGTAACTAGTAAAACAAAGCACTAGAACAAAAACATATTTTAGGAGTCTCTTCATCTAGAATCAATTCATTCCTCACCAGTGGTCCCCAATATGTATATAAATATCCAATTCTAATATCAGGAACAAATTGGCTGAGGGCCATCAATAAGAAGTATAAATTCAAAAAGAATTTGAATTGCTGAAACAGAACAAGCGGCAAGAAAGTTATGATGTTGTATTTTTGATTCCTTATAGCATTGGCAGGAAATTGTCCTTGTGTGGGTTTTCCCAGCAAAATGGTGCGAGACCTCAATTCCCTTGGACCGCAGCATCTTTTGAAAACGGAACAAAAACAGCTGAAATATAAAATCATCAATAACAAAAAAAATCAGAAATTCGAAGGCCTTATACCTCCACATCGATTTATTAGACGTTTTCAAGATCAAAGGAATGTTCTCTCTAGAGGATTTTGCAATAGTGCTCTGAGAATCTGCGTTTTGCATTGTTGTGCATAAATTAAGAACTATTAGGGTAAAATCATTTCATTTAAATCATTCAGACTTCTATATGTTCTCGTTACAATTTTAGAATTCACTTCACATCCGTGGAAAAATGTTTTGTTTTCAACAATCCTTTCAAAACCATGTATGAATCATATTTTGACACTGACATATGTCAGATTCCTTTCGGGGAAAAAAATCCGTAGGTTTTTTAGCGCAGGTAGCAGTGAAAATTAAAATTAGGATTATTTCAATGTTTATCCAAAGTAATTTTGGAATAACGGTTAAACTGTTTATCATTTACCGTTTTGGTAAATCAATGAACGAGCTGCGAGTTTGTAAACAAACATCCGTTAATACAAATGCAAGTTTCTGCATGGAGATTGCGTGTTTACAAGAAGTCGAATCGATTTTTTGCAATTCTCTGGCAACTGTAAAATTCAAACGAAATGGAACGCAAAAATCATTCTATCCTGACTAAAATTAACGATTTCAGAATGCGATCGAAGCGGAACTTTTAAGAACAAAGCGAATATTTAAATAATTAGGGGCATGAGTACAAGAAAATTAGTTTTTTTTAATAATAAATATCCAAAGAAGATTAAATGCGCTGACTCACTGATATGTGTGATAGAACCCATCTAAAGGGACTCACACATGCATCAACTTGGTTGTGTTCTAGATACAGCCTTGAATGAGCAAGCCCAAAACAAATATTGCTCATCCAAAAACTCAAATTCGTTCTTTCAATTTATCCACATTCCAATTTAATCTACATTACATCTTAATCAATAGGGTTGGAGAGTCTAGAGGCCTAGTATTATCCTGATAAAACGGAATATTGGAATATGGAATATGACTCAAAACTCAACTTATTCATTCAATTAATTCCTGATGTGTATAGTATGAGATATCTTCATTGTTCATCAGATCACCGGAAATTTTTCGGTCAAAAAAGTCATCATATTAGGAGAGATATTGTAAAATATGATTCTATTTTTTTTTCAATATGTATAAATTATAAAATTTCAGCAATATCTAGTTTTCTGGTGCAAAAAGGAAGTTATATTTTGAGAAATTCTTGTCTGTATACACCAACAAATTTGAAGCAGGCTTGATATTCAGCCTTACTTTTTACTCTGATTTCTATTGCATGAAGTCAAAGAAAAAAAGCTTATCGTGGAGAGTCTGCCTGAAATTCATTGGTATCAAAGGGGATATTTTCAAATAGGTATATCTACATTGAATATATGTATAGCCAACTTTTTCAGGAATTTTCAAGAAATACTTTAAAAATCATATGCTCAGGTAGAAACTTATGCTTCCACAAAAATAAGAGTAGCCAATTGCTATTCCTTACGAAATTAGTTTATCAATCATAATGAATGGTTGGGGATTTAAAAAATAGTTGTAACAAGAAGGTAAACAGAAATGGGCATCGATGTTAAAGAGAAAATTGATTAAACATTTTCTCACCCACAATATCATATTGAATCGATGATTTATAAATTTATATAGTCGCTCATTTCTTCGCAACTTATCGCATTTGCGTTATCTGATGTTTTTTCAACATCCAACTAATGAAACTCACCCACAACACCGGCTACCCCATGATCTCCCAGTTCTGGATCGATTATTTCTTAGTAAGGACTCCATTTCACCTTCATGGTTTTTTGAATTACCCAATAAAAAATCTGTTTCTTGGTCTCTATCGTTAAATTCCTGTAATGGATATTCCATACCAAATTGAAATTACATAAAACTACATTTTTTGATTTATCCGAAAAATTATCAAGATGAGAAATTACATGAAGGAAAAGTTTATCTATCACAGTAGAATAATCCACAACTGTTATTGTAGATAAGAAATTTTATATAAGTACAAAAATTTTTGTCCTCAAGGGGCCTCACTTGACAGCTCAACGTAATTATCGATTTAGGTTATGTTTTTCCTAGAGAATTTTTTGGTTTTTCCTCAATGAAATTTTCGATATTTTAGGTGCATACAGATTTAATTTCAAATCAAATTCTCAATAAGCATATTAAAATGATAAAAATGAAGAATTTTCCGCATAACAAAGGTCAAGGTTTTTTTCATTGTTAAAAGAAGAAGATGACTCAGTCTTTGTTCAAATTTATTTTGAAGTTTACTCTTTGTTTTGATACGCTTTGAGGTTACGTCAATGTTGATGTTCTGTGATCTCATCTCTTTTTTCGAGTTCTTTGAAGTTTGAGGTAACGAACTTCTGCTGAATTTATCGAAGAAAATCAAGGTAATCACAGGCTTTTTTCTAATACTTCTTATTTTTATGAATAAGTAACACTTTGTAGAATTACTTCTTGGCAGTATTAGAGCTATTATCAAAAATTATATTTATTTCAGTTGACCAACACAAAATGGCAAAGTCAAAGAACCATACCAATCATAACCAAAGTAAGTTCAGTTTATTATGTTTTAATGGTATTTTGATTAATCTTTCGGTATGTTTTGCAGATAGGAAAGCCCACAGGAATGGAATTAAGAAGCCTAAGCAATACAGGCATGAATCTACATTAGGTGTAAGTTCACAACCATTTCATTCTGTGATTAAAATTTCGAAATCTTGAGCTTCTTGTTTTTTGAAAGAGTTGATTTGTTTCATTTATATTTACCAACATTCCTTTATAATCCATTCTGGTCGAATGCTTTATAAATATAATTATTCCTTCTTTAATGCATGCTTAATTATTGTACATTTGGATATATGATACTAGTATTGAATTCTTTCCAGATGGATGCCAAATTCTTGAAAAACCAAAAATTCTCCAAGAAGCATAACTTGAGTACAAAACAACAGTTGAAACGTGCAGCAGAACGTAAAGCATCCAGAGAAGCTAAAGCCACTAAGTAGATTCCATTTGTTTATAATATGACATAAAAATAATTAAGTTAATCCTGTTGTTTTATTCCTTTAATTTTCTCCCTTACAAAATATCATCAACCGAAAAAGTTACAATTCTTTTTGAATGTTCCTGAAATACAAAATTTTAGTTACCCTTATATAAAGTAGTGATTCTATCTGTGGCTTGACCAGTACCAAATAATTCAGTGTAAAAAATGAATTATGCCCACTACATTCCAGAATTTTGAGATCAAATCTGAGACTGCACAGATAGATTGGACTTCATGTAGTTCAAGGTAAAGTTAATCACATTAGTGTACAAAAATATGTAATAAAATTAAAATAGCGAGGATAAGATGATACATATATAAATTATTCACTTCGTATAATCTGTAATTTTCTTCAAAGCTAGTGGTGCCAACTTCCTAAATTTTGTAGTAGGAACAGCGGAAGACGACTTAGTCCTCTTGAGTCCTGTTTGAACTGATTTTGTGTCAGGAAATTTTAAATAATCTTCCTTCACTTGACCTCCTAATCCTGTGTACACGGTTTCTGCAGTAGGCGGTTTCATATTAGATGACGATGATGTAGTCTGATTTTTAAATATTGACTGCAAAAAAAATAACTTGTTCAGTACATGTGTTGTATTTCTAATTTTAATACATGTCATGTGAATTTTTTGTTAATAAATAAAACCTACTCATCTATCATATATGATTCCTACTTTATACTTTTGGTAGAACTGAATTAAAAAAAGTTACCTTCTTTTGGTTAAGGGCTGTGGAATATCTTGCTGTGAATATGGAAGAGTAGTTTGTTTTAGTGTTCAAATAAGGCGAATCTGATTCCAATATATTCATGACATTCTCAGCCTGGAAAAATATAAAAAATAATCGGCATTAACAACGTGTAACTTATACTTACCACAGATGGAGAACCCTTGGATTCTGGATTATCAATTTTTAATAAGTCTATTCTTCTTCTAGGTAATGGTGCAGGGCTTTCTGTCAATATTCTTTGTACACTATTATTCATATTTTGAGGAGTTCCATTCTTTTGTTCTTCTGATAAATTACTGAGTTCTTCAATTTTACGTCTGAGGTATTTCTTTTCCTCTTCCCAAGACTTTTTATTTGCCTCTAATTCCTTCCTGAGCAAATAAATTTTTTTTGCAATAGAAAATATGTTATGGCAAAGTACATACCTGAGATCTGCAGTTGTTGATTCTAAAGTATTATAATCTCTCTTATATTTCATTAATTCATTTTGAGAATGCTTTATGCGATTTTGCAGTACATTGGTTTTATGTTCCTTATCTATTAATGATCTGGAATGAAGATTATCTCAAGTGACAAAAATATTTTTAATATTTGAGAATTACTTTTTCAATGTGGCAGATAATAATGCCAAGGCTTCTATATTAGTTTCATTCCTTAATATTTCTGTCACTTCTGCCCTAGTACCATGTATAGCAGTCTGAACTTTCTCTACATTATCTAATGTGGATTTTAAGCTTGAAACCTCCTCCTTCAGCCTATCAGCTTCAGATGCCCTGGATTTATATAATCGTACCTTTTCTTTCAAACCATTAAGTGCTGATTCATAAGATCTAAAATAGCAAACTTTAATGGTAAACATTCACTATATATAAAAATGTTCAAATAAATCAACATTGAAATTTTGTGAAAAACCTCAAAATGTAGTTAAATATAGGGTGTTTAATTTGAAATAATAATAATAAGTTTGGCTCAACTTCCAAAAGTACCACCAAGACACCAAGATATGATAGTTCATTAGATCCCAGCCGTTCACTATAATCCAGAAATTTTCAGAAAAAAATCTCATTCAGTTCTCTAGATAATTCTAGTAGACACTTTGCATGTTTGCTTTTTGAAGCATGAGATCCTAGTTCGTAAGTAAACAGAAAACCTTTTGTTTTCTGCATCATTGAAATAGAGCGTTTTACCTAATTTTATTTTCTAAACTAGAAACCAGCTCCTTCAACTGAATAACTTGAGCCTCCTTCAAATCAGCTTTTTCAGTTCTATCTTTTACATCTTTACTAAGCATTTGAATTTTAAAGTTAGCATTATCTAATTTAGCCTGAAGTGTTCCTATATCATCTGTTATGTGTTCAGTATTAACAAAATTGAAATATACCCTATGAAGTGATTTCTCCGTAGATCTACAACGGCATTGTGGACAAGTTTTAGATCTGAAAAGTAAATTCTATTCTTAAATTTCATTAATTCAAAATATAAAATAGATTAGGTACCTTTCCAGCCACTGTATAAGGCAACTGTAATGGAACATATGACCACATTGGTTTAAAACCATCTCTGAATTATGCGTGAATAAATCACTACAAATTATACAACTTATTTCCATTTCGATATTTTTTTTGATGGAATGAAATCACGATATTTTGGTTTTTTCAACTTACACACCATTTGAACACAGATTACAGAGTAGAATAGATCTGACACTCACGTTCTACGGTGAAAAATACAGTTTATCCCGCCCTCAGCGCCCCCATGCGTTTGCCACCCAACTAACCGGGAGTAATGTCGGTAAAACAGGAAACTGCAATTGCAAGGCGCGAAATTTAAATTAGCCCATTCACTGGTGTTTTAGACGTCGATAGAATTATATGGATTATTAGGGCGAATTTAAAGGAGAAATGAAACATCTCATGAAAAATATACATATATTGATATTTCCAGCACAGGAAAAAAAAATATGGAAATACATAAGCTATAATTATGGCAATGAATATATGAGCAGAGGTAAAATGTCAATAGGGTCACATATCTTCGTAAGACAATAATTATAATAAACGGTAATAATATTGTTCATAGGAAATGAGGTTGAAATTATTATATGTTCAGGAATCTTCAACATTATCCTAAAAGGACACAATGTTTGTTGGGAGTCGGCCATAGAAATCAAAAACAGCATGCCAAAGCTTAGAATGCATGAATAATTTGGAAAAGAAAAAATTAGTTGCCCAAAGACCTATGTGGATTTTATATTTTCCTGCAGGAAAGATTTCAAAGTCTCTAAACAACGACTCCCTGTTTTATCTTCCTCACAGTTAGATCACCAGGAATGCACTGACATGAAATTATTAATAACTAAAGTTTTGAATGATGAAAGAAAGTGTTCAACATTTGGGTTAGTATTCCTTACTCCATGTGTTCTAATGTACCCAAAAAGGTTCTCTAAACAATCTTGATTGAAAGCCCCAGTGAGAATATACTTAAAGTGATAATCATTGAACAGTTTAACAGGTAAAGGAATGCTTTCAATGTTGTCACTACATTCTTCAAAGTGGCACCACAATGGATCTTTTCTTTCGAGGGCAATAAAATGAAATATGTACTGTTGAAAATTTGTATCGCCTGCTCCCAACAAACATTGTGTTCTGTTTGAATACTAACCGTCTTCTTTAAGAGTTTCGCAGTGGATGTCCAAGCTCTGGATACATTCAACGAATCAAATAACTCATCAGAGAATAGTATAAAGTCAGCAGTGTCGATAGCCTCTCTGTGAAGCTGAACCGGATGCTTGATTTCTAAAAAGGAAAATAGTAAATTTTTGTATTATTATGTTTGAAAAAAATACTTACTCCATTGAGAAATGAGCTTCATCATTGACCCCACGGAGTGGCTTAATAACTGACTACACAGTTTGACTTTCATTTCCATTAACACAATTTTTAAAGGGTTTGGTTGAATTGGTTTAAGTATAAACAATTAATGTTATAATTACGTGGTTCTTTGAATCAAATATTTCTTACAAGAAAATTGATTTCCTCATAAAACTGTCGAGTTCAATAAATGAGTATTTTTAATTTACTCTCGTATAAGATCTCGTTTGTAAACAAGAATTTGCATTAAAACATATTGACATTGACAGTGTTGGCGTTCACAAATCCAATATGTCAGAATACAGTAATCTGTGGAGAATATTTTCGTATGCAGTGCCACATAGCGATTGATTGCAGAACTAAAAACCGTATTTGGGGTGGGGGTAAGGAAGTGTCAAGCCCCTGCCATTTGAATTTGTTTGATTCATGGGGTTATGACATTTGAATTCATGTGTCTTTTGAGCTATTGCTCGGTGGAGCTACTACTATTCTTTTTCAAAGATTAGGCTCTTGTCTTTTCTTTCTTTAATTTTCTGTTTTTTTTTTCAGAGTAATACGATTTATTATATTAAAACTATAAAATAATGACTTTCCCATGAAAGTAATTAGGTATCAATTATTATTTTTAGCATACTTCTTTATTTCCATTTACGAATTAATATACATAGTGAATCATGTATGAAATGGTAAGATTTGGGTACACTATATTCACCATTTACATAAGTGAAAAAATTAATCAAATCTTTGAAAATAGCTTTTTATTATCAGTCATTGCAGATGTACAATACTTTTTTAGTTCGATACGAATAATACGATGTCTATATGAGCTGATCAAGAGTTTATTATGCAAATAAACATCATATATTTGAAAAAAAAAAATATTACACCCAAATATTCTCTAGAAAGTGCATTCATTTGAAGGGGAAGTCAGGATGATTAGATAATTTGAATCTGCAAAAAAAAAACATGTGAAAAACAGCCTGCGAAATTGTTTCAAGAATTACCCATTCATGTCACAAACTCTGCCAGCCTCTCCCTTGTCGAGTGTTTTCAAGAGAGCTATGTCACTTTTGTCCAACTCGAAATTGAAAATATCTATATTTTCTTTTATCCTACTCGGCGTGACACTTTTCGGAATTGCAGCTACGCCATTTTGGACGAGGAAACGCAACATAATTTGAGCAGGACTTTTTGAATGCTTTTTCGCAATCGATATAACATTTTCGTCCTCCATTATTTTTGGCAGGTTTTTCGTACTGCAAAAACGATAATCTGAGAGTTACTCAGTTGTTTATTCATACATAAATTTTTGGCTCAAAAATCGAAGTGAATAATTTGCGCACATGTGAATAACCTATAAAAGGATATAAAAATTGATTTGTATATGTACTGAATATATTAAGTTAGGTGTCTACCTAAATATATACCACCTAAAAAAGGTTCCTTCTGTTACAATCACTTCGATTTATTGAGCAGAATGTGTATTATTTACACTACTTACGGATATCCCTGCTTTTCATGGAATATGTTAATCGCCGGCGATCCTAGAGGAGAATATGCTACAACAGATATTCCATGTTTTTTACAAAACTCAATAAGCTCAGTATTTTGCAAATACAAATGGGCCTCAATTTGCAAATTGGCCGGTTTTATTGTCGCTTTTTCAAGGATCCTTGCGATTTGATTTTTGTTGAAATTTGATATTCCGATAGACCTCGTCTTTCCCAGTTCGACCATTTCCTCCATTTTCTGAAAACAAACACATGGTGTAGAGACTAACGACGAAAACGCATATGGGGACGCAAAGTATATATTTCTTTTTGTTGCTGTTGTTCTCGCTTCATCAGTTCAAATATATAGTTCTCGTTTAAAGTGAAATTATAAATGATCAAGTAAGCATTTGTTGTTTTACCATTATACAATATCTTTTATTAGGTATAGTATCTTATATATTTTTACAACAATGGAACAATGTAAATATTACCTTCCAAACTGCTATATGATCTGTAGGTTCAGCTTGAAGCTCACCAGCTTCGTTTAATGGAAAGTCTATTGTTTCATGATATTTAACGCAGACTGGGAAATGCACCAGATATAAATCAACATATTCTAATCCCAAATTATGCAGAGATTTGTTCAGGAACATTTCGACTCTGTTAAAATGAAAATAAATTATTTGAACTATCGTGTATAACTTATTGATTAATAAAAGTGGCATTTTGAGCAACGATAAGCATGTTTACAGGTTTGAATATTTTCATTTTTCATATATTTAATGATTTTATGGCCGTTTCATACCGAATAAGATTCATGAGCTATTTTGCAGTTTAAAAAATTCGGTTTTGCAGTCGGTGTTTGAGGAAATTCATCAAAAAACATACGCGACAAAAGGAACCATCCACGTAAGGTCAAAATTGACCCGCACAATCGTTCAATTTTGGAAAAACGCAAGTCAAAGCCAGTGCGCACGTCACTGTATAGTTGCTGAAGACAAGGTATATTGCTTTTTATGAAATCTCCAGAAGAGAATTTGTTACCTATCCGGATGTACCCCTGCCAGGGGCAATTTGGTCGTTATGAACAATTCTTCTCTCTTGACTAGACCTTTCCTTATCCATTCTTCGATAACTTTTCCAACTATGTTCTCGTTTTTGTAAAGAAAAGCTGTGTCGAAGTGTCGGTATCCACTCTCGAAAGCTGCATTCATGGCATTTCTCAATTCCAATGGTTCATTAACCTAAGAACGAAGATCGGTATACAAGAATTGGTAATGATTCTTCTGCACTTTTATACGTTTTTTTAAGAAATTCTATCCACCTACTTGCCAAGTTCCCAATCCAATGAGTGGCATTTTAGCACCATTGTTCAGAATTATTGAATTCTTCAACATATTTCGCGCAATTCTCCCAAGAAATGTAAAACAAAATTCGAAAATTAAACTTCAGATTATATCGCGATTTGACACCAGTGGTTCGTTCCGCTAAATGAAAACATTCAATTGACTAAAACTATTTATAGTATTTATAGCACGATTATATATTTACATTTCATAATATGTTTCAACAGTGATAAGATTCTGTCAATGGAAAAAACACCTTGAAAATAATTGTCATGTTATCGACAATCGACAAATATATGAGGTAGATAAATAATAATAATAATAAAATAAGAAGCCCTTTAAATATAAATCATAATAATATGTTTTTGAAAATACACTGCTCAACACAATTGATAGGGATCACGTTTTTTTTAATCGTTGCTTTTTCTTAAGTTATCTGAAACATCTGTTATACATTTGTTCTTCAAGGAAAAACCTGAATATTTAAAGTTGTTTTTAATCATATTTTTTCCTTACTTTATCTGAAATCGATTAATTGTATGAGCCTGCAGATGGTGGCATACAAAACTATATGGTATTTGATCTTGAAACATATATGTTCAATTATTTTTTTATTTGTGTAATTGTAAAGCTTCAATTTCTGACGAATTTAATCTTAAGGATGAAATTAATATACATTAATAAAAAGCGAATGATTCAAACGTTTTCATATTCATAATTTTTAAGAATGGGATATTCAGCTGGTTTATGAACCAATTCAACTCAACTATATATGATATTTATTATTCATTGTAGGTATATCATTTTATATCAATAATTATTCTCATATGATACATCTACAATAATTAATTATTGTAGAGATCAAGGTTTTCTAACGTTCATGTCATATTGACAAGTTTACTTGCGAACAAATGAGGCCGTCACAGTCTTTGTCCATATTTGTCAAAATTGTAGTGAAATGGAGGAACTTTTCCATTCAATCACGAAGATATTAGCGCACAACATTGTTGTGCATGTTTATTCACTGCCAAATTTCTCAATAGAAAGCTTCATCACCTCGCTCATCTGTGTTGTCCACATCTTATTAATCATGGAAGTTAATTCGCTGGTCTCCCATATAACAGAAAAATCCATTGCAAAATTGAGACGACAAAGAATAATGAGAGGTAAGTTCTTGCTCAAGATAAACTTTACCGACTTTTATAAAAATTGTGGCGAGAAATAAATGCCTGCAGAACCATTCACTTACTCATTACTAACAACAGACTCAGCCCATACAAATGATTCTTCAGAACATTCGTCCTAACATGCATGCGTTGCAAATTTTTCCATTTTTTTCGAATTTTCAAGTTTATAATCTTCGCTTTCCAAATATCAATAAATTAATTCTTTAGCTTTGAAAATGTTTCCGAGAAAGTACGATTTTAAATTGTAAGTTTTTATTCTCATAAACATTTTTTCATATAAGGAACATATTTGGACTCACTTAATGTCAGGAGAAAAGAAATCTAATCTTCCTTTATCCGTTCTCAGATCCCTTCTCCATATTTCAGTCTCTTTTCAAATAGGCGGATTGCAGTTCAGCAAAATTCACTGTAACAAAAATTTTGAGTGATAAATGAACCAATTCAACACATCTTCATACAATCTTCTAAGAAAGATTTAACCCATAATAACCTAGTGTTACACATATGTAACGCAAATTTCACTGGCAAATCTATTTTATTACTCAGTAACTGTAGCTATTAGCGTTACATATATGTAACACCATTTTTCTCAAACAAAAACTATACAATTTTCAAACAGAAATTGAGTTGTTTTTGTCTTGTACACTCTATAAAGAATATTTATTCAATTAGAATAGTGATCATAACTCAGGTTATTAAGGGTTAAGATAAATAGCAAAAATGAGCGGAAAATTGCAAGATATCAAGAGGTTTTCGGCATAGATCTGTTTTTTTTTATTAATTGCCAAAACCCTTAATTGTTATAAGAAGCACTTAAAGATGGCACACATACGTCCGTATAAATAGATAAAGTATTCAACTTGAATATTTTCAAAGAAGGCTGACTTCCGATAATATCGAAAAATCCATTTCGTATTTCAAATGACACACCCAGTAGTTCATTAATTCTTGGACAGGGTGTCCAGCATCATCAATTTCGGCAAATCAAAGCCAAGAAAAGTCAGTAAATTTGAAAGGGGACCCATATAATTTTATACCCAAAATCGAAAACTGTTATTCTAGTAAATCGAAACGGTTTATTTATTAGGTGCCATCTTTAGGGGGCCTAATAATTTCTTCGAACCTATTCACCCTTTATAACGATATAAAATATTGTGTGTCATTTGAAATAAGAGAGTAGTGTGCTATTTCCGGTATAGCCGATGAATGTCGCTCTTCTATGAAAATTCTTATTAGGGTACAAATTTCCAGCTCAATTTATTGCCTCTAGCATAGCCTACTAGAATTAATTCTAGTATTCCATGCCGCTTGTTCTCCCAAAATATTTAGTAGAGTTGTACGTCAATCATCCTGTATATTTATATTAGATTGAAGACACTTGGTGAACTCAAAGTCGCTGGAAGAACTAGGTACATTACATATTATATTCACTTTAACGATTAGTTTTTACCACTACATTGGTTTCGGTACTATCTCGATAGCTTCTTCAGCATCGGCATAGACACGAGGGGAACCAGCCCCCCTTCCTCGGAATTCTTGGTGCCCCCCACCCAGACCCAGATATTAAACGATGAACTTAAATTCATTATGCAAGCATGCAGAAAATTGCACTGGTTTCAGCAACTCACTTTAATCTTTGGGTTTCAGTGTTCGTTATCTGCTAAGATTATAGATTATAACTCCATATAATCTTTGGTTATCTGCAACTGGAGCGGTATTCAGAGACCGCTTACACAGAATTAGGAGTGTATGTAAACTGTCCAAGATTTTGTATTATGCTGTAAAATCCGATGATATTCATTTTTTTATAAAACGATCCACGCAGATTGAACCTAAACGTGAGGGTACCGTGGTTACATACTACAAAAAGAGGAAGTCAATTAATACTACCCTTAAAGGTCTGCAGGTGAAAGATCTCTCGGGCAGAGACACAAATTCTGGATGCTAAAAACGCGTACACATATGCAACAGAACTTGTCTCACAGAACACCGTCTCACAGCAGATGCAAAAAGGAACTTTGACGATTTTAGTTCTGTTGCATATCTGAACCCAATTTAAAGTGTGGTCGTATCGAGCCGTTGTAGATGTCCGACGCTCCACTGTATACCGGTGGGATTCAGCTGTTCGGAGAGTTCTTCTCGCAGGTTTCTCAAGATCTTAAGCACGTGGCAGAATAAAGGTTTGCTCCAAAGAAAATTGGCCATGGGGGACGGATGTAGCTATATAATGAGAAAGATCGGCCACATCGCGCCGATGCTACAGAGGAAACAAACGTATGGGCTCTAATAATTAGGTACCAATGGTAAGAGCTAGTCTCGGGACCGAGCCCTGGGCACCCTTTCATCTATTTTGTGGAAAACAGCAACCTGTTCACTTCGTCCAGTAGGGAAGTTATTCGAGATCCACTTGCTGAGTCCAGGAGGCAATGGGCAGGATGGAAGCTTATTGATTAGAGCAGTATGCCTAACCTGGTTGAAAGGCCTTAGCGACATCCTTTGCAACTATCAAGGACACACCATTTGCGCTACTCCAAATACGTGTGACATATATGTATATGTAATGTAAGCAGCTCCTATTCTACCCATTACTGCGAGCCCCTTCGTTAAGGGTGTTTTTAATGGCCGTTTGAACATTTGCAATAATTCAACCACGTTTAGCTTTTAGAAATAAACGCGGTTCGACAATTGAAAAAAAAAACGGTAACCTTCGAAGACTGCACTAAACAGCGTTGATAAGTCAATTTTGACTAAAAAATCCCAGATCCTCCAAATTTTTCACTAGTAAAATGGCATGGCAAACTTGACTGTTTTCAAAACTGGAGAGGTCGCAGTTCGAATCCTCTTCTACATGCATATTTTTCTAACTTACGCCAATTATTTGTCACATCTTCTAGTAGGTTTAGACCTCTCAAGTAAAGTTTATGATAAGAAGAAGACATTGAAAACTCGTAGCTCATTACGCGGTAAACTTTGTTGTAAACTCGAAAGAATGTGTGTGAATACTATTTTTGGTCCTTTGGCGTTGCTGATCTTTGTGCCAATCTAAAATTCAAACTTACATAGCCTTTTTTCATCACACCCATTTCATTTTCAGACGACAGCAAGCCAAACTCCAGTATATCACTTCAAAGTGGAGATACCCATGTGAAGATGCAACACCACCTCCGAAAATACTATGAGAATCACTCGCCTTTCATCCCGCCAAACTACAGCACGAAGAAATTGACAAAAATACCCGAAATGCAAAGTTCCGACTATAATTGGATACCGACGACGGTGGAAGAGGAAAAATACGAAAAAATAGATCAGATCCTATCGGTATCTCCAAGCGATTACATAAAGAAGGACAAGGAGAAGAAAATACACGAGAATGAACTCAGGCATTGTCTCAAATCCCTCACTACCCTCTTGGAATGCAGTGTAGCATCAAGAATGTCCACAACAAGTCTAGCCAAAAGCATCAGCATCATAAGGGATCACCTGAAGACTACAGGTTCGAATGAAAATATTGCGGAAAGTAACAAAAAAGCAACTGAAAATAACAGGAAAACGACAGATAGTTTGTTTGATATGATGGAACGTTCTTTAACCCAGAGTGCGAAAGAAGACGGGGTGACATCGCATGGTGATAGGGCTCGTAGGTCAAGTCTTGAGGGCAATTTCTCAATATACAGTTCTCCAAGTGATACTAGCGCAGAGGCCGATTTAGATTCCCAATCTAATATAACGGAAGTCAAGTAGAAGAGAGCGCTGAACATTAGATTTGAAAAGTTGTAAAATAAAACATATTAACGGACCTTATATTTCATGCATTAATTTTACCAAAATTGAGTTCAACCTGAAGAACTACGCACAGAGAAAATAACCATAAAAGCTTAAGATACTATCTGCATCTTTGGAAATCTATATATTGATATATATTTTCTACTTTGATCCTTAAAATGACCAACACAAGAAGCCTTACAGGAAGAAGGTATATTATTACTGTATAACCAAAGATTAACAAGTACTTTCTTTGGTATATATTCTTTTGAAATAGAGCGAAACAATCTTTGGTACCTAACATAGCCGCTGAACTAAATAAGTGTAAAAAAAAATTGTATATGTTTTGACCATATTTCAAGAAAAGAGATTCACGAATGCATTGTACTAAAAATAATAGCGCTTGCAAATACGTAAATATTTATTTTTTCATCCCATTTTTTCAATTTTTTTTTCGAGAACGAATGATCATGTTGCGGGTGACAGTAGTGTGGGGCATAGAATTTAACAAATACTAACGCAAATACATTTCGATTCTGGCAATTTTTTTTCAACACAATTTGGATAATTTAATTACAAAAATAGGAACGAATCCTCCGAAGACGCAAACATTTCAATAATATCAAGAATGGACAAACCGAACACAATCTGTGAAAATGTAATCCTACTATTCTATGATCACTTGTCATAAAAAATCGAAAGAAAGGTTAGATTCATGAATTGATTATGAAATCTGTAAAAATACTATTTTACATCAATATACCTTCCTTGAAAAGTGCTGTTCCTTCTATTACTCCTTCAGAACGGATTAAAGGATATATTCTAATAAATAAGAATCAACAATATCATATTTCTTCAGCCAGCAGTTATGAAAACTCCTAAATGATATATATTCAAAATTGTACATAAGAACCCAAACAACATAATTTATTTTGAACAATATTTTACATTGAGAAGCATAATACACTATGCGGTATACATTTTCTATGTATCTAAATGGTTCATTTCTGAATTCAATTAATCACGATGAGGAGATAAAAGGCGCATTCTCCCTATTGTTACCTATTATGAGATTATAAAATTAATACAAAAAGGAATACAAATGTAGCTCCCATCGTAGTTATATGGATGAGTGTAAATTCATTAGGTGATAGGAATGAATAAGGGAAATAATTGGATACAAACTTTATAATTAACGATTCAAACAAAGTTTATGAAATACCAACTGCTCTATTATATAAATACCAAATATCCTGAAAAATATTAGCAACCATTATTGAAATTTAAAATTCTTTTGAAATGATAGAGATCTATATTCTATAGA
Source organism: Coccinella septempunctata (assembly GCF_907165205.1). Taxonomy (NCBI): domain Eukaryota; kingdom Metazoa; phylum Arthropoda; class Insecta; order Coleoptera; family Coccinellidae; genus Coccinella; species Coccinella septempunctata. The sequence continues at coordinate 39,498,216 of NC_058190.1, read as the reverse complement.
GAAAAAAATTATCAACTTTACAACTAATATGTACAATCTGCAAATCTGTGAATATTCTCATAGAGACAAAACAAAAACTTCAGTTCCTTCTAAAATTTAGAAAGATTGTTTTTGAACAATTATTATAATGGTGTCTCTCCTTTTTCCATACAGATGTGGCTCTTACCTTTTCAGAATTTTCTGTACAATAAGGTGATTCAATATCCCCCTCTATGACCTCTATTGCCTCTAAAGTTGTTGCCCCATGGAAATCTAGCATTTCCTCTGCCACGTCCTCTAAAGTTGTTTCCACTCCCTCGATTGGAATAGTTGTCATTGAAGTTACCCATGAAACCTCCCCTTCCTCTTGGCGTACCTCTATTATTCATGAACTTATTCCTCTTGAAGTTTTTACCCCCCTGATAGGGGCCATTATTATAAGATGGCTGAAAACTTGATGGGTGATCTCCCATCCAATTCATAGGTGGTGCCATAGGGGGAGGGGGTATTGAATTCATATGTTGAAACATTGGGGGAGGTTGAAGATTTCCAGAATCAGAATTCCAGAAAGGTTCTGATAAATTCTCTTCTAAATCTTCTGGATTCAGAAGAAAATCGTTTATGTCATTGTTCATCTGATCTAGCAACAAATTTTCTTCCGCATCATCAGGAAGTTCGGGTAAAGGTGGGGGAGGCTCAAGCATTAATGGCAAATCGGATTTATTTGAAGCAAAGGAGGTCATACCGTCTTGACTGTTTGATCGTGAGTTCAAATCTATTGGTGATTTCAACGACTGTGAATTGCTGTTTGAACCTACAAAAATATAAGGTATTAGAACTGAACAGGATGATTATATAAGACACAACAAAGTTACCTATGATTCCGTCAATTACAACACGCAAGTTTTCTCTATGCGGATTATGATTAGAATGATCCTTTCCCTCTTGAGCTTCCTCATCGCTGAGTTCCATATCAATACTTTCTACATTATCTTGTGGAAATGATAAACCAAGTTTTTTGCTATGATTCATGCCTGAAACTACTGGTATCGGACAAGCATGTGGATTTGGCGGCGGAGGTGGCGGTGGTAGTTTTAACTGTTCTCCAATATCGAATGGCAATCTATAATCTTTATCGCCTGATTGTCGGTAATCCTTCAGGGAAAAAATTAAAACTTTTTTATCAAATATTTTAATATCAATCCTAACTAATCAATTCCATCTACTTCAGTTTTAGACACAAGGTGAACAACTCTTAAAGGGACAAATTTGAAGTGGAAAGCACAGGGAAGGACAACTAAGATGAATTTATAGGGACATAATGGAAAAAACTTCTGGTCTATCTTTGTATTAATCTGGGGCTGTTGAAAAAAGTCAAACATGTCTATGTTGTTCAACATCCTTAACAATCACCAATTTTTATCAGGCAATAATATTTTTCATGATTTTGTTTCACAAACGTAGAGTTAGTATAAATATACAGGGTGTGCAGCAACTAGTCAGCCATAGCTCATTGATAAGAAGGGTCCTATCTCTTGGACACAAAATGCGAAAATTGAGGTGTTTCTAGCGAAAATACACTTATCAGTTACATCTGATTTGTACAGTTGGTCAACACTAAAAGCTTATGCCATAGTGAAGAGATGGGAAAAAATTTCAGGCATGTAGGTAATGAGAAAAATTGGATTTAATTTTTTTCAATTGTTCACCGCAACTAAGCATTTCCGAGAAGAAATTTATAGGTGTAAAACCTGCATAGATAGCCCTCTACACACTACACACCCTGTAGAATATGAGAATTTTCAGAGCAAAAATGTGGAAGAGCCACACAAGAACTTAGAAAAACGGAAATATTCATCTTTCATTCAAAATAAACTTTTCATTTGATTTCATTATTTAATTCCGACATTATTCTCACCTGATCACCTCCTGACCAACCCTCACTGTTACATAATTGATTTGAATTCGAATCAGTGGCAGGGGATCCTATCAAACTAATCAAATTCCTGTGATCAACGTCCTGGTTTCTCCCAGGCATTTTACCTGAAACAAACCACTTATAATACACCCTCAAATAACAAAGTAAAGTCCAACTAACCAGTATCCATAAGATTAGAAGGCAACACCCTATGGTCAACGTCAGCCGCCCCACTACTCGCTATGTTATCGTGGTATTCTATAGGATCTCCAAAGGCCTCTTTTTCGAACGGGGGCGGGCTTTCCGGCGTATCTGTGTTGTCCAAAGGCGGTGGAGCCCAACTCAGATCACCGTCCCACGTCTGAATATCCTCCTCCGGGTTGTATTCTTCACTGGGAGGGTACGGATTGGCACCGATGGGGGTTTCGAAAGTTGGTTCGTTGGAGAACAAAGTCGTTATTGGGTCGTAGCTCGAGTCTGCCGGTGTGTTACTGTACGCAGGGGGATAGTTGGCCTCGGCCCCATAGGATGTGTTGGCATTGAAAGATGGCGGACCTGGAGAATCAAGAATGACGATAGCGATTCTTCGAGCCAAGTTGCACATATCGATAATTGTATCAATTTTTGCTAGATGTTTTTCCAAATTTTGTTGTAGTTGTTACACAATATACTCTGAACATATGCCAACAAATTAGATTAAAATAAAGCAACATACCATAATCTGAAACAGTCTCGTTATCGTATCTGGTTTCGTAATTTCCACCGTTGGTAAAATTCGTATCCTCCTTAGCTCCAAATGGTGGCATCGGCGGCGGTAACAGTGGTATCGAGTGTGTATTCGAGGGATAAGAGAAGGGCTCAGTCTTTGGGGGTAATGGGGGTTGCAAGATCTCAGGAATTGTTTGACTCAATGAAGGAATTACGGAAGGAAGGCTACCGAAATTTGAATTTGTTGTTTGCGGTGCTGTACTAGTAGAATTTGTACTGAATAAGTCTGACGAATTGAAATTCTGAAAAATATATGAATTATAATCCATGTTGATGAAACATATGACTAATTCTTTGTCAGAATCGAATCCATTCTTACTTGTACATTAAAGGGTAAATTGGATCCAATAAAACTAGTGAAACCGTTGGCCAAAAATGGAGCAGTGGTTTCTGTTACAGGAGCTGGCACTGGGTTGTAATAGTTTGCATTTGTGATTTGAATATTCATTAAATCTATTTCTGAAATGAAAAATAGCATTTTAATATGTTGAGAGTTGCAACAGAAATGTACAAATGAAGCTAATTGATGTAGTTTCTGCAATTAAATATCGAAAATTTAATTTAATTCAATCTTATTAAATACAACAGAGCATACAGCAATTACTTGATAGTTTCATCAAATTTGAAGATAACAACAAATTGAGTGGGTTTATGTAGAGTTTGTGAGAATTAAGACCTAAAAAGCGAACCAATCTAACCAATGGCCAGATAACGATCAAGTGGATTTGAATCAGCTGAAAATGGCATTTCTACAAAATGAATGACATGAGATTCTGGCATGATCTGAATGACACATAACTCAAAATTGAGGAATTCATGAGTATGGTAAATAATTTCTTTTTTGAAATATTCTTAATTCAAAGAAATATAAATCATTATGCTCAAATAACAAATTTTTCAGGAAAAAGGAAATCACTTGGGCCAGAACTAAGATAACTTTTGTCATGAAGAATAAATACCATATGTTTGTATACAACAAGTATCAAATCGTGAACAAGACCTTGGACTTCAAGAGATGAAAATATACTGAAAACCTTGTATGTTAATTTCATGCCTTAACCTAGTCCCAATTCAACTTCAACCTGTCTAACCATAAGGTCCTTTCGTTTGCATAAAAAGTGTAGCACTTTTCTACACTCGATTTTAGTATTCGTTTGCTGATTGAATTCACACCAGTCTAGAGGAGGTGTAGTTTATTTACATCTCCTTTTGACTATGTGCAGATAAACTACACTTCTTCTACACTAGTGTAAATCAAATCGAGTGAAGAAAGGTGCTACACTTTTTATGCAAACAAAAGGACCTAATAATAGGAATATTTTCATTGTCCAAATAAGGTTTTTCAAAAACTGTATTCCAATAAAACCCTAGCATATAAATGGGGTGCTTCAAGGGAATCCAACAGCACCCTATATTCCCTAAAGCCCTATAAACCCTTGAAGCACTAAAATATGTATCTAAGTTTTTCAAAAATAAGAAAAAACCAAAAACCATCGTGCAGCTACATATTGTCTCTATTAAATCTGGTATTAGTAATGGCCAGTTTCATAATCAAACTTCAAGTCCCTTTAATTTTAAAGCTTCTTTTAGTACTATTAAAAATGAAAGCTTTAAGCTTAAAGGTATTTTAAATCTGATTGTAAAACTGTCCTAGAGTTCTTAGTTTTTATACATATATTTGTTTGATTTACCTGAAGCATGTGACGAAGATGTCTGCTCCCCAATTTTTAATTCAGACGAAATCAATTCATTTGTGATGTTCTCAGTCATTTCTTCGGCTGAAGATGCCTCTAATAATGATTTGAGAGAAGTGAAAGTTTGGGTTAGTTGTAAATTGGGCGATAATTTGATTTTCATCAGAGTGTTAAAATAAATAAACATGCAATTTCTAACTTATACTCGATATACATACTCAGCACCGAACTTCAATAAAAAACTCGATATGTACTTCAACAATCATGCAGTAAATTAATCTCATACAAACAATAATGTCTAATAATATAGGGTGTTTAATTTATAGGCAGATTTGCTTAACCTAAAAAACTTACCTGTTTTAGCTGGTTCTACTTGATGCGTTTCTTGAGGTGCAGATGTTTGTGGATCAGGCAACTCAATATCTGTATCCGAAGTGGGAGAAGGTGCATTTACATCGGGAGATGGAATGGGACTTGCAAGAGTTGCCTTATGTTCTTCTAATTTCTTTTGAAATGTTTTAACTCTTGTACCATAAGCTTTGTATGCCTAAAAATGTACAATTTGTTAATAATAGATACACACCACTTTGTTCCGGGTCAGAAACCAGCAACATTATTACTCAGTACATATTTTACAAATCTTTGATTGCCAATCAAAGACTTGACAGTGAATTGATTTCCAAATAAAATCACTGCAACTTTTTCGATCTTGAATATATTGAAGAAGTAGCAATTGATTTTACTTACATTAGCTACAACTTTAACGTCTTTTCTATCAGTATCCAATTGACCTTCAGCTTGCTTCAATACGGATATCAAATTAATTCTATTTTTGATTTCAACTTTGAGGGCATTTATATAATCTTCCATAGAACTAACATAACAATCTAAATCCTTTTCTGCATCATCCAAATGGGCACGATCTTAAAATTTAGTAATTAATGAAAAGGTAATGTGGCATTCATCCAACCACCTATACCTTTGAGAGAAGTATAGTAAGATTCAGTCTCAAGAATTTTGGGATGAAGTTCGTTCAGTTTCTTCAGTTTTACGTCTGTATCATTCTCCAAATTGGTACAAACCCTAATTTTGTTAATAACATAAGATGATTGGAACTCATGTGGTTCATCATTTTTGGGAGCAGTAGGGGTCACACTTATGAGTCCACACAAATCTGCTATGAATTCTTCATTATAAATGTTTCGATCTTCCCATATCTTGAAAATTCTAAGAATCTTTTGTTTCACCTTTTCATCTCTGAAAATAAAATCAATTCATCAATACATGAAGCAACTAGGGACCTCAAAAAAGATCTATAAATGGGAGTTTTTTGTTATAAAATAATATGACTTACCTAACCAAAGTCGTAGCTTTTTGTAAGGCAGTTCCCCAACTTTCCACATATTCATATTTTTTCCTTTTTGAGTATTGTATAACATCATTAGCCAAATAGAATAAAATAAGTCTATGTTCAACTTTGACCCTTTTCAATACATTAAGCCATGAATTAACAATCTTCTTATGATGTTGTCTATTACTTAAGCACCACTGACAACAATTGTTAATGCTTTCTTGAGAATCCTTCAATGCAGTCAATTTCTTTTCGAACTGGAGCACATTAAACTCGTTAGAATCTTTAGCACTCATTTTGAAAATAACCTGTAGAATTTTCACATAGCGAAGAAGGACACACTAAATACGAGTGCTATTATCCAAGGAATAGTGCCACAAGTTCCATTAATTAATTCGATCTAAAAATTATCGGTAGCAATCGCTATCAACAGCATATAATTGATGTTTGTTTTCCCAAGAACTTATATACAGATATTCAATTTTTGCTACAAGATCAGATATATTATTTTGTATATTTTGTAAGTTGCTTATTTTCATTTAACAATTTGACGATCTGATTGAAATTATTAAGAGTTTGAATAATATTCATGCCGGATATAAGTTCGCCAAATTTTGTTGATGGAAACCATATTGTTTTCTTATTTTTCATTATAAAATGAAACTACTGACTACTGTCAGTGATTTTTGACAATGTTCCGAAATTGCTACTATATGATTTTTGCAATGATATATATTTTATTTCGAGATTATGTTAGAAATAGTGTTTTTCTGCATAAATAAAGATTGTTTTAAAAATTATTAATTGTATCAAGGTAAGATTTCACTTCAATCAACACAACATTAGTGTTCTGTGCTAGTTCCCTCATCAGAGTTAATATTTGATCTATGTTTAACACACGAGCACGCGCAAATAGAAATACACGATTATTTGGGAATTTTGAATCGCGACCAGGAATTCTTCTAATAAAATTAATTTTTGAGTGGGGTCGTTTCCCAGGAAAATTCTTTTCTATGAAAAAAATCCTCTCAAAGGTGAAAAATGAAAAAATGAGAAATCGTTTAAAACAATTAATAATTATTGAATAAGAATTCATAAAAAATGTTATAATATTCAGATAAAATATATATGTGTATATATATGAGTATATATAATTCCAGTGTAAAAATTAATTTTCAGAATTTCCATCTAATGTCCAAGGCTATCCGATAAAAACTTGACCACTCCTCCAGCCATTTTAGGGCCATAATGTCCAGCCCAAAATTGATTATCTCTTGCTTTATGCTCAAACAGAATGCCTTCAATATCATCAGGATAATCTTCAATTACTATCTCCACCTGAAAAAAAATTATATGAGGTATTTCTAGAATTCAACTCTATATATTTGTATATGATTCCAGGTTACCTTTTGCCACTGTGCAGCTTCATTTCCACCAAACTGTATTTCTTTTTTCCTCTCAAGAATTATTTCATCCTCAATGTTAATTGGGTATTGACCCTCATTATTACCATCTTTCTGAGCCGTGGATTCTTTAGGTCTTCGATAAATAATTGCTTTCAACTCATAATGACCTCCACAATCAAAACGACCAGCATACCATTCACTTATATAGATGTGAGGTTTAAACTTTTTTATGATATATTTTGATAGATTTCCTTGAATCTGTATCATTTGCACCTTAGTACCTGAGGTGAAAGATGTTACAAAACAACTTTTAGCCCCATTGAAATCTGGAATATCATTTGGGATTGGGTCACTGCCAATTGGAGTCTCTTCGACTTTCATTCTATGGCCACCATCTTCAAGTATTATCCAGTGTTTGAATTTTTCCTGACCACAATTATTTTTCAATAAGTTCTTATCCAGGATACTATTATCTAAGCACTTATAGCACACATACCATGGAAGTTGCCTAGGGGATTTTCTTCCTATTCTTAGAAAAATAGTAGACCATAAACTATGAGTTTTCAACAAATTATACCATTTCTTACAAACTAAACGGAGTTTTAAGATATCCCTGATCGATACGAAACTCAGAATGTGAATTATAATCTCTTCTGGTAAGTAAATATTGCTCAAATAAAGTCCGTTTTCGAGGTCGTCGTCTGGAAAATTGAAATCCAAGGCTTCTATCATATCACTCTGGTTACTATTCATATTTGAATTTTTATAGGAGTCGTAGCTATACATTGAACCCATACCAAAATTATCTTTTGCTTTTGACCATGCTAAATTTTGGAGACGTTGGAGTAGGACTTCCTCTCTTTCTCATACATTTAACATCTGATCACATAAACAAAAAAAAATTATCATTTTTGACAAAGAGAAACACAGAATCTTTGTTTTTGACATCTAATCTAACCTAAAAAACTTCAGGCACTCAAAAAATGAGCTAAAAGAAGTGAAAGAAAAAAAGTACAATGAAATTGGATGAAAACTTATTTTATTAAGTAAAAATACTACAAATACTTATTTAGAGCTTTGAGAGAACTTTTACTACCAACTAGTACTATCCAACATAAAACCACAGAGTACGTTAACCTTTGTTTATGGTATGAAGTGAAATTCAAAATTTATTTATTTATTTATTTAGACAAAGATTGCACTTATACGTATAAAATCTTTGATTACGAAGATTGAGAATTCCTCCTTGGTTTATTGTTAATAACTGCGTCTTGTCCACCCTATTAACTCAGTGATTTCAAATGAAAGTCGGATATTCGAATTTTCAAGGATTAATAAACAAAAGGGAGACATGTTCCTTCTGATAGAAAACAACAAAACATTTTACCTCATTAAAGAAGGCAAATACATAGTAGGAAGACATGTAGGCGACATCATAATTAAAAATCATTCAGTTAGCAGAAAGCATGCAGAAATCATAGTTGAGAATAATGAGGCTTTTGTTCGGGATTGTGAATCAAAATTCTTCACAACATATAATGGAAAAATACTCCTGAAAAATGAAAAAACAAAATTGGAAGACGGTGGGGAAATCATTTTCGGTGAAGTTAAAGTAAGTTTCAAAGTAGGTGAAAATCTAGTTACTTGTTCTACAGGCGTAAAAGAACATGAAGATGAACTTCGTTTAATTATAAAAGAAATAGGAGGTGAATATTTGAAAGACTGGAATGATACTTGCACTTATTTGACAACTTCTGAGATTATGGTTACTTTGAAAGTTTTACATGCTATCATGGATAACAAGAAAATAGTGACACCTAACTTTTGGAAGGCATTCCTGAAGAATATGAAAGAGAATAAATTGCCACCTGATCCATCTGAATTCTATCCACCTTTGGGAGAAAGCATGATACATACAAAATTTTTAGACTATAATCCGGACAGAAAATGTATATTTGTTGGTAAAACATTTGCCTTTTGGAAGAAAAAGAGATTCTCAAGTATGCATGCTATTATTTCAAAAGCAGGTGGAACTTGTTTGCTTATACCAGCAGAAAAAAACAAATCACAAAAGGAATTGTTAGAACTCATGGATAATTGTATTGTCATGGATCCAGAAGACCAATCCTTGGAAAAAACTTACTCTGTTATAATTGAAGCTTATAAAAAGAAAGGAAAAAGAATCATACCTGTTCAAGAAATTGTTCTTGCAATTCTGCAATGTTCATGTGAAGAAAATTGTAATCCCTTTTTTGACAGAGCAAAAACAGTTTTCATTAGGGAAAGCCAAAAACCAGGACCATCTAAAGTGGTGGTTGGGGAGACTGAATGTTTCGAGTTTGAGTCGGAAAAGGAACAAAAACCAGTTATCATTCCTTCTTCTTTCGATATGGAGAGTTATTTAAATACCCAAACTAAAAACGATAAAACCAAATATGAAAATCTCTCACAGGCAAATGATGACATGACTAAAAAAACTGAAGTTTCTGGAATTGTACAGATAGACCTGGTAGAGGATGATGTTTCGAGCAAGAAAAAGTTAGGTGAGTTCATTTATGTCTTTTCTGCAAGCTATGTGCTAATAATATCAATGAAAATAATAAAAAAAACCAGTATCACCTGGAAACAAAGGATTATTTTTTATGCTTTGGGGTTAATTTGAATTCCCTGGTTGGATTGGGTATGAATTGCCAGATATGTCATTGATCACAAAGAGAGCTTTTGGTTGCGTTCACAAACTTACTCAGAGCAAGCTGAGTAAGCTCTGATTACCCGAAGCGTTCACAAACGTACTTTTAGTTCCTCAGAGTATGCTCTCTGAGCATGACCATACTCATACTCTACTCTCGGAGTAAGTTTATGAACACACCCCTTGTGAGTCTGAAAACTGAATCCACTGTCAAGCCATTTAGTGGGGATACTTAGGATCAATTTTTATCATGGTGCACATGTAAAAAATCTGGAATATCACATTTCCGCCATTGCCAAAGCACAAAAAGTAATCCTAAGTTTGCAGAGATACTGAACTTTGTTGTTATTTTTGCAGTGGTGGAAATTGGAAATTTTCACCTATATCAGAGGCAGTGGCGGCTTGTCCTATGAGGCAGTGCTTCACCCAGTAAATTCTGGAAATTACATGCATTAATCGAATATTTATGAATCCATTTCATCATCCCTTCAGTCCTAATTTTCCATCATACAGTACTGCACTGGGTCTCTGTTTTCCATAATATTCAATCTCAGGATTCTTCTTTATTCATCTCACTTCCTCTTTAATATCTCAATTATACTCGGCTCACTGCCTTCGATACTGCCGCAGAAGTTTTTTTTGGGAAATATTTCTTGCAATGCGAGTAGCAGTGGAAGTGAGCCGAGTGTAATTGAGGTTTAAGAAGAGGTTTGAGTCATGCCTAACGCGCTTCCTTGTCTAGAGCGTTATCTATCTACATCGACGCGATGAGAAACGAGAACATATCTACGCCTTTGAAAACGGCTTCTGCTTTTAATGATCATTTGAGGCATGCGTTTCCTTGGCAATCTGCAATTATTTGAACTAATTGAAACTTATGAAATTTCAGCCCCAATTTTCAAGAGACCAGCAGAAGAAACATTTGCCCCTCCCCCAAAAAAAATTAAAGAGGGCCATGCAAGCATGAAGTTGAACCCCTTCAGTGCCATGAAATCAAAATTAAATGAAAGGGAATCTACATCAAAGCTAGAAGTCGACTTAGATCTAACCAATAATCCATTTGGACAAATTCAGTTCAAAAAAGATATCAAGAAAGAAAATGAATCTGATGATGTCATAATAGTAAATGATTCTGGAAACGACAACCCAAAAAAAAGAAAGGGTGATGATTGTGTAGATTCTGTGGTCTCAAAAAAACGTACAAAAATTATTTGTAAGAAAAACAGAAAGTTTGTTGAAGTAGCACCTATTGATTTCTCAGAATTGAATCATTCAGTTTCAAACGGAGTTTGGGTCGATAAAACTTTCAAGGAGGAGATAAAACCAACCCCTTTGAATTTAGGTGAGGAAGAACAGAAATGGTGCGAGAGATTCAACAATTCCGTTGTCATTGTATCAAAGGATTTGTGGAGGAAAGACAAAGAGAACATAACAGATTTGACTTTGGCTCCAAGTTCATCAAATGTGAAAAATTTCAAAAAATTTCGTAAGGTAACTGTTCCCAAATCAGGACAAATTATTAAGTGTTCGAAAATAGTTTTTGGGAATTCGAATTTAGGTGTTGATTACAAATATTCGGATGATGAAGACAACAGAAATATGTGAAAGATGATTTTTTTAATACTTTGTTATATGAGTTTGGTATGAATATATTAAAGTATATTGAATATTTTTTGTTTTCTGACTTTCATTTGAATGTAGCAATAGCTACATGTGGTCAGGCTAGAAAAGTGCAGAGGTACCCTGACCACCCCAATCTCTTAGACCTTCCACCCATTGAGCATGCTTGGGATATTCAATTTTGGGGTGAGCTGGATAGTGAATATTTTGATTTCAAAAATCATATCTCCATGGTGAATGAAAACCTAAATATCTATATCATCAAAGATTCTCCCCCTTTGATATTACTATCTATATTATAGATAATTCTGCTATTGCAAATGATTTAACAAGAATATCACACATCTCCAACACAATCTCTATCTTTAACTCAAAATACTCCAAAGTATAAGATAATACTCTTTGCCTCTACCAAAAATGAGACAACCTCTGCTATTAATCCTTGGTGTTTCAAATTTCACTTGAAAACAGAATTTTGTATATCGTTTTCAAACCGCTTTTTACAGAATGGGGAATTCTCCTCAATTTGGGTTATCCCAGCATATGCAAGTTTAAATTGAATAATTATGAGTTTCATTCATGAATTTTTCAAATGCACCGCGGAAACTATTCAAAATCATTCTTCAAATATGAGGTTTTAAAATTTAAATCGCCTGGTTTCTAGTTTACGATTTGGCAACAGCGCCTACTAGAAAATAAAAAGAACAATGGCTTGTTTACAGCTGTTGATTTACAGCCATCATAAGGCGCGTACTCACTGGGAGCTTCAACAGCAAACAGCCATAAAAATCCCATAAAATTTTACGACCTTCCTCGATCGTCGCAGACCTCATAGACTGCAATCTTTATCTATCTCATCAAAATAGTTTATTTGTTGTCCTTTATTATCAACGCATATTTCAGTAGATGTTGCCAACTTGTGCAATAGAAACAAAACTCTTTAAATTTTAAATACCCATTTTTACTTTTCATTTTTAAGTACCTACTTGAAATATTTTTTTTGGGAAACGGTTGAAATGGTTATTTCATATAAAATACATCATTTTCGTCGGAAAAAGGATTTCCTATTGCCAAATAAGTTCCCACATTATTGCGTTTAAGGAGGGTAGAACCCTTTCTACCCACTTGCGCATCTTAGAAGTCGAAAAATGAAACTTCTCAGAATTATACCTCAGATAACGCCAGTCATTGTCCAGATTACTTTGCTATAGGAAAAAAATTCCCTCTGAAAATGAATTTTCAGAGAAAATATAGTATCAATATTATGCCTACAAATTTAATTTGTATTGCATATAACGTAGTTTATCGATCGAAGTGTCCTTCAACTTGAATTATATTATTGCATTATTGATTCTTCTTTGTGTCTATTACATTCCATTAGTGGAAGACAATCTCTAATACATATTTTCTTATCAGATTCACGTGATAAGATGGTTGAAATTGAAGGTAAACAGATACCTACAGGATGATCAAGTAGGTGTAATGTGCGCCGTTTGTTTTTCGATAGATGAGGCTATATTCATACATCGAGAAAACGGTGAAAAGTCACTAATGCATCAAGTATACATGAATGTGACACCTGAGAAGCAATTTTTTATTTTTTTCTGACAGAAATGAAATTGAGCCAGAAGGCAATTAAAAATTTTGTTATTCGTTTATTTATGAAAAATAGAATAGGTACATGAGATCCATACCCTCTCACCTTGTAACAGCCTGTATTTCGAGAACTGAGCTTTTCCGTTCATGTTCCATTTTCGACGTAGAATATACCTTCGAATTTTTTCAACCAAATTTCGGTGCACCCCATATGAAAATCTCTAGGTATGATAAAACAGATGATACCGTAAAAAGAATAAAAAAAGTTTTCCAAATTAGGAGGGGTGCGTGATGAGAAACACTCGACATAAACCAATTTTGCTATACGAAAGATTTTTTCGGCCACTCTATACGAGTAATTCTTTCATCAAGTTCCATTCAACATTGACCTTCAGAGCGCAATCCAATTAGGGTGTCCTTTCTGAGAGCTTATAAAAGGAGGATGATCGTGGAAACGTGATGAAATTGCTGCAGGTATGCAGACCAAGGTGGAAATCCCTGAAAGTGCTTTTCTCGCGACATCAAGTGTGCCGGGGGATAGTAGTCCGGTTTTCACTTGGTCGCCCTTACCCCCCAGACGACAGCTCAGTTTTACCAAAAAGCAAAAGGTAGGTTTTGGTATATTTGGGGTAGTTTCAAAGGTGAGTATTTTTTTTATAGAAGGTAGAACTCATCGAAATATAACCCGTTGCGCCAAAAATTACCTAAACAAAACTTTCAGTCTTTAAAGATGAAAAAGGTGAAAAAATCATCGATAAAATAAATCCTCATTCGGGCCTTGTTCATGTGTGATCTGCATTATCGAGAAATATACGCATAATTGAGAGAAACATTTTATCTTTTGAAGACAATTCAATTTGATACGTTAATTATACACTCTGGCAGAAAAACCTGGGGACAACTAGTTGAATAAGATCAAAAACTTTCGAATTTTTACTAATGGCTGTAGCTATATATGCTATATTAAAGGAATATTAAATCCTTAAGTCACGTTCATTTCATACTACATATGTATTTCCATGGAATATACAGAGTGAGTCTTTGAGTTGTACAAATATTTTAACAGAAGATTCTTGAGCTCAAAAGAAATACTTCTTTCCTTTACCATTTACCAGCTCGGTTTAAAATATACAGGCTCTTGAAAAACCATAAAAAAATGTTATTTCTGGTTCTATCGAACAAACGGTTTGATCGAATGAAATGAATTAAGGAATATAGTTTTTCATTTATTTGATGAATCTTTTTCGAACACAAGATATCACCCAAGTCTTCTAGTTTTCTCATTATGACCATTATTACGTACCATAAAAATACTAAAAATTCAAAGAACCCAACTACTGAAGCTAAGTTGGACGCTATGCAATGAATATTTGAACTTTTTTTTAAATAAAAGTATATTTTATCGTATAGTACGCTGTTTTCGAGTAATTTGATTGAAAAATATCGATGATATTCGGAAAATTGGGTACTTTGGCTGAATGCAACTCTGTTTAAAAGATGCACAGATTGTAGTGTCACAGATTTAGCTAGTTATTCTGAAGGTAATTTCGTTTTTCCAGTGGTGGCATAGCTCAATATGAAAACTTAAAATGGCTATATCTTTTTATCAGGGCCGAATCGGAAAAAATGGTATGGAAAAAAAGTGTTTCTTTTGACCTCAAGGACCCACTGTTAAAATATTTGTAAGAGTCAAAGACTCACCCCCTAGAAGGTTTAGGAACTTAATCTTTAATAAAAGGGTGAATACTAGTTGCTACCATTAGTTAGATGTTCGTACAGTCTTGTGGTAAAAATATCAGGATAAAGGTTTAAAGGTTTGCTACTATTACAGGCATCCTTCATTATATACATAATATTTTACAGTTACCCCATAGAGTTTCCGAGAAGGAACTCTATCCCAACTGCGATGTAAATGTTTGGTTGAGGTCTTGTGAAGAAGAAATCATTGAACCATTAGAAGGATGCGTGAAAGGTGAACAAAGAAAAAATTGTTGAAATCCATATAGCAATAATCCTCATTTCTAGGAACTATACCGCCTTGGCTGCAAGGGTGCCTATTGCGAAATGGACCAGGATCGCTCAAAGTTGGACATGAATATTTTCAACATTTATTTGATAGTTCTGCTTTGATTCACAGGTAGGTTGAATCAAGTATAGCAGTACTCGAGAGTAGAGAGATGGCTTGATGGATTTTCACGAGGCACCGTTTAGGTCAAACGTGTTTTGGCAAATATTCTGCAATTTCAGATTCAACATCGCCGATGGAAAGGTGACCTATCAATGTAGGTTCTTGAAGTCGGACGTATACAAGAGAAACTGGGAGGCCAAAAGGATTGTGGTCACAGAATTTGGGACGAAAGCCGTTCCAGATCCGTGCCATTCGATTTTTGATAGGTGAGTTCAATTCAATCGATAGCGACTCAAAAAAAAACAACAAATTTCATACTCGAAACACACTTTGAAATCTAGAAACTGAATTACATGATTTTTTTCCACTAATAATTCGATTTCTACTTCAAGTACCGACAACATCAATTCAAAATTAAATCAAACAAGAGTTGCTTGTTAGTTGCCGTTCTTACTCAAAAATCAGACACTTTTTCTCCCACAAGGCCAGTCCATATGAAAGCTAACGCTGAGGTCGAGCTAAGCTGAGGTGAACAGCTGAAAGACTTTGGTGGGTAACCATAACCAAATTCATTCAAAGGGGACATTTTAAATGTTTAACCAAACATCAGATGTTTTTGCATAAAACAATCGATTTTAAAGATAAAAAAATTAAATTCCTTGTTCAGAAATGTCGACAGTATATTCATATTAATCAACGCTTCATTATCTTCAGGGTGGCTGCAATTTTCAATCCGTCCCTGGCTCAATCGGACAACTCTATGATATCTCTTTACCCGTTTGGGGATCAAATATATGCATTTGGTGAAATTCCCATAATACATAAAATTAATAGTGAAACTCTGGAGACAGAAAAACGAGTAGATATCAGCCAATATATATCTATTGTTCATCACACGTCGCATCCACATGTTCTGCGAAACGGTAAGAAATAAAATTATAAAGAAAACACACAATATAACATGTTTTTCAATTTAGTTTAGGTAGTTTTTCACCACAACACGTATTTAGCTAGTATTACAGCTTCTTCAGGTGGGAAAGGATAATAATAAATAGGTGTTACCTACGGGTGAAGGTAATATTAATTTGTCATTACCTTCGGAGTAATTATTACCTTCACTCCAGGTAATACTAAGTTAGTATAACAACACATTATTCAGGTGGGTGAAGCTGGCACTTACTTACTTTTATCTTTGTAAAAGCAGTCATTGTGAAAACACATACCTGGGGTGAAGGTAATAATAATTTAGTATTATCTTATTACTACCTTCACCCTACTACCTTAATATTACCTTCACCCCAGATAGGTTTAGCTGTCACAAGAGGTGGATGAAGATTATAGTAACTGCGAAGGTGAGTTAGTAATTATTACCTTCATCCACCCAGAGAAGATTGCCAAACACGTGTAGTGGTAAAACACTCATCCTACAGAAAATCATGTTTTGTAGTTCCTTGAATTCAATGTTCAATTATTGTGGATTTTTATCAAGTTCGGCCACATCAATTCAAACATGAAATTATATCCTTCAGATAGGAATAATTGCAAGTTAAAAGGATGGATGAAGTTGTCCATATCTCTCGATCGAAGGATATTCATTTAGTTTCAAATGTAGTGAAGTATCACCTAGAGTAATTTGATCGGGAATCTAAATGATATGGATCATTTATGTAGTTTTTTTTAGGAGATGTTTACAATTTGGCCATGTCAATGAGCACAAAAGGGCCCGTTTTCAACATTGTGAGGTTTCCTCATTCCGTCCCTGGTAAGTTCACATTATACAGGGTGAGTCAAACAAATATTTCAACAGTAATTCTTGATTTTTTCCGATTCGGCCCTGATAAAAAGATATAGACATTTTAAGTTTTCATAATGAGCTGTGTTAACTTAAAATGAGGGAAACATGCATCAGGAAGTGTAATTTTTGTAATACTCTGGTGTAGTTTTTCGTTTTGAAAAAGATCCAAAAACGCGCATCGATGAATCAAGGTATAAACACTGCAATTTTGAATAGTGCTATACTGAGTGTTAACTTAAAATGAGGGAAATATGCATCAGGAAGTGCAATTTTTGTAATACTCTGGTATAGTTGTAGATAATTACACTTCAATGCGTTTTAATTTATAGTGCATTCATTTTATACCCATGACAATCATCATCTGATGACTACATCATGATTTAATGTCTTATCATTTCAGAATATCACGAGGCAACATTTGAGAAAGCCAACATTGTAGCTAGTATTCCTTCAAGATGGCCGTTTCATCCATCGTATATGCACACTTTTGGTAAGGTAAAATGATCGACATGAGAAAAATTATTGTCAGCGACTTTCCATGTTACAGGATATGATTACTTCTGCTATAAGACGAAAAAAGGTTTTAGAGTAGTTTTATATGTTATATTATTTTGAAAATTGAACCTTGGGCGCCCGAAAACAAAGGAAAATTTTGAATTAAATTTGGTCCTTCATGGACGTGTGAGGCCCAACTTGGTAAAATCATCTGTACCATTTATACAAAGAATATTTTTTCAGGTATAACTGACAATTATTTTATCATTGTCGAACAACCTCTAAACGTGGCTGCTGCAGCTGTCATAGCGAACAAACTGACGAACGAATCGCTAGCTGGTTGTTTCAGATGGTTTCCCGAAGAATATGTTCGTAAAAAATATGACTTTCTGAAATTGCTTTGAAATAAGCTTGATTTATTTGCAGACTCAAATCAATGTCATCTCTAGAAAGACGGGTACGTTATGCCGAAAGTTCTACGCAGAATCTTTCTTCTACTTGCACATCATCAATCAGTACGAAGATTGTGGTCATGTTGTGGTAGATATTTGCATTTATCGAGATCCTTCGATGCTCGACTGTATGTACGTGGAAACTATGAAGGTAGGATAATAAACTAAAATTGAATAAATTCTAAGGCCACACAGTACACACTTAATTACATTACAGGTTTAAATTGAGATTTAATAGTGACACTGCGACTTTCTACACTCGATTTTAGTATTCGTTTACTGATTGAATTTACACCAGTGTAGAGGAGGTGTAGTTCAACTACATCTCCTTTTGACTATGTGTAGATAAACTACACTTCCTTTACACTGGTATAAATCAAATCGAGTGTAGAAAAGTGCTACACTTTTTATGCAAACGAAAGGACCTATTGTTAGTAGTTGTGTGAAATTGGACTGGTTTCTTTGTTTCTTCTGTTCTACCAGTCAATGTGAATCGGTGTCACTAATTTTCTTTCCAGTCCATGCATCACAATCCCGATTACGCAAAAATGTTCAGGGGAAGGCCAGCTAGGTACGTATTGCCGATGCATGAAGACGAGAACAAAGATTCTAGTTTGAACATCGTGAAATTGGAGAATACAAAAGCAAAAGCGTTCTATACGAGCAAAGGGGACATTTTAGTTACTCCAGAACGTTTATGTAATGTCGGATGTGAAACACCGAGGATCAATTATGAGAATTTCTTGGGTAGGTATGATCGCAGCCCTCTTAACACTGTTTAAGAGGGCTGTGGTATAATCTCTATAATCTTCTCATTTGGTACTTGGTAGGTATGGGGGGATGTAAGCATCCCAATGAAAATGGAGTTCGACCTGTTTCAGGATTTTTCTCGAAATTCAACATTTTTTATGAAAAAAAATTATATGTTTTAATCCTATGTTACTCGTTTTAAAATATTGAACATGAGTAGAATCTTCTCATTCCAATAGAGATGTACCTAAACGTGAACAGTTTTCTTTTCGTTGTCGACTTCAGACCATAAATATTCAAGTAATCAAACGATGCCTGAGAGATCAATATAAGGATATATTATTCCATTTTAGGAAAATCATATCGCTTTTTCTACGCCATCAGTTCCGACGTTGATGCCGAGAATCCAGGAACGGTAATGAACGAAACCTATCAAAATACCATTATTCAATCAATTTGTTTTTTAGATAATAAAAGTTGATATCCACAACAAAACGACAAAGAAATGGTTTGAATCGAACTGTTATCCAAGTGAACCCATATTTATCCCTTCTCCAGAAGCAAAGGTAAAAATCATTGATTTGATATTGAACAAAAAGTAGCTCTATAGGGTGGCGCACAAAAATCCACCCGAAATATTTCCAATGGCAACGTCCAGTTTCATAATCGAATTTAACGTCACTTTAAGCTTAAAGCTTCCTCTACTGTCATTTTTAGTAGGGTTAAAGGAAGCTTTAAAAGTAAAGCGACTTTAGGTTTGATTATGAAACCGGTCGTAAGATTTTTTTTTGGAAAACGTCATTCGATTCTCATTTTTACATAGGTGCATCTTTTTAAATCGTGAATTCGTGAATTAATTGATGGAATTCACAATGGCACTAAAAGTTAAGATTGCCATTTAAAGAAAAGAAACAACTCAACTACCCAAGTTCCATACCTCGTAGAAGACGCATGACAAACTCCTCAAATATACATGAAAAGTTGCTTTAACTGAAAAAAAAATTGACCTGCTGGACCATTTTCTACAAAACATTATACCGGTTACTGAAAATATTAATTTAGCGCGTAACGTTTTACCCACTGTATATAATTATATTTTGAAAAATATTTTCAGTTTGAAGACGACGGTGTTGTGCTTTCGGCCATGGTATGGGGCGGAGATGACGAAAACCACGCAGGTATCATCATTCTAGACGCCAGAACATTCACAGAGATCGCAAGAGCTGAATTTCATACCCCAAGTCCTGTACCGAAATGTCTACATGGGTGGTTCCTCCCCAAGAAAGACGTTTAAACCAAATAAATCGACTCAATCAAATATTTGACGTTTACAGTTTAAACAGAAACATTTACTGTTAGTATACTCTAACATACGTCAGATAATGAACAATTACATGTATATATCGAATAAATATTTGGTATTTCAATCGCTCCAAGCCACAACAACGTTGAGACCAAGATTTTCCAAGTCCTGCAGTGCATTTCGTGAGATATAGGTTCCATCCGGTTTCACCACCACTATAAAAGGTATGTGTGAAATTCCGAACCTCCAACGTATTTCCCTAAAGCACAAACGTTTATTTTAATTTATTATGAACGAAAAAAATGTGTCCTGGCATTTTTCGTAAAAGAATGGCGACAACTGAGCAAAACGCTAACGCGAATTTTATATACGCTGCTCAAAAATTGAAGTGGATTTTCTAGAGCGATTTTTTGATATTGTATATGATTGAAAAATTAACGATCTTGTTAAAGAAAATCGCTTCTTCGTTAGATACATAATTTATAACTCGAGATCGGCTGGACTCTGTTGTAATTAAATATTTTCACTTACTCAGCATTAGTTTCCATTTTGGTGGCATCTTCAAATGGAACTGCATACCAAGGTCCACTCAACCGCCGGAAGAAATAATCAAAATCGGTAGCACTTTTCTCTGACGCAATCAGTATTATTTCAAAGCCGCAACGGTGCTTGAAAGCTTCCTGAAATAGATCATATCGAAAAAATGATTACCTCCAAGCCAGTGGCAATTAGCATGTATTTCACCGGGAAAAGCATTTGATAACAAAGATTCAAGGAGCCAAAATCTATTCTGTACAATTCAAAACATAACTTACCTTATAAACTTCTTTTAGTAAGTTCATGAGTTCTTTAATTCCTTTGCATTTGGAAGAGGCAAAAAGTAGTATATAAACTTGTTTATTTTCCAGAACTTCCATGGCACTGAATCTCTCCCCATCTCTGTTTATAAGAGATTTCCCAAAAAAAACATCCATACTGAAGAATATAGTAAAGAATATCAAAAATGACAGATGCTATGCTTTGTCAATGAAAATTACATTATTTTTTAGCATCAGGTAGATTCATTATTCATGACTGTCAGCAAAAATTGAGATTCAAGACCCTCTGTTCATTGTAACGCCCAATTAGTCGAATTCGGTTGATTATTGGGATCATTGTATAGTCCTTAGATTGATAAATAGTCGGATATTGCATCTTTGACGATATGATGGTATGAACAGAAAGCCTAAGGCCTATTCTATTGGTCGATTATTTCGAATTTCATAGTGGTCAACCAATATTTTCGAAATAATCAACAAGTATTTTGGGATATCGTATCGTACAGAATGGATCATTTTCTAATCAATGTTACTAGTTTGATCCCGCATTAAATTGAAATAATTAATGTGAAAACACCCACAAAATGAAAGTCATTTCAAATAAAAAACTTCTATTTAACTATTCTACTAATCTCATGATTAATAACTTTAGGATATGTAATTTGTAACGGCATGCCCAAACACATCTTGCAAGATTTATAGGAACCTGCTCTTGATGAAAAAACTGCATGCTCAAATTTGATATCCTAAAGTGTTATATAAATGTTTTCAGCCATACTATTGAATATATAATTCGACAAATTATGTCTAATTATCAACCTCTTCGTTTGAATCAGTTAAAAAACTTTTTTTTGCAATAATTCCTTAGAAATTTTTATGGAATGACTAGTATTCAAGAGTATGTAATTCGAACAAATACTTGACGGCTTTTATTCAAAACTCCTATTCACAACATATGAAAAAAACGATGATTTCTACAACTGCGTGGGAGAAGGGAATTTTTTGACACATAATTGCACTTTTGTATGTCAAACTTCGGCGCTATTACAACAATACAGCAAAAATAGCGGAGGAAAATGGAATTAGAACCATTTAAGCCTTCCCAGCAATTACTGAATGCAGCTCCTATTATTAATTTTTCAAAGGAAAATGGAGATCATCAAATTTTGAACTAATTTGCAGTAAGCACATCATTCAACTGGCTATGTTCACAATTGAACCGAAAATAATGCTATCTTCGGCTTCATAATGATCAACATGTTTGATGAACCAAAATTAAAATTGATTGAATCTACTGCACAAGCTTACCAAGATTGAGGCACAACAAAACTGGCACTGTTAGTTCTCGACTTTTTTTGTCATATTCCTCACGACACAATGAAGTTAACTCGAAAATTCTTCATTGCAGACTGAATTTTGTTGATTTTCATATCACATCTCAAGATTGAAAATTATTGAAAATGTGTTACTACTATCACAACAATTTGTTTATAATATTTCATATCCACTTCTCTTGGTATTGGACAAAGTGCTTTTTTTTATTTTAAGGTAAGTTGATGTTTTTCTCAGTGTTACGAAAAAATATCAACATAGTTTAATGGACATAATAATAAAATATATTAATAACTGAAAATAATCGAATATATTTTTAATTAATCAACTCGAGATCAAAATCTGATGGGGTATCAAGAAATCAAATTATAAGAATAGGAAAACACGAAATATCAATAAAATATGAAGTACATAACTCATCAAATTCATACAAACTTATCTCCAACTTAGCTGAGACAACAAAATATTTCGAATATGAAAATATTTTTCTTCTCCATCTTGCATGCTGCATGGAAAAATCTGTTTATTGAATAAAATTATTTTCAGCAAAAATTATAAGATGCTGAACTTGTTACTCAATAAATATCACTTATCTTTCGTATGACTGAAAACTAATATGAAAGTTGAATAAATAAACGATAATGTTGGCACGCGATATACATTTTTTTTTGCAGCCAGCGTAATCTGTATAGATATATATTTTCTTCTTTTATTTAAGGAATCATAAAGCAGGTGGAGTTGTCCCAATCAGGAACTCGACCATTAAAGCTCTGTTTAAGAATGAATACTATCGAATTAGCAAACTGCTTCGTTAATCTCATTCAGCGCTAGCTAACGGCACACCCACTAAAGCCACAGGCACATATTTGACATGAGTTTGCCAAGTAGAATTTAGTTGGAAGAATTTCACGCCACTGAATTCCACGCCATCCACGTATACTGGGAACAAGAAATGGCACTATTAGTTTCCCACAAAACCGAGAGAATAGATTGAAATAGTTAGAAAAATGGGAAAACTTCAAGGTTGCAACAAACATGATGAGAATTATTGAAAATCTCGTTTTGAAATTTAGGTTATGTGTATTTGATTTTATCACGGTTGCAAAAACGTTGAAGAGAATAATCCGAAATGGTAGAAATTCATTTCAGCTTCATTACATACCTTTCAAAGGAGTATTGTGAGAAGAACGAACTGAGCAAATCATCCTTGATACATATTCAATGAACTGACTTCTTGCTTCTGTATCTTTCTCTTTTTCCTTCTTTTTGCCTAATCTCATAACTGCAAGCAAAAAAAAGTGAAATGTCAATTAATTCGGTTAATTATGGCTTCGACAGAATAGATCTAAAGGTTAAATAATACTCACTCTTCTGTTTTTTCTCTTTGTTAGCCAACTGTATGGCCACATTCAGTCCATTAATACAGGTTGGAGTAACCTGAATCCCTCTGAAAAGACCCTTTATGGAAATCTTTCCATCAGGTTTGCATTTCTCAGTCTTTTGAACATTTTCTCCTATTTTGGGAAACTGCCAATAGTCAATCTGTAGTTCCAGAGGTTCCCACATCTCCCTCACTTGCACATTAGGCGATGAGGGGGGAGTCAAAGAAGGGATTGAAGGAGGGCTGGAACATGTCACATCATCCATGTCGACCGAAAGGCCAGATATGGGATCCACTGGTCCAACTCTCACTTCCTGAAATGAAGAAAAAACCCAATTTTCTTTTAATCGATGATTTTATGTTGGAATTAGTTATTTACGATATGAATATTGGTAACAAGGAACTGAAGGATCTTAATTGAATGCTAGTAGAGCCTTCAAAGTATTAATAGTTCTCTCATAATGATTTTTATTGAAACCAATAGTTCCCAAACTAAAAATACAAGTAAAAAAACCACTCACATTTATGAACGGTATGAAGTGTTGATTAGAATCATCGTAACATGTCAACATCACTTCACCAACTGGCAACTGCGCAAATGGGGCAGTGGGAGGAGCCGAAATATACTTCTGCAATTTCTGCATATCGTCCACCCTGAAGTCATGTTCTGTGGGAAACAGTGTAGCATATCCCTGATCTAACAAAGTTAACTGCTTCGCGATATTGCAAGTTCCCATTGGTATTATATACAATCTTATAAATGAGAGCCAATCTGATGGTTTGGATGAAAGAAGCTCCACATATGGTCTTATTACCCATCCTACTAACAAGTCTCCTCCAATTAGGATAAGTCTGATGAAAGTAAAGGTCCCTGTTTTGGAACAACTGTTGTAACTAAAAATATTCAAATTACAAGTCAATATTCAATATAAAACCAAAATACAAGTATCCTACGTCAATTCCTAGCAAGACAGCTGTCAACACTAAGTGTGAACACCCTGTAGAAATCTAAGCTATTCAAGTAATTAAGGATTCCACTTACTACTTATGAATTTTATTGCATAGATGGGATAAAATGGCCTTCACTTCTACTGCAGATATAGGTTGGAATACTTTGTGATGAGCAAGCTTGGAACATATGGGATTCACCACATTGTCTGGCCCACTAATTAAAAATATATTTTCGGGAAGAACACTTTCTTCTAATGGTAAACTGCAGGAGATTTGTTCCAAGAACGTCTTTCTTGCCTAGAAAAATACGAGGTTGCAGAAAAAAGAGCGGAACACTAATTTATCCTCTCCATTCTTAAGTATTTGTATGAATCAATATACTTCGCGATCAAA
Organism: Coccinella septempunctata; assembly: GCF_907165205.1. Taxonomy (NCBI): domain Eukaryota; kingdom Metazoa; phylum Arthropoda; class Insecta; order Coleoptera; family Coccinellidae; genus Coccinella; species Coccinella septempunctata. The sequence goes on along the minus strand of NC_058190.1, from coordinate 39,473,397 downwards.
ACAACTAACATCTTATTTCTACCAAAACCTTAATGTGTTAATTATGTGCAGAAAGACAGATTGAAAAAAAACTAAAATAAATATTTGAATTCTAACTTACTGTTATTGTCTCAAATATTGGAATATCTGAGCAAACACTCAGAGAATTCTTTTTTTTAGCGGAAGATGTGGAAGAGCGGAAAAGCTTGGCTTTTCTTTCAGTCAGTTCTTGCATGATGTTACTGAAATCATTGTCGTTACTCTTTATCTTCTCATATTTCGCAGTTGGCTCCCTAGGAGGTGAACCAGTTTGTGCATCACTTTGTATCTCAGGATCTGTGCCACAGAGATCCGCATTTCCATCACTCCCTGAAAAATTAATGGATTCTTGAAGATTTCTAACTGAAGTAATAGACATTTATTCACCATTCAATTTCATATCAAATATGAATTACCTGAGTACAACTTTTCTTCAAATAATTTATCAGTATCTATAAAAGTTTGGCTACTTGAGTCTAGAAGACTTTTACTGCTGCTGAAAAATGGTCGTAAACTAGGTTTTGGAGTACTGGATATGGACATTGTATCCTGTTCGCCACCGGAATCTTCATCACAACTGAGGGATTCTAGTTCTTGGAAAAGAGCCTGAATATCACTAGTATTAGTGAGATCTGTACCCCTCCCGCCCTCACTATCAGCTACACGGAACCTCCTCAACAGAGATACAAACCTCTGCTTGAGATTATGCTGAAAGGTTTTAGTAGTTTTAAAATACCTTTGGTCTAACATTAATCAAACAGTACAGTGTCTTAAATAGAAGTGTATGGGAAGTGAGGTATAACAAAGGGTTGTATTTTGGTGGTTATTATGAAGTAACTATAAAATAATTTTATCTATTAATTTTCTGTCTGCGCTTACTCTTGCATGTGGTATTTTAGTCCTTATTGGTTCACAGTCAGATAAATCCCCTACTTCTTCTTCTACTGAACTGATTTCATCATCTTCATCACTAAAGTCATATTTATGATCCGATTTACCCTCCTGATCAACTGGGGTAGAGCTAATCTGCATAACACTCAACCGTGCTACAGGTCCAGTTCCTTTTTCTTTACCATTACTATCAGACATCAACTCAAGTTCTAAATCCATATGTTTCTGAAGGACCTATCATCAACACAATGGTATTATAAATGTTAAACAATTTACCGAACAAAGCTACCTGATCCATTCTAATAATTCCTTCTGCAAGTGTTTTGTACCCTAACATAGTACGGTTCTTATACCTTTTTCGTCTTTGGAGCAGAATATGTAGCTTATTACCTTCCCTTTTCAAGAAATGGGGATACTGAAGACAAAAGGTAAGATCCAAAGTGGAATCTAATAATCCATTAGGCGGTAGCGTTAATTCGTGTGACCGCAGTGTGCGTTTTGTAGATTGCATTTTCACAGCAATTGAAAGTGACTGCAGTTCTGATCCTAGTGGTTTTAAAATAACCAGTCTTGTGAGTGTCAACGAGCACAACCTGAAAAAATCAATGCTCTCATACTCCATTGATTAGAACTAATATATTTTTATTATTTTACCTAGGAATACAGTTCGAAGGTGTTCTATCCACCCAAGTAGCATAAAGCCGCATCTTATTTGGAACAGTCCCAGAACTGGTCATGATTTTAAGCTTATCAGACATCTTTAATCTATATCTATTAGGTTATTGCTTTAACGAATCTCAGTCATATTTCCTGGGTTTGTGGGACGATTGTTGTGTGATTAATTATCAAAACTTTACCAACAAGTTTTCCTCTTACATTTTTTATCGAAGGAAATAAACCGACTTCTGTCAGATTCAAGTGACAAAACAATGAGTAAACTTGAAATACAAAGGTTACCATACATGTTCGGATTTATATTTATATCAAATCTGTATACATCAGTTCTTATACAAGAATAGGGCCTTCGGAACTTTATAATAATGAAGTTATGAAGTAATAAATTAGTTTTGTAAGGGCTATGCCTCAAATCTTATTGAAGTAAGTGAAGTATATGTACTTCAACTGAAGTATTGTATAATAAATGCCCAAATTTTAAATCGGATCACTTCGCTGCAAGAAAGTCAGTAAAAACATCTTTCAGAGTCACAAAGTTCTCTCATTCTCAGTAATGTGGGATAAGAACTGAGAAAATATTATGTTGATCCAAAAGCGGCAGAGACAGCGGACTCTGCCTAGGGCAGGCGACCCCGGCTAGGCCGCTTTAGTTACATGCATGATCGCTAACTCACTGATTGTGATTATTATATTCGTTGATGCTTTTGGTATCACTTCTCAGAATTCATTCAATATTTATATTGAATACAAAACATACTTGCAGAGGTACTTTAGGACAGCGCCGGTCCTGTATTGATTTTGATCGGAACATCAATGGTGAGCTTTAGTATAACAATTAATGCTCTATGGTTTAGGTTCAATCACAGATCATTGATTCACTTTACATTCATACCCAAAACCTGGTCTCATTCAATCAAGAAATTTCATTATTTTTTACAAACCACTTTCAATATAAGGCGACTGCACAATTTCCCGGGAACGAGAACGCAAAAAATTTGAGATACATATTTGTGGTAACGAAAAGAAGAATGTTGGCTAAAGCTAGATTCACAATCAATTCACGGGCCGAAGTGCACTTCGGCACGGAAGCTTAGCAGATGGCGTTCTCCGTTACCATTCACAATGAAATTCAAGACAAAATTTCTTGCAAGTCGCAAACTATCACTTCGGCAAGGAATTTCGTGCCGGCTATAGATGATGCTGATGCTTATGTTTTGATCAGTTACATTTTTGATTCATTTGAGTATTTGGTTCCAAGATTATTGCGAATGGTAAATTTCGTGCCGAAGTGCACTTCGGCCCGCGAATTGATTGTGAATGCAGCTTAAGTTTAAATTTTCCCGTTCGCGGGCAATTTTGCCTTCAATTTCGACCGTTATTTTTTCAATTTTAGTGTGTCCTACAAAAGTAGGCTAAGGCAGAGACAGACAGAGTTTGTCTCTGGTCTGGTTTACGCAAACGACTTTCAAACAAAGTTGTTACTCTTTCTTGAGCTTCTTTGAATCAAATTCGGTTTCATTGTTTCAGATCAAATAGATATTTATTAGTAAGGCCGTAGATCTATCTACATTTATTGGTAGCAAAGATTAACTCTTTGTTGGTATTAATCTTTTAGGGCTGATTCTCCTCAGGCCTGTGCGGATGCGCCTTGGGCCCTCGCTCTTAACTTTTTGTGATCGTTTCTCACACAAGTGACACTTGTGGACACTTGCGCTGCGTCACACAGTTGACACTTGTGCTTCTTCCCACAGGTGACACTTATAATTTAATTAATATTCGATGGTTTTCCTTTTACTGTAGGAAAAATGAATTTGAGAAATTTTAAAAATTCCACCTTCTTCTTGGGGTATCATTCAAGTGGGCAAAAATGCAATTCGGTCCTTTGTGATAAAAAATGGCCGGTCAGGGATCGCCGAAAAGACTTCGTGCGACCTCCAAAGTTTTCAACATTTTTGCACAGATATTAGGTTTGTTGTTACGAGTGGTTTGCAACGGTTGTGAACTGTACAAAGCAAGCGCAATTCCATTTTAGGGTAGCGAAAATCCATTTGCGCTTGCTCTGTACAGTTCGGAAAATCACAAATCGACAAGTTAGCGCTTCAAATTGCGATAGAACATAAAACTTTTATTTAACATATCACATTATACACATAAAAATATTAAAAAAATCATACTTGAAGAAAAACAATTCGAATCAACTCAAAAGAGCGCCGCCAACAGTTAGCCTAAAAGAATCACCTGTACTTCCAATCAAATCATCTGAACTTAGGGACTCGCTATTTCTTTCATTATTTTCAGCTATATTTACTGATGAAATTGACCCATCTATACCTTCATCATATGTCTCATTCATATTTTCCGCTTCTGTTTCATCCTCTTCAGAATCGACTTTATTCAATGAGGATATATCCATTTGCGTTTGCTCCAGAGTAGTAACCAATTCAGGTGAGCTCTCTTCGTTTATCAAACTAGTATTATAATCTACTACCATACTATTCTGCTGTTTACATTGATTTTTGCTAATTGAGAGTCTATTGTTTTGAGTTTGCTCCCGAGTATTATTCAACTCTAGAGAACTCAAACTTGAATTACAATCTTCTATCATACTATTCTGCTGCCTAGATTCATTTTTACTTATCGAGAGTTTATCGTTTTGCGTTTGCTCCAGAGTAGTAACCAACTCTAGAGAACTCTCTTCATTCAACAAACTTGAATTATAATCTTCTATCATACTATTCTGCAGTCTATCTTCATTTTTGCTAATTGAGAGTCTATTGTTTTGAGTTTGCTCCCGAGTATTATTCAACTCTAGAGAACTCAAACTTGAATTACAATCTTCTATCACACTATTCTGCTGTCTACATTCATCTTTACTTATCGATAGTCTACAATTTTGCGTTTGCTCTGGAGTAGTAATCAACTCTAGAGAACTTCCTTCATTTAGCAAACTTGAATTGTGATCTACTATCATACTGTTCTGCTGTTCACATTCGTTTTCACTTATTGAGAGTGCATCGAATTGTGTTTGTTCTAAAGCAGAATTAATTTCAGAAGTTTTTGATACACCATTTGAAGTTGAAAAATTGTCATCTAGATTTGAAGAACAATTAACTGAATTCAACACTTCACCTTTTCGAACCAGTTCGTCAATGCTTTCATCTGTATTTTCTACTATATGAACTTCAGAATCTGACCCAACTATGCTGTCTTTCCCCTCACAACAAATTTCATTGAACAGAAATGAATCCATTTCCATTTTTTCAAGAATTCTTTCATACTCCACAATCAATTTGTTTCTACTTTCGATTCCAAGTGACAGTTCTTTGATTTCTTGTAATTTTTTCTCCAATTGATTTATATTATCTTTGGAAATTTTCAAATCTATTTCATTATCTTCGAATTTTTTCTTGAGATATTCTATAACTTCATCCGTTTTTCTCTTCAACAATTTCATTTTGTTCTTTTCAATTTTTCTCTTCATATCTTGTTCAATCTTCTGCAATTCCAACCGATATAACTCTTCACATTCTTCTTGCAAAAATTTTTTTTTCCTATGGAATAAGGCTTTGGAGTCGTTGAAAATTTCTTCCCACCCCTTTATGAGGGCTTCTTTTTCTAATTTGTAATTAGTGGGTCGATTTCTTTTCAAGTCTTCGTAACTGAATTTTCTTTCATCCAAGGCTTCTTCTAGCATCTTTATTTCTTCATCGAATTCAAAGAAATCTCTAGACTTATTAGATGAGACATATTTCATTACCATTTCTTTCGATATGATGTCTTTTGTTAATGCAGAAAAATTAAGAACACTATGTGTATCTTCAGCTGCTTCTTTAGAGGAGTTTATATTAACTATTATACAAAAATCCTCCAAACCTGATAAAGCCCTTTGAAATAACTGAGTGAGTTTAGAGTCTCTATACGGAATTATGTGTTTTATGTTAGGATTTTTCAGAGAATTCACCAGATTATTAATGCACTTTCCAAGAACCAAAAGCGAGTTATTAATACTATTACATTCTTTTGATCGATCCCTATCATTAGCCCTCCTAGTTCCATCCGCTCCAGCAAGATTGCAAATATTTAAACATGATATGAATGATGTATCTCTATTTGCTAATGTATGAGCTATTTTAATTGTGAAAATTGAATGTGACCGGTTAGAATACCGCATGCTAGTTTTTGGACATTTCAATTTCTGTGCACCATACTGATAAACTTGGTAAGCTTCCAATCCGCTTGAAACACAGAGGTATGTCAGGTCTTTGATGTAGGGTTTCCCATTCGAAATACCCAGACGAAGCTTTTTTTTATCACCATTGGTGGGAATATTTCTTTGAAGTAGATCATAAATTTCCTCATTTGAAATTTCTACAAAAGAGACCCATACGCCTAGTGAAACTTCTGATAACTGTTCTAAAGAAGCGAAAGGTTCACATCTGAGTTTATCTTGCATTGCTCTGAAAGTACAAAATATTTATTAATGATATTATAGCATTTACTTGATGAGAGATGAGAAAAACTTTACAGCTTCATAGCATTGAGTGCTTATTCCATTATATCAAATATTCAGAGTGACCAAGACAAAACTTATTTACTATTTTGTAGAAACATGCTCAAAGATATACTCTCTCCATAGTTTTTCACTACATAATATTATATAACCCTTTTAATCCATTGGGTGTAGGCTCCAAGGATACTTACTGATATGATTTTATATTTCTCGATCTGTCAGTTGCTCTTTGTGACCTCAGAATGCTTGCTTTTAAGGTCTGTTCAAATCTTTTCTGATCTGGATTCAACCGAATAACTTTACCTTCCGGGGAGGGTTTCACTGAAGCAACATCGGGTAATTCTGGCAAAGTTTTGAAAATATATTCTAAAGTTCTGGGAAAAAATCCAGGTTCTTCCGGAGTACCAATGGTTGTATAAGTTTTCCCTACAATTAACATCTTGTTATCAGTACATACACTTATTATTTAGATGATGAATAAATGTGGTCAAAGGAAGAAAATTTATAAAATCAAAGAGGTAGTTTCTCTTTTACCAACTTGAAAATGTTATAATGATAGAGAAACATAGTGAATATATGTAATCTAATCGATAAAAGTGTATTCATAATTGTTATAATAATGAAAAAATTGCCAAAACTAGAATATTTTTATTTCAAGAACTCGAAAACCCCCAAGAATTCAAAAAATTTTGCTAGGACAATATCATGTGGTCACACATTCCCATTTTACCATTATCATCACAAACTATGAATACCAAATTGAACTATCACATGATGGAAAAGAAACTTATCAATAACATATTCTCATCACATCTCATGAACTCACCTGCCCCAGGTGTACCGAATGTGAATAAAGTTGTATCTTTTCCATTCAAAAATTCCAGTACCCTTATTTTAACAATCTCATCAAAAATATGAACTTGCCTAGAATTAACATTGAATATTTTTGAAAATTCTATTCTCTTGTAAATGGCTTCTTTATTCTTGGCAGAAGTTCTATAAAGTAGTTGGTTTTCATGAATTACATAATCTTCTGCATTCGTACTTGGCTTGATTCTAAGATATATGGGGATCTCATCTTTTACAATACAGCTGTTGTCTCCCTGTCAAAAATTCAAACTAAGAATACCAATGCAAAATTTTGAATTTAATATGTAATTATTATTACAAATTAGATTAAAAAGGTATGATACTCCAGTACCCTCACTGAGCTGTTTAGGGGAGTGCTCACTCAACATAAAAAAAAGATTCTTATCAAAATTATTCAAAAAATATGGACAATTCACAAATAAAACGCTGGAGTAGTACCTTAGCAAAAGTATCACTAATAATAATTGTGTTACAGTGGATTTTATTACGAATTTGTAAGCAATGACAAAGGGAATTAAAAAACTTTTCAGTAAAATAAAAACAACCTTCAACATTAGCTGTACAAAGTCTGCACTAACTGTTTAGAGCGTCATTTTCAACTCTTCTGCATTATAGCCAAAGCCATTCAAATGATCTCATTATTCTCTACAGAAGTATCCCCAACAGTTACAAGGTGGCTATAATTTTGATGCATGTGATTAGGAAAAGAATTTCAATGTAAATAGAAAGGTGCAAATTTGAATATTTACCTCAACAATGGATTTTTTCCTATCAGTTTTTTCATTCACTGAGAATTGCAAATTTACCCTAACATTATTCAGATTTTTCCAATTGAAATTTTGGATGCTAGGGTCTCTAGACCTTATATACGACACATCTTCTGGAAAATTAAGATTCATTTTGAAAATGTAGTTGTCCACTTTACAAAATACTCTACGATATAAAATATATAGCTTTTCTTAACATTTCAAATAGTTCACGGATGATGACGGTTGAAAATAAAATTCGAATCTCTAACCAGAGAGCTTTATGTGACAGTTGACAGATTACAGAAAAAATAATTTTTGACAAATGATCTGTCAAAGATATACTTTTCTTTGGTTCTGTGTTTCTCTTTGGTTCTGCTTTGTTCTATGCACTCATTTTTGAATTTTGGTGAGGTGAAAATGTGAAAAAGGAAAATGTTCATAATATTTTGATTTTAGCTATTCATTTCAACAATAATTTGAAAGAAGATTAGCCCTTTTTGAATTGGCTGTTTAAAAATGTCTTTTCGAGGAAACAATTCTAATAAAAAATTTGTCTTTAGAAATAAGAATAAAAGTAATCCTAAAAGAAAAATTTTAACTGAAGTGAGCGTTATAGATACTGAGCCGTCACATGGTTATTATGGATTCAAAATTTATTTTCCTGATGAAGGTATATCGCTCTTGTTGTACAAATGTATTGGGAAGAAATTATTTTAATACGTTCCAGCCCTTATCGATGTGAGCATTTTGCTGATGGAAATGAAAATGTGTAGAAGGTTTATCGACCAAAATAATGGAATATTTGATTTCAACATGATACAAAAAACGAAATGCTTTGTACTTGATTATAAGTTATTGGTGGAGGAAGAAATTTTCACCCACTGGTCGGATTTTCAGACTGAACTGATTAGCAATACTGAATATATTTTGAACTGCTTCGGCCTAGCCATGCACCAGACAATATGCGAGGATTTTATTTCCAAAACTGAAGATGATTCAGATGTAACATTGGAAACTTTTCATTCAAATTTAGGGAAAATACGGGCCAAAATTATAAACTATGAACCAATTTTGCAATTGAAAGATCTCAAAGTAAATATTTATGGTGAGATTGAAGCTCTAATTCGCTCAAAATATTGAAATTTTTTCTTTATTTCATAGAAAAACTCAGTAGTGTTCGGGGCACAGTGATTAAAGCTAGTGGAACCAAAATACAATGTGAATATCTAGCTTTCTCTTGTAGTTCCTGTAAAGGAACACAGATGGTAAAGCAGAAAGATTCAATGTTTACTTATCCCTTGAAGTGTCTCACTAAAGGTTGCCAGTTTAAGAGTAATTTCATACCATTGCACTCATCTCCGCACACAAGAACCATTAATTGTCAAACTATAAAAATTCAAGAATTGATAGGGAATGATCAGGTGAGAAGACAATTTTCGATTATTTGGGAAAGAAAAATTATATTTAATTTCAGTATGAGAATGGTCGTACTCCAAGGACACTTGAATGTGGTTTAACAGAGGATTTGGTGAATTCATGCATGCCTGGAGATGATATTACAATAACAGGAATAATCAAAGTAAATTGATTTCACCTACTTTTAACTATAAGTCGGGTGTGAATCTAACAAGAACTGTTCTTGCTGAATTCACCCCTAATTCGAATCGTTTATGTATTCCTTTTATTTCGAATCAATCCTTAGGTTAAAAAAGAATCCAATATGATTAAAAATAATCAACCATCCCTTTTTACAATGTGCATGGAAGGACTTGCCGTTTCAAATAATAAGAATAGAAATCAGGGTAGCTATGGTGCTTCTGAACGTATAACTTTCCATATGGAAGATTACTATGCCATTCAGGTGAATATTATTCAATTCCATTATATTGATTGCATAATTTCGATTAATCTTATAGAAAATACATGCCGAACCAATGCTGTTCAGATATTTGGTTCAGTCATTGTGCCCAAGTATATATGGTCATGAAATCGTGAAGGCTGGTCTACTTCTTGCCCTTTTCGGTGGAACCAATAGAAATTCAGCAAGGGCGGAGTCTCACATCATGATGATTGGAGATCCAGGTCTTGGAAAATCTCAAATGCTTCAAGCGTGCACAAATGTTGCTCCTAGAGGTGAGCATTTCATGGAATGATTTACAAAGTTTTGAAATATTTTGCATGTGATGATTCTAAATATTATCATAGTGGAAGTTCTGTTGCACTGATGGAGTCAAATTAGACCGAATCCAAGGTCTTTCTGGTGATGGGTGATATATATCTTAATCAATTCCGATTGATAATAATTTCATTGACATTGAAATAAGAAGACCCTGCAATAATTGGAATTGGTATATTTGTCCTCAGGGGTATATGTTTGCGGAAACACAAGTACCAGTTCGGGATTGACTGTAACTTTAACTAGGGAAGGAGGGGGTGATTATTCATTGGAAGCAGGTGCCCTCATGTTAGCTGATCAAGGCTGTTGTTGTATTGATGAGTTCGATAAAATGCGAAACCAGCATTCTGTGAGTGATTAATTTATTCTCATCATCAAAATTATAATAGAAAATTTGAAGTCTCTACTGGAAGCTATGGAACAACAGAGTATAAGCATTGCAAAGGCTGGAATAACATGTACCCTACCCTCCAGAACCACAATTTTGGCGGCAGCTAATCCGGCAGGAGGTCATTATAATAAAGCTAAAACAGTTGCAGAAAATCTCAAAATAAGTGCTCCTATGTTGTCCCGGTTTGATCTTATATTCATACTCTTGGACAATCCTGATGAGGTGAATATTATTATTTTGATGCAGAAATAGGGGTGTGTTTTTTTATCTGTTTATTGACTTGGTAATTTTTTTTTTCAAGGAAATAGACATGTTGCTGTCTAGACATATTTTAGCAATGCATTCTAGCGCAAACAACAGCTCTATGTTGAGATCGATTACTTGTAGGGAAACATCAACCAGTGAACAGAGTTTGAGGTAAAATTCTTCAGATTCTCATGAAAATTTCTAACTTTTGAATTATTGCTATACTATTTGGCGCACTGTGGAATAATCTACTGAAAAAACTCTACCTATTTGAGCATCTCATATGTTGAATAATTCAAAATTTGTTTTCAGAACAAGGCTCCAAATACATCAGAATGAATCTATTGAATTTCTTCCACATAATTTATTCAGAAAATATATAGCCTATGCTCAGAAATACGTCAATCCAGTTTTATCAGATGGTGCGAAAGAAGTGATTAAGGAGTTTTATTTGAGCCTTCGTAAAAGATTTCAAACAGGGGAGAGCACACCAGTTACCACTAGGCAACTTCAATCCTTGATTCGTCTTACCCAAGTAAGATATTTTCCGAATCCCTTACATTTTGAAATGTTATGTGAACAGGTTCAGCACAGGATTTTGTTGAAAATTTAGATTATTGAGGCACATAGTTAGTGCCCTGGATTGAAAATCCTTAATTATTACTCTAAACTGTAAAACAAGAACAACGAAGGTAGTACTTTGTATATTATATTCATTCATTCATTCATAACTTATTTCTGGTTCCTTGATCTGTTAATGTCTATCAAATATTTGGGCGCGCTAATTGTGGATATCCAATTTTATACATTTAATCCATTGAAATCTGAGCTCACTTGTCATCTGCCAGTAATTCTAGAACAAAGATAATTTTTTTTAGAACAGTTCTCCATTTTAGCTTCTTCATACCTGTTCACATATTTTTCTATTAATCATGGTGCAAATAAACATACATTTTTCAGGCAAGAGCAAAACTTGAACTTAGAGAAGAAGCCACCACCCAAGATGCAGAAGATATTGTAGAAATAATGAAAAGAAGTTTGAGTGACATATTCACTGATGAAACTGGCTTATTAAACACAACCCGATCCCAAAACAGTACAGGAATGAGCAGTAGAAATAAAGTGAGTTCCTTCATAATTTCTTGATTTGAACAAAAGATAGTGATTTAATTAACTCATTTATCGATAAGAACATTAATTATTGAAATCATTAGTAGCTAGATTAGTAAACAAGTTGATTATAAGAATTTTCTGTCAACTTTATTGAAAAAAATCAAAGAATTCTCTATATACTCTATTTTCTATTTCCAAAAAAATAATTCAGGTATTGTTCCAAGAAATTTTTCTTTCTTTAATACTCTAATTTTTTTACAGGCACTAAGATTACTGACAGGTCTTCAGCAACTCTCTAAAACAACATCGAAATCTTTATTTACCACAAGAGAAATACAGGAACTGGGGGAAAAAATTAGTATACCCTCTGAAAAATTCCATAATTTGTTACAAACTCTAAATATCCAAGGTTATCTTTTATACAAGGGCTCAGATACCTATCAATTATTAAGTGCCTAGGAGTTTATTGAAATATAATAAATAGTTATTTTTTATTAAATAATCATCTACTGTAAATTACTCAAAATAAATTTTTTTAAATATCTGCATTTCTGATAACTTCAACTGTGCTTTCAAAGTGAAATATGTATCCCTTCTACCCATTAGGTGTAGAGTATAATAACTGTTTCCTATTAACTTACCATTGAATAAATAAATTAATTCAGTTCAAATTGAAAAGATGCAAATATTGCAAAATTATTTCAACTGATTCTGTTCATACTTTTCAAGATCAGCAAACACAGATTCAACTGGTATCTTCCAAAATTCTTTTACATATGGTAATCTATCTGATGGATCAGTACTCCAGTGATGTAATCTACATTTTACTTCTTGTTTCTCCTTTGGACTAAACTAAAGAGTATGAAACATTAGAGTTGGTAGGTAATACCTCTAGCCTGAGCTTACCACAACAGTAATATAGAATTCTTTTCCTTCTATATTCATATTAGGGCCTTTAATTGGCATTTCTGGAAGAACAATTGCCTTTTCAGGTACTTCCCACCCACACTTCCTGAAGGAAACTTTTATATGCCAAGGTTTAATCTCCCAAGGTGATTCCATGTTCATTACAACTGATAAAGTCATTTTAGCTAAAGATTGCATACACTGGAAAAAACTTTCAATTGTGAGGGCTATACTTTGATTGATAATCTATGGGGCTATAGGCTGAAAATCCCATCATTACTCACCATGGGTACTAGAGGAGATGAGGGTTTGTCTTCCACATCATCTTTCAAACTAGCATACTTAGAAATATTCTCCTCACTAGCATAAACTGCTTTTTGTAATAATATTAAAGTATTGTAACCATAGGAAGGTTTTACTTCTACAATGTCCCCTTTACTACCCAAACCTTCTACATGTGCTGTTAAGATCAATTTCAATTGTGGCTGTTTCTCAATTGTTGTATCTTTGACTAATTCATAAACGTAGTGCCTGCTTCGTAGAGTTTTGGGTGGCATATTTTTTTTGTGCAATTGTACGGGAAATTTCCGCTTCAAGATGTAAGTTGTCTGCAGAAAAAGAGTGTTAATGGCCCTAATTTAGACCATTTTAAATTAAGGAGAACTCACTCTAACTTGTTGATTCAATATTGAATGAAGTGTTTGACATTGAGGCATTAAACTCCGCACAGAAGGCCACATCTTGGTCGGAAATATTATTCGACTTGATCTGATTATTCTAATTTACAAAATAAACTTTTAAATGAAAAATTATTTTGGAATCGGAAAATTGAGGTTCAGCCATAGAGCATGAGTTCTTCTAGTTATAGAGTAACCAAGTTGTTTTTCCATCTTTTGTCCTAATGATTACAGATTCTTGATTGATCTTGAGATTTTCGATTGTCAGCAGTCAGCTAGATTTACGGTAGATTACAACTGAAATAAATAATAACTTGTTCCATTTGTAGTTGTAATCTTGGTAGTTTCATTAAATCATAGAAAAATATTTATACATTTGACAATCGGAGAAGAAAAACACTTTGAGTTGCATTTCTATGCTTTTGTAAAATGGTGGTGCTTTTGCATTTGTGGCAATGTCAATAGAAATTTAAAAATATGTCTATTTGACCAATTTCACACATTATCAGTGTTGTTACATCTTCCAGAATAAAGTTTAAATTATTTACAATTTATGCATCAATCACTATCAATATTTGGTAAGTGAGAAGAGCTTTGATATGAAGAGAATAGAAGTGTTATGAGCCTATTTGAATAAATAAGAATAAAAATGGATTTGGCATAGCTTCAAAGTGTGGTAGCATTGATGAAGTTAATGCTGAATGTAATTATTTATTCATCATTTGATCCTTATGTTATACCCTGAACTTACGGATACTTATATTCCATGATAAAGATGTGAAGTTTGGAAATGACTGAATAAACATTGGAACTTAATTTATGTACTTTTCAATTCATTAAACTGTGGGGAAAATTAATTATGTTCTAAGAATGATCATCATTTCTCAAGGAACATGTTTTGATGTTGCTAAGATTGGCGTATTCGATAATAATTTTTAGGTTAGGATAAAGAAAATATATCGTCTCCTTATTTTAAGCTAATTGAAGCCATCTCAGAAAGATTCCTCAATGAAACCTGGTTCAATCAAGTCTCTCAAGTGTACTCGATAGTCTTGAAAAAAATTTGACATTACACCTCCCCCCTGTTATATTTATTATCCTTCAGGTACTTTTTCCTACTGGGACTTTAATTAGGATCGGAGCTTGATATTCTGTTCTTCTTTATCCTAGGAATTTTCACCCTCCATTAACTACTAGAAAAACCGAATAAAGTGAAACACAATTAAACCCGATCCTTTTCTTCACAAAATATTTCTATTCAGGTTCAAAGCTTATGAATGAGATAAAAAATTGGGTGCCCGTCTAGTGTTCTCAAACCTCGAAGTGCAGTCGGTGCAGTCAAACTCCTGTTGCAACCCTGAGTGATCTATTGAGCCGGGATGTAGGAATCCCATACTCCTCCTAGCATTGATAATCAAAATGCGATCTCCAGCAGGTGTTATACTGAGCTGCCGACCTCCCTCATAAACATAATATTTCGTATAATTTGTTCCAGTTGCACAAAAACCAAACGTGTTCTCGGCTTTACTTTTGCATCGATATTGTCAATTCATATCGAACCTATGCGTCCAGACGAGAAAAAACAGGTTGAGCAGTAAATACAACTTGCCACCATCTACAGCCTATTACAATTAATCGATTTTAAAGGGCAAGAATTGACAAGAAAAAAGAATATGATGAAAACTAAAAATATCCCAGTTCTTCTTCAAAAAGCAGATGTATAACAGATGTTCCACGATATTGTATAACTTGACAAAATCCACGAAAAAGGAAAAATTTATACGTGATCCCTAACAATTTGTTAGACAGTGTATTGAAAAAATTCCTCGCATACAGATGTCGAAATGGTGCAATGCATGATCAACTTGTATTGCTAAAATAATGAAGGTGTAAATTTGAATGAAAATAAAAATATGTGTGGATTCAACAATCTCCTTATGAAAAGTAGAAAATATACTGAAATTCACACATTTTTTCACCTTTGCAAAATTAAACATTAACCACATCTCATGATGAAAAGTAAAGTTGAGATTATTCTCCCAAGAAATGCCAACAGATGCTCATACGTTTTGCTGTATTATCTATTGTCTATTGGTGTATTTCATGAAGGTTATTAAACCACGGAAAAAGTGATGGTTTTAATTTATTTGCAACCGTGAATACAGAACCGCAACTAGGATAAATCATTTAGCTTCCACACCTGATTACACGTGTTTCGCTATCACAATAGCATCTTCAGGTGGGTGAACGAAATAGCCCATTCTAGTGAAAATAATTTTTCCATCAAGTGTCACCTCCATAAATTCAATATTATCGCAAATTCTTAGCGTTAGCAATCTATACTCCCTGGCAGACGATAGCAGTGAAAACTGGCGGTACCTTTATTTTATTTTTACTCTAATCCGCGTAATGATTTTTCATGAGAAGGAGAAACATAACAAACATGCCGAGGCGGCCTTGGCATTGACCGTTGGTAACGTGATGCAGCTTTGAATATTTTCAAGGTGATCAGGGTGCTACTAGTCAGAGGATATCGTTTGACCAAGATTCGGTGTATGTGGTATTTTTTATTGAACAATGGATGGTCGGTGATGATCGGCAATTTGTGACAAAATCGTCGGACCCATTTTACAGAATATCGATTTTATCTTTTTTTTTTCAGATAATAGTGAATTCGTTTGTTTAAACGTGAATGAAGCATTGATTAACCCAATCATTCTGTTATTTTTAATAATATATTCTTCGAATTGCTTTCAGAATTATCCTTTCGATGAAGAAACTTTTAGTATTTCATAATGAACCGAAGTAAAATTTTTCTGGATTAGCGAGAGTAGCCTAATATTTTAATTGGCATTCAATACACTTTGTAACTTGCACTACCCCACGCTATAAATATTAATTGCCTGCTATCAAATATAAATAACGTTATCGAAATATTGTGGAAAAGGTCATGGACGTAAATCGAATTATTTATCAGAATGTAACG
This sequence comes from Coccinella septempunctata, assembly GCF_907165205.1. Taxonomy (NCBI): domain Eukaryota; kingdom Metazoa; phylum Arthropoda; class Insecta; order Coleoptera; family Coccinellidae; genus Coccinella; species Coccinella septempunctata. The sequence continues at coordinate 39,457,189 of NC_058190.1, read as the reverse complement.
TAATTTTTGTCGAATAACGTGCAGATTACTAATAATGAAAGAAACGAGATGTGAATTTTTCTCGTGATATCATAGAAGTTCACGTAACCCTTATCTGCCCAGCTCGCAAACATAATTTTGTTTGTATTCCATCGAATTATTTTAATGGCAATCGAGAGATGAGACCGAAAAATTTTAGTATATATCTGATAATCTCAAAATATTTGTTGCCCTTAGGTTCGTATTCATGGAGATGGAAGGTTTACAAACAAGTCAATATTTGAACACCGAAGCGTAGTCTTAATCGATTTTAATCGATCAAATCTTGAATAAATTTCTAATTTATTTTTCGTGACTTTGGTATGGTATTTCTGGGTTTTCATTAGTGCTTCACCCTATTCTTGGAACCTAAAACCCTGAGATATTCTGGGGGAGATTCGTAGATTCGCGGAGCCTGAATGTCTCGTCTGCTGACTTGCCCATGCATAGCCTACTAGAAGTTCTAGTAGGCTACTAGAACTTCTAGTAGGCTATGGCTCATGCGGTAGGAGCATCGACAATGTCTCGTTATCAATCCGATGACCTGAAGCTCAGCTCGCAGAGACAAGAGACAACATAATTGTCTCTGTCAGCTCGTGGCAGCTTCAGGAGGTTTTGGTGCAGGTCGGCGGGGCACACGAATTTTTCTGCCTGTGAGGGTTGTTCCATTGTTGAACTTTCTGCCATTTCTCTAGTATATCGGCTTCTTCATTTCCTTCAATACCCTGGCATCCAGTCACCTCGTTGCCTCTGGTGTGCTTAAAATGGAATTACTACAGATCCAGACCCTTAACGTGGCCTGGCCACAAATGAGTTATTGTTGTCCTTAAAAGCGAAAGAAGATAGTGCTGTAAATACTTCAGGTATCTCTATAGCAAACCTTTTTGAATCAAACAATTTCTATTCTGCCAGTGTCAGAAATCGCACGATTTGTTTCTATTTTGAAACCATAATTTATATAAGGGAAGGTTGTTGATTAAAATTTTTTTTTTCAGATATTTCCGGAAATATGTGAATTAGCGAACAATTTCAGGTAAGACTACAATTCCCAGATCACCTGGAAGTTATTTTTTAATTCCGTTATCCGATATTCTCATTAATAAAAATAAACATAAACCTCACGTACGTGTACAGTTATAGTTCAAAGGTATCGAAACAGGCAAACTCAGTTGAATGGTCACTCGGGTTTTCATGCAACTTTTTTATTTATACTCTAAACTTGAATTCTGAGATCGAGCCTTACCCAAATGGGAAAGAGGGTGGAGAAATCTATAGATGTGAGGCTATGATAATGTTAAATGCGGGTTCGTGAGTTTGTCATTCGTGCTTGTTCGCAAAAGGTATCCAGAAATTAGCCCTCTGAGCACGCACGAGCATGAAACCGCCCGGATCCGTACATTTGCTAGCGTGCTTGTGAAGCCAAAAAGTTAGAATGCACTCTTAGATGAAAATCTTTGACCAAGATTAAGTTGGATGCTATATCTTTATTTACTTGTGTGTACTCGAACAACAGATTTATAATGTGGAAAGTGTGCGAGTGGTGAAAGATTGTTGAGCAAAAATGAGACGAGGTCAGCTGACTCTATGAAAATCCTGCTGTTCATGTCTTATGTCTGTCTTATGCGAGCTCACGAGCACGCACGAGTAGGAAAACGTGCCTGCAGTGATTCGGCTTGAGGAACTCAATTGCATGAAGGATTCATCTTTATATTCATTTTACCACCAAAGAGGCGCCACCTTACCACAATATTGCGCCACAGTTTTACTCGCGCGCTTTCTGCAAAAACCTAGCGCGGTTGAAGAACGGAAGCGTATGATATAAAGGGTGGCCCATTTAAAAATTGGAATTTAATTTTGCTATAAAAAAAAAACTGCTCAATATTTTTCAATGGTTGAACATTTATTTAAAAGGTTGGTTCATGACATTTATTTATGAAAAATAATTTCGGCCAAATGACCACCACGGCTGACTTGGCAGTAGCCTATTCGTTCCACCCAATTTTTTAATGCATTTTCGATTGTTTGGGGCTCTATTTCACCAATAGCAGCTTGAATTTCGGTCTTGAGGTCTTGAATTGTTTCTGGATTGTTGGCGTAACACTTATCTTTCACCGCTCCCCAAAGATAATAATCCAATGCCGTCAGATCGCAGCTTCTTGGTGGCCAATTCACATCAGCATTTCTGCTGATTATTCGATTTCCGAAAATGCGGCGTAAAACATCGATTGTGGCGTGTGCTGTATGGCTCGTTGCACCGTCCTGTTGAAACCAAACATCGTCAGCTTCAATTTCTTGAAAGAACCAATCGTTCAACATTGCGCGGTAGCGCTCGGCATTGACGGTTACGGCGATTTCTGCTTCATTTTCAAAGAAAAATGGACCGATGATGCCGCCAGACCAAAGTCCGCACCAAACAGTCACTCGTTGTGGGTGCATTGGCTTCTCTATGACGACGTGCGGGTTTTCTGTGCTCCAGATGCGACAATTTTGCTTATTAACATAACCACCGAGGTGCAAATGAGCTTCGTCCGAAAAGATGATTTTTCGATAAAATTCGTTATCCTCCGCCAAACAATTTTCCGCCCAATTTGCGAACCGTAGACGACTCGGATGGTCAATTGGCTTTAGCTGTTGCACCAATTGAACTTTATACGGCTTCATGGCAAGATCTTTACGCAAAATTCGCATCAAAGAAGTGCGTGAAATGTCCAATTGTTGAGAACGATGGCGAACTGATGTTGATGGTTGTTCACGCACACTTTCAGCCACAGCAGCAATATTTTCGGTTGAACGGACCGGACGTGTACGTACACGTGTTGGTTTATCCACCAACATTCCGGTTTCACGAACACGCTTCACAAATTGATCCACAAATTGGGTTTTTGGAACATTTTTTTTGTCGAATTTTTTTCTTAAATTTCTCACAGTTTGAGTAGAAGACTCACCACTTTGGAAATAAGTTTTTAATATTTCCCAACTTTCTTCAAGCGAATAGCGTCCCATTTCGTAAACTTCAAACTTTCAACTAAATATTAGTCACGTCAAAAAGAATAGTTGACGTTTATAAAGTCAAATAATCGGTAGTTCAAATTCCAAACACTAGATGGACCACCCTTTAGTTAACAATGGATGCATGTCCGTCCGTAACTCACGAGTAAAAAACGCACGGATCCGAATCATCACTTGCGATTTGGATGTTGCAGGAGCGCGCGAGTAACGAGAGATTGTGAAGCTAAAAAAATAGATCAGGCTTTGCTGACGTCATGAAAATTAAGAGGAATCCCGTTTTAACTGCTCTCTCACTTTCAAGCTCACGAGCAAGCACGAGTAATAAAACGCAACGGCTCGCATGTTTGGAAATGATTGCTCAAGGAAGTTTCAGAACACCCACACTCCCGCATCTTCACTTTCGCGTAAGATATTGTGGAAAGTGCGCGAGTAGCGAAAGATGGTGAAACTTAAATATGAGGGCAGGCTCTGGCGACTTTATGAAAAATAGAAGGGATCCCACTCTAACTGCCTTTTGCCGTGCGAGCTCACGAGCACGCACGATGAAGAAAACGCGCTGGTTCGCCTGCTTTTGGCTTAAGGGACTCTATTACATGAAACATTCTTTATAATCATCGCACCACCAAGGGGGCCACTCTTTTGGCTTAGCCAGCTTTCCCACAAGATTGTTCGACAGTTTTACTCGAGCGCTTTCCTGACAAACCAAGCGCTCGGATAAAGGAAACGCGAGATGAGGAGCAAAAAACGCACGGACCCACATTTTCACTTGCGCATTTGTATATTGCTGAAAGTGCGCGAGTAGCGAAAGATTGCGACGCTAAAAAATGAAAGCGGGCTTTGCTGACGTTTGAGGAATCTTGTTGTAACTGCTCTCTGACGTGCAAGCTGACGAGCACACACGAGTAATAAATTGCGCCGGCTCGCATGTTTTGAAATGATGGCTTGAGAAAGTTGCAGAACACCTACACTCCCGCATCTTCACTTTCGCGTAAGATATTGTGGAAAGTGCACGAGTAGCGAAGGATGGTGAAGCTTAAATATGAGAGCAGACTCTGGCAACTTTATGAAAATAAGAAGGGATCCCACTTTAACTGCCTTATGTCGTGTGAGCTCATGAGCACGCTCGATAAGGAAAACGCGCAGGTTCGCCTGCTTTTAGCTTAAGGGAGTCTATTGCATGAAACATTCTTTGTATTCATCGCACCACCAAGGGGGCCACTGCTTTGGCTTAGCCAGCTTTCCCACAAGATTGTTCGACAGTTTTACTCGCGCTTTCCTGACAAACCAAGCGCGCGGATAAAGGAAACGTGAGACGTGAAGCAAAAACGCACTGACCCACATTTTCACTTGCGCGTTTGTGTAATGCGGAAAGTGCGCGAGTAACAAAAGATTGTGACGCTAAGAAATGAGAGTAGGCTTTGCTGACGCTATGAAAATTAGGAGGAATCTGGTAGTAACTGCTCTCTGAAGTGTAAGCTGACGAGCTCGCACGAGTAATAAAACCCGTTGTCTCGCATGTTTTGAAATAATGGATAAGGAAGTTTCAGAACACCCACACTCCCGCATCTTCACTTTCGCTTAAGATATTGTAGAAAGAGCGCGAGTAGCGAAAGATGGTGAAACTTAAATATGAGAGCAGGCTCTGGCGACTTTATGAAAAATGGAAGGGATCCCACTCTAACTGCCTTATGCCGTGCGAGCTCATGAGCACGCACGATGAAGAAAACGCGCTGGTTCGCCTGCTTTTAGCTTAAGGGATTCTATTACATGAAACATTCTTTATAATCATCGCACCACCAAGGGGGCCACTGTTTTGGCTCAGCCAGCTCTCCCACAAGATTGTTCGACAGTTTTACTCGCGCGCTTTCCTGACAAACCAAGCGCGCGGATAAAAGAAACGTGAGACATGGAGCAAAAAACGCACGGACCCACATTTTCACTTGCGCATTTGTATATTGCTGAAAGTGCGCGAGTAACGAAAGATTGCGACGCTAAAAAATTAAAGCGGGTTTTGCTGACGTTATGAGGAATCCTGTTGTAACTGCTCTCTGACGTGCAAGCTGACGAGCACACACGAGTAATAAATTGCGCTGGCTCGCATGTTTTGAAATGATGGCTTGAGGAAGTTGCAGAACACCTACAGTCCCGCATCTTCACTTTCGCGTAAGATATTGTGGAGAGTGCACGAGTAGCGAAGGATGGTGAAGCTTAAATATGAGAGCAGACTCTGGCAACTTTATGAAAATTAGAAGGGATCCCACTCTAACTGCCTTATGTCGTGCGAGCTCACGAGCACGCACGATTAAGAAAACGCGCCGGCTCGACTGCTTTTGGCTTAAGGGACTCTATTGCATGAAACATTCTTTATATTCATCGCACCACCAAGGGAGCCACTGCTTTGGCTTAGCCAACTTTCCCACAAGATTGTTCGACAGTTTTACTCGCGCGCTTTCCTGACAAACCAACGCGGATGAAGGAAACGTGAGACGTGGTGCAAAAAACGCACGGATCCATATTTTCACTTGCGCGTTTGTATATTGCGGAATGTGCGCGAGTAGTGAAAGATTGCGACGACAAAAAATGAGAGTAGGCTTTGCTGACGCTATGGAAATTAGGAGGAATCCCGTTGTAACTGCTCTCTGACGTGCAAGCTTACGAGCACGCACGAGTAATAAAACGGCTCGCATATTTTGAAATGATGGCTTGAGGAAGTTGCAGAACACCTACACTCCCGCATCTTCCTTTCGCGTAAGTTATTGTGGAAAGTGCACGAGTAGCGAAGGATGGTGAAGCTTAAATATAAGAGCAGACTCTGGCAACTTTATGAAAATTAGAAGGGATCCCACTCTAACTGCCTTATGTCGTGCGAGCTCACGAGCACGCACGATTAAGAAAACGCGCCGGCTCGACCGCTTTTGGCTTAAGGGACTCTATTGCATGAAACATTCTTTATAATCATCGCACCACCAAGGGAGCCACTGCTTTGGCTTAGCCAACTTTCCCACAAGATTGTTCGACAGTTCTACTCGCGCGCTTTCCTAACAAACCAACGCGGATGAAGGAAACGTGAGACGTGAAGCAAAAAACGCAAGGTCCCACATTTTCACTTGCTTGTTTATATATTGCGGAAAGTGCGTGAGTAGCGAAAGATTGCGACGCCAAAAAATTAGAGTAGGCTTTGCTGACGCTATCCAAATTAGGAGGAATCCCGTTGTAACTGCTCTCTGACGTGCAAGCTTACGACCACGCACGAGTAATAAAACGCGCCGGCTCGCATGTTTTGAAATGATGGCTTAAGGATGTTTCAGAACACCCACACTCCCGCATCTACACTTTCGTTTTACTCGCGCGCTCTCCGGACAAACCAAGCGCTCGGATGAAGGAAACGTGGATAAAAAAATGCACGGATCCACATCTTCGCTGCGCGTTTGTATATTGCAGAAAGTGCGCGAGTAGCGAAAGATTGTGACGCTAAAAAACGAGAGTAGACTCTATGAAAATAAAGAGGAATACCGCTGCCACTGTTTAATGGTGTGCGAACTCACGAGCATGCTCTAGTAACAAAATGCTCCTGCATTGAAATTTTGGTGTAAGGAAGGATTCATCTTTATTTTCATTGCACCACCAAGAGGCGCCACTGTTTTGGCTTCGCCACCTATCCCACAAGATTGCGAGTCAGTTTTACTCGCGCGCTTTCGCACTATCCGAGCACGCGGGTAACGACGCGACGTAAGCGTTAAAAATCTCTTATTTCCTAATATCCTAATCTCCAAAGGGACGTGTACGTCGATGCATCGTCGATCTGGTGGCTGTTGTGTTGTTATTACTGCATTCGATTATCTCCAGCTTATAACCCAATCGTGATCGCGGTCCTGCTGCTCTCTCTACGTCGCGTTTTCCAACACGACCGGCCCGGCCCACTCCAGCACGTGGGTATCGGAAATCGGCATCTCCGGACCGGCTTCTCGTCATTGTGCCGCTCGTTGCTCGAGGTTCGGTACATTTCTAGCAGAATTTTTTCGGCCTCCCGTTCAGATCATTCCTGCCGGCTCGTGATGGGACCGTTCAGTTTCGGTTGAGGTGCGGAGGAAAAGTAGGATATTTTCTTGTGTTTTCCCGTCCGCCACATGTGTGTCATCCGACGGAACATGGATAGCTGGATGCACGAAGTGGTGAGTGGTTTGTTTTTACGGCGGGATTGGACGGGAAGGCTGATACCCCTGTGTTGTTGCGAAACTGAAGTAATATAATATGTTGAATTCGCAATTCTTGATGCGGACCATGTGGTTTTTATAGTTTTATTATTACTGTTGCGAAATTAAGAGTGGATTTACATGGCGCGAACGCATGTTTACTTCTTTTACGATCTGAACTCTCCAAAATTATTGTTTCAATCAGAATTCGGAATAAATTCAGAATTCATTGAGGTACCTTTTTTCCAATTCGCCTCCGTTGAAAAGATACAGGATGTTGAATATCCTCGAAAAAAATATAATTTTCACTTAGATATCCAAACGATTTCTTCGAATGGAATGATTTTCGGAATATAGTTTTTCATTGATGCAATTACTTTTCTTCGATTCACTCAAATCTCTTTCATAGGCACCATAAAAATACCACCTCTCGCTCACTAATGGGTATTTGACCATTTTGGAGAATGAAGTTATTATCCATATTTTCTCGTATAATGCGCCGTTTTCAAGTAATTTAATATACAAAAATGAAAAATATCTGTGAAATACGAAAAATTGGGTACTTTGGCTGAATCCAACTCTGTTTGAAAGATCCACAGTAGTTCCATAGATTCAGCTTGTTGTTAGCCGAAGGAAATTTTGTTCTGCCATAAAGCTCATTAGGAAAATGTATGTACAAGAGAAAGAATAACTCTGTTTATAATGAAATTTTTTTTATTCATGAAAATTTTAGACATAAATTATTATTAAGATTTGTTTGCGGTAGTTCTGGGTACAACTATTAATAAGTATTTCAAGTGAGATCAGCATTTTCACATATTTCACAGATTGGAAAAATAAGCAAGAGGTATACTACACACAATACGTAAAGTAAAAAGAGAATATTTATAAAGAACCTCAATTTTGAAGATTCGCTTTTTTATTTGATTATTTTTGCTGGAAAATGCTTTAAATGGATGAGGTATGTGTACAAAGTCTAGTTTTTTTTTTCGGAGAAATGTGGAAAATAATTTTTCTCTTTTGTTTGTCCAATTAACTAGATTTTTCATTGAATATTCTTGAAAAACACAAATGTATCAATAGTAGGTCGGTAGTTGAGGAAAAATACATTTAAAATTTGAAGGATTTGTTATTCCTCCTTAAATCATTTTATGAAAGAAACCTTTTTCTATTTATCTTATATTCCGAGAATGGTTCATTAAATGCATTAATTTTCGTTTAACTATTAGATACATCTGTATGCCTAACTTATGATGATATATTACTTTTTTGGCAAAACCACTCGATGAACTCCGCTGCTGGAATTTTTGTTCAAAGCTCGCAAATATTTTTCACCCCCCAACTTCGAATTATACAGGATGCGCCATCCATAACTTTCCACCCCGAATTTTGAGCTTTGGGACTTTTGATTCTACGGGACCGCTTCACGTCCACAAGGCCAATTGCGGATCAATATTTTGCAGGGCACATGGCAGCAAATTAAAATGCGAATTCGACTTACTTCACCATCCTTAGTTCGTTCTACCACTCCTAGACAGCGAAGTGATCGACAGGCTTAGTGCAGAAAACAGCCTAACAGGGACCTTGAATGGAAAAACATTCGATAAGTGTTGAATTCAGATTCAATTTGGTCATGCATGATTTAGAAGCAAGAGATGCAAGAGTTAGAAGCAGTGAAAGACAAAATCCTCAGTTTTTGTGGTAGGGCACACACAATTTTCGAATCATGGTATGCTATTGCTTATGTAAGAACGCCTGTGGTATTCATCAGATGCAACATGACCTCCATGACTCATTTTGAAGGAAATCAAGTCGATTTGTCGCTTTGGCCTCCTAGATCTCCCGATCATTCACCCATAGTGGAACATTTTGGGAAGAAGATTACTCCGTTTATCCCATTCTCTACGAACTAGCAGACTCATGAAGTACAAGTTGCCTGGAATGAGACACCTTAGACTTAGAAGGAATCGAACATCTGATTAGGTTAGGAGTATTATGCCCTGTGTGCATAAGGCATCGTGAAGGTCCAACTCATTTTCATTTTTTCCCTTTCTTCCTACAGTTGGATTTTTCCCAAATTTAAATTTTTATGTATAAGTTACTTAATCCCAAGGCATCTTTTTACAAAAAATTTTTGTAATAAATTCATTAACACTGGGTGTTCTCTGTCACTTGGTATAAAAGTGTCCTTGAAGTGTGTCATATTTCAATGGAAGAATAAACATCATTCGCTTTCGGATTGGTAATGCAGCATAAAAAGGAATGAAATGACATCCGTAAAGTGATCAATATTTCTGCGATCGCCTCATAATTGGTTATTCCGATAAAGCACGTGATCATTTTCCTGCTGTTTAACCTGGATGTAAAATTAGTTCGCATTCCCAAGCAGTCTAGATTATAAGATCCAAACAACATAAATCGTGTTCATTTCGCTAAAACAAAGTCAAGGCTGGGCGAAAACCGTATGCGAGAGACCGTTGCGTTGCATTTAAGACGACCTTGATCTTGAATAATCCAGTTACCAAGTCTGCTGGTACACGGTTTAGGCTGTTCAGCGTTCCGTTGCAAGCACTGTCGAATTTCATTGTTCGAGCATATAATAATTATTTTGAGAACTAAATACCCTGTGCTGAGCCAAACTGCATTTCAATATTCGAGATGGTTCCAATAAAATTTCATTTCAAAATGTGAATTTCGCAATGGGTACACAATATTCTTTCTAATAGTGGTGCAAAGTAAACGCAAGATTAGATTTTGCCGCCGCTTGTGCTGTTTATTTTTGGCATGTTGGCAACCTTAAAAAAATTGACAACTGACAGTTTAAGTTGGTGAAAATGGAGCAGGAGATTTTTTTGACGGAAAGTATAACTGGTCAAAATAAATCATTTCACCATTCAGGATGGCGGAGCTATGGCCACCGCGATTAGATCAGATGCTTCCTGACAGTTCAGAAAACTGAACATGTCGAAGCCGTTAACGTTCTACACTGCATAATACATTTTCATACACCAATAATGACTAACAGCACATACGCAAGTCGTAGGAATGTAATCAAATCATTTTCAAATATCAATTGACAATAAACTGTCAATTACTAAATAGCTCCACCTACAGTGGGAAAAACGAAACTTTATATACACCATATTCATAGACATGGAGTGAACAATTTTCATAACACCCATGTTTGGTCAACTTTTGTCCTTTACCATTTTTTCCTACTCGGTCTAGATAAAAATATACAGCCATTTTAAATTTTTATTATGAGCCATGACCATATATCTATTATATTATATTATATGCAGGGTGAGTCTTTGACTCATATAAATATTTCAACAGTATATTCTTGAGGTCAAAAGAAACACTTTTTTCCTATACAATTTTAACCGATTCGGTCCTGATAAAAAGATATAGCCATTTTAAGTTTTCCTAATGAGTTGTGCCAACCCTGGAAAAACAAAATTACCTTCAGAATAACAAGCTCTATGGCACTACATATGTGTGGATCTTTTGAACAGAGTGGTATTCAGCCAAACCACCCAATTTTTCAAATTTCACATATACTTTTCAATTTTTGAACATCAAATTACTAGAAAATGGCGCATTATACGAACAAATATGAAGAATACTTTTATTTTAAAAAACGTCCAAATATTCATTAGATAGCGTTTAACTTAGTTTCAAGAGTTGGGTTTTTTGAATTTTTGGCATTTTTATGGTACGTTATGGTCATAATGAGAAAACTGGAAGAAGTGGGTGATATCTTGTCTTCGAAAAAGATGAATCAAATGAATGAAAAACTATATTCCGAAATTCATTTCATTCGATAAAACCGTTTGTGAGAAAGAACTAAAAATGACATTTTTTTATGGTTTTTCAACTGTATCCTTCAAACCGAGCCGATTCGAAAAAATGGTTAGGGAAAAAGTGTTTCTTTCAAGGAATCAATAAAAAATTTCAAACCATAGTATTCCTCTGTAGAGTGATCTTTCAATTTAGGTAAATCTCACCGCCTATTACCTATTAAGAATTTAGGGGTGATGGCCCCTACACCTAGGGTTAAGGAGATTTCGGCTTACAATTCTGCTCAAAATATGTCCCCCTACGAATAAAAATTCGTTCCGGCATTTCCTCTGAAAACATCCTTGTCGCGACGTAATTGTCCTGGCAAGTTTTTAAATTGTCACCTTGTATAAATCGATATGAAATGACATGATTATTACACACAAAGAAAAAGATTTTACCTTTAATCTACTGAAATTCAGCAATGATCTCAATTTCCCTCATTTAAACTTTTTGGCTCTTAAGAAACCTCAAATTATCTGCTCCAAAATTATTCTCCCTTACTTCAACCATTTTTCTTTGACAATAGATGAAGAAACTCAGACACTGACACCACTGGCGGCGATTAGGGGAGGCCAGGGGGGCGGTTGCCCCCTCACTTTCTGGAGAATATGAAGCTACTTTTTTTAAAAAACTAACATTCTTTCAAGATTTCACCTTATTGCCCCCCCACTTCTTACGCCCAATCGCCGCCACTGACTGACACTGACAGTTATTAACACAATTTCTTGATAATCTGGAATGTTCTAAACTATTATAAACAATGATGGTTCGGCCATCTCCTTCATTATTCCACGGCTGGTGTCGCCGCGCTGTACAGTCCCGTACTTGAAAATTTAAATCGCATTGAACTTGCTGGGATGTGAATCCGCCATCTTGAATATTATGTAGGTGATTTATTTCGACTTCCAATTTCTGTCAAAAAAAGAAGTCACCTTTAAAACCTGTAGGATGAAGGGTATCGATTAAATTTCAAGCATTGGTCCGGCACTTTTTATGAATTGTTATAAACTTTGTGAATTCACCGTCTAAAATGTTGGGATATATGTACTACAAAAATGTATCATCGAATTCAATCTTGTTCCTTAGATTGTTCGGCAAATCTAGAACCTTTTAAATGAACAGTATTATGTTAATTGTAATAGAGATTAATGTCAATTTTACCGCATATCGTGCAAGACTTTGGGAAGTACCCCATTTTGACCTTGCGAGATAAATTAACCGTGATTTGGTTAGGGAGTGACTAACCTAAAAGCAAGTACACAGCATCGTCATAACTTCCAATATCCGAGGCTCGTTCCGTCCTAGGAACGATAGAAATTCATTCGCCCAGGTCGGGAACGCGAGGCTGAACATCAATTCATCACGTCGGGCCTGGTAAACAGATGACGGGTTCATTAAAAAAATTTAAAATTAAAATAACCAGTCATCCGCAGATGAAATGAACGCGAATAAGACTCGCCTTGTAATTTTGGCAATGTAATGGACCCACGTTGGGCCCCCTCTTTCTCTCTCCCCGAATTTTCTCGTAATAGCCAGGTAAAAACTGCATTAACGTTAGGCGGTGCACGAAATGGTGGGCCCTGTGCTGTCTAGACGAAAGTCAAGGCCGCCCAAATTGTCTTTGTTTTTTTAAATAAATATTGTACTACCGACGTGCGAATTTCGGGTATAATAATTGGGGATATACGGTAGCAAACGTTGTGTTCTGTATTTCGTGAATATTTTGCCTTCATACGTTTCCCCTTACATACAGGGTGCATAAGTTATCTGAGTGATTCTATAGTCAATTTGCAAGAAAAAATTCTCAATAGTCCAATCATCTTACTCACAGCAGGAAGGCATATATTGAGATCTAGAATTCTGATCGATTTCGTATAGTGTATGTACAATGCATTTTCATTAAGATGATAGAGTTCAAGATATATCTCCCTTTTTTTGAGTTGAAAGAGTGTTAAACGTTACAAAACATTAGCTCTATGCTCTATAGGAACTTTCTTGTTTGCTTAATATCTAGGCCTCGATGCCATATCAGAAAAAATTACAAAAAGGGAAAACTTTGGTATTGGTGGATATTTTATACGAGGATATATTGAAAAATTCTTAGCCTAATGTAGAACTAAACAAAATTTCAATGTCAAAATATTTTTTTACTCAACATATTCTTCTCTTAAATGGATTTATTTATTACAGCGATTCTGCAACGTCTCTAGACCTTTCAAAAAAATTTTTTCTTTTTGCTCTGCAAACCATACCTCCACAGCTTTTATAACCTCCTCGTTGGAAGAAAATTTACGACCTTTTAAACTTTTTTCTGTTGAGGAAAGAGATGATGGTCGGATGGAGCAAATCTGGTGAATAAGAGGGGTGTTCTAATAATTCAAACCCTAAATCACGAATTTTTTGCATGGCAACATGAGATTTGTGTGCATTGGCGTTGTCCTGCGAAAACAAAACACCTTTGTACAGCTTTCCGCGTCTTTTCTCTTTAATTTTTTCCTGTAGAGTGGTCAGTAATGTCGATTAGTCATCTCCTGTTATTGTTCTACCCCTATCCAAAAAATCAATCATGATTATTCCATGGCAATCCCAAAAAACTGAAGCAAGAACTTTTCCCAGCAGATTTTTGGACACGAAACTTCTTAGGTCTTGGAGAACCAGAGTGTCGCAATTCCATCGATTGTTGCTTTGTTTCTCATCCATAATAACAATTCGGTTTAAGAAGTCTACATCGTTTTCAAATCGAGGACAGATCGAACGCGATGCTTCTACCCTTGCACGCTTTTGGTCTACATTCAAACATTTGGGGATCCATTTTGCAGCAAATTTTCTCATGTCCAAATTGACGTGAACTATATGATGAACTCGTTCGTATGAAATATTCAGTACTTCAGACAGTGGCGTACCGACATAGTTCGGGGCCTGGGGCGGCTTTTGATGAGGGGGCCCTCGGGATGAACAGACGCCTCAGCTCGCTTAACCGTTTTTGTCCGTGCGCATTGTACTTGCGCAAGCTTTGAGTGAAAGCTGCCCAGTGGACTGTATTTTGAATGTTGACGGAACAATAACTAACTAACCATTTGTATAATGTGGAGGTCTTTGCCGTCATGGGGCCTGATAAGTTATTTAAATTTTTTTTTAAAATATGTTTGGTTTTTTTTTGCCCATCATTTGGGGGCCTATGCTGGTGCGGGGCCTGGGGCGGACCGCCCCACCGCCCCCCCCTACGGTACGCTACTGACTTCAGATATCCGTTTTAGCCCAATTCGACGATCTGATAAAATCATGTCATGAACTGCATCGATATTTTCGGGGACTGACACAGAAACTGGCCTTCCCGATCGGTCATCATCTTCAATGGAAAATTTTCCTCTTTTAAAGCTTGCAGTCCAATTTTTCACGGGCGCATACGAAGGACATTTATCACCAAAGGTATTAATCATGTCTTCGTAAATCTGTTTACTTCTTAACCCTTTTGAATACAGGTACTTGATGATGGCTCGATACTCCAATTTTTCGATTTTCACAATTTCGGCGGCTTTTTTTGAATTTATTGCGTAACTCTGGTTTACTTATTTGACCTTAAACTTCAACCTCAAATTTTTTTTATGGATGGAACTGGTCTAGGCTAACTAGATATCAATACATCCTCGTACGGTTGGTTCCAATCAACCCTGTGAGAGTGATGATGGCAACCCCCAAAATCTTAAATGGGAAGGGGGGTTGAGTGACACCTTGTTTTAAAGGTTATTCGATTGCGTTTTCAAAAATGCCGTACACTTGACCTTTTTTGTTAGTACTTCTGAAAAATAGAAAAAATGTAATTCAATTTTCAACACAAAATTGCGATTAATTCTCTATAAACCGTGGGACACCCCGTATACTTCATCCCAACTCTGTATGCGTCTTCAAATGTAAAATTTGACAAATTTCAAATTTCACTTGGTACTAAGAATCGTTCTGGCCAATTGCGAGTCCAGGAGACCCTCCTCTCCAGGCAGAATTGACTAAAACGAATTAAATCAATAATTTTCCCAATTTTTTCTCAATATTTAGGAAATTTCGAGTCAATTTTATTGAAACTCGCTTCGTGAAAATCGTAAATTTAAGAAAATTTAAAAAATGGGACCAAGCAGCTTCGGTTGAGTTCAGTACCCGAAAGGATGAACGCTCTGGTTATGAATTTGAACAAGCAGACAAAGCCTCAAACCTCCATATTTCACCTTCTAATGCTCCAGCCATTGTAATAGATTATTCAACTCAAAGATATACTTTCGTTCACAGGTGTCAATGATGACAGACACCCCTGTCCACGTGGAAGTGAGCTCGGCTGCTCCTCCACCCTCGTCATCCATCAAGAAAGAGGTGGAGGGTTTCGCCGAGTGCTCACCGTCAAATAGCAACACGTATTCTCCCAGTACAACAATGGTGCATGATCCTAGCGTAAGTTGAATTGTTTTTTTAAACTGTTGCCTCGATTATCACTCACTCATCACGCATTGGGGGTTTTGCTGGGCCTGATTTGACTGTAGGATGTGGGATTTTCGAGTGCCTTTATAATTGGACCATAAAGCCCACGAAAATGTCGTTTGACGACACTGCACTCAAAGGGGAAGAGCTCCTCTCTGCTGACCATGGTTTCGGTATCATTTGACATCGTCAGAACAACACAACACCCACCTCGACGAAAATGGAATAAATTGATGACCAAGAGGGTCATCGATATATCATTCGATATCAGCAGTGGGTACGGTGAAGGAATACACCCTAGCTCCATCTAGGTCCAACTCAATTCACTTTCACAACTCTTGAGTTAAGAGAGATTCCTCACCTAGGTTGTTTTCAGATTGACTACCAAGAAAGCACAAAATACGAATTGAGCACCAGATCTCCAGGTAGTCCAGAAAGGCAGTATTGTTCGTCTACCACTCAGCCACACAATGATTCTGGTTTAGAACTCAATGTAAGTAATTTTTTCAATTGATGAATGATGCCTTGATAATGAATTTGCATTCATTAACACAGATTACGAAAACACATATTGATAAAGATAAATAAATCATTGATGTCAAAAAATATTCCGTTAATCGTAATGAAATCTTGCTTGCAACAATCTTATGATTTTTTCATGAAAGAGAAAAATATAAAA
The DNA here is from genome assembly GCF_907165205.1 of Coccinella septempunctata. Taxonomy (NCBI): domain Eukaryota; kingdom Metazoa; phylum Arthropoda; class Insecta; order Coleoptera; family Coccinellidae; genus Coccinella; species Coccinella septempunctata. The sequence continues at coordinate 39,440,980 of NC_058190.1, read as the reverse complement.
ATGTGATAGAAGGCATTTCGAGATTCGTTTGGAATTTTTGATGATGGGTGACATTTTTAGATTTTTTTAAAAATATTGCGTTTCGTGAAAAAATTGCAAGTGATAAGCGAGTTTTTCGATTGAATGGGCTTTTTAAAGATCTTACAATTTTCATGGAATTCAAAGGCGCGGTTGATATTCAGTAGTTCCAGAGACATTTTTGACCAGTAAAAAGGGTTTTGAAGAGTTCATCGCCAAAATAGGAAGTTTTATGCAATTTCGCATATCATTTAACTCCTATGTACCAAATTCAGACATTTTGCATAACCCGATTCTGAGATAAAAAGAGAAGTCTATTTTTAGGGGAGAAATTCAGGAGGTTGTAACTCCGAAAGATGGGGGCCTCCTAACAAAAATCAAAAAAAGAGGTCTTCTTATTTTGTTTCGAGAATTTGTGACCAAATTTCGTTGCATTTATTTCGGGACAGCATGTAAAACTTTTTTTTTTGGAATACATGCTAGCGTTGAGATCCATCATCTGGAATTTGTTTGGGATGCTCATCGAATCATTTTTAGGATGACTTGAAGGCGGAAGGATCACCAAGACGAGTTTGCTTAGTTTGTGGAGATGTGGCCTCAGGTTTTCACTATGGCGTTGCCTCATGCGAGGCTTGCAAGGCTTTCTTCAAGAGAACCATACAAGGAAATATAGAATATACTTGCCCGGCTAATGGGGAATGCGAAATCAATAAAAGGAGGAGAAAAGCGTGCCAGGCGTGCCGGTTTCGAAAGTGTCTGAGATCTGGCATGTTGAAAGAGGGAGTGAGACTGGATAGAGTAAGGGGTGGAAGGCAGAAATACAGGCGGAACCCGGATTGTCCTTACCAGATACAGGTGGTTTCTTCTCAAAGGTCTGTTCTTCAGCTTGAAGGTAAGAAATTTATTATGCTGCTACATTTGGTTATTTTGTCTGTGCTATAAATTTCTCAAGTATTATACTTTTTGAGTTTATATTACATTAAAATACCAACAATGCTCCAAAAAAATATGGGGTAGTTTACCTACGTCTCCCCTTAGTGGTAGAACTGAAATGAGTGCAAGAAAGTCAATGAAAACGCCCGTCAATAGTGAACAATAATTTCCACATTTCCAGATATAAAGATGCTCGAAGCGCTAGCGGCTTGTGAACCTGACCCTTTGGAGATTAACACAATGCTAGGAAATCCAAAATTACGTCACCTACCCATACTCAGTGAACTTTTCGATAAGGAATTGGTTGGTATCATCGGTTGGGCCAAGCAGATACCTGGTTTTACCGATCTACCCATTAATGATCAAATGAGACTATTGCAAAGTACCTGGGCAGAGATCCTCACTCTAACGTTGGCCTTTAGAAGTCTTCCGTTATTGGGATCATCAAGATTGAGGTTTGCTACAGATTTCACCCTTGACGAGAAGCAGTTGAAAGAGTGTGGTGCTTCCGATCTGTATCAAGGGGTAAGATGAAACATCATTTGAACAATATCTGAATAAATAGCTAATTGGTATTGTATGAACTAACTTGAAATTATGATAATATGACAGTAAATATTGTTTTTTGGAGTTTCATCCAAATTTTTCCTTTATTTTCAGTGTTCCCAAGTGATTGAGAGAATTGATAGTCTATCAATTCTAAAAGAAGAATACTACCTCCTCAAAGCTCTTGTGTTAACTAACTGTGATGTTAAACTGGAAGAAAATCATTCTTTGAAGAAATTCAGAGATACTATATTGTCGGCTATGTCAGACGCAGTTGGAGTACTGAGGTCAGTAACAAATAAACCTTTCTTCTATAACGTGTATTCACTTATACTTGGTAATGTTAATGTTTTCGAACCAACTTTTTCTTCGATAACTTGTTTATGTTGCGATTGACAAAAATTAATTTTTATTTTCAGACCTTCTGGTGTTTTATACCAAGTACAACAATTACTTCTTTGTTTACCTGCCTTACGCCAAGCAGATCAAATAGTTCGTAAATTCTGGTGCAACGTTCATCATCAAAATTTAGCACCCATGAATAAATTATTCTTAGAAATGTTAGAAGTTTACAGTCGGTAGCTAAATTTATGTCTTGCCTTATGTAAGTAGATCTTATAGGGGGAAAACTAAATTGTGAGTTCAAGGAAGGAAATTTGAACATCAATAGATGCTGAAAATTTTCAGAAAATCTACCATTTCAAACGATCTCTGGACATACAGTCTGGTTAGGTGACTTGCAGTTTATCAAGTACATTACTACTAGAAAGAGAGTCATCTGCTAAGAATTTTATCCAATTTATACTCATTATTTATTTTGAGCCGAAAAAATGCTAGGGTCTGTTTTATCTTGAATCGCCACTACAATCTACAATAGCCATTAATAATTCATATGTAATCTGCATCCATGAATTTTGATGCAAAGATCAATTATCACGAAAAATATGTAAATCATTTGAATCCGATTACTTTTTCTGCAATTTTTTTTGAGTACATGGCCTTGATATGTATTTTTCATATTGCTTAAGAATGTATTGCAGAAAAGAAACTATGCACATTCTTGTGAGAGGAACATATTATGACTTTACATGATTTTTTTGTGATCGGCGTAAGAAATATATTTTTCTTTTAACTCAGAATGAAATAAATTGTTGCATCAAAATTCATCTTGGCAGAAATTGTTTTATATATACTATTGTTTTTGCTGAATTTATATTGAATTTGATGATATGTAAAATATTATATAAAATATTTAGATGAAAAATAATTGTTGAAAAGTAGTTTTAAGTAATAAAGTATTTTGAATAAATAGCTATCTTTTTTTCAATAATGAAATTCGGGAAGTTTTTTCGAATTTTGTAGATTTCAGGGGAATCTTTCTCCATCACACTAAAAAGGGTTTTATCCACAATTGGTGCATAAGTGATCATTTTCTATGATGAGTCATCTTTGATTGTTTATCAAACATTCATTAATCACTGGTAATTTATGAGCCATTATTCACTGGTCTAAGAAAATTCATGGTCATAACCACAGAAAGAGGCTGTGAACCTGGTGATATTACAATAGCACTTTTTAAATCTCAGAAGTTGCCTCAGCTAGTATCGAGATATTGGAATGAATTGGATATTATTGAAAATGAGGCGAGATATTTTAGGAATGAAATTTTCATAATCGTGGATAATTCTATATGGCCATTATTAGACTTGAACGATTCAATCATGAATATGCTCCTTGAATATATATTAGATGAAGAAATTGCCAAAAGTATCAATAGACTAGAACTTGGTGTGATTTAATGAAAAAACATTCAGATCACAGGGTGAAGAATACTTCAACATTAAATAACCATGTTTAATACCTACACTTAAAAAAATATCATGAAATAACCATCCATTACTGTTTTATAGAATGAATTCATTCATAGTAGCATGAAACTAAAATGATGCCTACCTTCATATACATATATAGTTGAATTTGTTCAAAAAAAGAAACAAGAAACTTAACAACATAAACCATGAATCAACAAGTGAGGTATATAAAATTGCATCAACAAAGAAAATGGATACAAGGCAGTGAAACTAAATAAATTGTAAATATATATCTCTATAGATAATCGATTGCAAATGATTCACTACACACCATCAAAAATATCTATTTGAATTTTTTCATTTATTTCCTAAGACGAATACATATTTAAATAAAATCACAGTATATTGATTCATATTTTCAGAACTATCAAGACTCGTAAGTTTGACAATTATGGCATTTGGTGAGAGTACACCTTCTACTTAAAACTAACATTATATACATATTGATTTGAGTGAAAATAGCATTGGAAGAAGGAAAATTTCAATATTAAAATTCAGATTGAATCAATTCAGACAGCAAGTCTTCACTCTCAATAGAAAACTTAAATTTTTTGAGGAATAAAAGTTATAATAGGTTTTGAACAAGTTATCGATATTGTACATATTCAAAGCAACAAGATGTTTCGCCTATGCTAAAGTTTTCCTTTGGAAATTAGTAATGCTCGTAGTAAGTTCAGAATGAACTGTTTCAACCTATAACCTGTTTAATGAAAATATAAATTCAGATAGATCAGACATCTTTCAAGTTCTGAAAACTGAGTTAACTGAACATCCCAAAACACCATGGGAAATTTTATGAGCATCTTTGTTCAATCTCTCAGAAATAGCATTTTCCTAATTTTATTCAACTAGTGGTATTGTAAATTAATTCAGAAATTTAATGAAAAATTTTAAGTTAATTTCTTGAAAAATATTTGATCTATTGAACATTTCGCAAACATATGCCTTAACTTTCAATCTATTGCCATAGTGTAATCTTTTCTCTTCACGAGTTATTGTCACTTGGAGAGGCAATAACATGTACCTGTTTACCTTTTGTAGCATTATAAACTTGCCCAGCACTAAAAGGTTCTAATCTCGGATGAGTTTCATTTTTCCCTAGATGAAAACATGAATCGTTAAGAGCAAGAATATTCATTGTTCTAAATTTATCTCAATATTCATACCATAATGCATGGATTGATAACAATCCAAATTTTTTTATTGTATATGGGTAAATTATGCAAAATACAACTAGAACCCTTACCTGAGTGTCCTTCTGCAGGTATATATTTCGATATTCTAACAAGAGGTAACGGTAAATATCCTGCTGTCAAAGGCATAATATCCAAAACTATCACTTCAGGCTCAACATTGGACTCAAAGCTGACTACGCCTGCTGTCCTTCCGCAAACAGCCCAAACACTCTGTTCCGCAAGCACCTCGTACATAATAGATTTGGTTTTTACGTTATTGTCTAGAGAACTTCTCACATTCCTTATAGTAAGATTGAGATGACAGAGAAAACCAACTCGACAGAACTCGTTTCCTTTGGCAGGTTCCAAGTTTGCATCTAAGATGTATAAAGTCTGAAAATTTTATTATGATCATGAATAGGAATACTTTATCGAAAATCCTACAATAGGCATTGGAAATTCCAAGTTGACTCTGATTCAAAACGGTTTTCGATTTATTAAATCATATAAAAATTCTGAGTAAATAATACATTTTCAGTATCTCACCTCGTAATCTGTAATATCAAAAAAGTATTGGTATAATTTTGGTTCCATATCTACTTGCTTTATTCTATAAGTGATGTTGAATTCAGCATTTAGACCTTCTCCTTTCAGATTAGGATCCAAGATAATCTCCCATATCAATAAATACGTATGTCCATATTGTAGAGTCTGAAATTAATTGGAAATTGACCACTTCTTCATTTGAAACATTTATATAGGGTTTAATTAGGTAACTCTTTTTTGTTCACGTAGAATCGACTAAAGTAATGTAAAGTGAAGATTGTAATTTGAAAATAATGAGTTTTGACGGTTTCCTTTTTTCCAACATGATGATCCCATAATCAACCTATACATTTTTAGTCCAAATAGATATAACTGAGTTTATTTGACTCACCTCAAGTTTATCATTCTTATCCACAATTTGGCATCCTTGTTTAATGGTCAACCTAGGATTCTCTATGCTAATATCAGTCTGACATTGTCCCGTTACACTAATTTGTACAAACTTTCTGAATTTGACTGTGAGTAATTTCCAACTGCTCGTCAGTGGTGGAGTAAAACTTAAGCTAACCACTATTGGCTTAGGATTCCACGGGCATATTATGGAAACTTGGTGATCTTTGGAAAGCATGTCTGCCATCACTCTAAGCTTTCTTCGAACACTTGAGAATATTTCTTGATGGCCTACTTGGAATTCGCAGCTGTTTGTCAAAGGAGCATCATGACTTATTTGTAGAGTGAGACCACGAGAAGAGGTAAGCTTTATTTTAAGATTCTGAAAAAAAAAATAGTACGAAGATATACTGAATGAAGGATGGCACTGATCAAAGAAAAATTTTAATAAATAAAACCACTACAGACAGTTACATCAAATGATACAAATATCAACCAATTATTACAAAATTACTTACAGGATCAACAGAATAACTGCCGACTGTCAATATTAAATTCATGGTTTGCTCTATGCCAGATAATAAAGGTGCGGGATTCTTATACAGTCTCAAAGCAGGTCCTTCTTCCTCAACTTCTAATGCAAGCCTTGGAATTATTGGTTCCGAAATGAGTTGGAGTTGTCCAATATGAATAGCCATTTGTCCTAACTGGTATTTTCCTGTTTGGGTAGCCTTTGTGCTCAGTCTCATAAGATTTGTTCCGGGTGTTAGTAAAAAAGGCTTGAAACGATTGAAATTTTTTTATTGATCTCAAAGAGTTTGAAAGTGAAAACGAATTTGAACCAAATTTATGACAACTTCCTGCGAAGTCACATAATATCTGTGAATTTTTGGAATTTTAAGAGTATATTTAGTTGTTAATCTTGGTTTTTCCGAAAAGAATGAAGATTTTCATAGAAACAAATTAGATGAAGAGAAAATTTAAAGTCTTAGTAATGCTAGTGCTTAGTTGATCCTTCAAGAGCTTGTCTCGAGCCTTTTACTCAAAAATAAAGAGAAATTTATATGTTATCTCTATTGATTGTTGAGCAGTATATTTCAAAAAGAAATTGGGTTTATCTGAAGGTAAAACTAACTTTTGACAGGTAATTTATACTGCATATTCCTGAATTGATCAAAACCTAAATTTATTACTGCTTATTCATATTTATATTAGATATTCGCATCCAAACAGATTTGATCAGATGAAAGTTAAATTTGTAAATATTTAAATAGCTGATAATAACTCACCAACTTGACAGAATCAAAGCACCTTCGAAAATCACTATGGGGAGGTGGGCAACTATCCTTTCTTTTCAGCTCATTTAATTTACATACAACACTAACACTTGATAACTGTTTATCTTGCTTATAATCCAGATGTCTTTGTATCTTCAATTTCCTCAAACCTACATCTGTATCCCTCAAATCTTTTTCCTTAAGGCTCCTTCCCTTGCAATATTTCTCAGTCCTCTTACTTGGTTCGCTCTCTAATGAAACTAATATATTTGAACATAATATCTCTCTGGGAAAATTAGACTCTACCACACACTCCAATTCAATATTACTGTCTTGCATTATTATTCCTAAATTTTTTACACTAATGCTTATTATTTTAATAATATCACTGAAAGGCACAACTAAGGGTTTATCTAACTTGTCAAGGTATTTGCGCATATCATCAAAGTAAGTCCATCTAACTAAAGTATCTAAATCCACTGCTGACGATACATGAGTACAGCTTCTGCAAAATCCAAAAATAATTTGTTTTCATTTTGCTGGGTTCTCCAGTTAAAATTAAGATAAAAGAATTTTTTATCTTAATTTCTTAATTCTATTATATATTTTGCACTGATGTTACGTTTGATCAATTTGTAAACAACAAAAAGGCTTGATACAAAGAATAAAACTAATTTATATCAACTTTCAAGAGATAAAAATTAATTAAAAAAAAAAAGTTTCAATCTTCAGGTATGCATATATTTTCCAGTCCATCACCTTCTCAAAAAAATACATTCTACAATAATAACCGATAATAATAAAATGAAAAAATTATTCTCACCTGATGAACTTTCTCCAATCCTTCGCCTGTTTGTAACAATCTGCCAGTTCTTTTTCAGTTTCAGCTGCAACTTCATTCCAACCATCTTGCCTAAAAAGTCTTGAGGCATCACTCAAAAATGCCGCAGCTTTCTGAGTCTCCCCTAGCAGCAAATAAAAGGCTGCTACTTCCCTGCCAACAAGTCTGGCAGATCTGGCTCTTCCAGTGTGCTTGTATGTACCCATTGCCAATTCTGCTAGTTCCTAAAGCAAAAACGAGATATGATGTTTTGCAAACTCTCGTAATAAAAATGTAGAATCAGTGGTAGAACCCAATTGGAAAGATTAAATGGAAACAACTCAGAAATATTAAGTTTTAAATATCAAAAAGGCTGTATACAATGCAGTGCCTCAATATAAAACCCCTTGTCCTGAAAACTCATATTTAATTTACACATTTTCCTCTGAAACCGAAAAGTGCTTGCTACAAAAGCCATTTTCAAGAACTTCCACATTGTGCTATACTTGTACCATTGTTTTTCACTTATTGGGATATTTGCAGAAATTATGCAAGGTGTTTCACATTTCTCAGAATAATCATGGCTTGAAATAGATCTTCAGAAAACAAAAAATTCCAAAGAATTATTGAAAACCTAATGATATTAAACATCTAGACAAAAAAGTCAATTTTCACACATCAAAATTACGATTTTTTTTGTGACACTCACCAAATACGTTTTATTGAATGCTTCTTGAGAGCACAGAGCCTCTTTCAATTTATCGGTTGGTGAAGGTGCAATGGGTGTTCCAGGATTATCTCCCATGCCAGCTGATAAACCAACAACAATATGAAGTTGTTCAGATGTTGGTGTACTTCCTGGCAGGAGTCCACACAATTCACCCAAAGCTTTCAACTGAGCAAACAATTTTATTGTTAAATAAGTGAACTTACACAAGTTTTTCAATATTGTTCAAAATAATCAGGCTCACCTTTTGACTAGCGTAAGCCCATAATGGTGCAGTATGCTTGGAATATGCTTCCACCTCACCGGCATGATTAAATTTATCACAAGTCTGCAGAACTTCCATTGCAGCTAAGAAAAGCCAACAATCCAGAGCACCTGGTGGTGAAGAAATTTCTAATATCGATAATTCTCTAGTACAAGTATGCAAAAAAGGTAAGCATCTATAGGCCATCTGGAAATAAGAAGTATACAATGCAATGTCAAGAAATTCTGAATATTGATTTTTATATAATCATTATATTACAAGTAAAGCAGACAAAACAACATATAAAATTTAAAAATCTACTAACCTGCCACACTTTATCAGTCAACAAAAGCATATGTGCCTGGTTGGCAAATAGGTAAGCTCTGAGTTCTAAAATAGAAGGATTTTTTATTAGTTGAGAAGGCCCTAACTTCAAAGCATGCCATCTTTCCAATGGAGTTTGGAAATCACTCAACCAAGCTACTGATTCACAAGTCACTCCATTGACAACAAACTGAGAAAATAGGGCATCCAATTCATCGAATTGAACCAAAGCTTCATCATAAAGTCCTAGCATTTCCAAAACTTGAGCTAATTCCTCCTAAAAATAAATGTATCAATTCAGTTGGGTCAATAAAAATAACAACTGTGTACAAAATTGAAAAAAAAGAGGTAACCATACCTGTAGATGAAAATAGTTCATAAATTTCCAACCTGGTTCATTTCTCTTCTCCCTTTGCTGCCTCACATGATCTTCCAATCGTGATACAGCTTTTGAATAAGCGACAAGAAGCAGATGACGAATACGATTTATTAAACCTTTCCATGACTCAGTTGTATCCGATTTTCCAGGATTTATCACCGAAATACATCGATCTCCTGTAATATTTCTGATGAGAGGAAAGAATTACACAAAATTATTAATTAAATACCTTGCTTGACAGCAAAATCAGCTCTTATTTTATCTAACACTGTTGTTCTGGGTAACAATTTATTAGCTCTTTTACCATCATAGTTTTCTACCACAACTATCAACCAATCTTGAATATCTCTAGAAGTCAGTTCCTTTAACCAGCCTTCAATATCTTCTTTCAATGTGGACTTATATAAGTCTACATCCTACAAGAATTAATTTTGAAAATATTGGCTATTGACAGGAAGGAAAAATATATATATGTGAGATATTTATGAATATAATTTGTTTTAATGAATCCTTTTAGTTTAAATTGCAGCAGGTGAAAATTATGGATTTTACTATTACAATACTGGAACCTTTATACTTAAGTGTTGTTGTTTACTATCACAATTTACTAGATTTTGGTTTCTACCTTTCTTTTCCTAAACAAAATGAGAATCTGCAATTGAACTAAATAGACTAAATCATATATCCAATTGATGAATAGTCAACTGAGTGTTAATTTAGTTTGATTTTCACACACCTGGTGATATTGTAATAGTAAAACATGAAAAGCATTTAAGTTAGTGTTTATAGTTTTTCTACATATTTGTATATCTTCAGGAAATACATTTTACGTCTTCATTTTGTTGAAAAATGTGTACATCATCTTGAAAATAGCTTCATATAATTTTTTTATTCCTTATATCTCATTTCTTTCTCAATAACCGCAACTCACATTACATTCAGTCCAATAGATATGGAATAGAGGCTGACGTATCAAATCCCACTGAGAGCCTTTAGGTAGGCCAACAGAACTGAAAGGTACAAAATTGGCACCAATATGGACTGATCTTACAGGTCTTCCTAAGGTGCGTTTCCATTCTGCAGAATCTTTGGGTAAAGATTGCAATAAATTATCTTCGATGGGAGAGAACACTTCTAGCTCTCCAGCACCTATAAAATTACTTCAATAATGTTATTATGTTACTAAATAAAAATGAGCAGTTTACATGTAACCAAGGGTCTTCTATCAACCAGTTCTTTCTCTAATCCATTCATTTTTGATGTTGAATGCTTTTTTGATGAACCAAACTGACATTTTCAATTAAATTTTATCTTTTATTGAATATTACATCCTCAACAAACCCTATTCCATTCGGAACATGATTTGTTTAGAAACACAGATTACAGAGACAGAAATATTTTGAAACACTCCTACATATTTGACAACTGTCGACAGTTTCTGTCAAAAGTGTCAAAGTGACATCTGATTACCAACAGTTAAGATGTCTAAAAACATCTTACCAACAGTAAACCACAGAACAGACCCATATAGAAGGGAAACACGAGGAGCTAAATGCTCATACCCGAACCGACGTTGCCACGTCTGTCGTCTACTTTTTAAGCCACAGAACATTTG